>NC_090927.1:176428457-177776457 GCF_040938575.1 Ambystoma mexicanum | reverse complement strand
GGGTCAAAACACGTGTTGGCTATAAGAATAAATATAGACTGCTCGAAATCAGCCAGACTGTGTCTTGTCAATATTATAGACATTCTACTCTTAAACAGTTGCCTAGCGCATGTGACAAGGGTTCCCACTTGTAGATTTGTGGGGATCTATCGAAACTTAAACTGCGCTTAAGAACAAAACAAACACAAAAGGCAAGCTTTAACGGAGCTCTGATGTGCTTGTATTCCTCCGAGCACTGGGGACAGCTGATCACTGCAGGTGCAGTGTATTACAGCAACCCAGCAAGGAGAAGGGATTTTTCTTTCCATACTTGGAGACATTTTCTGCCGGATTCCAAATTCTGGGAAATCCAGACAAATTCCAGTTTCCAGTACTGGCGTTTACCCAGATGTCCAGTTCACCTGACATGTGAAGTCAAGAGGTACTTCCCGTGTAGGCCCTTGAGATCAGAAGAATCCCTGATGATAGTGACATAAGCATTAAAAGAATATACCTGGGTAGTAGGACTCTGGGTGCAGCACACGCTCACCCACAGCTCCATAATGACCTCCCTACCACATTCATTTGAGAGTAGACCCACCCTACTTACACTTTAGAAAGAACGCTATCAATCATCTCATCTCTATTGACCCCTAGTCACCTTATCTTCTACGCTGTTTCCGCCTTTGGCTCTCTCCAACCCTAGGCCACCGTATACTCCCACTCTCCTAATATTCCCATTTGAACAATGTTTCACTGCCGGTAATACTATGTGTAATTTATTCTGCTTCTTTGCGCTTCAGTGCACTATATTGTAACCTGTATACATTTGTAACTTTGTAAGCCTTGCATTTTCTTATTGCTGCACCCCGTTACCTAAGGATCTGGTGTGCATTAGAAGTGAATAAACAAACAACCAAACAAACCTTCAAAACATTGGTGAAGCACCAGACTTGATTCAAGTTTTTTGCAACGGGCCTGAGATAAACGTAGCAAATTTGATCTGCTTGCTCAAGTGTCACTGTTGTATCAACCACTGTGTCTTTTGCTGCTGCGTATTTGGCTTTCTTCTGGCCTTGAACTTATGTGGCTTTGCTGTTCGTTCTGCTCTTGACCTGCTCCCTTTGGCCTTGCACTTATCAGTATTTGCTCTTGCCGTCTATTGTTTCCCTCAACTGATCTGAATCTTTTTGAAGCCTGCAACAGACCATTATGCCTTTTACCTCCTTTCTTTGCTTTAGAAGTGCTATGAAGTACTGGCAGTACTGGCAGTTGTTGCTTTTTAAAACTCAACTCAATAAATAGGTCTACTGCACTGGGCCCATATGTGTGACATGTTGAGATTGGTCATTTCTTCCAGCTAAGATGTTTGAGTCATGACACAGCACTACGATTCAATGCTGCCAACTTTATGAGATATCCTTCGTACCAATCGAAATCTCGCACTACTCCCCAACATCTTTCATCAATTTATAATCCCTTCATTTCTTTTTAGTACCTTCTATATTTATTTTACATGCATTCCTTATTTTTTTTTACCTCTCGCAGGCTTTCAAGGTTGTCGAATATTTGTATAATTTTTCTCTTGAAAACCGCCTTTTCACAGTTGTTTATTTCTTTTGCAAAGCATTGGCATTATTTAAAATCATTTAACTAATATGTTTGAATGTGGAGAAAAATATGATACAATATCATGTCTCATCTTGCAGATGAATCTTGGTTCAGGATAATTTGCATCATCTTGGTATCTTTCCGCGGTTTTCCCGGCTGGGCGCGTGGTTGCGCCCTCTGACTTCAATCAGCGGTGCAGGCTCGGCTGCTGGCTTGAGTGACAGCTCATCCACATACACTAAGATGAAAGTTGCTTGAATGTAATCTTGCTGATTTTCATCCACCTGTGCATTAAGTGGGGTCAGTGTCGCCCTAATGAAAAAGGAGCCTGGGTTTTGTCCTTTACTGCCAGCCTTTGACTAACGAATAAGGCACTGCGGTAACAAACACTTGGAGCAATGCCGCTGTCAGAACCACTTGTCCTCTACCAGAACGAGACGGAAAATGACTTTTTTTCACCTCTACCTCCCAGGATGTGCTTTTTTCCTTTTTCCCTGCCCTCCTTCGCTCATATTTAACCTCTGTTTCCAATTTGCAGAAGTGTGATATTACATGTGCACACACACGCTATGTACTGTGGTGGCGGCGTAATTGCATACATTGAATGTCTTGTCATGTATAGAAAAGAATCTGTCATTTTGAATTGATTGTTGTGTTTTTGATCTCTACCCCGAGGTGTTTATTTTGGATCTTATTTTGCAATCAGTTCACTATATTGCACTCTGGTTGTAGGTGGTGGCATCAACATGCCTGCTACTTTCCGCCTGATTACAAGAACAAGCGATCCCAGTGCAGAGAAATGTCCACTGAAAGAACCATGTCATGAGCTGCACCTCTTAACATGAAGTGGCAGGGATAAGCAGAAATTGGTTGGTGGGTGCCCAATCCTACACATGGGTCCTCAAGACCCAGATCCTCATTTTACAATCATGGCAGAATAATTTTGGAAATTTGTAACTGATGCATTGTCTATCCCGGCTTTTCCTTAAGGATGGTATGCGACTTGAGTCTCGCCTGATGTTTGGCACTACAACTCCCATGATCTTTCAGCATCGGGCTGATGGGAGTTTGTTTGGTTATTTATTTATATTGCGCACCAGATCCTGGGGTATCTGGGCACCGAAGATACAAGAAGTCTTTCAGCTTAGGTTACACATAGCATCTATACAAATCAAGAAGTCAAGAAAATACACATACATAATGTACAAGAGCTAGAGGATACAAGAAGAACACTACAGACAGCATGATAACAGTACTCTGAGATCTGTTTACAATACGATGAGGTAGGTGACAGGGGCATTACTGGTCATTGTCTTTAAGCCAATGGATGAAATTGTGTCGGATGTTCATGTATGATTGGTCCGCTCGTAAGGATAATGGCAGGGAGTTCCAAAGTTGAGCTTCTTTAACTGGAAAGCTGCTACCCCCGACCTTGGATAGTTTAAATCTTGGGACGGTAAGGCAGTTAGTATTAGCTGTTCTAGTGGGCCTAATCGAGGATTTTCTAAGGAATCTCTCTGTAAGGAAGCAATAGGTTGCAGATCCATTCCTTGAAAAGTCAAGTGAATGCAAGAATATTACACATTTGCACACCGAAGGCCAAAATAAAGGCTAGAAATTATTAGAAATATGATTACTAAAACACAGGGGTACAAACCCTCTCTCAGGTAATAAATGACCGGTCATGCTAACATTCCACGGATTGATTGATACGTATCACATTCTCCTACCTGTCCAAATAAGTAAGTGAAGATAGAGAATGGACCCAGGCTGGCTAAAAGGCATCACTAATGCCAACCTGTGATGGTGCCAACGGCGGCATCTTCACTGAAGTGACACGAAGACTGAAAACTGAACAATTAGGTAAAAGTTATAAAAAGTATCATTCACCTTTCTGGTAGACAGAAGCAAAAATACTGATACCAAAAAAGGGCTAACCAGCCACCATATTTTACAAAGATTTCTGACCCAATCGAGGGGTGTAAACAAGAAGGTTGGATTTTAAGGAAAGGCAGTAGCCCTATTGGAGGTAAGACAGCCACAGCCCGATTCTGATATCGGAGACGGCCACATTTCCTGAATTCAGAAGGAGATGATCACCTGCTGCTCCAGGAAAGAAATAATCTTACTGAAGGCCGGAAACGGACAGAGCTAATAAAACAAAACCTGATCCTGATGGTGAATCCTAGATCAAAGTTCTAAAGAGAAGGGGCCTAAGGTGCAGGGTGTCTGTTCCGAAACGTGGAAGCATAGGGATTGTGAAAGATGTTGAGGTTGAGTTAGGGAGCTTAAACTCACCTGAAAGAGAGGATTTGGAAATTCTAGCCACATTAAAAAGAAGACAATTTAAAGCATTGGAAACACCCATGTGAAGGAACTGCTCATGACATCAGGAAAACAAAGAGGCACCAGTGGCTGAGGCTAATGCTTTAGGGGAAGAACCACCCATCATATGTAGGAGTGAATGTGACAAGCAAAGGAACCAGGAACAAAGGAAATCTCTTGCATCCAAGAGCAACCTTAACCATCCCACACCATGCATCCATATTGGAACCGTAAGTGCATCAAGGAAGAGGGCAAAGACACGTTGAATGGAATATTCTGGAATATTGGAGAGGGTACAGAGTGTACAGAAGTATGCCCAGGCAACCTTCCCAAGTTAGAGTAAGCCTTGGCAGAAGCCATTGTTATGAAAGAAGAGGGTTGGAAAGGTTTTGCACATCCTTAGAAATAATCTGATCCCATCTACACCCTATGCAAACCCAAACATCGGGAGGGACACATAGTACAGAATTATAGGGCAATAGTCTCATGGATAGCACAATGCATGAAAACACAAGGTAAGGTAGTTAAATCTCAAAAGTGGAGAAAGTAGATGGTGGCCACTATGAGAATTTGACCTCTTGATAGGAAAAGTAGACAAGGTCATGTACTTTCTTCTTTTCATTTTAATGGATAAAGGTTGCCAATCGGTATATTCTTTAGATTTGCAACCCAATACTTTGGACGAAGGCACTTTATAATGTGCGATTTGATTGCTCCTACTAATTGGGGGTGTGTGTACCTGCGTGCGTGCGCATGCACTTGTGCATCTATCATTAATAGCATTGGGTTTGACTTTTTATTGAACACACTTCAGCCATCAGCCTTCAGTAAATTAGACATAAAAATGTGCATGCAAGCAACATATATCAGTAAAACAATAATATGTTACAGGTGTAAAGCCGCATTTATTTGGGGGTGTCAGTTTGGTAACTGGGCTGTGTGTTCACGTTTGATTTGGCAGGCCTGTTTCCATTTCCTTCATATGGGTTACCCTGATGGACATGGTAGGCTCCACCAGGAGGGGGAGCGGGCGTGAGGGTGAGGTGATTCTACCTCAGTTCCTGACAGAAGCCCCCCCGCATATAGCCGCAGGTGGGAAGGACCGAGGAAAATAAAGGATTCCATCGAGTGGCGCGA
Source organism: Ambystoma mexicanum (assembly GCF_040938575.1). NCBI lineage: Eukaryota > Metazoa > Chordata > Amphibia > Caudata > Ambystomatidae > Ambystoma > Ambystoma mexicanum. The sequence goes on along the minus strand of NC_090927.1, from coordinate 177,771,405 downwards.
AGGGGCTCGAGGGGCTCTCATCTCCGGGGAATCACTCAGGACGGCCAGGCCCTCAGCCGTGGAGTGACGGTTCCTGAGGCCGTTCATTTTCCGGGCCGGCATTTCTCCCTCCCCTACCCAAGGCTGAGAGGGGTGCTGGATTGGGAGCCAAGGGTGAAAGTTGTCTGGTGCTGTTCCAAGTGCTGGCGCAGCTCTGTGAGGGACAGAGCATAGCTGTTTTTTTCCCTTGCCGTGTTGTGGCTGCGAGGTGGGAAAGTGTGAGGGGGGGGCGGATATATTATACGGTGGGTTTTGCTGTACTTTCACTCAATTTGTCTTTACAGACATGCTCGGCTGGTTTGGGCAAGTCCTATCAGCGTGGAGCACTGAGTGGCCTGACTTGCTCTCTCGTGAAGTGTGGCTGAGGTATTTCACCTCAGCCCACCTAAGTGTGGCCCGTCTGGGGTACCCATTTGGTAGAAGGTCACAGGGGATCCAAAGAGCATAAGAGAGAGAGGGGGTGGTCACTGACCCCGTCTGGATTTACCCACGTTTCTCCAGAGAACCAGTTTAGCCCTGTTCTTTTTTTTTCTCTTCCATGTATTTTTTTTTTTTGGTTGCCTTGTTTTGGGGTAGTCCCTTTCCCCTTCTTCCCCCATCATGGGGAGATTTGACGGTTAGCGAACCAAGAGGGATGAGAGGAGCGAGATCAAGAGGCCAGTTGGGGGCGCTGTAATCACAGTGCCCCCCCCCCCCTATTGCGCCCGTGGTGTGGTGAGGTTGGAGGGCGGCAACTCAGGAGGGAGGAGTACTGTTTGCCAATGCATCCCGGGTTTCGGGATTACACGGCACCCTGTTGGTCGGCATCGTGCGGAATCAGGCAGGGTTCTTCATCCTACAATGCGTCTGGTCAAGGGAATAGGGGGTCCTGTTAGAGCTTGGGAGACTCCCTTTAGGTTATATTATGACCACTCCGGACAAGGAGTAGTGGTCAGCTAATTGAACTGTTTAGGTGGTCTGTGCTTGTTGGTCTTTGTCGTAGGTGTCTTGTGGGAGTCTGCAGCTACCATTGGTTCAGGGGTCCTGGTGCTGCCTCCAGTTATTACCAGGGGAAGGGAGGCCAGTGCTCCTAAAGCAGCAGTGTTGAAATTACAAATTATATGGTGACATTAAAGATTAACTAGGAGGCCCTTCAATTTAATTATTTATTATCAGATGTCAATGAACTCATGCTGCCTAGCTACTTATTTATTTTATGTATGAAATGTACCCATTCAAACACCCCTGTGCCCAGGTGACTGGATTGATGCTATTGAATTATTATCAGATTGCAATGTACGCATGCTGCCTAGCTACTTATTTATTTAATGTATGAAATATACCCATTCAAACACCACTCTGTGCAGGTTACTGAATTGATGCTTTTTAATTATTTATTATCAGATGTCAATGAACTCATGCTATCTAGCTACTTATTTATTTAATGCATGAAATATACCCATTCAAACACCACTCTGCCCAGGTTACTGAATTGATGCTATTTAATTATTTATTATCAGATGTCAATGAACTCATGCTAACTAGCTACTTATTTATTTTATGTATGAAATATACCCATTCAAACACCCCTCTGCCCAGGTGACTGGATTGATGCTATTTAATTATTTATTATTGGATGTTAATGAACTCACGCTACATAGCTACTTATTTATTCCTGTATGGCATATACTCATCCAAACACCCCTCCCCCAGGTTACTAAATTGAGGCTATTTAAATAATTACTATCTAATGTAATGAAATTAAGTCATTTAAGTTATTTATTCCTTGTATTTACTGAGACTACCCCACTCTAGGGGCACAGAGGTGTAAAGTTGCTAATGTTGTAAAGAGAACCTGTTATTCATTTTCATTAATATAAAAAGGCTGTCCTAGCATTGTCAAATACATAAGGCTATGTGTAGTTATTTAACCAGGTTATTAGGCGCAACAGTCAGTCATCAGGCTGCCCGAACATAGGAGAGGGCCACACCTCCCTGCAGTGCCCCCTGCATATACTAGAGGTCTGCAATTAGCCTGTACAAGATGGGTCACAATGTATCACCCTGGGTTTCATTTGCACATGTGTGCAGTAAAGTGTAGTATCCGGACTCAGGTCCCATACAGGTTGCTGTTTACTCCTTTCTACAGAATCAAGGGGAGAAACACCTTACACGGGGATGAACAGAGGAACATAAACATTGATGATAATGGTAGCTGCAACACATTGCACAAATGCAGTAATGGTAGGAAAGCTGGCATGGAAGAATAAAGTCCAATGTTCAGTAGAATGTATATCGACAGGAAAGAAACCATCAAAAATAAAATGCTAAGACATACTGGGGAACAATATCTCAGAAGACGAGATATCCGCCTCCATCTCCCAACTCCAAGCAGGCAAAACCCCAGGCCCAAACGGCTTTCCGATAGACATCTGGAAGAAGCTGAATGGGCAAAATATTGTACCACACTTGCTCAATATGTTTGAATCCTCGAGAAAGGAAGGGATACTCCCAGTAGACTTACGCAAGGCCATCATAATTGTAATACCAAAAAACGGCAAACCCCCAGACCTATGCACCTCCTACAGGCCCATATCCCTGATCAATAGTGAAGCTAAGATACTGGCGAAAGTACTAGCCAATAGACTCCAAAAAGTAATTTCCTTCCTGATTCACCCAGACCAATGTGGCTTTATGCCGCAGCGCTCCACAAGGATGAATACCCGGACGTACACCTAGCGCTTGAAAGAGCGCCTACTCTGCAACAATCACTGGCACTATTGGCAATCGATTTTGAGAAAGCCTTTGATTCAGTACACTGAGAGGCACTATGGGCAATAATGAGAAAGGTGGGCTCTGGGGAAAATTTCATACAATTGGTCCAACTCCTGTATAACACCCCAATAGCGGAAGTGAGAGAGAATGGCTGGTCCTCACGCAGCTTTCAACTGAAAAGGGGCACCAGGCAAGGATGCCCGCTATCAGCAATGCTGTTTGCCCTGATTGTAGAACCCCTGGCTGCAATTCTGAGGAACACAACAACATGGTCGGGTTTCCGTTGGGGTCCAACATGGGAGGATAGAATCTCTCTATATGCTGATGACCTGCTGATCTACCTGGGTGATCCGGCGGTCTCCTGTCCCATAGTCGCACAAATCCTGAGGGCAGATTTTGCAGCCTGCAAGTAAATTGGAGCAAATAAATATTATTCCCGGTTAGAGGAATAGACTGTATACCTCCCGAGGGCTCCCCATACACAGTTGAAACTGAACAATTCCGATATCTGGGGGTTCTAATCACAAATAGACAGGAGGACTATGTGGCTGACAACTTATACCCAATAATGAAGCGCTTCACACAAGACGTCAACCATTGGATTACACTGCCACTGACTCTACTAGGCAGAGCGGTACTCTTTAAAATGCGAGCCCTACCCTGCTTCTTGTATATCCTACAAAACGGATCCCCACAACTGAATTTCGTAAAGTGGACAAGACACTACGCACATCCCCACAACTGAATTTGCACATCCCCACAACTGAATTTCGTAAAGTGGACAAGACACTACGGAAACTACTATGGCGGGAAACACCCAAGGATAGCACTGGCCACGCTCCAAAGATCCGTATTGGAGGGAGGGATCGGTCTTCTGCATATGCAAATATATGACTGGGCGAGCCAGATGGCGGCTGTAAATGACATACTTCACGGGGACCCAGAATTGCTGCACATACGTGCAGAAAAAGCAGCGAGGCATGACGAGCCTCCAATTGTAAGCCTGTATTAGGTGATGAGCCGCCCTCCCCCCGCACTATTACTGCCCACACAACCCAAATCTGGGGTGAACCACACAGACACATAGGGTGGGGACGCAAAATCACCCCTATGCAACCCCTCTGGGACAACGCTCTCCTCCCAGAACTCCACAAACTACCCAAATGGCCTAACTGGGAAACAGCTGGGATACAAACGATACAAGTGATAAAAGACGGTAGAATCATACCATTCACTGAACTATCGGCCACATATGGTCTTCCACCCACTGAATACTACCATCACACACAGCTGTCCCATGCACTCATCAAACATATGCCAAATCTCGTTGACCTCCCAGATTGTACACTGATAGAGAGAAATATTGTGTTAGACAGCGTGAATGTCAAGACTACGTCAACAATGTACAGCATAATCTCTTCCTTTGCCACGAAAGAACTCTGCAACTTGAAAGCAAAATGGGAGCAAGATGTGGGCCCGCTGCTGCCTGAGAAATGCACCTTGACCCTAAGTACCCCATAGAAACGGCAATATTGGCTAGAATACGGCTAATCCAACTGAAAATCTTACACAGAGTATACTACCCACGGACAACACTATACAACTGTGGCAAGACCACAGATGCCAATTGTTTATGCTGTAAACAAGAAGAGGGCACGTTCTTTCACATCTTATGGCAATGCCCACGCATTCAACACTTCTGGCAAAAATGCTGTGACAGACTGTCACAAGTAATAGGTCGAACAATCCCAAAGGAACCAAAACTCCTGTTGTTAGGGATCGAAGAAGAGGGTGAAATGACCCGCTTTGAAAAACTCTTGATCTCAACAACCACAGGGCTGTCCAAAAGAAACATCGCACAATTATGGGGTGCAGAGAGCACCCCCCAGTACGCCCAGTGGGTGACAGACGTAGATGCTTGCATAGCGATGGAACAGCATGTCTACTCAGTCAGAGTCTGCCCCGGGAAAGCTGGTAAAATATGGAAAAAATGGTAACAAGCCAGGTAATGACTGAGGGTAAATTGTGTGATCCTGAAAAGCAATGACCACGCAACACCTATACATTGTGGAGATACCCCAAGCATTGCCCTGTACCGCTGTTGTAACTTAACTAATTATGGAGTCTGGTCCTAACATTATTGATGTATAAATGGTTATTTTGTTTGTAAGTTATGAGTTGTTGTTTCGCAAAAAACAATAAAAAATGATATAAAAAATAAATAATAAAACATGCTAAACAGAGAACTTAAGATTCAGGGGATCATGAATGATCCTGATGGGGCCAATCTGAACTTTTTGGAACTATAATTACTTCCACCCAGTAGTAGGAGGTAGAATGTCCAGGTTGTTCTTGAACGTCCTTTGCAGTTAGATGTTGTCCTGAAGCTACTCTGGCCGGTCGTGAAGTTTAATGACTCCAGGTCTAACCTTTTCTTTCGGCTAGGCTGGAGTTTTATTTTGGAGAGCCTTCCCTTGCTCATTATTCTAGAGTTGTTAGGATTGATAATGTTTCTTCTCTCCTTTACTCAAGCCATTGTTTTCTTGTCACCAGTTTCTGACATTTCTCTTCCATTCTGTTTTGCCACCACTCTAGTCTGGGTCAGGCCCTTAGAGGAACCATGGGACACTGGATGGTTGTCTATATTACTCCCTGGAAGCAATGTAGAGTAGTTCTTCCAGAAATGTGACTTCAGGGGAACCCTTGAGCAGTGGATGTTCACATTTGCTTTAGTGACATGATTCATGCCCGGATTGAACTTTCAATTGCGCAATCTTCAGGCTTCGCAGCCTTGACATTTGCACTGATCATTTCACATGCAGTTTCGGGTCAGCTTGGCTTTGATGTGTGACTTCTGCAGCATCTGAAAGGTCTTGGAAAACAGCTTTTCTTGAGGTGCATACTTATTTCTGTGGTCATCATGTCTAGGTACCCTTCAGTCTCCCATTTTCCTTTTTGATGATCTTCCACTAGGGCCACTGACTGTAGCTATGAGTACTCTGGACCTTTATGGTATCCAGTCCTGCCTACATCTGAGTTGGTATTTCATCTTGGGTGCTATGAGTAGCTGCACATTGTGTTATTTTGGACTTGGAGTGACCCCCTTGCGGCTCTTCATTCCGCCACCACCATCCTGCTTTTCTCTTTTAACGACTGGAACCTTTATTCACTTTTCTGAAAGAGGTCTATGAAAAGGTCTGAGAACCTATAGGCACGTTTTCATTACTTGAGCCCTTTCTCCTCCCCACCCATCCCTTATAAATCTGGCACTCTGGGCTATCGTGTTGGCTTGCTGCTCGTGTTCTTTCTCCTTCTTGATTAACGATAATATTGTTACCTTTCGATGGTGTTACTTTTTCCAGTGTATTTTCATAGTGAACGGTACAGATCTGTGATTTCATCGAGAATATTGTCTTGAGGACAAATTCTTCGAATGTTCTGTTCTTTTATGACATAACACAGCAACTGTATGCAGGAGAGACCCCTCGCAGCTCCCTCCTCGCCTCTGACCTATTTATTATTACCCTAACCCACCCCACGCATACATTTGTGGTGAAATTCGTTGAGAGAAATTTGATGAAATAGTCTTCGTGCAAATCTTCTGCGATGAAATCTACCTATACCGGCTGGTACAGAAGTCTCATTGGAAATATATTTCCAGATACTCAGTTCTCTGACCTAGTAAGAAACATTTTATCAGGCTTTATTTGGCTAGGGCCTGTGGCCATAATCTTTAATGGTTAAGTTATTTAGTAGGCCTCTTGGAGAATCTAAGCACTGTCGTTTTCCCTACAACAATCGTTTCCACGTGCACTGTTCCTGGAGAATTTACATGTTTTTATGTGGTGTTTTTATGGGGACATAGGTTCACTTTTGTGGTTGAGAGTCAAAAGAATGAGGGCTTGTACAGCATGCAACTTTGAATGCTGGGCACATAGACCACAAATAATGCACGCTTCCCCTTCTGTGGCAGGTACATTTTTCTACCCTCACCAGAATCCAATGGATTGTGTGAAACGTTGTTCACAGTCTTCAAAAGCGGAAACAAGAACACAATGGGAAAATGAACAGTGAAAGAGCTGGCAACAGCAAATGCTGCTCAGCAAAAGCAGTGGTGTCCAGTACAGGCACAGCACAAGTGAGTGGCACCACAGCAGAGTAATGAAACACTGATAGCATCTCCAGTCTGTGGTCGTGTGACAAATTGAATTCTGCTCTGCAGGAGTACAAGGATGAGCAGTGGTAAAAAGTCCCACTCAGTCCTCAAACTGCTACAAACCTAGAGTCAACACAATCATAAAGGTGAAACAGACACAGCTAAGAGATATGCCTCCTTTGCCTTTTATGGTAACGTGGGCCGAGGGAAGGCTGAGCTCCTCAGAGGGATGTGAATGTGATCCAGTAGTGACCCAAACAACACATGAATAAAGTCCAAAATAAAGAGAATGCACAATCAAGGTTCTATAAAAATATACCTACTTTATTCAACACTCCATCTGCAATAGAACTATCTGGAAAACACAGTCCAAAAATCCACCCCTGTGGAAGAATAGAGTAGATGCAACAGACAGAAGAAATTAGCACTGTGAGGGTGAATACAGGGGTGATAGGCAAATTACCAATCACAAAAAGGATATGTCTTCGGCTGAAAGAAGGTTAAATGGTGACCTGACCAGTCTCTAGGGCCCAAGTGGACCAAGGGGGCAGTTATGGGTCAACAGTACCTCGTTCCAGTTCTTTGGTGGGTTGACTGTGTCGAGCCCTTTACGGACATTGATGCGAGCCGATCAAGCTCAGTTCGGTTACGGTGGATCATGTGGGCCCAAGCAGCAAGTGGGCATCAAACGGGTACAAGGACAGTTGCTGTGTCTGTTTCGAAGTGGGGATTTCAGTGATGCATGTTGGGGCATTCACCAGTATTTGATTGAGGTTGGGCCGGGCCGAAATGGGTTGTAACCACTGGGTTGGGTCAATGAGTACCGCTCCAGCGGTTCGAGTAGGTGGCCGGTGGTCATTGAATTGGTGATTTGGATGTTCCAATCAGCAGGTCAGTGAAGCGGCCTGTCGATGTCTAGTCTGGCTGAGTCGTGGTTGTAACCCTTTGTAGGGTCGGCGTGTGACCTTCCAGTGGTTCAAGTCAGATCCTGGTGTCGAGCAGTTGATTCAAGCCTAGGAGGTGATGGGTTCCTCAAGGGCATGATGAAGCTCCAAGCTGGTTCTAGATGCCTGCGATACAGTTTAGGTGGAGGAGTGCAAAAAACTGTTCCAGCATATTCCCTCTGGCTTTATGAACAATGAACACAGTGTGACAGGTCCGGCGTCGCAGAACAGGGAGCTTCAGCTGGTTTGGTCCTCCGGATGCTGTGAGGCCCCCTCATGGGGACTCTTTGACAGGATGGTTCCATTCAGGGTCTACTTTTCAGAGGCAGTGGCAGGTCTTGTTCCACAGCAAAAGTCATCCCATGTGCCCTGGGGTGGGTAGGTGGAAGAACTCTCCTATGCCTTGGGCGGCTTCTTCACCTCAGACTGAGGGCTTTGAAAAGTATGACTCTCCCAAAAGAGGTCCACTGAATCCTTCTCAGGTGTTGGTCCAGAGTGATCAAGGAAGGTGTAGGAGCTCTCTTCTTTTAAAGGTGAAAATCCACAGGTGATTGGACTCAAGCTAGCCTGCTGTAGTGGTTCAATCCCTGCTCTTCACTGAAGTGGACTTTACTCTTCTGATATCTCACACAAAGTGCTTTGCTTTGCTCCAGAAGAAATGGAGGGAAGGAGAGAGCAAGAATGAGGCAGCGATAACCAAAATGGTGGAAGTCTTCTTCCATTGAACAGAGCCCTCCTGTCTACTCTAATACCGCCCCTGTCTACTCTAATCCCGCCCCTTCCTGTCTCACTAAGAACAAAGGCATCTAGAAATGCAGCACCCTGGTGTGAAGCTACTCCTTTTGAGTGGGTGTGCTCCTTTGATGCCTGGGCCCAAGACAGCTTCCTGTTGTTCATATGTCTCTGGCAGAGTGTATTACCCACCCTCACACAGAGATCAAAGAGGCAGACCAGACCCGACCTGTAGGAGCTGACATATGCATGATAAGAATGTGGATGTGGCGGTCATGATCATAAGTATCACCATGCATTATGCGTAAACTCAGGCATAACTTTATTTTAGAGTTTTGCCACCATCATGGCCTACTTAGGATCATCATAATTTTGGTAGAGGGAGCATATCTTAAATGCGGCCCTGGTGCTGCAGACTTGGCTGTCGCTGCAGCGGTCGAGTGGGCACCTGTGACCTCTGAACCTGCTCTGTGCCACTGGTAGAGCAGGTGCTGAAGATCACGCTGCTGATGCAGCAGGGCACAAGTACACTGTGCTTTTGGCATGGAGCTTACGACAGTGGAATCTGATCAGCAGATTAACCTTTCGGTGATGGATCTAGCAGCATCATTGTATTTATTTATCACTAGTCAGCCTTGAACTCAAGCTGATCTTGATGCTCTGCTGCCTCCACAATATCAGTGGATCTCTTCATCTCCATACAGCAATGCAAGAAGTGTTTCGATCAGCAGTCCCTCAGCCTCCACTCTTCTAACTCTCCACTCCTTCATGGCTCCACACACAGCAAACAGCACTGTGCACACAGCCGCCAGAAACGTCAGGGTACACAGCCATTGATGCTGCTTCTTGTGACACCTGTAAGCTCCCTTTATCGGATCACACTACCTGCACAGTCCAACAAACAAAAGTTCCTCATGCTCCATCCACAAAGGAGTACAGGAACTTATCTTGCAACTCCAGCCCTTTTTCTGTTGTTGTTGGATTTTGTGTAGAACATACAGTGACATTGCTCACCTTCTGGGGATTCTGGGGCTTGGACCAGAATGACATCTGTGATTTAGAAGGGCGCAGAATCTTGCCTACAAGAAACCAAATATAGTATTATTTGATTAACTAATGGTGTTCAGATTCAAGCGAGCAAAGCAATGAGTCCTGTGTAAGAAAAACAGGTAGTACTGCTAGGCAAGTTAGTTTAATTATGGCAAATGTTTAGCCTATCTAGCACCCATCGTGTATGTCTGCACCCATGCTCCACCATTAAACCCTGTTAAATGTTGCAGTCATGGTAGTGCCTGGTTAATCCCTACATGAAGTGGCCATTGATGGAGAAAAGGATTGCCTTGATGCATTGAATTTAATCCATGGTGGAATGAGCATTATGTGACTACCAGCCACGATATGGAGCGTTTGAAAATATACTATCTAAGAATACAGATAGCGTGAGTCACATGCCCGGATAATACATGAACACCATTGGAAGATTGAATGCATGTTGGATGTACCAGCATCAAACACACCACCACTATCTTTGTCTTATATGTCCCCTGTGAGGAGTCAGGAACGAAACTCAGTCACAAGTGAGCCATGATTTTGGTTATTGAAAAATAAAAGGGGTTGGGAGAATGCCTCTCTGATCCTGTTCTAAGAGGAATTTCCCTACCTAAACCAAAAACAAAGGATCTGTCTGTGTCAGAATGTCCAAAACAAAACTGTCCCATGTCCAAAGTTCTATCCTGACCCTCACCCAATGAACTAAATTCTAATGTGAAGATGGTAATGTCTTTAGCCTTGGGTGGTTTAAAAATGGTGTTAATAAAAGAAGGATAAATAGCTCCAACACAACGGTTCTTGAACGATAAAGATCCGTGCTCCAGTGGGTGGAGGGTGGCTCCCTTCCCCTGGATTCCTCTTAATTTTCTTATATTTTTACAAGTAACAGTTTTGTGTGCATTTATTGACCAGCAAGAACACGGACACACAGAACTATTTTACTTTTGTCTCTTTTAGGATAACCAGTATACTCTTGTGCCGGGGGTTTGCTCCTTATTTCATAACACAATCCTTTTTCTAGTTCTGATATTTCTTCTCAGGGCCTCTTTTCCCCTGCTTAACACAGCCCATTTATTCTCTAGTCCTGATATTTCTTCTCAGGACCTCTAACTTTTGTATATTTCTTGCCTGGTATTTTCTCCTGCCAGGACTTTCCTTTCATAAACTCAAAGAAAAGGGTATGGTCTGTCCCTTCTCTCTTCCCACAGTGTCACTAAGCTTACTATTTCCCATTAACCGGCTTCTCTGCGTAATGTCTATATAAACAGTTTTGGTATTGCTCTTCCCACTCTGTTTTCATACACTCTCCACTGCTACATTTTTAGACAGGTCATACATTTCACACACAGTTACTGAGGCTTTTCCATTCTCTTCCCAGCCTCTCTCAGACACATTTGGTAACTTCCCCGATTTCCTAGCCCTTCTGCTATGGGCTCACTGGTTATGCAGTTCCTCTTTGTTCTTTGGATTCTCTTCCCGGTGTTCCATCTCTCTAGTAATGGGCTCACCGTGTGTGTGTCTTCTCTGCCTCTCTGACTTTCTGTCAGCGCCTTTGACTTCACTGGCGATCCACTGTAACGTGTCCTCACGGCAGCACTTGCCAGTTTGCCTCTGATTATTATGCTGGCATGGTCTGCCCGCTCCTGCTCCTCTTGCCGGTATGTACCCTCTCTCAGGTCCCAGAGCATTTGGGTCTACCTCCTCGGCTTCCCAGAGGACTGCCCTACAGCTGACACTTTTGCTGCTTCTATGGCCTTGCCTGTAGAGCAGTCCAACCTCTCTGCTGTTCACCGGCGACAGTCTCTCCAGTGCGTCGCTTGTCTTCTGTACGCCGATCGCCTCTGACACAGCATTTCTCCCTTGCATGCCTTCGCCTTCTCACATGCAGTTTCTTTCGCCTTCTTTCTCTCTCCGGTCCTCAGACTAGACTGCTGAGTTGGTTTGCCAGTTCTTTGTATCTTTCTTCCTCCTTCCCTCTTCCTCGTCCCAGTATTTTGGTAATTATTGGTATGGAAGTCCTTTCTTGAAAACCTGCAGGTAAAACTTGGGCAAGTGTTCTTTATGGCTTTCAAGAGACACTTAGTCCTGGATGATTGGTATGTGGCGTCTGGGAGGGGGATTCCAGTAATTTTACAAGGCAATAAGACTTTGAAGATTGGCTTATGGGTCTTGGCAAAAGTTTTTTAATATTCTTCGTAGGTGGATGAGGGAATGTCTGACAACATGCCATTAGGGTATTATGATACAATATGATAGTTTATTTATATAGCGCCTATAGAAAATGTGTTTCAAAGCGCTTCAAGGCAAGGGAAGGAACAAGGGAAAATACAATGACATTCTTACAGGCCATGAACAGTAGGGATGTGAAATTAACTATTGTAGTTGGCCTGATGGTATTTCAGATAGTGCAAGAGCTAAGACATAGATAAGGAAGGGAGGGGGCGAGTGGGAAGGAAATGGAAACAGACAGGCGACTACCGTACTAGGCCTGACAACATTTATGGTAGAGCTGGAGAAAAACAAAAGGTGAGGGAGAGGGGTGCAGAAAGGGAGGGGAGGCACAAAACAAGCAACTATCGTACTAGGCCTCACGACATTTGGGGACAGGAGCTTCATCTTCAGAGGGAAAAAGGGGATACCATGTCTCACGGAAGAAGCCATGATATCTCCCGGGAGGTTTTCTCCCCTCATATCATCCTCCCTCATATAGCCACCCCCATGGTCAGGATCAAGTAGCGGCTGCCGTCCTCTGGCCACATGGGAGGAGGTCACTGCAGGGAAAACAGTGATGACTACATCGGATTCATCACACCCCACAACTTGTTTTATCTGTGGCAGGTGCTTTAGATCTGCTTGACATTACACGCAGCAGCGGTGATGTCAGAGCATTATAAGTGCAAGGTCTGAATGAAATGTTTTTTTTTTTTTTTTAAAAGAGCGTTATAGCAAGCTTTAGTGAATAGCAACAATGGACGGATGACACGTTCTCTATGAAATTTTGGAGTGTCAACCTTCGTTGCGAGGGCACATCTAGAAAAATTGAGGGCAAGCCAAGAGGGAAAACAAAATTAAATTATTAACTAGTTTAAACAAAAGAACCAATGTAGGAATCTCAGAACAAAAAACTGCAGCACTGCTGGCTGGAACACAATCTTCCCCAGATTAGAGGCCATCTCTTTTTTTTTGTATTCACATTTTTATTATCAATTAAGAAATGACATTAAATAACATATATTTCACACGTACATTATATACATAAATCACAGATGAGGTAAGTCCAGTTATACAAAGTCTGACAAGTAAAACGGTCACAGATCTAGGAATCTTTCTAATATCCCTTCACAAAGGTCCCTTTGCTTGTTCCTATATAAGATTAGAGGCCCTCTTAAGGATGGTAGGTGCTTGGAAAGCTGAGCAGCAGTGTTTTGAAGATGCGTGTTGTAACCTATAGTGAGAGCATAGGCTCTTCCTAGCCAGACCTAAAGCAGGCCATCTGTTCGGCTCTAAGCATACTCTATGAAAATGAACTATTGTCCCGTGGTGGGTGGTGGGACTGGCTAGGCCCTCGTCCCTTGGAAGCCACTTTTGTAGCCTTATTTTCCTTTGAACATATTGTGCCTGCTTCCCAAAGAATTTTCCAATGGGTACACCACACTGAAGAACACTGAGAATGAGGCCCATTGAACCTGAACACTTGTCACGAATGATTCCTAAACATGCCCCGTGTTATGAAAGTGGTATCCAGGTGAACTGGAGAGGTCGGGTTCGGGCCAGCCCTCTCTTCTCTTTGATGTTTTTAGCAGTTTCACCTGCACTGGAAACGGCTGGATGAATATCCACCCTGGATAGAGATCATTTCAGTGAAGCAGGGTTGGTATTAGCAACACACCTGCACCCAGAAGTGTCAATTATGAATGATTCGCTTCCCGCTAAATGCAGCAGCCTTAAAGACACTTACTTCTTCCTTGGCAACATCCGTATTTTTCGGATCAATAGTGTTGCATTTTACATTAATCATGCCAAATACATAGAATCGGAGGCAGCAGTCAGCCATCAAGGGGTGACCTCTGCTAATTAGAGAAGTACAGCAATTGTGGACAAGAGTGGAGACTCATTTAGACACTGCTCTTTTCCGACATGCTGATTGGCGAGTGCTGTCACCTGTTAGTGGCCCTGCATTAATCATTCTTTATCTTTTCACATTTACTGGGTGTGCTGCAATCCGGAAGGTCAACTCATGCAGTGCTGCGCACGAATATCTAGGATGGAAGCTTGTCCGCCCTCGGGCTATTTTCGCTGTCTTTTATGTGGGCATTTTGGTACAGTTCCAATGAGACTGCAGACTAATTGTCTGAGATCTTACAACAGGCTGGTTATGATGGCAGGCTTCCAGTTCGTTTTTTTTCACATAGCGCTACCGCCGACTTGATGATGCTTCAAGGTGCTTTCAATCAGAGAGACTTAAAATGAAACAATGTCTGTTTCATTTATATTATTTGCTTAACAGAGCGTGGCCTCATTACGAGTCCGGCAGTAACTGTGCCGGAAAAACCGGCAGGTTACCGCCGGACCTGTATTACCATTCCGCCTCCGCGATTCCCGGAATCACCGGGGCATTAGGACCGGGAATTCCGGAGACGGAATTCTGTAAGCCCCCATTCCCATGGATTCCCATTGGACTCCATGGGGGGGGGCAATGGAAACACTGGTTCCGTCTATGACGGAGCCGGTGTTTCCATGTCCACCTGCAGGTGGGTGGTGTAAATCCCACCAGGTCAGACCTTAATCAGGCGGTACGGAAACAACGGTGGCGGCGGTTTTACCACCACCATTCTTTCCGGACCGGCAGGGTCGTGTGTCCAAAAAGATGTACCAAGTAAGCGACACACATCACCGAGGCATTCCCTGTGATGAGTGCATGTACAACAGATGGGTACTTCTGTCAGGGACATACTCTAACTAGACTCTACAGAGATGACCCTGTGCCATTACAGATTCACAGTAAAACATGTAATAGTCGATACCTGCATTTATTTTATTTATTTATTATTTGCTTGTTAGGCGCTTATACAGGAAGTAAATACTGTATCAAAGGGCCCACAGGGCAACAGGGAGGAGGGCACAGAGGATGTGAAACAATTAATTAATAAATACAGTGGGTGGGGTGGGGGTGGGACGAGCCTACTCTGCCTTGTGGGTGTTCACAACGTGTGGCGGGTTTCCTTGCTTATGATGCCCAAGAGTCCATGTGGTATCCGGATGTGGATGCAAGGAATCTGTTGAGATGCAAGTAAGTAGATTTTAAGGTGTGTTTTGAATAGTCCAAGTGATGAGCTGTCTTTGATGATGGAGAAGGGCATTTCAATAAAAAGGGTTGAGTGATGTGAAGGAGCAGAAGAGGGACGGGTGCATGGAATGAAATGGTTAAGAAGAGTGGAGGGTCACAAGGAGCAAGGGGGAGAGTCAAAAGAGAGAGCAGACGCCTAGGTAGGGAGGGGTGAGGACATTCTAGATTTGTGGACCAGGAGGAGGAATTTAAAGAGAGAGCGGCTTTGCATGGGGGGCCAGCTTGCATGTGGTCAGTGTGAGGAGGTGGGCTAGGATCTTGGTAGGTTGTAGAAGGTACGAGTAGTGACATTGATGAGTTGAGGGAAGGAGTAAAGGGAAAGCTTGTGCAATAGGTTGTAGCAGTAGTCGAGCACATGTTCCTAAGGTCGAGAAAGTTGTATCTGCCCGCAGTTATGGTTGCCATGGTAAATTGACGAAGCCAAAGATCGCTGTTCAAGTGGGCCCGCAATTGCGGGCTTTGGGCGAGGGAGTGGGAATGTTCTAGGGGAAAGATATGGCTGGGAGAAAGATGACTTCTCATTTGGAAGAGTTTAGTATTAGGCAGTGCAGTACCACCTAGGGACAAACTGCAGTGACACAGTAATGGCATGATACAACCGTTTAGTATCAAAATAGAAATAGCCAGACATCTTAAATGCCATGCCTGTGTAAGTGAGAGGGTGCAAGAGCTTGCATGTGTGAGGATCCGAGAGAAGAAGCGCGGAAGGGAAAGAGAGTGCATGAGTGTGACAGATAGTCTAGGAGTGTAAGAGCGAGTGAGAGCATGAGAGAAAGTCACTTACAAGACCTTCAGTAGATGCTGCGGCGCCAGCTGTACTCAGGAACATTTAGCGACTCAATTTGAGGTTGATTATCGGAACACATTTGTGTCAAAAGAATGCCCAAATGGCTCCGAAACGGCCCTGGAAACTAAAGTGCTCAGATGATTGAATGAATAGAAAAATTAGTGCACCACTCTGTATACTAAAGCACTTTAAGATGCTATTTGTCATGAAACAGTGATTTTGATTTGGCTACATAGGTGATGCTAGCGCCACCAAATGCTGCAGCCTTTCTTCTCCTGCACTTTATGCTTTCCCTTTGCCTTAAAGAGGAAATCATAGTGAAAGTTCTCCACAAAGTATACAAGGTCCCTCATTACAAGTTTGCCGGTATACTGCCGGTGATTCCATGGTTCTGGTGGTACCGTTTCCACCAGCCGCAACCACGGAAACACTGGCACATCACAACTTCGCAGGAGCGTGCATTCCGGCATGCCAGAAACTGTGCCACCGGCATGACGGAAAAAATGTCATTACACACTTTTTACGGTATTTCCGTCACTGAAATTGCCTATGGCACCGTTACCGCTGTGTGTACTACAGAAACACTGGCAACATAAACACTGTGACCGGAAACAACGTCTTTGCATGAACTGGAAACTCGCAGGAGGTCATCTTGAAAAACTCAGTCCTTATAAAATCACCCACTTCCTGTTGCCATCCGGTCACTGTAACACCGGCATCATGTCTGCACTATCCAAGTCACATGTCCCAGATGTCCCCCAGAGAAAACCAAGCTTCACAGATCAGGAACTGTCAGTGATAACTGACACAATTGTGGCCAATGCTGGGGAGCTATTTTCAACAGACCGCAATCGATCAAGCCAACTACGAAAGACTGCAATATGGGAGGAGGTGGCTCAGAAGGTGTCATCTCTGGACCCCGTTCCCCGCACCCTAAAAGATTTCCTCAAGTGGTGGGACGACCTCCACCTGAGAGTCTGCAACCTTGTCTCGGCCCACAGGAGGGAAAGCATGCCAGCTGGAGGCGGGACGGGCTCCCCAATCAAGTTGATGGCCTGGGAGGAGACATGCAGCAACACAAAGGCATCAAGGGAGTTGGAGCAGTGGAGGCTGGTGCAGGGACACATGCAGATGGTGGTGAGTACAACGTGCAATACCCCAACAATGACTGCAGGCATGCTAAGTAGGGCACAACAAGGGACACATGTCCAACTGCACGAAAACAGAGCACATTCATCCCATACAGTGGCCAACGTACCATGGCCGTTGGCCTAGGATGCACAAACATTCTCCCCCTTCCATACACACAATGCAGACACCGTCGAAATGAGAATCAACAGATAAACGAGGCACATGCCCTCCAAGGCAGCATGCATGCACCATAAGCAATCTGCCCAAGTGACACACTCACATGCATGGCCGCATCCAAAGCACCCTGACCTACCTGGCACTGACATGGTTGACCGGCTTCCTGTCTGACCAACACTCCCAAGTGCGACAGTGCCCTCCCCACCTGTCCACCTCACTCCCCCACCTGTCACGTAACTCAGGGCACCATTCAAACCCCATGGGCCCACAACATCTATCTAGCACCTCTGGGCCACTCGATCAACACCACTGCACCCCACTCCCAGTGTTATGCTGATGACACACTGCCCACCTATAGACTCCAATTCTGTGCTGCCTCACCATTCCCTCCCAAACACGATTGCCTGACTGCCAATCATGCAACGTGGCCTGCTGATGATCCCTGCCTCAACACCAGCAAGACAGAGAAGCCCCTCACCTTGACGGCTGTGCCCCGACACCAACCCACTCCCTGGCCAACCTCCATGGGCCTGCCCCCACACCTCCCTGAGATGCCACAGACCCTGTTGACACCTTTGACCCACCCCACACCTCGCATCCGCACCTAACATACCATGAAAGAGGCCCGACACACAGCACCACCTCCTCTGAAGCACCCTCCCCTACCTCACCTACCCTCAGGAGCCCAATGTCTCCAGAACACTGGTTCCCACTGGGCATGAAAACAGTCTTCCCACATTGTACCTCTTGCCCCCCTCAGCCCTCTCATACAAATGCAGAATAATGAATCAACCTAGGCCCAAGTCCCAGGACCGCTACCCACAGCCTTGGAATTCCTCCACTTGCTCCCTCTGACCTCATGGTACAATACAAAGACCCCCTTCCCCGTTTACAAGTCCGTCTGGGGCCTGGTCCCCCATGAGACACACTGCTGCCAGCCCGTCCAATGCCAGTCACACCCAGCATCCCTCACAGGCACTTGCCAATGGCCACCCTTCCCTGGACCCGCCTGAATCTGGGCCAGCCCATCCTTCACACTGTACTGCACTCGCCCTGCTTTCACCCCTTGCACCTGCTCCTGTGTCTCCCACCCCCCTGCATCACGCCCCCTCCCATCCCGGTACCCTCACCCCTCCCTTCCCTGCACAAGATTGTGCCCTGCACTTGCATAGTAACAATCCCACAAGGCCCAGTGTGCCCGTATCTCCCGATTTGACCTCCCCTGTCCACCACTGACTTGCCTGTGGCACCTGATGACACACGCTGTTTGAACTGCATGTAGCATGGCCATAGGATGGCACAGAGATGACTAACGACATGCCCATCTTGTACCCACAGGCACGTCCTCAGACAGTGATCAGGCCAGCCCAAGTACCTCACGGACAGCCACGGAGGAGAGTGATGCCATGCCACACCGCTTCCAAGTTAGCATCAGCACCAGTGACGCAAGCCACAGGCCCAGTGAGCCTGCCCCTGCCGTTACTCCTGCTGCCCCTACAGAGGCTCAGCTCTAGGCCCGGCAGTCACTCCTGCTGCCCCTACAGAGGTGCCACTGGGACTTCCATTCCCCCCCCGAATACCCCCCCTATCTACATGGAAGGACCCACGGATGATGATGTCGGGCAGGAGGCCGGAGACACGACCAAGGGGACATTGGAGCACACCCCTCACCACTGTCCCTCATTCAGCCCCTCTGGCATACACAGCCCGCTGCCACCACCCATCCCAAGTATCAGAGACCCTGGATGCCTGCCTACGCCGTATCGAGGAATGACATGACCAGATGGCAGAACTTGTGCGCCAGTGCCTGGAGGAAGCCAGGTTGATGCGGGAGGAGACATGATTGAGTCGGGAGAGTGTGCAGGCCATCGGCCGGCGCTGTGCACGAGCCCTGGGCCGGTCATCATGCGCAACAGTCCTGCTAGTACAGAGGGTGAGTGAGGAGAACAAGGCCATCTCGGCACTGGTTGAGACCCTCTCCCTCTCCCTGCAGGTGGCACTAGGATGCACGGACATGGCAGGTTCAGACCCACCCTCCTCATTCTCCACACCTGCCAGCTCACGGAATTGCAGCCCAAGGCGCTGGTCCATGTGCCTGTCAGGCTCTCCACAAAAGGGCAGGTCAGGTGCAAAGAAGCCATGTAAGTGAGCCAGGCACAGACAGTGTTACTTTTGCTTACTAGGGATTGTTGTTGGGGTGGTGTGTATGGGGCGGTCAGTTGGGGGGATAGCGCAGGGGTTGGGGGGATCACAAGTTTCTTGTTGATTGATTATGCACAAATACACATGGTTCTACATATGAATTCATGTCTGGACATTCAATGTGTGTGGTTGAGTGCTTTATTTGTGCACAGATTCACATGCAGTGTGTGCCATGGGTCGTGTGCAGGTGCTGTGTGCTCAGAGGTAGTTCTGTATGAGGTCCTTTCAGCTACCCCGCCAATCCAGATCATCCCTGTTATGGCATTGTCCAATGTCTGCAGCTGCATCCACTTCGCTAACATCTTGATCGTCAGCAGGAGGCTTGTCCCTGTCCGGGAACAGGGGAATATTGCGCATGATGCACATATTGCACAGCATGGCACAGGTAAGGACCATCTTGCCCACTTTTACTGGCCTGTACATCAGTGCCCCACCAGAGCAATGAAGGCAACAAGACCATGCCTTCAATAGGCCAAAGGTTTGCTCCATTGTGGCCCTTGTTCTGATGTGCGCACCTTTACACACTGTTTCCTGGTGGCTCTCGGGGTGTGTCAAAGGGGCTGTCATCCATGGGAGTAAGGGGTAGCCGGAATCACCTGCATGGGGAGGGACATGTCATTGTGGTGACTGGCAGTCCATGCATGTTGAGATGTGGTGGTGTGACACATGCATCTGGGTCTGTGCGCTTGCGGCCCATCAATCACCTTGCTGCATCCTGTGACAGGTAGTGCTGGTCTGGACATGTGTAGGATACGACTCACAGGGATGGGTTGGCGGTGGTGGATGGGACCTAGTGAGGACATGCTCTGCTTTGTGACGTGGGAGTGATGCATTCTGGTACCTGCGGTGCATTACATGTGCCTGTCCATCGGTGTCCAGATTGTGCTGGTGTGTCCTTCCGTATACTCATGTGGTACATGCCAGTTGTGTACACCCAATTTTGCATGCATATTGTGTGCCTCCATTTGCATGGTGCTTGTAGGCCATGCAATGGTGACAATGGACATTTCCCCCATGGCCCAGTACACATGCAATGTGGTGTGTGTAGATACTTTGACTCACTCAATAGCCAGGTCTGCTGTCCACCATAATGCACCATGTACCCAGATAGCGTGCTATTGCGCAGGACCATGGAGTCATGTGTTGATCCCAGAAAGTGTGCACAGTAGTGTGTAATCATCATGTCTGCATCACAGACAACCTGTACATTCATTTAGTGGTACAGCTTCCAGTTCCGATACATCTCCTCTGTGGCGTGGCTAGCCACTAGCTGAATGTGTGTGTGCAGTCCAGTGTACCTAATACATTTACCATTCCCGCAAGGGCATAGAAGTGGACCTTGATCGCGTTCACCTGGCCTTGTGTCATTCGTAGGGAGATGTGCTGGGACACATGATGCAGGAGGGTCTCCAGGACCTGCACAAGCAGTTTTGAAAATCCTAGCTGCTAGATGCCATGAAGCTCCCCAACTGTGTGCTGAAATATGCCTGTGGCAAGGAAATGCAGCACAGACACCACCATCAACAGGGGGGTATAGCAGTCTGGATGCCAATGACACTCTGGATGTCGTCCCTGATGAGGTCCACTATTGAGATGATGGTCTCCCTGTTTAGGCGGTAGAGTGTGTCGACCTGCCTGTCAGTCAGGGACCAGGGTGTGGCCCTTGTGTGGGGTATGGGTGCACGCATCTGGGGGCACTACTTGCTGCCCATTGTTCCTCTGCATCATCATCATCCTCTTCATCGACAGCCTGTTGCCACTGTTGCACCTCCTGCTCCTAGAGCTGTATTCCTGCATGCAGCGCCTCCATGACTGCTGCTACGAGTGGCAGCATGGTTGTGTTGTAAGGTGTGTATGGGGTGGGTGTGCCCCATTTTACCATTCCCTGTGCTCATTGTGTGCGGCTGGGTCAATTGGGTGCACCTGTGGCCAGTTCCTGCACACCTGGGCCTGGTTACCACCTGCATCCGCGGTGCCCGTGTTTCCGGCACAGTTTTCCTGGTGGTATCAGCATTTTTGTGGCAATGTTTCCGGGAAGTCTGCTGTTGTAATGCCGCCTTGTTTCCGTGGTGCTGGTGTTTCCGGCACTGGTTCAGGGGCATTGCAGAGTTTGCATAACCTATGCTGCCGGCAACAGCAGCACGGGGTACTCTGTTACCTGCAACACTGTTGCTGGCATCGCCTCTCGTAGTGCGGCGGTCTGGAATGTGTGACAGTAATTGTACACTTATAATGAGGGCCATTTCTTTTCTTCGTCTTCCACCTGATTTACCATTAAAGGAAATTCAAGCTGTCCCCCGCACTCAGGCAAAGCCTTCTTTCTAGCAACCACCTCCTGTTAAGCAATCCTATATCCAGATTCACGAGACAATGCCTCCCATTTTTCACTCTCTCCAAATTCCACCCTATGGTCTAGGTATTCAGTTGCCAGATGCCAAGGTCATCCACTGCATCCCCTTGCTCTTAAGCAAATCAACATTTACTACCCACATCATAATGTACAGTACTTACCAACTATGGGTGGGGGGCAGGGTGTGTGAGCAGTTCAAGCGTCCAGTGGTACAGGTAGGGAAGCCCTTAGTTACTCCTGGCAGAACATTTATGAAATCCATATCATGCAGGTGCCATATTCCACTAACTATGTGAATACCGTACAAGCATTCCCTCCTGTATGGACTTGCATGTGTGGCCCAGCTGGCTCTAAAGAAAGCAACCTAAGAAAAAGGAGGCTAAAAGGCACCAGAGAAGCCACACTCGTGAGAATATTCAACTCTTCAGTGTTGCTTAAAAATCACAGGAGACTGGGCGCAGTCATAGCCAAAGGCAAAGTCTATTCCAGACCCGGGCCCCTCCAAATAAAGCACAAGATTCCTCCTCCACTCTTGAAGTAAACTGTAGACTATGAAGGCCTCCAGAGCAGAAGTGTTGAAATTCAGCAGGCAAGGTGCACAATTCTGCCCAGTGCTCTATAGGGGAGAACATGAATCAATGTGGCTGGCACAGTGGAAACCAGTGATATCCAGTGATCTTACAGAAGATTGTTCCTACTGGCTTGCACAGAAGAGGGATCAATGTTGATGATGCAGTGGAAATCATTGGATTAATAAATGATGGATCAGTGTGATTGCCTCAGTGGAATACACTGGAGTAACAGAATAAGGATCAATGTGGCTGCCTTGGTGGAATCTAGTGGAGCAACAGAAGATGGATCAGTGTGGCCAATGCAGTGGAATCCAGTTGAGTGACAGAAGAGGGATCAATGTGGCCAATGCAGTGGAATCCAGTTGAGTGACAGAAGAGGGATCAAAGTGGCCAATGCAGTGGAATCCAGTTGAGTGACAGAAGATGGATCAATGTGGCCGATGCAGTGGAATCCAGTGGAGTAACAGAAGAGGGATCAGTGTGGCTGATGCAGTGGAATCCATTGGAGTAACAGAAGAGGGATCAGTGTGGCTGATGCAGTGGAATCCAGTGGAGTAACAAAAGAGGGATCAGTGTGGCTGATGCAGTGGAATCCAGTGGAGTAAAAGAAGAGGGATCAGTGTGGCTGATGCAGTGGAATCCAGTTGAGTGACAGAAGAGGGATCAATGTGGCCAATGCAGTGGAATCCAGTTGAGTGACAGAAGAGGGATCAGTGTGGCTAATGCAGTGGAATCCAGTGGAGTAACAGAAGAGGGATCAGTGAGGCTGATGCAGTGGAGTCCAGTGGAGTTGCAGAAGAGGGATCAGTGTAGCTGATGCAGTGGAATCCAGCGGAGTAACAGAAGAGGGATCAGTGTGGCTGATGCAGTGGAATCCAGTGGAGTAACAGAAGAGGTATCAGTGTGGCTGATGCAGTGGAATCCAGTTGAGTAACAGAAGAGGGTCCATTTGGCTGATACAGTGGAATCTAGTGGAGTAACAGAAGAGGGATCAGTTTGGCTAATACAATGGAATCCAGTTGAGTGACAGAAGAGGGATCAATGTGGCTGATGCTGTGGAATCCAGTGGAGTAACAGAAGAGGGATTGGTGTAGCTGATGCAGTGGAATCCAGTGAAGTAACAGAAGAGGGATCAGTGTGGCTAATACAATGGAATCCAGCAGAATAAAAGAAGAGGGATTAATGTAGCCGCAGTCGCTTGCAATATTTATAGAGGGTGAATGAACTCTTGGTGAATAACCTTCCCAAATGTACTCTTAGAAGGCACACCATCACCTTCTGATTATACATTGCTATATAAAGATATTAACAAAGAAAATAGATGTACCATACATTTCACAGTTTGTAGAAATACCTAATCTAACCAAATACTTGCTTCTTTGTTTTATAGTTTAGTATAGCTGGAACATGATTGGTTGCATGCTCCAATGCATAGCACAGCGGAGCTTTCCTCCCCAAAATATTGTCACATCAACCTTTAAAAAAATAATCGCAATAGCCGTTAAATAGCGGAACCGGAAATAGCGTCATCGCACAGGAACGGGAAAGAGCACAATCCATTGCCATCCTCTGCCCCCTGGACCTGTTCTGAGTAGTGTGCAATAGGAAATCCACAGGGACACCCTCGACATGCCTAAGGCTGTAAAAAAAACTACCGACCGGCAGAGGAAGGAAAAATTCACCACGGAGGAGCTAATGATGCTAACCCAGACCCTTGCTGCCAATGCTGCCGTGGTCTTTGCCAGCGACATGCGTCGGGAGACACTAATCAGAAAGAAGGCAATCTGGGCTGATGTTGCCTTGAAAGTCAGTGCTGTGGGCACCACCACCCGCAATGTGCGTGAGTGCAGAAATCGGTGGCATGATCTCCGCCTACGTGTTAGAAGTATCCTATCAGCAAACCACAACATTGCCACATCAGGTGGATCTGATTCCCCTATTAAATTGAAGGAATGAGAAGAGACCTGTGCCAACCTCATTGGAGTGGAATCCATAGAGGGTGTCGGGACGATGGAGCATGGCGTGGCAACCACTTCAGATGGAGGTGAGTGTACACATGAAAGTATGCAATGTGAATCTACTGGTCCCCCCCATATGTGAGGCCAGAATCACCTCATGAATGGCCAAACATCCACAGATGCATCCAACCCTGGCTATGTCAGTGTCAAACCCAAACACACACACATGCACACATCACCAGAGACAAGTGCCACACACAACCATGCATGGATGAGCCACTGAACTGACACATCACCTGCATCCTTAACAATGAAGTCAAAATGCCCACTACTGCATTATTGATGTATACTGCATTAAGTACATATAACCGTAATCAATGCCATCCCCCTCTTTGTCCCCGACAGGCTCACAAACAGACAGTGAGGATACTGGCACGGCATCTCAGGCACCCCCTGTGAGTATAAAATCAAGGGCACAGGACACAGAGGACACCCCCACCACATCAAGGGGAAAAGGTAGAAGGGTCCACATGCAGAGTGGCAAACATCGGTGGAGCGCCACTGCCAAGACGCAAGTCTCCACACCACCAACAACTGCCCCACCTCCGGAGGTGAACCCACCACCACCGATCCCAGCCACGGAGGGCCCACCCTCAGCTGCAGGTAGTTCCGCAGGAGAGGCGGCATCCACTGCACCACTCTCTGATGTGGAGGATACGACCGATTTCCACCTCGAGATGCACACCCCAACCCCCCTGGAACCCCTGAGACATCACCACAGCAGACACCTGGGCCTAGTGTCACTGGCGAGGACAATGTGGGAGGTTTTAGTAGCCCTCCGGTGGCTTCACCTGTTGACCTGGTTGCATCCAAGGGCACAGCAGCCACACCACCAGAACGCAACACTGCCCTCGACCTGGCCAGCATCAGCCAGCGGCAACAGGAAATAACTGTGCTGGTTGGGCAGCATGTGGAGGAGGCTGCCCGTCTCAGGGCTGAGATTGCAGAGACAGCAAGGCACTCCAGGGAGGGGATGGAGGCCTGTACAGACAGGCTGTGTGGGGAGATTGTCCGATTTAGGGAGGTCCTCACACGGATAGCGGACGCAATGGACCGCCAGTTCCCACCACCACCACCACCTGGACAGTCAGCCACTTCCTCATCTGCCAGTTCAAGGCAGACAAGCCCCCTCCGCCGCTCCTCATGCACCACCAGACGCACGTCTAGGCAGCCTCCCAAAGTTGGTGGTGGCAATGGCGAATAGGGAGTGCATCGTCTCTGCGTGTATGGCTGGACGAAAACATTGTGGCAGACACATAAGGAACTGTTGTGGGGGCTGGGGGGAAGGGTGTTTTTGGACTGTTGTGGGAGGTGGGGGGAAGGGTGTTTTTGGACTGTTGTGGGGGAAAGGGTGTTTTTGGACTGTTGTGGGGGGAGGGGGGAAGGGTGGTGGGATGTTTGGGGACATGCACTTTTACAACTTTACATTTCTCAATACACTGGTGTTTGATCCATACACAGGCTTGGACTTCTTCATTGTGTATGTGTGTTTTATTGGCGACCGGGTCCATTGTGCGCTTCCAAACAGACACCAGTGCAGAACTGCCCATATCCATTCCCACAAAAAGAAAAAATGTAACTCAGAATATTTGGTTGATCAGATGCTGTCTCACAGCACGTCCTTCCTGGCCATCCCATCTTGCATGACCTGCATCTCCGTCAACTCCGTCCTCATCACCATCATCATCCTCATCAGGTGCTTCTATTTCTACGTCCGCGGGCAGTGGCACATTGCTTCTGATACACATATTGTGCAGCATGACACATGCCATGGTGATCTTGGCCACCTTCTCATGGCCATACTGGAGAGCGCCACCAGACCTGCTAATGCACCTAAACCGTGTCTTCAAATGGCCAAAAGTCTGCTCGATCACGACGCGAGTACGGGTATGTGCACGATTGTAGTCCTCTTCGTGCCTGTTCTGTGGGTTCCGTATAGGGGTAAGCAGCCACCTCTTCAGGGGATAGCCGGCATCACCTGTATGGGGGGACGAATGGGGTCTGGTTACTGTTCACCTCAAGAGTGGCCTGTTCATATCACACAAATTGACTTTGCATTGTGATTGAAGTCCACAATTAACAGCATGCATGCAGACGATCTGTGTGACTGCAATGTGCAAAGTTGAGTTCGACCCTGCAAGTGACCATGCCCCATTAATGCCTCCGAAAGTAATTGACATGTCCTGGGTGAGGCCAGGTTTTACGTGTCCCTGGGCCCAGGCAGAATTGGTACCACACTGCTAGTGTACTGCCATTCAAACATTTATGTTGCCATGCTGAGAGGCATCACTTCAGTGGTGCTGTAGGTGCATGGTACAATGCTATGGGTAGGGGTGATCCCTTTGCATGCATTCAAGGGCACATTGCATTATTGCGGTTGTGCAGCACTGAATCTGTATGACTATCTTGACAGCATGTAGGAGATTTGTGTATCTTGTGGTGTTGAATGTTGTGCAATGTGGATGTGGATGGATGTTTAATGTTTTTAGACCTAGATTGTTCTCTATGTTGTGTAGCTTATACTTGCATGTCGGTTCATCTCAGGTAGATTGCGGCCTTCCCAGATGGACATTGGCGTCCATCTGTACGTGCATTTGTCCTACGGACGACAAGCTACACCCAGTTGGAACATGTATCTCCCCCCCCCAATCACACCCAGTTGGAGTATGTATCTCCCCCCCCCAATCACACCTAGTTGGAGTATGTATCTCCCCCCCAATCACACGCAGTTGGAGTATGTATCCCCCCCCAATCACACCCAGTTGAAGTATGTATCTCCCCCTTACCCCCATTCACACGGCCATGTGCTTGCCCTGCTACTCACCAAGTAGCCACGAACGTTGTCTGGCTTGTCGCTCCATGTAGCGAGGGATGGTTGAGTTCCGCAGGACCATGGAATCATGGGTTGATCCGGGGAAACGGGCACAACAATGTGTGATTATCTTGTTGGCGTCACATACCATTTGGACATTGATGGAGTGGAACTGCTTCCTGTTTCGGTAGACAACTTCAATGTGATGTGGGACCACCAATTCCACATGGGTACAGTCGATGGCCCCAATGCAACTTGGGATGCCTGCCAGTGCATAGAAGCCAACCTTGGTGTTTGCAATCTCCTGGGCAGTCCGTGGCATGAATATGTGTTCAGGTGCATGCCTCAGGAGGGCATCGAGTACCTGATTCAGCGTGCGTGAGAATACTGGTTGTGAGATGCCATGCATGTGCCCCACTGTATGCTGGTAGGTGCCTGTGGCCAGGAAGTGGAGCACGGTCACCGCCTTTAGTAGAGGGGGCATGGCAGTTCTGATGTCTATGAGGCTCACGATGTCATCATGTATCATGTCCACGATGCTGGTGATGGTATCCCGATCCAGACGGTACAGGGTGTGTATCTGCTCAGGGGTCAGGTTAAATGAACTGGCTCTGATCCTGGAGATTGTTGGCTGCCTCTGTGGTATGACTAGGTGCCATGGTGGTGCTTGCTGTGCCTGTCTTGCCCTCCTCCTCCTCCATCCCCTCAGTGCTGCCTGTTGTTGTTGCTGCTGCACTGCAATCATGTCCTCCAGCCCATGTAATGCTGCTAGTATTGGGACCATCTTGGTGTGGGAAGCGGTGTGGGAAGTGGTGTGCTCCTTTTGTGCTGCCAGAGTCTCCATTGCCTCCACCTGTGCTGATTGTGTCCACCTGTGGCAGGTGGGAACACTGCTCCGTTCTCTTAACGGGTGGTTCGCAATGGCAGTATTAGCGCCATGGCGGTAAGGGATTAGGGGGGCTTCACCATGCCGCTATTGGCATGTCCGCTCGGCTTGTGATGGTGTGCTATTAGCGGCATGGCGTCATTTACGGGATGGAGGGTCACGCGCACGCGGACTGCCCGCTATTAGTGGCACCGTACTTAGCGGTGCCGCTAATAGCGGTGAGCCGGGTCGTAATTCGCATGGGGATTTAACGTTACATCCCTACCGCCTAGCGTGTAATGAGGCCCAATGTCATTATACACAGCCATGTGCCAGGCTGGCAAGTGCTGAAACTGCGAAAGTCACAATCAAATATTGGTGGGACACCAAATGCACTGCCACGGATCAGCTGTTGGACTGCATTAATGATGTATGCACTTCCTGGCCAAGATGCCCTCACACACGCACACATTTACAGGGCCATACATTCGCATGCACACCTATCCCTCCCATTCATACAAACCCAAATCCTCGCAGGCGCACACGCATATACATCCACACATACACAACTCCTTACATGCGCAATGTTTTCTATACCTACATACTATATGCTGCAACACGCGCATCTGGATGACCCACCCCCATGAATGCTGGCCCAATGTTTTTCTAGAGGCTTCTTTCTTGCGAGCACAGGAGGGATGGTTGGCAAAATAGAGTAGGGGGCAAGAGAAAAAGTTGTAGACGGCGAGGTGATGCTTTCAGGCACCCCGAGTAAGGCATTGGTGGTGATGCGCAGAGTAGCAGGTAAAGGAAAGGTCCCTGTGCCCTACTCCTGAATGAAATCACTCAATTTTAAAGGCAACTCCTAATTAACAACATTGATCTTAAGCACGTGCTTATTGGTTTAAATAGCAGAAGGCCGCATAAAATAACATATTGTGTTTTTCCCGATACATACCAGAGTTGTCAGTTTCCATTCCAGCCAGCTTTCCTGCTTTCCGAAATCCCTTGTCTCTTTCTCTCTCTTTTCTGTGCCAGCGCTCAGTGCTTTAGCCACGCAGGTGGTGGTAGTGCCACCAGATATGCAAGAAAACACATGTTTTCTATTGTTATTTTTTTGGTTTATTAACAAACCTTTCACCAGAATTGATGACAAAAAAAATACAGATCCGTGTCATCATAATATTTCATACAATTAATAAAATAGTCATCACTATCTTCAAATTTCAAATAGATTTACCTGTACCATTTCCTGTGAGTGATCAGATGCTTTCACTAGTGCAATCATTAATGCCATCTGGTTACCAGCTATTAGTCGATTCCATAAGCGCCATACTCATGGCAGACATGTTGTGCACACATTTTTTTTAAAAAGACTCTTTAGTTTGCTCACAATGTAATAAAGCTGTTGCAGAGTTTCTGCGTTTGCATTCCGGTCACAAACCGCACACATGCTTCTCTCGATCTCCTGGACTCCTGGCTGCTACCACCTCTGGTGTCAACATCCGGCATAAGCGGAAACAGAGGGAAACCATTGTCTATCCGTGCGAAGGACGCCTTGTGACGCAGCATGGTATCACAGCACGCCGAACGCGGAGTTCCGCAAATTCTTCATGAAGGGCGTAAAAGGCGACCCTACTCTTGTTGTTAATCCAGTCACACTCAAATCATTTCATTTTTACCAAAACCATTAGTGTTGGCAACGTATTATCATTGCCTAAAAACACAAAGTAATGCGTGCACATATTGCTCTGCAGGTCTAAATAGGTCGCATACTTGCCAACCCTACAGATTTAGGCAGTAGGCGACTGCTTTTGAAGCAGTCCTACCGCCTACAGATTTCAGTGACAGATCCTACTGCTTTTTATAGTGGCAAGCGAGCTCCAGGACAAAGCATGCAACACATTAATTAGTCTGTCTATACAGTGGACTGGTAGGTGATTACTTTGATTGGGCTCAGACCTGACAGCTACGTGACTCTTTCCTGCACTCTGGCCGGGACAACCCTCCCTTAGGTGAACCACCAGCGAAGGCAAGTGGCAGAGTGTAACACCTTCACACAACATCTGCCTATCAGACTAAGTGGGTATCAGTCACCACGTCATTCAGTGTTCAACTTGCAATAAATAGGTACTGCCTGGGCTGTTGCTACACAGCAGTGGCAAACGTTGCCCACCAGCTCTGTGTAATGACCTTCTGTGAAGTTAGGTAATTGAATTTGGTGTTAAGTTACCATTCAGAATGATACATTTTTAACATTTGAACATCTTTCCGTATTGTGCTGTTTGATAGGTTGTGTATTTTAGAATACTTCACTGGTGCCAACAATGTGTGTTATGTATTTTCCCGTGATGTCATTGTTATGGGAATTATTAATTTTTGAAAATTCAAAAATCCTACATCTTTTTGGTCACAGAATGTTGGCAAGTATGAGGTCGCTGTGCCCCTCCCCCATGAAGTTGCGCTTGACTGTGTGGTAGTGTGTGTAGCGCCTGTCCCCTTTCTCTACTATTCAGCCGAGCAATGCTATTTTGTTCTACGTGCCTTGTGCCACGTGCAGTGACCTGGCGCGCCTTCCTGGGATGAACGTGCTTAATAAATTCAATAAATGTTTGTTTAAAACATGCGGTGTCTGCCTGGCAAGCAGTATCCATTCATTGGGCTCAGCTGTAGGTTGTGCAGCTTAACCCCCTCGAACCCGGTGACCTCATGGAAATGGATCCCGAATCTAATAAGCGGCTGCAGCAGTCAGCAAAAGGCAAGCCAGGTTGAAGGGATGCTGACAACTGCTTTTATGCCGTCAACTCTCTTCTGCTGCATCACGTGTTTGATGTGTGAGGACTATTGCAGCCATAGACAGAACCCTTGCTATTTTATCAGATCAAATCCGGTTAGCTTTACTTACAGTTTGACATTTCCAATACAAGTCCCAAAGTGTGTGACGTTTGTACCACAGAGGTACTTAACCAATTGGCCACACCAGTGGCAACTTTTGTTGCTCAACTGGTGTGGTGTAAATAAGGGCTCAGAATTGTATCGGTAAGCCAACCAAAACACTCATTTCCAACATCTCATAACTTGGGGGCTAGGGAAAAGTATTGGGGGCTTGGATAAAATAATTGTTCCAAAATAAGCTTTTCACAGTATATATTTTATAGATGTTGGCTGAAGGTAAGATGTGTTACAGGCAGTTCTGTATGAACACATGAATCTATTTCCAAATATTTGATTTGCTGGAATAATAAGGCACATGTGGTGGAGGTCCATAATTAAGCAATGAACCCTAACGGGTGGGGGCATTACGGGGTCAGGTAATGCCACGTGACCGAGTTACAGGCACAAGTGAAGCGAGTCGTGTAATAACCCTGTTCCGAGCTTCCCCATTGGCTGTAATGTCCCCAGGCCCCACTCTTGGGGTGCAATGCTAATCAGACATTAGGAAATGGAGTAAATGGCAACCAACCTAAAACAAGTACATGTAGATGACTCAGAAACCATATTAAAGTACAAAATTTCTAAAAATGTCATTACAATAAAGCTATGTTTGTCTTCTCTGCATCCTTCCTCTCTCTGTGGGGAAATATAAATACACCCCCAAGTCTTACACGCGATGGGGTGGGCGGGCATTAATGTGTTGCACGCTACTCACCGAGACGAAAGTGTTCTGTGCCACATGACAGTGGACATTACAAACGTCCATGGCAAGTGCTGTAGCCCAGCACCAGTCTAGGAGGCAGCAAGATGAGTCTAAGCGACTTGCAGTTGGTGGCCCGATGGTCTTCATCATATATCTCATTGAGTCTCTTGCACAGCATTTTAACGTAACAAACACACACCCCTTTCAATTTGCAAATTCTATTGTTTAGAAAGAAGACATGACTCATGGATCAAATTCTCTTTTGCAGGCTGTGAACCACCTTCCAAACTTACATTGGTCTTTTGGCACTGCGATTGCTCACACCACCATATTCATTATGTCACGACCAAAGTTCCTTTATCACTAAAATAGTGTAGAACCATTCTATTCGCAAGTTCAACACACACTCCATGCGGCCAAGCACACTGTCCCGTAAAGTTCTAACCCTCATGCATCCCTCAGTCGATATTGAGGCGACCCCGCCATTACGGGTGGTGGTCAGCACGCCCCGAGGGTTATATCACCACTGGCATCTCTACAGTGCTTACGTGAGTGCCAATGTTGTATATAAAGAAAAGCAATCTTACCTTCAGGTGCAGAGCCATGCAGTATTTCCTCAAGTCCATTTTCTATGTTGATGACCGTTATGTCATCATTAACGAACCTGATTCAGAAAATGCTGAGCGGCCTCAGCTGCAAGGTAATGTCACCATTTTCTTTTCTTTTTAAGTTAAACACACCCTTAGCATCCGAGTATGACCCACACAGGTGGTAATGGGTGAGGGAGCTACGGGGAAAGGATGGCGCGCTATCCTGCAGCACTCAGGCTGCTCAGAATGTAGGCTTACACCAAAGAATACAGCCTTGTTCCGAGCTTCCTGATTGGCCAGCTCCCCCTTCCAGTGGGCCAATGTGGTCATAACAGCTTTACTGGTTGTCTTGGTTACCAATACACTTGCACACTACTTCCTGCTGTAGTATTCTCAAGCGCTGTTTAACTTTGTCTCACGTGTTGGACAGAACTTCTCTATCGGAATATCACCGTTCATCATCCTGTCAAAATGTGCACTCCATCAGACGAATGACTTATCCTTTTCACCCACGTTGGATACACCACTGCTCAACACTTTGTAAGTGACTGAATCCGGAAACAGCATAACTGCAGTCACCTGCCGCAGGGATGGTTGCCCGGTCTATCCCGTTCACTAGCTACTAGGCCAGCGTTGATAGCATTTGGCCATGCCGGCTTACTATGTTTGAATTTAAAGAACTCAAAATCCAGTAGCTTTCCATCCGACCAAATCCGCGCTGCTGTAAGGTTAGAATAGATTTTATTTACACTTTCGGCCGATTTAGCCTTTTGCGAATTGCGAAAAACAAAGTTAAATCGCATTACGCCCTTGTCTCCCCGCAAGCCATCCAGGTGTAACAGCAGATATGGAATACGTGGCTGTAACCCACAGGAGAGTCGGTTAATAATACTGCACAGAACCATCCTCACTTGCAGCCCCCGAGATAGCCTAAGAACCTATGTACGCTGGACACCAAGCTAATCTCTGGTGCTGCGCCCCATAAATAAAGCCTGCTACTGAATTAGTAATATCACAGTCAAAGTTCCCTAGAAGAAGGGACATAGCTGAATCCCTGCTCTGTGAGAGACCTTCCTTCACTAGGTGAGGTTTAATACATCTTGACCTTAAGGAGTCATACACTGTGCATGAAAGAAGGAAGTGTTGCACATGTTCTTCCTCTTCCTCGCATATTTGCACTTTGAACTCAGAGAATTATTCAATGGGGGTCATTCCAAGGTTGGAGGTAAGGGAATAACTTACCGCTACGGGCTATTCTGACCAACCAGACTGCTATTTACGGCATCGTACTTAACGATGCCGTAAATAGCGGTCTAGACGCGCGCGACACACCATGGCAGCATTAGCGGCATGCTGTAAACCGGAGCTGATCACAAGTAATGCAGACATGCAAATAACGGCCTCCTGAAGGCTAAAAACGAGTTTACCGGCATGGTGTAAATACCGACATCGCCGACAAGGTGTAAAGAACCCTGAGCAGTGTTTTCAAGTGCCACAGGTGCACACAATCAGCACAGGTGGAGGCAATGGAGTGAGGGCCAGTACAAAAGGAGCACACCCACACACCACACCCCCTCCCACACCAAGATGATACCAATAGTAGTAGCATTACTGGAGCTGGGGGCCCTGCTTGCAATGCCTGAACAACAACAACAACAGCCGCCACCACAGAGGAGACGCAGGAGGAGAAGGAGGGTGAGACAGGCCCAGCATTCCCCACCAGTGCAGCCACCGTTACCACGCCGGCAGCCCCCAATCCCTTGCATCAGAGCCACCCCCTTCACCCTAACACCTGAGCTGATCCACACCCTGTACCGGCTTGACCGGGACACCATCACCACCATAGTGGACCTGATACACAATGACATAGTGAGCCTCATAGAAATACGCACCACCATCCCCCCTCTACTGAAGGTAGTGTCTGTGCTCCACTTCCTTGCCACAGGCACCTACCAGCACATAGTGGGGCACATGCATGGCATATCACAACCCTTTTTTTCCTGGATACTGAACCAAGTGCTGGATGCCCTACTCAAGCACACAAGGGACTACATATCCCTACCACAAACTCCCCAGGAGATATTCGATACAAAAGTTGCCTTCCATGCACTGCCAGGCATGCCAAATTGTGTAGGTGCCCTTGACTGCAACCACGTGGAGTTGGTGGTCCCGCATGCCATGGAGGTGGCGTATCGCAACCACAAGCAATACTACTCCATCAATGTGCAGATGGTGTGCGACGCCAGCAAGATCATCACACATTGCTGTGCCCGATATCCAGGATCAACTCATGACTCTTTGGTACTGCAGAACTTCACGCTACCACGCTACATGGAGCGACATGCTGGACGACGTGCCTGGCTGCTTGGTGAGTTGCCTCACTGGGCTATGGCAGTGCATTGGGGTTGTGGGGTGGGTGGCTGCATACTCCACCTGGGTGGGAAGGGGGGGAAGCTTACTCCACCTGGGTGGGAAGGAAGGGGAAGCATACTCCACCTGGGTGGGAATGTTGACATCAGTGCACGATGTGCACATCACCGAACACTGTGCCCCAAAGCAACTGAAATGGTACATGACAACCAAATCCCATAGTGATGAAGTAAGGCCAACACCCATCACTACATGACTACAGGTAACCAGCCCACATCCCACAACACATGCACAACTCATCACCGGCCCTCACACACTGTAAGGTCATCTAGCACTCTGCACTGCATATGCGCTATGTTGCTGACTGCCGCATTACACCACACAGGACAGTTATCCCTAGCCGTGCATTGAATTGAGTCAACCTGGAATACCACAGTATGTCACTGGTTCGGCACACCCATGGGAGTGCTGCATGTCACCATGGAACTGATCAGTGCAGAATGCCCAATATAGAACTGACTACAGGCAAAGCTCCTTACTACCAAATTCCACAGAACACTACTCATCACTCATTTCACACCAAGACTGCTGTATGCATATACGATGCACATGCAACAAGACGTCAGTACACACCATGACCCATCTTGAAGATGAAACCCACACCATTAGTCCCAATGCACAGGGCACATAGCGCCCTGTGGTATGTGGCACATAGCGCTTCCGTGGTTCTGTATGTACTGCTGTATAATCATATTCATGAGCATGTGAATATATGTAAGAGCCCATGCTGGAGAAGGAACAAGTTACTTATCTGTAACTCCTGTTATCCAGCATGGGTAGCTTACATGGATTCACATGCAATCCTCCCTCCTACCCCCTTCTATGGCTCCTTTGGTCCTACTGACACTTCACATGTGCCTCTAAATCTGAAGATGGCCACTGGGGGTGGAGCTGAGGAGGACAAATGCCATTGGCTTGGGCAGTATGACCGAATGTGACAGCAATAGGGTGTAGACGCGACAAGCAATTTTTATCTTTAAAGCAAAATAGCTTTTAATATTACTGAGGATTTCCAGCCCGATGACAGGGAATATTCATGCGCATGTGAATCCATGTAAGATACCCATACTGGAAAACAGGAGTTACAGGTAAGTAACGTGTACCTTCAATAAAGGTGTAGTCTGTCTTCCT
Organism: Ambystoma mexicanum; assembly: GCF_040938575.1. Taxonomy (NCBI): domain Eukaryota; kingdom Metazoa; phylum Chordata; class Amphibia; order Caudata; family Ambystomatidae; genus Ambystoma; species Ambystoma mexicanum. Next base: position 177,735,681 of record NC_090927.1, on the reverse strand, counting down.
TACAGTAATGTTAAAAATCGGGGTAGAATCAGCTAACTGGTCTTCCTCAGGCTTATTAGGAAGATCAGGAATAAATGACTCAGAAGAAAGGATATAATCACAGTATATATAAGCACTTTCTGTATAACTGTTTACAGATCTTTTAGGCTTCAGAGTATCAAGGGAGCAAGAGTAAAGGAGTTCCATCATGGCATAAGAATCTATATCCCTAAGAAGATTTACTGTTATTACTGCCCTGTGGGGTTTAGAGAGGCCTTGTACCAGACTCATGTCCTTGTCCCAAGGAGGGGAGTTCCTCCCCATGAGGTCCTCACACTTGTTACCACCACCAGGGGGACTATCGGTGAGCGGCCTCACCGCCCTAGTCTCATGGGAAGGTGCTCCCCTTTGGGGAGAAGCAACGCCATTTGATTGTTCATCAGACATCCCACAGGGTTTTCTTATTTCACATTTGTTTTTAACCTAAATATTCATCCGCTCTGTAACATCAAACATCAGAGTGCCTGATACTAGATACTGGTGATGTGCTAAAAATATGCAGCTCTTTTAAAAACTCAAGCAATCTCCAACACAGCTGGGCCATCTGGGCACCGGTTTATCGTAAATTCCATCCTTGATGGGAATTAGTTAACATCCAAGCATCTTGTCCTCCTGGTGATCATCAGGCAGATCATTATGGCTAACCAGTTGCAGATCTTCTTGGCTGTCAGTTCTGTATGCTCCCGTCCAGTCAGATATCTTGGGATCTTTTTTGATTCTCCTCTGCGTTTTCTCGCTCATATTCAAGAACTGAAAAAATATGTTTTTAAGATGAGTACTCCAATTTCTTCCTTTCATTCAAGGGGAAGATCATACATTGGTGGTGGGAGCTTTAGTAAACTCCATACGTAGACGACAACACATCACTTCTTACAGGTCATCATAACTCCGATATTGAGAAATTGCAGGTTAACCAGGGTCCCGTTGTGAGACTCTGCTTGTGCCTAAGAATTAACACTAGAAGTCCATTTGTCAGCCATCTCTGCGCTGGCTGAGTGTGAAGGATTGGGTTCCTTTTAAGATCTTGTACCTTTTAAGCGCCTTTGGGGCGAAGCGCTGGCATGTCCATAAAACCTGATTCACAGTTATTCCTCAGTCTGTCCTTTAAGATCTGCAAATAAACATCTTTATGCCTCAAGGGCAGAGATCTTGGTACAACAGCGATGTATCCTTCTCTGCACTGCTCATATGTACCAAGCTATAAGTGCGGTTTACAAATGATCCTGTCCACACACTTCCTTACAGCGACCAGGCTGGCTGGCTGATTTCTCCTCTTCCGTCACAGAGTCTAGAAGCCGGACTTTTCCACAAGGGATTGCTGTTAGGGATCCGGCCCACCCAGTACCCTGGAGCTGGGAATTGTCGTTAGTGACTGGGACAAGCGTTCGCCACAGTCAGAGAGTTCTTGGATGGGTATCGGCGCATGTTTCCCTAAGATTGCTGTAACCAAATTATGGACCTCATCAAACCACCAGAACGATTCTTTACTGATGTAATGTAATTTTATATGCCGGTTTTTCATGGTGTTGAGTCTGGCACCGCTGTGGATCTGTTTAGTATGCGGCATAATTTTAAGTGTTGCCGGAAGGTCGTTGTGTACTTTGGGAAGGCAGTGGAGTTAGGAACAGCAAGGATCTGTGGCCATCTGTTTTTCCAATCAGCATTAAGGTCAAGTTGAAGATAATCTGTATTGTACAAATGGGACTAGCCACTTCTAAATGCTCCGCACAGCTGTCCTAATTGAAATTCATTCAACATTCGAACTGGCATTTACTGTCGGAGCAAGCCCACTAGAATGATGAAATACCATTGGCTGGCAAAAAAAAAAAAAAAAAAAAGATATATATATATATATATATATATATATATATATATATATATATATATATATAACTTTCTGCCTGTTTCTAGTCTTGTACTGAAAAATTACTCAGTGACCCATTGCACATGCTAGGCCATTATTTGCACATCCCCAGCCAATGTCACGATCCTCATACTTGGAAAAGGCTCTGCACGACTGGGCTAAACTCTGCCCACACTTGACATCCTATGCACATCCCTGTGCATGCCCTATTTTCTTTTCTAAGACTCCTGCATCCATGCTCAAAACGCACACACACACACACACACTCTGCACACATTCAGCCATGCTCTGCACACCCTTCGCCATTCTCGACCCTCCCATGACCACACCCTACATGCCTTCAGCCTCACACTATGATCCACTAGTGTTCCGTCACCTCCCTGCATATATCTTAGTCTTGCTCTCTAACCAGCTGAAATGCTTGGAACGCAATCACCCAATGCGATGCACACGTGCACTCACGTGAACAAACCCAACTATTAACAGCACATGCAAAGCCACGCGCTGAAAGCCGCATGGTGTCAAGCATCTGACACTCCACTGTACACACGAAGCCACACTCTACACATCTTCAGCCACGATACACAACCACATATATATGAATCACCTGCTCCTCTGTGGTCGAAACACCCCAGCTGCACCCTCCACAACATCACAGATTCTCCACTCCCTGTCGTAAACCATCTCTTTGAGCAGAGGGGGAAAGGTGACTTGAGACTTTGCTGCTGCACTGCCAGTGCTTCCACAGCGTCTCCAACGGAATTTATTGGGGCTCGTCGGAAAAATCCAAGTAAGAACTCGAAGTGGTGTGACAGTAAAGAGATCAGAGAATGTCCAAATGAAGTGAAATTGAATGCACATTTTTAGATGTAGGTAGCATAAGAAAGGTGTGATTAAAAGCAATAAATTCAAGACACATAACCTCAGCCATTTGAATGAAAGTCAATGGAACCGAGAAAAGTGCAATAAAAATCACGATACAAAAAAGGAATAAAGTGAATGGAACCATAATATGCATGCATTCAAATAGGGTTACATATTAATCTGGGGACAGGAGGATACCTCAGGGGCAACGCGCTCGCTTTGGAAGGAAGACGACGCAGAGCAACACAGGTTCGTGCTTAGGGTAGAAACCTCTGGGGATTAAGCGTGTTATAAATAACCAGTTACAATTAAAATCTATAGAACAATTTCTGTAATTTAAGAAAATGAAGAGTTGTCCTATTTCACTTCACAAGGGACGAGGCAAACATTTAACTGAATTGCAGGTACCTGTGGTCAAAACCAGGTAAAAAAAAATGTTTAAAACACATTTTTACCTTTGCACTTTGTACACACTGTTGTTTTTCTACAGTAAAAACTTCACCAGCATTGAGGTTCGCAAGTTGGTATCTGACAAGGGTTGCACAAGGTCGGGTTGGTTTCTGTGTCTCTGCAGTAAATCGAAAACTCAAATTTGTCATGTTGACAATTGTGTTCCGGGGTATGGGGGTGGGATGGGTGGCGGGGAGGGAAGTGACTGGGTGAGGGGGGGGTTCGGTAGGTTCGAGAAAGAAGAGGAATAAAGACGTGTTGAAGAGCACCAGGGCTACGTTTTGTTATTCCCTGCACAGCGTGGCACGCACTCCCACAGGGTCATCCTTCAGGCCAGGGACCGTGACATCACACTGGCGATGAGGCGCACGTGAAGCGCACAAGGACACAGGTGGCTACGCCGTACAAAGCGGGTGCGCAGACCAGCGGGCCGTCCAGTTGCCTGGGCTGCGGTGGTGAAAGCGGGGCCCTGCCCTCATCTAGTGGGCGGCAGGAGGACAGAAAACAGACCGGGCTGTGGCGGTGTAACGCCATTTGAAGGCGGTGAGTGGGAAAAGAGGAGGAGGAGGAGGAAGGGAAGATGCTTGTGCGTCACTGCAGTCTCCCCTCCACAGTATCTTCCCCCAAAGCCCTCAGAAGGAAGAGGGTAACTTTTCATGGTGCTCGTGCCTCATCAGTCGGCCATGTGGAGGCCTTGAGTAAATACCAGTAATTTAAAGGGCCAGTGCATGATAAAAAGAGGAACGTGTCTGATCAAGAGGGCCCCCAGGCAGCCAACCAGGACATACAAGGGCAAGGCCAGAATTCCCAGGAGACTGCTCCTTACAGGCTTCCTGATTCATTGGCAGTTCAGCTACCAGGAGCTTTCGATGTGTCTGACACAGGTAATAATGGGCCAAGATGGGCCAAATGGATCAGGGACTTTGATTTATACATGCTGGCCACGAGGCCAGTGTATGAAGAGAGACAGAAATGCTTACTCATACTGGCAGTAAGACCTGCGACGAGAGACATTACTGATGAGATACCGGCAACCTCCATTGTCTCCATTCAGGACCTGAAAGGTGCACTGTCAGCTTACTTTACCCCGCATACTAATCTATTTCATAGTACGAAGTAGGCCAAAGGCGAAACCATGGACGAATACGTTCTGTGCCTGCTTATCAAAATGAAGCACTGTGATTTCGCTAACTATTCCAACACAGAAGCCCTGCACTCCCAGATCATTGCAGGCTGCGAATCTTAGACATTCATGCGCAATCTACTCCAGAATGCCCGGACACTTGATGAGATCCTAACGCGGGCTATGGCTGAACTGGCAGTTGACACACAGGTTATAAGCTACATCACAACCTCACAGGCAGAGTCCATACACGGGCTGCAGAATGACAGGAGGCAGGAGGCACCCTTTTGCTATAGGTGTGGGTATGAGTATCTGCATGACGGAACCTGTCCGGCCGTTGGACAGAGGTGCTCTGCATGTGCTGAGGAAGGACATTTCAAGGCAGTGTGTCGTCTAGTCAGAGAAAGAGGGTGAGACAGAAGGAGAAAATCTACAACTCGATACAGGCTGAGGCCTCTTCTCACAACATCACAGGCATCACTGGCGACGGCTCCATTGCAGCACAGACCAAGAGATCTAGAACCGAAAGAGCAAGAGTCGGGAGACGAAAATTACAAAAAAGAGAGAAGTAGGTACATCACACGCTCTCGTCCAGAATAGAGATCAAGACGACACGTACAAACAGTCACCATCAGACACAGACATCAGTTCATCGGACGGTGAGCAAATGGAAAAGGGCTATGTATATGCTTTGGGCAACTCCAACGTGAGGGAACACAGCCCAACACTACTGATGGAACTGAACAAAAGGCCAACAGAGTTCTTGATAGACACTGGTGCCACAGTAAACTTTATAGGTGAGTAGGCATACAAGGAATAACAGACCCCTACGAGGCTCAGAACAGCCACAGTCAACATTTACCCTTACAGAGCAACGTCTCCCCTGAAATGCCATGAACATTTCGAAGGTACCTGTCGCTACAAGTCACAGGAGAAGAGAATACTTATACACATACTAGCTACGGAAAGTGAAAGCAGATGCATAATCAGCTTAAAGACAGCTGTCGACATGGGCCTGATACATGTGCTGTACAAGCCAATGGTGCACAAAAACATTGACCCGGTGCACATGATCAAAGAACTACATCCAAACCTGTTTAAAGGGATAGGTAAGTTGCGCAACAAACCGATCAAGCTACACATAGATGAAGAAGTTCGTACCACCGGTAGCAGAACACTACAGGAGGATACCAGTAGAAGAGTTGCATAAATTACTGGAACAGGACATAATTGAACCAGCCACGGGACCCTCTACATGGGTGCCACCCGTCGTTCCATACCAAGAAGGGATCGGACACCATAAGATTGTGTGTAGACATGAGAAGAGCCAACCAGGCCATCAGGAGAGAGCGGCACATGGCACTGCTTATCATTGTTAAACGGCGCCAGGGTCTTCTCAAAAGTAGACTTGCAAAAAGGCTACCATCAGCTAGTACTAAGCCCAGAAAGCCGGAACAGCACAACTTTCGTCACACACCTTGGGCTTTAGAGATATAAAGGTTTGAGCTTCAACGTATCCTCCGCCGCTGAAAGCTTTCAGGCAGAGATTCATAATGTCATAAAACACATACCTAACTGTATTAACTACAGTGATGACATTCTGGTGTTTGGACCGATGTGGGGAATCATGACAAAACTCTGTCCAGGGTGTGCTTGGGCCTGGAGGCTGCCAATCTTTTGCTCAACCAGGAAAGGTGTGAGTTCCAAAAATGTACGTTGATGTTCTTCTGGCACATTTTCTCAGAAAAAGGCATAACTCCCGATCTGGAAAAGGTCACAGTGCTCAGCGAGAGACCGCCACCGACAAATATTTCCAAGCTACGATAATTTATAGGCCTTGCCAGTTATTGTATGCGGTACATTAAGGACATTGCCACGGTCAGTGAACCCACTGACCAAACAGAATGCTGCGTTCAGCTGGTGGCCCGAATTGCCAGGTGGGGTCTCAGGTTACAAGACTATTCATTCAAAATCGTGTGCCGACTGGGCAAGGAAGAGAACCCGGCTGACTTCTTGTCCCGTCACCCAAGAAGTGGGAGCACCCCTGGACTCTCCGTAGCAGTTCACTATCTTTGCTATCTTATCCAGCAAACAATACCACAGGGCATCGACCGAGTTCACCTAGTCCATGAAGTAGAGGCAGGCTCTGCATGCTAGATAGTGTGCGAGGGAATCCGATCTGGACAGTGGAGAAGGAGGACATACGGAAGGAGGTAGATAGACTGATACATGTAAGGGAGGAATTGGCCCTCTCAGGGGATAACGTCCTTTTAAAAGGGCACAAAATGGTGATCCCAGCCTCACTAAAAGGAAAGTGGTGGAACTCGCCCATGAAGGGCACCGATGAGTCGTCTCTACAAAATGCATGCTAAGGCAAAATGTGTGGTTCAATCCTGGACTCCCTAGTGGAGAAAATTCTGGGGGAGTGTCCGACATGCTGTCTCATCACTCTAAATCAACATCCTGAACCATTGCACATGTCAAAACATCCGGAAGGAGTGTGGGAGGCTGTGGTAGCAACTTCCTTGGGCCTATGTAGGGGGGTGAATGCGTCCTAGCCATCATGGACGAATACTCCCGATAACTGGAAGCCCATCTAGTGTCCTTGACAGCGGCCCGTCATGTCATACCAGTAATGGACCACATCTTCACGGCATACAGGATTCCCCGAAAAGTAAAAATGGGCAACAGACCTCCGTTCACTGGCCAGGACTTTGCACGATTCAGTGAGTATATGGGTCACCATCACCAAAAGATCATGTCACTGTGGCCGCAGGTGAACGGCAAGATCGAACAATTCATGGCCAACCTAAAACGGGCTCTGTAAGTGGCCCAGCTCATGGGTTAGCTATATGAGCAAGTCCTGCATCAATTGTTAAGAGACTATAGGAGCACCCCACAAAGCTCCACTGGGAAGAGTCCTGCCGAGATCATGTTTGGAAGGGACATGCTTACCCGGCAACCACAGCTGAGACCCCAGGATGGTGAGCGGCCTGCGGACGCTGAGTTGAGAGACCAAGATTGATTGGCAAAACAACAAATGAAGGAATACACCGACGTGCAACGGAAAGCCAGAGAATCCAAGCTGGAGGTATGAAAAGTGGAGACAGTAAAGCAACCTGAGACGCACAAAAGCACTTTGGTGTTCAAAGATGAACCCCTATTCATTACGGACAGGAAAGGCTCAAGGAGACCATGGACACACCACGTGAAACTCCTTTCACTTCAAAAGATTTCTCTTAACCAGCCCCTGGAGAAGGAGCCGTCGAGAGGAGCGGATGGATGAATATCTGTCAGATGAGCCTTATCAAGGAGATCTCGAAGATGCCAACACATCTGGTGCAGAGGACAGTGGACGATCAGAGGAAAGGGCTTCCCCGAAAACAGTAAACTCCAGACTTCAGGGAGTGAGGAATAGACCTTGTCAACTCATTGAAGAAATGGGTTGAGCAGCCCCAGTTCATGTTAAAGCCCTGCAGGGTAACTGTTTAATTTGGCGGGGGGGGGGGGTGTCATGTTGACAGTTGTGTTCGGAGCAGGATGGGAGGTGGGGAGGGAAGTGACGAGGTGAGGGGCGGGGAGGGGTGCTGTAGGTTCGAGAAAGAAGAGGAATAAAGACATGTTGAAGAGCACCAGGGCTCGTCTTGTTATTCCGTGCGCAGTGTGGCGTGCACTCCCATAGGGTCGTCCCTCAGGCCAGCGACGGTGATATCACAAAATTGATTAACAAAATGGCACCTTGTGTGAAAACTATGCCAATGTTGCTCGAGCCATAATTGGTGCAAAACGGAATTCCTGCAACGCCTTGCTCCGAAGAGCAAACAAGAAGAGCATCCCATGCCTTATGGTCACCTTCAGCATGGCAGCCTGCACTGTTACCAACACACCTAGGAGGACTTGCATTACACCCATTCTCAGGAAACCACATTGACTACTAGAAATTTTGAGGAGACATTTACAGCTATGACCTAACAGTACAAAAGTCTGCAGGTCTGCGGCCCAACCTGCTTAAGGGGGAAGATCACCTGGGGCCAGATTATAGAAACCTTGCACGTGGAAGGTTGCACGGTTTTAGCACTAGGGAAATGTTTGCCCTACTGCCAAAAATATTGGGATGAAGTTAGAAAACCTTTGCAGCATAGCCATATACTTTCGAGAATTTTTTTCCACCAGGGCTAAGTTTGCCCTCGTGCTTATACCACTCTGTATTAGCACTAGAGAAATCTTTACCCTGGTGCAAAAATGCATTGATAGAATAGTTTTGTGCCAAAGGGCAAACTTTTCCATCGTGCTAATTCCATGCATAATTGCACTTGGCATGGTGCAAAGGTTTTCTAATAAGTCACCAATGTTTTTGCACTAGGGCAAACTTTGTTGGATCGATTACCCAACTTGTCTGACTTGTAAGAGTGAAGGACACGGTCGACCCGGCTCCAATTAAAACTTGCAACATACAGGCTGACACCCTATGTCTAAGGTAAATGCTTAAGGCATGATGTATACTGCTAGCCAGGGCCTTCACTTACCCAGATTAACTCCAAACAAGGCTCTTGCTCCCCTGCCACTTCACAACTATTCTTAACAGTTTAATTGTGGTCATCAGTATAGATTGTGTAACTGTTTGGCGCCTTTGCTGGGGCAGAATGAGTGCTAGCGATTGGCAGGTTACCTAAGTGCCCAGAGTTCTTGGTAATGGATTTCAGTCTATGATCTTTCCAGACCGAATACTGCTCAACAGGTCAGTCAGAAGCTGAACAAAAGACACAAATGCTATACTGCTGACAATTTAGTCCAGTCTGACTTACCTTCATTCCAGAATCGACCCTCAATACCTAAAGACTTGTCATATCGGGAGCTCTGCACAAGTCCAGAAGCTGCACTATTGGCAGACTTGAAATCAAGAGAATGGCAGAAAAAAACCAGAAAACGGGTCTTCTCTTAGACACCTGCACTTCCGAACAACATCCAACAGATATCGGCACTGTCCCAACGTTTCTACAGTTTGGGAAGCTACTGAAGACACTACTGTTCAGAGCATTTCTCTGCTTGCTCTCTAGTACCCATCGGGCCAGCCAGTTTGCCTTCAATCGTCACCAACGGAAGCCCCCATCACCAACATTTATTTTGTATTGTGTGACCTGGTCAGTAATCAGACACTATCTAGAAGGAATGCAGACCCCTCTCAGTCTTCGGTGGGTGGATTACCTGGGTGCTAACCACAGTCATTCCTAGCCAAGACAGGGAAGGTGGCAGTTGGGAGGGCCACAGTCCTTGCTCCTTCCCTTTGTGGCTGTTTGATCGCTAATACTACCACTCTTGATCACTCCATAATATTGTATGAAAAGTCTGGCCAATCTTTGTCTTGTACTTACAGAAAACCAAATATACCAGCATTCCTGGTGGCTCGCCCGTGACAAGGCAGCCTTCCAGAGTCTCCAGAGAAATTCCTCCTGCCAGCTTCTCTCCACTGACACCGGAGAGAGAGTGAACCTCTAGCCACGCAGTGTTAACCAAAGTAACAAAAGGCAGCAGAGATCTTGACGCTAAAAGATACTGACTTGCTTACCTGCGGAGTAGCCGTGGGGCGGGTCGAGTCAAAATGCTGGTGCCATGGCACAATCGTAGATCGTGTTCAGAGTGGGCCACTTACCTATATATCAGCCACAGAGGGGTTCCATGACATGAACATGGACATTGCTCAAAGCAGGACGTGTTCCTGTAGATAAGCCATGGAGCAGAGCCACGGCACAAACTCGGAAATTGTTTAGTGTAAGCCGCCATGGACCATGACCGGGCGGCCCCCCAAGGTGCAAATGGGCAGGGCTTAGCCCCTTTTTTATGTATTCACCAGTCTGTGAACCCTCCCGGGCAGGAAATATGGGGACTGATTCGCCAGGGGAACCAATGGGGAAAGACCAATTAAGAGAAGGAGAGGAAGGATAAAGCTAGGGACAGGAAACAGAAAGGTGTGGGTTGTTTTCCGGCGAGGGGGGGAGGAGGTGGACCAGGAGACCAGGAGGGAGGATGGTGAGAAGGAGTCTGAGTATTGGTTGGTGTCACTCTGGGGTGAATGTGAGTGCGAGTAGTGTGAGTGAGCGTGGTAGTGGGAAGGTGGGGAGTGGTTTATATGGTGACAGAGAGCGAAAGAAGCATGACTGAATAGTGTGGAAGGCAGAGTGGCAATTGGGAAGGGAGTGGAGAATGAAGAGTAGTAGTGGAATGGCATGGGGAGAGTAGGAGTGGAGAGGGTAGAGTAGTAATTTATGTAGTTATAGTTTGCATTTAGGTGCTTATACAATAATAAAATACTGTTTCAAAGCGCAGTGAAGAAAGAAAAGAGGTATTGGTGAGAGGAAGGAAAGAGGAAATAGGAGAAGGCAAGATCCAGGGGTACTGGTAGAATGTCAAGAAAGAACATCGAAGCGTCAGAAGAGGTATCGCCCCTCCCTAGGTTGGAGAGGGATAGAGATGGCACTTTGAAAACAAATTAATAAAAGCCCTTCAACCTCACCTGGGAGCCCACACTACTGCTGAGATATGATATGAGGTGGCATTTATAACGCGCCTGTACACAAGTCTTTCTAGGTGCGACAAGACAAGGAGGGGGAAACAAAGGAGGACAAAATAATGATCTTACTAGACCTTGTGTCATTCAGATTGCGCAAGTTCCTGCGAAGAGGGAAGGGGAGAAGTGCCAGGGGGCGGGGAAGGGAGAAGTGCAGTTAACTCACAAGTGCAGCCAGAGGGTGTCTCATAAGTGCAGAGAGAAGAGACTGTAGGGTTGCAGGTACAGACCCTTAAGTGTTGGGGAGCCCAGAGGCAGTGCAAGGGATACTGGACATGCAGGCACCCAGAGGGTGACCAGGTGACCAGTGCACGGAGCAGTCAGGTGCATCATCAGGGGAGAGGAAGAGAGAAAGCGGAAGCGAAAAGGAAGGTCTTGAGTTGCTTCTGGAACCGAATGTGGTTCTGCTCAAGCTTGACAGAGGCAGGGAGGCTATTCCAGAGGGAGGCCCCAGCCGAGGAGATAGATCTGCCCCCAACTCCGTGCTTGGAGAAGGTTCTGACCCTCAGAGGAGTTGGAGGTGGATGAGCGGAGAGCTCGAGCAGGAAGATGTTTTGGAAGAGAAAGTTGGAGATGGTCCCAGGCCCCAGAAAGCCTTGTGGACGATGCAGAGGGTCTTGAACTTGATCCTTGCAGCCATGGGGAGCCTGTGGGGAGAATTCAGAGCTGGAGAGATACAATCCCTGGGCTTGAGGCAGAGGAAAAGTCTTGCAGTCCTGTTCTGGATAAGTTGTAAAGGTCGATATTGTTATAATGTGTTATTGAGGACGTCTGTGAAAATTGGTCCACTCTTACTATGTACAGACCTACGTAAATTATTTAAATTAAATTTAGCTTTTGAAATTAAGGTGCTTAAAGCCCTTTTTTTGAAATGTGTTTAGCAAAGGGAGGAAGAAACTTTTGCATCGACTTAAAAACAGGTCTGCATTAAAAGTGCAATCATTCCTTTTCATGACAATCGAACATATTTGTATAGTTTACTTGCTAACCTTCAAAATGGCGTACGGCCATATCAACTAATCCGCGGACGCCATTAACATGGCCGCGTGAATCGGAACTGCTGATTTTAGTGCTTTGCCTGCCATTTGAAGCACAGTCCAGAAAGACTACCCCAGAACCCCTTCAATCAATTTGACTGCGCTGTGTGCTCAGCATTTTAAGCAATTCACTTGCAGATGAAATATTCCTTCCTCGGTGCAGTGAAAGGATACGGGGAAATAGGATGTTTTCACTCGGAGGCGAGCCATAGAATAATGGTTTATTTTTGATAACCGGATTTTCGTTTTTTAGACAAGAACTGGTTCTTTAGCAAAATAAACTGCCACGTGCCTTCCAGGGTAAACAAATTAAAAAGAAAGTTGATGTTATTACGTTCCCGCGGGCTCCTAGAATCTTCTGTAGTTGTGCAATGAGCGCAAAAGCACACTTTCTTATTTTAATTAGGAAGCGGGCAGGCTGGAAAATGAAACAATCTAGGGTTACAGCAGGCCGCCTGCTGACTCAGCACCCCTGCTAGGCTGTTATTTCATTGGGTGGGTCTTGTGAATGCGCTGCACTGCCAGTGTCATTAAAGGAGCACAAGCGAGCAGACTTCCCCATTCAAAATTATTCATTTGTGTATGTGGTGGCGCAGGATACTCCTGCTACAGTAATATAATATAATATAGATTAGTTTTATGTATGTGCAGCGTGGAAAAGTGGAAGCCCACTTGGGGCTTAAAGCGTCTAGAGGAAATCAGAAACTGGCGGTGAGACGCACTGCCGCCTGATGACGCTATGCATGTGAAGTGCTTTGCTGGATGGATGGATGCGAGCTGGTCTTGATGCATGAGGTCAGAGAGGATGTTGAATGGACGCTCCCATTTATCTGCTGTCCTGTAATACAGTAAATACTGGGAATCTCATCAGGCATTCAGGATTTAGGAGAAGGAGAACCTTCTCTTCAGGACCTCCACAATAACAGCTCTTCCTTGTTTACATGGCTTACGTGCAGGGATTGTGGGCAGGCCAGAACCCTATGTCTGACCCAAGTTCAGTCCTTGTATTTCATGGGTCCTGAAGAATTGATTGCCAATTAATGTACTCGGATGTGCATTTTATTGTGATCTGTTAACGAAAAATTTAATTCAGAGAAATGTATGAAAGTACCCCCAAAAATAGGAAGGAATAAGGGAAAAGTCTAGGGTAGTGTAGAGGGCAGGAGTCGAACAGTTGCAGTGAAAGTGGGCATAGCCTGATGGTGGCCATGGATGTTTTGCCATGTTTCTCTTTGATGAAAGCGCTTTTTACCAAAAAAAATGGAACCGTTTATTTTTCACTCTACACAGATTGTTGGCACCTGACTGACATGCCTGGTTCTCAGAATGTTAAGTGCTGCGGCGGAGGGAGCACACAGCCACTAACAGCCCGAGCATAGCAAGGGCATTTTACAAAGTCTTTGGGTCGGGACTGAGAAAGTCAGCCTGTAAGGGCTTAAAGCTGTTAGCAACCCAACATGTTTTTATTTGAGGGATAACACAGAGCACGAACCATTGCTCAAGTATATAAATGTCTACCTAAAATGATGATTGTCAAGGAAATAGAGAAGGGTGCTACTGATAGTCCCTTTACAATTTCCATCGACGACCTTGGGAAGTTTAATGCAAGACATGCTGCGAGAGATGGAATGAAAAACAGAGGTGGGCAGCTAGGGGTGGAAGGTGGAGAGGAGAGGAAACAAAGGTGTAGGTGGGCTTTGGGGACAGAGAGGGGTCGGAGCATTGTGGTGCAGAGGCAGAAAGGTGTCTTAATAAAGTGAGGGCTCTGTGACGAATCGAGGGCATTCGTTCCTTCTCCCAAAGGGAGTTGCCACCCTCTTTGATGCTGGCAAAGTGAGCCCATGTTACGATACCCTCCCTAAGGCTATGCACAAGTGGAACATCATTGGTAGTCACTCCTCTCTTAGGGGACTAGAACTCCTGTTCCTGTAAGAAACTCCCTGGATCAGCCACACTATTGGCCTTTATGCATCTGACTACTGGGAAGAAGGATGGAACATCCGTATATGTGGGTGCAGCTAATGCTGAAGAAAGACTAACAGAGAATGTTAAATAAGAGGTTTTTTAACTGAGACTAGTGGAGGAGAGGAGGAGAAAGAGTACTGGATACAGGGGAAGCCCTCTGACGTGATCGCACCAAGGGGCGGAGTCGAGATAAGACACATAGCCGGCGACTTTCGAACTGGAGAGGTTTGCCCAAGTGAGACGTCAGGGGGCCCGTGAGAAATGCAATGGGGAAACTTCTGCCAGAGAGATTGTTGGACGCAGTGGAAGCCCTCTGATGTGATGGCATAAAGAAGGGCATGAGTTGTGATAGGCCACAGAACCTGCGACTTGCGAACCAGAGAGGATTGCCACAGTGAGACGCTGGGATGCCGGCGAGCAAGTTAACCCGGGAAACCGCTGCCTGACAGAGAAGAGGTGTCAGGACTTGGTGGCGGCTTGATCATGAGCAAATCGTGGTGGGCAGAGCACCCGTGCAACTGCACCAACACTACCACTGGGAGCAAGCAGAGCTTCCTGTCATCTGCATCTGTAGCATGCAGCAGCCCGAGGGAAAGCAGAGAACGGGGCTGCAACGAAAGCTGAGAGAGAAGAAACCACGTACAAGAAGGATACCCGAGCAAGTGCCGACCTCTGCAAAGTTCCCATACTCACCTAAAGGTACCAGGGAATATGACAAAAGCGGGAGGCAGCCGGGGAAGTAGCATATGAAGAGTACCCCAGCCATGAAGACGAGTAAAGAGGAATGCAATTCAATTACCGATGAGAAGTGTGTTTACAGCCAATAACCAGCAACCTTGTGAGGGGAATAACGTGCATGAAGAGTGCAACTGGTCCTAGTCCCAAAGAGAAGACATGAGGACTAAAGCTATTTAACTGACAATATGAAGAGCTAGTAGAGCGAATATCAAATTACTGTAAAAGGGTACTAGAGAGAGACTGGAGACAGCTACCCTGGGAGGAAGGGACACGGTCTCAAACGTCAAGAGAGTATGCAAAGGGAAGAGAAAGCACTGACGACAGATCCCAGCAGTGAGATAGAATACAAGGGACTCAAGTTCCACATTATATAACCAAGGGTGAATTGGGAGACTATAAAATTAGAGACAAGAGTGTGCGAAAGTGTGCATAGACTTGCTGCCTACAGCATATATTTAAAGAAAGGTTACAACCCAGGGGTAGAGTTTAAGAATTAAGAGCTCGTGGAGGTGATGTCCTGAGTTTATTGAAGAAGATTATAAAGAGTGGAAACAGAGACATTTCATCCAGAGACTATTGAAGAAATCACTAACCCCGGAGAGTAGGGATCTTTTCTTGGATGACTAAGTTGTTTATCTTAGTGGTCGTGTCACGTAGTTTGGACCGAGGTCATTTTTACTATATCTCCCCGACGACTGATGAGCACCCTTAGTTCTTTTAGATATTTAGGGTGGCCCCTTTGGCGATAGGGAAAGTTAGGCCTTATCTGTATAATTTCATTAAAAACACAAAAATGTCCTTAAAGTGTTTGACTCCTTCTTCCGACCCTCCACAGCTCAGATTGCGGGCCCTTACCAGGAGGTAAAGCCCTCATTTTAGTCCCCTGCTTGGCTAGGGGTCGTCATTACATCACAGCTCAGGTAATTGGCTGCATCCTAATCAGTCTCACAGCAACCGCCTTCTGACCATTCTAATATTTTTCCCAGTGTAAAGTGGACTTACCAATCAGCTCCCTCCCTCTGATAACACTACAGCTCCTTCCTCTGGCCCTGTACTGCTGAAAGCGCTACTGTGAATACATGCACGTAGCTGCGTGTTGGCAAGCAGAGGCAGGCTAAATGTCTGTTTTTTCAATTTTGTTTTAAAGAGTTTTTTTTTTCATTAGTGTGTAGTAGTTTACAACAGAACTTTTCACACACATATAAAACAGGAACATACAATATGTGTGTACAATACAATTTAATATGTATTGAATACCTAACACCGTATTCATTATGTTTATAAAGTTCTTGCGCATATGCATAGTTAATAAATAGACTCCCATCCTTATTTTATTGTAATTAAGTTAATGGCATTTCAAAACCTCATTAGTGCAACTGCCATAGGAAGTTCACTACCTGCTACTAATCGTTGTCAAAAAGCCTGACCTTTGTTCTCAAAAAATTACTCAAAGGTTTGACATCTTAATTTGTGAAGGGAGGAACGAACATTCAATAACCAGATGTAAACGAGTTTCAGGGGCTCCAGGATCTTCACAAAATGTACAGGAGTTCTTACTGTTAGGACCATTATTTCTTATATAATGTATTTTTCCTTTAGGTAACACATTCGTTCTGAAGCTCAGAAACTATGAGCGCCAGTGCACATTTGGTATACTAGTTAAATATTTAGGAATGGTGCCCTGGCTCCTGATATCCCAAAAGAGGTGGTTACACTATTTGTATTTCAACATTCTCTCCCTTGTTTCTGAGCAGTCCTTTCCAAAGAGCCTCGTTTTCTCCTCGTAAGGATTATCGATCAGGAGCGCTGTAGTTGCATTCAGGTTTAAAATGTTCTCAGCTTTATATAAATACTTTCACGCCCCGCCGCCGGGTGTGAAAGTTATTCGCACCCCGGGATTTCCCGAGGTGCACATCATTCATACCTGCCTACATTTGAAGATCAAAAACCCTGAGATGTATGCCCCGCCCAGAGTCACAAACGACTCCGCCCATTGCTCGCGGCTCCGCCCACAAGCCCCGCCCACCTATCAAAAAGGTAAACTCGGCTGCTGTAGCCGTCATGAGAAACACGTTTGCATTTTGCAATTTACAGTGTAATACAATAAATGTGAATGTCCAAGGACATGCATAACCACCCAAAATGCATGGGACGCCTTCCACAAAAGCAATACACACACCAAACCAAGGGAGGATATTTTCTTCTAATAGTGGTTTTGAAAACGTTAAATAGTGTGGATGTTTTAAACTCCAAGAACCATTACACATGTTTTCCCTGGAACTTGCAGGACCGAAATGGGACATTTCACCTTAGTTTGTTATTTTTCATGAGGTATATAGTGCAGTGGTGAGGTGTCCAGCATGTAAACCTGATGGCTGTGGTTCAATCCCTGAGGTCGGCTAATTCATCAATTCAAAGAGGACCTTCAATGTTTCTCGTTTTATCTGGGGGGGATCGAGTCCGCCCTCTGAAAAAAGTGGGTGGCCTCCGTCCACCCGCGTGTACCCTCAACTTGAGCCCTGGCAAACTGGCTTAAAAGTATGGAAGCTGAATAAAAACGCTTCAGCTTTCATTCTTTTTGGCCAGTTTGCCTTATGTTTTAGTTGCCCTTCAATTTAGGGCGACTAAAACATAAGGCAAACTGGCCAAAAAGAATAAAAGTTTAAGAAAAATAAACGCGGTAATACTGCATTTGCGCTGTTTCTGGGTCCCGTCCAATCCTCCATCCGATTGGCTGCAAAAGACCGCTGCCGGTAGCCAATCGGATGAAGGATTGGATGGGACCCAAAAACCCGGACTCTCCAGGGTGTTCCCCGGAGACACAGAGAAATGACTAAAAACCTTGAGTCTCCAGGGAAAACCCAGAGGTTAGGCAGGTATGGTATCATTTTCTTTTTTTTCCCCCCATCAGAATGAAAAATAAAAGTAAAAAAATGGCCACCACCATAAGTATAGAAAAGGGACTATGGGCCTCATTCCGAGATTGGTGGTAGCCATGGCGCTATTTGCGCAATGACTGCCACCAATAACGGGTCTGGCACTGGTGTAATTCAATGGGGACTTACCGATCTAGTCCGACCCTGGCGGGACCAGTAAGTCCCTATTGAACATGCCATTCCCCATTCCCATTGAGCTCCCAGAGGGCTCAATGGGAATGGGGAGGGCGCTAATAACAGGCTCGTGACCTGCAAGCCCGTTATTAGCGCCCTGGTCCCTTAGCGGGACCCGTAAGGGACGTGTGGTCTGACCACACGTTCCTTACGGTGCCCGCCACGGGTCCTCGGAGTAGGGCGGTTGGGGATTACCGGCACCGGTCTCCTAACCGGTGCCCGGTATCCCCTACTGCCCTACTCGTAATGAGGCTATATGTCCCTTTTAGGATGACGGAAGCCATTGAAAACCTTTTTCCCAGTGTAAAGTGGACTTGCCAATCAGTTCACACCCTCTGATAACATTAGAGCTCCTTCCTGTGGCTCTGTTCTGCTGAAAGCGCTGATATGAATACATGCATGTAGCTGTGTGTATGCAAGCAGAGGCAAGTTATATGTTTTTTCCATTTTTTTTTTTTTGTAAAGAGTATTTGTATGCTGCCTTACTGTGGGTCTTGTGGGTAAAGCCCCAGTAAAAGTAAAAAAAAAAAAAGTGAACGTGTGAATTGGAAATCTGAAATTCGATGAAAGGGCACGGATCCACTTTCTGCAAGAACCAGTCTAGGAGCAAAATATGTTTTTCCGTCATTAGCCTAAGCATCAATTATTTGCGCTCCTATTTTAGAAAGCTCCTTAAACAGGATGTGATGACGTCCTTATTCTGCCTGAATGCTCCCTCATCTGGTCCTGCGTGATTCACTCACTGTGGGCTGTCTTGCCCCTAGGTGTCTGCACTGGAACTATTTAGGAAGTTTTCTCAACCTATGGAGTTTTTTAAACCGTGCTCTGCAATCGGAGATTTGACGCTCACCCCCATGTAGTACACGCGATTAATTTGTGTCTTGGACTTTTCAGCCACACGTTGTGTAATGATTTTATGAAATAAGTGCCGAAGCCCTTGATCGTGTACTGCGTTGTCACACAGATTTGATTTCATACAATTCAGAATGGAGGGATTGCAGCATATTTAAATGTGTTTATTTTAAAATCCAGCAAATACATGACCTCTAAAGTTTCATTGTAAATGCAATCCTTATGTTTCAATTACCTTTCAAAACTATTTTTTAATTCCTGGTCAAGCAGATCAGCATATACAATTGAGTGGAGCCCGCGTCTTCATCCAGAATGTTGGCTTCAACTCCCATAAAACCGACCAGCAACCAATAAACCACGATCAGTTGATTGGTGGGTCCTTCTCACGACCATTGCGCCCGCGTCTTCATCCAGAATGTTGGCTTCCACTCCTATAAGACCGACCAGCAACCAATTACCACGATCAGTTGATTGGTGGGTCCTTCTAACGACCATTGCGCCCACGTCTTCATCCAGAATGTTGGCTTCCACTCCCATAAGACCGACCAGCAACCAATTACCACGATCAGTTGATTGGTGGGTCCTTCTCACGACCATTGCGCCGCGTCTTCATCCAGAATGTTGGCTTCCACTCCCATAAAACCGACCAGCAACCAATAAACCACGATCAGTTGATTGGTGGGTCCTTCTAACGACCATTGCGCCCGCGTCTTCATCCAGAATGTTGGCTTCCACTCCTATAAGACCGACCAGCAACCAATTACCACGATCAGTTGATTGGTGGGTCCTTCTAACGACCATTGCGCCCACGTCTTCATCCAGAATGTTGGCTTCCACTCTCATAAGACCGACCAGCAACCAATTACCACGATCAGTTGATTGGTGGGTCCTTCTCACGACCATTGCGCCCATGTCTTCATCCAGAATGTTGGCTTCCACTCCTGTGAAACCGATGAGCAACCACTTACCAGAATCAGTTGATCGGTTGGTCCTTCCCACGGCCATTGCGTCATTTCCATGTCTCCCAGTCATTCTCCTTCATAGCAACCTTCCCTGAGGTCCTCTTCCTGAAGAGCAATTCTTTGGTGTGGATTCACCTATGGACTGTTTATGCTCACCTTTACAGTCTTTTATATAGGGTTCTTGAATAGGTGTTGCCTTATAGGCAGGGACATTATCATCTCTAGTTCATTATTAAAGGCTGAAACAATATGGATGTGATGATGTTCAGGAAAGGCTAAACCGTTCCCTTCATAATGGATTCACGTACAATTAAATTTAAAGAGTAACTCTTGCTATCAATGCCAAGAAAGTGATCGGGTTGTGGGTTATGCTAAGGAAGTGTCACTTTCGTGTTGTGATCCTGGGGATATTATGCAAACATTATCGCTTGCTCCCGCTCCTGAAAACCTCTAAAGCTCCAGGCCACAGGCTTGGTATTTCCACGGTATCTACTCCTACACGGCCACGTAAAACCCATGAGCATGGCCTGAATTACCTCTAGTTTATCTGCCTGCTCCAGTTACAATATTCCTACAGCATCATACATGTTGGAATTAGTTTTCAGAGTAAAGCTCTAGAATGTTTCCACACATATATAAACGCAGGGGCTCGTGGTGAAACTGAAGGAGCCGTCGAGATCTTTCAAGATTGGGCTCTTAATTTAATCCACATGGCAATCCTGAAAGTCTTCAGCCCAAATCATCATTTCATTTTGTATTTTTTGAATTTGCCTCATTCCTTTTTTTGTTTAATCCCATATATGTTAATTTTAGAGGTGATGTCACCTGGCAAAGCAATTTATGGCCATAGATAATTGTTGCGGAAGCCGTGACGGACACATACGTCTTTAGTCTTCACGAGCAATCTACGTATCATTTGAAATAGGAATATTGGTTATGTTAAATACTGTCGCTGGGGCCCACCTATCCTGGGAGACGAGTACTCTGTTTAATATTGTGTGGCGATAGGCGGGGGGGGAGGGGGGAGGGGTGGCATAGCTGAAATGAATTTCCTGGCTGCTTACCATAATGGGATTCTTGGCATGAAGGTCAGAATCCTACGAGCGTTTGATTTAGAGGAGGGACCCTTATGGGCTGCTCCGGGAAGGCCATTCATATTTCAATGCAACTCCGACACCGTGTCCGGCGCCGAGATTAATGCGATTCGCATCTCCATTCGCTCCACAGTGCAATTAAGTCCAGGGGAAAGTTGGAATAAATCTTTGCTACATCTCCGAGGGGAGTGTATAATGTGGGCTGGGTGGTTTGTTCACCACTTACAATCCTGGCTGTCAGGATACATCCACGTCTTGGGTTAAGACACATTTTTCTTTAGAGAAATTCAGCTGTACAAAGCTATTGCTGTCTTCTCCAATCACGAGGCCTAACACACATTTCTTATTTCTCTGTCACGTTAAATTATAACTCGAAGAAGCGTGATACTGGCATTGCCTGGTCCGATAGCTCCACCCCAGGATCCCTCCTCACCCCACCCCATGCTAAAAACCCTGACGTGGTCAGGTGGCGCGTGTTTTTGATTATGTTTTATTTATCTGTCCCGGGAATATCTGATGCAGCGTCTTTTAGTGCTCGCGCACCGCCAGCGATACCGCGCGGTTTCTATCCACTCGCAAATGGCTTTGACATGACAAAGATGCCTGCAGTACAAGGTGCCCTCACACAGCACAACAGCACAGCATGGATGGCTACAATGCAAGCTGCGGTCACACACAACAGCACAGCATGGAAGGCTGCAGTGCAAGGTGCCCTCACACTGCACAGCATAGAAGGCTGCAGTACAAGGTGCCAACACACACAGAATATCACAGCACGGACAGCCTCAGCGAAGACTGCCGTCACTCTCAGAATAGCACAGTATGGAAGGCTGCAGTGCAGGGTGTCCTCACACAGAGAACATCACAGCATAGATGCCTGCAGTACAATTACCCTCACACAGCACAACAGCACAGCATGGATGGCAACAATGCAAGCTGCGGTCACACACATAACAGTACAGCATGGAAGGCTGCAGCGGAAGGTGTCCTCACACAGAGAACATCACAGCACAGATGCCTGCAGTACAAGGTTCCCTCACACAGCACAGCATGGAATGCCGCAGTGGAAGGTGTCCTCAAACAGAGAACATCACAGCATGGATGGCTACAATGCAAGCTGCGGTCACACACAACAGCAAGGTGTCCTCGCACAGAGAACATCACAGCATAGATGCCTGCAGTACAAGGTGCCCTCACGCAGCACAACAGCACAGCGTGGATGGCTACAATGCGAGCTGCGGTCACACACAACAGCACAGCATGGAAGGCTGCAGTGCCAGATGCCCTCACACACAGCCTATCACAGCACAGACAGCTTCAGCGAAGACTGCCGTCAACTCTCAGAACAGCACAGTATGGAAGGCTGCAGTGCAAGGTGTCCTCACACAGAACAGCACAGCATAGATGCCTGCAGTACAAGGTGCCTCACACAGCCCAACAGCACAGCATGGAAGTCTGCAGTGCAAGGTGACCTCACAGCATGGGCAGCTACAGTGCAAGTTCCAGGCATCTTTAGAACAGCACAACAACACTGTAAACTTCCCTCTACAGAGCAGGGGCCATATACAGCAGGTACAGTACTGGCAAAGTCCTGTTTCCTTTTGCCACTCACAGAAGATGCAAGTGCACTCGTCCTTCACACAACGAGCAGGCTCAGCACACGTAGGGGTGTTTTATAAAATCACCCTAACTAATCCTGCCGCAGCCATGACCATACAAAGATGACTCCGCGTTTACGTGCCAATGCAAGACATTAAGACATTACTCTAGCGAAGGCAAATGATTCTAATATTGGGGTAACTTGGGTAAAGAAGTGAAGGGACCTGTGCCCTCCGTATTTTGTGCAACCACTCCCTTGTCATAAGTGGCTACACCCCAGGGATGTAACTGCTGAATATGTCCTTTGTAACTAAAATTGCCTTTCCAATAACTTCATTCATATTTACATCCATGTATTTTGAGAGCATAAGCGAGTTGTGATGGTATGAGGGTCAAAGGTCATGAGTTATCACTCGCCCAGCCATCGTCTCGGTCGAATAGTGATCTGAAGTCACTTGCTCTGACGTCATCGGGTGGGCCATGTCACTTTCGCTACCTCTGACTTTTTGTGGCCACAGGGCCTCAATATGAGTTTGGTGGTAGTTCTTTCAGAAACGCGCAAACCCAAGTACTGTTACTCCATGCAGTAAGCATGTGCTAATGGCACGCGTCTGCGTGATTCAGGTTATTCCCCAGGGCTGCATATGGCTTGCAATTACCGCACATGGTAACGCTTCTGTGTGAAGTACATTTCCTCCACTTAGAACCAAGTGGTTTTTACTGAGTGAAGCCTACATTTGGCAGCGGGGTAACAGTGCAAGTATTCCCGCTCCAGCCGCTTTTTTACTGCACCGCCAGGCTCTCAGGACGCGCTTAATGTCGATACCGCTGGCGGTAGTGATCAGAACAGATGTGCAGCTTTTGGAGCGCTGCCTGTATTTGGTAACCTGGGCGGCTGCCTGGCATGCTTCCTGCAAGTACCTTCAGCCTGCGTAGTTACCGCCTCTGCAGCATACAATCCTGCTATCTAGAACGGCCCCCCTGTGCCGCAGCACTAAATGTTCCACTCCTTCATGCCTTGGGTAGCACTTCGTCTTTTTTAGTGGAGCAGCAGTCGCTTTGCCAGCTGTTCCCGCCGCCTCCTTTATAAATCAGCAGCAGCGTCTGTGCTTCCGACGCTGGCGAGTCTGATTGTCTTGGTAATACTTCAACGCTCTTCTGTCCTTTTTAGGGCATTTGTGTTTTAATGCCCTTGAAATATACAGCTGGTGTCATGTATTTCATTTCCTAGTCAGTTTCCAGCTGTGCTGTCGATATAGGCCTTCGTTACTGGGAGCTGGTGGTGTGTAACCATCAGGCTCTTTATTGCTGCATTCCCAGCATTGCTGCTGAAGGGGTGGTGGTGGGGGGAGGGGGGTGACTTACGGCAAAGCACTGCCTGTCTAATAATGCAGGCATGCTCATAAAACCCGCCACTGCTCTCTACTCAGAGGAGCCCACGGATGGCACCAAACTTTCTGAGTGGTTCGAAAGTTGGTTTTATGACCTGGCATCGTGGCGTTCAAATTTGGACAGGCTTGAATGAGAATGTTGCTTGATAAAAGAGGACTCATTGCACTTGTGTAGATTACCAGGTTCATAAAAGGGGGCGTGTAAAAGCAACATACTCCTGCTTTATGCATACACATTCGTGCACATTATGCACATGCTGGCACCTGTCTGCATTCTGTGGCAGATGCAGTGTTTTGTTCACCATCGACACAGTCATAACAAACATTAGCTCCAGGGTGGGGGGAGCCAGCCAATCAGATGGCTAGGAACGCAGGCTCCAACCGCCGGTACAAGACCGTGTTCCAAGCCGCCTCACGGCGGCTTCCCCCGCCACCATCTTCCCCCACCATCCATCCCATTTTCTTTTTCTCCCCCACCCATCTACTTAAATTACTGGGGCGGCGTCCAGGGCCGCTGCTGCCACCGCATTCACTCCTTTCCTTTACCTCCTGCAGGCTGCCATGGGAAAGGAATAGGGCAGGGGTGCACAACTGATTTTGACAGAGGGCCGAAAGTACCTTACATGAGGGCTATAGTGGGCCGAAAACTAAAAGTGGGCGGGGCGGTAGGCGGGACATGTCAGGAGGCTTTTTCAACCCCCAATTTGTATTAAACACATGGGAAAAGATGTTTTTGAGGGGTAACGATTTTTATTGCATTTCAAACTTACATTTTGTACTACACATTTTCCATTGCTATCATTTATTTCGATTTAGTTATTGTATATCGTCTGTTTAATTAAATTATATATATTTTATTGACCCTTGATTGGACATTCTGTTATTTTGGACTGCTATAGTTTGCTGTTTGGGTTACCCAAGAGGAGTATGCCCTTCGTTGAGTCAGGTTTCCTCAAAAAAGCAAAGGATGTACATCTCCTAACTGTGCCTGTTTTAGCTTTATTATTGAGTTCACTCTTGGAGTGCAACACTATGCCCCATGGCTCCCATCCTCAACCAAACACTATGCCCCATGGTCCCCTCACCCCCAACCAAACACTATGCCCCATGGCTCCCATCCCCAACCAAACACTATGCCCCATGGCCCCCTCACCCCCAACCAAACACTATGCCCCATGGGCCCCCTCACCCCCAACCAAACACTATGCCCCATGGGCCCCCTCACCCCCAACCAAAAACTATGCCCCATGGGCCCCTCATCCCCAACCAAACACTATGCCCCATGGCCCCCACCCCAACCAAACACTATGCCCCATGGCCCCCACCCCCACCAAACACTATGCCCCCTGTCCCTCACCCCCCAAGCAAACACTATGCCCCCTGTCCCTCACCCCCAACCAAACACTATGCCCCATGGCCCCCTCACCCCCCTAACCTCCAACCAAACACTATGCCCCATGGGCCCCTCACCCCCAACCAAACACTATGCCCCATGGCCCCCACCCCAACCAAACACTATGCCCCATGGCCCCCACCCCCAACCAAACACTATGCCCCCTGTCCCTCACCCCCCAAGCAAACACTATGCCCCCTGTCCCTCACCCCCAACCAAACACTATGCCCCATGGCCCCCTCACGCCCTTAACCCCCAACCAAACACTATGCCCCATGGCTCCCACCTCCAACCAAACACTATGCCCCCTGTCCCTCACCCCCCAAGCAAACACTATGCCCTCTGTCTCTCACCGCCAACCAAACACTATGCCCCATGGCCCCCTCACCCCCAACCAAACACTATGCCCCTTGACCCCCACCACCAACCAAACACTATGCCCCATGGCCCCCACCACCAACCAAACACTATGCCCCCTGTCCCTCACCCCCCAAGCAAACACTATGCCCCCTGTCCCTCACCCCCAACCAAACACTATGCCCCATGGCCCCCTCACCCCCCCTAACCCCCAACCAAACACTATGCCCCATGGCTCCCAACCAAACACTATGCCCCCTGTCCCTCACCCCCCAAGCAAACACTATGCCCCCTGTCCCTCACACTCAACCAAACACTATGCCCCATGTCCCCCTCACCCCCCTAACCCCCAACCAAACACTATGCCCCATGGGCCCCTCACCCCCAACCAAACACTATGCCCCCTGTCCCTCACCCACCAAGCAAAGACTATGCCCCCTGTCCTTCACCCACCAAGCAAACACTATGCCCCCTGTCCCTCACCCCCAACCAAACACTATGCCCCCTGTCCCTCACCCCCCAACCAAACACTATGCCCCCTATCCCTCACCCCCAACCAAACACTATGCCCCATGGCCCCCTCACCCAAACCAAACACTATGCCCCATGGCCCCCTCACACCCAACCAAACACTATACCCCAAACACACTCTCAAGCATGCACCCATACAGACCCGAACCCCCGCCCCCAACGCAGCACACACATTCTCAAGCATGAACCCATACAGACCCGAACCCCCCGCCCCCAACGCAGCACACACATTCTCAAGCATGCACCCATACAGACCCGAACCCCCCACCCCCCAACTCAGCACACACACATGCACCCTTACAGACCCAAACCCCCACCCCCCAACTCAGCACACACACATGCACCCATACAGACCCGAACCCCCCAACTCAGCACACACACATGCACCCATACAGACCCGATCCCCCACCCCCCAACTCAGCACACACACATGCACCCATACAGACCTGTACCCCCACCCCCCAAATCAGCACACACACAGACCCGAACCCCCCCAACCCCAACTCAGCACACACACAAACATGCACCCGTACAGACCCGATCCCCCACCCCCCAACTCAGCACACACACATGCACCCATACAGACCCGAACCCCCACCCCCCCAACTCAGCACACACACATGCACCCTTACAGACCCGAACCCCCCACCCCCCAACTCAGCACACACACATGCACCCTTACAGACCCGAACCCCCATCCCCCAACTCAGCGCACACACACATGCACCCATACAGACCCGATCCCCCACCCCCCAACTCAGCACACACACATGCACCCATACAGACCTGAACCCCCACCCCCCAAATCAGCACACACACAGACCCGAACCCCCCCAACCCCAACTCAGCACACACACAAACATGCACCCGTACAGACCCGAACCCCCACCCCCCCAACTCAGCACACAAAAAACATTCAAATCAAAACATTCATACACATCCGACACCCCCCACCCCCGCATCTCAACATATACATATAATGCATTCAAATTCCGACATTCATACACATCCGACACCCCCCCACCCCCGCATCTCAACATACACATAAAATGCATTCAAATCAAAACATTCATACACATCCGACACCCCCCCACCCCCGCATCTCAACATACACATAAAATGCATTCAAATTCCAACATTCATACACATCCGACACCCATCCCCGCATCTCAACACACACACAAAATACATTCAAATTCCAACATTCATACACATCCGACACATCCGACACCCCCCCATCGCAACATACACACACAAACATAAAGTGAAACAGACCCGACACACAAACGCAAACAGACCACTTACCGGAGACGTGCTGGAAGGCAGGCAGGTAAGCGGCAGGTAAGCAGGAACGCTGGAATCGTACTACGGCTGGCGTGGTCCAAGGCTGAAATGCCTTCCGGCATCAAGCCTTATGGACCACGACAGCCGTAGTGCTGGCTCTCCATTGGGTCAGCACACACACACTACGCGGCTCGTAGGAGCAACGTGGTGCATGTGTGCTGAGCCAATGACGGCCAGTGTTTTGTCCGGCCCGGAAGACAACAAAGACTTTCCTAATGGAGGGCGGCCGCGGGCCGCCCTCCATTAGGAAAGTCTTTGTGCCTCGCGGGCCGGACAAAAGAGCATGGCGGGCCGCAACTGGCCCGCGGGCCGTAAGTTGTGCACCCATGGAATAGGGGATCCATACGGAGCCCCACTTTCACTTTCCATGGCGGCCATCTTGAAAAAGGATTTTCCTTCCTACAGCGGGACACTGCACTCATTCCGTTGTAGGAAGGAAAACAATATTTTTTAGCTTTGGCAACCCAGGGGGCTAGCGGCCCGGAGCCCTCATTATCCGCCCTCTCTTTGCTTGGGCCGATAACTTGGGCTGCTAGGCCGTTATTCCCCGTTCCAGCCGCTGGGACAGGGGATGAACGCCACATAGGTGCTCACCAACCAAAGTTACACCTCCAGTAAATAACCTAGTTGTAGATGGGCCAATAGTTGCTAGAAAGCCCTCTGTTTGGTTTTTATTTTGCAGCATGTGCTTAGTAGGGGACAAGAAATATGTTAATTTTGTTGTATTCAAAAGAACAAACGTTAAAAAAGCATTGTTTTAATCCTACCACTGTGTATTATATATTATATACATATATATGATATAAAGCATTTTGAGGCCATACCTAATGGGGGAAAAGGCGCTATATAAATGAAAAAACGACTGTTAAACAGTGTGCACACGTGTAGGGTCAAGCGTTTAGCCCCAGTTGCCCTCTCTTAGTTACATTTCTTCATAAAGCCCAATAAACTCCCCTATGCAGTGTTGCATATGATCAATCAGCTGCTGTTCTTTACAGCCACGCCTTTGTGTTTGCTGCCTTTGGTGGTGCCATCGAACTTGTCAGTCTGTCCTGGCTGTTCTGCTCACTACCATATACTCATCTGCAAGGTCACATGCAGTGCAGTGTTAGCCATATAGACAGTTTGCCAACAAGTAATGAGTTCCAGAATATTCTAGTGGTACCTTTCCCTGCTTTTGCCTGATACTCAGACCTTAAATGGTCTTAATGTTTACCCACTCGGTTATGGGGGTGGTCCCGTGGGCATATGGGTCGTCCCGATAAGTGATGGGGGCCCTCAACAGTTCCTTCAGTTACCGTGGTGTGGTCACATGGACGTGGACATTTGCCGGGGGAGGACTCAGACTTGTGGATGCAGGCAGCCATGTGCACCCAGTGGGGGCCGCAGGCCCATGATCACACAGCAACAGCCTGCAAGCCTGAAATGAGATGCAAGACAGACGCGCCATTCATAGTCTACCGCACGTGCCGGCTGAGGCTCCTTTTATTGGGAAACATTCATGACGGAGTCATGACGCACATTCTTAAAGGCGACAGCACCACGCACTCTGTTACTATCTCTGTCCTTTAAATGCATATATTATAACAATGCTTTTAGTATTCACTGCAGGATGCCCTGTGGCCCATTCCTGGATTGGAGCAAGTGCTGAAGGGCAATTTTCAGAGCGCACATTATTTTTTTTCTTTGCTTTAACACCTAGAGCTGCGTGTCTTGGCATTATGTGGCATTTGCATGGCCACTT
The DNA here is from genome assembly GCF_040938575.1 of Ambystoma mexicanum. Taxonomy (NCBI): domain Eukaryota; kingdom Metazoa; phylum Chordata; class Amphibia; order Caudata; family Ambystomatidae; genus Ambystoma; species Ambystoma mexicanum. The sequence continues at coordinate 177,706,659 of NC_090927.1, read as the reverse complement.
CCTGCTTGTATGACTAATTATGTTGTGTTGCTGTGGTTGTACTCTAGGCCAGCTCTCTCTCTCGGCATCCTTTGCCCTTTTTTTGCTCAGTTTTCTAGGGCATGAAGATCGCCGAATTGCTCACCTTTCTGAATAATGCACGAATACTGCACATGTTCTTTTTGCACCTGAGTGATGTTCATGCACGTTTTCCTGCGCCACATTCACTTGTGTGAACACATGTAAATCCGGACTACAGTTTAATGACTTAACGCTTAAATAAAGGTGTGATTTTGCAGTTTTGTAACATGAGGGGTACCTTTAGGAAAATCTTACAGGGTAATTATGTAAAAGCACGTACAGCTGTGCGGAGGATATCCAGTCTCAGTATCTGTCAATTTCCTCTGTGTAATTGACTGCAGTGACACATCACAGCATACCTGTTCTTTTCTGCTGACAATCTTTAAATGCTTCCTGATGTCTCTTACAGTCACGAGATTATCCCTGTCGTGCGCTTTAGTGTTCCATTTCTGAGGGAACCTTGGCTTGCATTTTTATTTTGATCATATCCTTTTCAGTTCATAATGACTTTGATCAATGCGCATGCTCATTTTTTGCTATATTTCTGAAATGCTATGCCACTTCGAAATGGTAAGATTTTAATGTTCTCATATAGGAATTCTAGTGTCGAATTTGAAATAATCTTTCTATGGTGGACACAGAGCCGGCGGCCTTCCTCTGCCACCCCAAGGATATGTCTAGTTTCACATTCACAGTATCATCCCATTTTGTACGGTTTCATAAGGAATTATCTATCACGCAGAAGGGCATTTCAGAAGATAAACTAAATGAAAACCAGAATAAAATGCCCCGGTTCCCCTTTATCCGATTTATTTTTCGGTGCTTGACATAGCAAGGACTCTGATTCAAGGAGCAGGCATCATTATACCGTGTACAGCTGTTCCAACAGTACTATCTCAAACATGAGACGATACACATGGAACAGTATGAGATATGGTTTCCGGATGAGCCTGGTTTACTGCAGACAGGATGGGATGGGTAATGGGTAAAAGGGGTGTACACTGGAGAACAATGGGCCTCATTCCATGGGCCTCCACGGATACCGGCACTTTTTTACCGGACCGCCCGACTATGCTAAATGTTGGACGTAAGCCAGGCACCCTACCGGCCAAAAAAGCCCTTGTTATGGCCACCGGCGATGCCGGTGGCGGTAATGACGGAAAATCCCCTCATGGAGTCCTATGGAACTACATGAATGGGGATGTACACAGTACCGCCGGCACTCGTAATCCGGCCGCCGGTCCGTAAGTACCAGATGCCGGTAACCCGGCGGCTTTGCCACCAGGATACCAGCATACTCGGAATGAGGCCCAATGTATGGTTTATTTTTACCTATTTACTTTTCCTATTTTAGGCTCAGGAAGATACAGTAATTGGCCACGATCAGGGGTTGGTTAGACTGGGAAACAAAGGTGACCATGGACTTATTTTCTAAAGTGACTATTACAAACCAACATCGTGAGTCCAATCGGAGTGTTTGGGGACGTACTCCCGCAAGACATTTAGAAAAAATAGGTCCAGGTGGTGCATTGGGTGAAACATTTTTCTTTATATAAAAGTAGTATTACATAACAGAAATCTAACATATACCCTTTATTCGGTAAAAGTCAGGAAAAACATACTGTAAGCTCTGCATGGCTGTGAGAGATGAGGTGCGAGAAAAGAAAGGAAATAGGCCGTGCGACTGGGAGTGTGGGTGAGAAGAGCAGGAAACCAGGCAGCATCAATCATAGTTTTCTGATGCAACACTTAAGATTGGCTGATGCCTGTTCTGAGTGATATAGTGTCACGTCCACCAGGGTGCACACTGATGCAAGGAACAACCCGCAGTCACTCGCCACCCAACAGAATCTTAAACACTCACATGCTCACACACGATTCCACAGGCAAAGGCAACGGTTCCCTACCAGTACGTTTGGTAGTTCAGGCGTTTACCGACCCTCCCTCCTCTGGCAACTGAAATGGAAGTACCCTTTCCTCTGGCGCAGCTATCGGCACAATCGTCACGGCGAAACGGACTAGTTGTCACGTGATCAGCAGCCAGTATCACGTGACTCTCCTGCACGTCGACCGTGGCTTCGTGGATCTGTCACGTGACTGCTGCTGTTTTGCTTAAAGCCCGCTGAGAACTCAGAAACGGTGCTTCTCAGCTGCTTATTCAAGTACTGCGTGGCGCTTTGTATTCTACTGGATTTTCGGAACCTACGACTACGGACCTCTTTTGGATTTTGTTTCTGGACTCTGCCCCCTGAACTGTTACGTCGCATTGGATATATCGGTTGCCTTCCTCCTACTGACCTCGGACTTTGCTTAATGGTTTTCCCTACGGATTTGCTTCAACGGATACCACGTGGATTGACTTCCTTTTGATCCTGGTGTGTGTGTTTCCCATGGTTCACCACTTTATTGGCTCCTACCAGACTGCAACATAACACCTGTCCGCTGGTTGTCATTTGAGCCCCCTTTCATATTTCCTACCTGGTGCCAAGTCCCCTCTACTCCTTCGTTGGCAGTTCATACGCATCCTTAGGTAAGCAGTGTTTATATCACCTGTGTATTCAGTTTGCCATTCTTGCACTGCTTGATTACTTGCCTATTGCCTTTCAGCGTTCAAGGGGTCTCTTCGGCAGTTCCTGGTTCCACCTTGACGACCTACCACTCACCTGTGGCCGCAAAGACTTCACAGGTAGTGATTATATTCTGCCTGTGAGGTACTTGGGGACGGAGGTATCACATAATCTGCACGACCATCAAGGTTTCAGAACATATAGGCAAAGACAGGTGCAGAGTGTATTTGAAATGGGCGCTGTAGCAAATGGTCACTCCACAGAATACTCCACACAGGCTGTTGGCGAACACCACAGTTCTTGAATTCTCTTTTCCAGCGACAAAGAGGGATAGAAATTAAGATTGGATAGAAGATGCTAAAAGCAGCTTCCGGGTATCCAGCATTAACCAGTGACCAGGAGCTACCTAGAGTGCAGCACATTGTCTTCCACATATGATGCAAATACATCACAATGTCCATTATTTATGACTCTTTATGTTTTAAATACCATGCAGATATTGAATATTTACCTTTAGATCCCAAATGCACAGAGTGAAATTCACATAGGTTTGTTTGTTTGGCATCAGGTGCCCCGGGGAGCCAATAGTAGCTCTTGGTAGCTGTTGGTGTCAAACTAACCAGCGTCTTCTATGCGCTATCCAGGAGCTAAATAGCTCCCATCTCCCCTTAGTTTCGAACCCTGCAGAGGATACAATAGGACCTACGGTTCTCTCCTCAGTGGTAGCAAACCAAAATGGTGCTGAAGAAACAATCATCATGGTGGGAAGTAAAATCAACAGTTGAGGTGGGATGCCTGGAGTTGACAAACATTAGGACAAGACTGTAGTCCAACACTTTCTATGGATGGGGCTAAAAGGTCAGCTTGGTCTTTTACATTTGTTTTGTGTAAAGTGTATTCTACTTCTCTTTTTTCTTTGGTTTGTCTTGCGTTGTGGCTCTTGTTGATAAGCTCTTTCTGCTACTGGTAAAATCCACCATGCTTACCCAAAGCGTATCCTCTTGGTCGTTCCATCGTGTGCACCCTGAGGATTATGTATGGGACCAACGGCCATGTTTGCTTACCAGAGTACTTGCCAGGTGGCACAGCGAGCTGGTTGAGTATTGGTTGGTTTCAGGGCCAAAATGTCCTTAGTCTTATGGGCGTACCTACGTTTGGCTCAGCAAAGGGTGTGGGGTTCAGTGCGACCCGATCCAACCACGCACATTTCTCACGCAAGCTTTTCTGTTGACACCAGGAGTTTCTTGAGGTGCGACTCTTCATTTCCTTTTCTCATCTACTTCTCTTTCTCTCCAAGTCTTAGTTTCGGTCTTCTCTGTGTTCATGCTGTTTGTGGTGCCTCCTGTCAGCAATGGCACACGTTCCCTTCTCAGGCTGCTTCTCTCCTGTATTCTCGACATGGGTTCTTTGTTCTTCTCTCTTTACTGTTAGCTATGGTTTCATTGGGCTTCTGCCATCTTTATCGTGGGGGTTCCTCCCTCTTTGCTTCACTTTTCTCACTTTCTGGGCCTCTTCCCGAGGTGATTGGCTAGGTCTCTTTTCCCCTTGCCCTTCTTCCTTGCTGGAGCCCTGTGTACTTCCCTCATCCTGTGGGATCTGGTCCTTTCTTATTGGGCTCCTTTTGGCCAAGTGTTGAGCCCTTTTCCCCAATCGTCTCCTTTTTCTGTCGCCAGCGTTTTACCTCTCAGATGACTTCCAGCTCTCTTCTTGTTCTTTTGCCCGAGCGATTATTCTCCACTTTCTTTTCATCATTCTAAGCTTTGCCAAACTTCCACTGAGTGTGTGGTTTCCTTCTTCCTCCGTATTCCTAGTGTATTATCTCTACTCTTTTTTCAACATAACTTTTCTTCTTCTTCCTCATCCTCCTATTCCCCTGCTCTTTTTCCTCTGTTTTCTCTTTCCTTCTCATTTCCTCCAGGTTCTCCCCTCATTTCCTGCATCTCCTTACTGTTCTTCGTAACGAAAGGGATGGCCCCTAATGTGGAAGGATAGAGGGCTAATATACAGTAGAGAACAACAATGGGGGTTCCAACCACAGATACAATTCTTGGCATTACACCTAGGTTATTTTATTAACTCTATTTCAATACATTGCTTAAAATCAATAAGCCAAGTATCTTCGAAAATAAGAAAACAAAACTTCGAGATAATTTCAATCTCTTGAAACACCGCTTTTTTAGTATTAGCAGTAATTTTATTCAATTTTTGTTTAATTCTTTTCTCCTTATTGTTCTGCCACATTTCTTTCTTTCTCGCTTCCTAATCCGCTCTCTCCCTTCTGGTTTGCTTCTCTTCTCTCATTGCTTCTGTGAAGTTCTATTTCTCTTTATTACCATTACCACTCTGCTCTTTCTTCCTCACCCCTTTCTCACCTCCTCATTCCCTCATCTTTATCTTCACTTAGTCTCTCACTCTCTCTCTCTCTTCCTCTCTTTTTATCTCTTTCTTCTCACTCTCTCCTTGAACTCTCTTGGGTTTCTACTGTATCCTCCTGGCCACTTTATTCCCTTCATATTATCCTTGCAAGCTCTCCACTTTTTACACTGTTTTCCACTTGCTCCGTCAACTATTCTTTCCCTCGTCTTTTCTCTTTTCTCTCTGATTCTTTCTTCTTTTGTTCTCATTTTATCTTTTCATATCTTCTCTATGCATCTACCCTTCCACTTCTCTCTCCTTTCTTTCCCCTTTCAGTCTTCTCCCCTTCCTTCTTTCAACCCCCTGCTCACTCCTCTCTCTCCCTTTCCTCCTCTCTTCTTCTCTACTGCCAGCTCTCCTGTCTCACCACCCTCTTCTGCTGCCCTGTTTTCTTGTATACCTCTCTTGCAGTTAGGTTTCCGCTTTATCTGCTCAATTAGGTTTTTGTGTGTTTCGGGAATTTCTGCTGGAGGTGGTCACTGGGCCATGGGCTTGCTTCGATTTGAAATCCACAGCTTTGTAGCTGGGTGCTTCCTTAAGCTCTACAAACCTTGGTTTGAAAAGCTAAGGCCACCATTTTGAAGCCTGGTGGCCCTGCCATGGAGCCTGAATTCCTCCTGGGGTCACACCTTGGAACATAGCCCACCTTTCATTAACTATGAGAGACTCCTTCATCTGCGTTGCTAGGAAGGGCCTGAGGGGAGGGGGGCTATAGCCCGGGTTCTTTTGGTTTGCAGCCCTGGATAGAAGCTCAGGAGCTACAACCAAAATGCTACCTAGCCCCGAGTCCCAACCGTCCCGACATTAGGGTATCTCCAGATCTTTTCCAGACCTAGCAACCCCCTGGGACTGCCTTCCCTGCACTCCTTGATAGGGCCCTCAATACCAACAACTTACTGTATCCTTGTCTTTGCCAGTTTAGGCCAAGTCTTGGCCTTTCCTTTGATTGGGTCAAATCGAGGCCGAAGTACCTTACTGAACATCCCACCCTTCCCTAGAAGTGTCCCATCCCACATCAGGAGGCCTCCACACCTGGCAGGTTCATATCATTCTCCAGCATGGGGTCTGGCATGGATTCACATGCTCATGAATATTCCCCTTCGTCAGGCTGGGAATCCTCGGTAAAGAAAAAATTAGTATCAGTTTCATTTCTGATCTGTCTTTCTTAGTAGTAACCAATCACTGATCTCTGGGTCATACTGGCCCAAGCCAATGTTTGCCCTCTCCCTAAGCCCCTCCCCTGGCAGCCATCCTCAAGATTTTTACCGCACGTTCAAGTGTTGGGAGTCCTCGTGGTATAGCTCTCGAGCTTTTTCTGCGTTTCCTGCTTTTTCAAAGAGATTTATCACATTTTCTGGTTAAATCGAGTCTCAAGCTCCACCGTTTCTACTTCCGATCAACGGGGACCTGTTTCGGAAATTTCTACGCCCCTCAAGGGTGAAGTTTTCGTCGAGCTACGCTTCTTGGAGGATTCCAGAAGTCTCTGAGGCCTCGTGGACATGGCCCAGGAGAAAGGAAGCTCGACACCCGGATCCAAGCTGTTCAGGAACTGCCCTGGATGCAAGCTACATAACCTGTTCAGGAGGACGAGCATTTGAGATGCCTCTGCTGCCTCCACGAAGACAAGACGCACGTGGGGAAGGACTGTGCGTTTTGCAGGGACATGTCGGAACGGACCTTGAGGGATCGTCGGACCTGTCTCGCCAACTGGCTGGAAGGCAAGAGCCTGTCGAGTGAGAAGAAGAAGAAGTCTGAGCGGTCTTCTAAGTTCTGTGAGGGCGCCCAGCGACAGGGGCCCAACAGAAGGCAAAGCACTGCGAGTCCGCAGGCACCGGGAGCGCCGAACGGTCAGGCTCCTCGGCTGCCAGGCTGGGCGCATCCTCACCGGCGCCATCAACCACGAGCCAAACCTCTGACTCAGGGAAGAGGAAATCCGAGAACCCGGCTAAGCTTCTGGAGAGGCCCCGGTCGATCTCGAAGGAACCAGCCGAGTGGGAGCGAGGCGGTGACCCTATCACCAAGGTGAAGGCCGCGAGCACGCACAAGGTGGTGAAGGCCTTGATTCACCCGGCTAAGGCCTCTATCGAGGAAGTCGCTACGGCCCTGGCGCAGCCTGTGGAGGCTTTCCAAGTGGAGGCGACCTCAGGGCCTAGAGTTTCCCTGCCACCGCGGAGGGAGACCTCTTTCCAGCCCATCGAGAAGACCCCCGTGAAGTCCCCGGTGGAAAAAGAGGGGGGGGCGGTGGCCATTACAGACACGGACACAGCCTCCGAGGAGGAGCTGGTTGAAGTCTTGGAGGGCCTCTACAAAAGCGTTGAGGAGGCCCGGTCCCACGGGAGGGATCCCAACGAGGAAGACGACGAGAGCGAGGGTGGTGCTGACGAGCCCCCAGTGGAGCAGCCATCGAGCCCGTCGCATCCGGAGCCGCAGGACAACTCGGCAGCTATTTTGATGGCAATCCAATCCTTATGTACGGAGATAAGGACAAGATTGCCCCTACGTCCGATGGAAGAACCAGAGCCAGGCCCGTCGGGAAGCCCTCCAAACAAGAGGAGGAGAATTCATCCAACCCCGCCTTTACAGCCCCCACGGCCTTCTCAGCCTTCGTTCCCGTCCCCCGTCCCCCCCTGGGAATGGACACAGCCACAACGGGGATGGATGACGAGGGTGGCGACGACGGGACGGATCTCCCATCACCACCGCCAACAAGATGGGCTCCTTGCACGCCATGATTGCCAGGGCATCCAAGCTTTTCCAGCTCTGCCCCGAAGAGCAGAAGAAGGAAGGCTTCCTCTACCAACGGTGCGAGGGCAAGAGGAAGACGGTCCTCGCAGTGCCACTGCTGGATTACATCTGGGACGAGGGTCTCGCCCTTCTGAAGAACCCGTCCACGACGCCTGCCAAGAGGGACCGGTACGAGAAGAAGTACCGGGTCCCTGATGCCGCCCCTTTGTGCCTTAGGGCACAGCCGACCCCGGATTCGGTCATTTTAGCAGCTGCCAAGAAGAAGGCGGGGGGAGCATCGACTTCAACTTCTACCTCCCCACCGGACGGCGAGGGAAAGAAACTGGATGCCATGGGACGACGAGTCATCTCGTTGGTGGCGATGACAATTAAGGCGGCCAACGCCCTAGCGATTGTGGCCCGCTACGACAGGGAGTTGTGGTACAAGATAGTCCCCCTGTTGGACTTCCTACCGGACGACAAGAGGGCAGAGGCCCTGGCGATCTTACAGGAAGGTGAGGTGGCATCAGACCACGCCATAACGGTGGCCACAGACATTGCCGACACCGGTTTCCACCAGTTGGGCAACAGCATTTGCCTTAGACGGCGGGGGTGGCTCAAAGCGGCGGATTTCCGCCAAGATGTGCAACCCAAGGTTTTGGACATGCCCTTCGGCAGGAACAACCTGTTTGGAAAGACAGTGGACGAATCACTACAGGGCATCAAGACCGACACGGAGACGGCGCGGGCCTTGGGAGTTCTACAGCAACAACGACCACCCTTTGGGAACTCCGGAGGCAAGCAAGGTGTCTCCTAGGGATTTGGTGGCGGTTCCTCGACGTACCGTCAAGCGGCCCGTTCCTCGTCGCAAGAAGCCTACAGGGGACGAGGCAAGTCAGGTGGATCTCACCGTCGTCGCCAAGGAGGTCAAGGCGGCAAGGCTGCTGCCAAACAAGACTGAACCAGCCATTGCGTCGGGCCCCCACCGAAGCACCCCGGTGGGAGGCCGGCTGACAAGGTTCGTCAGCGTGTGGGAGTCCATCTCCAACGACCGTTGGGTGCTGGATGCCCTGGCCCAGGGGCACACGCTCGAATTTCTAAAGAAGTGCCCCCGCATTCCTCCCATGGCCAGGAAGGAGAATCACGTCCCTAAACTGCTGTTGGAGGTAAAGGTGATGCTCAAGAAAGGTGCCATTGAGCTCGTCCCAAAGAGGCTATGGGGCTCCGGAGTATACTCAAGATACTTCCTCGTCAGAAAGAAGACAGGCGGATGGCGACCCATCCTGGACCTGCGTCGACTAAACAAGTACATCAAGGCACAGAGGTCCCGGATGGTCACCCTCCAGCACGTGCTGGGACAGCTGGAGGAAGGCGATTTCCTATCGTCGTTGGATTTGGAGGATGCGTACTTTCATGTCCCCATTCTAAAAGGACACCGAAAGTTCCTCAGGTTTGTGGTCCAAGGACGGCACTACCAGTTCAAGGCCCTCCCATTCGGATTGAAGTCGGCACCCAGGGTGTTCACCAAGTGCCTAGCACCGGTGGCGGTGCGGCTGCGCCTACAGGGGATCCACGTCTACCCCTACCTGGACGATTGGGTCATCTGGGCAAGAACAAGGGAACTCGTCGTTGGACACACAGCAAAGACCGTCCAGCTGCCCACGGACCTGGGATTCTCCATCAACTTCCCCAAATCCCACCTGGTCCCTGTGACAATGTGCCAGTCTTATTATGGAGTCTGCTTTTCTTTTATTTGTAAAAGGGAATCATAAAGCCTTACTGACACGGAGAAAAGTAAAAAGTAAAGCATGTAGGACCTTTCCTCTAACCCTGTGTCTTCGTTCCCTAGGAAACGGGTGGTGAGGAGGAGGAGATCGAGCCCAACGGTTACAGCTGGGCGTATTGAGGAGAGTTTGGATATTGAAAGGCTCCGGTCGACGGGGCACTGATTATTGAGGAAGAGAGCCGAAAGAAATAATGAGGCGATCGTGGGCACTCTTCCAGAACAGTGAGTGACAAGTCGTGAGGTTAGACCAAGAAGATTAACCTTACATTAAGTAATGTTTGCTGCGCTCGTTTAGACCGCTGAATGAATGGGCGGTTTGAAAACGAACCAGGTTGCTGAATGGAGCGGAAATCAATCGTAATCGCTACTTGAACATTAAATAGTAGCAGTGCAGTTGTGCTACGAGCCGAGGCTCCTACTGAAGCAGATAAGTGATGACGCTGTTTGTTCGGTGTTGAAAACAACGCCGTCGCGTTGTAAGGAGTGGAAGTGTTTGAGGTAGGCGCCGTTGCGCTACCTGAAGAGGTGGTTAAGGAACGGCGATCGTTGTCGCCGCACGTTCATATTAAGACGACGCCGTTGCGTTGTCTGAGGGGAAAAGTTGAGAAAAGGCGATCGTTGTCGCCGCATGTTCGTATCAAGGGGAGGCGCCGTTGCGCTACCGGAGAAGAAAGTTAATGAAAGGCGATCGTTGTCACCGCCTGTTTGATCGAAACTGACACCATTGCACCTGGTCTCCGGAGTGAAAAGAGAAAGGTGATTCTGATACCTGAAGAGGAGAAACTGCCTGGGTAGACCATTATTGCACATGCAAGATTGAAGTTGAGCACCAAAGAACATTCCTCTGAAACAAACTATATAGAGCAGGAGATGGAACTGTAAACAAACAAACAGACATAATGAGGCATAGACAGAAGTGTTCCACAACATAGAGTTAAAGAGACTTTGGGCAACAGAGGGAGAGGAGAAGAAATTCATATATTAAGAAGTCCAAATAGAAGAGATATGCCGGAGTAGAGATAAAAGACTGAGAAAACCAAACACAATCCGAGAGTGCCTTAAAATAATGTGTAAGAAGAAAGAAAGTACAAAAGACATTAAAAAACCAGAAATATTACGTACCTTAACGCATCACGAGGTGGTTTCCTGCCGAGGAAAGCTGACCAGCACGAAAGAAGACATATCCTTTTTCTGAAATATAAAGAGAAAAGAGAAGTAAAAAAATAAAAGAATTGGACTCTCTTCTAGTCCAAACAATTTACTTATTGGCTAAGAACTCGTTTGTTAACTAAAACTTCTTTGAATCCCCACATTTGGTGTCAGAGTGGGATTCTGAGAACGCCATGGAAGACCTGATTAAAACCCTAAGCGAGGGTCAGCAACTATTACAGCAAGCCTTACAGATGCAATCACAACAAGCTCAAGCTGACAGGTTGGCCTTCCAACAAGCCTTACAAATACAACAGGCTCAACTACTCGAAATCACCAATGCACGAAACAATCCTCAGGTCCCTACATCTGTCTTACAAAAGTATTTGGCAGGCGAAGACCCAGGACACTTCTTCGTGAACTTTGAAAGAGTAGCTCGGAATGCCCAGTGGCCCGCCGAGAGATGGTGTCATTACATCGCACCATTGATGACCGGTGAAATGCAGTGTGCATATCAAGCGGCGAACACTACAGGTGATGCAAACTATGCGGACATGAAAAAAGTGGTGTTGGAAAGAATGGGACAAGACGAAGAAACTTATCGAGTAAAGTTTAGAGAACTCAAGTTGAAAGCAGACGAAACCCCAAGGCAATTGTTTTACCGAGTAAAAGAGTTAGCAGAGAAATGGTTACAACCTGGTTCGTCTACTTGAGTAGAAATGACAGAGAAAGTCATTTTGGAACAGTTCATTGAAGCTCTCCCTGGTCCGGTACAGAGGTGGGTCAAACAACATCCCAGGTTGTCATTAACGGAGGCTGTGGAAGTGGCCTCAGCTTACCAAAAGGCTGGAAAAGGGAAGGTGATGACCTATCCGCCAAGCTATAAACCACCCCTTTGCTTGAATAAGTCCTCTACTACACCAAGATGGCCCCACTCGATGCTGCGAAGATCAGAAGGTGACGGCGCTCGCTCCAGACCTAACAGTGAGGGTCCGGTGAATTATCGTCAAGCTGCTCCTATACCTAGAGGTCCACAATGTTTTGACTGCGGAGACTGGGGACATTTAGCAAGATTCTGCCCGAAAAAACCAAAAGCTGAACCAATGGAGGTTGGGTTACTCGAATCCCAAAAAGGAAATGAAGCTACCGAATTGATGAGTGCAAGACCGTCGCAGTATCTATATACCTGTGACGCAGAGGTGGATGGAAAACACACCACAGCATTAATCGACTCATGGAGCCTACAGACAGTGGTAACATCAGAGCTGGTAGGTGGAGATTATTATTCCTCAGAGAAAATTCCTATCCGATGTGTGCATGGGGATGTAAGGGTATACCCAACTAAGAAAATACAAATCAAAGTAGTCGGAGAGACGATGGGGGTAAAGGCAGCTGTATTACCACATTTACCAAAACCACTTCTAATTGGCTCTGATATGCCAAAATTCCCAGAGTTAGTTCATAAGATTGAGAAGAACTGGTTGGAAACGGCCCCTTTCCATAGTGATGAAATACCTAGTCCAGTTCCTAAAATACAAAAAAGCAAAAAGCTCAAACGCTCTCTGAAGAAAGAATGGAGAGTCAAAAATGTCTTACCGGTAGCAGTGGATTGGAAGATAGAGGAAGACGGAGACAGTTTCCGGTCTGCTCAAGAGCTAGATCCTTTGCTGCAATATGCTCGAGAAAGGGCCCTGGAAAGAGTAACGGGAGAAGGACCACGATTCATAAAGGAGAATGGGTTGTATTATAGATTAAGTAAGGCCAGGAATGGCGAGGACTTAAAACAGCTGCTGATTCCCCATAAATTCTATCAGACTATACTGGAGGTGGCTCACATACAAATTGGTGAAGGCCACGTAGGAACGGAGAAAACAACCAAAAAGATATTGGATAGATTTTATTGGCCTGGAATCTATCAGCAGGTAGTCTGATTCTGTCAGTCATGTGAAGAGTGCCAGCCGAAGAACCGGGCCAACGCCAGAAGAGCACCACTTCAGCCTATGCCACTAGCGATGGAGCCATTCAGTAGAATCGGAATAGATATCGTTGGACCTTTGGAACCGACTCGAAGAGGGCACAGATACATTCTAGTAGTGGTCGACTATGCAACTAGATATCCCGAGGCATTTCCACTGAAAGCCACAAATACGCAACAGATTTGTGACGCCATCATACCTTTCATTGGACGAGTTGGGATACCCAGAGAGATTGTCACCGACCGGGGGTCGAATTTCATGTCCAAGGTATTAGAACAAGTTTGTGAAACCCTAAAAATAGAACACCTGAAAACCGCTGTGTATCACCCACAGACGGATGGGCTGGTAGAACGTTATAATAACACCATTAAACAGATGCTGAGGAAAACAACTTCCCCAGAGAATAAGGACTGGGATAGAGTACTTCCATGGATTCTAATGACCCTCAGGAATACTCCGCAGTCCTCAACAGGGTTTTCACCCTTTGAGTTATTGTTTGGGAGGCCCGTTCGTACTTTGTTGGACCTGTTGAAAGAAGCTTGGGAAGAACAACCAAAACATGAGGTAACATTAACAGAATATGCTTCCCAACTACAAGAAAGAGTAGAAAAACTACAAAAAGTTGCAAGGGATAACCTGCTCCAAGCACAGATAAGACAAGAAAAATACTACAATCAAAATACACAGTTACGTGTTTTCAAAAAAGGAGACCAAGTGCTCGTGTTAGTACCTACATTAGAGAACAAAATGCTAGCTACTTGGAAAGGTCCTTATGAGATTCAAGAAGTGTTGGGGCCATTAACCTATAAGGTGAAACAGACGGACTGTAGATTTCCTTATCAAACCTATCATGTCAATTTACTAAAAAAATGGAGATCTCCCGTCCCAACAGTGGCCATGATATCCGTGAATGAATCTACAGAAGAACAATTTCTGCAACTAAAGGAAAAAACTGGTTCTGAGGACCTAAATGTGAACCCAGATTTGTCAGCTGTACAAAAGACGGAATTGTCTAATGTCATACAAAAGTTTTCACATGTATTCTCTTCCCTACCAGGGAAAACTAACTTAACAAGTCATCATATAGTCACCAAACCAGGAGCCATATTGAGACAAAGACCTTATCGAATTCCCGAATCAAAGATCAACGCTTTCAACCAAGAGGTTCAAGAAATGCTAGATCCTGGGATCATTGAACCATTTTATAGTGATTGGTGCTCTCCGGTAGTCCTTGTGCCAAAGCCAGATGGAAGTGTAAGATTTTGCATGGATTTTCGAAAAGTAAACGACATTTCTAAATTTGATGCATATCCAAAGCCTCGAATAGAAGATCTCCTGAACAATTTAGGGAAGGCGAGGTTTTTGACTACAATTGATTTAACCAAAGGTTACTGGCAAATTCCCCTATTCCCTGCCGATAAAGAAAAGACGGCATTTGCCACACCCACGGGTTTATATCAATTTACTGTGTTACCCTTCGGGTTGCATGGAGCTCCGGCCACCTTTGAACGACTAATGAACCATATCATCAAGGGACATGAACAATATGTCGGTGCTTACCTTGATGATATCATAATCTACAGTAACACTTGGACAGAACACCTACAATATCTTGCAAGGATCCTTAAGACCCTGGAAACAACAGGTTTACGCATAAATCCCAAAAAAACTCATGTTGCTATGTTTCATACCAAGTATTTGGGATATTATGTCGGTCAGGGGATCATCAGACCCCAAGAAGAAAAGATCAAGGCTATAAAGCAGTTGAAATTTCCAGAAACACCGAAACAAGTACGGGCATTTCTAGGGTTTGTGGGATATTACCGAAGATTTATTCCACACTTTTCCACTCTAGCCAGCCCTCTCACAGATCTCTTAAAGAAGAACTCAATGACAAAGAGAACTTGGGAGACTCTAGAGACTTTACAAGCCTTTAAGGCCTTAAAGGAGGCCCTCACTGAGAGAGCTGTCTTGCACTGCCCAGATTTTAATGCTCCGTTTTTCCTGCACACCGATGCCTCCGGTACCGGACTCGGAGCTGTGCTGTTCCAGGATCAAGGAGAGAAAGAAAGACCCATATTCTTCATTAGTCAGAAGCTGTTGCCACATGAATTGAGTTACCCGACTATTGAGAAGGAATGTTTGGCCATAAAATGGGCTATTGACGCTCTAAGATATTATCTGTTAGGCCGAGAGTTCACTTTAATAACTGATCATGCTCCCTTGGTCTGGCTTGCTCGAAACAAGGATTCAAATCAGATAATACTTAGATGGTTCCTTTCCCTCCAGCCCTTCTCGTTCAGGACTGTTCATAAACCAGGAAAACTGTTAGCCCAAGCTGATTATCTATCCAGGGCTGAAACCCTTCCCGATCGTAAGGGTTTAGTAGAGGGGGTGTGACAATGTGCCAGTCTTATTATGGAGTCTGCTTTTCTTTTATTTGTAAAAGGGAATCATAAAGCCTTACTGACACAGAGATACTGAAGCAGGAAGTAAAGCTTGTAGGACCTTTCCTCTAACCCTGTGTCTTCGTTCCCTAGGAAACGGGTGGTGAGGAGGAGGAGATCGAGTCCAACGGTTACAGCTGGGCGTATTGAGGAGAGTTTGGATATTGAAAGGCTCCGGTAGACGGGGCACTGATTATTGAGGAAGAGAGCCGAAAGAAATAATGAGGCGCTCGTGGGCACTCTTCCAGAACAGTGAGTGACAAGTCGTGAGGTTAGACCAAGAAGATTAACCTTACATTAAGTAATGTTTGCTGCGCTCGTTTAGACCGCTGAATGAATGGGCGGTTTGAAAACGAACCAGGTTGCTGAATGGAGCGGAAAGCAATCGTAATCGCTACTTGAACATTAAATAGTAGCAGTGCAGTTGTGCTACGAGCCGAGGCTCCTACTGAAGCAGATAAGTGATGACGCTGTTTGTTCGGTGATGAAAACAACGCCGTCGCGTTGTAAGGAGTGGAAGTGTTTGAGGTAGGCGCCGTTGCGCTACCTGAAGAGGAGGTTAAGGAACGGCGATCGTTGTCGCCGCACGTTCATATTAAGACGACACTGTTGCGTTGTCTGAGGGGAAAAGTTGAGAAAAGGCGATCGTTGTCGCTGCATGTTTGTATCAAGGGGAGGCGCCGTTGCGCTACCGGAGAAGAAAGTTAATGAAAGGCGATGGTTGTCGCCGCCTGTTTGATCTAAGCTGACGCCATTGCACCTGGTCTCCGGAGTGAAAAGAGAAAGGTGATTCTGATACCTGAAGAGGAGAAACTGCCTGGGTAGACCATTATTGCACATGCAAGATTGAAGTTGAGCACCAAAGAACATTGCTCTGAAACAAACTATATAGAGCAGGAGATGGAACTGTAAACAAACAAACAGACATAATGAGGCATAGACAGAAGTGTTCCACAACATAGAGTTAAAGAGACTTTGGGCAACAGAGGGAGAGGAGAAGAAATTCATATATTAAGAAGTCCAAATAGAAGAGATATGCCGGAGTAGAGATAAAAGACTGAGAAAACCAAACACAATCCGAGAGTGCCTTAAAGTAATGTGTAAGAAGAAAGAAAGTACAAAATACATTAAAAAACCAGAAATATTACGTACCTTAACGCATCACAAGGTGGTTTCCTGCCGAGGAAAGCTGACCAGCACGAAAGAAGACATATCCTTTTTCTGAAATATAAAGAGAAAAGAGAAGTAAAAAAATAAAAGAATTGGGATCTCTTCTAGTCCAAACAACTTACTTATTGGCTAAGAACTTGTTTGTTAACTAACACTTCTTTGAATCCTCACAGTCCCGTTGCAGGTCGCACTGTTTCTGGGAGCCAAGCTCGATACAGTTACGCGATTAGCCTCGCCGTCAGAGGAAAGGACAAAGGCCATCCTGGGCAAGGTGCAGCCTCTGCTGGCCACGGACGTGGCCAGGTTGAGGTCCATCAAGTCCCTTCTCGGGATGATGTCCTCATGCATATATCTAGTATGCCTGTGCAGACTTCGGATGCATCCTTTACAGGAGTTCCTCGATGCCCGTTGGATGCAAGCGACGGGCAGCTTCGAAGACAGGATCTCTCTCAACGAGACATTCCGCCAGGCGATCCGGTGGTGGGGCACCCGCGAGCATCTTGTGGCGGGCACAGACTTTCAGACCCCAGCTCACCACCTGACGGAGACCACGGATGCCTCCCTGGAGGGGTGGAGAGCGCACACGGGAGATCTTCACACGAGAGGCCTTTGGCTCCCGGAGGAGAAACCGCTCCACATCAACATGCTGGAGCTCCAAGCAGTCTTCTGGGCCCTCAGGTCCTTTCTCCCGTCCCTCAAGGGCAAGGTGGTGTATCTTCACCGACAACACCACCACAAGGTTCTACATCTGGAAGCAGGGAGCAACCAGATCCCCAGCCCTATCCAAAGAAGCACAGGAACTGTGGCATTGGGCCGTCGCCCAGGGGATGTTTCTGGTACCCTTTCATCTGGCAGGGATAAAGAACACCATCGCCGACTCACTCAGCAGGGAGCTGCGCTCGTGTCATGAGTGGGAACTGCGTCAGGATCAAGTGGATCGTCTCTTTCAAGATGGGGCAATCCCCAGATAGACCTGTTTGCGACGGCAACGGACTCCAAGTGCCGGAGGTTCGCCAGCAGGTTTCCCCATCCAAGGAGCATGGGCGATGCTTTCTCGTTCCCATGGGACGGCCTGTTCCTGTATGCGTTCCCTCCGTTGCCGTTGCTGCTCCAACTCATCAATCAACTCAAGAGGTCCCGGTGCAGGATGATCCTCGAAGCACCGGCGTGGCCGAGACAGACCTGGTTCCCGGACCTTCGGACTTGTCAGCATCTCCACCAGTCAAACTGTCGACGGACACGGATCTTCTCTCCAGAGAAGGAGGTGCCATCCTTCATCACGACCCGGAGTCGCTGAATTTGCAGGCCTGGCTCCTGCACCACACGAGTTTGGAGGGTACGATATCCCGGCTGACTGCAGAGAGGTTCTTGCAAAGGCCAGGGTGTCCTCAACTCTCAAGTGCTACGGACATAAGTGGAAGAGGTTCTCTGTCTGGTGCCGTGCACAGAAGATTAACCCTCTATGGATTATGGCCCCTCAAGTACTACCATACCTACTGTCGCTGGCCAAGGCTGGACTAGCTCACGCTTACATCAAGATACATCTGGCAGCGATCTCCCGACACACCAGAACTACAGGATGGCTGTCCTTCTGGTCTCATTGCCTGGTGAAGGAATTTATGAAGGGACTGTTACGATCGTTCCTGCCGGTGAAGGCTCCAGCCCCGGCGTGGGAGCTCAACGTGGTGCTGACCAGGCTCATTGGGGCACCATTTGAGCCTATGTATTCGGCACTGTTGAAGTTCCTGTCGTGGAAAACAGTATTTCTTGTGGCCATCACCTCCGCACGACGAGTGGGAGTGATCCAGGCCCTATCCTGCAAGCCTCCATACTTGACTTTTCACGACACGAGGGTGGTGCTGAGGATGCACCCCTCCTTCATGCCCAAGGTGCCGTTGGACTTCCATCTCAACAAGCCCTTGGTGTTACCAGTTTTCTTCCCGTCGCCTTCGTCGCCGGCCCAGAGGACTTTGCACTCGCTGGATGTAGCTAGAGCGCTGAAGTTCTACGTGGACCGCACAAAGAGTTTTTCGGAAGACGTCACAGCTGTTTGTGAACTTTGGACCTGTGAACCAAGGGAATGCTCTCTCGAAGGCTTCCATTTCCAGATGGCTCTCCTGCTGCATTATGCACTGTCACCGGTTGGAAAACCGACTGCTGCCCGCCGTCCGAGAGCCCATTCGACCAGAGCGATCGCTGCTACTACGGCGTTCCTGTCTGTTGTGCCCCTGCTGGACATTTGCAGGGCTGCTACGTGGAGGTCGACGCACACCTTCAGAAGATTCTACTGCGTCGATCGGGACTCCAGGGAGGAACAGTGCTGCACCACCTGTTCGCCTGAAGGTGGGCCTGTTGAGGAGGTAGAGTTGCTTAATGTTGAGTTTATGTAATGCTTGATGTTGAGCCTTTGCCACCTCCTGTGGTTGTGCATGTGTGTACTGCTATGTATTCTTATATTCATGAGCATGTGAATCCATGCCAGACCCCATGCT
Source organism: Ambystoma mexicanum (assembly GCF_040938575.1). NCBI lineage: Eukaryota > Metazoa > Chordata > Amphibia > Caudata > Ambystomatidae > Ambystoma > Ambystoma mexicanum. The sequence goes on along the minus strand of NC_090927.1, from coordinate 177,687,873 downwards.
GGAGAAGGAACAAGTTACTTACCTATAACTGTTGTTCTCCAGCATGGGTCTGGCATGGATTCACATGCAAACCCTCCCTCCTTCCCCTCTGCGGCTCTTCACTTGGTCATACTGCCACTGTACGTGCTACCAAATCTGAGGATGGCTGCCAGGGGAGGGGCTTAGGGAGAGGGCAGTCATTGGCTGGGGGCAGTATGACCCAGAGTTCAGTGATTGGTTACTACTAAGAAAGACAGATCAGAAACAAAACTGATACTGATTTTTTCTTTACCGAGGATTCCCAGCCTGTCGACGGGGAATATTCATGAGCATGTGAATACATGCCAGACCCATGCTGCAGGACAACAGTTACAGGTAAGTAACTTGTTCCTTCTAATTTCTGAAAGTCCAAGCTCATGCATGCAGCGCATGATCTCTCTGTTAGAAAGGGGATTGCCTACCGATATCACATTGATCTTTGTCGAAGTATTGATTGTTTATCTGAAAATACCATACAGCAGTACCATCCGACTATAACATTTATTTCAAAAACAGAGAAAATGGTAAAGGTGGAGGAGTGGCGATAATCGCTTAACAAACCCTCAAATTCTTTGCCGCCCCTATACAGTGCACAGGCTGCGAGGTTATTCACCTCAAATTGACACCTACCCACAATAACTGCACAAACATAATAGTCATCTACAGACCACCATCCCTATTATCGGAATTCAATGATGAACTAATCACCATCCTTAATAATCTCAAATCCACCAATACGGAGACTATACTCCTGGGGGACATTAATAGATAGAGGGGCAATCACAATGACCCACAGGCCATCGCCCTAGAGGAAGACCTAGTTAATTGTGCCTTTACTGTCATCAACAATGGTCCCACCGCTACCACTGGGAATCAGCTTGATTGGATAATCAGAAATAACGCAGAAGTGGCGCTGCTAGGAACCTACCCATGTATATGGACAGACCACTATAAAATCGAAATCCTCCTCACTCTAAAACAAAAAACGGTGAAAATAGACAACTCACCCAAAATAGCACTCGACAGGAATCTGAAAAAAATCACCAGTACATTGCTAGCAGAAGAAATGGACAAAATCATGACTGAAATTAAAGATGATGATTTAGGCAAAAATATCATATCGATATATAATCGAGGCATGAAAGAATTACTCGACCGCCAAGCCCCATTGAAAAAAAAACAGGTCAGGTCAAATATAAATCACCAAAAATGGTTCAACAACGAAGCTATTGAACTCAAAAAAGAAAAACGGAACCTAGAAAGGAAATGGTTAAAAGAACCAACAGAAACAAATAAAATGAAATGGAAGAATGCTGATCACAGATACAAGACAAAAATCATAGACCTTAAGAAAAATCACTACAAAGAACTTATTGACACCGCCTCCAACTCCACTGGCAAACTCTTCCAAATTTTCAAATGCATTGATAAACCTAAGGCACTCACCCCACCCTTTCAGCCGACAGAATTAGATTGTGAGAAGGTTCAAACGGCCTTCCAAAACAAAATCATTAAGACCAGAGACAATATCCTTAATTGCCAGAGTTACAGCCCACCGACCCAAGACAAACTTAACGAAAGCAAGGCCGAAACTGAAACTACTAAATTTCAGTTTAGACCTATAACAATCGAAGAGATGAAGAAAACGCTCTCTAACATCAGAATCACTACATGCTCAGAAAATGTACTGTCACCTAAACTAATATTAGAAAACCCAGACATTTTCGCTCCCTTCCTTAGAAAAATGGTAAACGCATCTTTCCGGGATCAATCAGTACCTACTATAATTAAAACAGTCACGGTTACCCTATTGCCAAAGAAACCTGAACCAGACCAACAAGACCCTGCAAATATAAGACCTATTACAAATTGCAACTTCCTGTTGAAAATATTAGATATAGTAGCCACTGAACAGCTCCAAAACTATGTAGACGAGAACAACCTGCTGCACCCCCAACAGTCGGGCTTTAGGACAGGCTACAGTACCGAATCAGCCTTACTAGATCTGCAGAGCGAGATGCTAGGTATATTGGACAAGGGCAAATCAGGTCTCCTGATATTACTGGACCTCTCGGCAGCCTTTGATCTGCTCGATCACAAGAGGCTCAGAGAGGCCCTAGAACTCTCAGGAAACTGCTCACTAGAGGCAACAGAATGGATATCATCATTTCTACAAGACAGACAATCCAGGATTGTCTGGGGAAATAAGGCCCCGGGAACCAGACCAGTGGACTGTGGAGTCCCGCAGGGTGCTAGTTTCTCCCCCCTACTGTTTAACCTGTATATGCAATGCCTATGTACCATGCTAACTCAACTGGGAATATTCTTCACTAATTTCGCCCACGATACTCAATTGGTATTCGAGCTTAGTGGAGACTATAATCAAGACAGTGAAGAACGTACGACTATATACAACATCGTCGAGGGCTGGATGAAAGACAACTGGATGTGTTTGAATGGGACCAAAACAGAACTAATGATCTTTGGATCCACACACGCCAGGAAAAAACTAACTCCTTTATACTCTGCATTCAGTTTAAAAAATGCCCTAATTCCAATATCCGAGAAAGTAAAGACACTGGGAGCCTACTTACAAGCCTCACTAGGAGCAGAGGCCCATACAGCATATTTAAAAAGGAACTGTCAATACCACCAAAAACTCCTGAGAAAAATTAGACCCTTGCTCAACCAAAAAAACAGCATTACCATCGCCAGAGCAACTATACTGGCAAGACTGGACTACGGCAACTCCTTGCTTCTGGGAGCTAATATGAAATGCCTGAAGCAATGCCAGGTAATTCAGAATAATGCCGTTAGGACAATCACTGGTAGGCCAAGGAGGGAACACATCACAGGCGATAGGAAAGATCTGCACTGGCTGGCCATGGAGGAGAGAATTACTTTTAAATCCCTCACAATGATCCACCGATGCTTGTATGGCAAAGCCCTAGCATACTTGAAAAAACACTTCAAGTGGCATGAACCATCTAGAAATTTAAGATCCTCCAACAAAGGTCTTCTCCAGACAACCCCAGCTAAAAAGCAAAATGGCCTGGGCAAGACCTTTCCAAACAGAAGCATCCATAAATGGAATGAACTGCCCGTATCCTTGAAATTAGAAACCAACTACATATGCTTCAGAAAGAAGTTAAAGACCCTACTCTTTAAATAAACTGGACTAGCGACCTCTCTCAGCTCCCCATGATACGATCTTCTGTGTGTCTATTCTTGTCCCGTTTTTGTAATCACTGTCCTGTCTTTTTGGAATGCGCTCTGATGCCTGCGGGCTTTAGCGCTATGTAAATAAATAAATAAATAAAATAAATAAAATCTAGAACAGGTAACTCAAAAAAGCTAAATCATTAAGACCAAGCCCCTCCTCTTATATGCAGGCAGTTATTACCACACACTTCAGACTAAAGAGATCTGGAGGGGTGAGCTTTCCAGTCATCGCCTCCAAGAATTGGAACTCCTTAACCTTGTCTCTAAGATCAGAACAATCCTATTGGACCTTCTGGAAACTGCTTAAGACTTTGCTGTTCAACCAGAGCTCAAGCCTTGTCGGAGCCCACTAATTATGTCTATGTCTATCTATTGTATTCATTGTCATACTTTGCTGATACAATTCTGTAACCAGCGCCTTGATGCCTCTGGTTTTAGAAAGTTTAATAAGTGCAAACATAAATAAATAAATACATACATACATAAATAAAACAGGCCCTCAGCACTAGTAGCATCTCTCGGACAGTCCCCAAATACAGGGATTAATCACTGTCAAACTCACATGCTTTTTCCTTAGGAAGTAAGACCGAGCTAATTCACACTGCATTGAACTGCTCTACACTGCACTGTAGTGTGCCCACATCCAGGGAATCAACAGTCTGCCTATTACAAATTAGTTTGTAACATAGCTGGCATCTGAAATGCCCAATATCAAATAGGGCTGCGGGGTGTCATATTTTGATATATGACTTAATAAACACATTAGTTCCATGTTTCCTTTCTTGTGGACATCTGTTATTATGTCTGGAAATTGCCTTACTCTCATGCTAAGCGGCATCAATTAGCAAGGATGAGTCACCGAGCCGATGCAGCATGTATTCATTAGGCGATGACTCTTGCATGGTACTTACATAAATATTAACTAGCAGTGTACACATGATTCAAACTGTCTAATATAAGTAGCTGCATTAGGCCATAAGAGTATGTACCATGCTAGTATTGCAATTCTCATTTCCTCTGAAAGCTCTAGTTAATATAAACCATGAATGTCTGCTCTTCTGCCTGGCAAACACCTGCATCTGGAAGCTCCACTAGCTGGCCTCTCGAATACCCTCATCTCACAGGGCAGCTGCAATAGAGAATATCTCCCTTGGCAAATCGGGACCAATCACTGGACCTATAGGGAGATCCCAATAATGCCCCTGTTCTCGTCAGCTGGCCACCTCCTGCTGCCTGCCCTAGTGAGATGCAAGTATACAAAGGAAGAGCTGACCTACCCACATGGGTTGTTTCTCACACTACTAATTTCTGTGTGATTATTTTGCTACGGGAGACTCATATAGAGTTTGCCTCCAAAGGCAGTAAATGTAGAACCCAACCAATGCTCTGGATATATCAATAAGGTTATATCTCCGGCTGACCCATTTGTAGGCAATGGCACCAATCTGGAGCGGGCGAGCAATAACACTGGTTGACTACTGTTTTGACTTAGTAGACATTTTAATTGAACATTTCTGACAAAACAAACATTTTTTTTAAAAAGTGAAACAATTTCAATTTATTTCAATTTCAGGTGGTCACCAATAGATGGTGTACATATTGAATTGCAGACTTTTGCAACAAATGGTGTGCATACATGCATTAAATGAGAAAAAACAAGTGTCACAAATTATGCCACATACATAATGAAAAGAGATATTTACGAACAGAGTTCATTCCAAATATACATATCTAAATATACAAAGTGACCACACACCTAGAACATCAACATTTGTTCTGTGAACATGATAAGTAAGACAGACTTATTCTGCCAGGGTCGTGTGTGGTGAAAGAAGACACGTGAATTGGCCACCCACAGGAATCTGGCCACTTGAGAGCTGGTATAGAAGACAAGTTCTTAGTCTTATAGCCTCAGAATAATCTATTTCTAGTGTTGAACCAGTTCCAAAGAAGATTAAATAATTTCCTGGTGGACCAGGGATCAGTTAATGAGTACTGTGGGTGTGTAGAGACCAGTCCTAGATCAACGTAGGTAGATGTATTCCTGATGATTTAGAGGTGGGCCGCAATGTAATTACGTGTCCAAAGACTTTTCGGCGAGCAGTAAAGGCTACCTTCATCTGGACCTACGGATGTCACTCTACAAGGAAAGAGAGAGCGTTTGGTGAAAAAATGGAAGGCGTGAGGTGAGATAGAACACGTCTACACCTGGCCTACAAATAGATCGGTAACTGAATAGAGGAAAAGATGGGGGTAGGGGGTTCATATATACAATTACTAAATTGCATTTTGTGGAAAATAGATGCCAGAGCTGGCCGCACCCACCTTGTGAAAGAGTCCTACTGTTGTCACTGAAGAGAGTGGGCCCATTACGTAGGGGTAGAGTGTAGTGCAATTGCACTATAGGGAGCTTGTGCAAGGTTCACAGGGTCCCCGTAAGGAGTTTCCAAAAGTGGACTGAGTTTGTCAAGCTGGGAATGACCTGGAGAGGAGACATGAAGAGGACAACGCAGTGCCTAAGTACCTGGGAGGAACCAGAAAAGCTACAGATACCACAGCTAGTGGAACGGTGAAGCAGGGGTCGGGCTGGGGGACAATGAAGTATGGCCCATCACTTACTTTAAACCATCGGTTGCAAGTAGGGCGATCATTCTCTGTGGGGCAGAGGAGTTTCAGGGAAAGTGAAATCCTTCCTGACAGGGCGCCAATGGTGTGTAGGAGCCTATGTCAAAGAAAGATGGCGAGGATGGGTGACAATGCCCCATTATGTAAAGCCTCCAAAATAAATGCTCAGGAAGCGAACATTGGCGCACAAATAAACTTGCGCTTGGCGTCTGAAAACAAGGAGTGCACTAGTCATCTGTGAAAAAGGTAGGAAGGCTCGCTAGGGCTGATCATGCTAGCAAAGGATGAGAATAATAGCTGCCCATATCCTAAGGATGACGTGAAACACCCACCAGCCTTAGATATGCACAATGAGCATTGCAAATGTTGGAAAGAAGACGTATCCAAAAGAGCCGGGTCGCGTCCCGAGCTGTGTCGGTTTTGCAGGGGAGACCGGCCTGATGTATGTGTGGTTGAAGATCTAAAGAGCATGTGCGATGCAATTCCATTCCTTTGTAGGTGGACGGAAATGCATGCGCAATGTAGAGTCGCTGCCACAAGAAATTGTGCGCATGCCGCCTAGGGAGATGTTGTTAGGGTCCCGTGGTAAGCGTGTGATAACGCATACGCGAAGGAGAGCCACAACCGTGGTATGCCTCGCACATGTGTTACAGCGCAACACAGGACCGTGACCCGAAAACAGCAGCCCCTAATTGAATAGTGGCACTGTATCCAGTTCAGAAAAGACATGGAATGAAGGGAGTGAACCCTACAACACATAGGGGATAGAAAAGATATGCAGAGATGGCCCTGGATGTTCTGATGTTAATGGTTGGGAACGAGACCCTCTCATGTAGTGAAAAATAATTCTTTATAAATGAATGAATGAACAGGCAAGTATGGACAAATCAAGATACATGTCTACACCTAAAACTGCAATCCCAGGGTGAACGTCTCAGGGTGGGATACTCTTGCCAGAGGGCAACTCTGTATGTGTGTACAGTCCCATGCAAGGTTCAACAGGTACTGATTTTAAGACACATCAGAATTTACAACCTAAAATTGGTAACATTCATCTCATTGAGTCCATGCTTGACGGTATCCAGCTTAAAAACTCACCAAGCTCCCTTATGATTGAGTGTGTTTGCAGTGTTGGTGTTGCCCTGTACCATGTCCACCACCCACCATTTAATGTCATCATGGTTATGTTGATATTCCACAATATGTCTCACTAGTGGATCTGTGTGATTTCTACATCTGATCCGTGAGCAATGTTCCACTATCCTTTTGTGTACTGGTCTGCTGGTATGGCCCACGTATTTCAGGCCACAGGGGCGTTCAATGATGTATATCACATTCTGACGTTTGCAATTTGAGAAGTGGCGGATAGTCCATTGTTTGCCCAAAATGTCAACGTTTTTTAGTTTCATGGTGACTCTGCATACGGAACAATTGCCGCAAGGGTGGTGTCCAGTCAGATTGCACAGATTCCATAAGGTGTTACGTGAAGTGGTGTTTGTAAATCTGGCGGTAGTGAGATGTTCTTTAAGGTTCTTAGAACGCTTGGGAGCCATGCGTGGGTATGGTTCATTCGCCCATGCAAACCATGTGCTTGCTTGCATATTGGGAAGGAGGTTGAAGCTCCCTCTATCCAATTTTCAAGAAAGAAACCGGAACCTGGGTGCCCAAGCCACTATAGGGTCAGAGACATAGCCAGGATTGGCTAACAAGTGGGGCCTGAAGCTAATGTAGTTGGGCCCACTGCAGTGACATTAACATCTGTAAATGCTCACACAGTACTGCTGAGTGGGCATTTGCAGATTTTGGTTGGGCCTTGACAAATATTGTCCATTAATTAAATATACTGCTATTAATTATACTGCTCAACTGTCATTGTGACAATCTGGGTATCACTGATCAGGCTCTGGCCTGGCTGACTTCTTTCCTCTCTGATCGACCCTCCCAGGTCCAACTTGGGTCCTTCCTTTCCTCTTTCTCTCTCTCTACCTGCTGTGTTCCCCAGGGGTCAAACCTCTCTCCCTGGCTTTTCAACTCCTGCCCATCGCATTGCCTCTCTCTGCTCCAATTTTCAGTGCTATGCGGAGGACACAGTACTTCTTTTCAGGTTTCCCTTGGCCACCTCTTCTCCTTCTCTCATCTCTAACTGCCTGTCCACTATTCAAGAGTGGTGTGCCGCCAACGATCTCTGCCTTAATGCCAGTAAGACAGAGATGCTCCTCATAGGCACACCTTCACACTCCTTTCTTGTCTCTCACTGGCCTGCCTTCCTTGGCCCTCCTCCTAACCCCACCTGCGATGCTAAGAACCCCGGGGTCATCTTCGACTCCACGCTTTCTTTTTCTGCCCACATCTCGGATGTCTCTAAAAAGTCAAACTTCCAACTGCACCTCCTAAGAGGTATTCTGCCTTTCCTCTTCTTCCCCCAGAAGCTCACTGTGTCTCAAGCCCTGGTTCTCTCTAGGTTGGATTACTGCAATAACCTCTTTCTAAATCTACCTGCTTCTACTCTCTACCCTCTGTAACTCATCCAGAACCGGACTGTGAGTCTTCTTCTGGCCTCAAGCACTGGGATCGTATCTCGCAAGCCCTGAAATCTCCTCATTGGCTCCGAGTGGCTGCAAGGATTAATTTCAAGACCTTTTGCATTGTCCACAAGGCTTTCTGGGCCTGGGTCCAAAATACCTTCAACTCTTCCTCTGCTAATACCTTCCCTCTCGAGCTCTGCTGTCCTCTGCCTCCAACATCCTCAGGGTCAGTCGCTTCTTATAGAAACTTGCTGGGAGAAGATCTCTGCCTTCGGCTGGAGCCTCTTTCTGGAACAGCCTCTCTGCCACTCTGAAACTTGAGAACATCTCCATTTCCGGAAGCACCTGAAGACCTTCCTCTTTGCTTCTGCCTTCTCTCCTCCTCTCCCCTGTTGATCTGTTTTGCTTAAGCATCGTGCACCTGGTTACCCTCTGATTTCGGGCCCAGGTACTTCCCACCTTGCCACGCACCTGCACTGCCTCGAGACAACCCCTGCACTTTGGGTCTGTATCTGTAAACCTACATTCCCTCACTTTCCCTGCACTTATCAGCCACCCCTTGTCTGTGCCTTGAACCTAGAACTTGCCACTTGCTGGCTGCACTACCATTTGTTGTTGTTTTTCATTCCTATGCAGAGCGCTTTCAACCACCGCTCTCCACCTGCACTTGCCCCCCCTTTCCCTCCTCCCTGCACTTGCGCATTCTCAATGTCACTGGGCCTAGTAAGACCGTTGTTTTGTTCTCCCTTGTTTTCTCCCTTGCCTTGTCGCGCTCTGAAACACGTGTATAAGCGTGATATGAATAAAATATTATATCATACAATAATTATCAAGAAACACTGCACTCTGCACAAAACTATTTGGCACTATTGCTCTTTGTAAACAAGTTAAAACCATGAATACATTTTAAAAGCCACAACACAGTGTTAATATAAGACCCCACAACATGTGCAATATTTCAGCTCCAATGAGCTTATGGCCCTTGGACTGTGCACTGGTATTGAATGGGGTTACCCCAGAATAATTCTGAATCCAAATAACCGGTCAAACTGAAGCAGATGGCAAGTTACTGTTTTATTAACAATTCTCTAAAACAGGAAGGTTACAACGAACATCATCGGATGTACGCTCAGTCTCTCAATGATTTCTACAAAAAAATACACTTCATATACTCAGTTATGCATCAGAGGGACATCAGACTACGTTGCAATAGTGAAAAACCTATCGAGATTGGTTAAGGGAAACATCTAGATATATGATCATATAGGAGTTAGGTTTGTTATTTGCTGTCCTTTATCAGGTGGACAACTAATGCCTATCTCTTCAAACATGTAATTTAAGAAAAAATAGTTACACTGTGTTTCATTGGTCTTCTAAACTATAAGGTCCTTTGTTATACAGTCTAATACAATTGGTTGTGCCATGTCTGGAGCATTCGGTTCATTTTGCAGCACGTAAGCCCAGACCCAGGTGCAGGGAGATAGGACATGAAGCTACCTCACCGCCCAATTAGCCCAGAATCAGTCATCACCCATGCCTTCTGCCATGAAATTGTGTTTGTTCTTGGCCTTGCAGAGTATTCTCGTTCTGGGAATGCACAGGAGTGAAGGCACTTGTTATTCTGTCTGGAACTCGAAGTTCGAACTGTATTTCCATCCTTGGCACACGTGACAAGAGACCACGATTTGGTCCTTTCTGCATCTTTTAAATGCTTTAAATGAATTAAAACTTGGCATCCCTTGTGTTCTTTCTTGCACCTTAACATGAGAGGATTCATCCTCTGCATACTCGTTCTTCTTCAGAGTCGATAGCTGACCTTGATTTCGAGTATCTTGACTTTAGGCCAGACCACACATCTTCACTAGCCTGTTATTCTGCTGCAACACAGTTTTTCATTCCCCTTTCTTGGTTTCTGGCTAATATATTTCATGACACGGTGAGGAATCCGACCATCCACACAGGGAAAGTGCGCTCGCTTGGGCTATTTGATTTTTTGTTTATTTAAAAGAATGAATGATGGGAGATCAACCTCTGGAAAATATGTGGGTCCATTCCCGCACACATTTTCCACGCTCACTGCACCGCAGAAAAATAGTCATGTACTCAGGGAGGACACAGTTTACGAGCACCGCACTCCCCTGTCAAGTGCAGCTGACACCTGGGGGTACATCAAAAGCCTCTAGCCATGGGCAGTCTTATTAGCATTTCAAGGCCCTGTGGATTTGCATCTCCATTGTTACACCTTGCTGGTGGGGGCGAATACTGAAGAATATTAATTAGCAGGCCTCAGGGAAGGGCTGGGTGCAGGAAGTGACAATGTAGACCAGAGACCAACACCTCTTTGTAATGCAATGTGTCAACTTGGTACTAACACCTCTCCTTGGTATGAAAGTGCAGCAAATTTCCTGTCTGAAACCACTCCTTTCAGAGCAGTGAAGTAAGTGAATTGTATGAGACATAAGTCTGCCTGCGACCCTCTACTTCAAAGGAGGCCCCTGTTGTGACCAAGCGCCGCATAGGGCTCAATTAATTAGGGAGACACTTTGATGTACAGCAGACAGGAAGATGGGTGGGACATAGAAGTATATTTTGTCATCCTTCCCCTGTCTATTGCCAAGTGCTCTGATTCTGACCTGAAGCATTACTGAAGATTGTTGGTGGGGACCCAGGATTGGTTAATTAAGTTGGGCTTAACCTGCACCAATCATTGGGGGCCCGTTTGGCTTTAAAAGAGGGCTGAGCCCCTCACTGATCAGATCATTTGAAGACATGCAAGGAGTAAGAAGAAGGACTCATTTCAACACAAGCTGAAAGTACAGTCTACCTTACATCTTCTGCCAGTGAAGGAAGGCCGGGAGTTCCAAGAGGGAAGCAAGGTCCCTCCCCTAAACATCTCCCAGGGAACAGAGGGAGAGACCAGACTCAGCAGACACATCCAGCAGCTCCAGAACCGGTACCCAGCCAGCACACAGCTTGCCCTGCTAGGTTCTGACAGCAACCTTCCTAGGTGGGAAATGCCGGAGAGTCTCTGGACAAAGGACAAGGCTGTTGCCTGCTAAAACCCTCCTGAGCTCTGGTCCGTCAACCTTGAAAAGACATGAGCCCTGTGAAGAAGCAAAGATGAGTGCCATACAAGCCTTCATCTTTTTAAGGACAACTTCAAGACAGTCGAGTTCCCGAACCAGATCCTGGTGAACGGCTGACTGTTGTCACGCCGCAGTCGCCAGAGCTGTCCGAGATGCCTCGAGCAGCATTCCAGATCCGCCAACCAGCACAGAGACAACGATTCTTTGCCCAGAGCCGCTGCACCGGACAGCCTGCAGCCGTTGGTCCAGCCTCGCTTGCCGAACACCCTGCCACCTGCTACCTGCAGCTGTCTCTCACCATTAACTGTGCCACAGGCTGCGATGTGCCCTGGACATGCTTTGCCGCTGTCGAGCACCAAGAACCTCTTCAGCAACAGGTACATTGTGGTTCTGCCACCCTTGTCCTTCTCTGAAGGCTCTAGAGACAGTTACAACCCTTTGCCCCTTTCGTGTTGAAAACCAAATAACCTTCAACTGTAAGAGTGATTACTTTACCAACTACCCTCCTGTCAGTAACCAGAGTGCAACCCTTTCCTTTGTGAAACTGTCTGTCCTCTGTGTCCCTTTACAATGTGTGTTGTAATTGTAGTGTGCTAGAACTGACTGTTGTAGTAATAATAAAGTAAATATTTGTATACAACCTTGACTGGACAGTCCCTTTTATTATTGGGAAATAATTGTATTTCCGCTGTGTTGCAACTAACCAACGATCCACGACCTTGCAGAGGTAAGCCTGCCCTTCAGTCCACGTTACCAAAATTGGACAAGGAGGTCTTATAATTTACTTGTATGTCAATGTGTTCGGATCCCTTCTGGTGTATTAGAAATGTGGGGTTGATTGATTGTTTAGAAACCGATTTTTCACCCCTGGACCACTGGTGCCACGGAAGTTGATTCATCACAGATACCAATTACCAGTTTCTGTACTATGGCGGCTTCGCCTGCATTCTATTCAACACACATAGCCAGCCTATACAATGACTTGATCTACCTTAAGTTTCAGCGTCTATACATTTATTGAACTTCTGTTTGCTGCAGCACTTTATTAACGTGTAATCTTCTTCTTTTCTACTTTGATAGTTCACTCAATTCTTTACTCTGTCATTTGTCCTCTAGGATCCATACATTGTCTTCATTCAGTACGTCTGGACGTCATCAGTTCATTTTCTTAGCTGTTTATCATACTCCTTCAGGGAGTTCCTCCTGCAGATTGTCATCACTTCGAGGGTACTTTCGATAGGGTTGTCTCAATGGATATCTTCTTCCAAATACTCACTACGGTATTGGCATGATAGCTGGTGTCAGGCAAGGAACAGTCTCATGTCTCCAGTTCAAAGGAGGGACGGGGCGGTATCTCCTGCCGATGTGTACATCTGCTCCTCTACACCGTTTTCTAATCCCCTTGGTCACTTGTAAAGAGAAACTTTATTTGCGGTAGAGGGCACCGTGCATCGTCGTTGACTCGATGTCCCTCAACGGACTCCGTCTGCTCTCGAGGCTGACATCATCCATAGTATATATAACACACACCGTACCCATTACTTTCGTACCTTTTTTCCGCTGGCTTCGCTTTGGATGCAGTGCAGTTTTTCTGTTGAGTTTCGACGTCTATTGCTAATATGTCAACCCTTAAGATGGGGTTTAAGAAGTGCGTTGAGTGCGGGTCGAAGAAGTCAATCACCAACCCCCACTGCGTTTGCCTCTGGTGCCTCGGTATCAAGCATAAAACGGCAGACCACGGGTCCTGTCAATCTATGAAGGGGAATCTCACTGGGGTTAGGCCCCCTCACAAGTCACCTTTGATGACACTTTCGAAAAAAAAAGATCATCAGAGGAATGAAGTTCGGCGGGTGACACGCTGCAGAGAAAACGTCCTAAAAAACTCTCTCAATCTCTAAGCAGCTTTCGTCACACCTCGTTGTTGAGGAAAATATAAAATAGATCACCATCTACTTCCCCCTCCGATTCCTCTCCCGACTGCAGGGTCACCATCCCAAGTAGGTCAGCCTCAAAAGCTGAATGGGAGATGGACCATCTTCAAATGATGAAGATTTTCGAAAAGGCGGTTCCGGCCCCTTCGAAGGAACTGGTGAAGCGTCACAACCCTGTTGTGTCTACTAAGGCCGATAAAGAGTCCAAACAGGTTAAAGCTTGCACGCCTTCGAGCCCGGGCCAAAAACGGACGACCTCTTGAGAGACCTCGAGTTGAGGAGTGGCCCGGTCCTCTACAATACCTTCGCGTTGAAGGTGTCAAAGCCATCAACTCCGTCAGAGGAGGTGGAGAACAGCTTTAAGCCCTTTCCCAAGAAATACTTTTTCAAGTATCTTTATTCCATTTCTGTTTAGGCAGAACTCTCAGACCCATACATTCCACCTTTTGGCCCGGAATATGGAACTCCCAATGTTCCAGAGGCATTTGTGTCTGAGGAGTCCAGGATTGAGAATCTATATGAGAACATAAAGAGCGCAAGTGGCCTAGACTCTCAGGAATGTGGGGTAAACTATCCAAGAACAATTCTTCTGACCCAGATTCCCCTTCCTCCTCATCTGTCCGTGATTCCTCGGATGAGTCTTCTGAAGATATCTCCCTCCGGCTTCTCCAGGCGTGCTCCGGCTTTTTTGGACCAGTCTTAGGAAGAGCCCCGCCGGAGGCCACCCTGCCTACTAGCAGCCGGCCCGGCAGTGGGGACCTCCAGGGGGACCGCCCCACGACCAGGGAAAAGCAAGGCTGATAAAAACCCTTAGAAGAGGACATGCAAATGCGTGTTAACAGATGCATTGTAGGAACACAAGGTAAGAGTAAGGAGGAAAACTCTGAGAAGGCTCAGAGTGGAAGAACGCTCCGAAGGAAAGCGGAGCGCAGAGGAGGGGCAGAATGGCGGTCGGTAGAACAGAACAAACCGCTAGGAGAAAGTGAGGAAGGAGGTACGGAGAAGACAAAGCAAGGAAGGCGGGAAGGCAGCGGGAACCACCAGGACAGTGGACGGAGAAAAAGCGTGTATACCCAAAGAAGGAGGGTTGCAACGCATCGTCGCTTAGGCGTGACGCGTATATGTACGTGATGCGTTGTAAACAACTAGAGCGCTGCATTAGTTTCCACTCAGTAGCCCTTCTTCCATTTCCACCATAGTTTCCAGGGATGGCGGATCGTGACAGTATGATCCCTTCTTAAGGGCACCCCTCCTGGTTTGCCTGGATGATTTCTATGAAACTGACATAGGAGCCTGGGAGCCTTCACATTCCTTTCAGGTTCCCATGATCTTTCGGACCAGGGATACCCTTTCCAGAGTATGAGGTATTGGACTCTGCCTTATTTGTACCTGGAGTCCAATATTTGGGAGACCTCATATTCCTGGGTGTCTTCTGGAGTCGGTGTCTTCTTTCTCAGTCACCTTTTATATGGGTCGAATTTGTATTCCTTGAGCAGGGATGTGTGAAATACAGGGTGGACTCTTCGTAAGGAAGATGGCAAAGAGAGTCGGAAGGCTACCGGATTGACACATTTTTTAATTGAATAAGGACCAATGTATCTTGGGGCAAACTTCGCAGGATGGACCCATTTTGGAAGATGCTTGGTTGACAACCACACTTTATCACCGACTTTCCATTTAGGATTGGGTCTTCTACCCTTGTCGGCCCATCTTTTGTTCTTCTGGAGGCTGTCCGACAGATTGTCTTGAACCTCCTTGTGCGTGTCTCTGAGTGTGTGCAGCAGCTGATCGATGGTAGGTAACGAGGGGGGTTGCATGGTAGAAAAAGGGATGTGACGAGGATGGTATCCATAGGTACACTTGAATGTACTTATTCCGATCGCTGAGTGTACTGGGTTGTTATAAGAAAACTCAGCCACCGGTAATAGCTGATGCCAATCATCCTGTGTTTGGTGACAAAAACATCTTATGTATTGCTCGAGAGTAGCATTAAGACGCTCCGTTTGTCCATTGGACTCAGGATGGAAACCTGAAGATAAAGCTCTTTGGATCTGAAGTTGTTTGCAAATAGCAGTCCAGAATTTCGAGGTGAATTGGGTACCTCTGTCAGAAACTATGGTAAACGGAATTCCATGTAGACGCACAATGTCTCTGAGAAAGGCAAGGGCCGTCTCCGAGTGCCCCTCATAGGAGTGAAATGAGCCAATTTGCTAAAGGAATCGACTACCACCATGATTGCTGTGTATCCTGCCGAGTCTGGTAATTCTACAATGAAATCCATCGAGAAGTGTTGCCAAGGTCCCGAAGGAGGACCGTCTTGTTGAAGAAGTCCCAAGGGCTTCGCTGTATTATATTTGTTTTTTGCACAGGTGGGACATGAGGAGACGTACTCCTTGGTATCTTTAGCCATCCTCGGCCACCAGAAATGTCGACTTAATAGTTCCAGAGTGGCAGACTGACCCTTGCGGCCTGTGATAGGTATATCATGGCAACATGTAAGTGCCTTGGTCCTGAGCTCCTGAGTTGGAAGATACAATCCTTCCTCCCGAAACCAAAGGTTCCCTCTTTGAGTCAAGAGAGGAATAAGGGTGGTGGATGGGTCTTTCTGGGCTTCAAGAACATCTTATAAGAAAGTGTTTATGGAGTTGATAAACTCAGTAAGTATTCGTGACCTGAGTACTTTCCTGATTCTTCCCCATGACTTCTAGAAAGAGCACCGGCTAAATGATTTTCCTTCCCTGGTAGATAGGTCAGTTCGAAGTCAAATTGGGAAAAGTAATATGCCCATCTGGCATGGCGGGAATTCCTGCATTCCATTTGTTGTAGGATGCCAAGGTTTCTATGATCCGTGCAGACTTGAAAAGGAAACCTTGCTCCCTGCAGAAGATGTCTCCACTCCTCGCAAGCTTGTCGAATGGCAAGGGGTTCCTTTTCGATCACTGAGTAATTCTTCTCACTAGAATTGAGGGTTCTTGAATAGTAAGCAATTGGGTGTTCCAACTGGTCTTCCTTTTTCTGTAAAAGAGTGGCTCCAAGGGCCCCATACGAAGCGTCAGTGACAATGATAAAAGGCTGTGTCTGGTCAGGTTGGCTAAGTATTGGAGCGGTGGTAAAAGCTTCTTTTAATTGATGGAAGGCTTGATCGGCTTCGATTGAACATGTGAACTTTACACCCTTTTTTAACAGGGTGGTTATTGGTAGGACAATGTTGGAAAACCCGGTGATGAATTTCCGGTAAAAACTGGCTAAGCCTAAAAATCGTTGAACATCCTTGACCGAAGCGGGAGTGGGCCACTGGGATATTGCCTTGCCCTTGTTCGGATCCATAGTCAGTTGGTCTTCCGAAAGTATAAATCCCAGATAAGGAACAGAAGAGGCTTCAAACTGTCTCTTTTCAGGTTTTGCGACGAGATGATTATGTCTTAGCCGTTCCAAGACTTCCTTAACATCCAGACGATGCTGCTCAAGGGTCTTTGAGAAGACCAATATATCGTCCAGATACACTACCACCTTGCTGAACAACAAATCAGAGAAAATCTTGTCCATAAACCTTTGGAATTGAGCGGGAGCATTAACTAAGCCAAAAGGCATTACCCTGTACTCAAAGTGACCGAGGGGTGTACGAAAAGCCGTCTTCCATTTGTCTCCTTTATGTATTCTTAGTAAATGATAAGCACCCCTGAGATCCAATTTTGTAAACCATTTTGCTCCTTGCACAGCCTCCAGAATGTCCTTGATAAGAGGCATCGGGTAGCGGTCTCTGATTGTCTGACTGTTCAGACCTCGATAGTCGATACAGGGCCTGAGCTCCGTGGTACCCTTCTTGGGGATAAAGAACAGAGAAGCCCCTGCAGAAGAGGTTGATTCTCGGATGAGACCATTCTGTAGATTGGTGGCTAGATATTCCCTCAGGGCGTCTTTCTCTGGTAGGGACAACGGGAACATTCTTCCGAACGGAACCTCTGCCTCTGGTTTTAATTCAATTCTACAGTCTTCTGTTCTGTGAGGTGGGAGAGGCTTGGGTTGGATGTCGGAAAAAACATCTGAATACTCCTGGTATTCTTCTGGGATACCAATCACGCTCTTGATGGGCATCGTGTTATTAGCTTGAATCGGCTCAGTCTCTTGAGACAAACAGGTGTGTAAACAGAGGTCAGAGCGGAATTCCAGCGTATATGCGCTCCAGTCAATACCGGGATTGTGTCTCCTTAGCCAAAGGATTCCCAGGATCACTGGGAAGTTGGCCGCCCTTATCAAGTTAAATGCAATTCCTTCTTGATGGGTGTTCATCCTGACTATTAATTCATGAGTCTCTTGTTTGATGGGACCCGAGGATAGGGGAGAGCCATCTACCCCTTCCACAGGTATTGGTAGATGCTTACTTCTTCTAGGTATGGCGTGCTTTGTTGCCCATTCATTGTCCATGAAATTGCCAGCTGCTCTGCAGTCTAGCATGGCCAGGCATTCCACCTTACAGTTCTTCTTCCATTCTAATATCACCTTGAGGATCATGAGCTGGTGTGAGACTTCCTCCACTATGGGGTTTTTTGAGACACAGGGATTGGCCCGATAGACCCCTTCCGTGTCCCTGTTCACAGATGGGTTGTTCGTTTCCTGACCTCCTAGGAGGGACCTCAGGACAATCCCTCAGGAGATGCTTCTCAGATCCGCAATACAGGCACAGGCTCAAGTCCTTTCGCCGTTTTCTCTCTGCAGCCGTTAGGTGTCCTCTGGTAGTCCCGATTTGCATGGGTTCTTACGTTGAAGGTTTATTCCTTTCTGGGGTGGTCCGCACACTGGGAGAAGGAAGGTGAGGAGCAAGCAACCTGGGTCGTCTTCTTTCTGCCCGGCGCTCCGACAGTCGGAATTCAATTTGTAGAGCTAGGGAAATCAGTTCCTGAAATGATGCAGGTCTAGCAATTCTTGACAGTTCGTCATTTATCTCCTCTTGTAAACCCCTTCTGAATAAAGTCTGTCTTGCAGAGTCTGGCCATCCAGTCTCCTGGGCTATCCTCTAGAAATTGGTCATGTATGTCTGAACGTCAGATGTGCCTTGTTTGGTGTCTAAGAGGTTTTCATAAGACGTAAACAACACCTCTGGTCTTTCAAACCTGGTCCGGAACTGTTGGATAAAAGTTCCATAAACAGTGAGGGCTGGATCGGCATCAGTGACTAGCGGGGTTGCCCAGGCCAGGGCATTACCCGTTAAGTTTGAGACAACAAATCCGACTTTGGCCCGGTCTAATTCAAACATCTTGGGGTGAAAAGTAAAGTAAATTTGACAGGCGTCCAGAAATTCTTTAAGTCTTTTGGGATTCCCGTCGTATTTGCCGCATGGGTGGGAGATCTCCCCGATCTTCTGCTCTATGTAAGAACGGTTGTCTTAATGCAGCATTGTCTGCCTTCAATGCATTGTTTTCTGTTTTCAAAGTCTGTAGTTCGACTGTAATACCTTCTATGGCTTTAACTATCCAAGAACAATTCTTCTTACCCAGATTCCCCTTCCTCCTCACCTGTCCGTGATTCCTCTGATGAGTCTTCTGAAGATATCTCCCTCTGGCTTCTCCAGGCGTGCTCTGGCTTTTTTGGACCAGTCTTAGGAAGAGCCCCGCCGGAGGCCACCCTGCCTACTAGCAGCCAGCCCGGCAGTGGGGACCTCCAGGGAGACCGCCCCACGACCAGGGAAAAGCAAGGCTGAAAAACCCTGGGACGATGTTAAACTGCGGTTCTTGAATGCAGTCGACTTCGTGAGACGAAAATGGAGTATCCAGTCTTCCCAGAAGGTGTTGAATTGGATATGCAAATGCGTGTTAACAGATGCGTTGTAGGAACACAAGGTAAGAGTAAGGAGGGAAACTCTGAGAAGGCTCAGAGTGGAAGAACACTCAGAAGGAAAGCGGAGCGCAGAGGAGGGGCAGAATGGCGGTCGGTAGAACAGAATGAACCGCTAGGAGAAAGTGAGGAAGGAGATACGGAGAAGACAAAGCAAGGAAGACGGGAAGGCAGCGGGAACCACCAGAACAGTGGATGGAGAACAAGCGTGTTTACCCAAAGAAGGAGGGTTGCAACGCATCGTCGCTTAGGCGTGACGCGTATATGTACGTGATGCGTCGTAAACAACTAGAGCGTTGCATTCGTTTCCACTCAGTAGCCTTTCTTCCATTTCCACCATAGTTTCCAGGGACGGCGGATCGTGACAAGACACATTCCCTGCGATTGCCTTTGGTACAGCTGACCCTACTGAGCACGCTGAAGCGTCATACAGACAATTAATGAACAGGGTCATGGAATACCATTGATGGGGGAGACCTGCTACTGCCTTTTAGCAGGACGATCTAACAGGTATACTAGAGAAAGGTCCACAAAAGAACCCTAGTTTACCATTTCGCTCAGCATTGCGAAAAAGAGTGATACAAACTGGGAGTCTCCTGACACCAACCCAGTTGTTAATAAAACTCTGAAAAGCCATCCAGCATTGACCATATCTTCCTCTCCAGGCATCCTACCCCGGAGAGCCTAGTTTTACAGGCTGCCACTTGTACGTCTAGGGCCTACCATCCCTCCCGACAAGGATGTCAAACGCTTTGCCACCTTAGTAAAAAGAGTTTTTTCACCCACTAGTATGGCCCTTAAATCAATCAACACTACCTGCGCTCTGGCTAAATTCACCCACACTTTTTGGGATGTGATTTGGATGGCAGCTGATCATATCGCTGAAGCAGAAGAAAGGGAGGGCTTCCATAATATCATAAAAGATGGAAAGGACAGAATGTGTGAGTCCCTCCAATCAGGGATGGACTCTGCTGATAGTGTTATCAGAGCCATGGCGGCTTGCAGAGTAACACGCAGATTTGCGTGGTTACAGAAGTCTGGCTTGGCACATAATGTTCATTCCAGACTTCTTAACATGCCCTTTGATAGCACACAACTTTTTGGCAACAAGGCAGATGTAAATCTTGAAAAATTACAGCCTTCCAAGGTGACAGCTGAGTCTTTCAGTGTGCTATAAAACAATCTCGACCTTCCCTTCCGAATGAGCAGGGATACAGGAGTCAGCCAAAGACAATTCCCTTGTGGTGGACCAGGAAGAGGTGCAAAGACCGCCCAGGCAGCATCTGCTTTGCCTTCAGCTGCTGCTTCAGCTGCTCCAAAACCACTTTGAGGCCTTAGTCCACAGGACTGCAGTGGGGGACAGGCTCAGGCAGCATTTGGAAGAATGGTGGGGCATTACTTCCGATGCTTGGACCTTGCAAACAGTGGCCCAGGGTTACTGCCCTTTTTAAAAAGGCCTCCAGATGATCCACCCGGGAGCCATTCCTGCAGAATTCCAGATCCATTCCTCTTGCAGGAAATTTCCAGTCTGCTATAGAGCCAGTACCATAGACAGAGAGGAACAGGGGGTGGTAATCCCCTTACCTTTTGACCCCCAAAAAGGACAGAGGATTGAGACCCATTTTCGACTTGAGATATTTGAACAACTTCCTCAGGAAGGACAGGTTAAATATGGTTTCCGTTTCTCAGATCCTTCAGGCCCTCCAGCTCTAGGATTAGATGGCATCATTGGACCTTCAGGATGCTTACTTTCATGTGTCTATTCACCATTATGCATTTTTCTGGTGCCCCAGGCTCGTCTGAGAATGAGATCTCTCCAGTGGTCCCTCCGGTCTCAGTGGTCTCAATTTTCGGCAAGCTACCAGGCCTGATTCAGGTGCCTAGAAGGGTTTTACAGGATCTCCTGTAGTGGGACTACGAGGACAACATTCTGAAATGGGAACCTTTTTGGCAACCATGGCCTGAGATACCAGTAGTTACGGAAGCCTTCCCCACGGGTTGATGAGCCCATGCCAACAATCTGGCGGGCAGCGGTCGTTGGTCTTCATCAGAGTCCAAACTGCGCAACCTTTTGGAGCTGAGGGCAATATGACTAGTGCTGAAGGCCTTTCTGCCCTTCGTATAGGGAAAGGATGTCCTGATAATGACGGACAACACAGTGGCCATGTACTACCTCAACAAGAGAGGAGGTTTAGGGTCACTACCACTGTGCAGGGAGGCAATGCAGTTCTGGGCACTTCAAGAAGGAATCTCTCTATTGGCAGTTTACTTAGCCGGAGAGAAGAACACGGCAACAGACGCTCTGGACAGGCAGAGCACAGTCTCCAACGAGTGGGAACTAGCTCAGGAAGTCCTTGAGGAGATCTTCACTCTTGTCAACAGGAAGTGCAAACTGTTCTGCTCCAGGGAATTTCCTCTGAGAGGAGCTCTAGAGGACGAGTTTGTAGTGGACTGGGAGTTTCCACTTCTGTATGATTTTTCTCCAGTCCCCGTCATTCCACACGCTATCAGGAGGTTGCGGAAGTTCAGGAAATCCTGATCCGGATTGCTCCGGGTTGGGCCAGGAGGACAGTATCCGGACCTTCTGGGCATGTCCATCTGTCCTCCAATATGTCATCTGCAAAAAGAGGACCTCCTCTTGTGAGAGGGGGGTTGGGTTCTCCATCCAGAGGTCAAGACTCTCAACCTTCACGCCTGGTTTCTGAGATGTTGAGATATAAGGATTGGGATTTCCCGGAAGACGTGATGGAGTATTGCTTTCGGGCAGAAGACCAGCAACAAAATCTCTGGTTTGGTTAACTGCCGTTGGAACACGTTTTGCAGCTGGTGCAGAGGTAAGAATGTTGACACTTTTCCTGTGACACACCTATGGTGTTGGCTTTCTTCCTATATATAACCAATCTGGGGCTCCAAGTTGGCACTGTGAATGGATACTTGGCAACGCTTTCCATCTTATGTGCAGGCGTGAACAGGCATCTTATTTCAAAATGCCTATTGTCATTCAATTCTTGAAAGAGCTCACAAATGTATTCTCTCCAGTCCCTTTTGTGGTTCTCGTTTGGGATTTAAATCTGGTTGTGAAATTTCTTATGCATGCTCCTTTTGAGCCTCTTCATTCTTGTTCCTTAACGTTACTAACAT
Source organism: Ambystoma mexicanum (assembly GCF_040938575.1). Classification (NCBI taxonomy): domain Eukaryota; kingdom Metazoa; phylum Chordata; class Amphibia; order Caudata; family Ambystomatidae; genus Ambystoma; species Ambystoma mexicanum. The sequence goes on along the minus strand of NC_090927.1, from coordinate 177,665,493 downwards.
TGAAGACCGTCTTCTCAATTGCCATAAAATCAGCACAAAGGGTCAGCAAGTTGCAGGCTTTGTTGTGCAAACAGTTGTTGACAACCTTTTTTAAGGAAAAAGTCGTACTGAGAGGCCGACCCACTTTTTTCCCAAAAGGGGTTTTGTAATTTCACTTCTCAGAAAATTGTCCTACCAACCTTTTACCTTCCACCTCATCCTGGTAAGGAAGAGGAGATGCTTCATCGACTCGAATGGCAGAGGTGAGGCACGATGACTAGTTGTTTGTTGGATACACTGGATACAGACTGGGTCTTGTAGTGACAAAACAAACTTTATCCCGTTGTATAATTCTATGCATCACAGAGTGCCATAACCTGGCCGGGAAGGACGTCCCTGTGGGCTTGCGTGCCCATTCGACGAGAAGTGTGGCCACATACTCAGCCTTGCAGAGAGGGGTGCCGGTACAGGCTTTCTGTGCGGCAGCCACTTGGTCCGCTACATACTTTTACAAGACATTATTTCTGGACTCTGCATCGGGACAGGAAATAGGATTCGGAAAGGCTGCGTTTCATGGCATTAATGACAAATCATAAATTCTTACTCCCGCCTCCAATACCATTCTACTTTGGAAGGGTATCATATGATGAGGACTGTGTGGGAGGACACAATTCATTCAAAGAACACATTACTTACCCCTGGTAATGTTCTTTCGACTCCTCCCACGTGTTCCTCATTGCCCCTCGCATCCTACCCCTTAGACATGTGTTCCTCATGGCCCCTTGCATCCTACCTCTTAGAAGAATATCCGTGCATGACACCTTTCTTTCCTGCGTGCCTAGTCTTTTGACCTTGCGAATGCCAGTGTACTGTGAAAAACAAGAAACTGAAGTAACGGGCAAGGTGCATGCTATATACATTATGGGTGACATCAGCCTTGAGAGCGAATGGAAGCCGTCGAGGAACACCAAGTCGACGACGATGCACAGCACCCTCTACCGCAAAAAAAATTCTGAAGCAGCTGACGATGGAAGGAGTTATCATAAGATGAGGAATATGTGGGAGGAACATCCAGTCGAAAAGAACATTACCCCGGGCTAAGTAATTTGTTCTTCTACAAATTTAGCACACATAATACAAGAGCACATTAGTGAATACAATGTTAATTGTGTATTCTTTTGATGTCGGATGACTGCAGGCAACAGGACTGTGCTGGTGAGACCCTCCTTGGGCCTTTTGTAATTACACTTGGTGTTTCTTATTTTTTGTGCGCCCGCGTTGTACTCTCCCCTCCATGTTGCCTTCTTGTTGTTCCCCTCCTTGCCTCCCGCCTTCCAGCCCACCTACCTCCCTGATTGGTCTAGTGACTTCCTGGTCCCTTCAATATTCGCCGCAGCACCCCACGCTCACCATTCCATCTCGGCTGAGCGGGTGACTGCAGGCAACGGGACAGCTGGTGAGACCCTCCTTGGGCCTTTTGTAATTGTACTTGGTGTTTCTATTGTTTTGTGTGCCCGCTTTGCACTCTCCCCTCTGTGTTGCCTTTTTGTGGTTCCCCGCCCTCCCTCACGCCTTCCAGCCCGCCCACCACCCTGATTGGCTGCCCCCTCTGCCATTACTGACCTTCACAGGGCAGCCCCTGTGGCTAAGGGCCCCTAGGCAAAGTGCAGCTCCCATAGAGGCGTCTCCTGGCTGTGTTGGCAGGTGTCTGCAGGGGAAGCCAGTTGCCAGCCATCTGCCAGGGTTGACCCGCACGATACCCTGCATCCCTCCATCCACCTACCAGACTCTCAAACTTAGGTGTTTTTTCTCCTGTTTTAAAAGTGCATTGGAAAGTATTGAAACTGCACTGTGAAAGTATTTAAATTGCATTGTGAAGCCTTTCTCCCCTCTATTCAGGAATCTCAAACTTAGGTGTGTTTTTCTCCTGTTTTAAAAGTGCATTGGAAAGGATTTAAACTGCACTGTGAAAGTACTTCAATTGCATTGTTAAACTTATGCCTTTTTCCCCTCTATTCAGGACACTCAAACTTAGATGTGTTTTTCTCCTGTTTAAAAAGTGCATTGGAAAGTATTTATACTGCACGTGAAAGTATTTAAATTGCATTGTGAAACCTAGGCCTTTTCCCCCTAGTCAGGACTCTCAAACTTAGGTGTGTTTTTCTTCTGTCTTAAAAAAGTGCACTGTGATAGTCTTTAAATCTGAGTGTCTGTCATACTGTCCAATTGTTCATCTTGTCTCGTTCTCTCTGTCTCGTCCGCTTGCACCCTGCCCTGTGTCCCTTCCATAGTGTTATCCCTTTCCCTCTCCCTTCCTCTTCTCTCCTCTCCCTACCTACTCTATGGTGCTCTCTGTCTCTCCTATCTTCTCTGCTTCTCTATCTACTATCCTGCTCTTCTCACTAAATCTGGTAGGAAGAAGTTTATAAAGAACATCCTGGTCTCCAACCCACCAACACCTATACCAGTGCCACCTCTAGGCAAACTTTCTCCGACATCCTCTTTGTAGTTCCCTCTCCTGACCTATGGACCCTGCATATGGTCTCTGTGCTCTCTCCCTTCTCCTCCTCTCCCATTAATGGTGGCACCCAGTGGGAGGCCCTCCTGGCCTTCTTCCTCTCCTCCAAGGTCATCATTAATGTGTATTTGAATGATACTGTCTTGGTCCAAGGCCCTCAGGCCAACCTTCTCCTCTTCGATAGACGCTTCCCGCGCCTCATCAATTTCCTTTCTTCTCCTGCTGTCCCCTCTCCCCCCTCCACGGCTTCCTTGCCCTCTCCTCCTTCCCTTTCTGCTTCCCCCTCGCTCCCCCTCGCTCTTCTTCTACACCTCTGCAGGGCGTACCTCTGATTTGTACCCCACCCTGGAAGTCTTTCAAGGATGGCAACCATCTCCATTTTGCCTCTCTTAACTCTCACTCAGCTGTCAAACACTCCTCCGGCATCTGCCGCCTTCTGGAGGAACTTGACCTCGATGTCCTAGGTCTCACCGAGATTTGGTTCATGGCCAGATCTGTCACAAGCTTTGACACTCTCCTCCTTGATGGCTACAAGATCCTCTCCGTGCCCAGGTCCAACCGTTCTGGAAGGGGTGTAGCCCTGATCTTCCCGAGTGGATTCCTGTCTCTGTCATTCCAACGCAGGTCTACTCCGCTTTCGAATACCTCATCTGCAGTCTCGCTCTCTCTCCTATCCATTCCCTTACTGTGGCTACTGTCTATCGGCCACCTGGTCAGATCTCCTCCTTCCTGTAACGCTCACCTGCTATCCACGGGGACGTCACTCAGCCTGTTCTGACCTCGCATGACCTCGAACCCTTCCCTGGAGGCTATTCGACTGGAGACTGGGCCTGAAACACAGGATTGGTAGAGTTTAACTCCCTATTGCCTCTGTGTGCTTGAACCCCTTCTTCCCCTGCGTCCAACCCTTCCCTTTGATCCACAGCTCACCTTGTTTTCTTGGATAGCTAGCGTTCGGGAATGGCGGCATGCTGCTGAGATGAGTAGCGCTGAAGGTGAGTGAGAACGCAATGCACGATGCACCCCTTTCGTATTTGTATTGAACTGAGTTATTTTTCTGTGTCTTTTAGGTGCCACGACGTTTTCAGCGTGGATGCCGGTTATGAAGAACAAATGCGGTGAGTAAGCGCGGTATGCGGCACCTCTAGATGTTTCCACGCTAACCTGGAGTGTCTTTTCCCTCTTGCAGATGGATGAGAAGTTCCGGAGACAGAGTTCCCCCAGAGCGGCTGGCATTCAGGTAAGCGTTTGAAGCTCAAACAGTATTTAAAAATAAGCGAAGATTTGCAGAATGCTTACTAATGCCTTTTTTGCTGTTCTTTTCCCTTTTCCTTAGGAAGCGGCGTGCCGGGATGGGAATGACACCGCCGAAGATGCCTGCAGAACAGAAGGAGCGATGAATGATGGGCAGAAGCACTGCAAGGTAAGGCTGTTCCTAACTGTGTTCTTGTTCTTGCAGGAGCTGAGCGCAGAAGAAAGATGCAGGCCTACTGGAGACAGATCCGAACACGGTGAGTGTCACGCTACAGGTGCAGAAAACGCAAAGCATGTCTCTCAGTCTGGGCGTGGCCTAAAAAGTCTCTGGGTATCCCAGGTGACTCTGGGCTGAACCACACCCAAAAGACTAGACTGCACATGCAGTTCTGGGAACCGAAATAAGTGGGGGCATCCATCTTGTCCCCATGAATGCACTACAAGTCCAATCCCCAATGTTATCCTATGGGAGTGAGTGAGTCTGGTGCCACAAGCGCCAAGTCTGATTCCAAGTGGGTCTTTGGAGGGATGGAGAGGCCCTTGAGGGCCATGTAGGTGATCGTGGCCTGGCTCCAGCCTGACATCTTGGAGGGCTGGGGACATGAGGGGCAGGAATCATGACACTTCCTCTCTGAGTGAGCGGACCTCTCCTCTTCCCTCCTGGTCTCAACCACTCAACTCCTCCTTCTTGGAGACTTCAACATCCACCTGGATGCTTCCTGTTCTTCCTCTGGAGACTCTTTAGCGACCTTTGCAACGCTCTCTCACTCTCTAATCTCCCCTCTGGCCCGACTCACTCTGCAGGGCACACTTTGGATGCTCTGATCTCCTCAGACCTTCCCCTCTCTATCCTTCTCACTACTCCTCTCTCCTGGAGCAATCACTTTCTCCTTTCCTCCCAGCTCACCCTGTCTACCCCTCAGGCCACGCCAACTCCATCACTGCCACCCACCTTCTCCATCATCCGACCCATGAAGCGCGTGTCAGTGGAGGATTTCACCACCGCTTTCTCACCCTCCCCTCTCCCTTTGGCTGACTCACACCCTGACACAGCGCTTTCATGCTTCACTCTGCTATATCTGATACTCTTGATGTTCTTGCCACTGTCATGTCATGAGGATCCGCCTGAAGCCCAAAGCTAAGTGCAACTCCTGGTATGACTCAGACCTCGTCACCCTTAAACGCAAGTGCAGGGTGGCTGAGAGGAAATGGCATGCTACATGTGCATCCTCTAACAAACTGGCCTGCTGCCTCCTCCAAAGGTAATACCAGCTCTCTGTCCTCAGCAAGAAGAGAGCTCACATCCAAGCCTGCTTCTCTGCGGCATGTAACAACTCGGCTAACTCTTTAAAATCTGCAAGGAACTGGCCAATCCTGCTGCAGTCTCTACCTCTCCTGTCCCTTCTCAGGCCCTCTGCACAGCACTGGCTTCTCATTCCATCTCTAAAACTCAGGACATCATGTCCTCCCTCTTCTCCTCTCCCCTTCCTCCCTCTACTCCCTGCTCTTCCTCTGGCCCTTCTTCGGCCACCTCTCCTCCCTCCTTCTCTGCCTTTCCCCTGTTCTCCCCTGATGAGGTTTCTAGACAAGTCTGATCTATGAAAGTGTCATCAAAACAGGTTCATCCATGTTCCTCCAAAACCATCAAGGATCAGATTGACTCCCTGGCTCCTGCTCTGGCCGACTTCTGCAACCACTCCTTCAGCACTGCAGTCTTCCCTTCCCCCCTGAAGCCCTCCCTTGTGCATCCACTTCTTAAGAAACCCTCTGCCGACCCCTCCTGCCCGGCTAACTATCGCCCTAATCTCCATCACTCTTTCCTGGGCAAACTCTTGGAAAAGTTGGTCATCTCCCAGCTCAATCATCACACTTAATCTGTTGGTTGTCTTCCTGATCATCAGTCTGGCTTCAGAGCTGCCAGAAGCACAGAAGCTGCTCCCCTGAACATCAGTGAAAGCCTGCTCTCCAACCTGGATTCCAATACCCCCTGTGTCCTTATCTTATTTGATCTCTCTTCTGCCTTTGACATGGTCTACCATGCCATCCTGCTCAACCGTCTCCGTGATAACCTGGGTATCACCGGTCAGGCCCTGGCGTGGCTCACTTCTTTCCTCTCTGATCGACCCTCCCAGGTTCAACTTGGGTCCTTCCTCTCCTCCATCTCTATCTCTACCTGTGGTGTTCCCCAGTGGTGTAACCTCTCTCCCTGGCTGTTCAACCAATACCTGGCACTTCTTTCCTAGAGCATTACTGTGCTCTGCCCCAACTTCCAGTGCTATGTGGATGACACTCAGCTAATTTTCAGGCTACCCTCAGCCACCTCTCCTCCCTCTCTCATCTCTGACTGTATGTCCGCCATCCAGGAGTGGTGTGCCGCCAATGATCTCTGCCTTAATGCCAGCAAGACCGAGATTCTCCTCATCTGCAAACCCGCTCCCTCCTTTCCTGCCACTCTCTGGCCGGCCTCTCTTTGCCCTCTTCCTGCTCCCACATGTGAGGCTAAGAAACTCAGGGTCATCTTCGACTCCACACTCTCCTTCTCTCCTTACATCTCTGATGTCTCTAAGAAGTCACACTACCAGCTGAACCTCCTCAGAGGTATTCTTCCTTTTCTCTCCTTCCCCCAGTAGCTCACTGTCTCTAGAGCTCTGGTTCTTTCCAGGCTGGACTACTGCAACAGTTTCTTTCTAAATCTGCCTGCGTCTACCCTTTGCCCTCTGCAACTCATCCAGAACAGGACTGCAAGACTTGTCCTTGGCCTCAAGCCCAGGGATCGTATCTCTCCAGGACTGAAATCTCTGCACTTGCTTGCAGTGGCTGCAAGGATTAAGTTCAAAACCCTCTGCATTGTCCACAAGGCCTTCTGGGGCCTCAATACCTTCAACTCTTTCTTCCTAAATATCTTCCTTCTCGAGCTCTTCGCTCATCTGCCTCCAACTCCCTCAGGGTCAGTGGCTTCTCCATGCAACGAGTTGACGGTAGATCTCTTTCGAAGGGATTGTGTCCTCCGACGTATTCCACATGTATGACATGTAATGTCCACAGCTGTGCACTTCGGAAACTTTTCAGCAGAGGGCGTCTTGAGTGAATGGCGTCGAGACGATGTCCCTCAAGGGCCTCCGTCGAGGATCGACGTTACCGGATGTTATATATAGGACGCACAGCACCCGTTGCCTCTGTTCCGTTTTTTCCGACAGCGAACATGTATAGCTTCGTGAAACTCTTCGGGCCTCGTGGATTCATCGATCTCTTATGATGTCTATTTCTTTGACCCCTCCGACTTCAAGGTCCGGGGTCAAGACTTGCCAGGACTGCTCTAAATGCCAGTCTGTAGCAGCCAAGGCCTTGCGTGAAAGGAAGGGGAAGCTCCGTGCAGGTAAGCCCTCGAAGTCCTGTAAATCCGGATCGAAGTCTAGAGTTTCCACCAACGACTCGAGGGGTGACCCTCCGCGTCGGGAGGATGCTCGAGGTTCTCAGTCCCTGAGTGGTTCCGGCCATTCCTCGTCCTCACAGCACTCATGGAAGCGCCGGTACCGGTCACCTTCCCCATCCTCTTCAGAGGATGGTGCCGTGCGTGAGGTAGCCTGTCCCACGAAGCCCTCAACTCCGGAGGAGTGGGCAGCTTTTAAAGAACAAATGTTGGCGATTTTCATTTGCAAGGCACGGTTCCTGCCGCGCCTTCTCACGAAGCCGGCAGAGAAAGCTCTCGATCCGCGGCTCGCATGCCTTTGGGCTCGTGCCACGACTCGCACCAGGAGCCCTCGAGGTCCCGTGCGGACAAGAACAGTCACAAGAGACATGAGTCCAGGTCTCAGTCCTTGTCCCCTGCGAGACCGTTTCAGCCTGTGGAGGTACCGACGCAGGAGTCGACTCGTTCGGCGCCAGCCCAGTCGGACTTGGACGATGCTTTACCGTCCTATAAGCCCACGCCTGTGGCGGCGTCGACGCTGAAGGTCACGGTGTCGACACCTGCGGTGCGGATTCCGGCATCGAAGCCCTTGGCGGTCTCAACGTCGATGTCCTCAATGCCCTCTGCGTCAATGTTTTCGATGCCTTTGGTGTCGATGTCCTCAGCGCCATCGGCATCGAGGCCTTCGGCGCCCTCTGCGTTTTTTGGGCGTAATGTGTCTGAGGAGTTTCATGGGGCTTCCTCTACATTTGGGAGACCGCTATTGGGCCCCAGGCCCTCTTCTGTCACTTTGTCTCGGTTTTCTGAACCTTTGCCCGACATATTTAAAGAGGAGGAAAGGTCAGAGATTGAAGACCCTGCTTCTCAGGATGAGGCTCCGGGATTGTTGGGTGACAGTCCTTTGGAGTTGAGGCAAACCCTACATGATGCCAGTGGCCTGGATACTTCTCCAGAAGTTGAGTTTGGTAGGCCTGAGCCCGGCGCTCATGCAGACTCTTCCTACAGGCGGCTCATGTCTAGGGTTGCTGAATACCTGGGGTGGTCCAGTCCTCCTGAGGATTTTATCCAGGATGACCTTACTGACATTTTGGACCAAGTTCCCCTCTCAGACCTGGTATTGCCCTTCCATTTTACATTGCAAAAAAGGGTGGCATTGGCTTGGCAGGCCCTGGATTTGCTTCCGGCGGTCAATAAGTATTTGTTGAAAAAGTACCGCCCATCTGTTAGCGACCCCAGCTATTTGTCTACTCAACCCACTCCGGAGAGCTTGGTGGTGCAGGCGGCTATGGCAACCTCGAGGCAGCAGGCGTACCCTCCCATCCCTCCAGATAGGGACGACAAGCGCTTCGACGGATGGGCTCGGAAGGTCTTTTCTTCAGGGAGCATGGCACTGAAAGCTGTCAACTCCACATGTGCCTTGGCAAGATTTACACACACTCTGTGGAACTGTGCTTCCTTAGCGGCTGAGCATATTCCTGAGGGGGAGGTAAGGGATGGCTTCCTAGCCCTCGTGCGTGACGGCAAGGTGTGAATCCCTTCAGTCAGGTTTGGACATGGCAGACTGTGTCAGCCGGTCCATGGCTGCGAGCACCAGCCTGCGCAGGTTTGCGTGGTTGCGGAAGTCGGGGTTTGCTCCTGATGTGGAAGCCCATCTTCTGAACATGTCCTTTGATGGTGTTCATTTATTTGGCAGCAAGGCTGACGAGAGCCTTGAGAGGTTGCAGACCTCCAAAACTGCAGCAAAGTCTTTGAGTGCTGCAGTGCGTCAACCTCTGCCTTTTCGTCCCAGGAGACAGCAATGGAGGGGACGTTCCTTTCGTTTCTACTCCTCGTTTGGTAGATCGAGAGGAGCTTGCGGTCAAAGGGGCCAACGTAAGGGTACCCATGGTGGACGAGATACTCGGGGTGCCAAAGCCGCTCAGGCAGTTGCCTCTTTGCCCTCAGGCACTGCCGCAGCCGCTCCAGCTTAGTCATGATGCCATGTCTCATGGTTCGCCGGTTAGGGGCAGACTTGCGCAGCATCTTGGAGAATGGCGGGACATTACTTCAGATGTGTGGGTTCTGGATATCATAGCCCACGGCTACTGCCTTCCCTTTCTTCAGCGGCCTCACGAGAATCCACCGGGAAGCTCTCTTTGAAGTGTCCGGAACTGCTCCTTGCGCAGGAAATCCTATCCCTGCTGGAGAAAGGTGCCATAGAACTGGTGTCGGTAGCGGAGAGGAACAAGGCATGCTATTCCCCTTATGTTTTGATCCCCAAGAAAGACGGGGGATTGAGACCCATCATGGACTTGCGTTGGTTGAACAAGCTTCTAAGGAAGGACACGTCCAAGAAGGTCAGTCTTTCTCAAGTCCTCCAGGCCCTCCAACGTCATGATTGGTTGGTGTCTCTGGACCTCAAGGATGCTTACTTTCATGTGCCGATTCGTCCCAAGCACAGGAAGTACCTGAGGTACGCGGCTGGTGACTCGCACTTTCAGTTTCGGGTCCTGCCATTCGGATTGACCTCCGCCCGAGGGTCTTCACCAAGCTGATGGTGGTTGTGGCAGCTTACCTCAGGATAGGGGGGATTCACGTCTACCCGTACCTGGACGATTGGCTGATCAGGGTGCGTTCTCCAGAGCAAGCCCTGGATCATCTATCTGTCACCTGCCATTCCCTTAACAAGCTGGGCTTCTCCCTCAATTAAAGAAGTCGCATTTGACACCTTCCCAGCGGCTCAATACATCGGAGCAGTGCTCAACACGTCCCTGGGGCAGTGTTCGCCTCTCCAGGTGAGGTCTCATCACATTCTGCAGATGGTGGACAAGTTTCAACGTGCCCAGAGTCTCCCGGCTTTCGAATTGCTCAGCCTCATGGCGTCTTGCATTTTTCTGGTGCCAGAGGCCGGACTGCGGATGAGATCCCTGCAGTGGGCTCTAAAGATGCAGTGGTCACAGCTCTCCGGCAAGATGTTGGATCCCATTCAGATTCCACTCTCGGCCGCCCAGGATCTTCTATGGTGGGCCGACAAAGGAAATCTGATGAAGGGGGCACCGTTTTTGGCAACCGTGTCCAGAGGTGACGATCATGACGGATGTATCCCTCACAGGATGGGGCACTCATGCCAACAAGTTGATAGCCAGCGGCCGTTGGTCTCCGTCGGAATCCAGACTCCACATCAATCTGTTAGAGCTGAGAGACATCAGGCTGGCCCTGAAGGCTTTTCTGCCGTCTGTGCGGGGGAGGATGGTCCTGATTATGACAGACAACACAGTGGCCATGCATTACCGCAACAAAAAGGGGGGGGCAGGGTCACTCTCGTTGTGCAGGGAGGCAATGCAGCTCTGGTTCTGGGCCATCCAACAGGAAATCCTGATCTCTACAGTTCATCTGGCCGGAGATGAAAACGTGGCAGCAGACGCTCTGAGCAGGCAGAGCACGGTCTCTTACGAGTGGGAGTTGGCTCAGGAAGTCCTTTTGGAGATCTTCGCCCTTTGGGGAACCCCGCAAGTGGATCTCTTCGCCACCAGTGTCAACCGGAAGTGCGAGAGATTCTGCTCGCGGGAATTTCCCCCAAGAGGAGCCTTGGTGGAAGTGTTTGTAGTGGAGTGGCCCTTCCCACTGCTGTACGCGTTTCCTCCAGTCCCCGACATTCCTCAGGTGTTGCAGAGGTTACGGAGGTTCGGTTCCCGAATGATCCTCATTGCTCCGGATTGGGCCAGGAGAGCGTGGTACCCGGACCTTCTCGACATGTCCATCTGCCCTAATGCCATCTTCCCTACCAAGACGATCTGCTCTCACGGGAGGGAGGGGGGTCAGGTTCTCCGTCCAGAGCTCAGGTCTCTCAACCTTCATGCTTGGCATCTGAAAGGTTGAGATACAAGGATTGGGTCCTCCCGGATGACGTGATAGAGGTGTTGCTTTCGGCCAAGCGGCCTGCAGCAAAATCCCTGTCCCGTTGCCGTTGGCGGAAGTTCTGCGATTGGTGCACGGGTCAGAATGTGGATCCTTTCCAGTGTTCCATTCCAATGGTGTTGTCTTTCTGCTTTCTTTAGCCCACAGTGGGCCGTCAAGTGGGTACCATTAAGGGTTACTGTCATGATCTCTGCTTCCAAAAGGTCAGGGTTTTCCCAACTCCCTTGGAAGCAGATCCATAACCCAGGTTCCGAGTGCCAACCAGTCCCAATTGGGACCTTTTGGACCCAGTCCTGGCGCCAGTGGCACCAGGCTCATAAATATGCCCAGTCCCAGCGCTGGAAGCGCCGGGCTCATAATGCTTGGGTGGACTTACCTTCAGCAGACCATGCTGCTTACTTGCCTGCCAGTTGAGCCTCTGATCCTCTTCTGTTTGGAACGACTTTTCCTGTTGGGTGGGGCTGAAGCCACTCCCTAGATTCAGAACACTGGAACTCTTCTGGAAGGCAGGAACTCTTTTCTTACCAGGAACTCTTTTCTTACTTAGGCGTGGCTGTGGAAGGAGACACCTAAGCACTACAGGAGGCTATTTAAACCACACCCGGTGGATGAATCTTGCTTTGCGTTATTCTGCAACCTCTGCAGCAGAACGCTCATCGTGTCTTCTGCATCCGGTCCTGGGCCTAAGGAAAAAGGCTTACCATCCTGAATCCAGTCTTCAGCAACACCTATAAAGACAAGAAAGAACAGGTTAGCATTCCGGCATCTGAAAGGCAAAGGCTTACCATTCTGAATCCAGTCTTCAGCAACACCTATAAAGACAAGAAAGAACAGGTTAGCATTCCGGCATCTGAAAGACAAAAGTTTACCAACTCTTCGCACGCTCCGGAGGCCTTCGGCGCTGCATCCCGCATCTGAAAGACAAAACAAGGTGCGTTTAAAGACATTGGGGAACTTTAATACTCACGTGCCATTACTCCTTTCCACATCTAATCCAGTGGGTATTCCGGCACCCTGCAGCCGCTCCGAACTCGTACCTGCAAAATAAAAAGACAGTTAGAGCGCATAGTGAAGCAGGCAACAAGCGCTTACTTACGTGCTTCCAGGCGCTTCTATTCATCACACGGGCTCCATCTTCAACTCACTTCAGCCCGTCATCCGCCATCGCCGGAACCCTGCAAAACAAGAGACATCATTACTAAAGACTTTAAAGACATTTGAATGACTCGAAACTTACCGTTCGTGCAGTAAACGACGGACAGCAGTCCTCTGAAGTCAAGAGGCCTGCGCTACCTATCCAGTGAAGAAACTGGTTACAGCACCCTGCCCCGAGGCAGATGGAGAGCTCGGCATTCACTTACCTAAGGTGAGAGCGTTAACCTTTGGGGGTCTACAGGAGAGGAGAAGAGGAAAGAGATAGGGACACCCCAATAACCCCAGTTCATTAACCCCATATTTTCTATCTGCAGACAACTTACTCTACATGTCAGGCATACAGTGCACAGAGGTCCAGCCCAAAGAGCCAACCGGGTGCTACACATCACCTTTGAAGATACGGTAGTCGCCCAGTCAAGACCGGCGCCTCTGCGAGAATCAGGTGAGCGTTACAGTTACCTGGTGGTGCTGTCTATATTTATGAGCTTGTCTGAAGAGTGTTATTACTTTAAAATTCCTTTGGTTACACAGTTTCTGAAAGGACTGTCTAATGTGTTTCCACTGTCCCCTTTCCAGGTGCCCTTTTGGGATTTGAATTTGGTTTTAAAGTTTCTGATGGGAGCTCCGTTTGAGCCCTTACAATCTTGTCCGTTGAGACTGTTGTCTTTTAAAACTGTGTTTTTAGTTGCGGTTACTTCTGCACGCAGAGTGAGTGAATTTCAGGCACTCTCTGCCAAGCCACCCTTTACTGTTTTACAGAAGGACAGGGTTGTCCTGCGGGTGTGACCTTCTTTTCTTGCGAAGGTTGTGTCTGAATTTCATTTGAATCAGAAGGTGATTCTTCCAGCTTTTTATCCTCCTCTGCATCCTGGTAAGGAAGAGGAGAGGCTCCATAGGTTGGATCCTAGGAGAGCTTTGAGCTTTTATTTTTCACAGATATCCCGGGTCAGAGTGGACGAGCAGCTCTTTGTAGGTTATGCTGGACACCGCTTAGGTCAGGCTGTTTCCAAACAGACCTTGTCCAGATGGATTGTTTTGACTATCACTGAGTGCTACCGTTTGGCGGGGAAGGACCCTCCGGTAGGCTTATGGGCTCACCCTACTAGGGGTGTGGCTGCCTCCACTGCTCTACAAAGGGGTGTTCCTATTCAGAATATTTGTGAAGCAGCCACATGGGCTTCTGTCCATACTTTTGTTAAACACTATTCCCTGGACTCCATCCATGGGCAGGATTTGGCCTTTGGTAAGGCAGTCCTCTATTCAGCCATTTGATTGGGTACTCTAAATGTTATAGGCTAAATTCTTTCCCTCCTCCATAGTGTGGTACTGCTTTAGGAGTCTGTCATAGATGTGGAATATGTCGGAGGACACAATTCCTTCGAAGAACAAGTTACTTATCAAACCGGTAATGTTCTTTCGATGGGATGTTCCTCCGACGTATTCCACATCGCCCTCCCAACCTGCCCCTCTGGAGAAATTTCCTCTGTGATTACAGCATCCATTTCCGCAAGACTGTAGGCTGTTATACTGGCAGGAGGCTGGTGTCACACATTCTGGGGGAAACAACTAAACTGAGGCAACGGGCGCCATGCGTCCTATATATAACATCCAGTGACGTCGACCCTCGATGGAGGCCCTCGAGGGACATCAGCTCGACGCCATCAATGCAAGACTCCCTCTGCTGAAAAGTTTCTGAAGTGCACAGCTGTGGACATTACATGTCATAGATGTAGAATACGTCGGAGGAACATCCCATCGAAAGAACGTTACCAGTTTGGTAAGTAACATGTTCTTCTTCGGCTGGGGCCTCCCTCTGGAACAGCCTCCCTGCCTCCCTGAAAGTTGAGGAGAATCAACTCCGGTTCCGGGAAGCACCTCAAAACCTTTTGCTTTACTTCTGCATTTTCTCCTCCTCTCCCCTGCTGACTTTCTGGCCTAAACTGAAACTGCACTGGTTACCTGGCCACCTTCTAATCTCAGACCCAGGTCCCCTGCCCCGCCAGTCGCACACCTGCTCTGCCTTCCTGACAACCCCGCACTTGGGGACTGTTCCTGTAGCTCTACAGCCCCACTACCAGCACTTGACACCTGTTGTCTGCACTTACCCTTGCACTTGCCACCTGCTGGCCGTACTTATACGTACTGTTATTTATTCTATTATGTACTGCCCTGTCCCCTCCCCTTCCTCCCTGCACTTTCCCACTTCCCTCTTCCCATGCACTTGCGTAATCTCATTGTCACCTGGCCTAGTAGGTTCGTTGTCTGTCTTCCCTCTGTTCCCCCTCCCTTGCCTTGTTGCGCCTTGAAACACTTGTGTATAGGTGGGTTATAAATGCCTTATCATATCATATCATATGCTCACTAATGTTTGATCAGGTTTGACTGTTCTTAACACAGAGTAGAGAATGCATTCAGTGTATGTTTGGATCTAGCCTCAGACATTTTAAAATTATTGAAGGTAGGAACGTAAGCCATGTTTTCCTAAGTTGATTTTTTAAAGAAATACGACTATCTGTTTCTAAGGGGGTATTTGCAGTACCGGAGAAAAAGTGGTGCAGTTTCTGAATCCGAAAATAATAACATGGTTATACATTGTAACTTCATAGCTATTAGACAAAAAGCAAATGGCCTCTCGCTGGAACAGTTTTGTTCTGTACATTGGAAAAAGGACCCGCAATTCAGAATGGCCAGCATGCTGGATCTGCCTTTTTCTTGAGATGCTGTTTAGAAATAATGGACTGATTAACTCCTTGCAGTGACAAATGAGCTGAGAACCTGGCTTTTATTTTATGACCTATGGCTCAACAAGAACAGAGCTCGCATAATCCCTGAAATGTGTTCTGCCATGGCGTGCCCACTTGTCGCTGCATGCCTGCAATCAGCGCCATCCCTATCATCGCAAGTGACACGCAGTCCGCGGCGGCAGTGCCATCCATATTTCGAAAGCGGCGACAATTAACCATCAATTACAAATCTAATTAAATGTGTGCCTGAAAGCAGGTGCGTCCTCCATAAGCTGTTTCACAGTAGCCACCTTCAGAAGCGGGGAATACGCTACGGGGTAGAAGAGAAATGAATTAATATTGTCATTTCATGGCATGATCATCCCATAAGGCAGTCTGACCTAATGATAGTCGATGGCAGGGGACTGTGACCTGTGACCCTCCAGAGGTTCGGGACTAGGACTCCCATCACTCCTCACAATTGACAATGCTGGCTTGGGCTGATGGCATTTGTAGTCCAAAACATCTGCAGAGCCAAAGGTTGCAGATCCCTGGTCTATAGTTATTTACTTAAGAAAGGTCTACTATTGAAAAATCAGTATCATTTTACTGTATATTGTCGCAGAGATTGCTTAGTAATTCAATTGAACAGTGGAAACCCTTGAAGGCCATTCTGAATAGTGGTTCCCATCCCCTTGCACTGATGTGTACCGCGCAACGCGGGGCTGAATATTTGTATTAAGTTCTGGAGCTAATCCTGAGTCCAACTCTAGACTTGAATCAACACATGTTGGGTTGCGTGCCTAAAATCCGTTGCAATGCATGATGATGCGCTGAATTTAGGTGTATTAACAGCCGAGAGTAAGGGAGCCACCAATCTGGTGGGTAGGAACACATGCGGAGTCCTTCAGTATCTACCCATGTTCTCTTCCGGGCACCTCTGCCTCTTCTCTGACTCTATCTTTTTTTGTCAGCCTCTGCCTAATCCCCTTTCTAGGCCCATTGCATTGCCCCCCTGAGCCCTATTGCTCCACCCACCGTCTCCTGCCCCCCTATAGTCCCCCTTCATCGCCTCTCCTTACCTGTCCGTGCTTGCTGGTAGCCTCTTCTTCCTTATGGGCCTGCTCTTGTCACAGCCACAATGCAGTGTGCGGGGGTATCCGCATGACAATGGGGGCACCGCCTGAAGCCAAGATTGCGCCGTGAGGGCACTGTGGTGATGTGGACAGCCCCCCAGGGTATGAGGCTGCCCTGAAGATAAAACCTGGCCGGGCCAGTGATATCAGGCTGACCCCCCAGGTCATGGGCGCGCTGAAAAGACTTGCTTGTACCAAAGGGCTCTGGTGGTGATCGTGGGCACCCCCCTCCCCCGAGGGCATGGGGCCGCCCAGAGACCCCTGAAGTGTGCAAGCATGCATGGTGAGGAAGGGTGGCCCCATGTGGTGGACGACGCCAGCCGAGAAGATCAAGAGGGAGCAGCAGCCCCATGAGCGCCAATACAGATACCTGAACTCCACCAGGAAAGACCCAAGAAGGTTTTGAGAAAGGGTGGCTGACTACAGCAATCATCCTATCAGATATAATGTGTTATATGTGTTGTATGTCATTGTTGTATATATGTAAGTGTGTTTTACATAGAGTATAAAAGTTCTTACGACAGTGAATTTAAGAAGGGGACTCGCGTGCTAGAAATATAGAAATGTTTAATTGATATGGTTAAAGTGTTTTTTGCATAAATAAAGAGGGGTCCCCGTTGGGATCCCTATAAAAATCCACCTTGGTGTATGTGTCCCATTCAAGTCAGGGAAGAACTCCTGTTTAAAAGCGATTTTATTTAGCAGGTGCAGCGCCTCCCCCCACCCCACTATCCACCTGGCCTGGGGGTGTGTCTGGCGGATCCCAGGTGACCGTATGAGGTCTGGAGGATGGGAGTCGATCACCCTGGCTCCTGGCTGGTGCCAGAAAAACAGGGTTACACAGTTGTGGATTGAAGAAGGTATTGCCAAAAGTAGACACATCAGCACAAACTCTGCGCGCTGGTGGAAAAGGGAACATGATTGTGAGAATCAGAAAGCTCGCTAAGACCGGGGTACTCATATTGATACTCGGAAACACAGTGGGTCAGGACTTGGACGTTTGAGTTGGAAATAGCTGGAAAGAGCTGCGTGATTGCAGTTCCTCTGGCGCGTGTAGGTGGCAGTGTGATCCAAAGTAGTTATGGCTGTGGAGCCTGGACAGTGTGAGAACCGGCATGCCTGTTTTTCCCTCAGGCGAAAGTGGCGCTGATCAGACGCGTTTCCGTTTTCACTATTACAAAGTGTTCCTTCACAGGAAACCAAACATTCTCTAAAGTGCTTTTAACTTGTTACGTGAAGTGGTAGTAATTATGGTTGATTGTTTAATTCTTCTTGGATTTCATAGCTTCCCTGTGAGGAGTGCTTTTTTTGTGACGCTCAAACCAGGAAGTGCTCAACGGTGTAACCCGTGGTGATTGAGACTGAAGCCTCCTATTCTTATTTGGGACATTTTTGTCATTGGCCTTGATGAGATCTTCAGAGCATACACAAATGTATTTTTTTTAAAAACAAATGCTCTATTGAGCAGCCGACAGACAACCAGAATAACTCAAAGTTTTGAGCCCATAGCACACCCACGAACCCTTTCGAACTCCCTTTGGCACTTACAAGTGTTAGCAGCAGAGGCAAGGGGTGGTGCTGAGGAGTGTGGAGAGCAGCAACAGCAGTGCCATGCAGTGTTGAAAGGGTCAAGAGGCCATGGGGGGGCACAAATATGCTTTGCTGAGCATGCTCTCTCGCTGCCCTGGTTGCCTTTTCTCTTGTTAAGGGCACTGTGTCACAGTGCTGATAGTTACACAGACTCCCTTCGCTGTTCCCCCACCCTTTTGTCACTGATAGTGAACACTACTGAAGTGTGAGGGAGTCTTGAAGAGTGTGCACCAAAGCACTGCAGGGCCCTGTTTGCTCACCCCAGCTCCAGGGCCCTGTTTATGTTCCCTTTACTGCAGGACCCTGTTAACTCTACCGCTACTGCAGGGCACTATGGTCCTTTACTTAGCCCTGGTCTGACTATGCTTGCTCTGCTTGACGGGAGAGGAGGTGGCCAAGAGAGGCTTTGTGTATTGGACACAGTGGCACATGCTCTTAATATTCCAAGTACCCTATCATGTTGTCAATCTATAAGAACTGTCACAGATGGTTCAAGGTAATGCTCAGTATTGGAGATGTTTCAAGGGTTTTTATTCAATTTTTCATGTCTAAAGGGTTGTCCCTCAGTCTCATTTAAAAAACAGAAATTCTCTCTACCACATGCACACCTGCTCCCCGGATTAATATATAGTATATACTACAGTTTTCACCCTTCTGTCCTAGTTCTTACTTCTACTTGTGGGGAATACCTATAAGCAGAACATCTTATCTGTCTAACCTCCCTCAGGGACTTCCCAGTATGACCCTACACAATCCAGTGGTTACTGGTCTAAAAAGCGGTATTGGATTGTGCCTTTTAGACACTCTGCACAATTCAGTCTCCTTCCTATCACACCCACATACTTCTGTCTCTCTAACTTCCTGAGGTTCTCTTCTTAATATTCTCTTCTCATCTCCATCTTATTCTACTTTTTACACCTTCTTCCGTCCATCACCTTCTAAGCCTCGCCTCCAGCCTTTGATGTAACTACTCTCTCTCTACAGTGCTTCTACACCATCCTCCACACTACTGCTCCCTCCTCCACACTACTAATTACTCGTACACACTACTACTCCCTCCTCCACACTCCTACTGCTACTACTCCATCCACCTTCTATTCAAACACCCTTTTTTCACTCAGTCAAGCACTTCAAATTCACTCTTTATACACCCTCTCCTAAACACACTTGCCACTCTTTCACACACACTCAAAATGCAGTATCACTTGCAGTCACTTACTAATGCCTCACCTGCTGCACAAATCACCTCCACAATCCACTCAACAATCCTTTTGTCCTTTTGGTCTCTTGGCCTGTCACCTTCTCCTCTGATCTAACCCAAACAACCAAAAAATCCTTGTTTCCTGGGTTCACTTTTAACCCTCTCCTTTTCCTTTGGTTGGTTGGCTTTCCCTGGTCAAGCTGGCTCTGTCTTCCCCAACTGGGAGGTGTTACATACAAGGAATTATTTATATCGTCCCTTAAGTACCACCCCCTTCCTCCACGTGTGGCCACCGTGGAACAATGATGGTAGTGTACCTTGTACAATCCTGGCCACGTACTGACTTATTAGGGGGTCTGGCCTGGCCGCCCCCAAGTTAAGTCCTATTTTAATTAGGCGAGGTTTTCGGTTATGTCCCTGGTAGTCTACTAGGCCCGCACCGGTATCCCTCCCAGGTGGACTGTGAGACTGGTTTGCGGTGCATGGTTTTGCAGGCAGCCGCATAAGAGCTCGGGCCCCTCGTTCTGTAGCTAGTTTCGCTTTGGCAGTGTAAAATGCCGCTTGCGCATGTCGCTAACATAGCGCACCAGGCCTCTAATTCTCTCACGAGGACTCTCCCTCTCCAGCAGGGTGCACCAATGCTTTTGCGTGGGGTGCTGTTAAGTCTCTCGCTTCCAGGTACTCTTCTTCCTTATCTACAGTGATTCTGAAAAGCAAAGACAAATCTTGGCCAGCATTTTGGAGTTTTAGGTATGAGGTGATGTCATGGATACTGCGCATAAAAGAACTGGCACATAGGGAAAGGAAAATAATTGGTGTCATTCCAACTTCTCCGCCCCCTTCTGGTGGTAAAACTGGCTCTGGATTTCTCCCTGGTAGACCTCCGACTCCAGGCTGAGGGGGATTCCCACCCCCTCTTGACAAGGTCAAGGAACTGTCCTTGTCACACAAAATACTAATGGCATAATATAACTCAGGAGTGCTCTTTCCAGCTTGGGATATTTCTTATAACTCTTGCCACCTGGACCACAATACAGGAGATCAAATGTCTAACTGTTTGAATGCTCCTACGATTAATAAAGGTACATATTTTATGCCTCAACTCATTCCCTCTAATAAATTGCTGTTTCCAATATTCTTATGAGGGTAAATCTTCAGGATTAACTAGTACTTACCTTATAATAATAGTTTCCTGGATGCAGAGTTTTCCCCAGAGACAACACAGCACCTGCACATCTTTAAGGACGTTTTCAGCCTGGTGTGAGAGTGGTGGAAGGAAGCTGCAGCCTGGGGTCTATAGGGAATCACTTTGGCTGTTTACGTTCCTGAAATGGTTCAGGTGTCTAGGGGAGGGAGTATCATGATCATGACATCTTTTGGTAGGAACTATCGCTGCCGAGTAGACATTTTATAATGTATTGGTATCTACATCATCATTGTTCACTCTCTATAACATTCGTGTCATATTCCATTTTATTTTTAACACCCTCTGATTAGCACTGAAACTAGTGCTGTAACACACACTTGGGGCCCACCTGCTAGCCATGCTGAGGGCGTCCCCAGGTTTGGCAACAAAGCACGGGCTGCTTCACACTCTGGGCTGGCCTGGACAACCATGCGTGCTGCTTGCTCATTACGATCATGCTGTTGCAGGGGCATGCTGCACTAGGTGAAAGATGCAAGTATGAGTTTTAATGAAACCTTCTATCTTCCACCTAGTGTAGAAACAAGGGCTGCGACTGGTCCCCAAATGTACCAGTCATCTCTGTTTGTGGCCAGTAATATTATGCACAGTAATGATACTGTAAAAAAATGTGCATGCAGGCTCTGCCAGAATCCCTATATACACAAATCTCTTGTTGGCTTTGCCCATGATACCAGTATAAGTCCCATGCCACAGGAAGAAAACATGCTATTGCGGGCTGCACAAATGCTTGCCTCTCCACCACCACCACCATGTAAGAACACTCTTCAAGTCAGTTAGAAATTATCATCTCCTAGCTGCAGAACTACTCTCCTGCCAACATGTTGACTTTTCCCTTAACTTTGTTAAAACATGCAATGCCACAGTAAGCCTTTCCTTGCTAACTGCACAAATGCCCTTACTCCTCTTCTGCAAGAACAGACATCATATTGCCCTGGCCCTAAATGTGAGTAAAATATCTGATGCCACAGAAGTAATATGTCCAGGCTGCCAGCCGCATTGTGCTGTAAACCCCCCACATCAAAACCTCCTCCATTTATATTACTGGCACACCCTGTCGACGTCCCTTTTCAAGTTTCGAAAACAACAACTGTAATACTCTGCAGCTTCCACTAGATATCGGTCTATGCCTAGCAGGTGAATCTGAGCAGATACAAGCATCAGAAATACGATTACGTTGAGTAATGTATCCCATATATATATATTTATCCTATAAAGATATGTATCCCATATATATAACTATATAACTTTGCTCCCCCTGGATGAATCATCACCAAACTTTTGGTGCGGTTTTGTCAAGGGGGGATGTGGGGGGAGTTGTAAGGGGGTCCCCAAAATGAGTTTTTTTCCATAGAAATAATGGAAAAAACTTTGCTCACGCCTACAGCCCAAACCGCTGGACTGATTTTCACCAAATGTGCCGCAGGAGCGATGGCTTGGTCCCGAAAGCATTCTTTTGTAAATTTGGTGTAAATCCGTCGAGTAGTTTTCTTTAAAACGGGCTAAAAATAAGTCAAAATAATTATAGTGATATCTCTGTCCGGTCCGTGGACACATTTCCTTGTTCGCTCCGTGAACAGGACTATGATTGGTCTAGTGGTGTACGTCATGTCCGCGGACACCAGACGCGCCCACCGATTAGCTGGAGGGAAGCGTGATGACCATCATCATTTTGGGAAACACCCGCCATCTTGTATCCGTGGATAGCCACGGACAGCACGGCAGCGAAAGGTGCTTGAAAACATTTTTTGGTTCGCCCGGTGGTGGGAAGCAGGGCTGGAAAGGGTGGGGGAGTGAAAGATGGGTCATATGATGCCATTGTTTAGGTGCAAGATGGCAGTGTTGTGTCAGCGGGCACCGCAGCAGTCCGCAGACAGCTCCTCGGGCAACCAGTTCATCTAGTGATTGCAAGCAGGCTTTATTAGGGTAGGGGAGTGCACTGTAGATGATATGAGGATGTTTGTATTGTGCTGTGGTGGTTGTATGTACTAGAGTACTATGTGTACAGAAGTGGATAAGGTTTGAAGTATATGCTTTGTATTTGTGTTGTGGTAAGTGGGCAGATGTTTGCGTGCATGGCTGTACCGTAGGCCATGCACCCAAGTATCTAGGCCCTGGCCACAACCACCGCAGCATAGTATAGCTATGCACTCAACATTGTTATACTGGTATAAGGATTGGAGAACTATGTGTACAGAATGCATATTTGCAGATTACCATATTATGTGGCCAGGGCCTGGAGTCTTGTGTGCATGGCCAGAGGCCGTAGGTCATAGGCCATGCACCCAAGAGTCTAGGCCCTGGCCACAACCACCCCAGCATAGTACATCTATGCACTCAACATTGTTATACTGGTATAAGGATTGGAGGAATATGTGTACAGAATGAATATGTGCAGATTTCAAAGAAGTGTGACAGCAATATGTGGATACTTACTGTTTGTATTGTTGGGGTCTCTGCTGTTTTGTTTGCATGGTGTGTGCAAATGTACGATAAATCTTTCTTTCATTCTCTGTGATAAAAGAAAATATAGCATGTTAGGGTAGGTACTTTGTAATGTCGTATTGCATTGCATTGCAGACATTTGTATACTTTGGGGACCCTCATAGTTAGTACTTCACAAGTACTATGCTTTAAACAAGTGTACTGTGCAATGTGCTCAGTTCCTGTGTTTTTTCGCATAATCATTTGGTTGGTGGGAAAATGAAATCCATGCAGGATTAAAAAAAAAACCTTCTACATTTCATTGTTGTTATATTGCATAACAACAATGCAACATATGTTGCAATTTTTTAGTGTTGTTTGGTTTAGTGACATGACCACTATTTATAGCACTAGTTGAGGTGATTTTCATTCTGGAAGTGGTAGTACATGGTTGCAGTTCGATACCAAATGGCGTATTCTAACTGTTTATCTGCTTGCTCTTTTTAGCAGTATTTCTTTATGTTTTGGTTGTTGAAGTACTGGGGTATGCAGAGTAATATCACATAATTGTTGGGGCAGTTAGCTACCTGTTGGCGTATTCTAACTGTTGATAGTTTTGAAGTTGTTGAGGGTTTGTTTGTAGCACTGTGGTTGCTGAAGGTTGTTTTTGACAGATTGATCGCTGGAAGTAATATTGTGGTACTATGTTTGCAGTTAGATACCGGTTGGCGTATTCCAACTGTTTACAGTTTTCTGGTTTTGCAGGGTATGTTTTCAAGCACATTCATTTCTGATGGTATATTTACATTTTTCACTACTGTGAAGTGCGTTTTCTTAGCACTATGCGTGTAGTTCATTTACTTGCCTATTTCTTGTATTGGCATGGGTATTGTTAGACGGCTGTTGTCTTACTCTACCAGTTGCTGGTTTCAGAGTTTATTGAGGACAGTTTGTAGATGCTCATACTTAGTACTTTTCTTTTTAAGTAGTATATGGGAAACAATATCAGTTTGTCTTTACTACAGTTGTTGTTTTTGTAACTATAATCATTGGGTCTTTGAGGAGAAATTGTATAGCAGTGCAACTAATATCTTTTCTGGATAGTTGGTGTATGGTAAGTTATTTCAGTTTCACAGGGTCAAAGGTTTTTTTGATTTTGCAATAACATATGTGACGGTGGGTAATCGGCAGTAAATTATTCAACTTTTGTAGATTAGTGAGTACATTTTGGCTTCAAGAATATAAAGTAGGCATTAGCAAGATTTGCAGGTAATCTGTGCTTCAGAGTAACGGAAGTATCATTGCATTAGAACCATCCACATTTCTTTTTAATGTATGCAGTATAGTGACCTGCACTTGTTGTGGTGCCTGTGTGGTAGATTATACCTACTGTTGTAAAGGTTTTCTTGCCAAGTGATACTTGCCCATGTGTGAACCTAGTAAGCTTGCAGTTGTTTTTGGTACCATCTGCATTGCATCGTGAAATAATTATTATTACGCATTGGCTATGCGATTGTATTTGTAAGGTGGAACGATTATCGGAATTGCAAGTAGTACATAATATGACATGGTTTGCATTTTGTACCAGCTGTTGAAATGGAATGGATTCACAGTTAGGTATAGATACATACACAAAGCGCTTATTAGGGACTTGTTCCTGCACCACATGGCTGCAGAGAGTGCATGTATGTTTCCACTTGTATAAAATCTGGAAGATTTCATTTATAGGTATATTTTTTACTTTCCAGTATTTGCAGTAGGTACATTAGACATTCCTGTGGATCCTCTTGTGTGTTTAGAGTGAATCTCACCATTCCTGCACAGTAGTCCAATTCCGGTCTTATTCCAGAAACTCGGCAAGTGTTGTCAGGATTGTTTGTTGCATTTATGTGAAGAAGTAGCATTTGCAAACACAACTGACCTGTGACATTTAAGTAAATGTTTTCAAGAATTGCTGGCAATTGGAAAAGAACATTGATTGCTGCATTTGCATAGCAATTTACATCAGTTGTATTTGAAAATATGAATAGACCAGACTGTGTCTGAGTCATTTGATGGAAGTCCATGAGGTTTGTTTACAAAGGTAGTTGTCTTTGTTTGAGGAGTTGGATATGGATTTTAATTTTGAGTACATCCTTTTGAGGTTTTGGTAGTTGATGGAGTATGCACTGATTTCAATTTCTTTGGTGGTATTATTGGGAGATCATGTATAAATTCTGATTGCATGAGTTTTCTTTAAGAAAGTTTGTGTTTTTAGGAATAGGGTACATTTTGAGATAGGCTGTGTAGAAGGCACATAGTCTATTGTACTCTACGATGCAAGGAATGTCAGCATTCACTTTGTTGACTAGAATTAGTCCTTCAAGTGTACGTAGGTGTGACAGTGTTACATAACTCATGCCTTCTTTAAAAACTGTGATGCCAATATCAATCAAAGCTTGATCTACGGTTAGACCTTGCCCTTTATGACGAGTGCCTGCATATGATAGCGACAGAGAAAACTGTTCTCTGCATACATACATGTCTTTGAAAAGAAGGAATTAGGCTGTTGAGTGTCCTATCCTTTTAACTTCTGAAAGTTTGTCAAAGTGAACGTTGACAAACTAAATGCTGTTGTCACATGGGTATGTTTGGAAGCCAACAACTGTACCAAGTGCTCCATTAACTAAATCTTGTTCCACGTCAAGGTTACGCTTCAGCATCCCTCTACAGTTTAAACACAATGTTAACATTTTCTATAAACCAGCTGTGTTAGAGATAGAGTTTTCTAAGGTATTTAGTCATGCTGTGGCTTGTTGTAGGTAGTGTCATACCGTGCACGTCCAGTTTGTCTATGGAGTAAATTTGCACCAGCGGTTACATTTCTTTTTTCAGCATTGTTTCATTGAATTGTGCACAGCTTGCAAGTATTGACATTAAGGACATACAGTTTATATTTTTGTGTGCTAATTGTTCCATGACATCAGTAGCACATGTGCTATGGCCGTATAGCTAATGGATGCGTCTGGTATTTAAGATAGACTGTGCTTCTTTAGATAGTACACCAAACCGAATACTTTTCAAAATGTTGGCATAGGTGAGGTCTGCAGACTGGCGCATGTTTTCAGTTAGTTCTTTGTATTGGAAATGTTGCCAGAGATTTACATTTACTATGCTGCCTAGAGTTTTACGGCACAGTTTGTGTCATAAGGTTTTAAAAATAGGTTCACCTTTCACTTTTGTTAAGATCCCCAAAAACAATAACACGTTTTACACCAAAGAGTTGTTTGTAGTCTGTTTTAAGGACCTCTTGCAATCTGAGGTGAATCAAAGCCAACATTAGTTTGGAGACCATGCTCACCTCATCTATCAGGAACATTTTCATTCGTTTTAAAATGCTCCATAGCAGCTTCTGCTGAAAGTGTGTAGTAGTCTAATTTGTTTTGGTGTTCTACTGGAAGGAGTAGTCATCTGTGTAAAGTGACACCACCTATGTTGTAGGCAGCTTAGACCTGTGGGGGCAGTTACAACAGCTGAAAGCTTGTTGTTTGTTAATTTTTAACTTGCTGATGATTTTCATTAAGAATGTTTTGCCTGATTCAGCTTGAGCACTTACATACAGCAGTATAGGTTTATAGTCTTGACAGGTACAAGTTTCAGTTTCAGGTGCTTTACACCATGTTCTATTGCTTTAGTTACTTCTAGGAAAACACTATGCTGCTCATTGTTTAACTGTGATTTCAGTACAGCATGGTCTTCTGCAGATTGCTCATACTGACACATGGTGTTTTCTACTTTTGCCATGGCTAATTCTGCCTCATTTGCTATGAGTGGTTGTCCAAGTGGTTTTTGGCTTCCTGTTAGAGAAGGTTGACTGTTCACAGGAGTGTATATATTTAGTTGTGCTCAAAATTCTCCTTCTTGTTGGCGTTCATTATCCAATATGTTTTTGTACTGTGTAAAATGTATTTTGTATTTGTTTTATTTGTACCGCGCACCATCAGGCCTGAGGCATCAGGGCGCAAATTGAGCAAAGTTACATACAGCAAAATATACATACATAAAATTATAGACAGGGTAATAAACAAGCATTTCTTTATACATAAATTGCAATGCAAATGTAAGCATGAGACATAACAACAGGAATGTACAGTATATCTATGTTGAGTGTATAATAGGCAGGGCAGTGGGCCAGAGTAAGTAGGACTAAGGTGTGCAGAACAAGTCTAATGCTGGTTGAAGAGCCATGATTTCGTTTTGGACTTGAATGTGTTAAATGAGTCTTCAGATCTGATTGATACGGGGAGGGCATTCCATAGCTTGGACGCTAAGACAGGGAAGCTTGTGCCCCCCGCTTTGTGGAGTTTGAACCTAGGGATCGATAGACAGTGGGTCTGGGTGGTTCTTAGAGTTTGGGTCATCGAATGGCGGGACAGCCGACTGCAGAGTTAAAGGGGGGCCTTGTTAGCCAGGCATTTGTGCGTGAGGGCAAGTGTTTTCAGTGAGATTCTCTGCTTGACAGGTAGCGACTGTAGGTTAGTTCTAGATTCGGAGATGTGGTGGTTACGAGGGATGCTTAAGGCGGCTCTGATAGCGTTGTTCTGGGTAGTTTGAAGTTTATTCAGGTTCTCTTGGCTGGTTCCTAAGTAAAGGGCACTACAATAGTCAATTTTAGACATGATGAGGGTTCTGGCTAGTGTGACACTGTTAGGAGTGGTCAGGAACAGTCTGCAGGCAGCAATGAGTTTACAAGTGTATGCAGATGCTGATCTTACTGCATTTATTTGTCGAGATAGAGATAGGGATAGGGATAGGGATAGGGTGGCGTCAAGGTAAAAACCTAAGGTTTTTGTGTCTTTCGAGACTTGGATAGTATTACCATCTATGATAAATGACTTGTAGGAAGGCTGTAGTTTGCTAAGGCGTTGTGGGGTGCCCAGGATGAGGAGCTCCGTCTTGTCGTCATTTAGGCATAACTGGTGTTGGGCCATCCAGGCTTGGATGACCAGGTAGACGTCGTTAAGGGCCTTGGTGTCAGCTACATAGTCTCCTGTGATGGGAATGAGTATCTGGGTGTCGTCAGCATAGTTTGTGTAGGAGACACCCAGATAATCAAGTACATCAAAGAGTAGTTTTGTGAAGATGTTATATAGTGTAGGTGACACGCAAGATCCTTGAGGAACGCTGCAGTGAATTGGAGCGGGGTCCGCGGCTGTGGACGGGGAAAAGACCCTCATGGATCTATTGCTCAGAAAGGATTTGATCCAGGCCCTGGCTGAGGTCGAGAAGTGGGCAGCAGAGTGGAGGTGCCTACATAGGATCTGGTGATTGACCAGATCGAATGCCGCAGAGAGGTCGAGGAGAAGTAGCATTGCTAGTTTGCCCTTGTCCTTCAAATCCTCAATTTGGGTTTTTAGTTCTATCAGAGCCATTTCAGTCCCATGTCTGGGACGAAATCCAGATTGTCGTAGACCTAGGAGATTGTTGGATTCAAAGTAATCTTTGAGCTTAAGGTATGCTGCACGGTCTAGAATCTTAAGCAGGACCGGGACAGTGGTTATAGGTCTGAAGTTAGTAGATATGCTTGGGTTTAGGGATGGTTTTTTAAGCAATGGGATCACCCATCCGTCCTATAAAGGAGGAGTTGATGAAGGCCATGTGCAGAGTCCTTGATGATGGGAGCAGGGCATGGGTCACCTTGGCAATTAGATGGTTTGATTCTCAAGATGATGTTTCTACCACAACAATAGAGAGCGGTGAGAAGGCAAAAGGTTTAATGTTAGACGAGTCTAGTGGGAGGGCCCTTGCGGGGGTGGGCGGACGGTTGTCCAGCTTCAGACTGTTTTGTTTGTCTTTAATTTTGGATTGTAGCATAGAAATTTTATTCAGTAAGGCTGACTGGATGTTGGCACACCATTTACTATCTTTAGTGCAGGTGTCAGGGGGGGTGGCTGGAGTTTCGAGCTCTTTTAGGATCTTAAAGAGTTCCTTTGTGTTCGAGTCAGCTTGCAGAATACGGTTATTAAGGGACTCTTTTTTTGCAGTGATGATGGCATCTTTGTAGTTGAGTGAAGCAAGGAAGAAGCCGTCTTTATGCTCAACAGAAGGGTGGCTTTTCCAGTGATTTTCAGCACAGCGTTTAGCTTTGCGGAGCACTCTTAACTGTGGGGTGAACCAGGAGTTGAGATGAGCCAGTGGTTTGATTCCGGTGATAGTCTATAGCCGAACGCATAGTGTGCTTGTAGGTGTCAGCTAGGGAGGTGGGATCAGAGCAGGTGTCTGAGTCAGCATTGAGGGATGGGAGTAGCAATGGGAGGAGTTTCTCCTTGGTTATGTCCTTTTTATTTCTAATGGGGAGGGCTGGAGCTATCAGCGTCGGGACCCGAGGGGTTTCTTCAATATTAAAGGTTATGATATGATGGTCAGACCATAAGCAGGGGGTGTTAGTGAGGACATTAATATTGCAGTTGGAGCCGGCTAACCAGTCAAGGGTCCTGCCTTTGGTATGAGTAGGTTCTTGAATGTACATGGTGAAGGCGAAGTCGGTTAGTAAGTTCAAAGATCTAGTGCAATGGGATCTTTCGGGTCACTAAGACCCAGATTAAGGTCGCCTAGGATGATAGTTTGCGAGTTAGTTTTGTTTTTGTCGAGGAGGAGGGTGGATATTTCACCGACAAAGGAAGGTGCAGGAACTGGGGGCCTATAGATAAGGTGGAGGGTGGCCGTTTGATTAGGCGTTAGTGATAGTTTGACTGACAGTGATTCAGCTGACTCAAGTTTGGAGTTGGTCAATACTATTAGACCAAGAGAGTTTTTATGGATGAAGGCCACACCACCGCCTCTAGATTGGGCAGTGGTACGGTCGCATCGCGTGATGCCGTAGTCAGGCAGTAAAGCCAAAGACAGTGAGGGGCCAGATGCGACATGTAACCAGGTTTAGGATATGGCAATGAAGTCAAGATCTGAGGTAGTGATGAGTTCAATAATGTCTAATGCGTGCGCTGTGAGAGATCTGGCGTTGATAAGGGCGCCCTTGATCAGAGGCGATTTAACCACTGTAATGGTGGATTTGCAAGTAGTGGTGAGTGAAGGTGATCATGGTGGTGTGTGTAAGGTTTGCTTGGTGGTGTTGCTGCGGGTGTGTCGTAGGCGGAATCTAGTGCCTAATCTCTTGTTTCTGAGAGAAAGGGAGCAGGGTTGATTAGGGGTGGGTTTCCTGGCAAAGTGTTCCAACCAGAGCGCAGGGTCTTTAAGGTATTGGTTGATGT
Organism: Ambystoma mexicanum; assembly: GCF_040938575.1. Classification (NCBI taxonomy): domain Eukaryota; kingdom Metazoa; phylum Chordata; class Amphibia; order Caudata; family Ambystomatidae; genus Ambystoma; species Ambystoma mexicanum. Next base: position 177,635,756 of record NC_090927.1, on the reverse strand, counting down.
GGTTGCTAGAGTAGTGTAGACCAGTGGTGGTGGCTACGGGGCTCATTATAGGAATCATACTGGGCAGTACCTGGTGGTGTGGGCTCGGACAAACCAGACTATCAAGTGGCTGCTTGAGTTTCGCCCAGGGGGGGAAGTTATCACAGTACGTATCTGAGCAACTGACGCAGCCTGTGACGCCAGAGTGTAGTACAGTATCTGTTATAGTGCTTCACTTGCATTGAAAGCATCTTCATAGGAGGCTTAGGTGTCTAATAAAGCTTCTTCCTTTCGCCATGGTTTAAAAAGTTGGAGTAGGGCCATGTAGTACAGTTCTTGATGTTGAGGAATTTATAATGATAGCTTCATATGATTAATCAGGCTGGCTTTGGTAAATTTAGCTAGGCTGCCCTCACAACCTTTCACTATGTATTTACCTTTTTTCTCATCTGGTTTAATATTATTTTTGTATGAGAAGTTTTGGGCTTTATGGTATAGGCACATGATTTCCAAAGCAGTACTCCTGTTTGGGTAGTATGTGTCCAATAAGTTGTTTTTAAAAATGTCCTGGCTGTTGGGATTGTTTTTGGCTATTATTTCTATGGGGGTCATTCCGAGTAGGACGGTAAGGGTTAACGGTCACCGGTAACGAGACCGGTGCCATTAACCCCTTACCGCCCTACTACGAGTTCCCTTTGCGGGTCCTTCCTTAACGCCTGCCTTTAGCAGGCGTTAAGGACGGGACCCGCAAAGGGACTCCGGGGTCAATAACGGTACCGTAATTTACGGTACCATTATTGCCGCCTTCCCCCTTCCCATTGAGCCCTATGGGGGCTCAAATGGGAATGGCCCTGGTGAATGTGGAATTACCGGTCCCTCCGACCTCGGAATGGACCGGTAATTACTCCATTCACCAGGCCGGAGTTTGGACGAGTTCAGAGGCAGCCATGCCGCAAATAGCTGCGTGGTTACCTCCGAACTCGGAATGAGGCCCCATGTTTTGGTATGATTTGAGAACTCTTTTTCTGCATGCATCAGGACCAAGGGTTAGCCAGACTATGTTTTCAGATTCCCCATACAAGGCGGTGCCGGTTAAACGGTCTGCGGCTTTGTAGCAGCCACATTCTCTATAGGAGAGCATTTTTATACTGAAGCTGTACAATTTCTGTGACAGTGTTTTGTCAGATGATATGTCATCCCAGAGGTCTTTCAGCTCTGTTTTCTCTGCTTTGGTAAAGTAGGCTGTGACATATCGTGCAACTGCAGTCAAATTTTCTGCAATGTACTGCACATCTGTATTTGTATTCCATAGGAGGGCAATTATTGCATTGTAATCATTGATGTACTTTATGCTTCCGTTCTTTTTATGCAGTATGTGTTCTTAGGTGATTTGCCTTTCACACAGTGTTTAACTGAAGACATGAAGCTGTTCACTTGTCCTGTTAATGAAACTGGTCCAGGGAAACCAACGTGGCATTTGGTGTAGTATTTGCCTTTGTTTTTATATTTGCACCGACAATACTTGCCACATTTGTGTCTATGACATTGCAAAATATGGGCATGTAGCTCACTCTTGTGTACTTTCTGGAGGGATTTTGCAAGTGACATATTTGTGAATGAACTGCAAAACAGTGGCATCACTGTCCTGACCAAATTTAGGAGCATCTTTAATCCATAAAAGCATATGGATGTGTTGTGCTCCTCTGTCTTGGTATTCTTTTCTCTAATAAATGTGTTCCACTTCTCCGAGGGAGGAACTTTTTTATTACAAATAAAGTGCAGCATTGCTATAAAGCGATGATGGAAGTACCTCGATACATTTACAGGATCGAGAGAGAAGAGTTCTCCTGATAATATTATGTCTATACCTGCTTTGTTTTTGTTTGCTCTGCGTAGTAAGTCGTGCAAGTCTTCCCATGCATGCTCTGCACAGCTTAAAGTGAAAAACCTTGTGGGTGGGCCAAGGTTGCGTATCATACCCCGTACATCTGCGTGACGTCGGAACCACTACTCCTTTGTTCCACCATGTTTGCCAAGAGATCTGTAATACTGGACTTTAAAACTTCATCTTTCTCTTGCACCTTTTGGAGTAGCTGCGTAGCAGACAAGTTTTGAAAATTGGAAGCTGTTCTCAATGTGTGTGCAACTCCGTAACATAGAGTTGCCAGTTCACTTTCAAACAGGAGGTGGAATATGTATTCGACATTTTGTCTGAATGTGGGGCCTTCAGAATACATTCATAAAGAGCAGTATTCTGATGCAGTTATTTGTGTGTACCTTTCATCGTGCCTTCCACCTTTTCCAGTAGGAAAAAGTAGAGGAAAGGTTTGTGCTGCTACAGTTTTATTCCCATATGCTGATTGGGGCTCCTTTAGCTTGTCACATTTGATATGTTTCCAGTGCATCGTCTATGGTGTCCTTGGAGTGCAGTGGGTGAATTGTATAGTGGTCTAAAACATTGGAGGCTGCAGTAGGATCTAGAAGTTCAAATTGTCCAGTTTCTGAGGAATCCTGGATTATTTTGGTGGTTTCTTTCAGGTTTTCTTCAATGTTTATTTCTTTGTAGTATTCATTGTTGTCTTTAAGATATTTTAGGGCTTTTCTAACTTTGTTTAAGTCTACTAACTGCTGCCAATTATTTTTGTCTTTTGTAGGTACACCATTCACTAGGATAATCAAAGATTGATCTTTCAACCGTTGTACCTCTACATTTTCTTTCAGATCTAATGGCAAATAGACTACTTTGCTACAAATGCCTTTCAGTAATTCAGAGGGAGGCAACTTTGCTGTTTTTGGTTGAAGGAGTATTATCGCTTGAAATGGATGTACTGTTTGGATTATGATGCTCTCATATAAGTTAAGCTGTTGGAGCAGTTTTGGCAGTGGAAATATTTCTCCAGCATTGGATCTTTCATGGATTCACATGCATAGAATATTCCCCGTCGTCAGGCTGGGAACCCTCGGTACATTTATAAAGACGTTTTCCATAGGAAAAATGTTGACACTTTTGTGTCCTATCTACCTCGTTTTGGGCCACTTACGCTTGCGCCAATAGGATGTAGCCGTATAAATATCCCCGTCCCCACGGCTCCCTTCAGATTTCAACCGTCTTCCAAAGTAGTGGGATCACCTCGTGTCATCTGCAATTTTACAAGGTTGTATTTTCGTCTTTTTCCCAATGTCTGGGAAGGCTCTATTCTGTCTGTGTGCTACATGCGGATTAAAAAATGTGTACGAAGGAGATGGACATATGGACTGTCTATATTGTCTCCACCCTCATCATTCGGCGGACAATTGTGAAATTTGTAAAGGCTTCTCACAGAAGACCCTGAAAGACCGAAATAGACGGCTGGTGACGTGGCTGAATGACAGAGCGGGAGCATACCCACCCTCGGAGGTAGGCTCTACACATAATTTGGCCTCGACGGCTAAATCTCCGGCGGTCTCCCGCCATTCCATGTCTGCGGAACCTCTGGCCAAGAAGGCACGTTCAACGGAGAAAGGTTCCTCTGAAAAACATTCTACGAGGGAATCGTCAGCAAAAACAAAAGCTTTGCTTCTTCCTCCTCATCAAAAAAGGAGAGAAAAGACCTGTCGAAAACCTCCTCAGGTACCATCATAGGTCATCCTTGAGTCGAGATTCGTCAAAACACAAGTCAAGCTCATAAAAGGTGGGAACGCCTCAGGATTCTACGCAACATCCACCGTGTCGTCGACACCCTCATTAACATTGATGCAGACCGTCCTTTCAGTACCTCCATCGAGTCAGACGACGATGACGACGACTGTCGAGAAGTTGGCATCGTCGACGGAGGCTCTACAGGAAGGCTGGCGACCGGAGGTGTACGATTCGATCTTACCAGAGACCCCGTTGCAGCAAGAGGCGGCTTTTTCCATATCATCCGTGGAAGATAACCGTGAACCAGTAGTTGGACCTTTGGAGCTTGGATTACAAGGGGTCAGCTCGTTGACGCTCTCGAGTGGGCAAAGGATCCCAGTTACAGCTCCTCTACTCAATCCCCAGGCCGTGTTGTCCCTGGAGGTATTGTCTACATTACAGACTCTGTTGAGTAAGCTGGATGCGAAGTTGCCTCAAGTTGGTGGTCCGGCAGGGCTACATACTATGCCAGCTGATGACGAGCCAGGCCCTTCCCACCGGCCGATGGCTATGGCATCAACAGCCGTTCCGGTTCATGAAGATCCTCCGCGCTCACGCCCGGAGGAAGGAGAACTGCCAGAGTCCGAGTCAGAACGAGAAGAATCTTTATCAGTTATATCTTCGTCCCCTTCTAGGGACCCGACATGGGAGTGGGAGGCTGAGATGGAGGCTCCAAGAAGCGCGGCTCAACCGTCACCGCCGGATGACATCGGTTCCTTCCACACAATGATGGGTAAAGCATGTACTGAGTTTGGCATGGCCCAGGAAGAGGAAAAGAAAGACTGTTTCTGTTTTGATCACATGGGGAAGAGGAGAAAGTCGGTATTTTCGGTTCCCATTTTAGATCATGTGTGGCAAGAAGGGTTACGGACAATGCGCCACCCATTCTCGGAGCCAGCGGTTAAAGGTAGACTTGAAAAGAAATGTAAAGCTCCTGAGTCAACTTCAAAATGCTTGTCGTCTCAACCTTCTCCAGAATCGGTGGTATCGGCAGCTGCTGCAAGCACAACATAAATGTACAACTCCTCCGGATAGCGAGGCGAGGAGACAAGATGCCTTTGGCAAAAAGGTAGTGTTGATAGGAGCAACAACGGTGAAGGCAGCCAACTCTCTGGCTATTATGGCGAGATATGACAGAGAGATGTGGCATTGTTTATCACCCATACTGGAACATCTACCAGACGAACATAGAAAATCCGCTATGTTGCTAGTGCGTGAGGGGGAAGAGGCATCAAATCACTCAATAAACATTGCCGTAGACCTGGCGGAATCAGGTTTTAAACAAATTAACAATGGAGTGGTTTTGAGTAGACAAGCCTGGCTCAAATGCACAAACTTTCGACCAGAAGTGCAACATAAAGTGCTTGATATGCCTTTTGAAGGGGAACAGCTATTTGGAGAGAAAGTGGACGAGGCCTTGAAAGGCATGAAAGAAGACTCGGACACTGCACGCCCTCTTGGAGCCCTTCAAAGTGGCAGAAGTTTTCATTTGTTTCGCCCCTTTAGAGGAGCGTCAGGAAATTACTGATTCGTGTCATCCAGGGACCGGACCTTCAGTAGGCCGTCATACTCCTCTCAAGGCTATAGGCGGGCTACCCAAACTGCTCGAACAGGTCGAAACTATCATGCTTCAAGAAGAAGAGGAGGTTATCCATCGTCGACGAAGGACAAGCAATCGAGAGCCAGCAATGACGAGTTTCAGAACATTCTGGGAGGCAGGGTGTCTCACCGTGTCGACAAGTGGGAGAAGATAACATCAGACCGGTGGGTATTGGACACAGTGAAGCTAGGCCATTCTTTGCAGTTCAAAAACAGGCCAACGCACATTCCACCAGTGTTTTCGGCTCAGCCTCATCTGCAAATATTACAACAAGAGGTAGTGCTTATTCTACAAAAAGGGGCTATAGAACTGGTCCCGGTGTCCGAGAGAGGTCAAGGAGTTTACTCCCGATACTTCATTATAAAAAAAACCAATGGCAAGTGGCATCCCATTTTAGATCTTCGAGATCTCAAGAAGACACTAAGAAATCTGAAGTTCAAGATGCTCACACTTTCCGGAAGTTATCCGATCTATCCAGCAGGGGGACTTTCTGGCGTTGTAAGATCTGCAGGACGCATATTTTCATATACCAATGCGTCGACGACACAGAAAGTTCCTGAGGTTTGAGGTCGGAGGGACCGACTATCAGTTCAAAGTACTCCAATTCGGATTAAAGTCATCTCCCAGGACGTTCACAAAGTGCTTAGCTCCGGTAGCAGCCTGGTTAAGAAAACAATGTCATCATGTTTACCCTTGACCTCAAAAGTGATGGGTGGAAGGTTTCGAATGAATCTAAACCACTGGCAATTGCTCTGGGCAACCTTCCACACCACCGTTTTTTAGCCCGTCTGCGCCATTGCAAAAGAGGACCAGCCATGTGCAAATCAGTCAGCAGCTGCCGCCATCGAAGGTAGCAGCCCAGCCCGAACTGCTAGGCCAGGTCCCCTCTGCACAGAAAACCAAGCAACCCCAGACATGTTTCGGCCTTGTTAGACCTCCTCAGTGAGGTGCAGCCTGGTTCTCTGTGGCACAGCGAGCAAGGGACCCACGTCTGGGCATACCCTCTCTCACAAGGAGAAACAAACTGACCACAAAAGTGATGGGTGGAAGGTTTCAAATGAATCTAAACCACTGGCAATTGCTCTGGGCAACCTTCCACACCACCGTTTTTTAGCCCGTCTGCGCCATTGCAAAAGAGGACCAGCCATGTGCAAATCAGTCAGCAGCTGCCGCCACCGAAGGTAGCAGCCCAGCCCGAACTGCTAGGCCAGGTCCCCTCTGCACAGAAAACCAAGCAACCCCAGACATGTTTCGGCCTTGTTGGACCTCCTCAGTGAGGTGCAGCCTGGTTCTCTGTGGCGCAGCGAGCAAGGGACCCACGTCTGGGCATACCCTCTCTCACAAGGAGAAACAAACTGACCACAAAAGTGATGGGTGGAAGGTTTCGAATGAATCTAAACCACTGGCAATTGCTCTGGGCAACCTTCCACACCACCGTTTTTTAGCCCGTCTGCGCCATTGCAAAAGAGGACCAGCCATGTGCAAATCAGTCAGCAGCTGCCGCCACCGAAGGTAGCGGCCCAGCCCGAACTGCTAGGCCAGGTCCCCTCTGCACAGAAAACCAAGCAACCCCAGACATGTTTCGGCCTTGTTGGACCTCCTCAGTGAGGTGCAGCCTGGTTCTCTGTGGCGCAGCGAGCAAGGGACGCACGTCTGGGCATACCCTCTCTCACAAGGAGAAACAAACTGACCACAAAAGTGATGGGTGGAAGGTTTCGAATGAATCTAAACCACTGGCAATTGCTCTGGGCAACCTTCCACACCACCGTTTTTTAGCCCGTCTGCGCCATTGGAAAAGAGGACCAGCCATGTGCAAATCAGTCAGCAGCTGCCGCCACCGAAGGTAGCAGCCCAGCCCGAACTGCTAGGCCAGGTCCCCTCTGCACAGAAAACCAAGCAACCCCAGACATGTTTCGGCCTTGTTGGACCTCCTCAGTGAGGTGCAGCCTGGTTCTCTGTGGCACAGCGAGCAAGGGACCCACGTCTGGGCATACCCTCTCTCACAAGGAGAAACAAACTGACCACAAAAGTGATGGGTGGAAGGTTTCGAATGAATCTAAACCACTGGCAATTGCTCTGGGCAACCTTCCACACCACCGTTTTTTAGCCCGTCTGCGCCATTGCAAAAGAGGACCAGCCATGTGCAAATCAGTCAGCAGCTGCCGCCACCGAAGGTAGCAGCCCAGCCCGAACTGCTAGGCCAGGTCCCCTCTGCATAGAAAGCCAAGCAACCCCAGACATGTTTCGGCCTTGTTGGAACTCCTCAGTGAGGTGCAGCCTGGTTCTCTGTGGCGCAGCGAGCAAGGGACCCACGTCTGGGCATACCCTCTCTCACAAGGAGAAACAAACTGACCACAAAAGTGATGGGTGGAAGGTTTCGAATGAACCTAACCACTGGCAATTGCTCTGGGCAACCTTCCACACCACCGTTTTTTAGCCCGTCTGCGCCATTGCAAAAGAGGACCAGCCATGTGCAAATCAGTCAGCAGCTGCCGCCACCGAAGGTAGCAGCCAAGCCCGAACTGCTAGGCCAGGTCCCCTCTGCACAGAAAACCAAGCAACCCCAGACATGTTTCGGCCTTGTTGGACCTCCTCAGTGAGGTGCAGCCTGGTTCTCTGTGGCGCAGCGAGCAAGGGACCCACGTCTGGGCATACCCTCTCCCACAAGGAGAAACAAACTGACCACAAAAGTGATGGGTGGAAGGTTTCGAATGAATCTAAACCACTGGCAATTGCTCTGGGCAACCTTCCACACCACCGTTTTTTAGCCCGTCTGCGCCATTGCAAAAGAGGACCAGCCATGTGCAAATCAGTCAGCAGCTGCCCCCACCAAAGGTAGCAGCCCAGCCCGAACTGCTACGCCAGGTCCCCTCTGCACAGAAAACCAAGCAACCCCAGACATGTTTCGGCCTTGTTGGACCTCCTCAGTGAGGTGCAGCCTGGTTCTCTGTTTACCCTTATCTGGATGATTGGTTGGTAAGGGGGTCGTCCATAATAAGGACACAAGCAAGTCTAAAGACCACCATGCAACTTCTGCAACAGTTAGGATTTGCGATCAACTTCGAAAAGTCCTCCTTAACTCCCTCAAGGAACTTGGTGTTTTTGGGTGCGGAGTTCGAGACTCAGTCAGGGTTCGTAAAACCATCTGTGTAAAGGGTTCACAAGCTCAGACTACAGGCAAAACAGTGGAAAGTCAACACCAGAGTGTCGGTGAGGAGATATATGTCACTCCTAGGGGCCATGGCGTCGTGTATCCCTTTAGTAAACAACTGTCGTCTCTTCCTGAGGCCAATTCAAGAATTCCTGGCAGACCGATGGTCCCAAAGTCAGGGTCTTTGGTCGGACAAATTAACTATCAACAACAAGCTTCTACGAGCACTTCGATGGTGGCAACTCTTCAAAAACCTATCGAGAGGGATGGCCCTGCAGGAGCCAGAGTATCACATGACGATAGTGACGGATGCGTCTTTGACTGGCTGGGGGAGCATCTGGGTTCTCTACAAGTGCAAGGTCTATGGTCGTCGGAAGAGGCAGCCCTTCATATCAACGTGCTGGAATTGAGGGCGGTACGTTGGGCCCTGAAGTCCTTTCTACCACACATAAAAGGTTCGGTAGTGAGAATATCGACAGACAATACGACGACAATGTTCTACCTAAGAAAGCAAGGAGGTACTCGTTCCAGGACTCTCTCGACCGAAGATCAAGAAATATGGCATTGGGCTCTGAAACAGAATATAAGTATATTGGCCTACCATCTGCCGGGAGTAAAAAATGTACAAGCGGACTCTCTCAGCAGAGAGGTGAATCAGCTGCCCGAATGGGAATTGGACGACCAACAGCTGGTGAAGGTTTTCCAAAAATGGGGACAACCTTCCCTGGATCTCTTGACAAGAAATGTGCACAATATGCAAGCAGATAGCCACAACCCGAGTCTCTGGGGGAAGCGTTCTCCTTCCCGTGGACAGACAAGTTTGTGTACGCTTTTCCCCCGTTTCCACTCATACGACGGACTCTGCAATGGATTCACAGATACCTGTGTCAGGTGATCTTGGTCGCTCCCTTTTGGGCGAGACAGTCGTGGTTCTCCGACCTGCTTCAACTATCGATAGCGCAACCGGTGAGGTTCCAGAGGATTCCGAACCTTCTGTCTCGGGACAAGGGAACAGTGTGGCATCATGATCCGGACAGTCTCAGCTTGACAGCCTGGCTCCTGACTTCTCGGAGTTTGGTACTTTAAGCATTTCATCGGACTGCCGTCGAATTTTGCAAGCCGCACCGGCTCCGTCCATGAATACTTCGTATGCATGTAAGTGGAGGAGATTCTGCATGTGGTGTAAGGATCAACCATGTTTAGAACCGCTGAATATCGTCCCGGAGCAGCTACTTCCATATTTGCTGCATTTAGCAGAAGGAGGTCTGTCTTTTTCCTCGATAAAGGTTCATCTGGCAGCCATTTCGAAATTCACTCGTAAAAGGCATTCATCACCACTGTTTAGTGATCGGCTAGTTAAACACTTTATGAAAGGGTTGTTTCATACTTTTCCTCCAATTAAAAATGTTCCTCCGAACTGGAGTCTTAACCTAGTATTGGCAGAACTAATGAAAGCTCTGTTTGAACCTATTTCGTCTTCATCTTTAAAATTCTTATCGTGGAAGTTGGCTATTTTGGTAGCTATCACTTCGGCACAATGACTTTCGGAACTACAAGCTTTAGTCATTGATCCTCCATACTATAGATTTTGCAAAGACAAGGTGGTGTTGGCGACCAACCCTCATTTCATACCAAAGATTCCAACTGTCTTTCATAAACATTCGTCTGTTGTACTACCGACATTCTTCGCGACCCCTTCATCTGTCGCGGAAAAAGCTCTTCATACATTGGATGTGAAAAGAGCTCTAAAGTTTTATCTTCATCGTACTCAAGAATTTAGGGATACAAAACAGCTATTTGTGGTTTATGGCCCTTTGGCAAAAGGAAAAGCAATATCAAAACAAGGACTGGCTCGGTGGGTCTCGTCGACGATTGCCTTTTGTCACTCGAAAGCGGGGAAGTCACTGGACAAGCGTCCATGAGCCCATTCTACGAGATCCACGTCATCTTCGGCGGCATTGTGGGCCGGGATTCCACTGGTAGATATCTGTCAGGCGGCATCCTGGTCGGTGCCACATACAGTTACCCGCCATTATTGCCTCGAACAACAACATGCAGAAGATATACAAATGGGACGAGCAGTCCTAAGTCATCTGTTTCAGTGAGGTAAGCCCTATACAGGGATATATCTCTTGATCAATATATTGTAATTTATTTTGTTGTTTAAAAGTTAACGTGTAACCGCTGAAAGTTTCTCAATGATAAGAAGCATGTGTGGTTATGATGATATTGGTTTGCATTCACACCGCCAAATCAAGAGTACTGCTATACAATCTATTCTAAGCATGTGAATCCATAAAATATCCAATGCTGGAGAAGGGAATAGTTTCTTACCTGTAACTCCATTTCTCCAGCATTGGTATCTTTCATGGATTCACATGCGCCCGCCGGCCTCCCCTGTATGCAAACAAGTTATACCCCAGACTACTTTGGGGGTTAAAATCTGAAGGGAGCCGCGGGGGCGGGGATATTTATACAGCTACGTCTTATTGGCGCAAGCGGCCCAAAATGACGTCGATAGGACACAAAAGTGTCAACATTTTTCTTATGGAAAACATCTTTATAAATGTACCGAGGGTTCCCAGCCTGACGACGGGGAATATTCTAAGCATGTGAATCCATGAAAGATACCAATGCTGGAGAAATGGAGTTACAGGTAAGAAACTATTCCCTTCTAAGTTATTACTGATTGCCCGTGAAGGCATTTCATTATTGTCCAGTTTTGCTGTGCAGTATGTGCACAGTATTGAGGGGTTGGTAATTTTGTATTTGCTTTCTGCTATAACGTAGAGAGCTAATTGGAACCATTGGGATTCCTAATTGTCTTCTATTTTGTGCATTATATCTACAGTTTTGATGCTATTTGCATAAAAATGTCTGCGGCAATACACAAATACTGGTACTTAGCAGATGTGCGCTTAAACTTTGCTATTTCTTTTTTGTATGTGTGTAATAGGAGGTTGACATCGGCTAGGGTGTCGCTATTCTTTTCTAATGTTACTGGATTTTGATAGTGCTCTTCAGTTCCAAAATATTTGCTTTGGATGTGGTCTATTTCTTCGAGAAGTTGTTTGGCTGTACCATGTAGGAGAATGTTATTCAAATGGTCCAGTGTGAAAGCAGGACTTTTTGCATAGTATGGTTTATGAACGAGATTTCTTACACCAGAATGGTGTGTTGCTAACATTTTCAAATGGTGAAAGGTGCTTTTGCAAGCAGGACCAGAAATGCAAGCTAATGAATGTCCTTGTAGTCCTGTGTATTTGTGCACTGGACAGGAATCCATAGTTTGCAGTATTTTAATTTTTACTTTGTCTTTGGCTTTTACATATCGATTGAGGAACTGCTGCAAAGATTTGAAAGTTTATTTGTGCACTTTACACATTGATGTGCATGGCCATTTGTAGACGGGGCATATTGGTTTGGTGGTTTGGAGAGTTGATGCTAAGTTTGCTGGGGTTATTGTTGAAATCTGTGTTTCTTCTCCCATAATGATATTGTCTACCTTAGCATACTCTCGACCACTGCTATGTATGGCAATTTGGTTTGTTTGCTTTTGTTTGTATGCCTCTTCATTGAAATATGGTTCTGTGCTGGTGGTATGACTCCACTCACCTGTACAGATGTTTCCAAAGGTATCTCTGCTGATATTGCGTTTGTTTCGAAGTACTTGTTGTAGTTTACTAATTAATTTTGTAAGTGATTTCATTCTGTTTAAAGTTAATATAAAGACATACCTTTTGAGGAGCATTGCACTGTCTACGCGATCTTCCAGGATCAGTTTTCTGCTGTAAGTTTTAAGGGTTGAGCGTGACTTTTCGCCTGTTTTTAAAAGGTACTGAAGGACTCTGTTGTGGAAAAGTTTTTGTAAAAATGAATTTTTTGGAATGCTTCCTTGTGGCTACATTAACATTGGTAGGTTCAGTGTTAGCACTAGTGCTTGTTGAAATTGAAAGCTTCTTAAAAAATGTATTTTTATTTTTACATTTTGAATGAGGAGTCACAATTTCTTTCCTGCAAGCTGCTTTAGTTTGGCTTAGTGACTGTATTCTCTGTTTTTTTTTAACTTTTTGTACACATTCTGCTAGAGGTGGATACCTATTTTGCACGCTTTTAGTTTGATCTGCTCTATTTCTGCGTTGCTTTCTACAGAGTTGCTTTTTGGTAGGCATTCTTTGGTGTCTGTTGGAGAATAAATGGAAACTGTGGGTTGGGAGGTTGTGCAATCTATGTTTGTTTGTTTGTTTATTTATTTATTGTGCGCCGGACCCACAGGTATCAGGGCGCAGGTGAAAAGAGTACTTACAGCTTAGTTACAGATGTTACGGAGCAAAGATAAAAACAGTTTCCTCGGCGTTACAGGATGAGGGTAAAACAGTATAGTACATGTATAGAGGCATGCATATGTAGACAACATGTCACAATTAACACACATTTACATATTAGCAAATCTATATAAAAAATGCATTACATGCAGGCAAGGGCTAAGTTAGTGCAGTAGGAGAGTGTGGGTTACATATCTTTCTCTATGAGCCATTTAATTGTGTTCTTTCTGAATGTGATAAACGTTTGGTCAGATCTGAGTGTTTGTGGTAAGGAGTTCCACAGATGTGCTGCCCTAACTTGGAAACTGGACCCTCCAATGGTGGACAGTTTAAATCTTGGCACTTGAAGACAATTGGGGTTGGCTATTCTTGGCGGTCTGATGGAGTTTTTTCTGATAAATCGTTCTGTTAGGTAACAAGAGGCTTTGTTATTTAAGCATTTGTGGATGAGGGAAGCCGATTTGAGATTAATTGTTTCTTGGGTGGAGAGCCATTTGTGTTTCCTTCTTCTTTCAGATATGTGTACTCTTCTAGAGATGCTTAAGGCAGCCCTAAGAGCATTATTTTGGAGCACTTGTATTCTGTTGATGGTTTGTTTGTTTGCCCCTATGTAGAGAGCATTATAATAATCAAGTTTTGATAGGATGAGGGCTCTAGATAGGATTAAGCAGCTGTCACACTGACAGGAATTGTTTTCCGGCTCATATTAATGTACATGTGTAGGCCGTAGAGGAAGCCAGTGAATTTACCTGTTTGGTAAAAGATAAGGTTGAGTCGAGGTAAAAACCTAAGGTTTTTACTTCTCTGGCGACCTTGATAGTATTCCCATCAATAATGAACGCTGAGTAATTAAGGTTGAGTTTTGAGATGCGAGCTGCGGTACCCAGGATGATGAGCTCTGTTTTGTCATAGTCCATGGTTGGCCATCCATGCCTGAACGATGCTATAGACTCTGTTCACCATAGTTAGATCTTCCCTATAATCCCCAGTAAGTGGTAGGAGAATCTGGGTATCGTCTGCGTAGATGGTATACGCGATACCCAGATTGTCGAGATCATCAAAGAGTGGCTTGGTAAAGATATTGTAGAGTGTTGGCGAGACGCATGATCCCTGGGGCACTCCACAAGTAATAGGTATCGGGTCTGTTGCGGCTGATGGGGAGAAGACCCTCATAGTCCTGTCACTAAGGAAAGACTGGATCCAGACTATAGCTTCCTTTGAGAAGTGGGCTGCTAAGTCCAAGTGACTACACAGGACTTCATGGTCCACCAGGTCAAAGGCAGCTGAGAGGTCTAGTAGGAGGATAAGTGCTAATTTTCCCTCATCTCTTAATGAATCTATTTGGGCCTTTAAATCGATAAGGGCTGTCTCTGTTCCATGTTGTGGTCGGAAGCCAGATTGGAGAGCGCCTAAGAGTAGGTTCACCTCAAGGAAGTTTTGAATTTGGGTATATGCTACCTTATATAAGATTTTTTAGGAGAAATGGCACCGTGGTGATGGGCCTGTAGTTGGTGGGTATGTTAGTGTCCAGTGTTTGTTTTTTCAGAAGAGGGAGTACCCAGGATTCCTTTAGATCACGCGGGATGGTGCCAGTAGTGAAGGAGGCGTTGATGAGTTTGGTGATAAAGTGGCTAGATCTCTAGCAGCGTCCTGGATCAGTTGTGCTGGGCATTGGTCACCTTTGCAATTGGATGGTTTAAGCGCAAGAATCGTTTTCTCTACCTCAATAACTGAGACCTTAGAGAGGTTAAACTGAATATGTTCTTTGGGTTTAGACTTCAGTGTTTTGTTCGGGGGAGTTTGAGATTGAGCTGATAGTAAGGCTTTCTTTAGAGCTATTTTGTTTTGGAGATTGGTCACTTTATTAGTTAGTGCAAACTGGATGTCGGTACACCAAGTTTTATCTTTAATAGAGTCATCCTGTACTGCAATTGGGGTTTCAAATTCTCTTAGAATAGAGAAGAGCTCCTTCATGCTAGAGTTAGCTTGTGTAATCCTGTTGTTATATGTTTCTTGTATGGCCATGATGATATCCTTTTTGTATTGAGTTGAGATACTTATTAGATTGGTTTTATTTTCTATAGTGGGATGTAGATTCCAGGCCGTTTCACATTTTCTTTTCTGTAATCTTAGGTTTTTTAGGTGGGGTGTTAACTAAGAGTTTATATGCTTTTTGGGTTTGCTATTCCTGAGTTTTAGTGGAGCAATGCTATCAAGAGCGGTAGTCACAGCATTATTATATTCTTCCACTAGTACGCCTGGGTCTGTATGGTCTGGTAGGGAGTTGAGATTGGGGAGGATATAGGGTAAGATATTGTCAGCTGTGATATTTTTCTTGTTTCTAGTTAAAGTAGGTAAGGCGGGAGGAGGTATTAGTGCAGTAGGTCTTTTAGTATTGAGAGTAAAGGAGATTAGGTGGTGGTCAGTGCATATTTGGAGGGGAGATGGATGTGATGGAGAGGTTGCAATTGTGACTGGAAATCCAATCGAGAGTTCTCCCTTTGGTATGGGTGGAAGTATTTCCTTTCTTCGTGAAACCTAATTCTGTCAGGATGTTAGCTACCGAAGTAGCCTGGTGATCATTAATATCATCATACACTAGGGTTTGTGAAGAGTTTTTTTAGCTTCTCTGAGATAATAGAAGTAATATCTTCATTAAAGGTGCTGATTAGGCCTGGGGGTCTGTAAAGGAGATGGATGTTTAGCGTTTGGGAGTTAGCGGTAGGTAGTTTAATAGATAGTGACTCACAGGATTTAACGTTAGGTGTTGAGGTAATTCTCATAGAGAGGTTAGTTTTGGCGATAATTGCTATTCCTCCACCATGTGAATCTAGTCTGTCAGCTCTAAGGATGGTATAATTGTCAATTAATTAAAGGTGTGTCAACAGGGTCAGTGTTCTACGGACACCTCCATTTTGATTGCGGATAGGCCGGATAGGATAAGTGTCCATAGGACACCTGTGCTTTGATTAATTATGAACATTCCGGACAGGCGCGATGTTCGTAGGACGCCGAAAGTGGAATGTGCATGCGCACAGGTGTCGGCCGGACAGAGTAAGGGTTCTCGAACTAATTAAAGGTGCGTCACAACTTTCCAGACATGCGGACAGACTTGGTGTTCTACGGACAACTCCATTTTGATTGCGGACGGCCCGGACAGTATAAGTATTTTTAGGACACCCACATTTTTATTAATTCCGGACATTCCGGATAGTCGCGCTGTCCGCGGACTCCAAGCAGGGCTTTTAAAAAATAAATACACATATGACTTTATTTACACACAAAAATATACAAATTCTGAAAGAGAGGGGGAAGCAGAAATGGAGACATATCTAGGGGAACTGAGGTTTTCTAGAGGTAGGGTGTTAGGGGAGGAAGGGATTGAGGTCTCATCATAACATTTTTTGTCATTGGGAATTTGTGGGGATGGTTGGCTGGGGCAGGGAGAAGGGGTACAGGTGCAGGTGGGGCAGTTAATATTTTTCATGGTATGTTTTTGTACAAAGTGTTTCAAATCAAGAAAATTGTTCAATGATAGTTCCATTTTTTTTCTTCGAAGTGCAATAGATGATTTTGCACAGTGTCACCTTGTTGTTTCATATGCTCTTGCAGTTCTACATGATTTTCTGTTTCTAGGGCATTGCTGATATTTTCTGTATCTACTATTTAAAAAAAACATTATGTCAGGTACATGCGAAACAATGTGTATGTATTTGCTTACTTTGGAAACTGCACTATGTACCAATAGTATCACTGTCTATAGTCATTTCATCCTGAGGAAAATGTTCTTCAAGCCACTCCAGGGTGCTAGCCATTTCTGTGAAAAAAAGAGAAATTATTTTTTAGTGTAGCATACTGAACAAAGTGCTTTGCTGTAGGAATAAATGTAGTGCACTTGCCAGTTTGGTGTTAAGTTGTGCTGTGAGTGGTTTTCAATTTTGACAGTTGGCTTGCAATTTCTGTTGTATAGCCTATAGAATTGCACTGTTGGTTTCTCAAGTGTACAGTGTGTACCCCTAATATATTTTTCTTTGTAATTTACTTACGTGCTGCTCTTTCAACCTGTTCAGTTTCTCTGATGTATGCTACAACAATATGATATACCCCCTGAGCTTTTGGGACGTGTGGATATTACCCAAGGTCCGTGGACAGTCACCTAGTCTGCGGTCCCTACGGCCACCAACATGGGGCCAAGGGGGGGTTCAGTATGTTGTATGGTACATCTATACAAACTAAGGTTATCCTGGTAAACACCTATGAAATTCAGTGAAAAACCTTTGTTAAAGGGACGTTATGGTTAAGTTGGTATACTAAAAACCTACCAAATTCAGTGAAAAAACATTGTTAAAGGAACATTATGGTTAAGTTGCCTTAGTAAAAACCTATCAAATTAAGTGAAAAAACGTTGTTTAAGGGACATTATGGTTAAGTTGCATTAGTAAAAACCTATCAAATTCAGTGAAAAAACGTTGTTAAAGGGACGTTATGGTTCAGTTGCTGTAATAAAAAATTCTATCAAATTCTGTTACTTTGGACTATTAACAATATATCCATATTATGGTTACAAAAAAAAATGAAAACCCCCAGAAATTCGCCAGATATGGTAAGCTAAGTTACCATAACTTGTGCCACCACCGTGACCGTGCTCAGATAAAACCAATACTCATGACATCAAAGATGACATCACAAATGTCATTGATGACATCAGATGTCTAGCTCCCTTTTTTTCTTTACTGACATATCTAGGCCAAGTGGATTTCTTCACTGACAGTCAGGAACTAAAAATTCAAAAGGTACTATAGTTGTAGACCTTACCTTTCTCATATGTTCTTACACTACTTTCCTAAGGGTCCACTCTCATAATATGATGCATATACATAGGGGAAGAAGCAGGCTTGAAACACAGCAATCATTTGTGTGCATGAAGATAATCAATTACATTATGAACGGTTTCTGGTATTACTGCTTTTTTTGGAACTCATAACATCCCTTTAACAACAATTTTTCACTGCATATATACATACCAGACGAAGCCCGAGTAAGGTGAAAGGCATCATACTTACCTGTAAAATGCTGCTGCTGCCTTCCTTGTCCACATACCCTTTTCACCAATAAAGGACTTTCTGGCTGCACAGTCAACACGGTCTGTGTGTGGATTTATGGAGTTTTTCAAGACAATTATAGCAGGAGTGCTGTTGCGCTCGGGAGTGGATTCCGATCTTTCTCTCTTTTTTTGTTTTATATATATATATAACAAAACACATGTCTCTGCGTGGTTGTAGCACTACAAAAACCACCCAGTAGGCAAGTACAGAAACTCCCAGCACACAAGACCTAGCTATTGCTATATCATCTTTTATTCATACAAAAATACAGCACATCTTGAAAACAGAGGTAGAAGTTATCCCTCTGTGACAGACGTAAGGTGTATAAAAGCACTCACCCCATGGGTGGAAAAGTCACGCGTTCCGCCCGATTGCTCAGGCTTCCTCAGACTACTGTTACCAAATGCGCGGTTAACATCATAGAGTTTAAAAAGGGAAGTGCAATCCCAACGCGCTCCCACACATATCGCATCACGTAACCAAGCAGTCATGTGACCGCATCTGCCGATCATAGGTGTGGACTGTTTGTACGCAATGACCTCCATATTAGAGTGGTCATATGCCTATAGAGACTTAATGTCTGAAATATGAATGCTCCCGCATATAATATACATTACCACTATGAACTGCTAGTGGCTAACGTGATGTTTAAACACAGTGGGAAACGTTCGAGATTAACACAATTTAAAAATAATTTTATTTGTTCATAAAATCAATCAATATATTACATAAATGCACCAGTGTGCTTTATAATCAACTGACCATGAACAGCTCAAATGGCTGCTGATAGCCATGCGCCCCCTCTCGGGGCTGGTACTTTAAAAACCAGCTGCGACGAGCAGCAAAGACAGCAGCAATATTGTAATGGGGCAGATCCCCAATTGGTAGCATACTAGTAGTATGCATGTAGTCTCTCAAATGGCCAGTGCCAAATTTTTCTCCATAGTATAGATGAATAGACTACGATTTTCTTGTCATGTACACGTCATGATCAAAGTCACAATCAGGAATACGTGCAACACAATTAAAACTTTTCTCAATTAGTTAGGAAATAGAAGAGCAATATGCCAACCGTATATAGCATTTCTAATGTAAACAAAAATGTCTATGTTCAGTAATTCTAGGGATGTCTTTATGAATTCAAAAAGGGGGAAGTGCAATATTGAAAGGTACATAAGGCAGTTCCTATGTCTATACATAATTCCTATGTCAGACATTAAAAAACAGATAGCCATAAAGGAAAATAAGAAAACAGGATAGAAAAACTAATTTTTGCAAAAATACATACATTTCAGCATCAATGTTCAAACCTTTCGGTTTTAAGGTATCAAATTTGCAAATGAGAGTGGCTTACAATTGTCTCAATCTTAATTCACGATTACCTAGTCATTTGTGAGGTGGTATATTGGCCAAACCTGTGAACGATAAGAATTTAACATCGCCATTGTGCACTTCTTGGAAGTGGCTAGCTAAAGGATAGGTAAGGTCTCCATTTTTTATGGCTCTATAGTGTTGGAGGATCCTCATCTTTAGAGGTCCTATCGTTGAGCCTATATAATGAAGGCCACACGCACAGGTGATGGCATACACCACATATTTTGTAATGCATGACATTCTATGTTTATATGTCCAACACTGCCCATTCACACTATGAAAAGGAACCTTGGACACATGATTGCACAACTTGCAATGAGCACATTTGTAAAAACCAACTCTATTCATGTTAATCATCGCTGTCTTATCAACTGGTTTAGTGACCACCATACTAGGAGATAACATAGTTTTAAGGGTCGGGGCCTTGCGGTAAGTGATGTTAGCCACATCGTCTAGAACTGCCTTGAGATGAGGATCAGTAAGTAACACCTTCCAATGTTTGTTCATAATTCTTTTAATTTGCTTATGTTGATGGTTGAACCCTGTGATTAGCCTAATTTTCTTGTCCTTCATTTTTAATTTTCTGGACAGGAAAGATTCTCTGGTGCATTTAACTGCTTTTGTGTAGTTTTTGGAAACAACGTGTTTCACATAGCCACGTCTGATAAATTTCTGGCTAATGTTCTTGGCCTCTTTCTCATATTCACTATTGTTGCTGCATGCTCTTTTGGCTCTCAAAAATTCTCCATATGGAATAGAATCTATTAGAGCTCTGGGATGGAGAGTTGAATTGGAACTTGTGGGTTTTCTATACAGTTTAGAAGTGAGTGTTCCATTAACCACCTCAAATTGAACATCCAAGAATACCAGACTTTGTTTACTGATAACTGTTGTTAATTCTAGATTTAGCCTGTTGTTGTTGAGTATATCTACATATTCCATAAACTCTGCTTCGGTCCCATCCCACACAATAAACAAATCATCTATGAACCGGTACCAGATCTTTATATGTTGGGTCAATTTTTCCAATTCTTCTGCCCACGCCTTGTGAATCTCCCACCATCCCATATACAGGTTAGCGGATGTAGGGGCCATGCATGACCCCATGGCTCTGCCACGTATCTGCCTATATAGTTGATCTTCATGTAGGAAATAGTTATGCTCCAAACAAAATTGCAATATACTTAACAGCATAACATTGTGCTGTCGATACCTGACGGATCTACTTTGCAAAAAGGAATGACATGCCTGTATACCTGCTGTGTGTTGAATGGAAATATACATGGATACTACATCTAAAGAGATGAGAAAATAACCTGGTTCCCAATTGATATTTTCAACCTTGGCTAACAAATCTGCAGTATCCCGTATATACGAGCTCAAACTGAGAACAAATGGTTGGAGAAAATGATCCAAAAATTTAGATGTATTTTCAAGTAAGCTCCCCATTGAAGATACAATAGGACGACCCGGTGGGTCTATTAAACTTTTATGGATTTTCGGATTGAAGTAAATTATGGGAGTTACTGGATGAGCATTTTTCAAAAAGAAATATTCATCACGATCTAAAAGCTCCACATCACACCACTCTTTTAACTTTACATGATATCGCATTTTACTCTCCAATAGTGTTTCCATCTCTATTGGAATGTAGTGGTGCTATCATTCAATTGCCTTCTCGCTTCAAATTCATATTTACTACTGTCCATAACATCAATACCACCGCCTTTGTCAGACGGACGTATAACAATAGAATTGTCATTTTTTAACTTTTCCAATGCCTGGAAGTGTGAATAATTGAGGTTGCGATGTACCGGCAAGATTTTGCTCGATAGTTGCTTCAGATCTCTCATAACTAGCTCTTCAAATGTGTCAATAGGTCCACAGATTATATTGGGACAGAAGATAGAGGCAGGTTTGAATTTGCTAGGACAACTTATGTCAGTGGAGATCCCAAATCTAGCTTCTAGTATGGCATCGTCCAATATGGTGCTTTCATCCATCTCAGCCTCAGCAGATTCTTCCAAGTTAGCTTGACACACATGACAAGTCAGATCTTTTTCTGATAATGTTGAAACATTTCTCACAACCTGTTGCTTCTTAGTGCCTAAATGTTCATCAATCTTCATAGCATGGAATTTGGTCAGTTTAAGTTTTCTCGTGAATTTAAATAAATCAATTCTAGTGGAGGTATAGTCAAAGACATGAGTGGGGCTGAAAGAGAAACCAAGAGAAAGTACCGACATTTCATGATCTGTTAAATCTCTTTGTGAGATATTACAGATCTTTAGTTCGAGGTCTTGTTGCCTCGAGGCTTCTCCTTCTGTTTGGCTCCAGATCTCGTTGCCATCGGCGATTGCATCTGTGTGATGCCCCACCTCGTCTTCCTCTGCCGCCTCTTGTCGTTGCCCCTCTTCCTGATCCTTTGTATTGACCTCTTCCTCTTCTCTCTGATTTGCTGTCGAGATGTAGCAACTTGAATTTCTCTAAAAAGTTTAATTTTTTTGATCCCATTCCTTCTGTTTCTGATGAACTCATTTCTGAGCTACTGGGTTCTTCACTTAAAGGTGCTTGTGCTTGAGCATTGTTTGTTTCCATTTGTTGCAGTCTAATTTTGATAGGATTGTCAAAATCTTTTGGCAAAAGTGTAGATCCTTCCTTGTTCATAATCAATACGATCTCGCTTGAATTTATGCTGTTTCCTCTGCCTGATTTCACCCTTGTATCTCTCCAGATTCTCTTCCAGACGTGCCATTCTTCTCTTACATTCGTCACCATCTTCTGAAGAGAAAAGCTGTTCCTCCATGTCTTCAATATCTTTAAGGAGTTTTATTCTGTCTAGTTTAGCATATTTTACTAAACTCCCAATTGCTCTTCTATTTCCTAACTAATTGAGAAAAGTTTTAATTGTGTTGCACCTATTCTTGATTGTGACTTTGATCATGACGTGTATCACATGTCATGGTCTAGAAAATCGTAGTCTATTCATCTATACTATGGAGAAAAATTTGGCACTGGCCATTTGAGAGACTACATGCATACTACTAGTATGCTATCAATTGGGGATCTGCCCAATTACAATATTGCTGCTATCTTTGCTGCTCATCGCAGCTGGTTTTTAAAGTACCAGCCCCGAGAGGGGGCGCATGGCCATCAGCAGCCATTTGAGCTGTTCATGGTCAGTTGATTATAAAGCACACTGGTGCATTTATGTAATATATTGATTGATTTTATGAACAAATACAATTATTTTTAAATTGTGTTAATCTCAAACGTTTCCCACAGTGTTTAAACATCACGTTAGCTACTAGCAGTTCATAGTGGTAATGTATATTATATACGGGACCATTTATATTTCAGACATGACCACTCTAATATGGAGGTCATTGCATACGAACAGTCCACGCCTATGATAGGCAGATGCGGTCACATGACTGCTTGGTCACGTGATGCGATACGTGTCGGAGCGCGTTGGGATTGCACTTCCCTTTTTAAACTCTATGATGTTAACCGCGCATTTGGATAACAATAGTCTGAGGAAGCCTGAGCATTCGGGCGGAACGCGTGACTTTTCCACCCATGGGGTGAGTGCTTTTATACACCTTATGTCTGTCACAGAGGGATAACTTCTACCTCTGTTTTCAAGATGTGCTGTATTTTTGTATGAATAAAAGATGATATAGAGCAATAGCTAGGTCTTGTGTGCTGTGAGTTTCTGTACTTGCCTACTGGGTGGTTTTTTGTAGTGCTACAACCACGCAGAGACATGTGTTTTTCTTGTATTTAAACAAATTTTTGCTAAATTCGTTTCCCGAGCACCAACCACCAAAGGAGGGAGAGCGGCACTTTTTGGCCATATCGGTTTACCCATATATATATATATATATATATATGCTGTGAAGGCATCATGAAGCAAGACACAGGCAACAGATTCAAAGTTCAAAATAAACTTTATTTATTAACTTAAATGTCCAGATGGAAAAAGGCCTGACCTGCCCTATGCTAAGGTGGGATTTCCCTACCTAAATTAAACTAAGGAAAGTCTGAGTCCAAGAGTTCAATGTAAAAGTCTGCCTGTGTCCAAAACCTATACTTGCCTTCACAACTAGATCTATACAATATATAGGGATGTCAGCAACCAAAGAAACAGTGTTCAAAATAAAGTTCTGAGCTTCTTCCAGCTCTGAGCTTTCTTGCAGCCCCTTCCCCAAGTGTAAAACAGTTCCACAAAAAGTCTCAAAATGACCTTTCCTAGGTTCAAGGTGATACCGTTTAAGATAATCCTTGGGGCTCCTTTCCCCAAATTCCAAGTAACAGTTCAAACACAAAAGGGGCTTGAGGTTCTGTCTTCAAGACAAGTGTAGTTCCACTAGTGTCAGGAACTACAAATGAAGGCTTTAACTTCACCATCACAATGTCCTTGCCTTCTTATGACTCTCAGTCACACTTGCTCCCTTTTCCATAAACTGTTTTCATGTGTGCATCTTGGCCATTTCCTTTTATTTCATTGGCCCATTAAGCTTTATTTCCTTTCATTGTATAATATGTTTAACTCCAAGGTTTCTTTTAATTCTGCTCTCAATTGGCATTCATGCTGTTTGAAGCTTTCATTCAATTCGGCATTCAATACGCCTTTTTTTTGCTTAATTTTAAAGTTCTATTCAGTTCGGGATTCAACATGTAGTGACTTTGTTTAATTGTAAGGTTTTTATTCAGTTCGGTTTTCAATGTGTATTAGTTTTGCTTAAGGTTTAATTTCCATTCAACCCAGTGTTCAGTATTCATTTGTTTTACTTCAACTAAAATGCTCAGCACTCGGAGACTTTCGAAAAAGTTCTTCCTGAGACAAGCGACCATTCTGATACAAAGTATTCATTTTTGTGCTCTAACAATCAACAGTGAAAATGTTTTTAACCAGAGACTTTTGAAAACGCTCTCTCTAAGACACAAGACCACTCCGATACAACGCATACTTCGACTACGGAAAATGTTCAGGCACTCACGCACCAAGTTATACCGGGTTTCTTATCTGTCAGAAACTCACTGGTCTCATTGATAGCTTTCATCGCAAAGCGGAGCACACATACTTCTGCTGTCGGGGGTCCAAATCCTGCCCCTCAGACACTCCTGTGTCGGCTCATTGAAACAGGGGTGCAGGCTTTTCGGTTCAAAGTGAAAGGGACGACCTCTCCACATGGCTCCCTTCTCTGCCTTCAGTCCGCTCCACAGAGCCCCAGCTACCACACCATGCTTCATGAGATCCCCTCTTTCTGCAGTCGCCAGCATTTCAGCGTGCTGCACACAGCGGACCGTCTCACAGAAGTTCCCTCGAGCAGCTCGTCTCTCCCCAAACAAGTTTGACTGCTGGTCACACAGCACTCCCTTCTGCTTCTCTCTGTGTTGCTTTCTCTCGCTCTCTTTTTACACACCTGTAACTTTTTAACAGATTGCAGGTGTGCTTTCCCAATTAAGCTTGCCTGATCATGATTAAGGGTTCATGCCTGACCTTCAGATCTCTTTGTAGGCATCTTCTTCATCCCAGTACTAAAGTGGTGAAATGGTATAGTGTTCATTACTCTCAGCTGCCTCTTCCTCGTCTTAGTTCTGTCAAGTGTCACATGATGGGAAATGAGAGTAGCTGACTTACATAAAGGTCGGCGAAAGGATAGATTGGTCGTCAATAGGGAAAGGGGGATACCCATTCTTGCCTGGGTGCACCCTGCTCCCAATCCCCAAGGACTCTCCACCCAGGTGATCCTCCCTCTCTTTTCACCCCCAGGGTCGGGGTCCAAGAGCGATTGCCTTTCCCTGGCCACCTGAGCAGAGGATCCAGAGGGTTTAGGAGTGAGGATACCCTCAGGTTTCTCACAAAACACACCATTCGTACTGAACTCTCATTCAAATGCACACTTACACAGACACACCCTTACATGCATGCACGTATAGATACATGCAACCATATAGCATAAACATGCAACACTCTTGCATGCACACACACGCTCTTAGACAAAGGCTGTCTCTCTTACCTGTTTCTCAAATCCATCGGTCCTAGGGACTTCATTCTGCTCTCCAGGCAGGCCTCTGGCTCCCGTGCTCCACGCAGACAAGAACCAGGAAGCAGGGAGAGCTTCCTGGTTCCTTACATACGCAGTGGAGCCAGAGTGCCTGCATCTTTCTAAATTCAGAGTGCTAAGGGCCGGGTCCCATGCCTCTGGGGCCATGGGCAAGCAGGGCCCCTTGCACCTCAGAGGATCCAGGGGCCACTTCTTCACCAGTGATAGAAATTGAACCTTAGTGCCATCATTAGTCCTGCTTAACAGTTGATGACCATGCAAACCCACAAGCTAGGGACAGAAAATGTATTTACTATTGCACGTAGCATGCAATTGGCCCTTTCTACTTGACGGACAGTTGCACCTTACTCTCTGTAGCAAAGTGAGTATGGATAATGGTAATGGAGATTTATAACATCTGGTGGGTAATCCTTTCATTGCTGGTGACATGTTAACTTTGAGATAGTAAAATACTGTTTTTCTGTTTGCGAAATTAGTTTTTTTCAACTTAAATCCAAATTCCACGATCTCGGAAACATCATTGCAAATGAGATCAAAGATGTTGGGGGAACCTCATGTTTGGTATTACAGAATGGGGTATTGGTGGTTCCTCCTGGAATAGAGGAAGGTGAGGGACGTGGGTGGATGGGAGAGTGAGAGGAGAGGTAGGGTAGGTGTGTGGCAGAGAGAGAGAGGAGGCAGGGAATCCGGATGGGTGGGAGAGCGATTGAGAGTCTGTGGAAGAGAGAGGGTGGCAGGATGGGGGCTGGGGGGTGGGAGAGAGAGAGAGAGGAGAGGCGGAGTTGGTGAGGGGGGAGAGGGGAGGCATGGTGGGCAAACAGAAGAGGGAGGCAGGGGGAGTGGGCGTCAGAGTGGAGGGGCAGGGTGGGTGGGCGTCAGAGAGGAGGGGCAGGGTGGGTGGGCGTCAGAGGGGGGAGGCAGCATGGGTTGGCAGGAGAGGAGGGAGGCATTGTTGGTGGGCGGGTGAAGTGGGAGGCAGTGTTGGTGGGCAGAAGAGTGGGTGGTACCGTGGTCAGGAGAGAGGGGGTGGAGGCTAAAGTGAGAGGGTGGAGGCAGGGTGAGCAGGTGATAGAGGGAGAAAAGTGCGGAATGGTGGGTGATAGAGTTACAAAGCTGACAGAGATTTGACCTCCTTTGATCCCCTAAAGTTGTCAGATTGAATAGTCTAGAAGTGTACAGAATTGTTGTCACATCTCCCAAAAATGTATTTAAGGCAGCCCTATGGATAAAAGGGTGTATTGGCCACTTTTACTCCCTAACAATTAGCAAATATTCCTAAAAAATTAAAATAGAGTGTTGAAATACTACCAATAAAAATAGGAAAGAGACATGTTGAATCTTGCGCCCCTGCTCTCACCCTCACAGCTCCATGGATATGTTTGGACCAGAAGTGCACATGGTACCAAAGGAAGAAACAATTGTAACTGATTGATCAGAAGAAGTAAACATGTATCTTTTAATGTGCATGAATAACTAGGTGAAACAAAATAATTATTGCAAAAAAAATTAAATATTTTAATTTTTAAAAATAGGGCAAACATTGCCCTAGTGCTAATACTGTGCAGCTTTACACTTGCACCGGTGCAAAGTTTCTGTAATCTGGCCCTCGATGTCCCATGACAAGTTAAACTTCTGAACAAAACTGCCTATGCTTCTTTCAAATGTTGATTTTAGAATGTAAACAGCCATACAACCATATTGGGACACTGACTCTATCGCCTTATGAGCTATATCATACTATATAATCATATCACATTTAGTAAACACTTCACCTTCAAGCCTGCTATTGTCAGTCAACAACTACAAGAATGAGGAGCATCAGGTTTTCTAACTACCTTGAATTCAAGCCATGTCCTTCTTATAGGATGAGTCACTCTTATGACAGCATGCATCCCGCTATTCAGACTCAAAAAGTGATTTTCCTATACATTTTTGGGCAATATTCTAACCCTCTTCTAAGCGCTGTAGTAACAGGTATCATATTTCATGGTATTCCAAAGATCAGGTCAACTCATGTGTGATGGTGCCTAGCATGCAAGTCGCATGGTGTTGCCTTCTGAAGTTCTGGTACCATTAGTCCATTTTCAACGTGTAAGACAGTTTAGCTTTGCTATCATTGCCTTTGATATTGTGACCCTTGTGTTGCACGCCACCATATTGCAATTATGCAAAGGGCGTGTTTCTCATGTTTAGTGAACATACATACTTGCAGGTGTTTCTTTTAATTTACTGCTACACGGGCCCTTTTTCATTCGTCTCTCTCCAATATGGTACTGAACCCCGATCATTGACCCTCTGGCAGCAGGTGAGCGTTCTGTTACTCTGGTCAATAATTGCTCCAAGAGTTCTTCACACTCATCTGGGCGCCTGGATCTCTTCTTACATTGTTTTAGGGAAGCATTCCTCTTTTACTTCAGCCATTGATCATTTACACCCCATTTATCTCTTCCCCTGCAGCGCCATATATTTGACGTCCCCTTTCATTGCCATATGGTCAATATTGGCTGCCTCAAGCCTTGTTACTTTTAGTTGACGCCTTTACCGACCCTCTCCCCTCCTCCAACCACCACTGTGTTCTGGCAGAAACTCTCCACGACTCCCGAACCCTCATGTTCTGCCTACAGATCGGAGGGCTTTATCCACCCAGCATGCCATGCCCCCCAAAAGGGTAGGCCACATAACCAGCATTGGCATGAAGATGCCAACACAAAACGACCCCCTCTTACCATGTGAACTGTCGCAATGCTCTGAACGGCATGTTGCTGACTGGTCCTGCTAAATACTTCCACCCACACAGGCTGTGCCTTTTGTTGGCTGCCTTTTCCCCAAGTGCATCCTGGGAGTTGGAGTGTTTCATATATTTCTTTATTTAAAGTTCTTATATCCACGTGGCACATGCCCATAGGCCTCAGGGCGTGCACACAAGACAACCACGAAACAGACTGTTGCCCGGGATCGGGCTGGAAGAAAAACCACACAGCCGGACAGGTGGAACATAAACCTTCTTTATCTAGATTCCCACTGTAAACTGACGCGAAGCGCGCCTTCCCTCAAACCTCCCCCCAAACGTACGTCATCGGTTCCGCCCCTTAGTGGGCAGGGCCCATCTTGAAAACACAGTGGCCGGTAACACCACCCCTGGACAAAATGTCCAAATGTCGGACTAACATTCTTCGACCAGTCGTGCTGGTCTCTTAATGATCCGCTGTGGTCGCTCGTAACGGGCCTCTGCTTCTTCTTCATTTCTAGCATCCTCACTGTGTTCTGTTCTGCTAGAGTTTTCCCCAGGCGGGATCCACAAGTCATCTCGTGGGTCCTGTGGCTCAGGGGTGTTGGGTCTTGGGGGAGGCTCGCTCTCTTCTCTTTTGAGGTAGTGTTTGAATTGTTGACAGTTCGTCATGATGGCCTTATCGTGGTCTTGGGCTGTCACCACTGTCCCTTTCACCGCTGTGACTCTCATGGGGCTCGGGGCAAATCGTGGATCTGTCTTTCGTATCATGGGTTGCTGTACCAGAACTTCATCTCCGATCTGAAAGTCTTTTGCCGTTGCCTTGCGCCTTGTGTCAGTGTCCTGCTTCGCCCTTTCTTTCACTTCTGCATCTCGTTGAAATATTTCAGTATCTGAGGTCTCTGTGGCTGACGGGTTTCGTATGATGCGGGTGTGTACCTCATACCGAACCATGAGTTCAGCCGGTGTTTTGTTTGTGGCTTCATGTGGCGTTTATATGGTAATCTCTGAGGAGTCGCACAGTGCTTGATGTGGGTTGATTGCTTCGATGCGGGCTCTCTGGATCATCTTCTTTATTGACGCCATGAATCTTTCCACCATTCCATTTGCTTGTGGGTGTCGAGGTGTGATTTTCATGTGTTTGAAACCTAGGTGTTTTGCCAGCGCTGTGAATTCATATCCGCCTAAGGGTGGTCCGTTGTCGGACTTGATCACTTTGGGGATGCCCCATTCACTGAGTACTTGCTCTAGTACTGCAGCCACTTGGGGAAAGGCTGTAGTGGCTAGCTTTTTGACTATAGGGAATCGCGAATACTCATCGATCAGGAGGAGGAGATAGCCCCCTGATTCTGTGGGTCATTAGAAGTCCATGACCACTCTTTCCCAGGGGTGGTCTGGTATTTGAGTATGTTGTAGAGGGGCAGGAGGTTCGGCTGGCGACGTGCACTGGCAGGCATGACAGTTCTTTACCCATTCATCCGCTGCAGTGTCCAGGAATGGGAACCAGACGTGACATTGCAGTTATTTTTTTGTGTTTTCGGCCCCCCGGTGTCCTTTATGTGCGGTGCGGACAACATCTTTCCTCAGAGCGGCTGGGATGACGATATGGCAGCCTCTGATAAGAATGTTTTGGTCTTTGATGGCCAATTCGTTATGTACTCTGGTTAATCTTTCGATTTCTTCTTTGCACACCCCTGGATCAGATAAAGTTGCTCGTTGGTGGTCTCTCCATTTGTTGATCGACACCAGGCTAATGGCGAGTGAGGTTGTGGCGTCCGCCACTGAGGCTGCAGCGACCATGTCCATCGATAGTGCGGGTGGTATTGAGTTTGCTGCTACGTAGTTGACATATGCGACATCCCATCTCCGTGTCAGTGGGGCTCCCACTTGATGTCACGACAGATAGTCGGCAGGGTTTAGATCGCCTCCGGGTCGGTGAATGATGTCGTAATCATATTCTTGAAGGCGAATGCCCCATCGCTCTATTCTCGGAGGCATCTTGGTGTGTGGATTGCCGAATAGTGAAAGCAGTGCCTGGTGGTCTGTTATCAGAGTGAATTATTTTCCGATTAGGAAGTTGTGAAAGTGTTCACATGCCCAGACTGCGGCTAGGCTTTCTTTTTCGGCCTGGGAGTAGACCATTTCTGGGGTAGACAGTGCTTTGCTTGTGTATGCTACCACATGCCTGGGGTTGACATCTGCTCTGCTCGTCTGTGCTAGGTTTGCTCCCAGGCCAACTGGACTGGCGTCCACTATCACTTCAGTGTGCCAGGTCGAGTTTAAATAGGCAAGGCGGTGGGATTCCATGAGAGCTTGTTTAATGGCATTGAATGCGCGTTGGCACGCTGGTGACCAGTCGAATGTGGCTTCCTCTTGTAGAAGTGGTTCTATGAGTGAGGCATAGTGCGGTATATATCTGGCGCAATATCCCGCCATGCCTAGGAAGGAGCGGACATCGGCTGTCTGTTGTGGTTCTTTGAGTTTTGTAATAGTGTCTACTTTCTCTGGGTCGTATTGTGGGGAAAGGTTTTCCTTCTATACATACTGATTGAAAGTGTCCTTCTCTTCCGCAGTTCGTGCACTTTTGTGATAGTGCTGGGCAGGATCCTGAAAGGACGTGTCAGCCTTAGTGCTGAATAGGTTCATGTCATCAAAGAGCATGTCCAGAAGTTTTTCTTGAACGTCTGGTGCAAACCCAACATCATGAGCAAAGAAAACCTTCAACACCATGAGGTGGTCATTATTCTTGCCACACAGTCTGAAATATCCTGCAGGGTGGTTTGGAGGGCAAAGCGCAAAAGGGAGGCAGAATCCCTGGTTGATGACCTGTAGGACTCGGGCCCTGGAAGAAGTAAACATCCACTCCTTGCCAAACTGGGATATTCTGCCTCCCATAGGGGCCTGGTAGCTGAAGTATACTTCTGAGAGGCTTTGTGCCAGGGGCTGCAGAGGGCACAGTGGAGGTGGCGGCACCTCCTGTAGATGCACCTCTGCCTCTAACCCAGTAGGTACGACGATGTCCTTGTTTGGCCGAGGGGGCCTGGACCTCTTCTCCTTTGGGCATAGGAGGCGGAGCAGCGAATCCCCCTGCCTTCAGGGCTTGCAGTTGCTGGACTGCTAGCCCCAGTGTCTTTGTGGTTGAAGCCTGAAACCTTTGAAAGGACGTGTCAGCCTTAGTGCTGAATAGGTTCATGTCATCAAAGAGCATGTTCAGAAGTTTTTCTTGAACGTCTTGTGCAAACCCAACATCATGAGCAAAGAAAACCTTCAACACCATGAGGTGGTCATTATTCTTGCCACACAGTCTGAAATATCCTGCAGGGTGGTTTCGAGGGCAAAGCGCAAAAGGGAGGCAGTATCCCTGGTTGATGACCTGTAGGACTCGAGCACTGGAAGAAGTAAACATCCACTCCTTGCCAAACTGGGATATTCTGCCTCCCATAGGGGCCTGGTAGCTGAAGTATACTTCTGAGAGGCTTTGTGCCAGGGGCTGCAGAGGGCACAGTGGAGGTGGCGGCACCTCCTGTAGATGCACCTCTGCCTCTAACCCAGTAGGTACGACAATGTCCTTGTTTGGCCGAGGGGGCCTGGACCTCTTCTCCTTTGGGCATAGGAGGCGGAGCAGCGAATCCCCCTGCCTTCAGGGCTTGCAGTTGCTGGACTGCTAGCCCCAGTGTCTTTGTGGTTGAAGCCTGAAACCTTTGAAAGGACGTGTCAGCCTTAGTGCTGAATAGGTTCATGTCATCAAAGAGCATGTTCAGAAGGTTTTCTTGAACGTCTTGTGCAAACCCAACATCATGAGCAAAGAAAACCTTCAACACCATGCTGGTGGTCATTGTTCTTGCCACACAGTCTAAAATATCCAGACCTACCTGATTGAAGAAAGAATCTGTCAGGAAGCTTCCTTGCCATCCCTAATCGGAGCCTCAAAACCATCACGCATCTCCCCTTCAGGAATGGGCTTTGCCACCTCCACAAAGACATAGCAGAGCCTGAAGGAGAACTTGGCTAAGGCAAAGAAGGCATTCACACGCCAGAGACACAGCCTCGAAGGACCATAAATCTTCCTTCCCCTTGCATCAAGTCTCTTGCTCTCCCTGTCAGGGGGCAAGGACAGAAAAGATGTGGTCTTTGGATACGCTGGAGCGTCCTGGACCACTAAACATTCCCATACTGCATGGGCAGAGAGAAACAGCGGGTCTGAAGGTGCCAGCCTGTGCTTTGTATCTAGGTCCCAGTCAACAGTGAGCACTGAGGCCGGCTCGGCCGAGAGCTCCAGAACTGGCTCTTCTACAGCCTGATTGAAAGGCAATAGTGTCTCCTTCTTTGGATATTCATCCAGGATGTCTCTTAGCACGTACTGAGCCTTACGGCCTGAAGGGATAGACAACTCCAAGGTGTCGCCCACCTTGGCCATCAGGTACTGATAAGTTATTGTTATTGTTATTTTGCATTTATATAGCGCCTTATATACCATTGGTATGGTCTGAAGGCGCTGGTAGGTTGAACGCCCTTGGGAACCGAAGTTCGGGTCAGTAGAGAGGGTGAAGAGAGTCAAAAGGTGCGTGTGCGCACAAGGTATGTGTGCAGCTGGTGCGGAGTTAATGTGGTAGCTGCTTCTTAGCGGTAGGTGTGGTGGTTGAGAGGTCAGGAGAATGTGTTCGCTCTGGCAGAATTTATCCAGCTCGAGTGTGGCTGCGTTAGGCCTGAGGAGAAACGCCTGGCTGGGGGTGTTAAACCAGCGGTGGTTACTTAGAGTGATGGGGAGTGAGCGGGAGATGTTGACATGAGAACAGTTATGCCGAATGGTGTCATAGTATCCCTGTGTTCTATTTGATGGTGGTGTAAAGAGGAGAGTAGGCGTGGGGTGTGGTATGATATATGTTCTTTCAAATGTTCCCGCATACCAATGCATATTATGTACGTCACGCAATTTATGCGATCAGGTACACACTCGCGCATTCATAGTTCGTCTTGCGTGCTCTAGTCTATCCCTCATTTTCAGTGTGCTTCATGTATGCTCTCATGTGTTCCATATGCATGCACTCCCGTCCTCCCCGCGCATGCACTCCAGTCTGCCTATGCGCTCATCCGGTCTGCACGCTCATCCGGTCTGCTCTACACAGGCATCGGCTCCACGCAGGCATCCGCTCTACACAGGCATCCGCTCTACACAGGCATCCGCACCACACAGCTATCCGCTCCACACCGGCATCCGCACCACATGTTCTCGTCCGCTCTACATACATTCGTCCGCTACATACAGTCGTCCGCTCCATACACTCGTTCGCATCCACACCCGTCCACACCCTCGTTCAATCCGCATAAGTGGCTTGTGTCTTGCCCCGCATAGGAGCAGGGAGCATGTTGACCTCCAGTGAGGTGTCCAGTCCACTTGCCTTCTGCAAGCCTGCTGAAACATTCACTTTGTTTCCCAGGCTTCCCATAAAACTCCTCCAGGAAGTCGCTGACCTCCCTTTGATGGAGGGGTTCCAGTCCGAACTAATTGGGTTGCTCTCTTTATGAATGTCTCCCAACTATGTAATGTATGTTCTTCTGGGAGCGAGACAAAGTCCCTTGGAACTCTGGCACTGTTTGCATCGGTCGGTGCTGAAGGCATTGTGTAAGGTGGAGCCACAGTCAGTCAGAGGACCGATGTCCG
Source organism: Ambystoma mexicanum (assembly GCF_040938575.1). Taxonomy (NCBI): domain Eukaryota; kingdom Metazoa; phylum Chordata; class Amphibia; order Caudata; family Ambystomatidae; genus Ambystoma; species Ambystoma mexicanum. Next base: position 177,602,100 of record NC_090927.1, on the reverse strand, counting down.
GAAACGGAACAGTGTGACCTTCGGACGGGACCATGTCTTATCTACCCCCATCTGCGGGTGGAAAAGATTCCGAAGAACAGCAGCCCTGGGAGATAGATATCAAATATAAGGAATCTGTGGGAGGAAGAAGCCCATAAGAAATATATTTCCCCTTTCCACCAATTCCGGAGCAGCAATCAACTCCTTTTGAAATACCCCACATCATCCTGACATATGGGGGAAAACATAGTTTTTTGGTGCAAGTGTCCAAAATCTGTAAGGCACTCCCATGCTCTCTTCACTGCCACCCCAGCTATTCAATACTTATAACACAACTGAAAACATACCTTTCCTAAATGGATTCTGTGCATGGCCACAAGTGCCAAAACACACTGTGCGGTGTGGTGTGCGTTATATAAATGTCATCACTCACTCACTCACTGACAAAGAGCTATGCAATGTTTTCTTGGCCACACCAACTGTCTACAATAGATTCCTGCAGAAACCTTTTCAGAAGGTTCGGAAAGCCCCCAAAAAAGGTGGGTATAGTTAGGTACTGCACCCATTCCCATTGATACCCCCCTTAAGCTGCATTGGGTGCTCCCTTGCACAACATGTACAGTGATGGGTGACCCTTGGGGTTACGCATTTCTGTGACCAAGAGCGCCACATGCGTCTGCATCTATTACCTTTTATCATGGGTGAGAGCAGGACATCTCATTCACCGCAAAGACAACATGTTCCATTACAATCTGTAAGTGATTATCCAGTCCAGGTTTTTATGTTGTATTTTGGGGTTTGTAATCTGAGCTTTATAATAGGAACCACAGAAATACCAGTCCAAGAATGCAAAGACAAAAAGTACTGGATAAGCACCTACAGATTGGAAGGAATTATGTTGGCAACCTTACAAAGAGAGGCAGCATCCCCAATTGCAGGTCCCTGGTGCAGAATACAATCGTGGCTTCATTCTTGTAGTTCAGAATGCCACACCTCATGCTTTCCTTGCGATGAGCTAGGAAGTTTCTTGTACCCACAGCAGACAGGCAGTATTGCATATGCATTGGTCTTGCTACTTGTTACAGACCTTTTCCAAAATGTTGGATTTTTGTAATCATATGACGCGTGCAATGTGAATCCGGATTTTAAAGATGTGAATCACGCCCAAAACCTTGTTTGGGGAGACACCTGCGGAAGGGCGGAGGGGGGAGACACGAGACATAAGTATTGGTGAGCATGCACACTTGCGGGACATTTTTACATGGAACAGCGTTTTTTAGGCTTGATCTCACAGATAAGGGATTTGATGGTGGACTAGCATGAGATTTGTATTTATTGTATTTATTGAGGACACCAGGAAAACCACACAGTTCATCGGCACACACAGTAGTGGGGGCAATGCCATGCGTGGGTGGTGTAGATCATGATCATGATCTGGGGACAGTGCAAACGTACGTGGGACGTTCACTGGGAGGGTAGTGCATGCGCAATGATATCATGGATGCACGGATGGCTGTGCTTTCTTGGCTTTAACTGTCCTGTATGTAACTCAAACCATGTGCCTACCCTTGACGTGCAGCACTCATGTCTTGCATCATTCCTAAAGATGGGGAGCTGGGGCGTCTACTTTATTGTTGATGTGAGACGGATAGCTTCTGTTCTCATCGTTCTGACAGATGTATTTGCTAAGGTTATACACTGTTCAAAGAATTTCATTAGCACTGCCTATTGATACACTTCTAGGGCTTATTTTCAGGAGGTGTTCATGTATTATTCAATTCCTCGGCCTGAGCTGTAGGGTTATTGGATGGTTAGAGTATGTTCTTACCAAGTGAAAAGTTCAGTTGAAAAGTTAAGAAGCTTATAAAATAAGAATGGCGAACAGATTGCTCACAAAACGGTAATTGATCCTTCTGAAGCCTACGCGTGGCCGGGAGATCCATATCTGTGTAATATCTAGCCTGAAAGGAATCCTTGTGCTCCTTCATCTCCAGGAGAAATTAATTAAGCTATTGGAAGGAGCTCTTGACTGGGATTTGGGAAGGAAATGCAGGAGGGGTCGGGAAGGTGGGGCACATGCAAGCTCCTCTAGCAGCTGGATTTCCAAATATTGAATCATATATTGTGTTTCTTCCCTACTCACCTTTACACAGGGTTCTCGCATGTGATAAAGATAACGCAGCTTGTAATGGTATTCTGCCTTACATGGGCATGAGTATTGTTTGATTTGCTTCCCCATGGTGTACAAGTCACTTTGTGCATTATACAGATAAAATCAAAATGGCGTGTAGAGGATTCAGTCAGATGTTTTTTTCAGGGCCAACAGGACGGGGTCTGTTTACTTCTCAGTATAGCGTTCAGTGTTATACATTTCACAAGGCACAAGACAGCAGGTGTCTAGAAAATGTGTCCATCTGATGCTTTAGATTACACCTCCCATGATCTCTCACTTTTTACTATGCAGGTTAGGACTGACAGGAGTTGTAGTCCAAAACATCTGAAGAATGAAAGGTTGCAGTACCCTGGCATATATCTACCAGCATATATTTACTTTGAAGGCTTTGGTAATCGTTTCTGGATCACAAATTAGGCATTTAAGTGCACCTACTAGTTCTTCAGGGAGACACCTAGCCTCACAGATGTGATGTCAACTTGGATTAATGTCTTGAAAGACTTGTCCCCTTGAGATGGGCCGTTGTTGTCAACAATCCTGGCTCTGAATGGGTGTGTGCTAGGATCCATATTTATTTTCTTATGTCCTATGGGAAAGGGCCTGCTTTCAGACCCTGTCAGGGGAGATAGGGGGTAACCTGACCCTGGTGCGAGGCCTGAGTATGAGACCCCCTGCCTGCCTTCCTTACCTGACAGGAAGGTGGAGGAGCGGCCCCAGCGAGATACTGCCAAAGGAGACTGTTGCAGTGCAGCAATAAACAGTAGCATGTCTTGGCTGTGTGAGCTGGCCCAACGCAGCAGCCCGTGGAACACCAGAGAGATGCATGAGCTGCCCACTACTGCAGCAGGCAGGATGCCAACATTGCAGTGCGAGACGCAGCTGCTACAGCTCTGATAAGAGAGTAGGGAGTGGAGCCAAACAAGATGACTCTGGAGTACATTGAACTAACACCCCAGGATGCGGCGGCTAGGATAACACTGGCCACCGCAAAGGGAAAGGTTCCCCGGTGTCGGGCACACTTTAAGATCACAAGATCCAAATGAACGGGCTTCGGCGGACTGATGCCTAAAAGTGCAGAACATTGAAAGCACGCTGTTGACTGGCAGACAAAAAGACAGCTTTTCACTCGCAAGCCAAACATCCAAATGCTGTTTTCAGAGAAAGAAAAATACAAATGCTAAGTGTGCCCTGTATTCGAGTGACTAGATCAAAGGCCTGAAACTACTTTGCATTACATGTGACTGATGCCTAAAGCACAGCTTTGCAACACGGAGAGCTACCTTGGAAATATGTGCATTCTGCATCTTGGACGCAATGAACCATTTAAATAGGAAACTCCATTGACAGAAGTAATTTGAGGGCACATTTTAATGAAGGTGATTACTTTTTAACCTATGGAAAAATACTGACACAAGCAGCATAAGGTAAAATGAAGAGATGTCTTGTATTTTCTGCGAGTTGTAAAGTCGATCTAATGTATAGACATGCAGAATGTAAAAGCATCATATATTTTGCTGTTCCTAGGAATTGAGCTAAAAGCTGGTCTTAGCACAAAAGAGCTTTGCCATGAGATTCAAAGGCCAAGGACTGTTCCCCTTGCCGTTACACTTACCAATCCCTGCCTTCCACCCATCTGGAAAATCTTTTTGATGGTTCTGCCAGCCAGGAAAGGGATGGAGCTTGTGCCTGACCAAAGTGTTATGGTGGTGATTTGGCCCACACTGTGAAAACAAAAGACCCAGCCAATGGATGTGAAAAAATACACATAATTATAATTCAATTAATGGTCTCTCCCTGGGCTGACTGACAGTTGACATGCACCAGAGGAGGTTACATGAGTCCGAAGGTGGAGCCATCCTCTCTGCTCTCAAAGATAAGAGAACAAATGGCCCATTAGCCCTGGGAGGAGGAGTGTAAATGACTTTGTAGCAGGCAGGGTCAACAAAGAAGCAAATGGCCCAGACCAACGTCTAAGTTTCATTAAAAGAAATGTAATGTGGAATTGAAGTTAAAATTATCCATATGACCTGAGATTACCATAGGTGCTATGGTGAAATCCTAACTGTTGATTATCGCGGGAACCGTAATTCCTACCGAAATGGTTCAAATATGTCCTAAATGCTTATCCAATGATATAACTCCATTCAAATTTGAGCTTGGTACTGAGAGTTAGAACCTAAAATGTAATTCCAGCGTCCCCAAAAAAGGTATGGAGTGGAGAGTCGGGAAGATGGAAACTTATTAAATTCAATATATGTCTGTAAAATCTTGTGATGATAATTGTTATACCTCTTGAATGAGTCAAAAAAATCTGCCATTCGCATCAGCACATCAGCAATCGCGTGACGAAATAAGACACAGTGCATTAAGTCCGACATGATCAGACTAATTCAAAATATATAGTTTGTGACTCTTATTTGTAAATTGGAAAAACATGTCATGTTGTAGATTTTTAACTTCATAACTGTAGGGCTTAGAAATGCTAATGGAGATGGGTGGGATTATACTTCCCAGTAATGGAACCTAATAATCAGAGGACAGGCTTTGTTTAAGGGGGAGGACAAATAGATGTCCAATCCGAATAATGAGCCAGCACCTCATAATTTAGATATTTGGGGTGTGATTAGGAGTTTAAAAGGAGATATACAATGGGAAATAGGAAGAGTTGTCTGAAATGATCTGAGTGGGAACTGCTGAGAAATTGCTGGAGGACCAACATTGCCTGGCAGACAGAAGAAGAAAGGAGCAAGAGGAAATTGTGAAGAAACCTACGAATCCCTCACTGAAAACCTGCCTAAAGTCTCCTACAATGTGGCCAGGGAAAGGTAGACAATTTCTGATCCTAATCTTGGGGGTGGTGTACTGTTGGAGGATCACCTGGGAGGAGACTGAGCCCAGGGTGGTGAGGAGATCCCATGGGACGAGACGCAGTATTTTTCCTCTGTACGGAAGTGCCCTTCTGGATTGCCAAACAGGTAATGGCACATTGCCATTATAATCTTCCTGACCAACATGTAAGATTTGTAACCCGGGGTATAATTTCTGTTAAATCTGAGCAGGTCATGTTAACATAAGATCTTCTGAATGAACACCCTCCTTACTCCCAAAGGTATAATGTAAAAGGATCTAGAGAAAGTACCTTGAATTCAATGTCTTCCTCTGTAACAACTAATTCTAACAGTCCATCTTTTAATGAGTTTAAGGGAAATAAATCTACCTTTAAAAGTAACTCAGTTGTTAAAAGAAAGAACTTTGTTAAAGGTAACTACATATCCCATAATCCGAGAAGTACTGGAATGAGAAATAGTGATAAAGAGGCATGCTGTAGCAGTTGTCAGGCAATTAAGCCTAATATTCCACACCTGAAGGAACCTGGGAGGCATAAAAGGCCCCCTCAGGTGCAGGCAATTGGAAGACGTTTTAACTGTAACTGGAATGTGAGCTGCAGCAGTAGTAGCAGAAGCAAGAAGGCACAAGGCTGGCAAACCAAGCACAAGTGGGAGAGCAAGAGGAAAGCTGGAATGTGGAGACAGCAGATATCACCTGCTTGTTCTCAGAGGGTCCTGTACTCTGAAGTGCAGAGGCTGCACAGCGGAAGGCATGCAGCAGAGATGTCTGTCCATACGTGTGCCTGATTGTTGTGGCTGCTGTGTAGTGAACGTGCTGGAGGCCGAGGCAAGAAGCAGTTGTGAAGCTGTGGGTCTCGGGAGCGAGAGGGGCTCCATAAACATGTGGCCAGACCAAAGGCACCTTCACAGAGGAAGGGTGTGGCTCCCCAAGAATCCAGAAACAGTAGAAGTTGTAGCAGAAGTCGTGGAAGCCATGCAATCCATAGAGCAATTGTTTAAGAAGATGTTGGGTGAACAGCGTTCTAATACCTTGCCCGAGCATTGCCGGGAACATTATCCAGTTCCCTTTTTACTTGTATATGGTTTAAAGCGAGTAGAAGTTGTTGAAACTGAAATACCTGAACACTGGAAATGTAGCACTCCTGTATAAAAGAAAGTCCTTTTACTCACGTAGAAAGCAAGCGCTGATTAAATCCATTGTTCGATCTTTAAAAGACTGTTGCTATCTGAAGGAGTGGTCGTGTGTCATGGATTAAGGAGAGTGAACTTTGCAAAGACCATTACCGACTACCTAACTTTGATAACACAATTATTAAAACCTTAAACTTGTAGAAATTACATCAAGAGGTGGTCGCATGTGCCTAATTGTGATTCCCAAAGGAGGACTGACCTCTATTCTTTACTTTAATGCAGCATGCCTTTGATATATAAGAAGTCAAAGTGTATATACTATTGAAGAAGAGAACAAGCATTGCCCAAGCTAAGAGTCTCCCCATATTAACAGTGAAACCAGCCTTTCTCAGAGTTGAAAATCAATCTAACTGTTAATGTGAAGTTAACTGGCCTACGAAACAAGTCCAACAAGGCTTCTGGGAAATTACTTGGGCTGAAAACTAGCAGAAATGTGTAGGTAAAGTTGAGGAAGGGAAACTGGCTGCTTGTAAAGTCTATTTTGAAGTTGGCCCAACCTGTAGTGCCAGAGACTGTGGAAGAGAGAAATAAGTGAGTCTTAAAGGCAAACCCAGGTTGTTATTGTGGCAGACAGACAAGAGGGGCAGCCATTCAGAGGATCTATATCATGCCTAACTGAAGTTGTTGAATTACTTCTTGTCAAAGCATGTCTAGAAATATAAATCACTAAAGCTGTGGTAGTAGTCCAAAGTACTGAAGATGTGATGGTATATATGGCTGTCAGTAGATGCAAAATTGTGGTAGCCTAAATGAGGTGGAATACTCTGAGGCATAGTTGACTGTTCTCATGGTGAATCAAGAAGAAGTGAAGTTGTTAAAGTCAAAGCAGCAGAACTAAGTAGTCATCCTGACACAAATACCATTGCAAATACTCAAACTGTAACTATTAACCAAGAACTGTGTATCACTGAGAGTTGCGGATATTGCATTTCTTTTGAACTGTGGAAAAGTCTTCTTGAAGAGGTAACAAAGCTTCATAGCTGGGATTACCATTGATGCTATTTGGTGGAACTGGAAAATGAATATTTTACCAAGTAGAAGAGATTTGCCATCATTGGAACTTTGGTTAACAATCTTTTACGCTGACTTTGAAACTTCAAGTACTGATTTGAGACATTTCTTTCTTTGGTTGAACACTGGTAGAATTTTCTTCGAATCCTGGGGAACAGAAATTACCCAGGACATTAGAATGTTATTCAGAAACTGTGAATGTTGTTTGTTATGTCGTATTGCCATATATTTTCTTTGTGTATTTGTTGATTAGTGTGAGGGCCAGTTATCCTGTGTTAGAGTGTTTCCCCTTTTCTTTGGTTAGGCAGGTAAATCCTCTGCAGAGTAGGGATAGTGAGCCTTTTCATATCATATTTCTTTTGAGAATAAAATGGCAAGTGTTGATAAATCATCAAACAGTTGTCTGCCTCACATCACTGATTCCTCACAAAAACCAGGAAGAGAGACAGAGGCTGGGTATCCATAACCAGGAGAGGCAAATCGGGGGATTGATGTTGGAGTCTGACCAGGTCCCTGTCCTTTACCAGGAGATGATCGAGGAGGCTTGATGTCTGTTCCTCAGCACAAACCCCTGAGATGTTCAATGTAAGTAAACTTGTCTAACAGAACCAAATATTTTGGGGATATGTTTGAATTAATACCATCCCCTTATTTATTGGAAGGCATACAGAAGTAGGTCCCTAGCCTTTCCTTACCAAGTAATGATGTAATTATTATCCATGTAGCCAAATGACATCGGTGATTTTCTGCAAGTTCGAAATCTACAACATCTCTCCCAGTATGAATAACGGTATAGTCACATAAAGTAATTTTGGGACTACTTATAGCTTTTTTACCAACCTCAAAATTCCCTAACCAGGGAGGAGGGGAAGGGGCATTTTAAAACAAAGTTCACTTCTGTTCACCATTCTCCAAACCTGCCTTAAAGCAGAGGGGTTACACGCGGTAAACTGAATATCTGGGTTTGTGATGGGGCAGAAGAGTGTCTTGCCCAGTTAAACAGAGTGAAGTCACTGACTGAAAAGGCACACCCTCTACTGAGAGTGTGAAAGAGACTTCAAATTAAATAGAGAGTTTTCACTGAAGAGTGGGAAAGGAAAAAGATTAATTACATTTTAAGAAAAGTATTTTTGTTAAAAGTTGGTTGTGCTAGAACCTTGTTAGAAATAGAACACACGTAGGGATGTCAGAGCTGAATGGCATTGTGCATTAAAAGTATTTTGCCAATTGAAAAGTGCTACATGTTAATTAAAGTAAACCCTATGAAAAATATATAGTGAAGTTACATTGTTTGTCATGTCCAGGGTGCTGCTTAATTCTTTACATTAGGTGTGTTGTGAGTGACCCCATCATTTGAAGTGTTTATTCAACCTGTGTGTATTTTTACATGAGAGCAGGATTGAAAATACACATGTTGAGTATTGGGTATTTTGTGAATTCTATTATCATAAGTGAATAGTGTTCAACTTATTTGTATTGAAGTTTGTGCCACAGCGTAAGGTGATGTGTCTAGTGATCATTTGTGTGCTTTATTGATTTTGTCTACTAAATAATACATATTTATTATTTCTGCACACCGGGGTGATTGCTGGCTTATCTTTTGCACAGTTGTGAGGTCTGATAGTGGTGTGAAATGAGTCAGAAGCAGGGCTAGTGAAAGATCTGATAAATTGAGTTATTTGTGCTGCATTCTTGATTGGGGAGGGAAATAATGCCCTGCATTGTTTTGCCCCATGAATATCTCCAACACTGGTGAAGCCACGAGGCAGTACGGCTGTCCACTGCAGAGCGTAGCGCCAACTGGCAGTATCAGTGAGAGAAATATGCAGAAGAGAGGTAATTTGGTAGTAGAAAGCGATAGTGAACGATACTGAGTAGAAGCATCAGTAGACTGATAGTAGTAGGAGGAAGGAAAGGTAGTAAAGGGATAGTGTTAATGACGGAGTAGGAATAGTAGCAAAGGCAGAGTAGTAAGAGTGAACGAGAGTGGGAGATTAGGAGTTGTGGTAGGAGTAGAGAGAGAGAGATTTTATAATGAAAAAACAGCAATAGAAAGGGAAGTCGAATAGGAGGAAGGAGGAAAGAAAACAATGGAGGGAGCAGAAGGTATGGACCTTAATCAGTAGAAGTAACAGGAGAAGTCAGATCAAAGGGTGGAGATGGAAAGGCGGAGTGATAGATTGGAGGGACAATAGTACAGCGGGAAGAGAAAATCTAAAAGCCAGTGTAGTGAAGCGTCAGGTAAGATCAGTTGTGCGAAGAGAAAGGTGACACTGGCCCTCATTAGGACCTTGGCGGAGGACCATGGTGCAATTTGCACCATGGTCCATGGCGCAAAGCTGCCAACTCCGCCAAGGTGGTTGGCGGACTTACCGCCCCATGCCGACCTTGGCGGGGCGGTAAGTCCCCAATCCCCATTTTACCCTTCCCCATTCCCATTCTTGCCCCATAGGGTATAATGGGAGTGGGGAAGGCGTTAATTACGCCACCGTAAATTACGGTGGCGTAATTAACAACAAGTCCCGTAGCGCCATGGATTTTTCCGCCTGCAAAAAGCAGGCGTAAAAATCCTTCCATGGCGCTACGGGAACTCGTAGTCTGGCGGAGAGATACGCCATGCACTACGCCGGCGTAAAACCCTCTCCGCCAGGGTCCTAATGAGGGCCACTGTGTGGAAGAAGGCACTGCCCCTAACAACTCCCCTGGGATACTAAGCAGGCTAGGTCAGGAAAAAAGAAAAGTCCCCTACTGGAGTCAGTTAGCTATCATTTTAGGAAAACCATAAGTAGTACAAGCAAGTGAGACAGATAGTTGTTCCCTTTTGGTAGTACCAACATCCCGTTAAAGACGGATAGGCTAGGGAGGAGGTAAACATGTGGGCAGTATAGAGTGAACGACAGCCCTATTGCCAAACATCCAAAAGAACCCAGTAGTCCCTAAAATAGCTAACAGGAACTCTATTGGCAATCCATCTGTCAAATCATCAATAAAGATCCTTGGACTTACGATCTGACTCAGAGTGGTTATTTGTGGTGGACACCCTATCACAGTTAATCATTTTAGACTAAACATGGGTATGAAGTAACGGATCCTTTTCCTTTGCTACCATACAAAGGTGTGGGTGACCAGTGGTGTTCCATCACGGATGGCCAGTCCTTGATCTTTGTTTCTTCATGGAGTGAATTTGAAAGGCAGTTCGGGATTGGTCCATCCGGGTTTGACCCATCTCAGACCTTCTTATTAGCTCTTTCCCTTCTTAATGACCATGTGATATTGTAATCTTTCTCATTTCATAGTGGCTAACAGGTACATTGTAGCTATTACTCATAATTATCTATTTCAAGTCATTAAATCTGTGCCCGGACCTCAGCACCTTCTTGAAATTCCCTGAGCATTGGTTCATGGCTGTGCATTGTTTTGCTGCTGTCTGGCTCCATGGGGAGGGATGGTGCAGTGTTCATCTTTGGCTGTGCCATCTCTGTGTGGCCAGGCATGTGTTTTCCTCTTAAATTGTGAGGTATGTTTGTTCCAAAGATCCCTTGTAGTTCGAGAACCCTGTATCACACTCTCTCTATCAGTCCCCAGGGCTGATGGGACATGTAGTTCACTGTTGATGTTGTGTCCTCCAAGATGAATTAAATATACTGTGTGTACTGTGGTCTGAGTAGTGGCTGGGCCACCCCAGTTCCATGTGGGACAGCCCCTTCATAACAAAGGATGGGGAGTTCCTCTATCCCACCACTAAACCTCTTGCTATCTTCACTACCGACCCTGTTACTACAATTGGTTTAATTCCTTTTCACTACTTGCCCCACTCCACTGAAATTCTCTACCCCCAGCCATCAAAACAAACCTCCCAGTGAAACTCTTAAAAACGAGGCTCAGCTACTGCTCATTCTCCCAACTAACTGCCCAAACTATATTTTGTGCATTTTGCCGTTTTAACTACTCTATGTAATGTATTTATATGTACATTCTAGCTTCCACTATTTATGTTAAAAGTATTATGGAATGCCAGCCATCCAAAGAAGGCATATTTTGACAGAGAAATACATGAGGCCAAAAAGAAACTTGGAACAACCATCAGTGTCATGAAGAGCGCTGACCGCTCTGACGCCTTGCAGAAAATTAAATTGGCCAAGAAAGAGTACCAACGGTGGGCAGTCTCGGGAGGATAGCTCAGGGGCAACGTGCTCGCCTTGGAAGCAAGATGACACGGAGCAACACAGGTTCAATACCCGGGTCCGCGCTTAGAAACCTCTGGGTATTAAGCGCATTATAAATAACCTATCATATCATATCATACTTCGCCATCAAGCATACAAGGCCAATGAAGTCTGCAAACCGTGGCTTTCTTTGCCAAGACTAATAATAACCAGGGCATATGGACAGTGGTTAATGGCACTAAAAATAAATCTTTACCCATTAACAGTGTGCCTGAACACGAATGGATCATACACGTGAATAAGACCCTAGGAGTCCAAGATAAAAATTAGGATCTTACTCCACCTAATGGGGCAGCCTGGAGTGGTAGCTATACTATTGAGCTATACTGTTGATGATCTTCGAACATTTGATCAAAAATCTCCATACCTCTCGAGCAATGCACTCGTCAGATTGTCCCCTGAGAAATGGATGCATGCCCTGAATTTACTAATCCAATGGATAGGCAAACACGGGCTCATACCTAAAACATGGCATGAGAGTGTCATACTGCCCATCAATAAAAAAGGAAGCTGGAAAGATCCCTCCAACTACCGAATGTTGGCAATGTTAGACATCCCAGACAAAATATTTGTAAAAGTCCTCCTGAAAGAGCTAAACCATTGGATAGAAGACAACCACATTCTCTCAATCAAATCAATTTGGCTTTTGTGATAAATCTTCCACAACTCATAATATCACCAATTTAGTTTCTGAAATAGAATATTCGTGGAATAGATGGAAAAGTCTTCCATCAGCTTCCTGTCTATGGCACATTCATTGATTTTAGTGCAGCCTTTGATACTATTGTAAGGCAAAAATTGTGCCATAAACGGGATCGATGGGGGATATCTGCCAGGCTGCTTCTATGACTCGGCTACTGTATGCAGACACATTAGTTAGAGTGAGACTTGACGGTGAAGGCAAAATATCTAAATCCATAAAAACATGCTGAGGGGTCAAACAGGGCTCTATCATGGCTTCCACTCTTTTTAATCTGTACTTGGATGATCTCCCACTAGAATTAAATGCAATTTCATCTAATGATGTCAAAATCGCTTAAATTAGGTTGGCTAGACTACGCAGACAACCTCTTGCTTTTAGATTGTACTCCGAAAGGACTGTAGGCTAAGTTAAATACTCAATATTGGAAAAACTAAAGTAATTGCCTTCTTAGGAAAAAGAAACTCCAAAGTGTAACCAGAATATTGAAGTGATAGAGTGCTATAGATATTTAGGTGTGTTAATTGAACAAAACCTGTTTTGGAAGCAACAGTAGACTGAAACTAAACTGAAATGTATGAAGATTACAATGGCATTAAGTCATGTTATAGGCACACAAGGAGGATGCTCAATCAGCACAATCTTATTGCTATATCTTCTAAAGTTGTACCTTGCCTGCTTTATGGTGTTGAAATTTGGGGGGAAAAGTCTAAAACTGAGATGAACAGATTTGAAGCGAAGATTTTAAAGATTTTATTTAGAATGCCAAAGTCACTCCCATGTGAGTATATATTATTCGAATGGAACTTGATGCGTATAGGCGATATGTTAGATTTTACAATCGCAATGCTATTCGCCAAATTAAGTACGTTGATATAATGACACTTTCCTCGTCGAGCTCATGAAATGTTTTAGTAATTTAGATAACTACCATGATATGTGTTTTAGATTTCATGCAATCTACATATTTTAAATGGGCTAAAGGATATCCTTATGATTGGCTAGAGCTTTCGCATGTGAAGATCAAACACCAAATGAAAAAGCTAATTCAAAATCTAGGCAAAGAAAGGTATATGATTGAACTGGCAACTAAAGTTAATAGTGGCATGTTCCTGCAACAATGGTTGAATTATCTCGAACGTCCTGAATATCAGGCTGCATTTCCAGATAGCAAAATAATTAGGAGGTGCCTACTATTTAAATTTAATATGTGCGACACTTTGGAAATAGTGGGTGCGAAATGTGGAATTGTAAGAAAAAATAGGTTGTGTAGATTATGCGGGACTTCATCAATTGAAACTGCCGAACATATCATCTGTTGATGTGAGAGTCTCAATTTTGTAAGATTGAAATATTTGAAAGCCTATGATAATTTTAGCGATTTTGATAATGTGAATGACATATGGGAAACCCTATTGAAAGGAAACAATATGAATTAAATTTGTCACATGATGAAGTTTTATCAGGTTAGTTTAAATAGTCTTAAACAATTGTCCATTGGCATTCTTTTTTTAAAGTAGAATGTTAACAATAATGAACTTGGTCTGTGTTGGTAATTGTATTTTATATTGTGTGTTATATGCAAAGCCATTGTTGGCTGAATGCATATTATTGTAATAAATACATGAGTAAAAGTATTCTGTCCTCCATTCCCTGTCCCTAGTATATGTTTTCACTTTTACCCTCTCACCATCTGGAATACGTCACTGAATAAAACAATGAGCTTATACAAAAGCACCTTAGACTGCCTGTTCTCTCTTATTGTCCACAATGTAAATCATGTGTGGTCAAAATGAAACCCTGTTCTTCAATAAATGCAAATAAAATCCCCAAGGTGCTCTCAATCCCTCTCCCCACGTTTCACTCTGAAGTTTTAGTTGTTAGGTCACTACCCTTCGTGCTCTCTTCTTCCTGCCGTTCCCTGCATCCCTTTCTTTGTGCGCAGATCTGTGAGCTTTCCCCTTTTTTCTCTCCTCAGACTCTAATGTGTGCTCTCCACTCTCTTGCTCTACCTTCTCAGTCTTTCAGGTTAGAGCATATCACATCATAAAATGTGTCTTAAACTTTTAATTCTTGCTACCCAACAGCACTTCTAGTTTGGCTGGAGTTACTCTCACATTGTCCTCGTTCTCCATCGGATAAGTATCAAACATCATCAGGGCTTGATGCCGCTGACCTTGTCCTCCCGGTTTTCTCCATCAACACAGAAGACAGTACATTTCACCTTGACACTCCATAATCCTAAGCAGAAATCCTCACTGCTCTGCTGCTGCACCACTTGTAGCACACTCACAGCTGAACGATGATGGCCATGACTTGCTTCACACAGCATGCCTTTTCAGGAGACAGTGGTTTGGGAAAATTGGTCATGTGACTTTCCCAAGGCAGCACTTTTTGTCAGTTATATCATGACACCTCACACTTTTATAGCGAGACCTCCGATTGCTACGCTCCGTACAGAGTACCGTCATACCCACTAGTCTTAAACCCATATGGCTTCCATTCCTAATAGTTGGATTGCACTGAAAGAAAAAAATGGAAGATAATGGCCCTCATTACGACCCTGGCGCTAAGTGAAAAACGATGGCGGTAAATGGTTACCGCCATCGTTTTCCGCTAGGTCCGATCATGACCCGTGACCGTTAACTACGATGCCATTAGCGGCATCGTAGTTAACGCTGCCGCTAACTGCGCCAATGGCGCGCGCACGCGACCTCCCACACCGTACTTAGCGCCATGGCGTAAAGGTACGCGAATGCCGACCCAAGCGGACATGCACCTAACGCCATCACCCAGCTCGTTAAGTACCTTACCGCCATGGTGCTAATTACGCCATCGCGAACCAACCGTAAAGGGCCTTGTGCAGTGAATCCAGCTGCCACAGGCGCACAGAATCAGCACAGGTGGAGGCAATACAGAGTCAGGAAGTACAAAAAGAGCACACCCAACCCCTTCCCAGACCCAGTCACACTCCACAATGATTCCAATAGGACTAGCAATGTTGGGGCTGGAGGACCTGATAGCAATGCAAGTGCTACAACTTCAACAACAACAACAACAACAATAGGCTGCACAGAGGAGACGCAGGAGGAGAAGGAGGGCAAGGCAGGGCCAGCAAGCCCCACCAGCACAGCCAGTGGCACCACGCAGGCAGCCCACAATCCCACGCATCAGAGCCAGTCCATTCAACCTCACCGCTGAGCAGATCCACACCCTGTACCGTTTGGACCGGGACACCATCAACACCATCGTATACATGATACACAAACAGCATGATAGAAACACCAACCGCCATCCCACCCCTACTGAATACCCCACCTGGCTGTGAGTAGCAGAGACAACGGAGCCAGATCATACCGTAAAGTGGTAAAGCAGCACAAACCTCAGCTGACACCACTAAACCTAATGCCGATGTATGCAGCCCCACCACGTGAATGAAGGTGTGCCCCAACATTGACACAACCATCTGCAAGTGCATTGTACCAATTCACACCACATTGACCTCAACGAAATGCACCTACATGCACGTCACCAGACACCATCCACTGAAAGGCCTGTCCCCATAACTGCGCACGAATGAGGCACATGACGGACAGAAACATCAACACACCATCACACAGACAGCAAGGCCCACAAAATGTCCCTATCAACATCAGTATTGCTCACTGGGGTCATGATGATGCTGACAGCAATGTTGCAATGATGTGAGCGTTGACCTCACAGGACACGTGCCAGGCCACCAAAACAAACGGCATGAACGAACACAGTGGATGGACACTCACAAGGCACTTGACCCCCCTGCATACATTGGTTGATGGCATGCACCACATTCCATAGGAGCCATGAGCATATACTGGTCGCATAGTGTGAATCAATTAGTGCATTCAAAAGAGGTCCGAAGTAACAGTTGGATGCAAGCCATGGTGGCACGTAATGTTTTTAAATAGACGTCATGACTGACACATACATTCTCGCCCACATACAGGTGATGCAGGCTATCCCCTGAAGAGGTGGCTCCTTACACCAGTCCGGAACCCACAGAACCAGCACGAGGAGGACTCCAACCGTGCACATACACGTACCCGTGTGGTGATTGAGCAGGCTTTTGGCCTATTGAAGGCACGGTTTCGCTGCCTCAGCAGGTCTGGTGGGGCACTCCTGTACCGCCATGAGAAGATGGCAAAGATCGTCATGGCATGTGTCATGCTACACAATATGTGCGTCAAACGCAATGTGCCCCTGCCCCCTGATGCTGAACTGCAACCACCTGTCGATGAGGATGATGAAGGTGGGGATTTGGCAGCACCTCATGGAGGCGGCGATGCACAGGAGGGGCGTGAAATGCGTAGTACTCTGATCAACCAATTATTCTAGCACACGCGAATGGGGGGTGTCACCTGGAGATGACGATTGTGGCACTGTGTGCGTCTGTTATATGGACACTGGGGACTGTTTACCAATAAATCACACATACGCAATGAGCAATGTCCACACATCTGATTTGTGCAAATATGAAAAGTGTATTGTGAAAGTGATTTTGTTGAACACACCCACTCCCCCCTCCCCCCTGAACTCCCCAACACACCCACTCCCCCCTCCCCCCTGAACTCCCCAACACACCCACTCCCCCCTCCCCTGAACTCCCCAACACACCCACTCCCCCCTCCACCCTCCCCCCTGGAATCCCTACAAAGGTGAGAGTAAGTCTGTGCAGCAGTGTCTGATGTAGGATTTCTCCACTGTCCGGCCACTATTGGCAGCCCCCTCCCCTGGCCCCCGGGGCACCCCTGCCTGTGCTGCGCAGGTTCCTCCCCGATCGGCGGATGGGGCTGCTTGGTGTCGAGCTGGCAGCCGAGGAGGTTCCTGCCTGCTCATTTGGACGCATGTCCCGAATTGTCTGCACAAGTTCAGTGATGACGTGCCGCACAGCGGCGAGTTCTGCGCAGATGTCCTTTGTGGAGGACTCTATAGCAGCCTTCACTGTCTCCGCACATTTCTCCATTGCTGCCGTTGACCCCCCACATTCTGCAACATGCTCATTAAGGAACGAGGATAGTTGCTGCTGCCGGGTGATGATCTCCTCCAGGCTTAGTTATTCTTTCTGGCCCATAGCTAATGGCAGTGGTATTCCCATTGGGCTGCTCACCTCCTGCAGCGGGGATGGAGAGCCTGGCCAATCGTCATCCTCTGACTGCCCCTGTGTAGCACCCGCATGCGGGCTGCTTAGGGACAGGTAGGGGGAATGAGGGTGGGCAGTGGGGCTTCCGACATCAAACTCCTCAATGATCCCTGCTTCGCTATCAGAGGAGGCTGCGATGGCAGCAGTTTCCCCAATAGTGCTGCTTGCAGCAGAGCCTGTCCCTTCTGTGGGCACGATTTGGGTAATGTCTGCTGCTGCTGCTGCTTCTGTGCTGCCTGCTGGGGTGGCTGTCAGTGCCCTGTCCTGTTTTCCTGGCATGGATTTTGGCTGCTGTGGGGTTTTCCTCGGGACGGCAGAGGTGGAGGGTTGTGGTGTTGGCACAGTTGTCCTGGCCCTCTTGGTGGGTGTGGAGGCAGTGGTGTCCTCATCCTCAAGGTCGGAATTTGAGCCTGTGGTGGAGCAAAGGAGGGAAAGTGTTATTGATGGGTCTGTGGACATTGGGCGGGCATTGTGACGACTGACATCTTATCAGTTAGTACATGCGGCACATTTGAGGCAGGGGAAAACAGGTTGTCTCCCTTTTGTGTGGAAGTAGCATGGAGGTATGTGGGTGCCTGCAATTAGGGTGTGCATACTGCATGTGTACAGGGTGGAGATCGGATGTATCTGTGGGCAGTCTCCTGCTGATGTGTTGCATTTACACTATGGGGCAACATTGTACTTCACATGAATGGACTTTGGTGAATTTTGCATGGCTTGATTTGAGCCACCTACCTGCATCGCCTGATGTCGGGGCTCCTCTCTCCATTCCTCCTACTCCTTCTATGCTCTCCATTCCGATGGTGGAGGCACAGATTTCCTCCCATGGCTGCAATTTGATAGGGGACTCCGATCCTCCCCCGGTTGCCGTGGCCAGGTTTCTGTTTGCCGATAGTATGCTCCTGACTCTGAGCCGGAGATCGTCCCACCGCTTGCGGCACTGTCTCACATTGCGGGGTGTTGTTCCCACGGCACTAACCCGCTGAGCTACCAGTGCCCATATGGCCTTCTTCTTGGCTATGGCCGGTCTGGTCATTTGGTTGGAGAATACCACTGCGGCGTTCTCCTGGAGGGTCTCCGCAAGCATGGTGAGCTCCTCTCTGGTGAAGCGGTCTTGCCGCTGGCGGTCACAGGCTTTCTTAACCACTTTAGGCATTTTCTTGCAGGAAGAAGGTCGATGATGGTATTTGCCGGGTCCCAGGCTCGGATGTCCAGTGGTTGCGGAGGATGGCAATGGATTGTGTTTTTAAAGATGGCCGCCGTGCTCTTTCCCGTTCCGCCGCGGTGACGCTACTTCCGGTTCCGCTTATCTACGGTCACCGCTAATTGCGGTGACCGCTAACTACGGTCACCGCTATGAACGGTGGTCGGGGTGGCGGTGGTGCACCTTGCGCGGCATACGATGCCGGTAGGTGCCGTTTTGGGGGCATTAACGCCATGGCGCAGTTTACATTACCGCCATGGCATAATGCTCGTGCGCGATGGGTCGTAATATGGCGCTCTTATCGCCATCGGACCATGGCGTTAACGCTCATTACGCCATGGCGGTAATTTCGATTACTTACCGCCTGGGTCGTAATGAGGGCCAATGTGTTTAATGAATAGTGAAGAATTGATAATAACCTCATAACATCTTCTGAATACATTTAGGGTAAAGCAACTGGAGTGGCATTTTACAGATTACAGGTACACTTTGAAAAAATAGTTTCAGACTTTTGAAATTTGCAGCAAGACAGTTGTGGCTGTGGATTTTGGTCATAGTACCAGGTTACGTAGGAACCAGAGGAAGATTGTATTAGTGTTTTTACTCTCTGGATTGTTCAGGTTAACAATCAGGGGATGAAGGATAGTTCAGGGGCAACGTGTTTGTCTTGGAAGCAGGAAAACGCAGCGCAGCATAGGTTCGAATCCCGATTCCACACTTCGAAACCACTCATTGATATTCAGTGCGCTATAAAAGAACAATTATAATTATAATAACAATCTGTGGGCTACTTGCATGCTGACAGAATGGTTGGTATAGACACCGGTAGGACTTGACAGCAAGTCATGGATCTACATATGGCACAAATAAATCCTTTAGAGAAAGGGTTTCACAGAGGTCCATTCTTGTCATTAGAGACTGACCAACATCAACTTCAGAATCCATTGATCAAATGTTACAAGGTAAGGATTGCAGCTCCCAATCTCTTTTATTCCTTCCAACATAATCATTGGATTAATTTAATCTGATAATGTCATGGAATACAAGAAGATTTTCTCATATTTTTAGTGACAAAGGTTTAATATCATTCCTAAGTAATTCTTCTCTTGTCGCACTACAGGAGACCTGGTTGTGTAATCCAGTAGATTTTGAAGGGCATACTACCATTACTAAAACTGCGCTAAAAGGACCCAAAGGAAGACCAAAAGGCCTTGGCAGCCTCACCATGGAAAATTGTTGAAATACAAAATACTGTGAAGACTGTCTTAGTAGCAGATTTGTCTATAGGTCCAAATCGCTTGATCTTAATGGAATGTATATGATGCCTGAATAATAGTGCAACTAAAGGAAATGTCATAACTGTGAGTCATGTGCTTAACAAGTTTAATAGATTTATTCCTATAGTTTTAGTAGGAGATTTTAATGCATCGATTGATCTAGAATATCAATGCAACCTGTCATTTCCTCATGTGCTGCAAGGCGGAGAGGAAAAAAATGGGTAAGCTTAATGGAAGAATATACCATGTTAAGGCAGCATGGAAATTGTCCAGGAGATTCCCCCATGGCCTATACCCTAGATTATATATTCGTGAATAAGATAGGTCTCCATTGTATAAGAGATATGGCCATAATTCCTCGCAGTGAAAGCTATCATTTCCCACTATCTTTGCTTTTAACAAACTTAGTAAATTGTGATCATCAATCATTAATAGCCTTAAATGGTGACATATCAACTAACACGCTAGGATATACATATAGGATTCGTTGGAACGATTAAAAAATTGAAAAAGCATCTAAGCTCTAACACCTGCTTATATCTGCATTTAATGCAAACTATGAAGATTCAAATGCCGGTGGTGATAGGGAAGATATTGCCAATGCCTTTGCAAATATGGCCACACAAATTAAAGAAGCTTCTATCGAAAAGCGTAAATATAAAAATGTAATAGAAAGAAGCAATAGGAGAGTCCATTCGAGAATTGAATACGATCCCAAAATTGCATCCGCTAAGCAAGAGCTTAGACAATGTATTGGTAGCACTGATATGCGTCAGCTTAGACCCTCGTCCTCTAGTGAGGTGGGTAATCACATTAGATTGGTCAAGGCCCAATACCGCAAATGGTTGATTGAGCATAAAAGACACATGCAACAAGAAATCTGGAATGCCATTGCTCGATCTGCATTAGAGAAAAATAACACTATGTTTTGGGAATTGATGTGTGGTACACAACTGTGCATGTTATTGGCCATTAGTGTGAATGAGAAACACTGGGAAATACACATTGCCAAAACATTGGGATTGAACACTGAAGTAGGTAACTTTGACATCTTGATAGAAGAAACCTGGACATGCCAGTAAAAACTTCACTGAATTTTGTAAATACATTAAAACCAGAGATGTCAAAACACAATACATTGTGGCTTTTCCAAGCAGTGCAATAGCTAAACAATACCTAAGGCTGAAATTTAAGTCAATATTGCCTTAATGACCCAGGGTGCCCGGTTGGGAATACAGCGCAGCAGATGCTTATGTAGACTGTGTGGTGGAGACCGTAAAGAAACTCTGCAACATTTGTTATTAGAATGTGAAAGTCTAACAGAACTACGAGGGAACTATCTTGAAGCACATGATACCATGATTAATATATATGACTTGGCTTTGATTTGGTCTGAGTTTTAGGCTGTGATAATAATTTGTTTTTTCATCTTGTCAGATTTTATTGAAAGTGCGCTGAAATTATGACGATATTGGATATTAAGATGTGATTTTATCATTCTATCATTGAGATTAATTTGAAGAACATTATTATTTTAAAAGTCACAGTTTATCAACTATTTCTAAAATTGTGTTGTGCAATTTTATGTTTTTTTTAATGTTTTTTATCTGTTGCTATGGTTGTGTATTTGATTTTGTATATGCAAAACTACTGTTATATGCGTATTAAACAACTACATTAAACTGGAAACCTTGTTTTAAATTAAAAGGGTACCCATTAGGTTGGACAAAATGTATATAAATATATATATATATTTTGTCAATCCTAATGGGTACCCTTTTAATTGATAATATCAATTGTGAGCAAGTAGCTCAATTCCACAATTCCATGTTTGGTGATACGAGGGGGGTAATTCATGGAATAAATATGCGCCGAAATTTGTGGCGCAAGCTAGCGCAAGCGTGAAAATGCCGGCGCACACGTGCGAATCGCACGCGTGCAATTCATGGAAGGCCCTGCACGTGTTTTTCCCGGGATGGGCGCCAAATCCGCGTGTGGTGTACACGGGCGCACACGTCACTGCAACATCCCAAACGCTGTGCACGACGCGCACATCGAAAGCGCACAACATTAGCACACACACCAAAAAGGGGGCAGAACATGGGGCGGAACACGCGAAATGGGGAACAACGCGTGAAAACAAGGGCGTAAGTGGGGAAGTACTGCTGGGAAGTACACGGAAGTCCCACACGCCTGCAAACTACAGGTATTCATGGAATCGAATAGGGGAAACCCGCGCACGCCAAAAGACACGCACTGGCCTAAACACGTCCACCACACGAAGGCAGGCGGAAGCATCCCCGCACAGTATAAAAATGCACGCAAACAACAAACACGTACATACAGCTATGCTGAATGTCCCATTTCTCGCAGCAGTGATCATGGGACACCGCAGGAGGAGGAGAATAGCCAGGCCCCGCATTTATTTGCCCAGGAAACGCCTTTTTGGGATGCCTGATGACCAGGTCTATGGCAAGTATAGGTTTCCACCTCATATCATCCTATACCTGGTCCAGGAGTGGGAGGATGACCTCTCATCACCCACCTTGTGCTCCCAAGCACTGAGCCCCTTGGGAAGGGTGCTCAATGTATTGTATTTCTTGGCCACTGGGTCATTTCAGTGGAACACTGCCATAGTGGGGGGGTCTCACAGCCCACGCAGTCACGCTGCCTACACCAGGTGTTGGCAATCATGACTGCGCGACCCTCAGTCCGCAGGCACATATACATGCCCAGAACACCCTCCGAAAGGCAGGCCATGGTCCAGGACTTTTACAGGGTGGAACACTTCCCCAAAGTGCCCGGTGCCCTGGATCGCACCCATGTGGCCCTACGTCCACCTAGGGCCATGGAGAATATCCACCGCAACCACAAGCACTGGCATACCATCAACGTGCAGATAGTATGCGATGCACAGGGGATCATCACCTCTGTCAATGCTAACTATCCTCAGTCCACCCATGACAGTTTCATATACAGAATGTCTGCCCTGAGCCGGGACCTGGAAGCTGTGAAGCATGGCGACACATGGCTCATTGGTGAGTACAAATGCCTGTGCACATGCATGCATGTCACACACAGACAAATACACAAACCAAACTAATGACAACCATTATCAACTCCCCAGGGGACAGTGCCTACCCCCCAAGCACCCACATGATGACGCCAATACGGAACCCCACCACCCCACCCCAGGTAAGATACAGCGCAGCCCACATTGCAACCTGGGCCATTGTGGAGCGCACATTTGATGTGCTCAAGTCACACTTCTGCTCCCTTTACCGCTCTGGCGGGCAGCTACTCTATGCACCCCCGGTAGTGTGCAGGATCATTATGGCAGCATGTGTCCTGCACAATGTTGTAACACGGTGGGCGTACTGGTGGGCATGGTGGTGCCTCTACATCCCAAATCACACGCACAGGGGCGCTGCGCATGGCAGGGGAAAGGACACATGGAGGCCGCCCAACTGAGGTGCCCCTCACCTTTTGTGGCCTCCCAACCCTGGCACAGACGTACTAGTACCAATGTGAGGTGCACACAACTGTTGTCCTGGGCAACTTGGGTGAGGGGGGTAAGGTACATGATGAAAACAGCACCCCTGTGCTCCTGCAAGGCTGCCTGTGGCCCCTTAGGAAAAATGACGGGTCACGCAACGCTCAGGCATCCGAAAAAAGCATGAAAAAGAGATACGAGACCCCTGTAGCCCACGTGCATGTAAAAAAACACACACAGTACGCTGTGGCAGCCAGGAACACAAAAAATGCATATGTGATCAACACGCGGGCTAGTATGACCGAAAAAAAGGGGTACGTGACAAACAGGGACACCCGCAGTGGGAAAAATAGTGTGCACGACTCACGACTCTGTCTAGAAGAACGACGCATAGGCAACACCGCGGCCAAAAGAAGAAGTACGCACTGTAGCCGCTGTGAAGTAATCGCGTGTGAACCCCAATATCTGGAAAACACATGCACCGCTCTCCACGAAAAGCACGTACAGACCAATAGAAATTACATCACCTAAACGCTTACGCGCTAAGTGCCTTTCCTCGGAATTCACGCAAACGTGCTGTTTTTCACGTGCCAAATCACTCCGTATCAAGCTGGCCACGTGACAACACATGGAAGACCATGCTCCTGCCCAGAAGGCCGAATTACTGCCCCCCAGACACCCGAGCAGCTTCCCACGAGCCATCTGCTGCTGCCTGCCTGCCTGCTGCCACCGTGCCCTGCCATTAGGTGCCTGCACATCTTCCATCGGCAGGGGTCCAGTTGCTGTGACCACCCCTGCTGGAACAGAGGACTCCCGACTGGTGTTCCATCACTCCACAGCCCAGTCCCAGGACCCAGTTGCCCACCCATACCTACCTCCGGGGTTGCCATGTCTGACGCAACACCATCCGGCACCAGTGGCAACTCCCCAGCAGAGAATCAGAGGGCTACCAGCTTCAGTGTAAAGGAAGTTGATATCCTGTTGGTGCAAGTTCTAGGGCATTATGATGCCCTCTTCACACCATTGCGCGCCGACAAGAAAGGACGGAAGAGGATCTGGAAGATAATATAGACATCCTATCAGTCAAATTAGCACTCTCTCCAAATAGCACAATAAATATTCATACCGTATACCGTCCACCTGGAAAAACCGCTAATTTCATAGGTCAAGTCAATCACCTCCTAAGAAACAACCTTAAAAAATCCACAAAATCTCTACTTATAGGTGACCTTAACTTAGGATTCAACGACTCTAAGGACAAAGCTGCTATCTCTCTAGCCAAGGACC
Organism: Ambystoma mexicanum; assembly: GCF_040938575.1. Taxonomy (NCBI): domain Eukaryota; kingdom Metazoa; phylum Chordata; class Amphibia; order Caudata; family Ambystomatidae; genus Ambystoma; species Ambystoma mexicanum. The sequence continues at coordinate 177,577,531 of NC_090927.1, read as the reverse complement.
TCCAAGACCTAGGCTTCTCTCAAAAGAGCACCTCGCCTACTCATGCTAAAGGACGCATCCTAGATTGGATTGTAGACCACAACTGTAACACAGCCATCACCTCCAATACTAGCCTTCCATGGACAGACCACAACCTTCTCCTATTTGACATCCCTGTCTTACTAAGCGCTAAAGTGCCTACTAAAGCACCGGCGACCTTAGCAAGAAGCTCCAAAAAACTCACTGCAGACAATATCAGTGCACTCCTCAATCTACCATGCCTAGCGCCCCCGTTCTCCGATGACCCCAACATCCTCGCAGAAATATTCAAAGACACCATCGCAATGGCTGTCAACACTGTTGCCCCACTAGAAAACAAAAAAGAAAAAAAAATCCTTCCATTCCAATTCCTGGTTCACTCAGGAACTCCAGACTTTGCGCAAAGACAAACGCTTAGCCCTAAAAAATTGGCAGCTTAACCCATGCAATACCACAAAAGCTAACTTCAAATCCATAGCAAAAAAATACAAAGACGCAATCTTCCTTGCTAAATCTGAAACCTACAACCACCGCATTTCCAATGCCAACTCCCACTCTACAGAACTTTTCAATATATTCAAAGAGCTAACCGTACCACCTACATGCCCTGATGAGATCGTCAAAGACGAGGCATGGTGTACAGGCATTCAATCAGCCATGCTTACAAAAATAAACCTCCTCCAAAACAAAATATCCCACCACTTCAAAACCTTACCTAAGCAAAGTGCACATGCACAGATAAAACCTCATGTAAAAGTAAGAAACGTGCCCAAATTTTCATTTACCGAAATCTCCGAAACCGAGGTCACTGACATTCTCAGACACCTCAAACCCTCACAATGTAAGGGTGATGTATGCCCCCCAAAAATCATCAAAGATTGCGCAGAACCACTCGCCCCCCTTCTCACAGCCTTCATCAATGCATCCTTCAAAACGGGCATAGTCCCAGACAGCCTTAAAGAGGCCTGGGTACGCCCTCTCTTAAAAAAACTGACGCTAGACCCTGCTAACTCTAACAACTACCGTCCCATAACCACAGTCCCCTTCCTCCTGAAATTACTTGACAAGGCCGCCCACAAACAGATTCAACTATACCTTGAATCGAACGCAATCCTAGGTAAAAGACAATCCGGGTTCCGCAAGGGACACGGTACTGAAACCGCCCTTCTAGACTTAAAAAACGAAATTACCAACATCCTAGACAAAGGCAAGCCCGCCCTCCTCCTTCTCCTTGACCTTTCAGCGGCGTTTGATCTGGTAGACCACACTACTCTTACCAGTCACCTGACACACGCTGCACACTTCTCAAAGGACGCAGCATCCTGGGTAACATCATTCTTAGAGGGAAGAGCGATGAAAGTGTTCTCTAACACAGCACATGCAGCACCCTCCATCATCCACTGTGGGGTACCACAAGGTTCCTGTACTGCCCCCACGCTCTATAACCTCTTTACCAAGCCACTATTTGATAAACTAGACGCGCTGGGGATCACTTACACAAACTACGCCGGCGACACGCAGGTTCTCCTCCCCCTGACAGGGAATTATCACCAAGACGCCTCTACCCTACAGCAAATCTACTCTACCATACAAGCATGGATGGCTACTAATGGCCTCTGCTTGAACGGGGACAAGACCGAAATCCTCATTCTAGGACAGAAATCCACCCTCTCCAACCTCAACCCACTGTACATCAATTTCAACATAGACAATTGTATCATCCCAGTCCCATCCTCAGTCAAAACACTGGGGGTTCACATAGACGCAACACTATCCATGGACAAACAAGTCAGCGCCATAGTCTCGGCCTCAGCACTGGGTACTAAACTTATTAACGCAATAAAACCATTCCTAACCAAGGATAGCTGCCTCTCCATCGCCCAAGCAACTATAGGAGCCAAACTAGACTATTGTAATGCGCTCCTAGCCGGCACCTCCCAAAAAAACTTATCTAGGCTCCAAACAACCAAAAACAACGCTCTCAGAGCAGCCCTCAGCATACCAAAAAGAGAACACATCACACAAGCCAGAATGGCAGCTCATTGGCTCCCAGTCAAAGACCGTATCTCCTTCAAAATTCTCACAACCACCCATAAATGCATCAACCTCACAGCTCCCTCTTATTTATCTGACACGATGGGTAGATATCAATCCACGAGACCGAGAAGAGCACAATACACGAACCAACTAGCAATACCTCGCATCAACAGAACCAAAGCAGGAGGCATAGACTTCCCCTTCCTCGCACCTAAACTCTGGAGTTCCCTTCCTACTGACCTCAGAGCTGATACATCTCTTTTCTCCTTCAGAAAAAAGCTCAAAACTGCCCTATTCAACTAAACCCGTTTTCATGTACTCCTGCTGCTCTTGCATATCTGTAAAGGAAAAAAAATAAAAAAAAGTATATCTCGTCCAATGTAACCTTACGGACATGAACTGTATGTAACTAAGTATAAGCAACACTGTAACTAGCGCCACAATGCCTTTGGTCTGATGTGCGCTCAACAAATGCGAATAAATAAATAAATAAATAATAGTGGGTGCCATCAACGCGGAGGGGGTGGGACCTTGCGACATCAAACACGTCCAGAAGCGCTGGGAGGACTACAATTCCAGGACCCTCAAGAAGGCCTGGCACCTCTTGGACGCAGCGGATGCAGTGGGGCGCCGGGTCCAGCTTACCACCCAGCAGATGAGCGTCCTGGAGCGCATTCGCCCAGTGCTTCACCACCAGATCCTCAGGATGCAGGCCGTCTGGAGTCGAGCGGTAAGTGCCCATGCATTCATGTTTAAAACAGTGCATGTTGCAGTGTGGTGATAGTTAGCTACTTGGCTGCATGTGTGACATATGTGTGCATGCAGGGACATGATGGTGGTGCATGCGAGTCCAGTCAGGCGTGACCCACATGGATGGTGTATGTGTTACAATGCATCATGCGGAGCAGCATGAGGAATGCACACATGTATGCATGCCTGTGTCTGTACTTTGACATGTTTGGGGTGTGAGAGATGTGTGCTGCTGTCATGGACATGCATGATGTATTTGTCCATGTGTCTAAGTAGTGTGTGCGCCATGGATGTATGACACATGTCCGCGACGATGTGTTGATTCACTGATACAGCCTAGTCATCCTTGTATTCACTGTGTCTCTGGGTATACAGGGCCAGATGCATGACCCTCCGGTGATGTGCGTGCATGTGATCAGCATGTCCCATGATGCACGTGAGTTTCAGCCCACCATTGGATGCTTTTACGGTGCTTTGACATGGATGCAAATGTTTGTTGCATATGCCATGCCTGTTCGTGCATGTGTGTTGCCTGCACTGACCCATGTGTTGTGGAGGGACATGATGGAAGTGACGTTTGACAGTGCCACTCATGTGCTATTGCTTTCTGTCTAGGGGACGATTGTACAGTACCCTGATGCTTGTGTTCAATGTCTCCCTTTACACAGCAGTGAGTGAAGAAGAGGGTGGAGATGACGCTGTGGAGGAAAGCGGCAGGGATGCCTCCACCAGCCGGCAACGCAAGGCCCAGTCACCCCCCTTGTTAATTCTATCATCCGGGAGTGAGGGGACTGGTGCCGCATCCACAACTACAGCTGCAGCGGAATGGGCGGGTGAGCCCCCACAGGGGCTTGCGACGGTGGAAGATGGCGCAGAGCCATCCAGGTTGGTGGTGTGTGCGGAGGAGGCCGCTATAGAGCTGCACATGGGACATGGTGGGGCCCCGTCCCAGGCCCGTCCACAAGTAGGGGGAGGTCCATGTCATCTGGCACTCCTCTACCTGCGGACGTGGGGACCCATGACAGGATTAAGTCCGTCCTGATTGGTGTCGCGTTGCGCACACGTGACATTCGTGACGATGTGCATGCTTCCTGGGGAGACTACGCACGTCATCACGAAGATCTGTGTGCCAATGTGCCCCTGTTGGGAAGGACCATGGTCGGGGTTTCCTCAATGTGTCAGCCAGTGTTGCAGCCCTCTCCTCCTCTGTGCACACTATAAGCCATTCGTTCTTCGTGCCGTCCTCCGGCCCAGATGCCACCAGGGCCCCCTGTAGACCTGCCCCAACCAACGCAGCCAGCCTGGTGGAGATTCCATCCCTGCCACAGTCGTGAGTCGGAGGTCCAGCAGGGGTGGCCACCCCACCAACTGGACCCCAGCAGATGGAGGATGTGCCGGCATCATCGGGCAGGGCACGTGTACAATTGCGCCGGGGGATTCCATCAGCCCGGAGCCTGTCGTGGTGGCAGAGGCAATTGCGTCGGAGGCAGCAGCATGCTCAGCGTGGGGGGCATCATGGCTCAGGGCCATCAACACCCCGGGGTTAGGCATCGGCCGAGGGGCAGGAGGACCCCGGACTGGAAGTGTCTTCCGTGTGGCAGCAGTTGGGCTGGCAAATAGATGCGGAGAAGTGGCGGGCGTAGAGGGCACGGCTCAGGATGGTCAGGGTGGAGAACTGCATGCACCGGGCTTTGAGGCAGGCGGAGGGCCTCGAGGAAACTTGCAGGGAGTTGAGGGATTCCATGGCTGCATCCCTGCGAGACCTCGAGGCCAGGGAACAGGCCTGCCTCCGGAACATCGACGTGGAGTTCCATGATGCCCTGGTCCGGAACATCACTAAATGAGCCGTGGGACTGGCCCGCCGCCTTTGTAAATAGTTATGTAGGTTTAGGTTTCCTTTCTATTTTTGGGGCGCATGGACCATGCCCCACCTTTTTGTAAATAGTTATTTATTAGGTAGTTTTTTTGTTAGGTTTCCTTTGGATTGTTGGGCTCATGGACCTTTGATTTTTAAGTTGTATATAGTTATGGACCTGATTTTACAGTATTTCTTTTTACCATGGAGGAATGGTTTGCTTTTTTTTTAAACTTTGGATTTTGTTGGATGGACGGACGCTTTGGAGCCATTTTACTTTGGATTTTATTGATTTCAGCATTCATTTTTTTTTCATTTATTTTGGACATCCAGACTTTTATTTATTATTTATTTTCTTTTGTGATTTCGTTTCATTCATTCAGTTTTGTAGAGTATACATTTTTATTTTTAAATTCATTTGTGTGGTCTTCTCTCATTGGTTTTGTGCCTGTCACAATGTGGGTTTTCTGAGTCATGTGTGGCCATTGTGTGGGTCCGACAGACATGTATTCATGGGCATACTGGTTACTTGGGATCTATCATGACATGGACATTTCAATGTGGAGTGGATGGAATGCTTGGTTGGGTGTTTGGACTTCGATGGCATGGGGTGGGATTTGGGTGGCCATAAGGGACATGGGTCTGTATTGTGATGACGTGTTGCGTGGGGGACATGAGTCGGGGCCTGCTGGCAGGTTGCCATCAATGGGGGTCGGGTGGGGAACATGAGTCGGGGCCTGCTAGCAGGTTGCCGTCACTGGGGGTGGGGTGGGGGACATGAGTCGGGGCCTGCTGGCAGGTTGCTGTCACTGAGGGTGGGGTGGGGAGACATGTGTTCGGGGCTCCCAAGTGCATGGTGCCATTTGGGCTGTCTGTGGTTCATGGTCTGGGGTCATGGGCTGCCTGCGGGGGATGCCCAGAGGTGTAGGGTGGTCCCCTGTGGTGTGGGCTGCCTGCGGGGCATGGTCAGGGTGGATGGGCTGCCTGCGGGGCATGCCCAGGGGTGTAGGGCTGCCTGTGGGGCATGCCCAGGGTGGATGGGCTTGCTTGCATGTATACTGGGGGTGCGAGCGGGGTACGAGTATTCCGGCGGTGCGTGTGGAGTTTTACATGCGATCGGCCTGGCGCAAGCAGGGTACGTGTATTCCGGGAGTGTGTGTGGATTTTTACACGCTATTTCGCTGGCGCAAGTGGGGTACGTGTATTCCGGGGATGCGCATGGAATTTTACATGCAATTTTGCTGGCGCGAGCGGGGTACGCGTATTCCGGGGGTGCGCATGGAATTTTACACGCGTTTTCGCTGGCGTGAACAGGGTACACGTATTCCGGGGTGCATGTGGATTTTTACACATGATTGGCCTGGCGCGAGCAGTGTAGGTGTATTTCTGTGCGTGTGGAGTTTTCCATGCGTTTTCGCTGGCGTGAGCAGGGTGCATGTATTCCGGGGGGTGCGTGGGGAGTTTTCCACGTGTTTTCACTGGCACGAGTGGGGTATGCGTATTCCGAGGGGTGCGCGGGGAGTTTTCCACACGTTTTCGTGGTTGGGGGGGCTGTATGCTGGTCCACTGGCCTTTGCGCCATTTACTGGATTAGTTCAATGTTTTTGGTTCGGGTTTGGGGGTGTAACTGGCGCTGCTGCAGGGTCGCTGCACCACCCTGCGCCACGGCTGATTATGGATGTTAGTATCCATGAATACGTTGTGCGTGAAAATTGGGTTTGGCGCATGCAGCTGGCGAAGACTAGCACACGCTCCTTCTGTGCTCCAGCCGCGTGCGCCACTCGTGCGCTAAAGTCTATGAATTACCCCCTATGACTTTCCCTGGTTGGATAAATAAAGGAAGAATAATTTGACTGCAGTGTTGTGGATCCGGATCCATTATTTTGTGTTGATCGCTGTGGAGCGTGCAGCTTGAACTTTTGCCTGTAAGGTAAATACCAGCAAAATTGCTAACATATATATATATATATATATATATATAGGAAAACACAAAATAGCTCAATGGCCACACAACACAAAAAGTGTAAATGGTGTGGTGGCTAGCAGAACCATAAATAATCCCCAGCACACGATTTCATAGCAAAAAAAGTCAGTTTATTCAAAAAAAGTTGTAAAAAACGTTAATAATCATGGGCCCTCATTACAACACCAGCGCTAAACCATGGTGCTATTAGCACCATGGTTGGTGCCAGTATTGTAACGAGTCTGCCAATGTTCAATGGGGACTTACCACCCCATTCCAAGGTTGGCGGGGCGGTAATTCCCCATTGAACATTGGCCCTTCCCCATTCCCATTTTTGCCCCATAGGGCTCAATGGGACTGGGGAAGGCGGTAAGTACGGTAACGCAAATTGCAGTACCGTACTTACCTCGAGAGTCCCTTTGCGGGTCCCTACTTTAACGGCTGGTCTAGACCAGCCGTTCAGGTCGAGTCCCGCAAAGGGGCCTCGTAGTAAGGCGCTAAGTGGTTAACGGCGCCGCAGCCTTTTACGGCGCCGTTAACCACTTAGCGCCAGGGTCGTAATGAGGCCCATGGACTTATAAGCAACAGTGACTCCTAGAACAAGAAGTCAACACCACACGTTTCACCCCTATGCAGTGGTTCTGCTAGTCACCACACCATTTACATTTCTTGGTGTTGTGTGGCCATTGAGCTATGTTTTGTTTTCCTGTCTAACTATTAATGGTGTTCTCTCATTAGCCCCATTATATCACCAGTTTAGAAGTTTTGCGCCCCTGTGGCGAGCAATGTGTTTTCTATATATATAATTTAAAACATGTTTTTACAAAAGCGTTAAGGTTAAACCAACAAAAAAAGAAATCATAATGTAAGGTAACATAAAAATATATTATCAATACATTTAAATATATATTTAAATCAAATATCACGGTAACCATAACTCACTCTGTTTTTGTTTTGCAATATTTTGCTTGGGTTGTACCACTTTTCAGAGTGAAGGTGATGTAATTGTTTGTTTTAGAAATATTTGTTTGTGTTTGATAAAAATATGTATTTGTATGGCTTCATGTTGAAGTATATTACATGTGGCTTCATTTGTAACTATATTCATTTTACATTATTTAGTAATTATTTTTTAGTAGAAATGTGATGTTTGTATTTGTGTTTATGTAAATTATGACCATTATAATTTAAATCTTACTAAGTTTGTAAATTGTATAATTTGTATATATACTTGTTATTTCCTGAAATAAATGTTTCTAAATAGTGTTTATTATATTGTAAATGTTATTTTTTGGTGTATGTTTTATGTTTATGTTTACTGCATGTTATAGTTTATGTTATGTTTATTGGTATTGAACTACATATTTGTAATTTTTAAGTTGTTTATTTTTTCAAATGTAAATTGTAAAATTGAAATGTTTATGTATATTTATTTTATTTAGATGTGTGTTATTTTTTGATGTGAAGTATTTGTGTTGAGTATTTTATTATTAAATAGAGGTTATGTATATGAATTATATGTATAATATATTTTTAATTATGGAGTATTTTGTGTTCTAAAAATATGTTATAGTTTCTTTGATATATTAACAGTGTACATTTGGCTATGTTTTTAATACTTTATAAAAATATATGTTTGTATGCATTTAATAGTATTTATTATATCATATTTTATGTTTATGGGTGAGTTAAGTTTACCATGATATTTGATTCAAATATAATATATTTTTTGGTTGTGTAATGTTTGTAAAAAGTTTTGTACATATTATTTTATTTTGTTATATATTTAATTTAGATAGGTGAATGCAAATGTTTGTTGTAATTGTGTTATTGATGTAGTTGTTTAAAGAAATAGCGTTGGGATACTGCCCAACACTAAAAGCGCTAGTGCAACACGGTCTGGTGCAATTTGTGCCTGACCACGAGTTGCAGCGGGGTAGTAAATCCCCGTTGGGTCCATAGGCGGTAATAGTGTCGAAAAATGCATTTTTTCCCTTCAGCAAGAAGCTGAAGGTAAAAATGCTATTTTCCACCAACGCCTGATTTGACCAGCCCTTAAATGTGGCGGTAATACGATGAGGCCAAACTCGTGATGAAGCCCAATGTATGGTGTGAACTTGTATGTGAAATGTTTAAAGTGTTATTTTATTATTTAAATTATGTGTTAAAATGTATTTAATTGAAATCTGAGTTATGTGTTTTTTGATGTAGTATAAAATTGAAAATATTTATATGGAAAGCTCATTTTTGTGATGGTCTCCACACCTCTTGGAGCCGTCCTTTTCCTCCAATTTATAATACAAGTCTTTGAAAAAGAGTCCAATTGAAAATAACAAATTTGACATTTTTTAAATTCCAATTACACTTTATGTATTATTGCTTTTAGAAAAATACCAGTTAAAGGTTCGTTCTTCAAGTTATAATAAGAATGCCTTTATGTACTTGTTTAATATCTGGGTATCATTATGAAAATCACCACAATCTGAAGGTCTGTAAAAGTAGACTTACAACAAGTTATTAATATTATACAAACTATTTGATTGACTTTTATTTTGTTTTAGTTATGTTGGTACTTTAAAATATTTTTAATTAATACAAACATGTTATATTGTTAATAGATTGTACAGCATGAACCAAAATGTAAAATTATATTATGTGTTGTGTGCATTTTTAACATTGATGGATTCATTATTTTAAATTTGTTTAAAATGTATTTGTATTTGATGTGTATTTGATGTGTTTTTTATGGCAGCATTCATAAATATATATTGTATTTTACTTCAAAAACATAAAAATATGTTATTGTACTGCATTTACTAATATACTAATATTTCATTGTAATACATTGATTACTATTAAATAGCAACCACCCATATTTGTAAATACACACTAAAATACAAATTTAAATTTGACATTATTTTAATATGTATATTTTCTAAAAAGATTTTGTTTTAATAAAAATGTACTTTTTATGTTACTGCAATTATTATTTAACATTTTAAGCAGCCTAAAAAAGAATAAGCATACTCTAAATCCATAAATGGTAACCCACAATCACCTTGAAATATTTTAGCAATTTTTAGAAGGTACAGGTTAATTTGTTTTTAGTTGTACTGTGTGATGAAGCAGAGGAAGATGAGCTAGTTCAGAGCCAATTAAATAATTAAATCCCTTGAGTGAGCTAATGGTGTAATGTCATTGAAGGGAGGGTCTTCTCTCTTCAAGACATGGGAGTGGTTCAGTGAGAGATGGTGAGAAGTTCAACGAAGGTACTTTTCCTTAATACTGGACTTTTATGTTTTGTTTGGTTTTTAGACTTTGGAGAAGACTGAGGATGAAAGGGTTCCTTCTGAAGAGGATGCAGTTTATGAGTGGGCTTATTAAGGTTGCCCAAGAGTTAAGCCGAGATACGCTCCTGTTGAGCGTTTCGTGAAGCAGTAGTTAAAGGTTGTTCGAGTCAAGATGAGAAGTTAAGCTGAGAAACCCAGTGCGAAAAGGCCAGGAAGCTGTTCGGAGGGCCAAGCGACCGAAGTAAAACCCTGACAGACAGCCGTTGACATAAAATCATCACGGCTCCAGAAGGCGGGACTGTCAGAGCAGCTGTGAGGTCTGACGAAGCTTTGTAACCGCCCCCTCCTTGCGGGGAGGAAGCCAACGCAGCGAAGGCCGTCAGAGCTGAGAAAACAGCTGAGAGGAGCCGTGGAGCTCCGAACCAGCCCCCACCATTGCAGGGGCGGGGCCTACAGGGACGCCATCCAAAGCGTCAGACTGCTGGAGTGTCTCAGCGTAGAGCCGATCCAGGCTCAGAGAAACGAGCGAAAGGTGTTGCCGTGAGCCAGCTACTACGTGTGATGAGAGGAGGGACTGATGCACCTTGGAAACTGTTGTTGGGGGCCTGGGAACAGCCCGATGGGTGAGGAGACAATTTTCTCTGAGTGAAGCGCTCAATTGAAAGCTTGTATGCAAGAAAGGAAAATTGAGAGCGGGCGAGTGTGACAAAGTGGGAATAGAAGAGCCAGATCAGAGTCAATTAGACAATGGTTCAGGTTCAACAAGCCAGGATGGCTGAATGTAACTTATGATGTCATGTATCAGGAGGAGAGGGACTCTGTGGGTCTCTGTCTGAAAGACACGTCATTGAACAAATGGGAAGAGATGGAATGCCTTAAGAGGTACCTTTCTTTAATACTGGAGTTTTACTTGTTGTTATGTTTTTTTTATCGTTTTTGTTTTGAGCCGTTGGAGGAAGAGGAGGAGGGGAGTCCCCAGGAAGAGGAGGCCGTGTTAGAGTGGGCCTATTAACAAAGACTGTATAGGCAAGCAGAGCGCTCCTGTTGAGCAATGTTCTAAAAGTTTGACGAATAAACGAACCGCAAGGGTTCAGGACTTTTGTTTAAGATGATAGTGGCTTTCCCTTAAGAAGATCAAGAAGCAAGCGTGTGATGCTGCCTCATCGCTGCAGAGCCTGCGAGCCATCAGCTGTCTTCGTCCACGCATTATTCCGGAGAAACTGTGCAGAGGACGCCCTCCTCTGGCCCCCACCGTTGTGAGGGAGGAGTCTGGGCTGAGTCAGGCAGAGGCCCGTTGACTCCAGCTGACACGACGCGGAGAAGCTGTGCAGAGGACGCTCTCCTCTCTGGCCCCCACTGTTGTGAGGGAGGAGTCCGGGCTGAGGCAGGCAGATGCCCGTTGACTCCAGCTGACGCGACGCGGCCGCTGAAGGAGGAGACGGCAGGGCCACCCAGTGAGAGCTGAATTGTCAGCTGTTTGGAAGAAAGGGAGACCGGCAGGAGCTTGGCCGCAAGTGGCGCAGCTCTCTTTGAGATGAGACCGGAGACGACAGACTCTCCGAGGGCCACGAACCTCCATAATCATGAGTTGAGAAGAGAGAGAGAGTGAGAAAGAGTGTTGGCATGAGCACGGCAGTGGGCGAAGGAATTAAAAGAGAGAATGATAACACTATGAACTAAATTGAACAACTGTTAAGAATTGCATAGAGTGATACGACCCTCCAAGCACCAGGAACTTTGGTAGATGAAATACAGCAAAGAGCTGATTCCACATGAGCAGAATCTCAGCTATAACACAAATAGCCAAGCAGGCATCATCCTGTGACAAGAGGGATTTTATGAAGAAACAACAGGGCTCATTAGAGACTGCTTCACCCAGGGTTATAAAGAGATTCCTACTAAGGTCTACCAGATGAAGCAGTGAGAGCTATACTGCCTGCCTTAGGGAAAGCCAAAGAGTTACTAAAGTTGAAATTTCAATAAAATTAACCTGACTTCACTTATCCTGAGTCAAGACTGGTCATTTTCCACCTCGCTTATTACAATTTGGTGGCAGCAGTGGGATTTGGCCGAAACACGATGGAGAATTTGATAAAGACTTTGAGTGAAGGACAACAGTTGTTGCAGCAGGCCCTACAGCTCCAAAGCCAGCAGGCGCAGGCCGATAGACAAGCATTCCAATAGGCCTTACAGGTCCAGCAGGCCCAGCTTTTGGAAGCCACACCATGAGGAACCACACTCCAGTGCCTACTTCGGTTCTCCAAAAGTTTGCCAGTGGTGAAGATTCCGCACATTTCTTTGTTAATTTTGAAACGGTCGCCCGAAATGCCCAGTGGCCTGCCGACAGGTGGTGCCATTACATAGCACCATTGATGACCGGGGAGATGCAAAGTGCCTACCAGGCAGCAAACCTGGCAGGAGACACCGCTTATGGGGACCTGAAGCGGGTAGTCCTTGAGCGCCTAGGCCACGACGATGAGGCGTAAAGAATCAAGTTCAGAGACACTAGACTCATGCCTGAAGAAACACCCTGACAAATGTTTTACCAAATCAAAAGAGTTAGGAAAAAAATGAATGCAGATAAACACCTCAACCACACACGGGATAGCCGAGAAAGTCATATTGGAGCAGTTTATAGAGGCCTTACCGATGCCAATGCAGAGATGGGTTAGGCAACACCACCGACCCACTCTGATTGAAGCAGTCAACATCGCCTCGGCATATCAGAAGGCTGGACAAGCAAAGATGATGATCTACCCGTCCACTCCTAAGAGTGGAGGAAGCCATGCGGTCGCAAACGGCCGACCCCTGTCAACCTCCTGTTGGCCAAATTCCATGCTCAAGAAGCTGGAATGGGAAGGAGGAAGACTCAGACCTGTCACTAAGGGCTCCGGGTGACGCAGCTGGCCAGACCATCTAGCCTCAGCGCAAGAGGTCCACAGTGTTTCGAGTGTGGCGAATCGGGTCACCGGGCACGCCTCAGTCCACGGAAAGCCAAGGGGGAACCCATGGATGTGGGAGTTCTGGAGCCGCCCAAAGACGTTAACCTCAGTAATCTTGTACCAAGCCGGAAAGCCACATATCCCTATGTCTGTGAAGTTGAGGTGGAAGGCCGACCTACCAGGGCAATGCTAGATTCAGGAAGTTTGCAAACAGCTGTGAAACCAGAGCTGGTAGGTGGAGTGGAAGAGGTGGAAGAAAGAATACACATCCGATGTGTACATGGGGATGTTAGGAGTTATCCAGTCAAGGATATCCGGGTGAAACTAGCAGGGGAGCGAATGACTGTGAAAGCCGCTATAATGCCTATGCTACCTGAACCGTTGTTAATTGGCTCTGATGTACCTGATCTTCCTTGTCTTATCCAGAAACTGGAGTGTCAGTGGCTAAAAGAGGCTCCCTTTTATAATTGTGAGGGTATGTCACAACAAAATAAATCAAGAAAGAGTAAACATCAGAAGAGGGGAGCGAAGTATGCCTGGATCGAACAAAATATGTGCCCCATAGCTGTAGACTGCAAACTTGACGAACAAGGAGACAGCTTCCGCATGGCCCAAGAACTCGACCCCCTTTTGAAGAATGCCAGAGATTCAGCAGGCGTCGACGCAATGGGAAATATGCCTCATTTTGTTAAGGAGAATGGCTTGTATTATCGGGTGAGTGATGCTCCTAACAAAGAAACTATTCGACAATTGTTAGTACCCAGTAAGTACTACCGGCCAGTTCTTGAAGTTGCTCACCTTCAAATAGGGGAGGGTCACCTGGGAGTTGAGAAGACCATGCAGATGATTCTGGCCAGACTCAATTGGCCGGGAGTTTATGGACAGGTGGCCCGCTTTTGCCAACAGTGCCCTGAATGTCAAAAAAAGAATCGACCAAATGTGCCCAAAGCGCCACTACAGTCAATGCCTCTGATATTAGAACCCTTCCAACGAATCGGAATGGACATAGTCGGACCATTGCACCCCAGCAGCAGAGGATATAGGTATCTCCTGGTGATTGTGGATTACGCAACCAGGTATCCTGAAGCTTTTCCCTTGTGCTCCACAACTGCCCAACAAATATATGGTGTCCTAGTTCCATTTATTTCAAGGGTGGGTATTCCCAAGGAAATAATTACGGATAGGGGAAGTAATTTCATGTCAGCGGTTCTCAAACAGGTATGTGAAACACTACACATTCAACAGCTCCGAACAGCGGTTTATCATCCTCAGAATGACGGCCTAGTCGAGAGATACAACCAGACTATAAAACAGATGCTGAAGAAGCCCATACAACCAGGAGAGCGGAATCGGGACATGGTCTTACCTTGGATCCTGATGACGTTGAGGAATACCTGCCAGTCTTCGACAGGCTATGCCCCATTTGAACTGTTGTTTGGAAGACCAGTGAGGACTTTACTGGATCTCCTGAAGGAGGCTTGGGAGGAGCAACCCAGTACTGAGGTTACGTTGACGGAGTATGCTTCCAACCTAAAGGCAAAGGTGGGAAAGTTAAAATCCGTGGCTCAGAAACACCTGCAACAAGCTGCAGAAAGACAAGAACAATATTACAATCAGAAATCTCAAATGCATTGTTTCCAAGCTGGAGACCAAGTCCTTGTGCTTTTGCCCACGACAGAAAATAAAATGCTAGCGTCATGGAAGGGGCCATATAACCATCGAGGAAGTCTTGGGGCCATTAACCTATAGGATACGACAACCTGACAGTAAAGTACCTCTTCAAACCTATCATGTTAATTTACTAAAGAAAATGGACTGAGCCAGAGGCGACAATCGCAATGATTAACCTGGAGGAAGGGACAGCCGAGTACCTGCCATCATCTGAGAATCCGCTGGGGAGGGAAGCTCTGAACATCAGCCCCGAGTTGGATCTTATTCAGAAGAAGGATCTGTCCAAGTTACTGGAGCAGTATGCAGATTTGTTCTCGTCAATACCAGGGAGGACAATGCTAACTTGCCATTATATTCAGACCGATCCAGGGATGAAAGTAAGGATGCGTCCATATAGGATTCCGGAAGCCAGACTACAGGCCATAGAGAAAGAAGTTCAGGAGATGCTACGGTTGGGGGTGGTTGAACCCTCGCATAGCGACTGGTGTTCTCCTCTCGTGATGGTACCGAAGCCATATGGAAGTATTCGCTTCTGCATGGACTTCCGCAGATTAAATGAGGTGTCAAAATTTGACGCGTATCCGATGCCTAGAATCGATAATCTATTGGAGAAGCTTAGTGAAGCTAAGTACCTAACAACCATCGATTTGACAAAAGGGTATTGGCAGATTCCTTTTTTTCCAGAGGACAAGGAGAAGACTGCTTTTGCAACACCTAGCGGATTATTTCAATTTACTGTCCTTCCATTCGGACTTCATGGCGCCCCAGCCACTTTTTAATGAACTACCTGATAAGGGGTCATGAGGGTAATGTCGCGGCGTACTTGGATGATATTGTGGTGTATAGTCAAAACTGGGGCGATCACCTAAGTCACCTAGAGGCCATCTTCCAAACCCTGAAGGGAGCAGGATTACACATAAACCCAAAAAAGACAAACCTGGCAAATCCTTTTACCAAATACCTGGGATATTTTGTGGGACAGGGAACCATCTGACCACAGCAAGAGAAAGTAGAAGCCATGCAACTACTACAATTCCCCACAAATATTAGGCAAATTAGGGCATTCCTTGGGTTTGTGGGATATTATCGCAGATTTATACCACATTTCTCAACTATTGCAACTCCCCTGACCAATCTGTTAAGGTCTGATGCACCGCCAAAAAGGGAGTGGAAAAATCCTCAAACGGAAGAGGCTTTTAAGGCTCTTAAGAAGGCGCTTTCAGGCAAAGCTGTGCTTCACTGCCCCGACTTTAAGATGCCTTTTTATCTGCACACTGACGCTTCTAGAACGGGTCTAGGAGTGGTGCTCTTCCAGAATAAAGGAAAAGACGAAAGGCCCATTTTATTAATTAGCAGAAAGTTGATGCCTCATGAGCTGAAATATGCAACGATAGAAAAAGAGTGCCTGGCTGTGAAGTGGGCAGTGAAATCCTTGAGATATTATCTACTGGGCAGGAGATTTACGTTAGTAACGGACCATGTGCCACTGGTGTGGCTGTCTAGGAACAAAGAAACAAACCCCAGGGTCCTGAGGTGGTTCTTATTGTTACAACCTTATTCGTTCCAGACTGTACATCAACCCTCGAAGTAAGATGAATCAAGCTGATTTCCTATCCAGGATACATGCCCTTCCCGAGCGTAAGGGCTTAAGGGAGAGGATATGTGACAAAGTGGGAATAGAAGAGCCAGATCAGAGTCAATTAGACAATGGTTCAGCAAGCCAGGATGGCTGAATGTAACTTATGATGTCATATATCAGGAGGGGAGGGACTCTGTGGGTCTCTGTCTGAAAGACACGTCATTGAACCAATGGGAAGAGATGGAATGCCTTAAGAGGTACCTTTCTTTAATACTGGATTTTTACTCGTTGTTATGTTTTTTTTATCGTTTTTGTTTTGAGCCGTTGGAGGAAGAGGAGAAGGGGAGTCCCCAGGAAGAGGAAGCTGTGTTCGAGTGGGCCTATTAACAAAGACTGTATAGGCAAGCAGAGCGCTCCTGTTGAGCAATGTTCTAAAAGTTTGAAGAATGAACGAACCGCAAGGGTTCAGGACTTTTGTTTAAGATGATAGTGGTTTTCAGATCAGGAAGCGAGCGTGTGACGCTGCCTCATCGCCGCAGAGCCTGCGAGCCGTCAGCTGTCTTCGTCCAGGCATTATTCCAGAGAAGCTGTACAGAGGACGCTCTCCTCTGGCCCCCACCGTTGTGAGGGAGGAGTCCGGGCTGAGCCATCAAGAGGCCCGTTGACTCCAGCTGACGCGATGCAGAGAAGCTGTACAGAGGACGCTCTACTCTCTGGCCCCCACTGTTGTGAGGGAGGAGTCCGGACCGAGGCAGGCAGAGGCCCGTTGACTCCAGCTGACATGACGCAGCCGCTGATGGAGGAGAAGGCGGGGCCGCCCAGTGAGAGCTGAATCGTCAGCTGTTCGGAAGAAAGGGAGACCGGCAGGAGCTTGGCCGCAAGTGGCGCAGCTCTCTTTGAGAGGAGACTGGAGACGACAGACCCTCCGAGGGTCGCGGACCTCCATAATCATGAGGTGAGAAGAGAGAGAGAGTGAGAGAGAGTGTTGACGTGAGCACGGCAGTGGGCGAAGGAATTCAAAGAGACCATGATAACACTATGAACTAAATTGAACAACTGTTAAGAATTGCATAAATAGAGTGATACGACCCTCCAATCACCAGGAACTTTGGTAGATGAAATACAACAAAGAGCTGATTCCACATGAGCAGAATCTCAGCTATAACACAAATAGCCAAGCAGGCATCATCCTGTGACAAGAGGGATTTTATGAAGAAACAACAGGGCTCATTAGAGACTGCATCACCCAGGGTTATAAAGAGACTCATACTAAGGTTTGCCAGATGAAGCAGTGAGAACTATACTGCCTGCCTTAGGGAAAGCCAAAGAGTTACTAAAGTTGAAATTTCAATACGATTAACCTGACTTCACTTATCCTGAGTCAAGAGTGAGAAGTAATACAAGAACACAGCGAACAACTTCATGTATTGCTGTTTATGGCGAAAAGTATTAATAACAGGTGAACTGGACGGCAATCCGTCATTAACCCCTCGGGTACCACCTGTTCTGCCACGCAAGAGTCTGTAAGGGGGAAAGTATACAAGAAAGGCAAAGACATTGTTTTGACTAGTTTAGGTGTGAAAGAATACAAAGGCGCAAAAACAAAGACCTAAAGAGCACGTCTTCCATAAAAAGCACCCCGGTCTCCGGCCAAACCCAGAGTATAGAAAAACTGGCGGTCAAGCTGCGGAGCCAAAGAGAGCCAAAGAACTGTTGAGTAGTTGATTACTAAAGTTACGAAATCTAGATTAATAAAGACAGTTCAAGAAAATCTGAGTACTGAGTTTTCTATATGGTGTCCGGTCAAAGGTTTGAATCCAAAAGGATCGAATACCATAGGGTCGAGTCAATAGGACCTAAAACAAAAGGGTTGAAATTTTTTTTTTTAAATATATCTTTTTTTGGGGGTTTCCGTATAGGAAAAAAAAGTGCTTTTTACCACAAAAAAGGGGGATTAGGGTGAACCCCCACAAAAAAACTAATAAATAAAAAAAATCGACCCTTTTGTTTTCCGTCCTTTTGATTCGACCCTTTTGTCATTCGATCCTTTTAATTCAAACCTTTAACCTATAACCGTTCTATATCCATCTGCTCTATCACATTTGGTGGCAACGGTGGGATAGAGCGAAAAACGATGGAGGAATTGATAAAAACACTGAGTGAGGGACAACAGTTGTTACAGCAAGCCCTGCAGCTTCAAAGTCAGCAGGCACAAGCTGGCAGACAAGCCTTTCAGCAGGTGCTGCAACTGCTGTAAGCCCAACTATTGGAAGCCACCAACATGAGAAGTCACACCCCGGTGCCAACATCAGTCCTTCAGAAGTTCTCCAGCGGCAAAGATCCCGCTCACTTCTTTGTCAACTTCGAAAGGGTTGCCAGTAACGCCCAATGGCCAGCTGAGAGGTGGTGCCACTACATCGCACCCCTCATGACCGGGGAGATTCAGAGCGCCTACCAGGCAGCTAACCCGGCAGGAGACACCAGCTATCGGGACATGAAGCGGGTGGTACTGGAATGACTTGGCCACGATGAAGAAGCTTATAGGATCAAGTTCAGGGTACCAAGCTTCTGACAGAAGAAACTCCCCGGCAGCTTTTCTACCGAATAAAGGAGTTAGGGGAGAAGTGGCTGCAGACCACCTCCGCAACTACTCAAGAGATAGCCGAGAAAGTAATTTTGGAGCAATTTGTGGAGGCATTGCCTTTACCAATGCAGAGGTGGGTCAGGCAACACCATAGACCCACCCTGGTCGAGGCCGTCAGTATCGCCTCTGCGTATCAGAGGGCCGGACAGGCGAAGCTGATGTTTTACCCCTCCATTCCCAAAGCCAGAGGAAGTCCCGTGGGGGTAGGAAATCGGCCGATATCTTCTTTTTCACGCTGGCCAAATTCGATGATCAGGAGACCGGAGTGGGAAGGAGTTTGATTTCGCCCTAACAGTGAAGGGGCAGGGACCTCACAGATTGCCCGACCTCCTAGCCTCAATGCCCGGGGCCCACAATGTTTTGAGTGCGGGGAGTGGGGCCACCTAGCAAGATTATGTCCAAGAAAGACCAAGTCAGAACCGATGGATGTGGGGACTTTTGAGCCAGCCAAAGAAGTCAACCAAAGTGGTGCTTCCCCAAGTCATAAGGCCACGTACCCGTATATCTGTGAAGCTGAGGTGGAGAGTCGACCTACCAGAGCGATGCTGGATTCAGGGAGCTTGCAAACGGCCGTGAACCCAGACCTGGTAGGTGGTGTGGAGAAATTGAATGAAAGTATTCCCATCCGCTGTGTGCATGGTGACATTAAAGTGTACCCCCTCAAGGATATCAGGATAAAAGTGGCTGGGGAACAAATGAAAATAAGAGCGGCCGTAATGCCAGTGCTACCTGAACCCCTATTAATTGGCTCTGATATACCTGATCTTCCTCGGCTCATTCAGAAGGTGGAAGATCACTGGTTGAAAGAAGCTCCTTTTTGTATTGAAGAAGTCATGTTTCAACCCAGTAAGCTAAAAAAAGAGTAAGAATGGGAAGAGACTGGAAAATCACACCTGGCTTGAACAGAATATGTATCCTGTGGCTGTAGATTGGAAGATAGACGAAGGAGGGGATAGTTTCCGCATGGCTCAGGAACTCGACCCACTTTTGAAACATGCAAGAGATTCAGCCGCAGATGACTCGAAGGGGAAAACACCCCACTTTATTAAAGACAAAGGTTTATATTATCATATATCTGTTGATCCTGACAAAGAAACAGTCTGCCAATTATTGGTACCTAGCCAGTATTACCGTCCCGTGTTTGAAGTAGCCCAACTTCAGGTAGACGAGGGCCACCTCTGCGTTGAAAAAACCACGCAAAAGATCATCGCAAGGTTCTATTGGCCGGGTGTATATGGCCAAGTAGCCCGTTTTTGTCAACAGTGTGCCGAGTGTCAAAAAAAGAATCGAGCAGGTGTGCCCAAGGCACCTCTCCAACCTATGCCATTAATATTAGAACCTTTCCAACGAATTGGAATGGAAATCGTGGGACCATTGGATGCCTCGAGTAGAGGACACAAGTATTTGCTGGTGATTGTAGATTACGCAACCAGGTACCCAAAGCTTTTCCCTTGCGTTCCACGAACGTCCAGCAAATATGTGATGTCTTAGTTCCTTTCATCTCAAGAGTGGGCATACCGAAGGAGATAGTTACGGACAGAGGAACCAATTTCATGTCAGCTGTGTTAAAACAAGTAGGCGAAACTTTACACGTCACCCAGTTTAAGACTGCAGTTTATCATCCCCAAACTGATGGTCTGGTTGAGAGATACAACCAGACTATTAAACAGATGCTAAGGAAAACCATCCAACCAGGAGAGCGAAATTGGGATAGGGTGTTACCATGGATTCTGATGACGCTGAGGAATACTCCACAATCCTCTATGGGATTTGCCCCATTTGAATTGTTATTTGGAAGACCGGTGAGGACTCTGTTGGACATTTCAAAAGAGAGTTGGGAAGAGCAGCCAAATCCTGAGGTTACCTTGTCTGAATACGATTCGCAATTAAAGTCAAGAGTGGTAAGACTTCAGTCAGTGGCACAACTAAACCTTCAACAAGCTTTAGGAAAACAAGAACAATGTTACAACCAGAAGTCACAAGTACGAAGTTTCCAAGTAGGAGATAGGGTCCTTGTGCTTCTTCCTACGTCGGAAAATAAAATTCTAGCATCTTGGAAAGATCCTTATACAGCCGAGGAAGTATTGGGTCCAGTAATCTATACGGTTTGTCAACCCAAGAGAAAAATCCATCTTCAGACTTATCATGTTAATCTTCTGAAGAAGTGGACTGAGCCTGAAGTGACAGTGGCTATGGTTAATGTGGAGGAAGGCTCGGCAGAATACTATCGACGGCGGAGGCACCAGTAGGGAAGGAAGCTCTAAACATCAACCCAAAATTAGATCCTGCTCAGAAGACGTAACTTTCTAGGGTTTTGGAGCGATACACAGATATTGTTTCTTCGATACCAGACATGTCACCACATCCAAACCCATCCCGGAGCGAAGGTGAGAGTGCGTCCGTACAGAATTCCAGAAGCCACATTAAAAGCTGTAGAGAAAGAAATATAGAAGATGCTTCGCTTGGGCGTAGTAGAACCATTGCATAGTGACTGGTGTTCCCCTTTGGTGTTGGTACCGAAACCAGACAGGAGCATTCTCTTTTGCATGGATTTCAGAAAGCTAAATGAGGTATCCAAATTTGATGCTTATCCCATGCCTAGGATTGACGACCTTCTGGAGAAACTTGGTAAGGCAAAGTTCTTGACAGCAATTGACTTAACAAAAGGTTATTAGCAAATACCTCTGTTTTCTCCAGATAAAGAAAAAACTGCTTTTGCTTCTCCAGGTGGGTTCTATCAATTTACTGTCCTTCCCTTTGGTCTTCATGGTGCTCCGGCCACTTTCCAAAGATTGATGAACTACTTAATAAAAGGCCATGAAAGTTATGTAGGTGCCTATTTGGACGACATTGTGGTGTACAGCCAAAGTTGGTCGGATCATGTGAAACATCTAGCTGCAATTTTTCAAACCTTGGAGAAGGCAGGATTGCACATAAACCCTAAAGAAACAAACCTGGCAAATTCATATACCAAGTATCTGGGTTATTTTGTCGGCCAGGGAACCATCAGGCCGCAGCAGGAAAAGATGGAGGCCATACGTCAACTACAGTTTCCAGAAACTACCAGGCAAGTTAGGGCATTCCTTGGTTTTGTGGGATATTACCGACGTTTTACACCACATTTTTCGACCATGGCAATGCCTCTGACACATCTTTTGAAGTCAGATGCTCCACCAAAGTCTGAATGGAAAAATGTTCAAACTGAAGAAGCATTTGTCGCCCTCAAGAACGCACTGTCGGACAGGGCCGTTCTTCACTGCCGTGACTTTAAAATGCCTTTCTATCTACAAACGGACGCTTCTGGGACAGGACTCGGGGCTGTACTCTTCCAGAACAAGGGAGAAGAGGAGAGGCCCATTCTGTTTATTAGTAGGAAGTTGTTGCCACACGAGATGAGATATGCCACGATTGAGAAGGAGTGCTTGGCCGTAAAGTGGGCAATTGAGTCTCTGAGATACTATCTGTTGGGGAGGAAGTTTACGTTGGTTACTGATCATGCTCCATTGGTGTGGTTGTCCCGGAACAAGGAAACAAATCCCTCAGTGTTAAGATGGTTTCTGTCATTGCAACCATATTCGTTCCAAACTGTTCATCAACCGGTGAGCAAAATGGCACAAGCTGATTTTCTGTCTCGAATACATACCCTTCCCGAGCGTAAGGCTTAAGGAGGAGGATATGTGATGAAGCAGAGGAAGATGAGCTAGTTCAGAGCCAATTAAATAATTAAATCCCTTGAGTGAGCTAATGGTGTGATGTCATAAAGGGTCTTGAAGGGAGGGTCTTCTCTCTTCAAGACATGGTAGTGGTTCAATGAGAAATGGTGAGAAGTTCAACGAAGGTGCTTTTCCTTAATAGTGGACTTTTATGTTTTGTTTTGTTTTTAGACTTTGGAGAAGACTGAGGATGAAAGGGTTCCCTCTGAAGAGAATGCAGTTTATGAGTGGGCTTATTAAGGTTGCCCAAGAGTTAAGCCGAGATACGCTCCTGTTGAGCATTTCGTGAAGCTGTAGTTAAAGGTTGTTCGAGTCAAGATGAGAAGTTAAGCTGAGAAACCCATTGCGAAAAGGCCAGGAAGCCGTTCGGAGGGTTTAAGCGACCAAAGGGAAACCCCGCCAGACAGCCGTTGACATACAATCATCACGGCTATAGAAGGCGGGGCTGTCAGAGCAGCTGTGAGGTCTGACGAAGCTCTGTGACCGCCCCCTCCTTGCGGCGAGGAAGCCGACTGCAGCGAAGGCCGTCAGAGCTGAGAAAACAGCTGAGAGGAGCTGCGGAGCTCTGAACCAGCCCCCACCGTTGCGGGGGCGGTGCCTACAGAGACGCCATCTGAAAAGTCAGACCGCCGGAGTGTCTCAGCGAAAGGTGCCACCGTGAGCCAGCTACTACGTGTGATGAGAGGAGGGACCGATGCACCTTGGAAACTGACGTTGGGGGCCTGGGAGCAGCCCGAAGGGTGAAGAGACAATTCTCTCTGAGTGAAGCGCTGAATTGAAAGCTTGTATGCAAGGAAGGAAAATTGAGAGCGGGCGAGTGAGAAGTAATACGAGAACACAGCGAACTATTTCATGTATTGCTGTTTATGGAGAAAAGTATTAATAACAGGTGAACTGGATGGCGATCCGTCATTAAACCCTCGGGTGCCACCTCTTCTGCCACGCAAGAGTCTGTAAGGGGGAAAGTATACAAGAAAGGCAAAAACATTGTTTTGACTAGTTTAGGTGTGAAAGAATACAAAGGCGCAAAAACAAAGACCTAAAGAGCACTTCTTCCATAACAAGCACCCCGGTCTCCGGCCAAACCCAGAGTTGAGAAAGACTGGCGGTCAAGCTGCGGGGTCAAAGAGAGCCAAAGAACTGTTGAGTAGTTGGTTACTAAAGTTACGAAATCTAGATTAATAAAGACAGTTCAAGACAATCTGAGTACTGAGTGTTCTATATCCATCTGCTCTATCACATACTGCCTATAGAAGAACAGTTTTTTTTCAGTTTGTTTGGTAAATTACTTTTGCTTGATTTCGCACATCATCTGGTTCAGGAGTTTCAAAGTAGTCCCAAATCTAATATCTTAATTTGTCAAATGGAAATGTTTCAGATGTGGTTATATTTTTGGGATGTTGCAATTTGCTTTTGCTAGTAGTAGGCCTTGTAATGATTTGACTACTGTCAGTATTACAAACATGTAGTTGTGCTATTTGTTCCGTTATTAAACTTTGTGATGTAGACGTTAGAGGAGTAGCAGTAATAAGTACATTTCTTTTAGTAAAATCAGAAGTTTTATTTTTAGAAATAAAAGTAGTTGAAGTGCTACGCTGTAGTTTTTTTGTGTTAAATCAAAGTACTTTGCACCCTTGAATTAGTGCTAGTAATAGTATTAGGGAATGTATTTGTGTTATTTTTTGTGATTTGTAGCTCAACTGTTGGAATAGTAGTACGTTTATTACTAGGTGAGGTATGTTTTGTTTTGTTTTTTTGTGTTGTAACAACACTTTAAATTATTAAAGCAGTGCTATACCTAGTAATAACCATTGAAGGTTGTATTTGAATTTCTATAGACATATTTTGCACTATAGAAATATATTGTAATTTATTTTGAGTGGTTTTCAGTCATTTTAGATTGTTAACTTTAGGTGTTTCACATGGTGAATGAGATTCTGAATTCTGTTTTTTCTTGCTTGAGTATATGTTGGGATGTGTACGCAGTGTGGATGAGCGCATATGCTGTGTGCGATCATGATCAGGTTGGCTACATATTGTTGGAATTATGTAATTGTGTGTGTTTGTAATGGGTATGCAGTGTGGCTGGTGGGTGTGGTTATAACTACGCGGTGTATGGTTGGCATGTATTTTTCACTTATTTCATATTTTTCCCGCTGCAAAACTTGGTTGTCAGTGTGCATGCGTCATATATAAATACATTTTCAAACCTTAATATCTCAAAATTGGCCTCATCGATTTTCCCCAGAAAATGTTCAGTACACCAATTCTTACTGTAATCTAGGAACTTGTAAACAATTAGGAAAATCGAAGCAGCCAATTTTTAGATATATGGCCTGAAAAATGATATGTCTTTCCTATGAGAATACCAAATGTTAAAAGCTGTTCAAAATATGAACAAAGTAAAAACCAAATTAAACTATGAAGCTGTCGCAAGTGTTCAAAGGTTATTGAGAAAAGTAATTTTCTGAAACTCCATTGGAACTTCGTATTAACCTTAACTATGCCTTCCTTTAAATAGTGGTATAATTAAGGCTCCTGGTTTTATAGTGTTTTTATTGTCAACATGTCCATCTGTATTTAGCTATATTTATTTATTGGTCATTTTATCCATGTTTATATTTCTTGAAATAAAAAATGTAACTCTTCGATGACTGTAATGGGGAGCTCCGAGAACTGGGTTCCTGCACTTCAAGCCAAGATGTATTTTAACCTTAAAACAAACTGGTGCTCCTTCTGCTGATGTCTTAAACATCACTGTAACTGTTAAAAAAACTTGAAAGAGAAATAAATCACTTTTTTAGCCTCAACATTGTATTACTTTGTGCATCCATTGGCCTCTAATGCATAATTGACAACCTGAGCTAATCAAGACACGACTTTCTGCTCTTTTCTGATTTTTACAGCTAAATACTGAAAGGAAACAGGGGGAGTTCTGCCTGTATTTACGGGTGAAAATCAGTAAAAACCGAAAACTGGGGCGCCTTTCTGCTCTTTTCTGATTTTTACAGCTAAATACTGAAAGGAAACAGGGGGAGTTCTGCCTGTATTTACGGGTGAAAATCAGTAAAAACAGAAAACTGGGGCTCCTAGTTATAATCTCCTAGTTGCTGTTTAGTTGATCATCTGCGTCTACTCTCACTTGCTAATCACAAGTAATTGAATCTGTTTTTTTTTTCACTTTTGTATCCTTAAGGGAATTTCCCAGGCCACATTCATTGGCCATGATTGGGGCGGTGCAGTTGTGTGGAACATGGCTCTTTTTTACCCAGACCGAGTCAGGTAGGTTTTCTTTTTCTCTTCAAATATTTTGAATTTCGGCGTCCAAACCCATATTTTCGGATTGTCCTCATGTTCATAAAATGGTGCCTATATTTGGAAAATTTCTGTATAAATACACAAATATTTTAGAATGCAAAAACATCATTAATTTCGACACACTTTAACAGCTCATCTAGCGCACATTAGTCCAAACATAAATAAGCACTGATAAAAGCAGCAGTGGCTTATTAAATATGTGCATTGTATCGGCTTTTGTCATCATATGCCCTGATACTCACACCATTGGTATCTATTGCCGTCACATGACATGTCCAGTAAGTACTATTGTTTGTCAGGTATTTCCAGGATTGGCTGCAGTACTTAAATCATTAAGCAGAAATTGGTATCAAATCATATTTTTTTCACCATAAACTCAAGTGCTCCCGACATCTGCTGATATTGCTACTAAAAATTCTAGGTACTCAAACAATCGCACGGGCACTCAAACAGTCACCAGTGATTGTATTAAAACACCAAGGTACTTGTCCTATTGCCTCCACTTCCCAGCTGTTGATCTGCCCATTTCACACACATTGACACACTCCATTATGTCCAGTTAGCAGTCCCTGGGGCTCAATTGGCAAAACAGTAACAGATTCCAAAACACTGAGTTACTGAAACATGATAGGGTCAGATATCAGTTTGCAAAGGTAATAACACTGGTACAATATTCTGCTGTGTCTACTTCCCCCAGTGAAGCCGTAGCTCATTAATCCTACTTATTAGACTAAGGCCAGAGACCATCATACCATGTTTGCCTAATACACCAACATTCTCGTATAAGCAGCTAGCACTGTTAATGCAGATTCCATATACCCACCTTCCCATATTTCAAGCCAGTATTAATGTTTGCTTTCAGGCTCTATCCATCCAAGTGCACAAGCCAAGAACATTTCATCTCCATCTCTCCACCACCCCTTAGTTGCAGACGCGGGCAAGTGAGGGCTACTGTGACTCTCAGTAAAGTCAACCATTACATGTGCCCAGCCTACTTACCTGCCCTGCCCCAGCAGAACAGCTGATGTCAAGACACATCTGTGCGGCTGTCCCTTTCAAGTTTGAACATTATGGTGCAGGTTCCTCATTGCTTCCTTTCCTGAACCTCAGCCGCTGGCGATCCCACACCACAGCACCGGAAGTGTGGAACAACACCACAAGCCACAGCACTTTCAGCTGGCTGCTTTCAACCCCCCTGCCCCCCCAAAAAACCCCACTATTCTGGCATCCATTAGAGAGAATAAGGGCATCCCAGTGCTTCCCCGCCCTCCCTAGATCCCTGGCCTCACTCCATCGAAAGCAGGAGTGAGTATTGGGATGGGCCCTTATTCCTGCTGGAAAGCCAGAGCAGGGTGTCTTGGTGCTTACCATGCTCCCCACCCACTCTGCCAATTGACAGCAGAGCTGGGGAAGCAACCAGACAGAGGGAATCCTGCAGAGCGTGGTAGAGCGAGAGTGGGAGAGCAGGGACACTTTAAGCTGGGTGCTCTTCCGTGCCTCACTTTGCATTCCACAGGTCAAGGAAATGGTGAGGACTCAAAGCTAGTAGCCAATAAGGTTTTGCCGGCATGTGTACAGCATTGCATTTGCTAGGACACATCAGTGGGTGAATGCACAGACATCTGACTGGGTGAATGCATGATAGCAAGAAAACAATAAGTACCAGAGCCAAACATACATGAGCAAATATTAGCTACATTGATGGCCCCACATGGCCCAACTGAACAGCCTCCGTGTGGCCGTCTAGAGTGCTAGGCACAGACTCTTCCTGTCACCACATGTTTGGTATTCTGCCATTGCTGTGCAAGGGGAACTGAGTATCACATCTGTTTGATCTCTGTTTCCCATAATCTATAGGTGAATAGAGCAAGAACACACTGAGATACTGTGCAGGTACGATTTTTCATTTGATGTGTCTAGTGTACGCTGCAGTCAGAAAAGCACTGGCCGTGACCTAATTAAACTGTCTGTCCCATTGAGATAGATACTTTAGCAATTGGCATTACCGGGCATCTTCCTGGGTGGATTTATTCTACTTGAAGTATAGTAGTTAAACCAGTTTGATTAATGTATATTTCACTGGCTTGCCATTGTAGTTACTGCACTTATCTCTATATTTTATGGCTCGGCAGTGCCGGGTGTTTCTAAAAGTCTGATATTTTATGTATTTTAAGACACAACATATCACCATTACGGTACCTATTTTTACTATCACTGTACACGTAATTGGGTACATATGATAAGATTTGAATGGTACTGTGATAGATTTCCACATGCCAAAGGACATTTTACAGAGAACTTCAACATTTCAGGAGCTAAAGTGGATGGATTCTGCAGGAAAGGCAGCTCTTCTAATCAGTGTCATTTTCAGAAAATGCTCTGTGCTTTAAGAAAGTGGCATTAGTTTTTCATTCACATGTGGGCCAGTGGTTTCTACAAATGTGAGACTGTTGGCCCTTAGTTCATAACTGAATCACTTACCTCCATATGGGCAGTTACTGCTATGTGCCGTCTTTTTGACATGCCAACTACTGTCTATAAGCTACTTGCTAACTTTCATTAGTATTTCAAATGCTCTCTCACATCTGGTGTGTTGAGTATTTTTGGCTAGTGGTTCTCTCAGACATGACAAACCAATCTGATACTCCCATTTATACAATCCAACCCTTCAATACAGGGCAAAGAACAGACAGTGGTACACAAAAATCGAAATTTATTTAAAAAGAAGAAAATAGTTTCAACAAAATTGGTCTCCAGCTCTACCCAGGAGATCACCATAATATAGTATGTGTACAAAACGAAAATGTTCCTGCCTATTTGACTCCACAAAGGCAACCGCTTTCAATCACAAAGTCTTCCTCTAAATATTATGATAATCTAAAAGACACTAGTAGACATACTATACTAACGCTTTCCCTACAAAATTTTACATTATGCAAATATGGGTAAACATTTGACTTTCTCCAGCATCAAGACAAGTACGGTACCAGAGAAAGTTAAAAGAGAAATAGCAATACAAGAATGTTTCACTCCACAAACCCCCATATGCCTGCATGAGATAGTGAATGTATTAGCTATGTAGAGGCCACTTCAAAAATAGACAATGGCTATCATACGACTATGTGTTCAGCGATGTACAATGCTTGTTTGCATTGGCTCAGGTACGTTTGAATTCACAGGTGATTATGCGACTTTCATTAAACCTGGCTTTAATTTCTTTGCTTGTGCATGTGTGTGTGTGTGGCTTTCCTTAAATGTATTCCAGATGCATGCACAGTTTTAAAAGGGCTGGAGATGTACTATTTTCCAATAACAGATACTTATTTGAAACCCCCTTTCCCTACCACATTACACTTGATTCTACTGATGCATTGAAAGACACAGGAATGCAGAGGATTGGCACTTTAAACTGTTCTAATAAATATAATTTTTTTCAGCATACATTGTGTTGCCCACAAACTCACTCTATATTATGGTCTGCGCCAGTGGTATTAACTGCATGATGTTTCGTGTGACGTAGTGGGTCATGATTCCACTATGAGCTAAATGACTCAACACCAGATTCAACCACTAACTATAATTGCAAATAATACTTCGATTTACAAAGGCAATCCCATCTTAAAGTGGCAGCCAAATTGCTTTCAGATTTGAAATATATAAGGAACACAGAACCTTGGGATATTATTAACACAGATGTCCCTGTTTTTGAATTGCTCCTCCCTGCATTGCCAGTCCTGTTACCTTACCAGATTTCACCATCAAGATGGACAATTTAGGGAACTGATAGGGGTTCCTTTTAATTTACCTTTCAAGATGCAACATCTGATTTTGGGAGCACTAGCAAGGGGCCCAGTCAGGCAGGCATCATTCTATCAGTGAAGCCTCAATTCAGGGGGCTTATTTGAAGTCAATTCCCCTATGCACACTGGCCATCCTTATAGGGGCCTCGTTGGCTTCCTTCTCTCGATGGACAAGTCTTCCATCTGGGTAGAATCAGTCCTTGTTGCTCTTCAATCGCCAGTGTGTTCCCCTCCTTAGTCTTCATAACCCAAATCCATATTCTATCATCTTATCCTTTGTTCAGTGGGTATCCCATTATATTTCCTGCTAACCCTACTCCTGGGTTGTCAAAGGTGTGGTTTTACAGCCCCCTGAATAGAAAAGGTGGGAGGGAGCTTTCTCTTACTACTAATTCTGTTTTTATACTTGCATTTCAAACTCATCTGTGCTATCTTGATAACAATGTATTGTGACGAATCAGATTCCAGGGTACCAGTGGCCCAATGGTGAATATCAGTTTGTAAACCATCAATCAGCCCCACACCTCTAATACACGAGAAAGGATCCAAACAGATTGGTATAAGCAAGCATACAATTAAAATTATAAACCTCCTTGTCCAACTTTGGTAACGTGGATAGAACGGCAGGCTTATCTCCTCTAAAGGTCATAGCTAGTTGCTTAATTGCAAGGCAGCAAAAATAAAAATGACTCAATAATAAAGGGAGTGTTCAGTCAAGGTTGTCTAAAAATATCCAAATAACAAGGGGGTTCCTGGGAGACTCTCTGCCAGACATTAGTCCTGGTTACAAGAGCCTTACCCAGAGTATTTAGCTCACTATCTTTCACAGAGAAGAAATATTCTAAACATATCAGTCTTTGTCCTGCCCTGGGGCAGTCCAGCACCGAAATGCTAGGCAATTCTCCTCTGAACAAGAGTACCAACAGCAACCCCAGAGATGTTTTTCGGTCTGGTTGAACCTCATCAGTAGGGTGTAGCTGTGACCCTCTAAGAATAGTGAGCAAGGGGTCCACGTGTGGATTCCCCTAGTAACTTAGGGTGAGACACAAAGTTACTTAGAATATGCAAATAACAAGACGGGTCCTGGGAGACTCTCTGCCAGACATTAGTCCTGGTTACAAGAGCCTTATCCAGAGTCTTTAGCTCACTATCTTTCACAGAGAAGAAATATCCTAAACATATCAGTCTTTGTCCTGCCCTGGGGCAGTCCAGCACCGAAATGCTAGGCAATTCTCCTCTGAATTAGAGTTCCTACAACAACCCCAGACAAGTATTTTGGTCTGGTTGAACCTCATCAGTAGGGTGTAGCTGTGCCCCTCTAAGAATAGTGAGCAAGGGGTCCACGTATAAAAATATCTACTTCATTATTATCACAGCAGAAATCTAAGAACACTACTACTTTAACCCACCCTGTAAAGGAATGCAGGAACAGACAGTTTCTATGAAGGATAAAAGGATGCACCCTAGATACCGACAAGAGGGTGGTATGGTTAATATCCACATTTGATAAGGCTTCTTGGCTTCAGCAGAAAAGGACAAAAGGGGTCTTAAAGTGTCTCTAGGGGCCTTCTGGAAGAACCACAATGTACCTCTTTCTATAGATGTTCTTTCTGCTTAACAGGTTTAAGTCAGCTTGAGGGCACTTTTCAAGCTTCTGTGACAAAGTTTGAGATGGGAGTCAGCTGCGGGTATCAGGCGGCAGGATGGTTCAGCGAGCGAAGCTAGACAAATGGCTGGAGGCTTTCCCACACAGCGGCACAGGGTCAGGAATCATTGTCTCATTGCTAATCGGTTGTTCTGAAGCTCTGGTTGAGACATCTAAGATGTCTTTAAGTGACTGTGGCTTGACAGCCGTCAGCGTTGCAGTCGGTTGTGGATCGAGGAACTCGACTGGCTCGAAAATGTCCTTTAAGGCAGATGGTGGTAGATGCTTGTCGAGGCACATCTCCCAGTTTCTTCAATGGGCTTGTGTTGTCCTTTAAGGGGGACAGTCCACAGCTGTGGAATGTGCTGCAGCCAGCTGCCTTGTCCTTGGTTGTAGATTCAGAGACCTTCTGGCACTCCCTATCCAGGAAGCATGCTGCAGAGCTTAGCAGGGCAAGCTGTATGCTGCTGGCTGGTTACTGATTCTGGAGTGGCTGGAGGGTCCTCTGAGTGCTGTTTCTCCCTTTGTTCCCTGGGAGAAGTTTAAGGGAGGGATCCTGCTTCCCTCTTTGGAAATCCTGGCCTTCCTTCATTGGCTCAAGATATAAGGCATACTGTACCTTCAGCCAGGGCTCAAGATTGAGATCTTCTTTCTTACTTCTTGTGAAGTCTTCAAAGGATCTGCTTAAAGAGGGACTCCAGACCTTTTTTAAAGCCTAGTGGGCCACAGTGCTAAGTGTAGGCTGAGGCTATCCTCGGGTCCCTACCAACAATCTTCTGTATGCATGAGGTCATAACCAGAGTGCTTTGCAACAGGAAAGGTAAAGGGGTGAAAACAGGAGCAAGGTGTTCTCAAGAACTAATATGGTGGAACCCTTCTCTCAACAGAAGAGCTCTCGGCTCACTCCCTGTGCTACTAAGTCCCACCCATCTTCCTGTCTGTTGTGTTCAAAGAGGCTCTATGGTTGATAGTCCTCCCTGTGTGGTTCCTGTTAAAGCAGCAGGTCTCCCTTGAAAATGCTGAGAGACCAGACTCTCTTGCTCCTGCAAACCACATGTGTGTACCTTGTGGTCCCCCTAGCGTGGCTGGCCTACTGCAACAAAAGACCCAAGCATAACAGTTCATTCATCTATACTGAGAGGTGGGAGCTGGCTTCAGGTTGACGCAGTTACATATGAAAGGTTGTTGGGTGTCCTGCCTCCTTTGTTGCCTCTGCAGCCAGACCCCCGTGGGTCTGTTGTAAGTACGCCCTGTGGGTATGATTATCGCTGCCACCAGCTGCAGGGCCTTACAAAGAGCAGGGTGGTTCCATGGAGCCTTTATCATTTAATTATTCTGACCATGGCAGGGGCAAGGTTTGTCCTCCCCCTTCCTGAGGATGACATTGCACTCCTTGGTTGGCATAGTCCAACTAAATATGACAGGGGCAGACTGTGTATGTAGTTGTTGTCCAGCCTGGAGTACACAGGTCGATTCTTTGTCGTGGTGTGAGCATAGGAAAATGTGTGTGGATTAGTCGGTCTGCCATCATTCCATGTAATTCAAACTTTCAAAAAAGCTCAATGTGGATGGTCGAATTCCCAAGACTTAATTCTTAGGTTATGCAATTCGGGGCAAACATATGTTGGAAGATTAAATTCTGATGTTTGTACGATTCTACAGGTTTTTAGTATGTTCATACAATTCTCAATGCATCAACATGTAATTATTTCCAAGATTTTGATAGAGCTTACTCGTCTCTACCAGCTGTACAAATATGGTGTCAATTTAGATTTTTCATGGCGATGAACGGTTTAATTTATTTTTTACACATCTTAAGTATTTATCTCTACATTTTAAATACACTTATTTCTTTGGTGTGCAATTGCAGCAGTCCTATACTGGAGGGCAGAGGTGATACGCTGCTTAAATATTCCCTTTCCATGTTCCTACTCTTCAAAGTAAGTTGTCTTTGCTTACATATTCTAAAAGACCTTTCACCTTGACTAATCCAAGGCAAATGTCTGGTGCCGGGCATCTGAACACCAGTCACCTCTTCTTTTGACCTCTGACTTTGATGGATGATAAAATATATTAAAGATTTTATTTGAAGCTAAGCTTTGGACCCATTATATGGCATCTGTAGTAGGCTGTGTTGATACAATCTCGGGAGACAGCCCACGCTGGATTGAATGAATCCATTATGTATGTCCTTTTTGTACATTCTAACTGTATCAGAAAAGGAAATGTAAACATGTAAGGATTTCAGGTTTTGTTCTCCAGCCTTCTCCAGGCTCCCCCTTGCCAATTTGCTTAGCAAAGCAGAACTGAAATCGAATGACTGCTTCATCATTTTTTTGCATTCTCTTGTTTAAATGAAACCTCTGTACTTTTAATCATAGAACTCTATACCAAGGTTTCCCATAAGGCTACAGTATAACTTTTACATTTTACAGATTTGTCTCTAGAAAAAGCCAGTCAATGAAAGAAATGCATATTTCTCTGCTTAAAGCTGCATTGCAAACATGTAATGTCCTGCGCTTGATATTTTGGGCACAGAAATATGCTGGGCTCAGGAATCTGCACACCCAACAGAAATATGCTTTACCCATATTAATCTATGTACTGAAAACACCTATTAAAAGGTGGTCATCGAACAGGAAATACATTTCAAATACCGTTTCTGTAAATTGTGAAATGGTTGAAGGAAAATATGTAATGGCATTCTTCTTTGGACATGATAGTGAGCACAGTGTGCACTCTAATCTGGCACCCTTTTAAACAGGACAGTTAGCAAGAGTCATAAATCCCCAATAAGTACCAAAGTCAATACATGTAATTTCTCTTGCTCGTGCCAGGAAGCCTTTTTCATTTTATTTATTGTGGGCCTTGTTTGTATTAACTATAAAATGTTCTACATATACATATCGTAGCATCCTTCAACTTGGATGGTAAAGATGAAGTCACATTCTACCAAAGTTTGATATGGTGATGTGCAGACAAATTAATGTACCACTAATTTGATTTTGAGTTTTAGTTACCAAACCTGCCTTCCACCCATTGTCTGATCAGAAAGAGGCATCTGCTGCTTGCATTCCTCTCTTCACAATATGATAGTATATGGTTAAATCCCATTCGTGGAACTTCTTTGTGAGCCTGAAGTGAAAATTAAGCAACTCACCCAGATGGAGAGGAGCTGGATTCTGAAGGCTGCAAGGAGACATAGGGCCTGCATACAGGGGGTCGGTGAGCAATGGGAAGGTCATTTGTGAAACAGACCTTTTTGCGACTATTTGTAGGAAGAATTACGGCTGGGCAAAATTGCTCAATTTCATTCCTCAGGAAAATTTGAAACAAAATCTGCCTGATCCGCCAGTTACGTAGCAGAATTGGCAGTTTGTGGCCTTTTCCCACCCAAAATTCTGCTTTTCAAAATTTTGTTTTTTGAAAAATTAAATGTTGGGTCTTTTACCGCATTACATTTTGTTTTTACCAAATTTCTGTTTTTTGTGTGTTTTACACTTAAAATAATGAAATTTCAGGGGAAAACAAAATTTCAGGGAAAAAAAATTGCCAAAGGATTTGCCGGAAAAGGTAGAAAACCTCCCGGTCGGCGGAACAGAATTGTTGGTAATTTCACAATTCTGTTTCACCAGCAGTAATTGCACCCACCGCTAGGCAGGATATGGGCATAGTTAAGGTTGCCATTAGGAGATAGTTAGGGAAAGGTTGTTTCCACCAATCTTTAACATTTCCATAATTTTTTCTCTATCCCAGGTTACTCCCTGGTTTTAAGGCCTCCTTGACGACGGCCACTACAGCCTCCTGCTTCTACTTAACTTCTCGACTGCTTTTGACAGAGTAGACCACCAGACGCTCACAGACACCCTACATTAGTGCATGGGGATCAGCATTCTTGCTTTAAGCTGATTCAACTCCTATCTTGCCAACCGCCAGCAGTTTGTTCAGATGGACTCTTGTAGATTGCCAATGCTATCCATCACATGTGGAGTCCCGCAGGGTTCCATCCTCTCTCCAGTGAGCTGGGATCCCTCCTAATCACACACAACATCCATATCCACCAATACGCAGATGACACACAGCTTTATCGTCAGTTGCAGTTGGAGTCCATCACGTACATCCACAGGGTCAAAACCTGCCTCTCACTGATCCAGTCTTAGATGTCCAGTGCATAGTTGAAGCTGAAACTCAATCTCTCCTAGACAGAATTCCCACTCCTCACCAACAGCAGTGAACACCCAGACCTGGCTATTAACCATGAGGGCTACACATCTGAGCTCACCTCCTGTGCCAAGTCCCTCGGGTTCCACATCGACAAACACCTCTCCTTTAAGACACACATAGCTAAGAAAACTCAGACAGCTTGATATCAGCTCTCCCTCCTGTGGAAATTCAAGCCTTCCTCCCTCCGGACAGCTTTTGATCCACCGTTCAAGCACTGGTCCTTTTCCACCTGGATGGGGGCAATGTCCTCCTTGAAGGCTTCCCGTGGTCCTCCCTTGTGTATTGTATTATATTGTATTGTATGAGTATTTATAAAGCGCAACAAAGACCTGGTGGCATCAAGGCACTAAAAGAACCAGAGAGGAGAGGGAAACATCCCACATTTAAAACATCAGTGTTTTAAGTTGTTTGCGAAAGATCGATAGAACGTGAATGTTCCTTATATGAAGAGGAAGGGCATTCCACAAAGACAGAGCCAGCACAGAGAAAGCTCTGCTTCCCGCACAGGCACGTTGGAAGCGTGGGACAGTCAGCAGAAACTGGTTGGAAGAGCAGAGGGATCTTTTAGGTTGGTAAAGAGAGTGCTTAGCTTGAAAGAATTCAGCTCCAGCAGAGTGAATAGCATGGTGAACCATGCATAAGATCTTAAAGTTCACCCGGCTTTTAACAGGCAGCCAATGAAGGCGCTGAAAGAGATCATAGAAATGGGACAGTCTGGGAGCGTTAAGTGGAAGCCTAGCTGCCGC
Source organism: Ambystoma mexicanum (assembly GCF_040938575.1). Taxonomy (NCBI): domain Eukaryota; kingdom Metazoa; phylum Chordata; class Amphibia; order Caudata; family Ambystomatidae; genus Ambystoma; species Ambystoma mexicanum. The sequence goes on along the minus strand of NC_090927.1, from coordinate 177,541,336 downwards.
ATTCTGAAGGATCTGGAGGCGCTGGAGTAGCGCCTCTGGCTGACCAAGATAAATGCTGTTGCAGTAGTCTATTGCCCCCATAATGGGTGCTCCTGAGAAGCGTCCTACACGCAGGCGCACGCCTAGTCAAGGGTCTACACAGATACAACCACATCACCCTGGCCCTCATCGAACTTCACTGGCTCTGACTTCACGCACATATCACCTTTAAGTCTTGCTGCATCATCTATAAGGTAGTCGTCCTCACGTCACCCAGCTACCTCGCAGAGAAACTCATCTTCGGCAGACAATGCACCACCAGAAGCCAGACCACTTGCAGGTTTGAAATCCACCACTGCAAACAGGAAAATACCAGAAAGCAAGCCTTTTCTGACTACACCCCAAAACTATGTAACCTCCTCCCCATTAGCATCAGACTCATCCCCACACTCCTACAATTCAGAAAAGAACTGAAGACTCGCCTCTTCAAGGAGTCTCTCCTCCTCAACACCTAAGCCATGACGTAGCCCCTGCGCCACCTGACTCAATCCGTCCGTCTCCACTCCGCCACCCTGAACAGTTGTACCCCTCCACTGTGCCCCTCTGTATCATACTACCTCTGTATATCTGTTCTGTTGTTACCTATGAAAAGTGCTTTGTTATACATTTATACTGTTGTATACCTCAGCGCCCCATTGTGTATCTGTATTGGTGTATATCTCTGTAAAGCGCTCCGTTGCTTCTTTGAGCTAGGCCACGCTCAATAAATACCATATTAATAATAAAAATAATAAAAGTGAAGAGCATGGCCTTTTCTATAAAAAGTTGTCTATATTGTCTAATGCTAGCAGGGGGTTTGAAAATGCAACAGACTCTTGCTAGGATTTACCCGCAAATTGAATACTCCCACAAGATAAACAGCGGCTGCAGCATTAGGGTCTATTCATTGTGTTTAAATGCCTTCGGGCGGTGCTCCATCGTACCTTATTGCCAGGCACAAAAAGAAACCCATTGGACACTTATTACGATCCAACTGTAACATTTCCTTGGTTCAACCCTTGTCCTCACTGAAGAGAATTGGTGGCGCCAGTTTTAATCTCTGGGCCCCTGCTTTATGGAATTCAATGCCCAAACATCTGGCTGAAAGCAGTTCATTAACTGCTTTAAAGAAACATCTAAAAATTTCCTGTTTGATGTAGGACATAGGTAATCTCTTAAAATTGTTTTACTGCCACCTCGTAACATCTTCTGACATTTTTCTGTTGGCCCGTAGGATGATGCTGGCATTCTTCTCTGCTTGTTTGGATTGTTTGTTACAAGAGCTCAGATAGATAGATAGAGAGATAGATAGATAGATAGATAGATAGATAGATAGATAGATAGATAGATAGATAGATAGATAGATAGATAGATAGATAGATAGATAGATGACTGTTGAAGCGTTTTGGGGCTGTTGGCAACAGACATTGCCCTTCTGTAGGGCTGAATACAGAGAAGGAACACATTTTCTTTTGTCAACATCCCTGAAGCTCAGAAGGGACACGAGATGGAAGAACTTTGAAGTTAGTATGTAGTAAGGAACCTGTGACCAGGACTCCTACCCTGAGTGGGAACAATATACCTGCCACGGAAAGTGCTGCTTGGAACTATCTATTGCTGAACCACTTTTGTGACACGCTCAATAATAATTATAATTATTCTTTTATGACGCACTTAATACTGGAGACCAGTTTCTAAAAGCAAGACCGGGATTCAAACCTGTGTTGCTGTACGTTGTCTTGCTACCAAGATTAGCACGTTGCCCCTGATCTGTCCTTAGCCTACTTGGCCTAATTGATGAACATGCTCGCCTTTTGTGCACCAAGCATATTGCTATACCTAGTTCAATGTGCTCAGGCCGTAGTTGTGACACCTGGATCAATGATATCCTTCGAAATAGAAGGGCCTAGAATACTTTCCACCTGTTTATCCCTTATTACTGAACTGATCAGAAATAGATAATAGATGTCTTTGCTCTCTGTATCTGATTTCATTACAATTACTATTGCATGTTCATGCAGATGCAAACTTTAAATTATCACTGTTTCACTCTATTATACCTATATATAGCAAAAATGTGAGGAAATGACAAAACATAAAAAAGTGAGGCAATAGTTACCACTATGAAGCCCAATGAGCATGTGCGACAAATACAAAGAGGCCTGAGGTCGCGAAAATGGTGGGACAGATTAACCACTAGAGAACTTTTAATTTGAGATGAAGGAAAACAGTGAATAGAGGGCAGGGTGACTAGCAACAGACATTGTGACTGGTCTACATGTGGCAGTGAGAATTGAATGAGGCAAGTTGAGAAGTGTATCCTTGCCAAGGATACACTGTTCCAAATTTACAGCGAGGCTGCATTTGATATACATTAATGGAATTCTAAAAGGTGACCATAAGGCATAAAGCTGAGGCAACATTAGACTGGTGTGTCGAATGCAATTCAAGTTGGTGGAAAGGCCAGATGAAGGCTTGGTCATGCCCTCTGAGCCCAAAGTGAGGCCATGTGCTCCCCGAAGAAGCAGACATTCTCAACCCTACCCAATTTACATGACACAGGTGCAGACACTCTTCCAGAGGCCAAAGAAGGCAGCAAACTATAAAAACAAGATGCTGCAGTCAGTTGATGTGGGTTATTGGAGGATGTTGTGCCAGCAGGCTGGAGATCAATGTAGAGCTAGGATTGCTAAGGAGGTGTTGGAAGGAAGAGGCTGAGATTGGACAGATGGAGGAGGTGATATGTCAAGAGGTAAATAGGCAAAGGAAGAGTTTGTAACATCAAGAGGTGGGTGTGGTACTGAGGAAGAGGGTGGGATAACTAAAGCTGGCAAGAGGTGGATTGAGCTAAAGGATGAAAGCAGTTCTATAACCAGGTATAATAGGAGGTTTCTGGTAGGCCAGGTCATTCCTATGCATGACCAGAAGGTGAGAGGAGATAAAGCACCCTGTCAAGGAGGCCAGAGGAAAAATAGTTAGGGTAATCAATGATGGGAAGTCCTTGGCTTGATTGAAAGAGGGAGACTTGTTCTGAAGGTAAACGGAATGTTAGGAAGCAGAACTGCCTATACCTGGCTCTAACTCGCCCCGATGGGGACGTTGTGCCTATGCATTCAGATGGTCAGTGAACACAATTCTCCAAGGATGTCTGCATTGGGCACTGGGCATGTACACATCTTCCCTGCCCTGAAAACTCTGGCTCAATTGTGCTCTCTTTCCTATTTGAGAAGCAAAACGCCCTTTGGGCCCCAGTGAAGTAACACATGACACAGCGATGTGATCATCATATCCCCGTCCTATAGTTATATAAATTATGCATGGTTCATGGTTACAAACACTTAAATGTTAGAGTGAAGTGAAAAATTAAATGGGGGCCAAGCCCTAAGTGCATTATTTGTTGAGTGATTCCAGCATACAGCCATGTTATCACAGGCATACGTGTCAGATGTAAAGATTCACCGTCATGCTTATGTTTCCAACTGTTCTTTAATTTTATGCACATAAGCCAATGACCCCGATTGGTGCTATTTATTACTTCCCTTTTCTTATAGTGTTCATCTTAGAATGATTATCTATCAGAAAATAATTGATATTGTTGTTCTTTTAGGTTTTGATAATGTGGTTTACTCAGTATGGAAAGTGTAACATTCCTATTAGGACTACAAAAACAAAATATACTGTAACGGCTCATCAGAACTGAACATTATAAAATGTTAAACAGAGCCCGTTCACAGTGTTAAGACAACTAAATAATGTCCTTCTTTTAATACAATATTTTGCTGAGGCTACACACAGTGTTCTCTCTAAAAATGTCCTTTCTTCTTGGAAAGGTTCCCCTTCAGATTAAAACCAATAATATCCTATTCTGTGTGCACTAAAGCAATGTTTAATATTTTGTGTGGCTGCTACTGATTGTTTGGTATTTCTGCTGAACCTGCTGATTTGGTACAGTATGCATAAACATAAAAAATCAACAAAAATAACAAACCCTGCACCCTAGTCCTATGGTCCCTTACAAGTTAGGTCAGAATCCCAGCATCCCAACAGAGCCCATACACATTCCACTTATCTCTTCCTACTTGGACAATGAACCCTCAGTTTGATGGCGACATTTGTGTCTGACAGATGCAATGACAATGTATGTCTCAAAACACCAGGCTGGCCTCAAGTTGGGGGGTGCGTCTATTGCTGCTGGTCTACTTCTTCTTTTAACCATAGAAAACGCAGTGTTCCCACCCCGTCATTTAAGATATGTTTATCAGGATGCACTGCTATCAGCAATTGCTGGGGTGTCTCTGGGAAAGATGCACTTGAAAATATGACTCTCGCCCACATAGAGATGGACTGAGAGTGAAAGAGAGCATAGAGAAAGAGAGAGAACACTAGATCTGCTTGTGATACCATGGGTACAGCTATTTGTAATAATTATTTGTGCAATATATGCAGGCATTTGCCTTTTGAGTATGCTGTCACAATGGAGGGACCAATAGAGGGACACAGGCGTTTGGAGTAAAGCATACACACTTATTAGAAATTGTTGGAAATTGTAGGAAACACAAGTTGGCCAGCAAAGGACAATAGAAGTCAAAAATAGCTTGGTCTTTCCCTTGAGAATCATACAACAGTCTCTGGCTAGCACCAACGTTTCGCATTTCAACAAAGTATCTGGGGTTCATAGATCTCAATCGTGAGCCTACAGTGGATATTCTTTCAAATCATGCAGTCTTTGGGGTTTCATTGCACCCCCTTGCTTTTTTCTTGGCTACCCCCGCCTGGATGTCGTGGCCCTAGAAGTCAGGGCTGGATGACAATGAGGTAGGCATTAAAACACCCGCTAGTGGGCTAGCCAGCTGAACTTCTGTGGCCCTGGCTGTAGGCTAAACATCCAATCCTCATTTCCTCCTTGTACCATAAAGGTTTTTTCATATGGCTTCTCCTTTTTCTTCTTCATTATCTCCTGGTCTTCCTCAATGTGTTGCCATGTTCTCGTTCCTCCACCCTTCCTTAACAGTCTCCTTTCATTTTTTTAGTATGCCTGCTCCTTCTCCTCTATGCAATCTCTCTCTCTCCTCCTTCCCCATCTTACTGCCTGGTTCACTTTTAGCCTCCTTTTGGGTGCCTTTCATCTTAATTCTCACTGCCTCCTTCCTAGATATGTGTTTCCCAAACCCCCTCTCAGTGGGCCCTTCTATCCCCTCCTGATATTCCCTCCAAATCTATCCTCAATATCTTCCTCCTCCTGTTACCTTCTCCAATCCCCTTTTCAGAGTGTCCCTTCTTCTTTCCTATCTTAATTCTTCCTGCAGCCACCAACCTCATTCTGCTTTTCATCTTCACCATATCCTGCATATTAGTTTAATTTAGTTTAGTTTATTCAAGCAATATAACCCAAGCAGGGGGCAATGCCCCGGGGCCACAGTAAAATTTACTTAGGCACGTTGTGCTGGGGTACCAATGGTGTTTTTTTCTCAAGTTAAGAAATGGTGTGTTAAGTTTTTCAACTTGAGAAAAAACTACAAAAAAATGGCCGCTGTGGATCGAGAATAAGGGGGGGCTAAATATGTGGAAATGGGGGATGGGGCATTGGGGAGCACTTACTGCACATACTGCGTGGGAAGATGGTGGCCTCCAGCTCCTAGGTGGCTAAGAGTGGGGGCTTTACCATTCGGTAAAGCCCCTGTTCTGATCCTCCTCATTGGCCGGGAGTCTGAAACCACACCCCCAATGGGAACTAATGACATTTATATAGTGCTTTATCCAAAGTGCTGCTAATTGGTACGATCCTGCTTCGCGACTGGCTCTACATAAATTGATCTTTAATTCTTCTGTTCCTCTTCACTGTTCGCTTTCACTGCGAGACGCTTTGTCATTATTATCTCTTAGTTGGCTGTCTGTTTATTCTCAGTTTAAATTCTATTGCCTTTGTATGTTCATAAATCTCTTTATAATCTGGCCACCCTTTACCTTTGCTCTTTGTTTTCTTTTTATGTTCGTTCATGATTGCTTCGCACTGTCTCTTTTTCTGCTAACTATGCCATGTCCTCCTTGTGCTCCGTCTCATTTCCGCTCCTTTTCTCTTTGTGCTCCCTTACATTGGAGCGCTCTTCCCCTCTCTTTATGTTCGATTACTCCCTATGCACTTTTTTGTTCTGCTCTAACAACCCACCTTCATTGATTTCATGAAATTTGTATTGCTTTTAATGTACTTTGATGTGACAATGTACAGCACTTTGGCGTAAATCGCTGAATAAAAATAATGTGAAAACAATGGGCCTGTTGAGCTTTTCAACAAGACCTTGGACAACATGATAGGTTGCTTGGTAGAGCACCGGACGAAATACTCATGGCATGCTTCTGATTTTCCACCAGGAGGTGCTACAGAACAGTGTAGAGTTCAGTCCCTTTGAGCTCTTGTTTAGCCATCCTGTTAGGGGGTCCACTAAGTCTGGTGCAGGAAGGATGGGAGGGAAATCCCCAAACTCCATCCCACAACACAGTGGATTATTTGCTTGGCTTCATATCCAGATGGGCAAGTACAGAGAACACAGAATCTGAAGATCAGCTAGAAGCTCAAGAAGCACTGGCATGATCAGAAGGCCTGTCATGGCCACTGGCCCAAGGACACATACTCTGCACCATCAGGGAATGGGGGCATGTAGTAACGCAGCTCTTCTTCATCCCTTTGGGACAATCAAGCAAAGGGGGCCCAGCTGGACTCAGTCCTGCACCTTTGGTGCCAGGCTCATGATCAAATGTAAACAGAGACGTTTATTTGGTGCAGGAGTGCTTTATTCATGAGCACAGGAACTTTTCACGTGCATTCGGTTTGGGCGTGGCTGCTGGGGAACTGGGTTGCACGTGCAGCATCATCTGGGAGTGGCATGGTGTGGCTGGTAAGCCAGAGCTAGTGGGCGTGGCTGGGAACATGACTTTATAAGCCCCCCCAGCCTTCATGTCAACGCTTCGCGTTATTCTGCACTTGCATGCATCGTAACACTCGTCATAGCCTGACTGCAGAATCACCTCTTGGACTCCAGCTTCATACTTACCTACCTGTTCTCACCTGCACGTGCCTCTCGTCGAACCTGGCATCCAGCATACCAGCTTCAGCCTGCCGAAATCTTGATCTCGACACCGCAACACGACGCGCTTCTCATTCACGAAGACGGCACCTGTAAGAAGTACGAAAGACAAGGTTAGACATCAAAGATATTCAGTTTAAGGTTGCGCCGCCATTTAATCTCGTGCTTAACCTTAAACCATCACTTACCTGTTGTCGGCCCATCGCGGATCCTCTCCTCATCCATCCGGCATCACCTCGTGCTTCAAGGCCGCTGCTGACACGCAATTCCACCTAAAGGAAGAAATCAGAAGAGAGGCATTAACAATACAAAACATTTCAACAGCAAGAAGAGACAATAGAACTGAAAGATGCTTACCATAAGAAGTGACATAGTCGCAGCTGGACTGGGCTACCACGTACGAGGGGCCAGTGAATAAACTCGGTCCCATCAAGAAGCGCCCCTGCAGAGAGTAGCAGGACAGAGAGCTCATTATTCATTAATCAATAGGGGAGCCTCTATGGGTCAGTGCATGCTCACCACACTTTGGGAAGAAGGGTTCGAGAGAGACAACAGCCACAGATTAGCATCCTCACTTTCTCTCATATCCATGCAGGAGCAGTGTCACCAATTGTCGCAGCCCACAGCATATTTGCAGAGGAAGAAGCCAGATAGGGGTGATCCACGTCCAGGGAGGGCTGCAACCGTGCCCCAATGTCCCCGCATAGACCAGGTGCGTAACAAGGCCACAATTACAGACCATACTCCAGGACGGATGGTCTATATTATGGAACCTATCAAGCACATCACACTTTATGATAAATGGACTGTGCCTTATTTGGTTCTGGAAAAGATCAGTGAGGTTAACTCTCTCATTGACACAAAGGCCCCAAGGTAGATATAGAGGGTCTTTCATGTTAACCGGCTGAAGCCTCACTACAGCAGGGTTGGTTTGGCTCTCGTGACTGAGGATAAGTCTAAGGAGGATAGAGATCCACCCCCAGATTTGTTACATGCAGAGTCCACAGATGGGTCTCTGGATGGAGCCTAGATCTCCCCAAACCTGAGTGAACAGCAATTGTAGGACTGCCAGCAGCTAATGAGCCAAAACATGAATCTGTTTGAGCTAACTTCAGGAAAAATTGATTGGTGCTTCTATGACTTTGACAGTGGCGGCAGTAAGCCAAAGCAGAATTCACTGGATGTCTGACAAGTTAAAGAACACCATCAAGGAGGTGGTCTCCAGGATGCTGGAGTTAGAGGTGATTTAGCCTTTCGACAGCCCATGGGCTAGTCCTGTGGTACTGGCACCTAGAAAGGTAGACTGAAGTCTGCTTTTGTATGGACGGCAGAGGGCTCAACTCTGTCACCAAGGTAGATGCAGAACCCATACCTATGGCAGATGAATGTACTGACAGTTTAGGTATGTTCAGATTCATGAGTACCTTTGACCTCATGGCAGGGTACCGGCAGGTCAGCCTAACTGACAAAGCAAAGGAGAGGGTCAGCATTTTCCACTCTAGAAGGGCACTACCAGTCCACTGTGATGCCATGTAGGTTAGAAAATGCCCCTTCCACCTTTGAGAGGATGGTCAATCAGGCCCTATCTGGGTTAGAGGATTTCAGCATTGCCTACCTAGATGACTTTGCAGTGTTCAGCCATACCTGGTAAGAACATCTATCCCACCTGAAACAGGTGCTTCTAGCCAGCCATGCAGAAGGCTGCCTGGACTATCAAGGCATCCAAATACCAGATAGCACAGCGTACTGTTATTTACTTAGGACACCAAGTGGGTGGCGGGATGAAACAGCCTTTAGAAGCCAAAGTCCAGGCAGTGATGGATTGGGATATCCCCACTATGCACACTCAAGTGATAGCCTTCTTGGGCCTCACATCTAATAAATTATCAAATAAATGTGCCTGGACCCCTTAGTAGACGCCAGACCAAGCAAGGCCACATTTGAAAAAGAGAAGAGGTGTTTGTGATAGTTTGGGTGGTATGCGAGGGTATGCAATGGTGAAGAAGCCCTGGCTTTTTTATTTGTATTAAATAATACAGTTATGTAGATAATTCTATCTCAGAAATGGTGGTCTGCTAGCCATACCCAATACCATAAAGCTCAATGGCAAAAGCACAGTGGCGCGTGCTCTGTTGCAACAGTCTCCTCCTGCATCAGTCTCCTGAGCAGGTATAGGGGTCAAAGGTGCCCATTTGAAGCTGCTGTGGCAGTCAAGTCACTTCAACACAGAGGCTGCTTTTAAATTCAGTACCTCTGCAACAAAACCACCTAACTATGAGGAATTACTATCCTGGTGGCTGTTTAATCTTTAAATATAAGCCATACCTGAGTAGGGATATGGTGGCAGGTAATTTGTATAATTAATGAAGCCACATCTGTTCTTCATCATACATGTGTATGTAATCTTCTTGCTCGATTGACACTGTGTCTGTTTTTTTCACATTGATGTCATCATGTGTTGATGTGCGCCCTGATGCCTGCGGACTTCGGCGCATTACAAATAAATAAATGTGTGAACACTTTGCGTCCACTCCAGCTGTGGATGAGTTGCGTGTATGTACTATAGATAGACAGCATATCCCTGCAAGCCAGCAGGACAAGAGACTGAAAGAATGTGTCTCTTTTGATCTTTTTGTGGTCTGGTAACACCTCTCTCCAGCAAGACAGCCTTCAGCAGGAGCTGTCCTGCGAAACAGAACCCAAATGCCACACCTTGCACAAAAGGGCTAACCTCACACCAGGGTGTTGCATACAAAGATGCCTTTGATGCTATGGGTCTGAGAAGGGGTTGGGGTTAGTGTAGCCCGAGCGAGCTCAGCACGGTTGGGGTAATATTTCACCATGTTGTTTCTCTGTGTACCTTTCCTTCCTTCCTGTCTCTTCCACTTCATTTAGCCCATATCACTTTGGATATGATGCAAGAAGGCAAGACCACTTGAGACAAGGACAGGGATTGTACCCCTTACAGTAGGCTAGCATTTGTCTAATCACCTGTGGACAGTTGCCTATAATTCCCACTTCTTCTTGGATTCCTTTTGGGACTTTCAGGATTTCAAGAAGAATTTGTTTTGACCCTTCTCTCAGGTTTGACAGGTTGGTCAAGTGCAGTGTCTATACCACTAGCCCACTCCTCAGCTGATGATTCTGTGGGGGATTCAGTAAGTTTGTCCATAGAACTCTCATTCTTCCTTTCTCTCCAGGCTGTTCTTGTCGACTTGGTGCCGGTCTTGCCCTTGGGTTTGAAGAGATAAGGACGGGCTCGCCTGGAGGCCACTTTGCCTATAAGGCTATTTGCCCGGCAGCGGGGACTCCAGGGAGCCCACCCCAAACCAGGGAAAAGCTGGGTGAAAAACCAGGGTAGATCTTGTTAAGATAGGTTGTAGTTGGTGCAGTTCATGGAGAAATCCAGCAAAGGAAATGGTGTGGGTAATTATCACCTACAATTACCAGAATGCACTGGTGTGTTGCAGTAGTAGGCAATTGCCAATTCTGGGGAATGGCTACAATGACCAGCATGCATTGGTGTCACCAATAGAGCTCCGAGGTTGTCCAGGCAGTGGTCCAGGGTGCGTGCGGATAACACGCAGCAAGAATAACCCAGCAGAGGAAGCAGGGGCAGTGAATGAGACACACACGGCTGCGGCAACAGACGGCGCTCAGAGAGAACAGTGAAGGCTGGAAACCCGCCCAGAGCGGGAGTAAGCACATCAGGAGACAGAGGGGCCGTGAGGGAGGCACACACGGCATCAGCATCAGACGCCGCGCACATCAAAAGATGAAACCCGCTCAGAGCGGGAGGAGGCAAGAAGGAGCCGCTCAAAGTGGAAAGGAAAGCCACTTTCAAATGACACACAAGGTAGTGGAAAAGCGGGAAAGGAACACAGGAGGGAGCATAAGCATACTCACTTGAGGAAACAAAGTAAGGAAGTTGCAACGCACAGGCGCTTCTCATTAGCAGGTCTTTAAGGCAGCTACTGAAGGAAGACTAGAATGCACCGTGTGTTGAACGGAACATGTCAGTCTTTCTTCCATATCACCCATCTCCACAAGCGATATGTGACACCTGCAGGGAGACCAGTCCTTTTCAGAATACTCCAGTTGTGTTGTGAGGTGAAGGCAGGTGGTCCGAGGCAAAGGGAAGCTTTGCTCCCTAACCATCCACAGGGCACATTGCTGGAGCAAGACCTGATTCTCTGACAGCCACACTGCTACCCAGGACCTCATTGAAGGTCAAGGACACCTGCAGGTGTTTGTCAGCCTCCCGCATGTTGGTAGAAAAGAGAACAAGGACTCTTTTTGCCCCTAAATTGGGACTCACAGCCTCCAGAGAATGCAAAGCAACCGGTCTCTTGTGTTCTGCTGATTCTAGCACTGTTGAACACTCCGTTGACACTGTTCACATGCCTTTGAACCACCCGGACCTGTGGTGCTGCCTTCATATTATTTGAACATCTTTAAATCACTGTGATGCCTATTGAACCAGCTTGCCTCTGGATCGTGCCAACTGAGTCCGTTGCCCGCTCCAGTTCGATTAAAGAAGCAAATTTTTGTGACAGCCAGGTTCGAGATGATCTTGAAACAACCAGCATCTTTGTAGCCGACCCTGCTAGCTTCATCGAACCATGGCCTCTGAAAGCTGCATCAAACTGCGTATCCAGTCACCAGCCTCTTTACTGTTCAACAACTCATAGACCGTGAAACTGACCCCGGTGGCTCTCACGACCTGCATTCCTTGACCAACACTTCGCACCAAAGCGAACTTCAGTTCAACTCCCAACTCAATGCCTCTGGCCCATTTAGAACACTGCTGCCACCACATTTGAGCCTGGTTCAGACCATTTGCGCTGCTTCAAGAAGCCAGGTTTGATGTTGTTGAACTGCTAAGAATACAACAATAGCAAGAAAGTATTATTGACTCCTAACTGCCCCACTGGTCCAGCTTTGGGCCATACCGATTGGTTAGGCCACCTTTTGATCCCTTTCTCTCACAAGACATATCCTTTAGACATATTGTGAGTATTGACTGCTGCCTTTCACCCCTGTTTCATTATCCAGAGTTCTGCATCCCTCTATCTCTTGCATATTCTGTGTTCTTTCTACAGTGGTGGATTTTGTAGTCTTTTTATTGTTTAGTTATTTTTTCATATGGTGTTTTTAACGTATGTATATTATTATAGAACATTGTTATAGAACCTTGATTTGACATTCCTTTATTTTGGACTGTTTACTGTTGCTGCTTGGGCTGCTACTGTTTCACTTCACACCCCTCTTAAGAGTATAGCCTGCCCTCCCCCACATTACCACAAAAGGCAAAGGAGGGACCTCTGCCTGTTTCACCTTTATGATGGGCATCACTCTTGTTTTGTAGAGATGTGAGGACTGAATAGGCGGATTAGCCACTACTCATCCTTGTCATTTTGTCACTCCGAAACTATACATTTTCCTGTAACCCTATTAGATAATCGGCAGCAATATTCTTGAAGCCTGGTATATGCCTTACTTTAATGTTGAAGATCATGATCCAGTGACAAATGCAGGCAGATACTGATGACCCTTTGTGCTCAACACGTGGACCAGGGCTTTATGGTCAGTCTTTGTCATCAAAAGCCAACCCTAGAGTGTTGTTGTGAAATATTGCTAGCACCAGTAAACCCCCAGTACTTCACACGCCTTAGTTCAGTCATTTCTTTCTGTGCTTCTCAATGCTGTGGGCACAAAGGCAAAGGTAATTTCTTCCTATATTACCCTTTCGCATTGACTTTGATTGGCGCATATGTGGGCCAACTCCCAATTGTGTTTATAAATGTGTACTTTGGTTGAATTCCTGCTGTACCTATGTTGTGTCCCAGATAGGAAACTTCTTGTAACCCAATCTGGACTATCTAGCGTCACAACCAGCAGTGCATCACATTCACTCTTGTTTGTGCCAGTGACTAATCTGTCTTCCAGGAAGAAATAGACATCCTTCATTCCACGGATCATCTCCTGGATTAGTCATGGAAAAACTATGGCAGCCAAAGCTAGCTTAAATGGCATGCAGCATGTTCATAGGTGTCACAAAGAAGACAAGTGGGTAGGATTACTCACACAATTCGATTTAGTGATATGCTCATGACAACTTAAGCGTGGAAAATGAAGTCACTGGTTACAGGGTTTGCAAGCTTCTGGCAGATGTTACGGAGAGGGTGTCAACCTATCCATATTTTGGAATTTAGGTCTGTGAGGTCTAAACACATCCAACCATGGTGTTCAGGTTCCTGACAAGAACCCAGGGGATAGTTACTACAATGACTCAATGGCTTCTGTAAATCCCTCAGCACTCTATCATTGGAGCTCCTTCTGCAACTAATCCTATACCATCACATGTACTAGCGTGAATTTCTGGGCTGATGGCCAAACATTGGAACCTGTACCAGCTTCGAGATCAAGCACTCTTCACCTGGGTGTAGTTTCACTTTGAGGGCCACTTACTCATCCCAGCTGGCAGGCACTTTCCTTGCCACTTATAACTTGCACACAGTGGTCCAGTATTTTATCTTGGAGTTGATCCCACTTGGAACTAATTATCTGGAAGAAGTCGTCCAGTAACATGTTGGGTTGAGAAAGACCTTCCCTATGTCAAGCCTCTTCCTCCCATGGCCTCCATGAACAGCTGTATCCACCATGGTATATGGTTATCTTGAGTCATTCGCATCCTACTCTTTTTTTCCGGCCTGTAACTAGGAAATCAGAGTCTTCTGAATCTTCCTGAATCATCCTGGCTCAAGCTCGATTCCCTCCCCCACAACTCATCCTAGATTAATGTGCCTTGAATCTGCACTTGAAGTACCCTGTTTGGAAAACGAAGTATTTCTTCTCATTATGCGTTCCCCATCCACATCTCCCACACTTTGCAACCAAAATGCAACCCTTGTGTCAGCCTCCTTCTTCGACACCCCTAGCCATTCAGAGGGGTTGATTTTCAGTAGGGGATGATTAATGGCCAATGGAAGTACTGCTCAGCGCATTACCGAAGATGCCACATAACATTTGTTTGATTATCTTTCATTTATTTGTCAAAGCATGTGATGTGACTAACATTTTCCAGCACAGGCCAAATTCAGAAGTGGTGGAAAGGTGCAGTTCAGTCATGGCAATGTGACAAAGTCACATTCTGGAGGCTAGAGGAGGTGTTTGGGATGAACATGGCGACAGAGACCCCTACCCACTGTGTAATTCAGTCTCTGTTTAAGGAACATGTGTTATCCTCTTTGTTCCCCATTCCATCTCTAGCCTCATGAGAACCAGTCTTACTTACAAGAACTCTCTATGGCTGCATGGAAGGCATCGATAAAATGGTGAAGACGCTGAGAGCTGAAGTGAGCAGTGAGCCACTTGAGTAACCTGTTAAGGATTTCAATCAGGCAATACACCCGGGTCTCGCTTAGCATGTAATGCACAGATGAAATACTTATTTATTGTGTCTATAGGTTCAATATACCACTCATATCACACCCTTCTCAAATACCCTCCAGGTCACAGTGGACCAGGAATCAGGCTGGTTGGTAAAGGTAAATATTTATTTATTATTTAAAATTCAAATCACACATAAGTTTTAATATATGGGGCAGCAATCACCAATGTGGTGACAAAACCATTCAGAAAGTAAGTAAGGCAATTGGATTCACTTATAGCAATACAGAAGATAAAACACCGGGAAAAGAACAGTTTTGGTTGGTGAAAAGATAGCGTTTAAGTTAAGATTCCCCCTGCAAAGTTCTCAATTCACAAATTAGCAATTCTACATAGATGTAAGTAAGCAGCAGGTATTTAGGAATGAAGAACAGAGTACAAGGTTTGAATGCAATCTTCCCTCCCCAAACAAGAGAGAAAAGCGTTCTTGGGAAATTTACACTTTTTAAACTGACAGTTGAAAATGGCTTTGTGAAACAATGAAAAGTGTGCAGAAATCCTTAAATTGCTAGAAATTCCTATGGGAGCAACACTAAACAGGTCCTAACAAACCTGAGCTACAATGTGAGCAACAGAACACACTTTAAATCAGAATGGAAGTTCAGAAACACTTTGAATGGGAAAAGACACATGTAAAACGTTTGCAAAAATGCGAATTTGCGCCTAAATTTCACTATGCGATTATTAATAAATACACTGTTTCGCAATGAGATTATTGGTTGTGGATGTAGCTACAGGTCTTAGGTTTAACTCAGAGGTGAAATTAAGTCTCTAGCAATAAAATTGAAGAAGTAATGCAAGTTTGAATGAGAGGCATTTTTGAGAAAATAGAACAGAGAAAAGCAGAAATTTGGTTTTAAAATGACATATAGATTGAGATAGGACAAGGCAAATATACTATGGGTTACTAGGATTCCTATTGATACTTACAGTCCACTGTAAATTAAGATTGGACCATCAGGTTCTGGTCATCACGGATTGATCTACAGGCAGCAGGGCACCTCTGGCGGAATTGAATCAGCTGGGTGTTTCTGGTCAATTGGACTGTATCTCAGGCTGGATTGGATTGGATTGGATGGGATGGGCCCTTCTGGTCACTGGACACTGTCGATTAGTGGTATGGCGAGTTTCAGCAGGCAAGTATGAATGGTAGCAAGCCAAAGTGGATCAGAATTATTTCCCTGACGTTTTTTGGGATGGTTTCAGGATTTGGGCCTAGCTGAAAAGAGTTCAACAAATGCTGAGGCCTTGGCTTGGTAAAGAAATCTGGAATCAGGACAAGATGAAAAGTTTGGAACAGGATGAAGAAGTCAGGACCAGAGCGTCACGCGGAAATCAGGATGTAGTCAGGAATCAGTGTGCCTGTGTGTGGTAAAGTTCCTGTATTTATCATGCCAAGTGACATCACTCAGTTTATGGGGGGGGGCAGAATTTCAAACCACACCCACACGGCTGTGATAGGTCAAAGACACTTGCCTTTTCCTGGTTGGAGGTCAGAAAGAGCTGTCATATTTTATGATGCGATTTGGGAACTCCGACATTGATTTGAACCACAATTTAACTTTCCCACAAATGCACATTTCTATAATTATGCCCTCTAATAAAATCAGACACATACATTACATATTTTGTGGGTTATCCTGACATCTAACTCCCATCTCATTGAGAGCTAGCTTTGTCGTTCTGTGGAATTGTGTCAATTTTAATCCTAATGGTTTGGCCTAACAAATCCTAATTCAGTACATACCTGGGAAATCAGCCCTAGAAAACGGGTATACAATATTATATTTACAGCATCAATAGTCTTATCACAATTATTCTTTTTGTGTAACTTTTGTTCCTTACGTAGTACAGGGTTCACTCATGTCTTCACAGAAAGAGCATAACATTAGATTTACAACTACCAATTTTTAGATTTGTCCTCCTTCATGTTGCAAAGTTAAAGGTTTTCAAAACTTAATCACAAATAGGCATTTAAACCACAAATGTCTTTTAGCATTTTTGTTACTTTCCTGTCAACTGGCAACAGCTGTCAAATTCCTTTGATCAGGGTGGGGTCCCGAGGGAAGTTTCCTGCCCCTCCCCTGATGGGATCAGTGTTGAGCCTGCCATTGTCCTTGGCTGGGCCAGAGACAAATGTCTACTGAGTTCTTTGTTCTAAGTATACGAAAACCTCCAGCAGCAATTAAGCCTTCCTGCTAGCAGTGAGGTTTCAACCTGAAGTGTCAATCTTTCCCAGGCTGGGCACTGTCCAATCAGAATTAAATAGTTAACTCCAAACTGGGTTACTTTAAGTTGCCTATATCTTTCATTTAAAATATATAAAAATGAACACAGTTCATAGGGGATTTTGACATTTAGAGAATTAGGCCTTTCACAAAAACATACTTTTAAACAGGCGATTTTGCACTTCTTTAAGGAAAGAGCACATTTAAACTGAATCCTTTACATCAGGGTTTCCTCTGCAGCACACACATTTTATTCAGTCAGCACCAGTTCTTCTTTTGAGTGCTGGGATTTGTCTGCAGTCTGGATGTTTGTATCCAGCCTTTGCTTGGAGTTCTTTCTGCACAGCTGAAATTGTTACATGTTTTGCCATTTTTAGCTGCATTTTTCCTGTGGAACTGAAAGAAATGTTGCTTGGCTGCCTTTTTCATGAGATCCATTTCTTAGCTGCTGTCAGTCAATGAGGCCCGGCTTCTCTGGCCACACTGGATGATCTGTAGTTCTTTTACTCTCAATGATTCACTGAAAAATGAATGGATCTAGCACAAAAACAGCATTTTGAAGGTTGCAAAAGCTGCATTTTAAAAGGCATTTTCGGGTTTTAGCCCAATTCTGTGGCCTTGCTTCATGTTAAATGTAACAGTACCCACTGGCATTCTCCTGCAGTGAGTTCTGTTTCCCCCCCCACTTTAACTGTGTGTGGCAGGGGTGTGCAGCCTTTTGTGATTGTGACCCATGCAGATTTTTGCACACACAGGGGTTATGGCATCCATTTTTGGCTGTTTCTTTCCACATTGGTAAAGTGGTGCAGTGGGACATATCCGCATGGGTAAAAATATCCCACAAAATGGTGCCACTCGTATCCCTGAGACACTGAATACAGGCTTGGTTTCAATATGGACACAGGTTTGCAAATGCTGCTAGCTGGAAGAACTGGGGACCCTGCTTTCGGGGTCCTGCAAATGTCAAAACAGAATTAGGAATTAAGTTTTATGGAGAGAAAGGGTAGACAAGTCTGTAACCTACACAGACAAATGCAGGATTGTGAGTGCCTGTCAGAATGAATCTGAGATAGTTGACAAATGTTTGGCTACCTTTGGCTACCTTGCCTACCGGAGCCGCATGATGGTCTGGTAGGCAACACATTTAATCTGCGGAATCTGTCATACATGCAGTGCGCACACAATCACGTCATACTCACACCATTCGCACACCTGACCACAGTCAGAAAATTATATGATAGATCCCCAAACCCACAAATTTGTAAAAGGGGAATAAGCAAAGTAGAAGTGTGCGAGTTAGGAGTGTTGAAGTGTAGGTACAGAGTAGAGAATGGAGGCGTAGATAAAGAGGTAAAGGATAGGAGAAAGTAGGAAGAGTGGAGGAGAAAGAAGTACAATAGACATGAGTGGATGTGGTGGAATAGACAAAAATATAAACGAGAGGTAGAAAGGAGAACAAGAAGAATCAAAGAGGTGGAAAATGGAAAGAGAAGACCAAAAGCGGTAGAGAGCAGAGAGAGAAGATCAGAGGATGTGGAAAGGAGATGTAGATGAGAGTTGAGGAATAGTGAGGAGGAAGATGGCAATGAAATGAAGAGATGAAAGAAGTAAACAAGAAGGCTTACATGAGGAAAGGTGAGAAAGAGTGGGAGGTGACTAGTGAAGCAAGAGGTAAAGCAGAGAGGAGTAGTAAAGAGACTAGAAAAGACACAAAGTGGTAGAAGAAGGATAGGAGGGTAAGGGATCACGTGTTGGTACACATTCTAATGCTGATTGTGCAGTAGTGGAGAGCCCTACATTTAACACCAAAGACCTTGAAGGCATACAATCAACTCTTCTCTTCACCACCCAGGAGGGGAGCCTGAGAACACCTGGCGTTTCACCATGTGTACTATTGCCTGCCACCTGACCACATCAGAAGACCTCAGGTAAGGAGTACCTGGTAGGGGAGTCAAAGTGGGTTCATGCTAGAACCTGATGACCTTGAGAAAGAAGTGTGGGACACAATGACTCCCAAATGCTTTGAGGGACTGTTTTCCACCAAGGAGGCAGACCCTAATGCATTTTTTTTACATTTTTTTTAATGTGGGGGTTCCCCCCTCGCAACGGCTTTTTTTTAACCTTTAAACCCCTTTTTTATTAAACTAAACCCTTTACCATCTAAAACAAAATGCATTATTTGTTTTTTTTAGATGTTTTTTTTTTTAGATTGTATGGCTGTCGATGCTTTGGTTGTCGATGCAATGACCGGATACCAAAAACAATTGCTCAGAACCTTCCAGTGACCATTGTCTTTGTGTAATATTAGTTAAAGAAGACACTGGGTAATGAGGTGTAATGTTTGGAGGGACGCAGTAAGAACTGTAACAGTGATTAAGGTCCTCTGTTGACCTATTGTACACCATGTCCTGCCCAAAATATCAGTGTTATAATGTACCTGTTGCACACTCAAATCACTTCTTCAATGTTGGAAATGTATCAATTGCTATTGGACCTTCTCAGGTAGTTCAACTTCATTGTTTTAACCTTCTTTGCTCTGTTTTGGAATGTTAAAGTGGATCACTAACACACTTCCACAATTGCAAAGAGATGTTCACTTCGTCTTCTGTGAAACAAGTTGCATATCTGAAATTCAGGCAGATGTAAAAACGCTGCTATTATGTTAACATATATGCAACATATATGGGCTCTTTTGTCCTTTGTGGCCCAGCTGAGCTAGAAAAAAATGTGTTCTGCTGAAATCTAAGATAATGTGGCAGATGATGTTGTAAGCAGCTGTGCAAACCCATAATTGTGTTAGAAATCCCTTCTTCTAGCAGCCCGGCCTATAGCTGTCTAAAGGTATTTGTGATTCAGGCACCTGAAACTAATGAAAAGAGAACATGGTATTGCACCTGATCATGTAATGTGATATAAAGTGGTATTGTATAGCACTTTTCTGCCGTTTTGGCTGCTCTTGCATGCCACTCTGTAAGTGGGAGGGGGTTATTGGTGGGGTAGCAGGAAAGGCAGATGTAAAACCTGTGGTGTTGAAGGGTGGTGGTCATAAATACCCAAGTCCTGAGTGCTGTTCATCGGTGGGCTTGGTGGAGTCACTTGGGTAGATGTACTTCTAAGGGGAGAGCCCAAGATCTGATAATGCTTTGGGTCTGGTTGCTCACCGATGTGGGGTAGTATTATTGGGATACAGATGCAAACTTAATGGAATCTTGATTAAAGTTCATGTGTGTGCAGGATTTACATGTGCATTGTAATGTGGTAAGAGATTTTAGAGGGGAGTCCACTAGTGAGGGAAATTGGGGAGAAGACAATCTAAGGCTACATTTAGAGAAGAGGAAAGACAAATGTTGAATGCCACCAGGGAGCAAGGTGATTGCCACCATTCAGGGACACTATTATGACGGCCAGTTTGATGTTTGTGGTAGCATTTGTTTGATTCCATTTCAGTTGAGTAGAGTCCAACACAAGTTAGTCTGTTTTACAATAGTCTTTACCAGTGAGTTGAGTGTGTGTTTTTGGAATCTTCCCCCGCATTAAGTAGGTGCACTTTCCATTGGATCATAGTTGTTGCAAATAGGTACTGGTCTTGTGCTGCTGTTAGTAGAACAGCCAGGTTATCTGCTTTCTGAAGGATCAGTGGTATTTTTCCGTGCAGCAGTGGTTGTGCAGAGAGTTCGAGAGTTTGGTTGCTAAGAGGGAGAAAAATAAAGATCCTCCATGCTATTCTGGATGAAGCTTAGCACCATTTCAAGCATTTTCATTGCTGGATCAAAGTTTTCTCAATGGTGGGTATGGAGAATTGTCTTGTGATGGGTGCCATCTTACGCAAATGTGAGTGATGCATAGAGTTTAGAAGTGATTCCACCATTTGATTTGGAATCACCGGAGTAATCTGGCAGCCGTAGTTTGGACTTTTTGAAGTACATTGAGTAAATGTTCTGGGAGCCCAAGCTAAAAGCTATTGGTGTAGTCAAATCTTGATTGTGGTAACGTCTATGGTCTTGTGCTGGAACGTCCGGTAGAGCATGAGATGTTAGATAGAAGAAGCAGGTCATTATAGTTGATTTAACTTGTGGTTCTAGTTGTCCATTATAATGTCAAAATGCCACACAATTAAAGTGGGCTGGACCCCATTATGTACAGCAGGTGATTGCTGTGGGGTTAGGTGTTGCTGTGCTGCAGATCATGAGCTGTGTTTTGGTTGGGTGAACGTAAGTCTCTGTGACGTCCTCCAGGAGTCCACATGTGCAAATCATGTGCTGACTTTTGTTGAGTCAGTTGTTGATTCATTTGTGAGTTTGTAAACAATTCACTTGTTGTCAATGTAGTTGAAGTATGTGTGGCATGTGGTGTTTATGAGATCCAGAATCAGATCATGTATATGTTGAAGGAAAGACATGAGAGGCTGGATAGTTCGGACACTCTGCATGTCAGGTTGAGGATGAGACCTAAAGGTGCCATGAGTTTTATTTCTGTGCTTTATGCCTGGAATAAGGCGATGAAGTGTAAGGTGATTGCCTTTACACCAATGTCCTTATGTCCTTTTAGTAGGGTCTCGTGACTGATGGTGTCAAAGGTGGCTGAAATGGCTAGTAGGATGCGTGCACTGGTATAGTCGTAGTAGTTCCTCGTGGGTTCTGTTCCTCTCATTGCCCTGAATCTTAGTTGTGACTGGAGGGGGTTGTTGATTTTGATTTATTCCTCTAGCATTAGTAGATTTTCTCAAGGACTGATGATGGAAGGTTTGCTGGGGATTGGGCAGTCACTTTCTGTATCATTTGGGTTGGCTGTAGGATTTTTAAGGTGAGATGTAACCAAGTCTGCTTTGCAGGTGAGAGGACGGACACCTGCTCGATGTAGCCACTGAGCAGGGCTACGGAGTGAAGGTTATAGTACAGGATGCTTAGGTATCCCTTGACCCCTGTATGTGTGTGGGAAAAGATCTTCCAGGGAACCTTCTAGCTATCTGCACTGGAGAGGAAATCCTGGCGGGGGAATGGAAAAAAAAATGTTAGTGTCAGGTAAGATGGTTCTGTTAATAGATTTTCCCTATTTGGGTGATGTGCCATTGGTCCTTGCCTGTGCAGGTGGTATTGAATTTGTTGATATGTGTTCCTGAAATGAGCGGTGATGTAGTCGCAGAGCTCTTGTGAAGGTGTTGCAACAATGTTTCATGCTGCCAGATTTTTGAAAGCTTGGATGATTCTTAAGACCAGTTGTGCTCCATTCTTTTCAATGTGAATCTTTGGAATATTTTGCTTTTTGCTTTTATAGTTTCTGCTCTATAATACTGTAATTGCCCATGGTAGGCCAGTTTGTCTGTTGGAAATCAGCCTCTTCTCCAGAATTTTTTGGGGTTTCATTTTCATTTTCATTTTTATGTGATGCAGCTTATGTGTAAATCATTTGGTGACTTGTTCCTGTTTGTGAGGTTCTGAATTGCTTTTTGATGTTCTGCGATCCAGGGTCGTGTTTATCTATCTGTGGATGTTGTTGAGTTGAGCATCCAGTGTTCTGTTCAGGATTTAGGTGGTAGGATGGATGTAGATGTCTCTGGGTTTTCCAGAAGGGTGACTATTTGGATACCATTCCAGTGCTTCGGTGAAAATGGCCCATAAAATAAATAGATGGGTTCCCCAGCTTAACGAGCACTGGAGGGAAATGTAGGTGAAGTCCCCTTTGCAGAATACGTTATCAAAGCTTAGCTTCAATTGTGATCCTTTGACCAGTTGTTCGAGATGTGGCAAATAGGTGTTTGCAGAGACTTATTTTGTAGCTTTTGTAATTCTCTTTCTAATAATAAGAGATATTGAGGTCCCTCACTTTAGTGAGGTGCTGACATTCTATGGAAAAGATTAGCATCCAACAATCTCTGTGAATGAAGGGTTTCAGGATGTTGGTCTCTATATGAGGAGGAAGCTTAATGTAGACGTTTGCGAGGTTAAACAGATTAAGATGAGTGATTTGCACTTTGAGGTAGCCTCAGTTAAGAAATGCAATGTCTCCTCCTCTTGCGACTATTTTGATGACAAACTTGATATTGTAGCCTATGGGAATGGTTTTGTATATAACTGTTGTGTGTTTCCTCTATGTGCCAGGTTTCTGCGATGAGGGGTAGGTCCATTTTGTCCTGGCATGGAAGATGGTAAATGTCAGAAGAATGTTTGGTGATAGAGTGGGTAATGATGAGGAGGCATCTGGTATTTACCATTCCCTTGAAGCTCCTTTTTGTAGCGAGAGGTTGATCAACTTGGAAATTATTTGGGACCGTCTTCTGAAGATTCTTGGTTGTTGCATTTGTTCTGAGACTGGCTGGTTGGGTTCTTTGTTGGATCTGGTTGATCACGCTACACCAGCGAGTAATGGCTGTGGGATGCTGTTTCATTGTGTACTTTTTGATCAAAGATAAATCCTAGAATGACTTTCTTGTGGAAGTTGGTCTGTTTGGTGATGTAGGTCTATCAGTCAACAGTGAAGTTGTCTGATGGTTGGTGTGGTTTCTAGTGTTTTGTGTTAGTTGTCCATCAGATGCTGATTCAAGGAGTTGTAGGGAGATAAGGCCATCGAGGGTCATTTGCAAGAGGGGATAGGGCTCCTTACAATTCCTCTTGATGATTCATTTTGTAGGGGCTGTGAATGCACTCTAGCTTTCCTTCTTTCTTGTACTCTGATACTGGCATATTTGGGTATTCTAGGCATAATGCTATCTTCTTGTCTGACGGGTATAGGTGGATTTCAGGGTTCTCTAAGACAGACTGTTGTGAGGCTCCTGTGGTAAGGTTGTTGTACTTACCTTTGATTGATCATTCAGGTTGTAGCTTTGGGGCTCAGTGCGTTGTAGGACTGCTGCAATGGAGCTGGACTGAGATGGTCAAAGAGATTCTTATAGCAATGTGCCAGATTAATGTTGCGGTGTGACCATTGGACTATATCACAGAGTGTAATAAGACGATATTGATAAGGAGAGACACTTAATGCAGTATACAGGCGAGGGAGTGATCAAGCTGTGCACCAGCTCTTCATGGTGTAGAGCAATTAATGTTAAGCAATCGAGGAGCAAGTATGATTGGGCAGTCACACTATGTAGGCAGGTCTGGTAGTGTAATACTTAGTCTAATAGTCCAAAATAATGACTGTTGTATGATTAGGAGGCACATCTAGTTGGGTTGAAGCTAGGCAATTATCAGCTGAAGCAATAGTAATAATGATGGAGTGACTTACTCTCTGGGAGTGGGTTTAGTACACAGAGGGCCTCTGGGAGTAGAGTAGGTGTGAAGGGGGTGAGGAGGAGGCTGGATGCAACAAAGGTAAGAGCTTGGGGCACTGGCTTTCAATAAAGGCAATCAGATATTGTACCACTAGCAAATACAAATCTCCTTAGCTCGACATTGCTCAAATGGAAATGAATATGGCTTCTCGAGTACATCTTGGTTCCTGAGGGTCGTGTTATAGCACTGACCAATGAGTGTGGCCCAAGTGTGCAGAACGCTTCTGGGTGTAGAATGTGTATAAAAGGAATAAGGATGGAACTGGATGTCATACGTGGAGGTCAGGGTGTGGGCTTTGTACAAAGGTAACCAGATAAAGCACCAGCAGCAGGTATAAACTTTCTTGCCACAGTATTGCTCAGATGGAAATGCTTAAGGATGCTCGAGCAAGATGTGTTGGTTCCTGAGGGGCACATGATAGCACTGCCCAATCCGAGCATGCCTAGTGTGCAGGGGAATGCTTGGAGTGGAATGCTCAGAGCAGAATGCTCGGAGTGGAATGCTCAGAGTGGAATGCTCGGCACTGGCCAATCCGAGCATGTCTAGTGCGCAGGGGAATGCTCGGAGTGGAATCCTCGGAGTGCAATGCTTGGAGCGGAATGCTCAGAGTTGAATGCTCGGCACTGCCCAATCCAAGCATGCCTAGTGCGCAGGGGAATACTCAGAGTGGAAAGCTCAGAGCGGAATGCTCGGAGTGGAATGCTCAGAGTGAAATGCTCGGCACTGCCCAATCCGAGCATGTCTAGTGCGCAGGGGAATGCTCGCAGTGGAATGCTCAGAGTGGAATGCTCGGCACTGCCCAATCTGTGCTTGCCTGGTGCGCAGGGGAATGCTCAGAGTGGAATGCTCGGAGTGGAATGCTCGGCACTGCCCAATCTGTGCTTGCCTGGTGCGCAGGGGAATGCTCAGAGTGGAATGCTAGGAGTGGAATGCTCGGAGTGGAATGCTCAGAGTGAAATGCTCGGCACTGCCCAATCCGAGCATGTCTAGTGCGCAGGGGAATACTCAGAGTGGAAAGCTCAGAGCGGAATTCTCGGAGTGGAATGCGCAGAGTGAAATGCTCGGCACTGCCCAATCCGAGCATGTCAAGTGCGCAGGGGAATGCTCACAGTGGAATGCTCAGAGTGGAATGCTCGGCACTGCCCAATCTGTGCTTGCCTGGTGCGCAGGGGAATGCTCAGAGTGGAATGCTCGGCACTGCCCAATCCATGCATGCCTAATGCGCAGGGGAATGCTCGGAGTGGAATGCTAGGAGTGGAATGCTCGGCACTGTCCAATCCGAGCATGCCTAGTGCGCAGGAGAATGCTCAGAGTGGAATGCTCAGAGTGCAATGGGCATGAAGAGAGCGAGGATGAGACCCAGAGCAGCCCAGGGAGAGGCCAGGGTCTGGTCTTTGCACAAAGGCAATCAGCTAAGGCACCTTGTTATAAACACATTTGTTTCTAAAATTCAAATTATGAGCGTTGCATTCGAATTTAGGAACTATCCACTCAATGTTTGTTACATCTGAAGTTGAGGTAGAGAAAACACATTAATTAGGTATTATGATTGTATTCCAATGAGTCAGTCTAGAAATTCTGTTATTCCTTAATTAAATCAGGAATGATATAGCTATTCCCATGTTATTAATAACATGTGCATATGTTATAACATTTTAATGTATAGAAGGTTTGTTTACATGCATATTCATAGACTTGTTAAACATGGTGGGTGCCAAATGTAATATTCCTTGGCTGTGGTGATGGGTGAAATATAAATGAAACGTGACGTTTGACACCTGTCTCTCATGTATTCTTCTACTTCAGAGCAGTGGCGGGACTGAATACGCCCTTCCTCCCTTCTCATCCGAAGGTTAATGTAATGGAGAGAATAAAATCGAACCCAATCTTCGATTATCAACTCTATTTCCAGGAGCCGGTGAGTTATAACGTGCATTTATCAAAGCATAGGTGGAGTTGGTACCACAATGCTGAATTGGCCTTTTACATCACAAGGCAGCCATTTAATAGAGTACTGGCACAATGGTAAGGCACGAGAAAACCTACCCTTTGGCTGAGGTGTGACCCACACATTTATCCATCTTTATTGGTACTATGATGGATCCCCTGCCCAGCTCTGGCGACCTAGGGGGTGACTCAGAGGGCCGGTTGCCACACTGAGCCAATGGTCAACAGGGAGTTATGAGGAACATCTCTGGGTCACCTTCCATTAGTCCTCGTCACGAGCAAGGGACAGTCACAAAACCCCTTTCAGTGAACCCCTCCCTAACTGGGAGAACTGGAAGCGCCCACTAGGCAGTCCCAAAACACTGGAAAGGAAACCAAACACTGCTTTGTCCAGAGTCACTTTCATTCACACGCCACTAGTAGCAGTTGTTCTGATGTAGTTTCCGTCCTATCTACACTTAATACAATGTAGGAGTTCACAGACTCCTGGCCACGGGCTTCTCGTGTTAAATGTGGGATATGTTTATTGAAGTAAGCTTGACATTTTCCAACCATGGATCTCTCTTCATATATGAAATAAAGTTAACCATTCATTGTCTCCTGGCAGTGCCTTCCCTTGCAGGTGATGCAATGTTACAAATACTCTGCAAGCCCACAATTCCCATACATTCTGTAGGTTTTAACTTACTGAAGCATGCAAATCACATGCTGTCGAAAGCGGAGACTTCGGCCTTGCACAGGCAGCCCTAAAGATGGGTGGGGGAGGGAGCTATGAAAACCAAGATGGCAGACAAACCAGATGAAGCGTTTGTTGTGTCCTCTAGCCCAAATGTGAGGCCAGGTTCTGTCATGAGCAGCAGCCAATAACGACCCTGCCCCATTTACCAGACACAGCTGATGCCACTCACCAAGAGTCCAACCATAGAGAGGATCATACACCAGCGTTTCTAGTCAGCTAGTGTGAGTTGTTCGATACAGGGCTGGCAGGCAATTAGAAACAATTGGAGATTGGTATGAGCATATTCAACCAGGTGCTGGAGGCAAAAGGGACAGAAAGAGGTAATAGTAGCAGAGAAGGTGGTAACAACAGCAGACGACGGCAACAACTCCAGAAGAAGTCACCAGGGACCCTCCAGCCTCCTGCAAGAAGCCTTTCCCCATAAGCACAACGAGGTGGCTGGGAACTGGAAGATGGCTGCCACTGTGTTCTGCGTTCATAGTAGCCATTTAAAGGCTCTGTTGAGCCTTCCACCTGATTGGAGGACTGATGCAGAAAAAGTCATCGCTGCCCCCTGCCGCGAGGCACATCCGGTCTGGATCAAAGGCCAGGATTTAAGGCATTGCATGGTTTCTGCCGGTCGCAGACGGCGATGTGGAGGTGGCACAATCTATACTGCATGCTCGTCTTGTTTCCAGCTCAACCTAAGAGCGCTGCAACCTGTAGCAGGTAAGCTAAATGCCCCTAGCCCACTGGCCCACTGCGTACAAAGTCACGCCCAATCGCGCATAACCACATGGTCAATCAGGCTTTCATGTGCGTCTTTTATCCCTACACAGCGTCTGACCCGCTTCCTCAGGCCCCCACTACCATTAAACTTTGTGCAATCCCACCCTAACCCTCCTGCAACGTCCACTCCAGGCTTCAACCTGTTTTGCTGCACCAACATCAGCACAGCAAGATCCTCGCTGCCGGTTCCCCCAGAGCCAGCACAGTCCTATGTAAAGAAAGCACATGGAATTCGCTTGTTGCACCTACTAGCCACTGCCGTACTACTGAAGCTGTCAAACTTGACCCCTCATGGCCGGCCGATCTTGCCGGCTATCGGCCCTTTCACTGATGGGTGTAACTGACCCCATTCAATCGGTTAACCACGCACCAAAAATGGCCGGCCCGAGTGTGCATAGTCTCACCACCGCACCTGAAGCAGTATTCATCAAGTTGAGCTCACGGCCCAACCTGCACCCACAACTACGGGAGATCTGCAACATGACCTTGCATCTACGAACCTGTTATGCTCAGTGTGTCCCCCTTTCTCACAACCCTCAGGTTCCAAAACTGCCTGTCAGAATGCCTCAGCCAACAAGGGGTCATTTATCTGAGCGAAAGGTAAATCAGGAAGTGTCTTGTGTCTTGGGCTCTTCCTCTGTAGGTGTTTTAGTTTCAGTTTTGAGAGGGCTTTCAGTTGTTTCGTCTGTGCTTTCCTTCCCGAATTTTTCCTGAAGCCTAGTGAATACTGCTTTTTCAAGCACCCCTTGGACAATCTTATCACCTTGGTGGATCTGGAAAGGATCTTTTCTGTGGTTCTGTAGTGAAACCTTAACATCAACTCTGAAGTCTGAGTCTATCACCCCTGCTAAAACATCAATCCCAGTTTTCTGCACTTGCTTGGTCTTATGGCATCATGCATCTTGGTGGTGCCAGAGGCCCGTCTGCGCATTATGTGGCTGCAGTTGCTCCTGAGCTCTCAATGGTCTCAGTTTCAGGGACAGACGTCAGACCGTCATCCGTTCTCAGAGACTGTGTCTGGAGACCTACAATGGTGGTCCGTGAAGGTCAACCTCCCAAAGGGGTCTCTCTTCCATCAACCCTGGCCGCAGGTGACCCTGGTCACGGATGCGTGTCTGAATGGATCACCATGGCCAGCTGCCTGGCGCATCAGCTGCCAAGGCACAATGAGCTAAAACTCATGTAGGGTGAATGTGGGAAGAGCACCAGCATTGGGTACTGCTACACCTGTCCAACTGCGATGTCCCAAGAGCCCTGCCTGATGTCCAGGTGCACAATTTGCACTGCCATGCTCTCAATCATTAAAGATGTCCTTCTTCCGATTAGGGGAATCGAGAGGCTTACTCTAACCCTGTGCATCCTTGGCCACTGGTCTGTTTGGTTAATGACCTGCTATCCCTGCCTCTATCCCACTGCCTAGCGCGGTTCAGGTAAACATCTAGTCATGCCACCAAACTATTAAAAACTGCACCCCTCTAGAAAATCCGAGATCTTCATTGACAACCTTTTTTGTCCAATAAAAGATAAGCTAAAGGAAGTAGGCAATCAGTAGATAGCAATTTTCACTGGAAGAAAAAAATAACCAATCAGTATTAGTGCATATAATTTAAACATTGGTGGGTGGTGGTGTTTTTTTTAATGAACAGAAAAAGCAGAATGAGCTGCTGTTACCCACATAGCAGGAGCAGGGGCGGCTCTGTAGCTTACAGTCGCAAATATTTAGCTTGATAATATATCCGAGAGCCCCCTATTAAATGCACATGTCAGGGTCTGCCCCAAGAAGAGTAGACTGGGAAATGATTGGCACTACGAGCCTCTCTCCACCACTGCAGCTGTGTCCTGTAGAACCAGGCTTCCCCACTCAGCATACCTTTCAACTAACAAGTTAAAGCAGTACCAAAGCCACACTTTTGGCAACAGCATCTTAAGAACATTCTGGCATTCCTCCCACCAGGTAACCGCACGCCATGATAACCCAGTGACTTGAATGAACCAAATGCGCTCTTCCCAAGCCTCTGAGTACCAAACGAACAGACGAAAGGTGCAGAATAGAATAGGGTGCCTGATCTTTGGTCGATAAAAGGCCAACCAGTCTCGGCTCACCTGAGAAACCTACATCAGCCCGGAGTATAACCAAGAATCAAACTCAATGGCTTGTGTCTTACCCACAGGTGCCTACAACGCACCACCCACAGGCACCTTCACATTCAAGACCAAAGTGTTATCACCCCAGCTTCGCTCTGCTTCAAAGGTCCTCCTCACCCCAAAACCTAGGTGAAATGGAATGCATGACATACGTTTCTTGCTTAGACGCCCCCTGTGCAGTAAACTCCCAACACATAGAAATCACCACCCTACCATGTTATGCTGGTAAGAGAGCTTAGTGGGATGATCCATCGGCTGCATAAACTGTCTGTAGCCTACGGGTGACAGCCACAAATCCCAATTGATGAAATTAAGAGTTGCTACACAAAAACATCAAAAGCAGTACAAGATCTGATTTCAATTGGAACAATGGTTTGGTATAATCACAATACTCGCCTATATACATTAAAATAAGCACACAGTTAGGGATGGTATTAGATCTTACATTAATGGCAGTTTTTCAAGAGCTTCAGAATTCATAGTTGCCACTCCTGACATGTGACAAACCATGACTCCACATAAAACAGACTAATTCGCTGTAAACCAGATATTTTATATTTTAACTGAGCACAGACCGAACCTTTCAGAAGAAATGTAAAAAAAGCCAACTACGCTAGCAGCTGTGATAAGAAATATGTTGTTAAAATATCATCAATGGCTCTGCAATTACACTGAGTGATGTGTAGTTTAAATTGCTATACGGACTATAAAAGCCTACAATGCAAAATGCTGAAAGGCCTCGAAGGAAGTTTATTGGATAAACTATTTTCAGAACATTATTCAAAAAATGTGAAAAATTTACTTTGCCCCAATTTTGAAGGTCAGCGAAGCGCACTGTGTAGCAAATATGAAAGACACCATACATGACAAAACCATGCCAACTTGCTCACTCTAGTAGTCAGAAGGGAAGAGCGTATTCAGAATCAGCACCTATCTAAGCAAAATCCTTCTAGTAAAAGCAAAAAGGGAAGGTCGGCCAGTGATAAACCTCGCCCATTCAACCGACGGGTGATATATCAGGTATCAAGATCAAAGGGATCCATCCACCTGTTGAAGACATATTCAGTCTCTGAGCGGTAAATACCTGATGTTATTTTAGGAACTCGGCAACAATTTCTCCAAATTCAGTATGTTGAAATTGGGTGGGAAAGTGTGAGGCTCCCCTTTGGCTTTTTATCCACTCCCTAGAGCCCGGCCCATCCTGGAGCAGCCTTGAACCCGAGGAGAGGGGATAATAAGATAGCTGGATGATCTGACCTTCATGTCCAAGGACAAATGATTTTTCTTTGTTCAATTTGACTTTGTATTAAACCTTTGCAATTATAACTAATGCAAAGGAAAATAAAGGACCAATACCTAAATAAGGAAGCAAGACAAAACATCAGAGTGTGGGTTTTTCCTTTTTCAGACCCTAGCAATCATAGCAAGTAAGGAAGGATTTCTCATTTAAACCCAGAGGTTTGTGGTGGCGGGATGTCCAGTGTTTAGGCAAGCGCTTGTAGAACCAGGTGTTTCCTGCAAGTACACTGCCTAGTGAATCATAAACATGTTGAGTGGCTACAGAAGAGTCAGGAGTGGGATTGCAACTCTTTGTTAAAGATAATCATGCAGGTCTGGAAGCCTAGCACCATTTCACCCACCCCTTCCTTTTGGGGTCATATTCTGAAGGAATTTCACATGAGTGGTTAGTGTGTGGTGTTTTGAAGTATCACCTTTGCTTTGATGAAGATATGATGGTATATTGCAAACAAATTGAACTAACAATTGGTAACACATAATAGTTTCACAGTGGTGTTTGCTTTTTTGACAGTTTTTCAAATAACACACATTCTTCCTTTTCATACAATCCACTTTTTGTAAATAACTTTTTTGTCGGAAAGTATGGCGACTTTTTCCGTTTTGGAAATATGCTAGGTCTCATTGGAAGATCTAAAAAGATAGAAATGTCCATGGGAACAATAGTTGATCGTGCTTTCAGCTTGTTGACGATCTACCGCTGTGATCGCTTCAGCATGGCCAAGCATTTTACTCTGATTAGAGCTCATAACCGATGAGCCAGATTCCTCCCTCTTCGCTTATATTGTTCAGTAGGGTTGTGCTTTGGCTTTGGATGTGTGCAAATTGTGTATCATCCGTGACCAGCACACAGCCTGAGCTCAGAAATGACATGCATTGAAAAATGGTCTTCCGCTGGCTTCGACCCTCATTTGAATCTTATGATTAGGGAAAAGACGTACTTGTAAATCACCGGATGATGCCGCGCCAGGGCCAGGGCTCTGTTTGTTCCAAACAAAAGGCCACGCTACATCTCAGCTCAAAACAACATAATCATTTTTCCCAATCCGATTATGCGAATAAAGCTGATTATGTGAGACCAGCTTTCAGCATGAATGCCTCAGCTGTCCTTCCTTTCTGCCTTAAATTATAATTAGATAGACCAAATTGGGATTTTGTTCAACGGAAGCACACTGTATATTTACAGAGTTTTCTACAGTATGTATTTTCAGCAAGGTTTCAAATTTTCATTACATTGTCTACTGTCCTCATGGATATCCAATGCAGTTTCTTCTCTTGTAAGATGATTCCGAACGCATGATGATGTTACGCTGCTGCAGATATATATTTGGTATTTATAACTTGCAACACCTCAAAAATATTCACACAACACACAATGGTCAACATCTCCTGCACCCTAATCTTCAACTAGGATGACATATATTTTGCACTGAGTGCTTTTTCATGGTCTCATTCCTATCAAGGGATTCAGTGAGGCCCACATCTCAAAGCCCGCCATTATTGCAAAATGAATCCTGCCTATCAACGCCATGCACTATTAAATGATACTGTATCAAAAGGAGCAGCTGGAGGGAGGTCAGAGGATAACACAATGACGGTCAGGAAGGCCAAGACGGAGGCGAGTTGGGCAATTACTCAGGGCAGGTTGCTCCATGGGTTTACTGCCTAGCCTGAGACTCTAGTTTAGAGTCTACCCTTATGTTTATAGGAAGCGAGAGTTCACAGACCTTGACATGCAGATAACTGAGTTCTAGTCAGCTTCTCACAAGTGATGTTGATCTCCAATCTGAGGCAATATCGTGAAGACATTTGAACGGGATGCAGAAAAACACTATGAATTGTGGCTCTTAAAGAAGAAATGTGTCGAACAAGAGAGATCAAAGATGAACCCTCCTGCTAAATTTTGTACCATCTGCATTTGCTGAAGATCAGAATCTGGTTCGCTTTTCAGGTCCTACAAAACTAAAACTCTCTCTTCAGCTCAAGCTGAGATTGGCATTCCACATCGTTTTCAGGTATTTAACCATGGCACTGGAGGTGGACTGACTGCCAAATAAGAGGCGAGAATATGAGCAGACCTCTGGCATGTTAATAAGCTTTAAAAGAGGACTTGGTGTTTGCAGCATTCAACTTTAGTTAGCTCTCGCTCATCTGCATGCTAAGTTCTTTTAGTCCTTCTGACCTGTTTTTGCTGCCCTTGTACCACCCTATTCCCCTTGATTGTCTCCTTGCCCACTCCCACTGCCTCTACCCCTTTGTTCTTCTTGCCCCCTCATCCCCTTGCTCCCTGTGTCTGCTCCTTACCCTTTACCCCATGCCCCTGTGTTTTTCTTGTCCCCCACCCTTTCTCCTGCTCTCCCTTGCCCCCCACCCTTTCTCCTGCTCTCCCTTGTCCCCCCACCCTTTCTCCTGCTCTCCCTTGTCCCTCCCCCACCCTTTCTCCTGCTCTCCCTTGTGTCTCCCCCCACCCTTTCTCCTGCTCTCCCTTGTCCCCCCACCCTTTCTCCTGCTCCCCCTTGTTGTGGTTTCTCCCTTCCTCCTCCCCCTCTCCTTCTCAGCACTCTGCTATCTCATACTTGTCCATTGCATGGACCTATTTGATGGCCGCACGTCTATGTCCCACCCCCTCCTTCTTGCTCCTCTCCTTCCCCTCTCTCCCCTAACATGTCTTATTAGTTCTGACCTGGCATTTTTGTTGCCTGTTTCTGCTTTCCCCACCCCTTCCACCTCCTGCAAATTTTCTGGCACTACCCCAATTGCTGTTAGTCATAGTAATCGTAGCCGCCTGTCTTTCGCATTCACCTTCCCTCTCCTCCTCCTCCTCCTCCCCTTTTTGTCCTCTTGTCCATTAGCACTTACTCTTATCACTTGTCTCATGACCTTTGATAGGAGCCTGTCTGTCCCCCCTCCTTCCTTGTCTTCTCCTCCCATTTCCACTCTAGCCCTATTAAGAATTGTCACCCGACCTAGCAGGATAGTCATTTGTTTGTTCCTTTCCCTCACCCTCACTCCACCTTCTCCTCCCCTCCCTTTCTCCCTCCTCTTGTTATACTCATGCACTACATCAATTGCCATCAGGCATAGTAATGTTACTGCTTGTTTTGTCTCATTTTTCTTTTCCCTCCCTCTCTGCTCCATAATTGTTTCCTGCACTTGCACTATCGGAAATGTCGCCAGGCTGATTATGATAATTATTTCACATTCTTAATTTTTTAAGGACTTGTAAGAATGTAATTTGCTTTCTCCCATGTTCCCTCCTCCCTTGAAGCACTTTGAAACATATTGTGTATAGTCGCTATACAAATCAATCGCCCCATCTGTGGGGTTCCAAGATAAGGCCAAGACCCGCAAATCCGATTCCACCGGGTTCGCCAATGATGCAGATCCCAGTTTGGATAGGCTGCGATCACTATCGCCATCTGTCTCCATAGCCAGCCTGCCATGAAGCTCCTCCTCAAAGAGGAAGTCATCCACCCCAGTTAAGTTATGGGAGA
The DNA here is from genome assembly GCF_040938575.1 of Ambystoma mexicanum. Lineage (NCBI taxonomy): Eukaryota > Metazoa > Chordata > Amphibia > Caudata > Ambystomatidae > Ambystoma > Ambystoma mexicanum. Next base: position 177,506,899 of record NC_090927.1, on the reverse strand, counting down.
AATCAGAAAACCCTAGGCTGGAGGAAGAGAAGAAGGCCGTACAGCCCAAGCAGGCTCAACCGGTGCAGCCAAAGTCCTCGTCGACCACTTCGTCAACATCTGCCATGACAACCACAGCAGCGGTAAGCGCCTATCCAACAAGGGCAGCTCCTACACCCTAAAAGGTATCGCTGCCTCCAAGGTGCGACACGGCCACCGAGTTAGCAGAGAAGGCTACAAGCAACCCCCGAGGTGGGGGAGGCACCGGCACAGATCCCGGTTTAAAACCCTCAGGGAGGAAAAATAGGGGGGTGGGCGAATAAGCCCCAAAATAGCCCTCCAAGGTTGGCGCCCAACCGATGGACATCTCATCCACAGATAATAATGACCAAGAATCCGTCCATACGGTCCACGACAACAGTGGCAGCCCAAGGACTAGCGATCCATTCTTCCCTTCGCAGCCAAGGGACATATCCATGGACATCCTGTCGATTCTTCACACCCTGGTGCCGGAGATCCAGCAGGGGTTGGCCCCAGTACTGACACTTGTGGTGCCGCAGGCCCCTGATCAGCCTCCGCGTAAAAAGCGAAAGCGTCATCCAATGCCTCTACATCAGCCTCCTCCACCACGTCGGGCCCAGTCTCCACCAGCGGACCCGGATATGCACACAAGTATGGACACGACCACGGGAACCGATGAAGATGAGTGCTTTGTCCTAGCAGATGATGAATCACCGCAACTGGACGCCCCTCATAGGGTCTCTCAAACAGACAAGGTGTGATCATTCCACTCAATGATTTTCAGGGCCTCCGAGCTGTTCCAGCTGGTGCCCGAGGAAATCAGGAAAGAGGGCTTCTTGTATCAGCAGCGAGAGTCCAAGAGGAAGATTATCATGTCAGTGCCATTTCTGGACGACATTTGAGAGAAAGACCTAGCCCTCATGAAGAACCCATGCACGGCTCCAACCAAGCGAGACAGGTTGGAGAAGAAATATAGGGTCCCAGGCTCCGCACCCAAGTGCTTGAGGTCACTACCGTCGCTGGATTTGGTAGTGTTGGCTGCCACAAGGAAACGTTGAGCTAACCCATCTTTATCATCATCAGCTCCCCCGGAGAGCAAGGGGAAGAAGTTGGACGCCATGGGGAAGAGAGTCATTTACACGGCGGCATCCATTCTTGGAGAGGGCCTTTCATTCGCTGGACGTTGCTCGTGCCTTCAAGTTCTACATGGCACGCACAAAGAGTTTTCAGAAGACTTCTCAATTGGTTGTGAATTTTGGACCTGTGAACCATAGGAAGGCATTGTTCAAGGCTTCCATCTCAAGATGGCTCTCTGGCTGCATCATGCACTGTCATGGGCTGGCGAACCGGCTGCTGCAGGGCCGTCCGAGTGCCCACTCCACCAAAGCGATCGCTGCGACGACAGCGTTCCTTTCTGGTGTGCCCCTGCTCGACATCTGTGGGGCTGCAACGTGTAGGTCCATGCATACCTTAACGAAGTTCTACTGCGTCAACAGGGATAGTCGGCCAGGCAGTGCTACGCAACCTGTTTGCTTGAGGTGAGTCTGTTCCAGGGGTATTAATTGCTTTTATTGAGCCTTGCCACCTCCCGTGGTTGTGTAATGTGTACTGCTGTGTATTCGTTCTTCATGAGCTTGTGAATCCATGTCAGACCCCATGCTGGAGAAGGTTTAAGTTACTTACCTTACATGGGTCTGGCATCGATTCACATGCAAACCCTCCCTGCAGCCCCTATGCGGCTCTTCTTGGTCATACTGCTGCTTTAGGTGCTTACCAAATCTGAAGATGGCTGCCAGAGGCAGGGCTTAGAGAGAGGAATGTCATTGGTTTAGAGGAGAAATACAGTTTTAAAGTGAAAGTGAAACTGTTTTTTTTAACCGAGGACAACGGGGAATATTCATGAGCATGTGAATCCATGCCAGACCTATGCCGGAGAACAATAGTTACTTGTAATTAACTGAAACCTTGTGTGTGCCTTGCCGCCTGCCCTTCACATCCTTCTGGTCGTGGTATCTTCCTCCTAAGGGAGGTCTGGGGAATGCTTTTGTGGTGGCTTTGCACATTGATCTTATGTGTCCCTTCTAGCCTGTCCCTCTGATCTTCTCTTGTAGTTACAGTAGGGTACATAGTAATCTTTACTTGGGGATCTAAGATATTGCGGGTGCACACCAGGAACCACGGCTTGATAAGATTTAGGCATTATAGTTCATTTACTTTAAAGTCAAAAACACTGGTGATTCATGTATGCATTTTGAAAAGAACATAGCTTTCGGTCTATGTTTAGGATTTCCTTAAATTATGATTTAAAAAAAAAATAAAATTGACATCCGTATATTGAAATTCTAGTCACTGTATTTTTTTTATTTTTTTTATTATTATTATTCGTATATAATTGCATTAACAATTTTTACAAAAAGGTGATGTTGGTCAACTAACAAGAACCACACGAAGAGCGACAGAAGAAGACAGAAAAGTGCAGCAGTCCCACAGTTGAGAACCAAACTGCCTGGTTTCCTCCTCTTCCCTGTTAGAGTGTCGATTCCAGGTCGGGGGCCTCATCGTCGGTCAGCGTCGGGACTTTAGAGGCAATTGCTTCTAATGCACATTCAAAAATGTTCACGGTCGCTATCGTCCATTTAGTTTTCTCCTCTGACATCAGCCTATTACACCATGTTGTATCTGCATCTTCTAGTGTTCTAGAAAGATCTGTAGATAGGGTAGTCAGGTATGTGGCTCTTGTTTTACTTAACTCTGGGCAATATAGCAGCAGATGTTTTATCGATTCAATCTCATTTATCTCTTTGCAGAGTCGGCAGGATTTCTCGTTCGTTTGTCTTCTGATCGCCTGGATTTCCCGGGTTGGTAGGAGATTGAAACGTGCCCTCATGAACATTTTTCTTAGTTGCTTATTTGGAAGTTTGCTGCAGTATCTCATTGGTTCTTTTAACTTATTGAAGTTAGGAGGCAGATCTTTAGTCAGTTTGTTCTTCTGCACTTTTTCCAACGTTTCTATCGAGTCTTGGTCTTCCAATGTTGACTTCACTCTTGTAGGGTTTATTCTTCATTGCAGGCGATATCAGTGAGCTTTTCTCTCAGGTTGTTTGTCCAATTGTTTAAAATAGCCAGGCTATGTTTTGCTATTTCATCGGCCACTATCTTGTAAATAGGCAAGCTGTCCTTAATGAGAGTATTTCTCCAGAGTTGCATTGCATTTAATTCCACCGTGGCTTCTAGAGAGAGTAGGCCTAAGTCTCTTATGATAAGTTCCATTGCGGTCACGTTTGGCAGACCCAGGACCGTTTTCCAGATGTAGCTCTCAAGTTTCCGCCATATGTTCTTAGGAATGCTCAGGGTCGCTCCCATGCCGTATGTCAAGGTTGGAACCACCTTCCCTTTATAGAACTCAATCGTCGGGACCAGGGAGAACTTGCCATATTTTCGGTCTAACATTTTCATTTGGACTGCAAGATATTTTGTTTTTTCCCACAGGATCTTCTGCGTTGTAACTTCTTTTGCCGAATTATCGATGTGGACTCCTAGGTATTTGAAACTTTGGACCACTTCGATTTCTACATTGTCCAATGCCCACTTGTAGCCTGCAGATGTTTCCTTAGCCTTTTTTCCAAATATCAATATTTTTGTTTTGGCTTTGTTTATTTTGAGGTTGTTTTGCTCCGTATATTGTGCCAAATTGGCGAGTTGTCGTTGTAAGACGATTTGGGTTTGATCTAATGATATTAGATCGTCTGCGTATAGTAGACGTGGTATATTGGTCTTACCCAGCTTTGGAGGAAATGCTCTTACTGCTTCGTCCGAGTCTTTAAGGTCCCCTAGAAAAGCAATAAACAAGGCCGGGGCCAGAGGGCACCCTTGTTTTACTCCTTGTTCCACCGGTATCTCTTGCGACAGCAGGCCTTGATTGTTTAGGCGCACTCTTAGCTTGGTGTTGGTATATAACGCCTTCACCGAGTCCAGTATTTCCCTAGGGCAGTTCCATTTTTCCAATTTGTTCCACAGTCTCCGTCTGTCCACTCTGTCGAACGCCTGAGACAGATCCACAAAAGCCATGAACACAGTCGGCGCTCCTTGCTTGACCTTGGCTTTTATCAAATTTAGGATGAGGATGTTTACTGTAGTGCTTCCCTTCTTTAGGAACCCCATTTGAAACGGGTCATTTGCCGGTGAAGATTTGGCCCAGCTACGAAAATGGGTCAGAAAAGGAGGGTGGCAAAAAAAATTCCTATTATATCGAGTAGTGCAATTGGTCTATAATTACTCGGTTCTTCTCGATTCCCTCGTTTGAAGATTGGCACCACCACTGCGTTTACCCAAGACGGCGGGAGCGTTTTTGTCAGTCTTGACTGTTCGAAGATGGTACTGATTAGGGCTGCCCAGATCTCCGGGTTTTGTTTTAAGTCGATGTTACTTAATCCATCTGGCCCCGGGGCCCTGGATTTCTTTAAATTCCTTATGACATTTTCTATGTCGACCTTTGATGTAATGTCGATCCAAGCTGTTTGACCTGAGTTCCTGCTTCTTGGAGGGTGTGATGGGTGTGCCTTGAACAGATTTTCAAAGAAGTTCACCCAGGCCACTTCACTCACCGCGTTTACTATTTGGTTTTCCGCCTTCTTGTCAGCTTTGTTAATGAGCGCCCAGAAGTCTCCAGTTGTTTTTGTGTTTAAAGCACGCAGCATTTCCTCTGCGTCTTTCTGGTACATCGCGTGCCTATGACCAGTATCCAGTTTTTATATTTTGCACTTTCTTGTTTCAATGCGTTCCATGCTGTTGGTGAGTTCTCTTTTATGGTTTGTCTCTTAAGTTTTCTCAGGGTTCTCTTCCTTTCTATGACCTCTTTGTCATATATATGTTTACTTGGCTTTTGCCTATGGTTTTTACCCTGCAATTTCGTCCTGTACTGCAATAAGAAAGGAACATAGTCCGGAGTTTTATTCTTTTTTCCTCGTAGGGCGGCCTTCATTTTGTACTTTTCAGTTATGCATTCGATGTTAGTTGCAGTCAGCCGAATGCGGGTTTGTTGGCTGTTCACTTTGATGGAGATGCTGTATCTCTCGTGTTCCGGCCGTCTTGCTTGCCATTCTATAGCCACAAGATTATGGTCGCTTTCTTTCGTTTTGGCCACTGAGTAGTCTTGAATACTTGCCACTAGTCTGTTAGAGACAAAGAAGTAGTCAATATCGGCTTTGGATACGCCTCTTTCCCATGTGTGATTCTTTGCCATCCATGATTTCAGTACAGCGACATTGTGAAGATTTCTCGCTTTCATAAGCCTCATCCATGCATTTCCTCTTTCTTCTTCTGGGGATTTCAGCTTCTTAGATTGTGTTATTACCTTATCCGTCCTGCAATTTGCATTTAGATCTCTGCAGATTATTATATGCGCCATAGGGTGATCCACCATGATGTCATCAATTGTTTTTGCTACTAAGTTGCAAAAATCTACTGTCGTAGTTCTTTCTGGGTTCCAATATGCCGTTATTAATGCGATTTTTGCTTTTTCCATTCCCTTTCCTCCAAGTTCTTCCTGCGCCCATGTCGCAAGGATTGCCAATACCCCGTACGATTCGACTATGGTTTTTACTCGGGATATTCCGACCCCCGACTTTATGGCTATCAATAGCCCTGAGGATGGTCGTCCAAACAGGCCCTTTGATGCTGGCGGGAATGTAATATCAAAGCCGTCTAGGGCCGGTTTCTCGGTTAGCCAATGCTCCTGCAGGCATAGGATATCGAATGCCCCTAGATCCTGATTCTCCAGGTTTGTCAGGTGCCGGTGGCCCCTCGTGTTCCAGGAGGCCATGGAAAGAAAATCTCGCTTTATGGTCCCTTTCCTGGCTTCTTCCTTATTTGTTGGAGGCGGTGTTTCTTTTGTCCCACCTCCTGGTGATTGCTATTTCTCGGTGTGTCGATTTAGTGTTGCTTTTAGCCAGTTCCATGGACCTTTTGGTGTTCTGTTTACTTGCGTCTCTCCCCTTGTTGTTTCTCTGTCTTTTTCTTTTCTGCCCTCTCGATCTGGCACTTCTCTCTTTGTTCGGGGTGTCTGTGGCTTACTGGGCGATTCTTCTCTCCGGTACTCCCTTCTGTCACGTGACAGTCCCCCCTTCTCTGTGTGCTTTTCCTTACGATCTTCAGTTCCTTTAATATCTCTGCCTCTGAATCTCTCATTCCTTGGTTCCCGCGTTTCCTACTCCTGTTGGCGACTGCTTTCATATCCTGTGCAGTACATCGGAAACTGTCTCTTTCTGTTATATAAGTCTCTCGTGTGGGATATGTAATGCACTTTATTTTCAGAATTTTTCTTTATGGGTAGCTCTTTCCGGCCTGTTTTGTTTAGCTCTAGTTCAGCCAGGGTATAACCTGCTTGCTGTAGGTCCTTATATGCTTCATCCGTGACCTCTTTTACAGCCTTGCTTTTGATATGTAGATACGTTTTGGCCTTTTGGTCCCTATGGTATGGTTCTATTAATACGAAGTCGTCAGTCTTTAGATGTTGTAGACAGTGGATTCTACTTATTATCTGCAGTACTGTTTTTCTGTTCAGCACTATGTATTTGGATTTACAGGACGTTTGCTCTAGTTTAAAGACTCTTTACTCCTTTTGGTGGTTAAGTTGGATCTTGGAGTGCTCTGTCTGTGTTTTACTAGGATTTTCCCTGGTCTCCTTCTCGTCTCTTCTCCTTGCGGTTTCTTCCTGCTGTTGCTGTTGTTGTTGTTTCACTGGGGTTGAACCCCGCTCGCGGTGTTTCTGGTTTTGTGGAGTGTCTTTCTCATCAGGAGATACTGGCGCGGTTTTTCCTGTCATCTTTTTGCCTCCTATTTCTTTTCCCCTTGCCGGCTCCCATGGCAATTCTTCCGTCAGTCCATCTGCGCCTCTAGCGTTTTCTTCTCTTAATTCCATGTCGCTGTAGATTGACAGGTCCAACAGGGCGCTTGTCCTCAAAAATTCCTCCGTCATTTTGGGCTATGTTACTGTCCTTTGTTGGCTTTTTGCCCTGGGGTTGCTCCTGCAAGGTGGAGTTGAGGGGCTTTTTGTTAAATTAATAGTTTCCACTTCCTTCGTTGTGATTGAGGTCTAGTTTTTCTTTGTGTCCCTTGCCCCTTTGTTTGAGTCGTTTGCCAGTCGTAAACCCAGTTTTTGCTTTTGGTTAGTCACTACTGGCGTGGTTTTTGCTCCCACCTTGGGACTCTGGTTTTGTTGCGCAGGTCGCTCACTTGTGTTTGTCATTTTATGCTTAGTGAAAATTGGTTCCAATTCTCCAAGCTCATTCTGAGGAGCTGTCTGGGAGGCTCTGTCCATAGTCTGTTTTACCGGCTGTTTCTCTCTTGTGACTTCTTTCCATTCTGCCTCTAGGGTGGCCCATTTTCCCTCCCAATTTGTTTCCTGCTTTCTTGCCTTTGTCTCTATTGCCATGATGTATCCCTCTAAGAAATCCATCTTAGTTAGAATTTTGCCTAGAATCGTTGTATTGTCTTTTGTTGAGTCTCCGATGGTTTCATATAATTTGCAAAATGGCGCAAGCGCGATTGTGAGCGCTGCCATAATTGTGGTCATATCTTGTTTTTTGTTTGGTGATGCTCTTTGATGGTCAGGTGCAATTTCACTGTATCTTCTGTGCTTTCCTGGTGTATTTTGGCCATCCCTGCTGGGGCAAATGTTAAATTGTTGTGCTGAGATTGCTCCCAACGGTCGCCCACTTGTACCTTCTACTGATTCAGAACTATTGAACGAAGTTCTGGAGGGATTAAGGTTTAGAGTTAATCCTTCTTTATCTGTTTTTCTCTGTTTTTCACCTCTTTCTATCATCTGCAGGTGGGCTTTTGTCCAGGATTGATCGCTCATTTGTGTTTTCCCATCTGAGTCTCGGCCATAGGTTTTCCTTTGCTCCAAGTTCATTCCAATCCCCTCCTTCTTTTCAGCTCTTGAGTGACTTCCATCTCCAATGTCGGGCTCATGTAGTACCCTCTGTTCAATTCTGGGCGTCTCGGGTGATTGGAGCTGTTTTTCGTCTGCTTCCACCGATTTAGGCTGAGCAATCCCCTCTTGTTGCGATTGTGGCTGGAGGCGGCCTTCACTTGTTTCATCATTTATACCTGAGATCTCCTGACTAAGCCTCTGCGGTCGTTTTTCTGCCGATTTTCCCCTCCTCGAGATCGGACTTGCCGCTTGAGGGCATACCCCTGACATCGAGATACCTTCGGTGTTGCTAGAGTTCCGGGCATGGGCAGCTTCCTCTAGTCTGTGTTGGGGGTCGCCCTGTACTTCGTCTCTTTTTGGGGAGATCATTGCGTCTTCATCTCTTTTATTTAGGCCTCCCATTGGAGTGCGTCTTACTCTATCGTCACCCGCTTGGTTTATCACGCCGCTGGGCTCTGCATTTTGTTCAGTATGTTTTTGGCTCTTGTCGTCTCTTTCTTTAGGGGTTAAGTGGATTTGCATGGGTGATCCCGCGAGGTTGGATTCATACGCTTGGCTTTCTACTGGAAGTGTCCTTCACATATCTCTTGTTGATACCCCTCACTCCTCATTTATCGTTATTGCTTCGGACTCTGTGTCTGCTTTTCTTGTGTTCATTTCCGGGAACGAGCCCTCGATTACCTCTAAAATATCAGCGTCGGATATTTCATCGTCTGGGTCTAATTTTCGTTTTTTCTGGTGAGTTTTAAAGAAGTTGAATACTGCATTAGCTAGTATGGGTTTCTGGGTCGTTCCCGTGCTCGCCCCCTGTTTTTTGATGCCCACATGTTTTAGTTTTTTTGCTTCTTTAGTACTTAAATTGGTCTCATTTTGCTTCGGCTTTCCTTCGTCTTGATGGTTTAGGGTTGAGGTGCCTCTTTGAGTTGTTTGATTTCCGCTTTTTTTCTTAATTTATTGTCGTTTTATTGCGATTGCCTTGTTGATCTTTTTTGGGCCATCGGGCATTTCATCTGTCGAGTGGAGCAGGTCCACCCATTCCTCTGGCTCTAAATCCTTTTCCATGGTGATGATCTCAGAGAAGACGTTGTTTGAGGCCATGCTCAGGTTACTTTCACCAGTCTTCCTCCCTCCCGGCTCCCGCAGCTCTAATTTTGATTGCCTGGGATCTACTACTCCCAACATTGTCTTTGAGTTCGAAATCCATTTCTCGTTTTCTAATGCGGGCGTGCTAGTGTGGATTAATGCCTTGATCATTGACAGCGGTTTAACTGCCGAACCTGACTGCCCTCCTGCGGGTGGCCCCTTCCTGTTAGTTCCGGGGCTTTCAATTGTTCTTTTAATGTCTATGCTTGGGGTCTGGTTGGATTCGGGTCGGTTCTCCTTTAACTCTTGTGGTACCGATCTTTCCAGTTGTCCTTCTTTTAATGGTGCCTCGATATGTGTTGCTTGCTCCTCCATCGTGTCTACTCCATTTTTTCTCGTTTGGATATTTTCTCCATGGTTCATTTCTTTGTAGACTTCCGTGATCCCCCCAGCTTTGTTGGTACACATGACCAGAGCAAGGTCCAGGTCCGTCCACCCTCCGGCAGGCTGAGCTGGAAGACCTCTCGTCCAAGCGGCGCTCTGGTCTTGTGTTAGCTCCATCTTGTCTGAGTGGTTCTGTCCGGGTACTACCTCAGACTCCAACGGGGGGGGTCCTGTCTATTTCGCCCGTGTCTTTGGTCAGGTGTTGCTTTCCCCTGCCCTCCCCCTCCCCTTTACTGTGTCCCGGGGGTGGAAATGGGGCAGTGTCTATCGTAAACTTAGTCTTTACTGATTGGATCTCGAGGTTCTTACCTCTTTTCCGCTGGGATCTTTTCTCCCGTTTGCTGTAAGAAGCTGACTTGACATTGCTCCGCAGCACTCTTGTCGTGGGCGATGTGTCAGACGGGTCCACCCGTTCCGCGTCCATCTCTGGCTCAGGATCATTTCTCCCCGCTTTCGGTGGCGGCAGCCCTGCAGCCTGCATGACTGCAGGCCTGCCGAACTTTGCGAGCTTCAATGAGGCAGAGTTAGCTTCTTTAATGTGCTCCTCCAGCGCCAAACAGTCACACAACAGTCCCTGGCCTTCACCCCTAACGGGCTTAAGGCCGCGAGGGTGGATGGGTCGGCGCTATAGGGAGGTTGCAGGTCACGTGATGACTCACGTGTGTTGGTCGGGCCACGCCTCCTCCAGGAATCCCCCAAGCACCGACAGAGCCCCTTCACGGCTCGTATGAAAAAAAAAAAAAATGAGCTGAAGAGCTGACGAGCAGGTAAGTAAAGCGCTGGTTCAGGGTCCCGTGTTGTGTGCAGTCAAGCTGCAGAATGCGCCCCTCGGGCGGATGGGTCGGCGCTATAGGGAGGTTGCGGGTCACGTGGTCAGTTACGTGTGTTGGTCGGGCCACGCCTCCTCCAGGAAGCGCCCAAGCACCGACAGAGCCCCTTCACGGCTCGTATGAAAAAAAAAAAAAAATGAGCTGAAGAGCAGGTAAGTAAAGCGCTGGTTCAGGGTCCCGTGTTGTGTGCAGTCAAGCTGCAGAATGTCACTGTATTTTTTAGAATTAAAACTACCCATTCGTGCATCCCTAATGGTGGGCCCAAAAATAACTTGCAGTTTCTCTCCAGTTTGATCTTTTTGTTGAAAGTAAACCGAGGCCCAGATTGATCAAGCTATATTTCCAGGATAAAACAATCTGGAAAATGATAATCCCAGAATTAGAATGCAGGGCTCCCGGTTCAACAGTAGAACGCCTGACCCCTGATGCTTCGTTTCTCTGGTCCCTACAGATTTCGGGTGCTGTCCCGTTTGCTGCTCCAATTCCTCAATGCCATTACTTTATGTTGGTAATCACACCAAAGAAACCACAGGTAGACTTCCTGCGAAACTTTAAAGGGTAATACATACCAGTGACAGAAATGGGCAGAATAAAATACAGCAGGAGTACATTGTACTTTGTAAGTCTGGGTATATTGCTCACATAAGAGCTTCACCCTGACATAGGGAAAGCCATCACTTTGTAAGTTTAAATCCCAGCAGAAGCGACTCAGCCCTTTATCCTTCCAAGTTACATACATTTGTGTTATCTGCCTAGACAATCATAATCCTCCTTACTAGTTGTTTGCACATAACAATGGTCTTTTTAATTACCTGTGAACCCGCCCCATCTACCTTTTGCACATCCACAACTTGTTTACCTGCGGTGGTTATGGTCCACAGTATTATTTATTGTGGAAGGCAAGGAGATTGTGGGCTGCAGTCAAGATGCCCCAGACAGCTGCCAGGGAGGATGTGGCCAGTGTTTGTTTTTTCAGCCCTGTGCACAGTGGGTTGGGCTGCACAGGTTTCCGATAGGGATGGGTTCCAGGTGATCTCCAACATCCTGTTACAAGGCTGGCTGTTAATTTTAATTGGTGAACAGCTATGCAATACACTCATTGCTAGGCTGTCTTTTATGTTTTAACTTATTTTAGTAATGTAATTATTGTATGATGCTTTATTGAGTTTGTGCATATGATAAAGGTAAAAGGTCATACAAGGAATATGTTCACTTACTGGGTGTAATTACTACCAGTAAAAAGTATTACCTCCATGTCCACTCTTCCTAGTCCCAGTACTTACCTCATGAGGCCCCTGCCTCTGACACAGGACCTTCTTTTATTTGTATTACTCCCTATAACTCCTCCCCTTAACCCACGTCACTCAGTTTACATAACCCAGCCGGAGCATGGGACCTTCCCCGCTGGGAGGGAGAGGTGGGTTGTCACTACGGTGAAGAGGAAGAGTAGGACTAGGAGTAATGCAGATTACTGGTAAGTAATCAGATCAGGAGCACACATGGAGCCTTTGAAGTTCTAATGGACCAGCACTTGCACAGACATCTGTGTGTTTCATCAGTCCCATTTACTTCTAGTTTCCCTCTGAATGCTGAAACAGCACTGCCTTTTTTCTGATTAATTCCCCTGCTACCGCAAGAACAGGCAAATGTATCCTGGCATGTCCGAATTCTTTCCTATGAAAGCCTAACAAAATTTAAATGGCCATCTCAGAAGGATTGGACTTCCATGGCTGAGCAATTAGATCCACGCAGCTTTCAATATTATTAATGGCAAAAAAAAGTAATTAGCTACCATTGTGTTCTGTTCTTGCCACAATGCCCTTTTGTCTTAATGATGAGATTGCCAGACCATCCTCTGTGGGTCTAAAATTAAGCATTTATTATTTATTGTGCATTATTTGCTGATTGATGATGCTATTGTGTGAAGCAAATTTAATTGCAGCCCTTATCCCTGAAGTCCTTGAATCTACAAGCAGCCCTTGTGTTGCGCTGCTTTTCTCTTCTAGAACAACGGGCGTGAGTTCCATAATGGAAATAACACAGTGAGCCTTGGCTGTTGCTTACAACATAGTTCCTAAGTGTGCTGTGCAGAAACAGCGCTGATTGGAGGAGTAATGATGAAATGGTAGACACTGTGAAGGTACAGCTATAAGTGTCTTTATTGACAGAACCCGTAGCTCACTGCCACCAAACCAGCACAACTGTAACTGCCAACAGCCTGGTATACTGTCTCTCAAATGAGCCAGCATTCCAGGCACGCAGACCACATTATGACACAACTCCCCCTCCCCTTAGACAACAACAGTAATGAATAAGGGTTGGCAATAACAAGGAAAAACAAAACATACACAAACTAAAACGAAACTTATCCAAACATAAATGCATACATCAATAAGTCTAAACTAGAACTGCGAACACTTTCACAATACTACCACACATAATCCCTCATTTTAGCAGGTGGCCTACACACCCTCGCCGGGCGACCACCACCACTAGCTTCCAAATGAACTTCTCCTTCACTCAACAATGCCCTTTCACCTATTCCCAAACCATCCACAGCAAACCTCTCCTCAGAACGTTGATCTACACACAGTTGCACAGGAAAATCACACGAAACTCCATCAAGTTCGTTCTACCGTTGGCATTACGGAGGCACCACACCCTTGTCCAACAATACAATTCTCATCTTACTCCATCTTGAGCCATTATCAAGAACCACTTATCCCGTTCCAACTCTCGACACCACCCGAGGAGACATAAAGGCACTGCCACCCTTGGGAACGAAACTGGGATTCTTGACACACACCATGTCACCCAACTTGACATCAACAGGCTTCCTGACAACCTGCTGAATCCTCACACAGTCCTGACGCATCTGCACCCTCTGCAACACTTCAGTCATATTCATCTCAATGGCCCTTCCCCCGAAGGCCACGGTCCTCAGCTTTGAACCCCCCTTCCTAACCCTCATAAACTCAAAAGGGGCCTTACCCGTCATCATGGACGGATTCCTTCTGTACACCGACAGGGATTCAGACAATACGTCCCGCCACGCCAAACCATTTGCCAAAACCAACTGGATAGCCCCTTTAATGAAACCGTTCACCCTCTCAACCAAACCATTAACCTGAGGATTGTACTACAACGCGGAACGATGATGTCTGATACCATAGAACTTTAGAAATTCCTGCATCTGCTGGGAAACAAATTGTACTCCACTATCCATGACCAGACTCGCCGGCACCCCTTCTCTGTCAAAAATTTTCATGAGAAAGCCGATCACCCTCTCAGAGGTGATGTTCTTGAAAGCGGCAACCTCCACCCACCGTGAGTGTAATCCACCAACGAAACCAAAAACCTCAACCTGCCATGCAATCATTCCATTGGTCCCACAATATCCAAAGCCACCTTCGACCACACCACGTCGGGCACATCTACAGGATTAACTGTAACTGCCAACAGCCTGGAATGCTGTTCCCTCAAATGAGCCAGCATTCCAGGCACGCAGACCATATTGTGACAAGTAACTTAGCAGAATGTTATGTTAGCCTAACTATTTCTGATCAACAAAGGTTATTCAGATTTAGGACGTTTGACTGTATGTGGAAAACATGCAGATAACTAGCTCTGATTTTGAATGGGGGCTGCAAAACGAGTTTAAACGAAGCCTCAGGGGGTTTTTCGGTTGGATTTTGTTACACTTTTTTTTACTGAAACCTAGGATTGTGCCCCTTCTCTCCAGACCAATTGAAAGTTTCAAGTGATCTTCCAGAAAAGAAGACCTAAAGGGGTGGCTACCCTTCGAGAGACCCCTGGCTGAAATAACTCTGCTTTTAGCCATCTCTCTAACCCTCTAAGGTCTTTTATTTATTTATTTATTCTATTTGTAAAGAACCTAAACCCTGAGACACCAGGGCGCTGTTATAACGAGTAACATACAGTGAGGAACAAAGAGAGGTGTTACAATTCCTCCATTTAACCTGAAACTTTGTACAAGAGGAACACATGATTGTACAAGGCTCAGGGTCACAGGGTCGGAGTTGGGGTGTCATCATTGGGTAAATAACCAGGTTTTCAGGGATTTTCGGAAGACCCATTAGGACTTATCGTAATGGTTTTGGTATAGCACCACTTTTGCTATTTGCATGGCCCCTGGATGCTTGGGTTCTTGCCAGTAAAAACAGTGTTGTTATGGGTTTGCAAGGGAGAGTAGTGGCAGCAGGTGTTGTTTTTTGGGGTAGAACCTGTGACATAAATAATATCACTTTCTTGGTGTAACACTTCATCCAGGGTTTACCTCATTCCTTAGCATTATAATGTGTGCTATTATTGACCAAATTAATGGCAGGACCCAAACCTGTTGCTGAAGAATGAACACCGGAGTAAGAGCTTGAGTCATTGCAATATCTTTCCTCAGTATGCAATGAGTGAGGCACACATACTGCTATTTGGAATAAGTTCAGGTGGTCGGGCAGTCCAAGGATTCCGGTTACCAAACACCTTTATGGTGTTACCAGAACAAGTTAGTGGTGGCCTTTTTCCCACAGTTGCTAGAGTAATAGGAAACACTGTGTATGCAGGGACGTCATTTGGTGGTCGCCAGGGGTCGCAACTGTGACCACTGAGGTCTCCCTTGCTACCCCTGTGGTCTTCCTTTCTACTGCTAAAATATATATATATATATATATATATAAAAAATGTATATATATATATTTATTTATTTATTTTTTTACATGTAAGTTGCTGGGCTGGCGCAATGTGGCTATTTGTTTCTGGGGTTGTTGGCTTTGTTTTTCAGGCCCCTTAAAAAAAACAGGGGGTTGCACTAGTGAAAACTTTGAGCAGTGACCCTAAATAAGAAAGAATAGGAATAACAAATAATTTGTCTTTCTGGAATTCTATACAATAATTGTTAGACACATTAAAGGTTTATTTCAGGCCCACTTCAGGGGGTGAGTCCCTGATTTAGTCTGTTCTTAAACACTTCAACCCAACCTTTCATCCTTCTGAGGTCGATAAATGAGTACCAACAAATGTTGGGTGATATTGTATGTATATTTGTTCTATATAAAGCGCTTATGCCGTAAGTGCTGTGTAATAACAGATCATTATCATTTGGCCTTGGACATCTGATTGCATTCACGGTAATTTGGTAATATGGGCCTATACACACTGATATTAATGATACGTATGGTGATCCATTCTTATATGAAATGTATATCACATTATAGTGATATCGTACCCATATCTTTCTCTGTGTACTTAGAAAGAATGCTATGTGATGTCCCTTCCCGCTTTGTCAAGTGGTGAAAGGTTCTGTTCCTTTGCATCCCGTGATGTCACTTCGGGCTTGGGTCAAATGACATCACTTCCTGTGATATCATCAGAGGGCAATGGTCGTGTGATGTCACTTCCCTACCCCATGAATTTTTGTGAAATTACGTCCCTGTGTGTATGGCTGTATGTGACGGCTCTAAACTGCGCCTGAGATCACAATTGTGTACTTTAAAGGTTTCTGGTGTCACCCGGTCAGTACAACATGTTTTGAGCTCTGCACTTTGTATGCCAGCGTTGCACGTATGTGTTGCTTAGTTTTAATATGAACATGTGCAACAGTGCGAAAATGTAGCGATTTTTTTGATATATTATTTGACATTCTGTGGAATGATTTATGATGGGCCAAGCAAGCAATTATTGGAAAAAGTTAAGCCATGGCGTTTATGCATTAAACATTCTGATCCTGTGCCCGTGATAAGATAGGTACATGAGTATTTGCCATGGGAAAAATAAGACGATAAGAGTGAGGAATGTCTCCTAATGGAAGACACAGCTGCTTTTCTACTGTATCGCCTAATGGAAGAGACTGCTGCTTTTCTACTGTGTCTCCTAGTGGAAGGGACAGCTGACTTTCTAATGTGTCTCCTAATGGAAGGGACAGCTGATTTTCTACTGTGTCTCCAAGTGGAAGGGACGGCTACTTTTCTACTGTGTCTCCTAATGGAAGAGGCAGCTGCTTTTCTACTGTGTCTCCTAATGGAAGACACAGCTGCTTTTCTACTGTGTCTCTTAATGGAAGGTGTACCTGCTTTTCTACTGTGTCTCCTAATGGAAGAGACAGATTATTTTCTACTATGTCTCCTTGTGAAAGCTGCTTTTCTACTGTGTCTCCTAATGGAAGAGACAGCTACTTTACTACTGAGTCTCCTTTTGATGGACGAGACAGCTACTTTTCCACTGTGTCACCTAATGGAAGACACAGCTGCTTTTCTACTGTGTCTTCTAGTGGAAGGGACAGGTGCTTTTTCTACTGTGTCTCCCAATGGAAGAAAAAGCAGATTGTCTACTGTGTCTCCTTCTAGTGAAAGGGACAGCTGCCTTTTCTACCTTGTCTTCTTCTAATGGAACAGACAGCTGATTTTCTACTGTGTCTCCTAATGGGAGAGACAGCTGATTTTCTACTGTGTCTCCTAATGGAAGAGACAGCTGCTTTTCTACTATGTCTCCTTGTGAAAGGGACAGCTGCTTTTCTACTGTGTTTCCTAATGGAAGAGACAGCTGCGTTTTCTACTGTCTCATAATGGAAGAAAAAGCTGATTGTCTACTGTTTGTTTGTTTGTTTGTTTGTTTATTTATTTATTGTGCGCACCGGACCCTGAGGTAGCAGGGCGCAAGAGAACAAGGAAGTTTACAGGGACAGCTGATTTTCTACTGTGTCTCCTAGTGTAAGCGACAGCTGCTTTCCCACTTTAGTTGGCAGCCTGCTTTTCACGAATTGCAGTTTTTGTTGGCATTCTAGCGATACTAAAAACAATTATTCTTCATCCCTATGGCATAATAGGGTGTACAATTACGTAACGTAATTGGAATGTATACTGCACTTCATTGCAAAATGAATTTTCCCCAGGCGCTCTGGAGAAACTGAAAAAGAGGGTGGCGGGGTGGGTTAGTTGGGGGAGAGCGGGAAAAATGCCAGATGGCTTTGTTGTGGGGTAGATGCTGCAGACCAGAAGTAACCACTGATACACTTGTTTATAGGCGCGTTATAAATGCCATATCATATAATATCATATTGTAACCCGAGCTGTCTGGCGCTAGGATGCATTGGCAAGGCTGTGGTGTGTAGACTGGTTGCAGGGATGTAGTGATGTGTCGTTTGATGTATGTTGGGAGAGGTCTTCAATTGCCATGTTCGGATGGCTTAGTTGGTGTGAGTAGTACAACATTAGAGTTGTGTTCCTATGTGAGAAAATAGGGCAACTATTCAGTGGATTGTGTAAGACCTTTCAGTGGGTTCTCATGACAGTTGTGCAGCCCTGCTTCTATTTATGAAGCCCCGAAATCAGCCACTAGATCCTGGTGAAAAATCTGATACCACAGCATATAATGACAAGCATTGGCAAAGCCAATCGTTTTGACTTTTCGTGCTCTTCTTTGCATTTTATGTATTTAATTGTTTTTTTATAACGCACCTAATACCATACCTGAGTACGTTTCTAAGTGCGGATCCCCAGGATTGGAACCTCTGTTGCTCTGCATGGTCTTGCTTCCAGGACCAGCGTGTTGCCGCTGTGCTATCCTCCGTTCACAAGCACTCATAGGCAGTAGGGTGCAAGGAGGAGAGGCCAATGTTTCAAGAGAGGATGCAAGAAGGGATGCAGGTGTGCAAGAGACTGGCAAGGGGAATAGAGAAGGTGAGGAAGCCATTGAGAGAGGCTGCCATCGATGAAGAGCAAGAGGAAATATGAGCGAGAAAGGGTCAGAGTAAGAAGTGAAGAGAAAATGCGAGTGTGTGAGAGGAAGGATGGGAGAGAAAGTAGGGGCGCCAAGCAAAGGTGAGATTTGGGGAAGGTAAAATGAGGGTCCAATAGAGGATCTCTTCAAGGGTCCCAAGGTGAGTGAGGGTACGAGGAGGAAGGGTTGAAGAAAGAGTGACCGTGCATGGAGAGAGACAGAGAGAGAGAGAGAGAGAGAGGGAGAGAGAGAGAGAGAGAGAGAGAGAGAGAGAGAGAGGGAGAGAAAGAGAGAGAGAGAGAGAGAGGGGGAAGGGAGGGAGAGAGAGAGAAAGAGAGAGAGAGAGAGAGAGAGAGAGCTAGAGAGAGAGGAGAGAGAGGAGAGAGAGAGAGCTAGAAAGAGAGGAGAGAGAGGAGAGAGAGAGAGAGAGAGAGAGAGAGAGAGACACACACACAGACCATGCTTGGAGAGAGAGAGAGAGACAGCACATAGAGAGAGACACAGCACATGGAGAGAGAGAGAGGGCTTGGAGAGAGCGCATGAAGGGACAGAGAGCACCTGGGGAGAGAGAGAGCAACTGTTGAGAGAGAGTGCGCATGGGAAGAGAGAGTGCTCATGAAGGGAGAGAGAGCACATAGTGAACGAGGGAGAGAGACCACACATTGAGAGAGAGACAATGCTTGGAGAGTTAGATGGAGAGCACATGGAGAGAGAGAGAGAGCGAATCAAGAGAGAGACAAAGCATAGAGAGAGAAAGAGAGAGACAGCGCATGGTGAGAGAGAGACAAAGCATGGGGTGATAGCAAGAGAGAGCACATGAAGAGAGTGAGAGACAGACAGCGCATTGTCAGATACAGTGCAGAGAGAGAGCGCGCATGGAGATAGAGTGCATGAAGAGATAGTTAGACACAGCGAATGGAGAAGGAGGCAGCACGTGGAGAGACACAGTGCATAGAGGGAGATAAATAAAATAAATAAATAAAATAAAGAGGGCGAGATATAGAGAGAGACAGCGCATGGCGATAGAGAGAGTGCATGGAAAGTGAGAGAGAGCGCATGGAGAGAGAGAGAGGCAGCTCATGAAGAGGGAGAGAGACCACTCATTGAAAAAGAGAGACAGCGCATAGAGAAAGAGAGACAGTGCATGGAGAGAAAGCGACAGCGCATGGAGAGCGACGGTGCTTGGAGAGAGCAACAGCGCTTGGAGAACAAGTTACTGCATTGAGAGAGAGACAGAACATGGAGAGACTGAGCAAGACCGCATATGGAAAGAGAGGGATAGCACATGGAGAGAGAGGAAGTGCATTGAGAGAGAGACATGACTGGATCTGGGCACATCCGGCCCAATGACCAGCGCTGGGGGAAATGGATAGAGAGACCTTGCATTGGGAAATGCCACTGTATATTAAAGCACGGTTTGCCTTTCCTAAATATGTTTCCTAAATGTATGCTTCTGCTGAGTCTCACTCGGGTAGGGAGGATTTAAGAATATGCAGCAAAGGACGCTCAGATGGCCGTAATTCTGGACGGTTATGGCTCACAGAAAGGATGTGGCTGCAAAGGTATCCAGGGGGTGCCTATGTTATGTTTGTATTTTATTTTTTTTGCATTCACATTACAGCAGAAGGTGAATACAGATCGATGGGTGCCCATATTCATTCACGCTATTTGGAACTTGCAGTACATTTCAGTTCGTTTTTCATCTGTACTAAAAAAATAGACGTTCTGTCCAATCTGCTGCATTAGGGGTTTGGATTATTTGTGGATCCGAAGCAAAAGAGTACAAACACTCTTCATAGCACGTTTACTTTGTTAACGTGTGTCTTCTTATTAATGTGGTTTAATCACAGAACTAGAAAAACATTTTCCTGGAGCTATTTGAGCTAATTTGCATACCCACAATGCCCTGCCCATCTAGCTCTGTGCTGGAAGTGAACCTGCATCCATGGCTACTAGGTGCGACTTGGCTGAAATGGCCGATTCTGCTTTCGTGTCCCAGCTGGAAGGGCTTTTTAAGAATGTAAAGGGTTTCCTACTATTATTATGAAGGGAAACTGGTGTGTTATAGTGCCTAAACACTAAATACTCAATAGTAACTGTTTCATGTGCACTTGTACCTATGTATAATAAAGCTCCACCTGGACAAACCAATGGCTCCACAGCTGGTCTGTGTTTGAGTGTCGAACCCAACTTGAATGACAACATTGGGAATTTATAACACTCTACGGAACACAAGTAAAACGTGAACGCAGTGGCCTTTGCCGTGCGTTAATGAGAAGTGGGGCTGGAAGAAAGAATAGGGGGATGTGGCCAGTGGGAGCATGCATGGCACAGGGCATGGTGCTTATGGGGGAGCTCCACCCGGAACCTACTGTTTGCCAATTCCTTTTGCTTTTTCATTACCACCTTTTGCTCATAAAGAGACTCGACTGTAAATGTCTGTCAATCGCTCAGCTTACGCACTATACAGGAATCCTCTCGTGCCGTCCCGCGCCCCACCCACCTGGCTCCTGTGCATGTGTAACACTTTGTCAGGCAAAGCCAGCAGCGCTACATGTCATCCATTTTGATGTACACATAAGACTCAAAATACGAAGCTATGCGGCCTCCTTCTGGCATAATTGTGAAATCATTTCTGGTTATCTGGCTTGAAAAGTCGGTGTTGGGCGCGGCAGTTTGTGACGTGTGCAGATAGGGACGGTTATAAATCTCTGAATTTAATGTACACTTATATCTAAATTAAAAGCAACATCTCAGGTTTTAAAGTTTTAATTGACTCTTCTATCCAAGTCAAACGAGCCACAGACAATTCATTTTATGAAATAAAGGCTGCCTCCATTTCTGAGATGCTAAAGGAATGGCTCCTTTGTGCTGTCCAATGAGGGGGTGACATGACCCCTTTCGGTTGCCAGGGATATAATAAAATGATATGCCTCTCTCCAGCAAAGAGTGGGGCGTGCCCAGTGTGTGGGAAGTCTAACTTTAGACACAGGTGAAAAATGTACCTATTGAAATACTGACAGAAATGGTGGCGTCAATGTTGGCCCAAAATAAAATGCAAGCAGTGGCGGAGCCGTGAGGGTGGGTGGGGTTCGCCTGCTGTCCTTGCTGCCCAGTGCCCCCCCCCCAGCCTCCCGCTGGCCCCTATGACCCCCCTCCACCCCCCCCACCAAAAGCTGTCTCTGCTGCTAATTGCAGGAAGCCATCTTTTTCCTGGAGGGAACTTGACTTACACTAAGGAAGTACGCATAAGAGTCTCAATGGCTTCACCTAAGAGGGATTAACCTTGGTCACTTAAAGTATAAGCAAAAGGCAGAACAGTCGCTGAGAACACATTTGGGGGCATGCCCTCTGGGCAGGATGAGAGCTGCTTGTCCGTCTGAGGTCCTGTTGGAGTGGCTACTGTGGATACAGTAATACGGGCTGCCGCTCCACGAATCCGGGAGAACGGTGGAGCGGCGGCAAACATGACAGGTTTCATGTTTGCAGAAGGCTTCTTTGAACACAGTCCTGAGGCCTCAGTGGGAGCTGGAAAGTGGCACCAACCGCGGAGCTGCTAGGACAAGTACTTCCGTTTGCCAGCATTGTCTGCAGATACAACTATGTAACATCTTGAAGAACGGAGAGTGCGGGAAGGAGCATCTTCTCAGGTCAACATCCACTGATAACAAAACACTGTCCATAAAAATAACCAAAACCTCCATTGATGGACTGACCGAGGAAACCAGTCCTGCCTCCCTAAACCAGCATATGCATTTTAGCGCTCTTATCCAATCCCAAACAGGTATTTTTATTTTTGAAGGAATAATGTCATTTCAGGTGTGAAAACGACCCAACGTCTCAACATATAGGCCTGAGCGAAGAGCCACCCCCTGCTAATATTAACTGAACACGAGTGTGAGTGCTTCTATAAGAAAGGGCAGAGTGATTGTGGAGCAGACTGACAGCATAACATACAATATGCACTGATATCCACACAATAATACACAGTTTGGTCATTGGATAAACAGGATGTACACCAGGGGAGAGCAAGTGACCGGGGCAGAGTGCGGGGGAATGGAGGTGTGGGTGAAAGCAGGTCTACTGGTGATGTTTGTGAAATCAGGAGGCTTGCCATTGATGGTGGAGTCTGCCTACAGGAACCAGCTCTTATAGAATTTGCTTTGGAATTTAATTACTCTTGTGGAAAAAGCAACATATTATAAGATCCGATTGACTTGGTACATAAAAGCTTTGATGTATGTGTTATTCAGATTGCTCATAATATTATGATCAGTCGTATTTACGTGTGTATTGTTTGCAGCCGACTCGCAAGAGCCGGGGAAGAGGTGCACCCTGGGGAGCTTTCTTTTAACCAGTTACACGGTTATGGATCCTCCATATGGTTGCGTCTCGAAAAGGGACCCAATACAAAACGTATTCCCGAAGGCTCGAGCTCAGCACCAGAGTCATTTTTCCTTTTCAACAATGTTTGTCAGACTGCGACTATTGTCTAACCATTAAGAGTGACACTGAGTGCACTGCTTTGTTAAGTGTTCGCCCCGCGTGCCTTTGTTAGCAGAGGAGCGAGTCCTGCATTTGCTGCGATTAAACCTGGAAAGAAGCCATTGCCATATGCTGTATTCATCGGCAGGCGGTAAAATGTGCATAATAAGGCGGGACAATAGCATTACACAATCCCATTCATCATCGCATCTCTATAATGAGGTGGCCACCACTTGCAAAGAACCCAAGACTCCTTGGATGAGACTGAGGCTGGGGGTCTCCTGGTCAGGCAGTCAGTCTTGAATAGGATTAATTTCCCCTTTCTTCTGCTGCTGAAACCGGCAGCACAACACACCCATGTTCCTATGCGTGGTCTATCTGAGTCCACCTCATGTTGACCTTGGTTTTTCCCTCTGTTGGTCTTGGAATAGCAGCTGAAAAGCATGTGAAAGTTAAGCCTTGATGGTCTCCTTCGGAGTAACTTTGGAGGTCTTCCGCTTAGAGGCTGAGGTACACGCATAGCTGGCTTCCCGGCGCAGTCACCCGCCTTAAAATGGTGCACCAATAGTTCATTGCCAAAGTAACCACGTGCATGTTACGACTGATTTGCCTAAAGAAGCATGAGTGACTGTAGACACTTATGCAAGGAGCTACAACCCAAATTCAGTGCATTGTTTGAGACTTGATCATTCTTCTGAATCTTCGATTATTTCAGAGGAATCTGCTGCCTTGATGGCCACTGTGTCCACTTTGGAACTGTGGACCGGTATGACTGGTAAAGGCGTTAAGGATTATTTCGTCATGTCGCCCTTATAGAGAAAAGCATAGGATCTGAAATACTCAGCTTGCCGCGGTTCTTCTCCAATCTCCTACGTTGTGGGCAGCCCCCTACCCACAGGGTTGGCCACCTTGCCTTAAAGATGCAGCATCCATAGCTTCTTTTGGTTTGGACAGTCCTTCCAGTGAAGTTAAAGTTAACACAGTTACTATAGGTGGGAAAATGATCATATTGGACCTGACTAGCACTTACCGCCTCAACAAGATGGAGGAGATGCGTTATCACACTTGTTCTGAACAGTGAAGGACAAAAAGTAGAAAAGACTGTCAAGATATCAAAATAGTCTGTTGATGTGGCCTCTCCAGGAAACACATTGCCGTGGGGCGAGGGGAGAAGTAAATGGTTGATTTGCAGGGAAATAGTATTGCACCCCAGAAAAAAACACAAGGATGGTCTATGAACCATAGATAGCATGGAGGGGACCGTATGCAACTACACTTACTTTCAAGTAGTCCCCTTGCTGCCATTTTGATTGTTTTCATGCTGAGCTGCCATTAATGCATGGAAATCTGGGAGGTCCCAGGTTTCGGTGCATCTTTGCTTCTTTATGCCTCAGCGTGGAAACATTGTAAACGCCGCCCGCAATTTCTGTGCATGGCTGGAAGCCTTTACATGGATTTCTATGAAATCATCCTGCTTTTTGCAGGCGCAACAATACCCGGGTCTATTTGACCTAAAACATTTGACCTAATCATATTTGATAGAATTTATTTGACCTTTTTTTCGGTCTAAAATGCGGGCGAGACCCCCTGCAACCCCCCACTTCCCCTCAACCTAATCTATACTCTTACCAACCCCATATATAATTACATTTGACCGAAAAAAGGTCATAAAAATGCAATCAAATGTTTTAGGTCAAATGTTTTTAGGTTAATTATGCTAATACCACAATACACAGGTTCTATCGGAATTCAAAGCATCTCAACCTGCATAAAAATCGGATGCAGTTACAGATGCTGTGGGATTTGTGAGGTGGAGCATATGGGCGTGCCAGATTCTGTCATTAGAATCCAGTCCACAGCTCTGTCTCAAAAATCCCCCAAAATTGCTTGGCGAGTAGAAAACATGCACACATCGTTTTATACACAGTGCAACATTCATGATGAAAGGAAAATCCCCTCTCTGCTGTCACCTAACTCGAGGCGTCGGCCCATATACTGTTACAGTCACCTGTGCTGAACTTCCGCTTTGCATAGGAGGCCGTGGCAGCTTCAGCGCTCTCAATACAAGTTAGGGCAGCGGAAGGGCTTTCCCAACCTTACCGTGAGATTCCAGAAACACTTGTATCCCTGCAAGTTGTTTACCTGAATTTTGAGCATGAAAAACAAAACCAGCTTCTGCCAATGTCATCTTTAGCAGTATGTCCTTCTTACCTGTAAGGGGGTCTACACAGTCCACCTAAGAGCCACGCCTCAATCCTTTTAGTGTATAAGACTCCTTACAAAACATAACATACAGTTCACGTATACCCAGGGTTTTCATGGTGCTAGGAGTGAGCAGAAGCACAATGTGCCTGGTTTCAAGAGAATAGTAAGGTTCTCTAGTTGGTTATGGAATATCAAAAGATGCTAAATGTGTTGAATGTTATCGGGCAGGGAACGTCTGCGTGGTTGCGGCTGCTGCTTAAAAGCTGCATCCGCCTACAGACATTCTATAGTGTTTAGAGCAGCAGCAGTGATGGACTGGGTGGACTCAGAGTGCTGGGGTGAATATTGTAGATACGAAAGGTTGGACCCAATAGTTGTATAGAGCCTTTAAATGAAGGTTGTTTCGCATGCAACCGATGCAGGTAGCCAAACACAAAGGTGAGAAGCGATCAATGAAAGGTGTTCCAGGGCACAATGACAGCAGCGTCTGTGAAGAGAGGAATCTTAGGTGTTGGAGGGTACCAAGATAAAGACTATTGTCATATGTAGGCCTGAAGTGACTATTGCCAGAATGCTAGTGATCCGCTCTCATTAGGCAAAGACATTTTAGGAACAGGACTTTGGTGGCGTGGCATTGATCTTTGTATATAAGGAGATGCTGGCATCCAAAATAAAGGCTTACTGCTTTAGGACAAAAGATCTCGTCTGGGGGCACACTTCAGGGGCTCACTGACCTGAGGCCCCACCAATGACTATAAACTCAGTCTTACTTTCATTCTCCTGCAATTAGTGCACATTCAGGAAATAATGGCACTAAGGCGAGCTCATAAGATTGTAGAGTTGGTGCTCTGGCCTACGTTACGCTGGAGCATAATTGGAGTGTTTTCATCATACATATAGATTGTGAAGTCAAACGAGCCGATCGGGGTGACAAGATGGCGAACGTAAAAAAAAGAACTGAACATACTAGACGGAAACAAGGCCTTACGGATCCCATAGCTTAGACCAATAGGGTGACATGTAGGAAAAGAGCTCTACCAACTGGGAACTGTTAACCAGAAAGAATGTCCACTGACCCCCCCAGCACATTAACCTTTGTCTAGAAAATTGAATGATATCAAATGTTGCTGACAGATCAGGGTGTGGAAATATCCATCTTCAACTCTTTTATGAGGTCGTCCGGGATACATACTGGTAATGACTCAGTAAGCTTTTCTGGTCTTCAACCTGCCTGAGAAGTGTCCAACTGTCCTTGATCTTCAACAGATATCTGGAACTGGTTGGTAAAAGTAGAGTGCAGTAATGTGAAATTAGAGATGGCAAAATATGGAATGGACTTGAGGATCTAGGCTTGGGATTTTCAGGAAAGTAGCAGCCCCGGTATGATTTAGATGTAGAGGCAGTGAAACAGATGCAAAAGAACAATTAATCAACACTTAGACAGGAAGGAATGGCATTAAGGAATGACATTAAAATTCTTGCTGGACAGTGCTCTTTTATTGCCCAAAATAAGGATCTCTATTTGCTCTGAAAGATAGCACGAAACAGCAGAAAAAATCTCTGCTAATGGCGGACTACTTGCAAGAACTATGAACCCAATGCTTCACAACATTCCTTTCACTAGTAGAACTCCCACCTCTTATAGAGTAGAGATTGGTGTAAATTCCACCACGGTGTTACTGAGCTCTTGGAAGCAACAATCTTTGAGTACAAATCTGAAGGATTAGAGATCTCGCCAAAAACCTAATCAGAGGAGAAATAGGCAGAATCTGCTTTGCAGGCTTGATCACCAGTTTATAAGCCCTGGCATGTTCAGTGGGGATCCAGAAGAGTAGTGCAGTACTGCTGACCACGGTACCTATGTTGGTGGGACCGGGCATATAAAAGCTAAATTATCTCATAGTTATCTAAACAAGGGGACAACAATTAATAGGAGCATAATTAAATAAGTTTGCGAAGCAGGCAGCTGCTTAGCGGCATGCTTGAGAGGACACCCTGCAGCAGAAGGCGTGGGATGGAAGCAGCATCTGGATGGGTGCAGATCAGGCTCGTTTGCCCTCCTTTCCATTTAATTTTGCATTTTGGGGTTCTCGATGATGGCCTTGAACGCAGCCCTGCATGACTTTCATGGTTGCATGGTTCTGGCACACCATCATCCCTGGAGTAGGTAGAGAACTAAGGGTGGTGGTGTCCCATCATGTGTGGTAGCTGCCATGCAGTGGCAACGCCAGTGCGGTGCATCAGTCTCCTGACTCTAGCTGCCTATTCAAGGGCAGCCAGGGCAGCATGTTCTTAGTGGCATTGAGCATGGACACCTATCAGCGGGCGCCGTCCACCGAGACCTCACAGGCCTTTCAGCACGCCCGCAGGAGGTTTATGATTATAGCCATCTGGTTTGTTTGGACTGTGTACTAGCTGGGCATTGGCTTGTGCATTTTACTCTTTATATGCACAGGAGACAGGGAACCACTTTAGTGGCATTATCTGAAAAGAGTAGGCCGAATGTTTCTGGACAAACTGACACTCAGAGGCACATTTTCTTTCTCAAGCATGCAGACCTTGTTTCCCACCTCAGTCAATATTTCACTCCCGACCATTGGATGTATTCACTTTGATACTATGGCCCGCATTCTGATTGTGGTGGTATTTCTACTTGAAATACCACCAAACTTGGTTACGGCTACTGCCACTCAGCATGGTGATAAATGGGCGAGCTTAAGAATTGGGGGCTCTAGCATGCAAATAGCTATTATCCCCTTGTTTGGGGGTATGCATGACCAGTCATATCTATGCACCCTGGCAGAAGCCCTGGCTTTACCTTAGACTCCATCTGCCAGGCCGTTAATGGCACACTCCACTGTATGTCTTAGACTCCGTCTGCCAGGCCGTTAATGGCACTCCACTGTACGCATGTGAACATAGGGGTGATAGCAATAGTATGTTTGGATCCTTCAGGCATCCATTAGGTCTTTGTTTTGGAAGCCTGCCTGGTCACAAGGACTGTTTTTCTAGTAGATACTGTGCCTAACTTAGGCTTGAATACAGAGTTCCTACTATGATACAGAAGGTTGTGGGCACTAACAATTCTGCATAAACTGTACTGGGCGAATGTTGTAATTACAACCATACAGTGACCCCAAAGTCTAGGTTGTATCCCTATATGCAATTTCCCATGAACCTTTATATGGAAGGCATCAAATTCCTACTTTTAACTTTCATTCTTTGACAATCAGCGTGGCCACTCCATGGGAAAGTGTAAGGCATACATCCAGACAACCAGACAGAGAATAAAAATCCTTTCGGGAAGAAAGCTTGGTGCATCTCTTTGCAAGGAAAACAAAAGTATTTTGTATACAAGCATGAAAAAGATGATAGAGGGTGCCGTGGAACCCAACAGCCACAGAGCTCTCTGGGTTAGTTCAAAGCAGTCACATCTTTTTTAAGAAGAATAGCCATCCATAACGTAAGCAACATACAGTGCTAACCCCCACCCTCACTGGCTACCACCTATATACATACTACCACTATGGTCCCTTGACCGACTGGCCACGCTCTATTCTACTCCTGCCCTCTAACACATAGGCTTTAGCTCCTTCACATTGTGTTCCCGCTACCTGATTGGCAAGCCTCTGAGAAAGTTACCCTTCCCATGGGCCTAGTCACATTGTGTGCACCTGGTCGTTAACATGAGCTCAGTGGATAACTCTGAGGTCAAGTTGGCCCTCTAGAATTAAAGAGTGTTTCTCTTGATCCCAGACATGCAGGCACCCCACCATCCCTCCCCGTCGCTGGACTACTTTTGTTGGCATCACCTCTTGCTCCACGTATCACAAATCATGGGATGTTTCACTCCTTGCTCCCCTCTTATTAGCTGCCCCTCTTATTAGCTGCCCCTCCCGAAAGCTTCTCCTGGGCCTCTCGAGGACCACAGTAATCAGCCAAATTCTGATGGAGTTGGGTGTTCTGTTTCTAGGCATCTGGCAGTTCAAATGGGATGGCCATTATTCTGGGGGGTGCTAGTGCCCAAATTTAGACCAAACCTTTGGTAGCTCAAGACCTCTGTCCTGGCTCCAATGGGTTTGCCCTTCAGGACGGGCGCAGCCCTGCCCATGCTCGGCCATTTACATTCCTTTCTGGTTTTGCAGGCCTGCAACACAATATAATTGTATTTTATCTATCAGGCCTGAAGGCCTCTATGTTTGATTTCCCTGATGGGAAGGTGATTCAGTACTTATTGCCATGCTATGCTACTTTCACCATGGCCAGTGGCAGACTCGGCCTCACTTTAGATATGGCGATGCCTCAGTATTAATCGCAGCGGGCACCAGGGTCTACATTTACATTATCATTCGCTTTATTTCAACTATTGCACTCTAATGTCACACCTGCTCCATGCCGGGGCCTACCTACATTTCCACAACTGCTACAAAACCCTATGTGTGTACCACCTATTTTGCATGTTTCACCCCCTTGCAGCTGCCTACGTTCACTTCCTCACGCACTGATATATTTCCCTCAGGCTAAATCTTTTGGGTGGGCACAGGATCTGACTGTGAATCCCAACAAAAGTCAGGCCATGAACCTGGCACATGGCGTAGTATATGTAAGGGATAACTGTTTGACATCTGGTAATACAAAGAACATGTGATTGCAGGTAGTTTCTAAGGAAAGGTGAGGCTTTGTGGTGTTCATCTAGAATTCACATGGATTAGGTCCTACAGAGTCACAGACATTATTAGACAGCATTGCCGAGAAATGTAGCGTTCTATGCTGACCGCATGGTAAATGAATATCAGGCTGAAAGGTGGAAACTTCTGAAGTAACGAGATCATCTGAATGTGCATAAAGTGGCAACTGAAGCAGTGATCTTTGGTTCCACCGAAAAGGTTATAAGTATTAACAATTGTGAGTTGATCAGGTATTATTAGTACAGTGTTTTTGGCTGAGGTAAGCCTCAGTGCATAATGTATAGGTTGAAGTGTTTAAGTATTTTTTTGATAGAAAGGAAGAGATACCTAATAAAATCTGACTTGAACTCGCAGTTGTTAATTTATATACTAGAAATGTTTTTTTGCCTCACTTAAGCAATAAACCCTGACGGACAAGGGCATTACCGGGACAGGTAACGCCCTGGGGCTGAGTTAGCCTGGGGGCATTCCCAGACCCAGTAGGTAATGCCCTCGCTCGGAGGGTTTTATTG
This sequence comes from Ambystoma mexicanum, assembly GCF_040938575.1. Lineage (NCBI taxonomy): Eukaryota > Metazoa > Chordata > Amphibia > Caudata > Ambystomatidae > Ambystoma > Ambystoma mexicanum. The sequence continues at coordinate 177,476,985 of NC_090927.1, read as the reverse complement.
CCATTTGCATCCTGGAACGTTTTTCGAGGATGCCAATAGTTTTTTTTTAAGGTGAGAAATATTGTGGTTGCCATTTCTCAACTTCAAAAAAATGACAAATCAAGATGGCCACCATGGACATAGGAGAAGGGAATTGCAAGTAGTCCCTTCTCCCTTTCCATGACAGCCATTGCCACAAAGGGGTAAGGGCTGGGAACCCTTGGTGTTCAGCACCGTGAGGAACAAGGACACTGCAGGTAAGTGTAGCGGGAAGGGAGGTGGAGGTAGGGGTCGAGGGAGGTGGACATTGGAGGTGGGGGAGGGTTGAAGGAGGCACAGGGAGGCATTAACCTGCATCCTGGCAGGGAAGATGACGGCGCTCAAAGCAGGACTTTACACTGAGGTAAAGCCCTGTTCCGAGTATCCTGGTTGGCTGGGAGTCCCTCTGACTCCGCATGGTGGGGTACTAGTGTTCTTTGCATCACTGAATGCTGGCTCACTGCCAAATATAAACCTGGACCTCTCTGAACTAGTCCTGGCATGCTAAGCCAAACCACACACATACAGAAAGTATTTCTCCTGGAAGAGGTGTGTGTCAGCCCCAGTGTTCCAGCTAGCACTGAAGTCTACTCATATCTCTGCAACAGGGCGCTAAATGCCATCTGACTCTCCTACTTGTAAACAGGGGAATCAGACAACGCTAAATTCTCAACGCAGGAGCACGGTGGTTAAAGGAGTGTGTCAGTACACAGATTATGACATGCAATAAGGAAATGTTTACACAATATATTGCTCAACATATGTCTTTATTGTGCCAAAAAAAGAAAATGTAGTGTTACAGCTAAATATCTCTGTAAAACAAGTCAGAGTCACTCAGAGAGTTCAGTTCAACAGGGGAACCAGGGCTGTCTGGTTAGGGCTTGGATGTCCCCAAGTCAGTGTTTATTCCACATGGAATAGGATTCAGTGGAATGTTATACAGACAATAGTCATGCATTTCTGGTTATAGGAAAGCAACCTGTAGCTGTTAGAAAGTAATAGGTTTGCAAGTCAAGGTTTACTTCTGTCCACGACAGTCTCTAGCGAATAAAAGGGGAGGTTTCCCTGCAGAAAGAGAGTCTTTAAGGTTACCAGAGCTGTGCAGCCGAGCTGCCAATGAATGGGATCTGATGGTGGGGTATGCTGCAGGTGTCTGGATGCCAAGGGTTCAATAACCAGATGATTCAGACAGAGGCCCAGCAAAGTACACGAGATAGGCCTGGGGTTCTTCTGTGCCCCAGTTATCTCACGCGAGCACTTCTTGTTCAAGGCGGTCTTTTGAAAGGATAGTGCACAGGTTCTACTGGTTACTTGCACTCAGTCGTCTGGTGCTCCTGGCTCTTCATGTCAAACTGCACAGAGCAAGCAGAGGGTCTTGGGGGCCAGGGTCGGACTAGGCCAAGAAATAGGCCCGCCACCCCCAAAAAAGTGGCTCACATTAGTGAATCGCAGCGATTGCCGCCTTTACAGAACACTCTACTTATGGAGATTGTGAAGGGTTAATCGTGTTTGTTAACAGTCTACTGAATTTCCAGCAAGACTGCACTCCACTCCATTGATTATTTTAGTGGTAAGGCTGCGGCTTTATTTTTATTACAACCAAATAATGAGCACTTTGTGCGGTTATATTACAGCAGGTGACTGATTTTCCTGGCATCATTGCAAGCCTGCCATTTTTCACTCAGATTGTCGGTCGCAAAGATTGTGTACAGTATTTCAGAGAGCTGCAAACCTACCATCATCTTGTGCACTGGTGTGTTCATGGTATGCATGCCGGACAGTAACATAACATTACACTGAGACTGGTCTGTTGTACGGACAGATGACGGACAGTGCAGGCAGTTCTTGTCTCTCACAGTGCCTTAATAGCCTGCCCCCTCAAGAAATGCACACACAGACCTCCAGTTTCAGAGGTATACGTAGACACAGATCTGATCTTCCCTCTAAAGAGGCGCCCTTATATAATGAGCATCCATCTCTACCAAACTGGTGCAAAGGTGTTCTCTTCCCTCCACGCCCTTGCAGGTTTGATGGCTCCCTTCTCTGAAAGAAAGCTTGAAGCAGATCATGTCTTTGCTGGCTGGCCCGGGTTGAGCCCCCCCCACCACCCCCCCTGCAGTCAGGCTGAGTGAGGCGTAGGTGTCCCCCCTTGCAAGGATGGGGACTGGGCTCCTTCTGTAGAGTCAAGGTGATCTCCAATTCGTCTGACTCATATGCAATGATACTGCTTCTGACTTTATATTATTTTTGATTGGTATGTTTGTTGTAATTAAGTTACCTTTAGCTGAAAAAAAAATTATGTAATCCACTACACATGCGAGCCAGACAAGATAGCTCAGTGGGTTACAGCATCAACTGCAAAAATCTGTGCACAACTTTTAAAACTAAACTCATACAATGAAGATCACTGCACTGACTCAGATAAAACAAGTAGGTGGCGCTAGTCTTTAGAGCGCTGCAAAGCCCAAAAGTATAGCAGGAAGCACTCTTAGGAAAATAGTTACTGTTAACTAAACATATTTGGAAAAAGCCCACAATCCGAGCAAGGTTTTCAGTCGGCAGCTTGAGTTTGCTATACACCCCGTTACCTTTCCAGCTGGACGGGCCAGCTGAAGCTTAGCAGGGCAGGAGCCCATTTCAAAATAATGCTTTGAAACTATTACTGCCTTTGATGTCTGTAAAGTTCTCGTCTCTTAGACACGTTATATTTGGAACCAAATGTTAGAAAACTCGTTGACTTCTTCCAAGTAGCAAACTTCTATCCCATTAAAATGGCTTAAAAGCTCATTTGATTTTTGTCGAAAAATGAGCACAGGTTTTTTTTAAAAAAGACTGTGCTTCTGAAACGGCTTTGGAAGCACATAGTCCTACGTTCGACCAATAAAAGAAGAGCGCTCTCTCTCCTCTGTGCACCACCAAGGCAAAGTATCTCTTTGCACATGCAGCAAGCGTATCAAAGGAATCAGGGTTCCTGCAAAAGTCAAAGTAAGTTTAATTACAATTAGTGCCCGATGCACATTATTCCCTTTCAGAAGAAAAGTGACCTTTTTAACTTGGCCAAGTTGACACTGCTGATTAAGTGCTTTGGTGTAAGGTGCTTTATAAATCAATAAAAACAAATACAAGTAGTATGCCACCCACTGCACCTAATTCTAGCACCTCACGAACAAAGTTTCATTTGGACACTAGACCCGTAGTCTGCAACTCCTGGTATAGTGTTATAACAGATGCTTTGGTCTACAACTCCCATAAGCCCTCAACATTGACTATGTTGGCGAGGGCTGATGGGAGTTGCAGTACAAGATATCTGGAGAGCTAAAGGTTGCGGACCCATGAACTATACCATAACGTTGACCTTACTCTCTTCAGAAACAAAGTTGCATATAAACTGCAGCATCAAAAGAATAATGTGGCAAGCAAGGCAGCTTTTCTTTGGCTCCCAAGCCTTAATGCTGTGCTCGCCCCTCCATACGCATAAGCGGGCTCCAATGCTGTTTCACACCAGGCAAACAATCTCTTTATGAAATGAATATTTGTTTTAATCTTTTTCTGTGTCTGATCTAGGGCTCAGAGCCTCAAAGTTTGATTCCAATAAAACAAATAAAGTGTAGAATTCCTGCTGCGAAGTGCGCTGGTGTGAGGCACCTGGATCTGTTCTTTCAGCTTTATTTATTTTTATATAGTTTTGCATTCATGAAGCACGCAAAGCCCACAGGCTTCAAGGCGCTGGCTACAGAACCCAGTCGTCAGAGAGGTGGACGGAAGGAGTAGGCATAAAAAGGGATGAAGGGGAGGAAGGTCAAGAGACAATTGAAAAGTAGTTGCTTCCGGAATGGCCAGTAGGATGTTTCAGCAAGCAGGTGTAGTGGCAGAGCATTCCAGTGACGGGCAGCAGTAGATGGTAAGCAGGAACCCCCGGCTCTTGTGCGCTTGAAGTGTGGTGTGGTCAGGCAATGGCTGTGGATGGATCTTTTCTGGTAGTTTCGGTAATTCTCTCTGGTAGGTAGGATGCAGCAGGGTTTGAGAAGCATCAGTGGGTGATGGAGGGAATGTTGAAGTCAATCCTTTCTCGCACGGGTAGCCATTCTGCAGATCTTCTGGGGGCTGACAGTGGTCACGTTTTGCGAGGTCCATGGTGGCGCGAATGGCATTGTTTTGAATTGTCTGGGGTTTATGGAGCTTGAACCTGTCCTGCAGTATTATCAGTTTTCTAATACCGGGCAGAACCCAAAAGCCTTGTTCCAGCTGTTTCTTAAGAGAAAGCTGTTTTGAATCACAGGGTTAGAAGCAGTAATGGAGGAATAAAGACAATTAATGAAACCAACATTCATCAAAACATAAAACTTTGAAGTGTTGATGATCGTTTTTAATTCGTCTTTATCAAAAGTACATCTGCATCTATATGACTTGGGAAGGACTGGAGGCCTCCCGGCTCTTCTTCCCATCCCTTTACTTACGTTTGTGATAGATCAGAGCATTCTGCGTGTTACAATACCACTCACAACACGAGAGCATGGCTTTAGCCATTTCTTAAGACAACTGTTTTCAATCATAGGGTTAGAAGTGGTAAATGGAGCGGCAGAAATACACACACATGATCATCAGAACTTTGAACTTGAAAGTTTGATCATCGTTTTCTGTTCCTCCTTATTCAAAAGGGCATCTGAATCTACTTGACTTTGACATGAAGTTAAAAACGTAAGTAAGGAGGGACACCTCTTCTTCCCTTCTGTTTACTTACTTTTGTGATGAAAGTCCATGCCTCATGCATAAGTTAAATAAGTTAATGCCTCCTCAGCGCGGCCTTCATTCGTTGTCACTCACCTCCCTCAAATCTCTCTGGCTAGATATGAATGAAGTCTGCCTGCTGCGGCCACGCCCAGCATTATGCCCATGAACCGCACCAGCGGACAGCACTATGCTACGTGTGTCTGGTGGTGTGAATTTAATTGAAATTAACATGCAAACATTAAGCTATCACTAAACCTGCTCTGTGCAGGTTGAATTTGGCGCTACAGTGCAAGCAGGCAGACGGAAGGCAGCTCAGAGAGAGCACAGGGTGGGGCCTATTGGTGCTCTGATTAAATTCTAACAAGTTGGGATTAGGTTGGGTACAGAAAGAGGTGTAACAACAAAATCAGCAAAGCCCGGGGAAAAAAAGCTCACAGTTTTAAACGCACACACGGACATAAGCGTGTGCGTTTTAATACAGTTTCATTTCAGCCCACCTCATTGCACACCAAGTTGAATTCAATCCGGCCAATGGCCGAAAGTCATATGGGCCAGTCCAACCTGTTGGAGGCCTTGAGCCGAACTGTTTCTGCCTGATGTGATGAATCAGAGATGATTACACCAGAAAGCCTGACCTGGGACCCCTCTAATGTGGCCAGGGAGAGGCAGACGCTTCCTGATCCTGACCCTGGGGGTGGTGTTCTGCGGGAGGATCACATGGGGGTGGGGGAGCAGGTTAGGAAGAATGGGAAAATCTGTTTTATAACTTCCCCAGAGACACTACCCTTCTGAAGGCATACTGTAAAATTGAAGCTGTGGGACACGCTGATTTTAACATTCTGGGATGAGGAAGAGGGCTGCATAGGCATGAGACTGCAAGTTGCAGCCTATTAGTGTTAATGACCCACACCTGAGGGGGACTGGGAAGCAAAAAAGGCCCCCTCCGGTTCAGGCCTTTGGGACGAGAGGGCAGTTGGAGGAGGTGGAGTAGTTGTGGCACCTCCATGTGGCAGGAAAAGCAGAAGTTAGAGGAGAGCAGAGACGCTGGGACCACCGTTGTGTGTCAAACGGATGTCAGTCCTGGAAGGGTCTCTTCTGTCCAAGACCTTGATTGCAGAGGTTGTGCATCAGGAAGCACTGGGATTGATGACTTCCCCCCGAGGACCTCAGCTGTAGAGGTCACGCAGCGGGAAGTGTGCAATTTCAAAGCTTTCCCCATTATCAGTCGGGCTCTAGTGGCAGGCGAGTACCAGAGAGCCGTGGGAGCGAGGAGAGCTCCTTTCTCAATTGGCGGGAGCCGTGGGAAGCAGACATGTAGAGGTTGCGGGGCTGCGCAGGAAAGCAGAAGCAGAAGACGTGGAGGCAGCGGGAGAGTACACCAGGGCAGAGCACCTTTTAGTAGTAGGCCTGGCAGGTGAGTGGGCCAGGTGGAAGTCATTGAAGTACTGTGGTGTGGTCAAAAGTCTTGAAGTAGAAGTGGCATGTTATGGAATCATCCTGACAAATTAATTTTGCTGAAAAGAAGTGTTGCATGAACTGCTGCAGAATCATCTAACATTGCTAAAACAAGTGTTTTGTGAACTGTTGCGGATTTAACCTGACAAGAACATTTTTTTATCCTGATAAACTATGGAAGTATCCTTGATTAATGAGAATCAGTTGCTTTAAGCTTTTTGTCACAAGTGAAAAGAGGAAAACCTTGTTGAACAATTTTTAACTGGTGGTTGAATTCAAGTTGGAACAAAAAGAACTGCATTGGAACTTTGTTGCAAGACAGTATTTCCTTATCTTTTTTGGAACTATTGAATAGAATACTACCTGAATATGGGGAAGGGAAATTCACCCATATTATAAGGAGAGACAGTTATCATGCTCTGAACATAACTTTTGTTATATTTGAACTGCCATATATTTCCTTGTTGTGTTGTATGTACAGTTGTGAGGGACATAAACCTTTGTTAGAGTGTTTCTTTTAGTTTATTTTAGGCAGGGAAATCCTCGTCAGGGTAGTGATAGTGGGCGTTTATCCAACCTTTTGAGTTAACAAAATGGCATCTTTTGAACAATCTTTACAAAGTTAACTGCCTCACATTTCTGACGCCTCACACTGATCATGAAGAGGGAGTATTGCTCACTTCTGGTTAAATGGTGGAAATGCTTTGTCTTCATGTGATCTTGGACATGTTGCCACAGCAGAGATTTATCAGGTCATCCTCGGGTTCAGGTTGCTTTGCAGTATTTTGGGGCTTATCCTGGAATGGCAACTTTTAGATGCAGTTCCCGCTTATGCAGTTCTCTTATGGATTATTCCGCTTCCTACCAAAGACATGCTTCTTTTCAAAGATTGTATTGTCACCCAATAATAGGGGAGTGACCTATCCAATCTTTCACAGACAAAAACACAATATATGGATTCAACCTTAAATCATATACTCGGCAAATAGCATCTCGGCTGCCCCGGTGCCAACGTCCTTGGCTCCCAGTAGTCCATATCATATATGGCGAGCTATTTTCTTTCACACAAAGGGAAGTCAAGTTTACCTGTGTATCTCCTTCAGAGTCTAATGCATGAGTGCTAACTGGTGGCAGGAGCCAAACCGCAATATACTCTTTAATTAACAAACACCAAGTTGGTGCTTTGTGTGCCCTGCCAGTTACTGACTCCACAATCTAGTGTGGTGAACACCGTGGCCTGTGCCAGTTTACTGGCCTAAAACACTGAGTACATTTGGGCATTCCACCCTTCATGAATTAAGGCCTTGCAGGGACGTATTACAAAGGGTACCTCCCTTAGTGAGCCCAGAAATGAGGAATCACTATACCGCTGGTTTTATTAACCACTTACCACAGGCAGTAACCATCCTCTCACTAATGGGGCGTAAGAGCATGTATAATAACATCATTAGCCTGATGCTTCCACCGCTGAGGTTGCCAGCGGGGCGGGGCTGACTGCCTTTTGCACTGCTTTATTCTATGTAAATTTGGTGACTGTGATCAAAGGCAATTGACAACTACAAATCATTTAGATTAAAGGAGTGGATTTGGAAGGTGCCTCCATGCAATGATAACATTCTAGAGGGATCCCTGTTCCACATGAACAATATGGCAGTTGAACTTTTAGCTAAAGAATGTCTGCTCTTTGAGAGTTTAAGATATACGAAATCAGAATAGTTATCTTCTTATATTGAATGCAACCAGTAATAGATTGTTTAAAAAAAGAGTGAGATATCTACTTTTCAAGCTGTGTAAAACCTCCTTGAACTGAAGACAAACCTTTTTATCATCTGACAGTAATAATAAATCGGTAGCCCCAAAAAATGGTGAGCTTTATCACCTGGTAATGCCCTGGGAATAAGGTTACAATTTACACAGGTCTCTGCAGTAAAATGTGCACCAAGGTATATTTTTATTTAATTTTTTTATTTCTTGTAGAACGCTACAGGGCCATAGGCCCCAGAGCGTACACAAAAAGATAAACAAAGTGGTCAAACATGAAGGAGCAGAACAAAAAAAGGGTGGGGTTCTAATCCAAGGAATTAGCACCCCAGCATGTTTTCTGGGGGTACCAATAGCTTTTTTTTAAAGTTGTGAAATATTGCTTTGGCTGTTTCACAAGTTGAATACAACTACAGAAGGAAAATTGCTCGGAGAGGAAAAAGAAGATGTGAACTACTACTAGTCCCATCAGCTTTTCCTGGGTGGCCACTGGTGACAGCGTGAGGCAGGCCTGGCACATTGAGCTGATGAATGCGGAGGGACCATGTGACAGGTAAATGGAATCGGGGGAAGGGGAACAGAAAGAAGTTGATGGGGAAATGTGGTGAGTGAACGGGGAAAAGGAAGCCATAGCCTGGGAGACAAGAATACTGCTTCCTTTGGCTTGTGGGACTCAAAAGGCAGGAGTTATCATGTGGTAAGGCCTGCATTCTAAGCTCCCAGATAGGCACCTAGCCCTATCCACATCAGTTCCCTGGTGATTGTTAATGACAATAGATGTATTGCCAGGCTATTGGTTTTTGTTTTTAGGTCCTACCCTTGTACACAGATGAAAGCTTCTGAGCTCTATCTAAAGAGGCAACAACATCAGAACGGGCTGGGTGATATTATAAAGGGCAGTATTTCTGGAAGAAGCAGATTTTTCAAATATTAAGATTGATACGTGGCTCACCTTTCTTAAAAATGACAAGACAAAGTTCATTGATAAGTGACTGCATCAAAGTAACCATCCTTCACCAGGTCCGACAAGGTGAGATTTTGTACAAATGTGAAAAGTGGGAGGTTTTTGTTTGATGAACATTAAGACTGGAGTTTTGGAATACTATTTAGTAAATTAGTCCTGTGAATTATGTACAGTGGAAATTCTGGAATTTCGAAATATGCTGCATATGGAACAAAACTAGATTTTCCAGTGAGTTCATGTTGATCAACATTTCAGAAGATTAATATTAAGATGGTAATCTTCTATTTTCATCCTCCTTCATCTAAACACTCGAATGAAAAGGTTTGTAATAAACTAAATTCAATAAAAAAAAAGAGAAATAAAAGAAGAACACCCTAATAGGTGTTTTTGCAACATATGATAAATGCATGCCCAGTGTCATGCAGGCAAATGAACAAACAGGATTATGCTTTCATTTTTATTGGAAAACAGCTCTGTTACCAGGCGACTGTCCATGTCACATGTAAAAGAAAACAGAAAATCCCTTAAGAATGTCCGGGTTAAGCTCCCTGGCATAGTACAAACCAAAGTCCAGTCCTTCACCCACTTGTCCCATGATGGTCCATGGCTCTTCTTCAGCAATTGAGTTGCGAGCTTCCTGGGTTCTGTACCCATGGCTATCTAGCCAAATGTAGTTCACGAGGACAGAGGCTTGGCGGCTTTTAGCCCCTATGGGGGGCCACTCAAGTTCAGCTCCACCAGATTTAGGTAGTAATGTAACTTGTGTAGGTCGTAGAGCTTGAGGAAGAAGTTGTGTAAGAGTAAGAAGTTGCCTAACCTATCCCTGGGTACCCCGGTACCCCCACAACTGCTCCAGGTATTGACACGGTCCCAGGTCCCAGAACATCCAATGTCCTAACTATGCTGACCTTGCTGCCTGGATCATGATCCTCCTCCCATCTGCCCAATCTGCCATTGGCTGACCTGACCTCTTCATTGCGTGCTGATATTACTGGATATTTCACTGCCTCTGATGCTTATGGCTACCAATGTGCTTGCCTCTTTTCCTCCCACCTCCGCTTGAATGCTCCCCTCCTTCCAAGTCATTCTGCCTCCTCCAATTTCTCCCAACCACCTCCTACTGTCACCTCCTTCGGTCCTTTACCTACTCTTCCAGATGTTACCTCTCCACCAGCTTCCATCACCATCTCCTACAACCCACCCTCCAGTTCTTTACTTCCTCCTCCAGATGTCACCTCATTCACCAATTTCTCACCACAACCACCTACAACCACCTCATCCAGTTCTCTGCCTCCACTTTCAGCTGTCAACTCCTCCATCAGTGTCAAACTCTGCCACTTCCAAATTTTACCTCCTCCACCAACTTCCTACTACAACCTCCCCACCAGTCCTTACACCACCTTCGAAACTCTGCTCACTGTTAATTGTAACTTCCTCCATCAACCCAAATCAGTGATCCGGCTGGCTTACTTATATAGTATGGGTCTACCGCCTCCTGGGCAGGACACTGATTAAGGGTTTGCACATGTGGCTCTAGGATGGTCTGAAGGTGGGATCAGCCAGGTTGTTTCCCTCCTTGCCATCGACAATAAGTCTGAGGGGGCTGGTCAGAAATGATATGCGTTTTGGTGGCCATTCTGGACTTTAGCTATGTACTTCTTTAGGCAGTGATAGAATTTGGACTGTGCAAGGCTGCTACTGAAGTGCACAGTGTCTAAGGATTCTGGTTCTCTTTCAGGAGGTGCCTGTGATTTCCTGGGGCTTCATATAGACATACAGTGCAGGTCCATGGTGAACACATACAGGCCCTCATTACAAGTCAGGCGTTAAGGGTTTAACGGCGCCGTCGGCGCCGTTAACCCTTAACGCCTGATTCACACTTTAACGCCTGCTTTTTGCAGGTGTTAAAGTCCAAGGCGCTAAGCGACCTTGGTGCTAATTACGGCACTGTAATTTACGGTGCCGTAATTAGCGCCTTCCCCATCCCCATTATGCCCTATGGGGCAAAAATGGGAATGGGGAAGGGCAAATGGTGAATGGGGAATTACTGCCTCACTCACCTTGGAATGGGGCAGTAATTCCACCATCCACCATGGCGGAATCCGGCATGGACCATGGTGCTAACAGCACCATGGTCCAACGCCTGACTTGTAATGAGGGCCACAGGCTTGGAACCTGCATGAGTTCTTGGGGATTGTAGCCGATTCTGCTTTTTCTGTAACTGAACATTTGCGCAAGTTAGTGAACTTGGTGTGTTGGCCTCAGGGGTTGTATAACGGATGTTTGTTGGAAATATTGGGGTTGTTTTGGGGGGGGCAAGAATATGATTCAGGAAAGGGGTTTTGAATGGAATTGGTCTGATGGAGGAGCGTCTGTCAAGGATGGCACTCTGTCAAGAGTGGCACAGGGCCCCCAGGTAGGGTTTGGGTGGCTGTGCTGATGTAAGGTGACAGATAAGTACACACACAGCAGGAAACTCAACAAGAAAGAAAAGTAGGCAACTGTAGTTGTGAACAGAAAGGGGCAGGAAATACAAAGATACAAACAAACTGGATTCCCTCTTGGGGTGAATGCAGAAATGGAAAAGAGTGTTCCACAGACCTTTGGAAACTCCAGCCTTCTGCACAGATTACAATTACAGGGGCCCACGCTGTCTGCTCATGGCTGGGAACAACAGCAGTGGGTGTCTGTAACACTGAAAATGCAACAAGGGAAGGGGCAGAGGTTGTCTGCCGGAAACCAACAGTCAAGCTCTGTACAAAGGATCGACATAAGACACAAGAGAGACAAGAACAGAAATAATCAGGGAAAAGGAAGTCTAAGAGAAATCTAGCAGAAGGAAATTAAGGAAAAAACAATACAATAGAAATGGGTAATCTAAAGGGGAGGACAGAGGACTAAAGGAAGAGGAGGACAGGGATCAAGAACAAGGGGTTGCAAACAAGGAAGCAGAGCTGCAGTAACGGATGGCACAAGGTGCAGAAAAACTGTAGTGGATTGCAGAGGACTGTAGTAGGCTGCAAGGCAGAGAGTCCAGAGGAGCAAGAATGAGAGCTGTAGTAGGCGGCAGACAGAGAGCCCAGAGGAGTAGGGCAGCAAGGAGCGAACCCAAAGGAACAGGGCGTCGAGGCAGGGAGACCAGAGGGTCAGGGCTGAAAGTAGAAGAGAGTAGCAGGCTGCAAGGCAGGGAGCCCAGAGGACCCGGGCTGTAGGCAGCAGAGGGTTGCAGGCTGCAAGGCAGGGAGCCCAGAGGAGCAGGGCAGCGAGACAGGGAGCCCGGAAGGCTATGGCTGTAGGCAGCGGAGTGTAACAGGCTGCAAGTCAGGGAGCCCCGAGGACCAGGGCTGTGAGGCAGGGAGCCCAGAAGGCTAAGGCTGAAGGCAGCGGAGTGTAACAGGCTGCAAGGCAGGGAGCCCAGAGGACCAGGGCTGTAGGCAGCGGAGGGTTGCAGGCTGCAAGGCAGGGAGCCCAGAGGAGCAGGGCTGTAGGCAGCGGAGGGTTGCAGGCTGCAAGGCAGGGAGCCCCGAAAGAGCACTGGATCAAAGCAGGAAAATGCAGCAGCAGGAACAGCATACAAATTCGAGTCACAAGGCAAAAAGGGGCTGGGAGGACTCTTGATGCAAGAGACTGAGCTCCTTCAGGCAGCTGCTCAAATACAGCCCTGCCCTGTACTGAGGCTGGATAATTGGCAGCACCTGGAGCAGCACACCTGAAGATAATCTCCCTCCTCCCTCTCTGGTCCTGAGATGGTGGAAGCAGCACTGATCGCTAGGGCTTCTGGGGATTGTGGTTCCAATACTGACGAATGGGAATGGCCAGGAATTGATAGCTGTAGCAAGGTGCATTATGGTACATGTAGTTAGGTGAATTAAATAGGAAAGTACCAATGTAGTACCAATGGAAATTACGGACCAAAATGTGAATAAGGGTTGTTTAAAGAGTATTATGAAGATAAACGAGTACCATATCGTCCATGATGGTTGCCAATGTGTGCGCCAGTGGCACAGGCGTGACAGCATCTGTGATGCTTGAGCTAAAATATGGCGCTGGTGCGCAGTGCATTCTGGGGGCACTCAGAGCCATAATGGATATTTATTCCATGCCTCAGTGGAAGCTGCACTTGTACACAGATTTTCAGCTTGGTTAGCAGTATTTCACTGAAAAACATGTTTTCAACGTTATTCATTGCTTGTGTTGGTCTGCATGGCTCATCCAAGGACACAGAGCTTGGAGAGGTTAGAATCCGCAGGTGCCGGCTGGTACCCGATAAGGTTTGTTATGCCCCGTGACAAGGTTGAACCTAAGTTATGGAATTGTTTTCCGTGGTGCTTTAGGAGAGGGAAGCGTTTTGCTCCTTGGGGTTACCGTCGGTCGACCCGGCCGGCAACCAACGGTCACTCATCAACGCACAAGCTCTAATGCCAGAAGGTACGAGAAATTGCCACCCCTTTTGAGAAGGGCATATAATGCAGAGCTCTGGAAAGGTCAGGCGGAAAAAGCACAAAGACCTCAGTCGGAGGGGGGACGCCGTGTTCTGAAATACCTGTGGGCTGTTGTGCTCTCGGCCTTGCTGTTACCGGGGTCTTCCAGCTGCTTCTGGCGAGATGAGGAATTCAGTTTCGCCCATGGTGATGTATTCATGTTAGCTTTTTATCCTTTCTGTGATTTATTTCTGTGTTATCACTTATTGCTTTATGTATGTTTAAACTATGAATAAATAGCCATATAAGTTCATTTTTCCTCTAACTGCGTGTGTGGGGGTTCCATGTCATTTCATCACGGGATGTTTTTTCGCAGGGTTAGTGAATTGTTTTATGAAAAAAACATCGAATGTTTTATTTTTTTATTTTAGGGGGTTTCCCTCCCAAGGACCCCCACTCACTTTAAATGTTTAGGTATTGTCTTACACCCACACCACATATATGTAATTTCTAACCCCCCTTAAAATATTGTATGGGTTTTTCGTTGATAAATTCACAGTAAATAACCCTGTGAAAAAACATCCCGCGATTAAAGGACGCTGTACCGTGTGTGGTTGTGAGTCTTGCTTTCGTCTACCTGCCTTCAAAGTATTTGCTCTGCTCTGCAAATGTACTGGTGATAAATAACTGTCCATGCACTCTTGGCTAGGAATACAGCGTCTCAACACCAGACATTGTGTGGGTGAGGTGTAGGTTGCACACATGTGACTGTTTGCTGTCAAGCGGGCCAGGCAGTGGGTGAAGGCAGCAGGGATATTCCCCATACCGGCCATGGGACCCTGGCTACGTGAGGCGCCTGGCCTTCAAAGCCACTTGTGTCCAGAGCTAGGCAGAGGATGTCACACCAAATATAAGAGAATTCCAGAAAAGGATAGTTATGACAATCTATTTGGTGCATAGAAAAAAAGATAGACTCATCTTACATTAAGGATTCTGAGCCTGGAAAGTAGCAAATCAGTAGTGTTACTTTACTAAATTAACGTAATAGCCAGAATGCAAGTTATGAGTTTTTGCAAAGTTAATGAACCAAGGTCCAGCTCATGGTGGTGTGATATCCAGAAAGTCACGAGACAGAAAATGAAAGCAGGTCAAATATCGAAACCCGAAGGGGAGATAGTAGTGACTATCAACGTGTTTAAACATACAGAGTGAAAATATGTAATGTGCTTAATGGTGACATAACAAAAGATGAGTAGTGATACTCGGGCGTAGACATGAATGTAAACAAATTCTTGTATGCATGTTTTTATTAGCCTATACATATATTTATATGTGGTTTAATTTTTCTCTGCTAAATGATGGTAAGGGGATCTAAATATGTGTTACTATTGCCACATTGGTTTGGCGTATACAATACTCAAAGGTAACCTATGATAGAAGCACAACCACATGACCAAATAAGCATGAATGGAAGAAAGACGCAAAGATGACAGATTATTACACGTTTCTCTGGTTGCCTACGGTCCACCGGTCTGAGCGGAAAAAAATAAAACAAATGATAGTTTATTACCTAATATAATGGCACTCAAATCAGCCTTGTAAAGATGAAGGTCTGGGTGAATTCTTCTTCGATTCGAACCTGTTACTTTTTCAGTTCTACACACAGATATCTGAGGCAAGCGATTGACTCGCTGAGCTTTCTTACAGACTTTGTGAACCAGACCTGCGCATAACAAAAGATGCGATTCTATAGAGATTGAGCTATATGTGAAAAATCCTGTGGATCCCTCATGAAACCCTGCCTATAGTCTCCTCCCAGGTGGCCAGGGGAAGGCAGAGACTTCCTGACCCCAACTCAGGGGTAGTGTACTGCGGGAGGATCACCTGGGAGGAGACAGGGGCCAAGTCTGTGGGATGAGACACAGTATTTTCCCTCAGACAGGAGGATTCTTTCCAATGTACCTATAGAGGTTATGGCCTATTGCCATTTCAATATCTCTCAAGCTCATTTTAAATCTAAGGTTGTGAACTCTAAGGCTATAAGAAAGATCCTTTTTGGTTTCCCAAACTAAATGCCCTCCTCAGTCGCAAGGGTACAATGCAAAGGATTATGGAAATGATGTCTTCTCTAAACCATCTTCCTCTGTAAAAGCTAAATCTCACAGCATCTCTGTTAAAAACCTTAAGGGTGTTACATCTACCCCTAAAAGTCATTCAGAAGTAGAGAGACCTAACTGTTTTGAAAAGATCTACAATCCCAGAATCCTAGAGGTGCTGAGACGAGGAAGAGGATTGAAGAGGCAAGTAGATGTAGTAGTCTGGCAATTAAGCCCAGTAGCCATTCTAACAGCCAGGCAATTGAAGCTAATAGCCTACACCTGAAAACAATCATTAAACTTGTGAAGCATAAAAAGCCCCAGTGGGAAGCAGGAGTAGAAGCCTTTGGAACAGAAGTTAGAAGGCTGGCAGTAGTAGTAGCAAACGAGAAGCACAAGGCTGGCAAGTCACGAGGAAGTGGGAGCGTAGAAGGGACGCCGGAACGTGGAAACAGCTGAATTCACCTGCAAGTATTGAGAGGGTCCTGTTTGCCCAAAACCCAAATTGCAAAAGCTGTGCAACGGAAGACATGCTGGAAGCTGAGTTTTCCCTGTGTGGGCCGAGTTGCTGTGATTGCAGAGCCATGACCGTGCTGAAGCCCAAGGCCCAAGCCTCGGTCTCGGGAGCTGTTGCTTCAAGGGTATTCCTATTGTATAAGTGCTCCTATTGTTAAGTTGCCTGCTTCTTATCAGCTCCTGTTTGCACCCTTGTACTATTTGGGGAATGCAATGTATCTTCGTTCTTAAATGGCGTGCACCCCTTGCCCCTTCTTGCCCCTAGTAAAAAGACTGCTGTGCCTGTTTCTCCATCTTCTCAAATGCCACCTTATACACTAACTTCCGTCTTCACCCCTTATCTCAATTCTAAACCTAAAGTCGTTTAGAGATGATATCTGGTTGGCGGAGCACGGCTTCACCGTGTATTACGGTATACAACGGCAATGGGTGGAGACAGCTTCACATAAACGCGTTAGGATTGGAGCGCGAGTGACTGCAGGGACGCGTCGGGTGATTTATGCAGGTTATGGCAATACGCGGAGAGGTAGAGGAAGAAATGGGCAAACACTTACTTATGTGCCACTGCAACGTTCATCAGAACGGAGCGGCCGCAATTTAGCACGGCATGGGAGCCGATCGGGGCACTTCAGTCAGACTTCACGGGCGGGCAGGCGTGCAGCAGAGGTCCAGGCTTGCTTCTTCTGAATAAATCCTCTTCGTCAATGTTATGTATAGACTTCCGGACACATGTGATCTTCAAGTTCTATTTATTTAAGTTAACCTTAATGTAAAAGGACCTCCAGCTGCATAATAATACAACCAGGCACACAGGAGTACAGCAACGGATTAAAACAGAACGCACATGAAAGTAAACAACAGCATCATAGCAAAGTGGAATGTTCCCTCATAAGATGACATGCCTACAATCCAACCATCACTTAGATGCCAAAGCTTCATTTTCTCCATGGCATGTATGCTTTCCATAGCTATTAAACACATATTAAACTTACATATAACTCTATACTTTCAAATCTACATCCTGAGCAATATATATTTATAACACATTAAAGCTACACCATAACACGTAAGCAATATATTTATAACTCATTAAAGCTACACCATAACAGTTAGCTCAGCGGCAACATGCTCGCCTTGGAAGCAAGTCGACACGCAGCAACACAGGTTCGATCCCCCGGTCTGTGCTTAGAAACCTCTGGGTATTAAGTGTGTTATAAATAACCTATCATATCATATCAGAAGCCGAAAGCAAACTGAGGGTCTGGAGAGAAAAGAAAACTCCCAATTGAAGTGACCAGACTGGAGACACCTGTGTCGGAGAAGGGTGTGGGTCCCAAGTGAGCCAGAAGTAGTAGCAGTGGTACAGCAACCTGCAAAAGCAATGTCACTGAAGCCGGTAGTGAAGCACAGGATACGTTTCACAAGCTTTGCCGGTAACTGTAATTTCCTAATGGACTCGTGTAATGTTTAAAGCGACATAAGAGTTGTTCGATATACTTGAAGTTCGGATAACAATGGAATTGTAACACTTGCACTCGTAGTGAAAGCCTTAACACTTGCGTGAGAAACCAAAAGTATTTAAGCCCATTGTTGAACCTTGTAATAGCTGTTTCAGACTAATGGAGTGGTCACGTGCCCTTAATCAAGAAGGAGGAACCCTTGTCAGACCATTACTGAATACCGAACATTGAAGTTTTACAAGTTACAAGTAACTAAGAGGGAAATCTATGTCAAAGGAAGGTCGCGAGTGTTAGGGAGAATTCTTTTCTAAGGCTAATTTCTCTTACCTATAGTGTCCGCCAGCAGCTTTGCTGGATTTGAAGGGTTTATTTTTTCCTCCTGTTAAGAGCGAGACCCTTTTTTCCCACTCTTAGACAGATTGCTAGTGTGTGTTTTAGGCTATCTAGTGTGCTTATGGTCTATGGGTTTTTCTCATCCTCATAGGAATCATCTTTTCAACATGTGTGTTACACAGAACCCTCTGTGCCGTAACACAGGGGTGTCGTAGTGACCCCGAAACACAGACTCCATACCCTGGGACTGACTACTGTCTCTCAGAGCATGTAAAGTTACCATTCACTTTACTAGTCAATAGTTATGAACAGAACCAGTACAACCCGTCTTACTATGGATGTACTGGGAAGGGTTAATAGTTTTTCCCTGGTGTTCATTTTCGAGGGGGTACCGTACAGTCCCTCTCTCCAAAGTTTCTGGCTGGTGGCAGTGGTTACTTATGTAAATATTCGACCACAAATATTTCCCTATGGGATTTTCCCATTGTTCGAGGCTACCACTTTTACTGACAGCCTCTAACATACCGCCGGTTTATTTTAATATTAACTTTACTCCGGAAGATTTTTATTGTCAGAACTTTAATAATATTTCTTTCTCGGGTCTTTCTCTGAAATCCTAAACCAGGTCGGGGATCCTTTGTTCGTCCTATTGGCGGGCTTCTGCACAGAAGCCCTCCTTTCGGCGCCGCTGAGTCTGGGGTAGACAGGATGTGTGGGAGGGGGAATAGGCACCCTGGACAGGGTTACCTAGGCAACCCAAGTTGCCCTCTGCCCCGATAGGCTGGGGGGTTATCTCGCCAAGATAGCCACCCCACTGAGTGAGTGACAGCTAGGCTGTTTGAATGAGGGTCTTGCTGCATAAAAGCAGGGTCCTGAGGACTGGAGCACAAGACGTCGCCACTGGAACTAAGAAGCCGAAGAGGAGAGAAGCCAAAGACATCTGCAATGACTGAACCACCGGTGAAGCCCTGCTGCAGATCCTCACCACTTTTCTCCAGCGACTCGAGAATATCTTCACCTGCAAGAGTCTTCTTCCCTTGAGCTGGTGGGGTCAACCAGTTCACCAATCGCCTTCCAGGACCTGCCTTGGTCGAATCGCCAGTGCCAAGCACTAGGAGACCGGGTAGCCAGGCACCCGTCCACCACGAACGCGATTTAATGGAGTGTACCTTTTATTCCGTTTTGGCAACACCACGGCTGGTTTCATCCCTGGGCAGTGCAGTAACTCGAACCTTCCTCCACGACGAGAGCCTCTCTTCCTCTGCTAGATCTCCTGAACTGCAGGAACTGCCAGGAACTACCACCACCCCTGGAGCCTCTTCCACTTTCAAGGTACATTGTTCCACCAGGCCTCCCGTTTCGTTGGGTATTGCTAAAGGTGTTTTAAATCCTTTACTTACCTGCTGTGCTGGCGCCTTTTCATCTAACATTATCTTTCTACGTCCTGCAACAGCCTTTTCAATTGTTTAACAAAGACTTGACTGCAGCTACTAGAACATTTTGAACCTAGGCATTTTGCCTTGTACCACTGACTCTGGCAATAGCCTCTTCACTCTGGCTAAATCGGTTACAACTGCCTTCTCTAGATTGTTTCTCATCAAGAAATGTGTTGGTGCACCTAAAACTCTTATAACCACCTTTCCTTCCCCTTCATATATTGCTGAAGTGACATTTTGCTCGGTTTTCACCAAAGTATTGTTGATGCTAAAGTGCTGCCTTGCTTAACTTGTTCACAATCCAATTGGGAAGTGGTGCTGGTGTGTTTAAGGGGCTAAACCTGTATAACTTGTTCTTTCCCTCCCTCTGAAGAAATTGTTAGAGTGCCATTTTTGCTTACTTTAACACTGTGCCATTTTGCTCAGTTTTCAAACTTGCTCAAACTTGTCTACAATTTAAATAGGGAGTTGTGTATACGTTTACTGACTGTTTTAACTTACTTTAATAATAGTGATTTGTGTGTGAACATCAGAGTGTGTAAAATAAATATATATATTCTTTTTGATACAAAGCTTTGGTCAGTGTTTCCTTGTTCCATAGTATTGTAGCCCTATTGTGTAAACCCTGAATACTGCTCATCTTCCTCTTGAGATAAGTCTGACTGCTTAGCCACAGCTACCAACTAAATCTTTGTGGTTCAGACTGATACTAAAGGGGATTTATTGCATATACCTGTAGTCTTAATCTTCTGTAGTGCTCCCTAAGGGAACTACACAGGTTTCTGCCTAACACTGGTGTACAGCGGTGAGGATAAAGGTATTGGATCTACATTTTAGAGTGCTGCTAGTACCTTGGTTCAATTAACCACAAGGCTTAACAATCACTAAAAGTT
Source organism: Ambystoma mexicanum (assembly GCF_040938575.1). NCBI lineage: Eukaryota > Metazoa > Chordata > Amphibia > Caudata > Ambystomatidae > Ambystoma > Ambystoma mexicanum. Next base: position 177,456,901 of record NC_090927.1, on the reverse strand, counting down.
AATTTTAAAAGGTCAAACATGGAAAGCTATAGTCAGGAGACCCTTCTTGTAAATACTGCTGATTATTTAAGGGATCTGTGCAGACAGAAAAGTCTTCCTGTCAAAGGCAAGAAATCAAAAATTATTGAAAGATTGTTAGAACACCAAAGACTGGAGAGTGGGGCTGTAGTGCCCACTCCTCCAGCAAATGTAACAAACATTGAGGATGATAATGTTGATGATGTTATTGGTGAAGCAGATGAGGAAGAGAAGGCTGACAATGTAACCCCCTCTGGTCCTCTGCCTGCTCTAATGCCTCAACCTGTGGCTACTGGACCATTGTCAGGTCCCACATTATGTCCTGAATTTATCTCTAGAAATAATGAGGCTTGAACTTAAATTCAAAAGAATTATTGCCCAAACTGAACAGAAACATCAAGAACTAAGGCTCAAAGAAATGGAGCTCAATCATGAGCTAGAGATGAAGAAATTGTCTTTGGAAAATGCTTCTCTCCCCGAATCTTCTAGATCCTCGAGTCTAAAGAGATTGTGGGTATGTATGAACCTAAGTTGGATGTGTTAAATTGGTTAGCTATGTATGAGTACAATCACGGGCTCCAGGAAATCACAGGGAATCAGTTGATCCCCTGGTTATTCTCTAGGCTCCCCCCTGTTGCATCTGATGTGGTAATGGGGTGGGGGGAGGTGGATAGGATGGGTTATGAATGTGTGAAACTAGCTTTGATAGCTAGATTTGGGAAGACCCCTTCCCAGTACCTTAAGAGGTTTAGGACCCTCAAAAAGCATGATAGTACCCCTTAAGCTACTTGGGTGAATGAATGAATGTTTGAAAAACTTAGAGGGATGGATTAAGGGTTACAGAGTGAACACTTATGAAGGAATGAGAAATCTTCTCATGTTGGAGTCTATCTATGATGCCTGCTCTCCTGAGCTCAGACAGCACTTGGCTGATTCAAAGGAACTAGATTCCAAGAAGCTAGCTAAGGCTGCTGACTTTTGGGTTGCCAACAGGGCTACTCACAAGGATTCAGGGGTCACTCAGAAAAAGGATGAGGGAAAGCAGCCTAAGAAAGACAACAAAGAGAATTCAAATAATTCCAATTCCAAATAGGGCCACAAACAAAACTCTAAGGGTAAGCCACAAGGGAAACCGAATCAGGCTAGCACACCACCATTCATAAAGACATTTGGAAAATATTATGTTTGTGGTTCAACTGACCATGGGAAAGGAGATCCCAGATGTAAGGGTAAACCTTCAGGGGTCCACACTGCCTCCTTAGCCTTCGCTCCAGAGGAGGAAGTACAAATAATCAGTGGAAACTTTCAACTACTGGCTGAAGACCCCTTCAGAGTCTCAGCAGTATCCTTGGGGTTGTGGGAACAACAGAATTTAGATGTGTATAATTCTATCCCAAATAATACTAAAGTGTATTATAAAGACAGTGTCCTAGTGAATGGTCAGGAGACCCCTGCTATTAGAGACGAGCCAGCATAACTGTCGTGGATGAATCTTTTTTCAAGGTGGAGGATGTTGCTAAGGCACCCAGATGCCTCACCAAGTTAGCTGCAGGGCCTGTGCAGATGCTTCCCCAGTTACCAGCTCTCATCCAGTGCAATGAAATGACTGTCAGGATACCTGTTAGTGTGCAATCTGAGGTACCTGGAAGGGTGTTGTTGGGCAATGATCTTAAAGATCTTGGAGTAGTGTCAAGTACTCCCAGACCTCCTAGTAAAAGAATACAGGAGCTCACCAGACCTGCAAGGGAGAGGAACCTGAGAGGCTCTCCTGAGGAGATGATAGAAAATGAAATCCCTCCTACTCCACTGGAGTTATTAACTGCAATTTTGAAGCAACCAGAAGCAAAGGGGAAACCCAAGACTTTTAAAAAGAAACCAGCAGAAAGCACTCCAGTGCTTCCAACCAGGAAATTTCCTAAGTTGTCCAAAATCACACCTGTGATTCCTCCTCCAGCTGAGGCTGAGAGGGAGGTACTACCCTGTGTGGTTGAACTAGAGCCTGAGGATTCAGATCTAGTAGAAGGCCAGGATGCTATTGGAGATCTGGACCCTTTGGACCATCCTGAGCTGCAGTGTTTATTGGCAGAGGGTGGCCCCAACATGGCAGACTTCAGTAGGGGGCAAAGAGAATGTCCCCAACTCTGGAAGGTCTTTGACACCAGGCAGCTTCTCAACTTGAAGGACATGAGCGGGGAAGTATAGGTTACACTGGGAAGATGGCCTCTTCTATAGTGAACCGACTGAGTCAATCCCTGGAGACTACAAAAGACTTGTAGTGCCCCAAGAGAACAGACTCCAGTTCTTGCAACTAGCCCATGAGATACCTTTGGCTGGTCACTTTAGTTTCAAGAAGACCAAGGGAAGGTTCTCTCTCTACTTCTATTGGCCTAAAATGGGGGCGAGGTAGATAAGTATTGCAAGAGTTGCCACACCTGCCAAACTTCTGGTAAGAGTGGTTCCAAGAACGTGGCACTTTTAGTGCCTCTCCCTGTGGTGGGTGGACCATTTGAGAGGGTGGGAATCAAATAAACATTGTTGGTCCTCTTGACCCTCCAACCTCTTCAGGCAACAGGTTTATCCTTATTGTAGTAGACCATGCTACTAGGTACCCTGAAGCAATTCCTATGAGGACTGTTACAGTTCAGGCTGTGGCTAAGGCCCTCCTTGGTATTTTTACCAAGGTTGGGTTTCCTAAGGAGGTAATATCCGACAGGGGGTCAAATTTTATGTCCCACTACATGAAGGCCATGTGGAAAAAATGTGGAGTTACCTACAAGTTCTCAACAGCATACCACCCTCAGACAAATGGGTTGGTAGAAAGGTTCAACAGAACCATGAAGAGCATGATAGGAGCTTCAGAAGACCCCCTTAAGAAAAAGTGGGATCTTCTACTGCCATGCCTTCTCTTTGCATATAGAGAAGTCCCTCAGGAGGGAGTGGGTTACAGTCCCTTTGAACTTCTCTATGGCCATCCAGTCAGAGGTCCATTGGCCCTGATTAAGGAGGGGTTGGAGAGTGCTCCTTCCCCCAAGCCAGTCAGAATGACTAACTATGTGATAGGAATCCGCAGGAGAATGTCACACATGATGGCTGAGGCAAGTGATAACTTGAAAGCAGGTCAGGCTCTGGTTAAGCATTGGCCTGACCAGAAGGCCAACATGGTTGAGTTCCCTAAAGACCAGCTAGTTCTTGTTATAGTACCAACAAGGCAGAGGGCCTTGCAGGACAAGTGGATAGGACCCTTCAAGATTGTGGGAAAACTTGGAGAGGTGAACTATCTGGTGGATTTAGGCAATCCTACGGAGGCTCCCAGAGTCTTTCACACCAACTGTCTAAAAGCTTATGTCTCGAGGCCAGAACTGGGAGCTTTGCTTTTAGCTTCAGCTCAAGAGGAGGAGGGAGTGAACCTCTGCCTGCCCTTCTCAGAGGCAAACCTTTAGATGAGCAAATAGGAGTCAATCTCTCTTCTAATCTGACTACTCAACAACAGTAGGAGTGCAAAGTTTTGTTAAATCAATTTTCCCCCTTGTTTTCACTTTCACCAGGCTTGACCTCTTGGGGCCAGCATGACATAAACATTGGTGACTGTTTACCTGTCAAAAGCAGGGGTTACAGAATGTCATAGAATGTAAGAACCCACATCAAAGGAGAGGTCAACAAGATGCTTGATCTCGGGGTAATAGAACCCTCTACAAGTCCATGGTCTAGCCCAGTTGTGTTAGTACCAAAGACAGGGTCCAAAGAGTTGAGATTCTGTGTGGACTATAGAGCTCTAAATGCAGTCACTAAGACTGATGCCCATCCTTTGCCAAGGACAGATGAGCTGGTGGATAGACTTGGTTCAGTCAAGTTCCTCGGCATATTTGATCTCAGGTTAGGCTATTGGCAAATAGCCCTGACAGACCATGCCAATGTGAAAACTGCATTCTCCACCCCAGATGGCTTATACCAGTTTAAGTGTATGCCTTTTGGCTTAAAGAATGCACCTGCTACATTCCAAAGGATGGTTAACCAGGTTATGAATGGGATGGAGGACTTCTGCATGGCATACTTTGATGACATTGCAGTGTTCAGCCCTACTTGGAAAGAACATGTTGACCACCTAGGATATGTTTTGCAGGCTCTTGAGCAGGCCCAACTGACCATAAAGGCGTGCAAATGTCAAATTGGTCAGAGTAAAGTGGTCTACCTTGGTCATGAGGTAGGAGGTGGTGAAATAAGGCCATTGCTCAGCAAGATAGAAGCTGTGCAAAATTGGACAACACCTACTACTCAAACCCAGGTGAGAGCCTTCTTAGGTCTCACTGGGTATTACAGAAATTTCATTGAGAACTATGGGACCATAGCTTCTCCACTGAATGTAATCTCCTCTCCTAAGTTCCCCAAAAAGGTCAAATGGAATGAGGAGTGCAATCAAGCCTTTGAAAGCCTGAAAAGAGCCCTTTGTCAAGCTCTAGTTCTAAGAGCTCCTGATTACCACCGACCCTTTATTGTGCAAACAGATGCTCCCCATACAGGTATAGCTGCAGTCCTTAGTCAACTGGAGGAGAAAGGTAGGGAACACCCCATTTGCTTCATCAGTAGGAAACTGAAGGACCCTGAGACAAGGTGGGCAACTATTGAGAGAGAATGTTTTGCCATTGTGTGGTCTCTGAAGAGGTTTAGGACATACTTGTATGGTTCTACTTTCACCATTCAGACTGACCAACAACCCTTGAGATGGTTGATGCAAATGAAAGGGGAAACCCCAAAACTGTTAAGATGGTCAATCCGCCTCCAAGGGTTTGATTTTACCATTGAGCACAGGTCAGGATGTCACCACCAAAATGCTGATGGTCTCTCTAGGAAGTTTCTAACCGACTAGAGGTAAGAGACTCATCCAGGAGTGGATTAGATCCTCCTGTCCATTAGTCTGGGGAGGGTGATTGTTAGGGAGAGTTCTCTTCTAAGGCTAATTCCCCTTACCCATAAAGTCCCCCAGCAGCTTTGCTGGATTTGAAGGGTTTATTTTTTCCTCCTGCTAAGAGTGGTTACCTAGGCAACCCAAGTCGCACTCTGCCCCGATAGGCTGGGGGGTTATCCCGCCAGGATAGCCACACCACTGTGTGTGGGACAGCTAGGCTGTATGAATGGGGGTTGTGCTGCATAAAAGCAGGGTCCTGAGGACTGGAGGACAAGATGTTGCCACTGGAACTAAGAAGCCGAAGAGTAGAGAAGCCAAAGACATCTGCAACGACTGAATCACCGGTGAAGCCCTGCTGCAGATCCTCACCAATTTTCTCCAACGACTCGAGAAGATCTTCACCTGCAAGAGTCTTCTTCCCTTGAGCTGGTGGGATAAACCAGTTCACTAATCGCCTTCCAGGACCTGCCTTGGTCGAATCGCCAGTGCCAAGCACTAGGAGACCAGATAGCCAGGCACCTGTCCACCACGACCGCGATTTAAAGGAGCGTACCTTTTATTCCGTTTTGGCAACACCGTGGCTGGTTTCATCCCTGGGCAGTGCAGTAACCCGAACCTTCCTCCACGACGAGAGCCTCTCTTCCTCTGCTGGATCTCCTGAACTAGAGGAACTGCCAGGAACTACCGCCATCGCAGGAGCCTCTTCCACTTTCAAGGTACATTGTTCTGCGAGGCCTCCCGTTTCGTTGGGTATTGCTAAAGGTGTTTTAAATCCTTTACTTACCTACTGTGCTGGCGCCTTTTCATCTAACATTATCTTTCTATGTCCTGCAACCGCCTTTTCAATCGTTTAACAAACACTTGACTGCAGCTACTAGAACATTTTGAACCTAGGCACTTTGCCTTGTACCACTGACTCTGGCAATAGCCTCTTGACTCTGGCTAAATCTGTTACAACTGCCTTCTCTAGATTGTTTCTCATCAAGAAATGTGTTGGTGCATGTAAAACTCTTATAACCACCTTTCCTTCCCCTTGATATATTGCTGAAGTGCCATTTGTTAGGCAGAAACCTGTGCAGTTCCCTCTGGGACCACTGCAAAAGATTTAAGACTACAGGTGTTTGGCAGTAAACCCACTTGGTAGCAGTCTGTACCACACAGATTCACTTGGTAGCTGTAGCTGAGCAGTCAGACTTCCCTCAAGAAGAGTTAGGCAGTATACAGAGTATTCACAATAGGTCAAAAGAACACAGTAGAACAAGCAAACACTGACCAGAGCTTGATGTAAAAGAGATATAAGTATTTATTTAAAACCACATCTAATTAAACACGCAGGCACTAATATTAAGCAATTCAAAAACATGGTCACTAAAAGATATACACTCCCTTAAAAGGATATTAGACAAGTGTTAAGTAAAGCCCCACTTATTTTTAGACAGCGGTGAGCGCTTAACGCCGATGGCACTCTAATAATTCGGTTTAAAAAGGAGAGAAAGGCAGAGCATAAATTGAAACAGATCCCAACACTTTCAAAAGAACACAGCAAGAGAGTAAGGCAGTGTCAAACCGTGAAGTTAGAGTTCAGAAAGCCGGATCCACTTTAAGAGGATCAGAACGAAATGTGTCCAAGGTCACACGGTTGAAAAGTGCACAAAAGTCTCGAAAAGGTTCAGAAAGAAGTTGGACCAAAGGAAAGGGACCAGTTAGATGGTCAAGGCGGCCAGCCCAGTCCAGAAGGTTAAGGGATTATTATTACCTTGTAGCAATCTTTAGAAAGGGAGGCCTGGCGGACACGGTACTTTAAAGTGGTGAGAATACTCCAGCGGGGGCAGTTGTACCTGGCAGCGGATGCAAGTCGGTGCTTAGTCCGGGGGAAGAGAGGATCTTGTCGGGGAGGAAGACAGGAGTCTGTTGCACTGCCAGGGAAGAAACCAGCCGCGGAGTTCTCAGTTAAAAGGAGCGGTCCTTTTATTTGCGGTCCAGTGGTAAGTGGCTATCCGGTCGCTGGGGTGCTTGGCACAGGAAATTCGACCACAAGATGTCCTGCGATTCGAGAAAAAGAAGGTAAACTGGTTGTGCCCACCAGTCAGGGGAAGAAGACTTTCCAGCCGGGAGATCTTCTCTGTCGTCGGGAAGTGGTGAGTCGGTTCCGCAGGGCTCCACCGGTGGTGTCGTCGTAGCAGGTCGGCTCAGCTTCTCCCTAGTTGGATTCTCAGGTCCTGTGGCAACTTCTCAAGTGTCAGTCCCAAAAGCCCTGCTTTTATGCAGCACACCCCCATTCATTCAGCCTAGCTGTCAATCAAACATGCTAAGTGATGAGCCGGCCGGCACGCACTTGGGCCAATCACACAAGAGTGCGACTTGAGTTACCAAGGTAACTCAGTCCAGGGTGCCTAAACCCCCTCCCACACCTCCTGTGGTACCCAGACAGAGTGGCTCCACTTTTGGAGGCTTCTGTGGAGAAGCCCGCCAAAAAGTGGAACAAAGGGCTCGACTTGGGTTGGAGTCACAGAAGAGAACACAAACGCCATTTTAGAATCGAGTTCTGGCAAAAATACCAACTGGCAAATTAATATTATATAAATAAACCGGCGGTATCTTCGAGGCTATGAGAATTAAATAATTAAAGTTGGTAGCCTCGAACAATGGGAAAATCCCATAGAGATACATTCGCGGTCGAATATTAAAAGTAGTATCCACTGCCACCAGCCAAAACCTCGATCAGGGGGGACGGAGGCGTGCTCCCTCGACTAACAGACCCCGGGGCAATCGAATTGCCCCAACCAGTACGTCCACAATATGATGGTTTGTACTGGTTTCTGTTCATAATTTGGGACTAGTAAAGCCAATGGTGACTTTACATGCCCTGGGAGACAGTAGTCAGTCCCAGGGTATGGAGTCTATGGTGGGGTGTCACTATGACACCCCTGAATCACTGCACGGAGGTTGCTGTGTAACACACATAGTACAAACACATGAGACCCTATGGAGTAAAGGACCCCATAGCCCATAAAACACATTAACAGTCAAAGCAACACCACAAATCATGTCCAAGAGTGGGAGAAAAAGAGTCTCACTCTTGGCAGGAGAAAAAAAACAAACTCCAGAAATCCAGCAAAGCTGCTGGGGGACTCACTAGGTTAGGAAATTCAGCCTAAACAGAGAATTCTCCCTAACACCATTTTGCTCGGTTTTCACCAAAGTATTGTTGATGCTAAAGTGCTGCCTTGCTTAACTTGTTCACAGTCCAATTGGGAAGTGGTGCCAGTGTGTTTAAGGGGCCTGTATAACATGTTCTTTCCCTCCCTCTGAAGAAATTGTTAGAGAGAAATGTTTGTGCCGTTTTGCTCAGTTTTCTCTCTTGCTCAAACTTGTCTACAATTTAAATAGGGAGTTGTGTATACTTTTCCTGACTGTTTTAACTTACTTTAATAATAGTGATTTGTGTGTGAACATCAGAGTATGTAAAATAAATATATATATTCTTTTTGATACAAAGCTTTGGTCAGTGTTTCCTTGCTCCATAGTATTGTAGTCTTATTGTGTAAACCCTGAATACTGCTCATCTCCCTCTTGAGATAAGTCTGACTGCTTAGCCACAGCTACCAACTAAATCTTTGTGGTACAGACTGATACCAAAGGGGATTTATTGCATATACCTGTAGTCTTAATCTTCTGTAGTGCTCCCTAAGGGAACTAAACAGGATTCTGCCTAACAGCGTGTGCCCAATTATGTATTCCGAAGGAAGTCAGAGTTGCATCCTTCAACATTACACAGAAGTACAATTCTATTTACAACTTTAAACTCGAAAATCTACCTTAAAGAGTAGTCATGTGTGCCCCAATTGTGTTTCACTCAAAAGATTGAATCCTATACGGTATCCAGAATTAACATTCTTTCTAAATGCAAGGAGTAAAGAGTTTAAAATATTGGATAGGAACAAGCATTACCCAAGCCAAGAGGCAAACCTGTTTCATAGTGAAAAAATTCTTGTTAAGAGTTAAAAAGCTATCTATCAACACTTTCAAGTTGTTAACTGTCAAGCAGCCCAATATACAAGTGTGGCATTGTTACATGAAGCTGAATGAGGGGCACTACTTCTTCTGAGTAATTACTTGGACAGAAAAGGTGTGAGTAAAGCTGAGGAAGGGGAACTAAATGTTTGTGAAGTATAATTACAACCTGTGGTGCAAAATACTGCTGAAGCTGAAAAGAAATGAGTCTTGTGGGCAGAAGCAGGTTGTACTTGTAGCAGTTAGACAGAAGGGGGAAAGAGGCGGCCCTTTTTAGGAAGGAAGAGTGCCTTGCCTACCTGAAGAGGTTGAAGTGTCTTGTCAATACCTGCCTAAGCTGTGGTAGTAGTACCTGAGCTGTGGTGGTGTTCTACGCTGTCAGCGGATGTCGCATTGAAGTGGCTTGAAGTAGGAGCGTGCAGCTGGACAAAGGTGACTGTTTTCATAGTAACAACAGTAGACAGGTGGTTGCTGAAAGGGAAGCAGCAGCCCAAAGAAAGGCATCCTGAGAAATACACCAAATGTACTGAAGAAGTCCTACCCTAATGTAAAGTTGTAGCAGAAGTCCTAAATAATGGTGTACTATTACCATTGAGGAAATATTGCACTTTCTTTTGAACTGTGACAAACTATCTTGAAGAAGAGACAAATTATCAACATTAACGGGATTAACATTGGTGCTACTTTCTTTCTTTGCTGGAAGTTGGAAGGGGATCTTTTCACCCAGGAAAAAAGAGTTGTTACCAGTGATTTTTTTTGGGACTTTTGCTTTCATTTGGATCTGATAAGAACTGGTTAAAGACTTTTCTTTTCCTTTGAGCACTTTGAAGTTGGCTTTAAGAGTGGAAGGTATCTTACCAAGGACAGGCAAAGACCATTCGGATATTGTTTATTATTTTATGTTGCTGTATAATTTTCTTTGTATATTTTGTTGTTTAGAGTTAGGGCCAGTTTGCCCATGCTCAAGATTGTTCCGCTAGCCTTTAGACTAGGTAGGGAATTCCTCGGTAGAGTAAGGCTAGGCTTTAATTGAAAATATGTACTTTTAATAAAATATCATATTTTGAGAAAACTCCAAGCAGTTGTCCGCCTTGCCTTACTGACCCCTCACATTTGGGATGCAAATTTCAGTTGACGATCAATGAAGACATATGTGATACAAACAGCTATGATCAATTTAAGAAAAAATGATGCCATTACCCAGCAAATATTTTGATACTGTAGTATGGATAAACTGTCAGAAAATTAAACAATGGACATTCAGTTGATTAAATTATATTTTGTTATTCAAAGGGTGTCGCTGAATCAGAACTTGAGAAAAACTTGTCAAGGACATTTAAAGTGATGTTTCGAGGATCTAAGAAGGAGGTACGTCAGCCCAGTTATTGACAATATTAAGATATTTTCTTCATGAACACAATCTCATCAGTGGGATCCATGTTATTATTTCTGCTGCAATATTGCCGGTGCTCATGTAACATTAACCATTTAAAAATGTGTTTTGTGGGGTAAAGTATAGGTAGTCGCCACCCCCTCTTATTCTTCTCTATTCTGTTTCTGTGTATTTTGGTTACCACTCTTTCCAGTGGCATTACATTTGCACCAATGGATCGAGAGATCTTCAGTAATATAAAGACATGTCACCTAAAAATAACTGATGTGTATATATTACAGAGTCACGACAGAGACTTCATGTTCAGAGTCACATGACACTGAACATAGGAAAAGTTAAAAACTGTTTTTCTCCATAACTTATATTCCCGCTGATAAAGGTTTGTGAAAACTGGGATGAAACTGATCCAGCTAGATCCGAACACGCAGGGCATTTCATCAATATGTTAAAGTCCATGAATGAAACTGAGCAATTACATGTTTTGCATTGGGATTTCCCTAGTGCCTTAAAAATCACAATTTCAGGCTGCATATCTCAAAGTTGCGCACTTCAATTTTCGAGATTTAGGGCACACAAATAGCCCTTGCACTCGCATATGGAATTCGGATAACCCAAACTTCACTTTTTAAGAAAAATATATTATTTATATATTAGTGCATGCACAAGAGGGTTAGAGGGACACAAGGGATGAAGAATATACTGCAAGATGCCAAATCATTTGTGACACAGACACCCCCCTATTGATTCATGTGCAGTATGGTCTGAGGCACAAACGAAATGAAAACAATTCTGCAGAATGAAAAATATACAGCAAAATGTACAAGATGATTTGCAGCACCGGGGATGCAATAGGGCCAATATACAGGTGCAGTAGAGTCAGTGGTACCAAACAAAATAAAAAAATCTACAGCGAAAAGGAAAATATTCTGTGCAATGCACACGATAATCTACCACACCCAACACACAATAGAGCCACCGTACATGGGGAATATGGTCAGACGGGGGAAAAAACAAAGTGAATAATTTGCTGTGAAATGCGCCTGATGTTTCACAGTATCCAAAATGCAGTGGTGCTACTACACATGTGCAGTAGGGTCGGAGGGACAAAACTAAATGGATATCCTGCACAAAATAAACAAGTGACAAAACTATGCACACAAACACCTGCAGCCCCCAAAACACACACACACGCAAACAACTTAATACACTAGCTAATCCCCTGCTCAGCACTCCCATCAGTACATTATCAGGAGTCAATGTTCTACAAACAGCACATCTGTGGATCCTTCATAACAAATCACTAAGACACCAATAACACCACGTGCATGAAATCATTGAAAATAGTATGCATGAACTTAAAACATTGCCCCTCCAAGCACAAATGTTAACATAACTCACATGCAAATCATAGAATATTTCCTTGGAAAATAAAGAAATTGGTGGGATTTTTTTGAAGTTAATGTTACTACATATACAATGTGTACAAATGGTGTGAATGTCAATGTTATCGTTTTGTTACACACTAGACATAATATAAAACCAGAAATGTTTGAACCTTATAAATAACAACTCAAAACGTAATATCATTACATTTGCATGTCTTTACTACATACACCAACAACAAATACCAAGATGCATAGCAAACATACCATACATACTATAAACGCACATTACAGTTTGAACAATAGTCCTACTGGACACATTAAAGTGAACAACATATATCATACACCAACAACATATATCATACACCACCAATCCTAGGAAGAACGATTGCACCAAAAATATACACTTCATGCAATATTAATGCCACATTTCACACCAAGAATAGGTCATATTGACTTGCAAAGTACAAACAAGCACACATACAACTACAATTTACAAACAAAATGAAAACCTTTTTTAAAAAAATATATTTTTATTGATATTTCTTTATACAAAACCAACGGGATTCAACAACATCCCCCCCTCCCTTCCCCTCACCGATTGTACTGTCCTTCCTTTTCTTCTGCTGCCACTCTTCATATTCTGACTCAGCCTGTGAACATGTCCAATATGCAGATTATGTGTGGGCACCACTGCATCATATAGTCGCTTTGTAGATATAATTCCCTGCATAGAGATTTTGTATCTATTTGGTCAGCGTGACTCCGAGGTATCGCACCCCCTCTTCTGCCGATTGAAGGTGTAGCTCTTTCGTTTTCCTGTGTATCTCCGTCCAGAACCATTACAGATGACTTTTGCTTATTTTCAGGCCCGTTAATATTCCATATTCGTCTGTTTCTTGAATAAGGTGGGGTAGTGTCTCTGTTGGCTCGGTTATGGTCATCAACATGTCATCCGCATATGCCACTGTCTTGTGTGTCTGTCCTCCCATTACTATGCCCTTGATATTGGGTGTCGCCCTAATCTTCGCCAGTAGTGGCTCGAGGAAGATTGTATATAGGAGGGGGGACAAAGGGCAGCCCTGTTTGGTACCTCTCCCTATCCTGATCTTGTCTGAGAGTTCTCCATTTACTGCAATTCTTGCCGAGGGTGAATTGTGGTTGGCCCGTATCATGCCTATGTACTTGTTGCTCATGCCCATTTTTTCCAACACTGCAAACAGCATGAACCACTCCAGCCGGTCGAATGCTTTTTTGGCGTCTACTGCTAGGATTGCTGCCGGGGAGTTGGTGATCTCCACTTTTTCTATTAGATGTGGGATTCGTCTGATATTGTTGTGCATTTTCCTGTTTGGGATGAATCCTGATTGATCTTGGTGTATCAGTTTGGGGAGTAGGGGCGAGAGTCTGTTAGCTAGGATCTTTGTGTATAGTTTTGCATCTATATTTATTAGTGCTATTGGGCGGTATGAGCTCGGGTTCACGGGGGCTTTCCCTTTCTTGTAGAATACTAGTATTTTTGCCTCATTCATTGACGACGTGATGTTGGCCGTGTCTTTGAAGGTGTTGAAAAGATTCGTTAGAATGGGGGACAAAACTTCCGCGTAGGTTTTATAGAAGGTGGCTGTGTAGCCATCCGAACCTGGGGACTTGTTTTTAGGCAGATCTCTGATTGCTCTTGTTACCTCCTCTGTTGTTATATGTTCCTCCAGTAGTGCTTTCTCTTCCGGGGTGATCATTGGAAGTGTAATCTCATTCAGGTATGCTTTCTGTTCCTCCTCTTTCGGTTTGTCCGATGTATAGAGTTTCTGATAATAGTCTCTAAATATTTCTTTTATATTTTTGGATTGTGTTTCTACTTGCCCATGTTCATCTTTTAATTCTTTTACCATTTGGTTTTGTTGTTTTCCTTTCAGTTGTCTCGCCAGTAATGTGTCCGCCTTGTTCGATTGCATCACGTACCAGTGCTTTAAATGGAACACTTGGGTTTCAGCTCTTTTGGTTCTGAGTGCTTCTAGCTGACTTTGGACATGTCGGTATGCTCTCTTTGTTTACAGAGATCTGTTGACAGTCATTTCTTCCCTTATCTCTTCCAATTTGTGTTCCAATTTGTTTTCCCATTTTCTGGCTTGCTTGTCTTTCTGTGCTTCAAGGGCTATTATTTGTCCTCGAATCACTGCCTTGAAGGCTTCCCATATTGTGGCTTTTGAGACTTCCTGGGTATCATTTTGTTCAAAATATTCTGTTATTTTCTCTCTAACTGTTTCTCTCATTACTGGATCCTGTAATATTTCTCTTGGGAGTGTCCAGCGCCAAAGACCTGAGCATTTGCAAATCTTGGGAAGTGTTATCCATAACGGGGCATGGACTGAAAGAGAGATCTGGACTTTTTCTATGTCCTGAATCTCCTCTAGTAGGCTCCCGGTGGCCCATATGTAGTCAATTCTTGAGCTCGAGCCATGTACATGTGAGTGGTATGTATATCCTGGGGTCGTTCCTCTGAGTCGTCGCCACACGTCTTCCAGGGCCAATTTCCCCATTAAATCCTTCAATGACTGTGACCAATACCTTGTTGCGTGTTTTTGGGGTTTGAGCGGTCCTCCCTCGGGTTACATGCTAAATTGAAGTCCCCTGTCAGTATTACTTCTCCTACCGCAAAGTTTTCCAATTTATTCAGTGTGTCTTTAATGAATCCATCCTGACCCATGTTTAAGGTGTATATGGTTGCTAGTGTTAGGGGGTAGTTCTCGATTAAAATTTTCTCTTTTTGTGTATATTGCGTCAGTGCGACTAGTACATCTCTTGGGCGGGCTCCTGGTTCTCCCGCTCTCCAGAGGCCGACTCTATGAATTCTGTCGATTTAGATTTCTTCGCCTGACCCATCCGAGAGTATATCTTGGAACACCTGTTGGGTTGCCATGCGTAGGTCTTTGTCTTCGACCGATTCTGACATATTTTTAATTCTTATGTTCAACCTTCGGGAGCGATTCTCCAAGTCTTCGCATTGGGTCTCTAGTTCTTGGGCCAGTCGGGCCAGACATTCTTGTATTTCGGCATTTTGCTGTGTTTCCTCATCTATGTTCTGGACCGTTCTTTCTAGTTGGTCCGTTCACTCCTCCAGATTCCCTATATCCTTCTTTAATTCCTGGATTGCTTGTTTCATCTTCCCTTTCATGTTTTCGAATTGTGTTTGCGTGGAGGATATGAATTGGTCCTGAAATTCTTTGAACCACGTTTTCATGTCGTCTTTCGTGGCCATGTCTTTGGCTTCTGAGAGCTCTACTATTCTCTTCCCCTTGTCTTTTCGTGTGTTTGTTTTTGGTGTCGCTCCTTTATCTGTTCCCCAAAGTTGTAGTAGATCTTGATCTTGTTTGAGCTTACTGTTGCATGGCTGTGTCGCCTGTTGGACCTGACGATTTCTAGATCTTGACATGTGTGTGAGTCTTCTCCCGTGGTGGTCTCGGTGTTTGGTATTCTACCTGTTGTGTTCGCTTTATTGGGGTTCTTGCCCCTCTGGTTTTGATAATCCTCACTTTGTATGGCACGTGAGACGTCCCGTTCCGTCCTTTAGGGGTGCCTTCTCTGCTGGGTTGGTCTCTTTTGCAGGTCTGATGTGCTGTAGCTATCGTTTCTTGTTGTGGACCTGGTGTGCGCTGACCACTCCGCCTGGCTGTGTATGTGGTGAGGGTCTTTTTGTCTGATCAGCCGGTTTTCCTTCTTGATGTTGGCTGTAATATGTTCCCTTGCCTCTGAGGTTAAACGTGTGGGCGTTGGTTATTTCTTATGTTCACCCATTGAGTATAGTTCACATGAGGATGGGTGTCCTCCCCTCCTGTATCTATCTACTCTCCCAAGGGGTTGTGAATTGAGAGATTGCCAGGGTGCCCCCCTTGGAGGGAGTCTTTCTTTCAGCCTGTTCCCTCGGGCCCAGTCCCTTCTTATTGTTTGTGGTTTCTGCTGGGGGGAGGAGGTTGCATGTGTTTTCTGTAGCCAGACCTCCCGCCGTCCCAATGTGCTTACCGGCCATTGCTCTTCCTTTCTTCTTGTGTGGCGGTCCCGCAGTCTTCCGCTGTTCTCCCCTCCAGCGGTGGCGTCAACAGCGCAGTCTCCTGTCTCTTCTTTACTGTTTGTTCACTCCGGTGGATTTCCTGCCGGACGCTGTATGGAGGAGGGGGACCCCTGCTGATGTTGCACCGTCAGAGGGTCTGTGGGTTCCTGTCCACTCTTGCTGCGGGTCGGTGGTATGCTGGGCTGGTGAATGTTCGTTATGGTGTGTCTCCGGTCTGGCCAGGTCGCTTGCCTGGGTCGCTGGCGATGGTCTCTGGGGGCTATGCTGCTCCGCTTCTGGATTGAGTCACCAGGTCCCACGGAGGGTGCTGTGCCTCGCCTCTTCTCTTCCCCGCGTCGGGTGCTGAGTAACCACCCGGGCCAGGACACTTGTCTGGCCCCTTGAGATGGTCGCTGTAGCTCCGCGACCCTGCTTCTGGTATGGGGCGGAGGGTCCTACTGTGGAGGGGCGAGCCGGGCCAGCTTCCTGTGTCCCTGTATCTCGGTCGGGAGTCTCCGTCTCTCTCAACGCTTGCTGGGTCGGTCTGACGAGAGCCTCTCCTGTGCGCTCTCTTTCGTTTCTGCTTTCGGGTCCCTTCTCGTTGTGGCGGTGTAGTGAGTCTTCCGGATTTTCTTCCCCTCTGCGTGTCATCTGTGGAGACTATCTCCTGGTGGGCCAAATGTCCTCTTTATTGTCATTTCTTTTAATGCGGCCCGAGCTGGGGGACGAGCTTTGCTCACACACGTCTACCCGGCTTGGCCGCCATCTTGGAATCTCCATGAAAACATTATTAACACATTAGCAATCCAAAACAAAAAAACTGAGGTAAGATTCCAAAATTGTTGGTTTTATGTTATGTTTAGTGTGTACTAATATGTCAAATCTTTGTTGGCATACAGAATGTTTGTACATTTTATCTAATTATAGGTAGTAACCTTCATTTTTTTCACAAATCCCACATCTATTGCTTCAATAAACGGAAAGCGTGGAATTACAGGTTTGCCTTTTTTGCAGATTTGTACTTAATAAAATTGGTCACCAACCCCGTCACAGTGGTCAACCTTTCATCAGAGCATATTCAGACTGATATTTTGACCTTGAATGCCTAGCCAACCTACCACATGTCTTCCAAGTTTGTCAAATTTCAATTAAGAGAAAAAGGCAGAAAAAGTCTTCTTTAAAAGAAATTTGCAATCATGTATGTCAATGTCAACATGACGTTATGGACAAATAAAAATATCTTTTGAGGAAAAGCCCTCAATCACACTTTCAGATACAAACATGTGTACATGCAAATCTCTTGAGGTATGCTGGGATTCAGCCCATGCAAACTCATTCTATGTTGTGTCACACAAAATGTGGGAGGGGCACTCTGAGCTCTGCTGAGGGGCCCCCGTAAACTCTTTGAAGATACACAGTCAGCAGCAGACTTGCAGACCTCCTTGGCCACCACGCATATGCAATGCACATGATGACCATGTTGCCCCTGTACTTTTTTTAATCAAACCATATATTTTTCACTTAACATAGACACAAAGGGTTGGGACCTAGCATCCATATGTACCAGCCACCACTCTACATGGCCATTGAAATCACTGTATACATGTCAATGACAGAAGCAACTTTTGGTTCCAGGGCATTGGGCATCTCCTGAGTGGGTACTAGTATTGTATGTTATTCAAAGTCAGTAGCAGCAGATGCCTTTATTTGGTGGAGGACAATAATATATGGAAAACAAATTGGTGTGTAATGTGGAGGGTGGGGTAGAGAGTTCTTGAAATGGTGCATTTTACAGCACAATTTTTGAGAAATGTGGAGTAAAAAAACATACAATTTACAATTGGTTCTCTAGAGTAACACATGAAAAGAAATCCAGTAGCTGCCATGTTATAAACAATACACAGAAGAGATTTACAGCATTTTTATGATGCCTTTCTCTACAACATATTCCAGCATTGTTGTTGTAAATCCCTTTCATGCAACTATGCCCCAGATCTATGCCAGTACGGCAACTTTAAATCAATTTCCTTAAGGTGCAAACACAATCTATGCCAGTATGGTCCCTGTAAATCACTTTCATGAAGCTGTGTCCACAGTCAATACCAGAAATAGTCATTGTAAATCACTTTCACGCACCTGCAGCCACAATCTATGCCAGTACTGATACTGTACTAATTTTCATGAAGCTGTAGCCACAATCTATGCCAGTAAAAGTCACTGGAAATCACTTTCATGAAGCTGCAACCACAATCTATACCAGAATTCTCCACGCAGCACTTTGAGTCCTCCTTGTCACTGTAATCTGTTGCATCTCCCTCATGCCACTGCAATTCCCCAAACTCTGAGAACCACATTCAGGCACCCACAGATAACACACACACCACACATACATGCACACACATTCAAAATCTTGAGCGAACACGTTGCAATGAGTTAAAAATGCCCTCAAATATTTCTTTTGTTTCACTTCTTGTTTTACTTACATAGCTTGATCCATATAACTAGTCCATGTGTCATGGTGGTCCTCTCCCCATCAATGTGATTTTACACATGTTTGGTTCTTTTATAAGGCAGTTCAGGCTTGCTTCTGCTTTTTCACAGAAAAATACCAAAGGTCCCTTAGAAATAGACCCAAAACACATGAACACAAATGAGAACACTGCTCATTCTCACAACAGCAAAATTGCCATGAATCAATGGAAAGCTACATTGTGCAGTCTTTTCTGCTAAATCATTATTTCTGCACTTGTGCTATACGACAACCATTTTTTCTTACAGACACAATGTACCCAGGATGTACGTGTTAGGTATGTAAAAATAATGATATGATGCACAGTCCATCAACACTCTCCAGTACCTTTACTGAAGCATCAGAACCACCACATGCTAGCTCTCGCTTGTGTAGTGCCATGGATGTCTAACCTGACTACCTTACTACCTGTCCACCATGACACTATTAGCTAACCAAATTCTGATACTTGGATTGTTCAGTGTCTGGACTAACAACATCTCAAATGCAGCACTTATCATCCACTCCTAATAGGTTCCTGCTATCATTGTCCCCTTTCCATGTTGAGGGAAGCTGCCCAGATTTTGTCTTGTACAGTCATGTTATTGTAACATTACTATTTACTGCTCTGACCAAATACACCCACTAACTATCGACCTATAACTACGGTACCCTTCCTTCTCAAAATTTTGGATTTTAGCAGGGTAGCTTCAAATTCAAAATGAAATTGAATCAAATAATCTCCTAGGCCTTAGGCAGTCAGGTTTTAGACCAGGTCCTATGATACCGATTCTAAACCTTTTAATTAAAAATACCAAGTTATACAGGCATGTATGGCCATTCATGACCTTTGCCTGAATGACACAAAACGGAGATACTATTGATTGGCTCCCAAAACCATTTAAACAAACTACCTGAACAATTTAACTCTTTTGTTATTGATAACATTACCATCAAAGTAGCTAATGAAGTAAAAACTCTAGGAATCTACCTTGACTCGACACTCTCACTAACTAAACAAATCAATGCTACAGCCTCCTCAGTGGCCTACACAGTGAAAATCATTACCGCTTGCAGGCCATTCCTCTCTTCTGACCACTGTATCACTTTGGCTAGAGCCCTCATATTATCGAGACTGGACTACTGCAAGGCCTTTTATATCGGCACTAGTTGCCGTAACCTAAACAAACTACAAGTGTTACAGAACAATGCATTAAGAGCGGCACTTAACATTCCAAAAGCTAACCACATTACTTCTACCAGACAAAAGGTCCAGTGGCTTCCAGTGAAGAACAGAATCGCCTTCAAACGCTATGATTAACCCACAAGTGCCTGGCGAACAAATCCCCCAAATACCTAAACTGCAATTTCACCAAGAACCAGTCTAACAGACCTACCAGAGCCTCCCAGGTCAACCAACTAATGATACCTAGCTACAAACTAGAGAAAACGGGTGGTAAGAGTTTTCTATTCCTAGACTCTGGAATGCCCTGCCGCCAGACCTTAGAATTCGGCATGCTTACTGGGCCTTCCGAAATAAACTAAAAGCATGGCTGTTTGCACAAGAACAATAATGATTCAAGTCCCATATTATTGACATATGTAGGGAACTTAATGTACCCCTGCGCTGTAACTGTGTTATGCTTTGTACTATAATTTTATCTCCCTCACTGTAATTGTACTATTGTGTGGTATTATAATATGCCTCCCCTTATCATTCTATGTACTTTGTTAAATGTAAATAAAACTACCTGTACTTCAATTGTAACTTGTAAACTTGCGCCCAGATACCTTCAGGTTAGGAGCGCTATATAAATAAATAAATAAATATGTCCCCATTTAATAGACCAGCTGTTGCTTACTGCTTTTCAACATCACCCGTCAGCATCACCCTGGGATCGATCTACTTTCACTGTCTTTTGACTCACTACCAAATTATTTTTGAATGAACTCCGGTCACCCTTTTTTCATCATCTAAAGGTCAGTCCATCTATGAAGGAAAACATTTCACAAGGAATGTTTCTTGTACAATTGTAACCCTTGGGCTCACTTCTGGCAGTTAATGGAGGATGCTGTTGAGGAGGTTGCGCTTTGGCACAGTACTGGTTAAACTGGTTCCTACCTCAACCGTTCCTCCTCCTATCCTCTAGAGTGGTGACAAGTCACACCCTTTGCACCAGAGTAAGTGTCACGTCGTGGACACTGGCTGTAGTCCTGTGTCTTCACTGCGATCACAATGGAGTCAGTGGCAAAGCAGTTGAGAGGCAGGAAGAAGGGCCAAGTCCATGCCATCATCTTGGACTTTCTATTGGTAAAATCACACTATCAAAAACCCCTGATTTCCCCTTCGTTCCTCCAGGAGACTGATGACATTGCATGTCAGACTGTTGGAGCTTACCACCTGCGAGGACACCCTATGTGGGTGGAGGTGATGGTTTGTTTAACCGATATATGATGAGTATATGCCCATAGCTAAGAATACAGAGTGATGTTCTCCCTTCCTAAAATGTGGTCCGCCTCCTTCTATATGCCAGTTTTCCCATTTCCCCTAGTGAAACCAGCTGCCTTGCCTCATCAGCAATTATCGCCCTTATTTTGGCATATTCAGTGGTCTACCTCCATGCAGGTGTGCCTGCGGTGTGATTCCAATTTTGTAGTGATGCGCTGCAGCTGATTCAAAACTGGTATCACCTAAATTTTGGAAGCGACTATTGTATGTTTTTAATGTGATTTTCAGGAGATATTCCAATAGATAATCCTTCCATATTTACCATTAAAAGCATTATTTTGAATTGTATACCACACTTGGTAACTAGTGCATGAATTACCAGCTCATTATCATGAGGATGCTAAAACCAATTGGAATTAAAATTATAGCAGATTTTTACCTTGACCACTAAACTCTAACTTACCGAAGTTCTACAAGTATTAATTGTCCTAAAACGTTAACATTTTCTATTGTAGTCAATTGCCCTTTATGGACAGCAAATGGCATAAAAAACGTACAATTGATAGTAAAATAATTAGAGGAACAATATCCACAATTCATGTCAGCAAAAAAATAATGATCTTACCAATTATCTTAAATAATCAGTCATGTTCACTGAGTTACACATTTGTTTTATATTTATATGTTGAATTTAGATGTGAATAGGAAAAATGAATAAAATATTGCCTTACCAATTTGCAAACTCTTATAACTGCTTTATAGTCCTGATGAAGGCACAGTCAGAAATTAAAAGGCTTTTTGTTGAAACAGGTGAAGAGATTCTCAGAGAGATGCTAGAACCCTGACTGTGTAAACCAAAAGAAACAATGTAATTAACTGTAAAGCATGTTGCAAGTGTTCTATAGACTGTGTATATGTTGCAAAAAAGTAATGGTGAACTTGGTTAACTGTTATTGTAAAAGATAAGTAAAAGAAAATATTAAATTTATTGATGGGCACTAGACTGAAAAAAGGTACACAAAAAGTATTCTCCTTACAAAACCTTACAAAAATGTTTCAGGTGGGAGAAATGAGAAAGAGCAATTGCTACACACATTTCTAGATGTATCCAACATCCGTAATGCAAGTGTTTAAAATAAGGCTGTGTGATGCAACAGAGCTAACTAGATTCCCAAGCTTGTTAGGATTCTGCAATTTGCCTACAAACCACAAAAGACTCTCTTGCTGTGGCAATCAAGTCAAATGCCTGTTAAATTCAGGGGCATGGACATGCATTTTAAGCAAATGCACTATACCTAATGTGTCTGTGTCTTTTACAGGCTCTTTGTTGATTCAGCACACACACATGATGTTTGGGCATTCTCTTGCTAAGCCAGGTTAATATTAATAACACAGAGGTTTGTACTTCCGTCAGCTTCTCTCTCTATGTGCACGCTCCCATTCTAATCATCCAAGGATCCGGGGCTGAGCCTTCACCGGGGCCATGGGACCCACCAGATTTGTGACCCTTCGTTGATACCCTGTGACCGGAGGATCACCAGGATGGAGACCTGGCTGCTGACACAGCACTATCACCTGGTCCTGTAACCCCCAAAACCCCACTGACACAATCCTATTGGTTGCCACTGTGGCGGAGGCCTGCACTAATTGTGAGGTCTTGACGGGGGTGACGCATGGATTTATCAGACCCTTGCACTTTCCCAGGCTTCCCTGGATGAGATGACTTTAATCCACAGGAGCAGGATTTCCACCATGCATGTGATTCGTGCACCACGGGAAAGTGGCAGTGGTGTGCAAGGAGTGATGATGTGTGTGCGGCAGGTACTGGAGAATAGGTAGGAGTGCCATGGCCAGTTACTTCTCTGCTAATTGTGAGGGATGGTGGCTGGGAGCAGGAATGTGTCAAGGTCCGGGGGTGGGGGTGAGTTTAGCCAAGATGGAAGTACTGATATGTCAGAAGTAAGGGGTAAGAACTGGGGGTAGGGATATCACAGATGCTGGATAGAGGACAGGTGGGATGGCAGGTGGTGAAAAGTTTGCAGTGTCAAAGGCTAAGTACTGATGTGCAAAGACAGGGGTTACGGATCATCAGGCTCTGTTATGTTATGTTATTAACACTTATAGCACGCACGTTCACCCAAGGGCATCTTGGCACAAGATATTCCAAGGTCGAAACAAGACCACACATGATTAAAACAAAAAGGTATTCACTGTACGCCTATATTGAAGATGGTTCTCAATACTTCAGAGGTCAGAGGGGAGGCCATTTCACAACTTCCCTGCAGCAGATGAAAAGGCACGTCCTACATCTCGGCATCGCCGGACCTTACGGATTGCCACCAAATTAGCACTACCAGAATGTAGTGCTCACCCTGGGCTATAAGCGCGAAATGTACCCTGCAGATAGTCAGCCCCTTGGCCGTAGAAAGCCTGGTGAACCAGGCACAAGGATTTAAACGTAATCCTCTGTGTCATAGGTAGCCAATGGAGGGCCCAAAACACTGGACTAATATGTGCTTCATAGGGAGAATGTGTGACCCGGCCGCCACATTTTGCAGCAACGGCAGACGGTGGACAGTGCCTGTAGATGAGCCAGATAGAGGACATTGCAACAGTCAATGCGCTGATGATCAATGATGACACTACCAGTGGCTGCAAATGACTAAAGAGGAACGGGGGTACTTTCCTAAGTACTCTAAAGAGAAAATGTCCTGTTTTGCACACTGCACTCACCTGCAGGGTCATCGAAAGGGAAGATGACAAGAGAATCGCCAAATTATTGACGACCGTCACAGGAATAGGAAGATCACCCAAAGTGGGGGGGCAGAATGAGGAAGTCCACATAGCAGCGCAAGAAGGAGAACCCACCACCAGGACTTCCGTCTTGTCCCTGTTCAGTTTAAGCCAGTTGCATTCATCCATCCTCCCACAGCTGACAGGCACTCACAGAGCCCCGAGGACACCTAAGTCTGGTCAAGATCTAATCAGCCCAGAATCTGGATGTTATAAGCGTATGAGTAACATCAGAAGCCATGGGAGTGGATGAGGCGAACCAGCGGCTGAACATAGATATTAAAAAGCATTGGAGAAAAGGAAGAGCACTGAGGAACCCCACAGGAGAGTGCATAGAGGGGAACGAAAAGAGGAAAGGGAGGAAAGGGATAGCAACTGTGTTCTGTCAGTTAGGATGAAGCGAACCAGGCCAGGACATGCCCGGCGAGGCCAGCTGACACTAACCGGGACAGCATGATGGAGTAGTAGACAATGTCGAAGACCGCAGACAGATCTAAAAGTATCAGTGCCCCCACCCTGGTCAACCAGCATGGTTAGGTCATCTTCATGCCACGGTTGGCCGAATCCCAGATTGAAAGGAGTCAAAGAATTTAGAAGTTTCCAGAAAAGCTGAAAGAAGAGGTGCCACCAAAGATTCAATCAATTTCATAAAAAAAGGGAGAAGAGAAATAGGACGAAAGTTCGCCAACACTGAAACATCCAGTGATGGTTTCCTCAGAAGGGGGATGACAGTAGCCTGTTTCAATTCCATAGGAATTGAGCCAGATTGACAGGCACTATTCACTGCATTCGTGACCCACGACATCATGCCTGGCATAACAGCTTTAAGAATGGCCAAAGGGATTGAATCTGACGGGCGGCAGACTTAAGTCCAGCAATAGCCTGCAAGACCTCATGCGTAGAGAATGTTGGAAGCTGAGCGCAGACGCTCATAGTAGTAACCCCAATTTCAGGAGGAGGGGAGATAGCCTATTCAGGTTGCTGTCATAGATGTTCTTCCGAATGTCCACCACTTTCGAAAGGAAAAATGTAGAGAGAGAGTCACATAGTGTTTGAGTTGGTAGGACTCCAGGGGAGAAATGAGTGGGAGATGAAAACGATTGCACCACCGAAAAAAGTTTTTTCGACTGATTAAGGGCCAGCTCCGAGTGAAGAAGGCTCGCATAGTCATCTCGATCTCCCGATAATACCTGTTTGTAAGTTGCTGGAATGCAACTTTCTCAGCAACGCTATAAGAACCACGCCACTTACACTCCGCCTGCCTCACTTGCAGGCGTGTGTTTTAAAGTTGGTCAGTAAGGCAAGACTTGGAGTAACATCTCTCTGCTTCGGTAAGTTTGAGCAGGGCTATTTGATTAGCGACATCAATTAGAATCTGCGAAAGAAAAGATAGACTCATTTCAGAGGTGCCTCTACATCTATCCAAAATCAGGCACAACAAATCGTGATCCACGTGGTGCCAATTACGTCTCCAAAAGGTAGTGGGTGGTCCTTTAACAGAAGCTACCCCTCAGGGAGATCATGGGACAGGCCGGAGCGGCTCTGATCTATCAGCTTCTGTTAATGGGGCGCGGTGATGTGTGGGGACTGCAGAGTGTGTGCTGCTAGCAGAATGTGGAAGTGGTTTAATGGGGGCTTTGCTATTGGCAGGAACCAAGTGCTGGTGTGCGGTGGCAGGAGCTTGGAAAGCTGAAACAGTAAAATCAGATTGTGTATTCTGCAGGTGGTTGGGGCAGAGAATGGCAGGAGATAGGTAGGTGCTGGTGTTTGAATATATGGGGAGGATCAGGGGCCATGTACTGAGGTGCTGAAGGCGGGCGAAAATGTTTTTGCAAAAATTAAATCGTGTCCAACAAAATGTACTTTTGTATGGCACTGGCTAACCTAGATAAACCATTTAACTACTGCCAGTATGGAACTTGGCTTTAAGTGTGCTTGCCTCCACCACCTCCAACACACTCTTGCTGACAGCCGGTTATGGAGTATACTTGATGACACATATACTGTGAAAGAAACTCTTACAGTGAGGCCAGCAGACTCCCAGTCGGAATGTGTCCAAATGGTTATATTGGACATGACTCTCAGTGTATTACTATAAATAAAATTAGGCAGGCCATTGCATTATGTACTCAGAAGGGGTTCAGACTTGAAACACAGCAACAGATATGTCATATTTAAACATGTGTGCTCCTTCTTTCCTTTGTGTTCATTTTTTTCTTCCCAAAATGCCATTCGATTTTATGCAAAGCAGCAAGTAGCTTACATTGGTGCTTTCTCGTGGGTGATTACAGGGCCACCTAAAGATGCATTGGGGCTCCTGATGGCCATCTTTAAATCGCCCCCACGCCCCTCATTAGGCTACTCCCAGCACAATTTGGCCACGCCCCCCTTCGAGAGGACCCCCTTCGATTTCGTGTCCCACTGAAAGCACTGATGGAGCCTAACATTGGGCTCTGGAAACAGTCTCTATAGCTGTTGCTGCCCGTTATAGGCTGGGTTTCTTGTTTTCTATAATAGGTATTTAAAGTGTTCATAGTTCACGCAGTCCATTTAATATTGGGATCATGTCCCCGCCCTGCTGAACCTTATTATTTTTTTTAACACTGTATAACGCGTGTAAAGATGAGGATCAAAGATCCAGCTCGTTGAAAGTAAAAACATTTTTTTCTTTTAGAAAAATAGTGTTCTATTTCTTTTTTTTTAAGGGAGACACTCAGAGGTTGTTTTCTCTGCCTCGACGTTGATTAACCCGTTTCGCTGTGGCTTGGGTTTAAGAGTAAATAGAATGCAATTGTAATGCCGCCGAAATCCTGGCGGCCCAGGAAGGCGGGAAACGAGTAAACTGTGTTCATAATTACTCGAGGCCAGTTGACTTTGAGGAATGCTCCTAAACACCCGTGACTGTCCTCTGCGTGCGCGATGTAAGATAAAAGCTGGCAGCACCGAATTAGGATGCCCAGCCTCGCCCCCGCGGTGTGTGACCCGGCATTTTGATGAGGCAGTTTAGAGGTCGTTAATTCTGACAGGGCACCTTCACCGGATCGCAGCCCGCCAGGCCTGACGTGCCGACGCCCACGCTCAGCTCTGCTAATTAATACGTTGCCGGGACTCCCACCTACACAAGACACACACATCAGATGGAGACCTGCCACTCCCATCCCCCCCTCTTATTTCTTTCAAGGCGCGCTAGGCATGTTGCTGAGGCAGCCCTTCATGTCTGCGCCATGATCAGAACTATCAAAGGGGAAACTATAACCTGCCAGTAAAAATCCCGATGTACAAAACGTTAAAGGCCTTTCATGATGGGAAAGTACATGCTCAGTAGCTCTTATGAACACTAGGCCTTGAAACCATCTCAGCCAGACATTGCTTTTCTAGGCCTGGGGCCCTGGGCTTTCCTTTTGCAAATCATTGGTTGTATTTGCTAAGGGGGTAAGTACACGTTTTCTAGTAGCGGTAAAACGTGAAGAATTTGGTAGTACTGCCTGCTTTATTGGTCACCAAATTCCGAGTTTCAGTACTGAAACTGTTTTTTTTCTCACTTTTGTGTGGATGGAAATTCCCCAACTCAAAAGCCTTACCTCAAATCACCCATGCCGTATTACCACAAAAATGAGAAACAGTAGAAAGGGCTGCATGAACCATGCAGACATTTCCCTTTGCCAGATGCTTACAGAATGCAGTAATTGTAAATCCCTATGGCAACACTTATGATTACCCCTTCAATTCTCAATTGAATTTAGCCAAGACTACAGCTACCAGAATCCAATACTTTGAAGAGGAAATATGTTGCCCCAGAGACAGGGACTCATCTGGTCTCCATTTTTTTTAAACAACTGTGTTAAGCACTATTTACAAGATTTGCATTACTTCAGTTCTCAAGGCCATCCACCTTGGTCATAATACCTGACGTGTCATTTGATTGCGGTACCTTCTACCTCTGCCGCTACCTCATCAACAGATCCAATCACTTTCAAAGCTGATTAAGGACTTTCAATAGATCGCAAGCGAGGTAGCTGCTCTGCTACTTACGAAACCCTGTCCCAGGATCAGGTTGTCTACAAATGATTTAGCATCAGGTTCCCCACGAACATGCGGTACACTACGGACGAGAGAGGTGGCCCCTTGATGTCCACACTCGAGTCCCGAAGCAAGTGGCTCTATGCACTGGCCCAGAGGCCAGCTATCCTAGGCCAACCGAAGCTCCACAGCACTGCGATAGTGTTCCAGTTTATGGGGGATTCTGACTTAGAGGCGTTCAGTCATAATCCCACAGATGATAGCTTCGCCCCATTGGTTCCTCAGCCAAGCACATACACCAAATGTTGGAACCTGTGGTTCTCTCGTACTGAGCACGATTACTATTGCAACAACACATCCTCAGTGGGGTAAAACTAACATGTCTCACAGCGGTCTGATTAAGGACAAAGGAGAGTTCTTCAACACTAGCGCAAAGCTCATATGCATCTTTTTGGTTCGACTTTGATTATTACACTGGTTCTCCCCTCGATGGCTACTGATCAGTTCATATATAGATATAAAGGTATTCAAAGAGGGCTGAAAATCTTCCTGTTGCTTTGCTTCCAGTAGGTAGCCCAATCGAATGCTGAATCCTTCCTCTGGAGGTGGGACACCTCTTTCTTCTCTAGCAAAAACATTTCTTGATCCAAATGGCCATACCCAACCTATGAGACCTTAGTAATGGCCAAAAACTAGAAAA
Organism: Ambystoma mexicanum; assembly: GCF_040938575.1. Lineage (NCBI taxonomy): Eukaryota > Metazoa > Chordata > Amphibia > Caudata > Ambystomatidae > Ambystoma > Ambystoma mexicanum. The sequence goes on along the minus strand of NC_090927.1, from coordinate 177,428,672 downwards.
ATGTGTGCAACTCTATCAGACCATCATTAATAACTAGTATATGATATATGATATGATATGATACAGCATTCATATCGTGCCTGTACACAAGTGTTTCTAGGCGCCACAAGACAAGGGAGGGAAGACAAGAGAAACAATCCTACTAGGCCTTGTGTCGTGCCGATCGTGCAAGTGCGACACGGGAAGTGCAGGGGGAAGGAAGGGGGTAGTGCAAAGAAGAGGGGAGTGGGAAAGTGCAATAAGGGTAGCATGCTTTGAGTAAGTGCAGCCACTGCAGCATGGCTCTGGGTAAGTGCAAGGAGGGAAGGGGGCTGTAGAGGTTACAGTTACAGCTTCTAAGTGCGCGGTAGGCCAGGCTGCAATGCAAAGAGGACTGGTCATGGAGGAGTTTGGTACCCAGTGAGACTCTGAGGGTACCAAGCAGCCAGTCTGCGCAGCAGACGGATAAGTTAGTAAGGAAGAGAGAGAGAGAAGACAGAGGAGAAAAAGAAGGTCTTCCGCTGCTTCCTGAACTTCAGGTGGTTTGGCTCAAGTCTGAGAGGGGCAGGGAGGCCATTCCAGAGGGAGGCACCTACAGAGGAGAGAGATCTACCCACCACTATCTTGTTGGAGAAGCGTCTGACCCTCAGAGAGTTGGAGATAGTTGTGTGAAGGTCTCTAGAAGGAAGGTATTTCGGCAGAGAGAGTTAGATGAAGTTAGGGCCCCGGCCCCAGAAAGCTTTGTGGATGATGCAGAGGGTCTTGAACTTCATCCTTGCCGGCCCCGGGAGCCAGAGGAGAGATTTCAGGGCTGGAGAGACGCAGTCCCTGGGCTTGAAGGCAAGGATAAGTATTGCAGTCCTGTTCTGGATTAGTTGCAGGGGCAAAGAGTAGAATTGGGCAGATTGAGAAAGAGGCTGTTGCAGTAGTCCAGCCTGGAGAGAAGCAGGGCTCTGGAGACAGTGAGCTTCTGGCAGAAAGTGAGAAAAGTTAGAATACCTCTGAGGAAGTGAAGCTGGAAGTGGAGCTTTTTGGCAAGGTCCGTGATGTGAGGAGAGAAAGGGAGCGTGGAGTAGAAGATGACACCAAGGTTTTATGCCTCACAGGAAGACAAGGGTAGAGGACCCAAGGAGGGCAGCCAGAGTGAGAGAGGGAAAGCGGGAGCAGAGGTCCCAATGAGAAGGATCTCCGTCTTACTGGCGTTAAGGCAGAGATAGTTTGAGGCACACCAACCCTGAATCGCGAATAGACAGCCAGGAATGAGCGAGGGAGGAGAGGAGGCTGAGGGAAGCCTGAGTGTCATCCGCATAACACTGACAGAAGAGATGGTGGAGATCAGGTGGGCCAAATGGGCCAGATAGACATTGAAGATCCAGGGTGAGAGGATAGAGCTGTGACAGACACCACATGTTGAGAGAGAGGTGGTGGAGTGAAAGGACACAAGTTGGACTGGGGATGGTCGGTCCAGACAGAAGGAGGTCAGCTACGCCATGGCCTTATCCGTGATTCCCAGGTCTTCACTGAGTTTATTGATTAGGTTGGCATGATTGGCTGTGTCAAAAGCAGGGGAAAGGTCAAGGAGGATGAGGACAGAGGGGGAGCTGGAGTCAAGATTAGAGAGCAGATCTTCATGGGTGTTTAGGAGAACAGTTTCCGTGCCTCTGGCTGCTCTGAAGTAGTAACAAGGCAAGTGTCCTAATAGGATAATTTAATGAGATAATTTCTTCTCTGCTATTTCATCATCCTTGCGTAGTGTACCTAGTTTATATCCCTTTCGGATGGCAATTAAATCATTCAAAATACACAACAAAAAAATTCTATTAGGTTTATTTTAGTGAGGTTTTTTTCATTGCCTTATATTATTTAATATCTGTTTCTCTTAATCACTGAAGGACTACAAGTATCACAAGTTCAGTTTCTTTGACTCTATAATTCGTTTTTTACATATTTCTTTCCTTAATACATCAAAACACATGATATACATAAAAACACAACAAAAACAGAAATACTGTACATGGACAAATTTGCAAACATCAGTCCCGGAGAGTTGATAACATTTCTAGACAAATTATCAAAAACAGTCTGAACAATAAATGAGGAGTTCATTCTGGCATCTAGATCTAAGGGGTGTGTTTGTTCCAGTCGGGTCTAAATTGAATGGCTAGACCGCATGTCGGTGGACACTGGTAGATAGACATTTTGTTTTCCTCTGTTGAGCCCACTGACTTAGCAGGGAGCTGAAAGGTGATTTTAGTCAGTTGGGGTTGGGGGCTATTGTCAGTGTAGTGTTTATTCCACTAGTTTGCAATGACCAATCCTGTAGTCGATGTTGCTAATTTTTAGCAAAAGATTGGGGTAGCGTGGCCAAATGGCATAAACTTTGGTCCTGGCTTCAGAAGTTTCGCCTGGGAACATCCATTTCTACAGCCTTCTTCTGGATTGGGTGCACATATGGTAAAAAATTGTGCATTCTGTATTAGAGGTGTAACTAGTATACACTGTCTGTGCGTCTGTATTGACAAGCTGATACACAGGGGGAGTAAAGAAGGAAATTTAAATTGTACATGGCAGTAATCAGGCTGCATACTGGCCTGTGGGACACTGACCTTTGCTGAACACCCCAGTGTTCTGTGTAAGGTTGGAGGCGCGTGTACTTCGTGTGTCTCTCTGGGGGTCAGGTGGATCGCGGCAGGGATGAGCCTCACAAAATAAGTTGAGGGGTCCTGGGTACGAGGAACAGGGAAGAAGGGGACGGAGTAAGAGAATAAAATAATACAGCAGCCAAAGACTTGGTTCCTTGATCGATGAACACATGCCCTAACCCCTGTGGGTTTGAAATGTGGAGGCTTAGTGTAAAGAGGGAACCGTAACTGGCTAGGTTCAGGTTATGAGAGCGTGTTGAGCTTCTAGTTTTCTGGTCCGTTCCTCAGGTGCTCATTCTATGTGAGGGCAGGCATGTGCAGCTGATAGGTATGTCCCATCAGTAGCTGTTGCTGCTGGGAGAGAGAGAAAGGAAGTGGGGGGAGAGGCAATCAAGGAAACTCTCCCTGTATCGGGGAAATAGTAAGAGGAAACTTCGGAGGAGGATAGATGGGTAGAGCGCTTACTGTGTTAGCAGTCAGCCGGATATCGGTGTGCCCGACTGCGGGAAAGGTCCTCCGTGTGAATGAAGGGGTTGCCTAAGCGACCATTGTAACAGTGGGTTGGCGCGCATGCACAGAGTGGGTGCATAGGTTACCTGCACAACCTCTGTGACAACGAGCAAGCAGGCTTTTTACTTTACTGTATTTATATAGTGCGGCCATGGACCCTAGGGTGTGTGTATTGAGGGCGCTACAAGACATAACATCACAATAAACAAATAAAAACTAGTAGACAGAAGGCAGACTAAAAGAATAAAATATCATTAGTGATTTAAAAACGGAATTAATTAAAAAGGTAAGTCTTCAGTTTTTAAAAAAAGTTTCCTGCGATTCAATTCTTCTCATCTCTAAAGGGAGAGCATTCCAGAGTTTGGGCCCAATAGCAAAGAATGCTGAATTAGCCACATTTGTCGTTCTGCATTTTGGAACAATACCTAATCCCCCACACTAGCGTGAGAAGGGGGTTTATATTCTATAAAAGACAAGGAGGCGAGTATTATGCAATAACAATCTTTACTCTGAACCACAGCAGCAAAGAAGTATAAACTTTGTAATAAAGACATTTTTTGTAAATAAACACAATGTTGTCTGAAACAATGTAAAGGGAAACATCCCAGTCCAACATGGAGGGCAGGTAATGCCCTGGAGGTAGCCAATGGGCTGCGAGCCAGCCCCATATACTTCCATTCCTCTAACACCACCTCCTCTTTCTGTCGCTGATCTTCTTCACACGCCCACCGAACACTTCCATCACGTAGAACGAAGAACAAACTCCAATGGAAATTGGCAGAAGCGGAATCTTCCCGCAACCTGAAATTGAACATGACGCTTCTTCCAGAGTCGAACTTCTCAACCGAAGCTGAAACAACAACCAAACACCAGTAAGGGCGGTCGGGAGGGATAATTCTCGCCTCCTTGTCTTTTATAGATTCTAAACCCCCTTCTCACGCAAGTGTGGGGAATTAGGTATTCTATGGCAAGACAGGAGGCTCATATTATGTAAGTTCAAAGCCCTTGCATTACAAGTACAGCAACATGAGCAATACGTTTATGATAAAACGTCTTGAAAGTTGACTCCCTTGACCAGTCAGCTGCTTTTAAAATCTGTTCCAAACTACCACCCAGGAAGGCTGCTTTAGAGGCCATAGCGCCTCGGACTGAGTGGGGACCAAAAGAGGACGTGTCAACCGCCGCCTCCCACATAACCCACTTAATCCATCTGGCCAAAGTGGAAAGGGAGACTGGCTTATGGGGTTTCCTGTAGGAAATCAGCAGCTGAGAGATATTCGGAGGCCTAAAACCTTCAGTTTTAAACTTAAAACATTTCAAACAGTTGACCACACATAATTTACAATCTTCAGGAAAAGCTGGATAGGATATTGAGGATGTGAAGCATTTAGTCCTTCGTGAGATAAAGAAAGTAACCCCTTGAGGGTTGAACATTTTATTATCCACATCCAAAGCCCTAATTTGGGACAACCTCTTAATGGACACCAGACACAGTAACATCGCCAGTTTGGAAAATAACTGTTGCAAGGACAGAACTTCATTAGGAGGCCAGGACTGGAAGAGCTGAAGCACCATATTAAATCCCAAAGAACTAAATACTTTGGTTTCGGTGGAACCTTAATATGAATAGATTTGAGGGCTCTACGCACCAAAAAGTGTCTACCCACCGGCTCACCTTTAACCAAAAGGTGACCCGCTGAAATAGCTGACCTAAAGCCATTAATGGTACTGTAAGCTTTCCCTTCCTTAAACAACTCCACAAGAAAATTAACCACATCTACTGGAGGGGCAGAAACGGGATTGAGGTGCCTAGCCACACACCAGCTAACCCAGCGGGTTCCATGCTGAGGAATACCCAGACTTAGTAGAGGGCGCCCAGGAGTCCCTGATGACCGACATAGAGTCTTGCGAAAGTCCTCTGAAGCACCAGGAAGAGCTGGAATTTTCCAAGCCATGAGGGCAAGGTGTCCCTGCAGGACCAACTCGTGAGGGAGACCCCCTGGATCCACCAGCAACTGGGGAAAGAGACGGGGAATATCTACCGCTAATTCCAGAAGGGCTGGGAACCAAACCTGAGAAGGCCAAAAGGGGGTAACCAGAACCAGAGACACCTCTTGTCTGCGAACCTGAACCAGCACCCAAGCTATCATGGCAAAAGGAGGGAAGGCATACCCCAACTGACCCGACCAAAGAGGAAAGCGTCGGTAGCCAGAGCCAAAGGATCTGGTCTCCAACTGTAAAACCTGGGAACCTGACAATTTAGTCTCGAGGCAAACAGGTCTATTGCAAGGGGACCCCAGACGGACGCTGTGCGGGCAAAGAGTACCCTGTTCAACATCCAATCGCTCCTGTCCTGCAGGTGCCTGGAGTTCCAATCTGCAACCTCGTTGCTGACTCCCGGGAGATATTCTGCTTTCAACAGAATATCCCAGTCGGGACAAAAATGCCAAAACTCTCTCGCCAAATCTATCTGCCAGGGCTTTGGACCTGGTGCCCCCCAGATGATTGATGTATCTCACTGCAGAGATGTTGTCCATGCGGAGGAGAACACAACAATTTCCCTGATCCTTGAGGAGACTTCGGACTGCAAAGGACCCCGCTAACAACTCTAGACAATTGATATGTAGTTGTTTCTCTGAATCCGACCACTTCCCTCCTGTGGAAACTTCGCCCAATCTGGCTCCCCAACCCGCTCCGCTTGCATCTGACTCCAGAATGACGTCCGGAGATGGACCAAATATTGCTTTGCCATTCTAGGCCTCCATGTGTCTGAGCCACCACAGGAGTTCTAACCTGGCCTCAGGAGACAATTCCACCATCTGTGAATAAGAAAGACACTTGCGCAGATGCTTGGCTTTCAGACGCCATAGCGCTCTGTAATGTAGGGGTGCTAGGAAGATAGCCTGAATGGATGCCGACAGCATTCCTACAACCCTGGCTAACTGCCTGAGGGAGATCCTCCCTCTCCTGAGGAGCAGACAAATCTCCTTCTTTATTTTGGAAAGTCTGCTGTCCGGGAGAAGAAGGATGCAAAGCTTTGAATCTATATTGAAGCCCAGAAACTGTATACATTGCGTAGGCTTCAATATGGACTTTTTGACATTTATCACACAACCTAGATCCTGTAAAAGGGTCACAGTGAATTTCAGATGAGAGCACAGAGTTTGATAGTTCTGGGCTAGCAGAAGCATGTCGTCCAGATAAATTATGATCCAAACCCCCTTGGATCTGAGAAGAGCCATCACAGCTCTCATGAGCTTGGTGAAACACCATGGAGCTGAGGACAGGCCAAACGCAAGGGATGCAAACTGCCACACTCGACCCCCTGCCTCCCACTGAAACAGAAGAAACTCCTGATGCGGGGGAAACACAGGAACCACCAGGTAAGTGTCCTTGAGGTCCAATTTGACCATACAGTCCGCTGGGAGAAGGGTGTCCCTGAGCAAATGAATTCCTTCCATTTCCATCTTGAAGTGGTGATATACCACAAAAGAGTTGAGGGTTTTTAGATTGATTACTGGGCGAAAACCCTGGTCTGGCTTTGTGACTAGGAAAATGGTGCTCAGAAACTGAGAGGCCCTGTAAGAGGTCGGGACTACCGCCCCCTTGGAGATGAGTTCCCTGACTTCCACATCTATGAGGGATTGCTTGACCTTGTCGAACACCAAAGTAAGGGGATAAGACAACTGTCAAGGAGGGGCGTAAAATTCTATCCGATAACCTTGAACAGTTTGTAACAACTAAGGATACGAAGTGAGGGCTTTCCACTGCGGAAGAAACCTGGCTAGTCTGCCCCCTAGACTTTCGTGGGAAAAAACTTTTAGCACCTGAGAAAGTACCCAATGCCCCTCTCAATCTTCCGGCGCCTCTGCCTGCACGACCTCTCCAACTTGAGCTTTGTTGAGGGTAAAACTGGTTGTGTGCTCCTCGAGCAGAGGAGGGATTGTAAGTGCCTCGAGGCGCAAACTGGCTGGGACGGGAGGAGCCCTGGGCAAATCGGCCGGAGGAACGGGCCCTACCTCGTCCAGCCTTGTTAAAAACCTTTGGGCAAATACCTTTTTTATATTAGTTTGCGCTTTGTCCAGTGCTGTAAAAGTATGGACATATGCTGAGAGATCTTTGAGGAAAGTATCCCCAAACAAATGGCCTTGAGCCGAAGGGCCCCCTTCTCTTTCTGACATGTCCGCCAGTTTTGAATCCAATCTCATTAATAATGATTTTCTCCTCTCCTTGGATATGGAGGCATAAGCGTTGCCGAGCAGGCAAACCGTGTGTTGGATCCACCCCCTTAAGGTGTTTACATCCACCAGGTTATTAGAGGACGCCGCCTCTTCTGCCATTTAAAAAATCTGCGCGACTGGACCTAAGACGTCCAACAGTCTATCTTGACAACTACGCCACGCTTTTTGTTTCTGGGAAAGAAAGGCCACCATAGACTGGTCTATTTCCGGCGTTAAAGCCACCTTGTCGGCGAGCATAGGTCTAGGACATTCCGACCTCAACTTATTACGATCCTCTCTAGACATAGGGTGTCTGACCCAGAACTTAAGGAAAGAGGAAACCTCTTCAGAAGGCTGCTACTCAGCCGACCTGGGGTGTTGTATCAGGGCAGGATCAAAGAATGGAACCCCACTAGCATCGAGAAGTGGACTCTCTTGAGGGGCATCTGGGGGGACCTTCCTTTTTCACCTCTTAGGGGGTGAATCAGAATCCTCTGAACTCTCTGAGGATGTGACTGCAATAGGGGTCTCAACCGCAGAGAAGGGTGTAGGGGCTGGCCACGGGTTTGAAGAGATAGGTTGTCGGGGCTCTTCCCACCTGCGCTTTAGGTTTCTCCTAGGGGAAGACACAGGTGATATGGCAAGGGGAGGACTGAGTTGTCCCTGGATATGTTTGGTTTTGCTTGTGCATTTTTTAGGGGCCTGAACTGAAACAGATGGGCCAGCATCTTGGGTGGGATGAAAATCCGCAATTCGATTGATCAATCTGTCAAACGCTGAAGCTAGAGTGTTATTTAATCCTTTTAAGGCTGTGTCCAAAGAGGACTGAATAGCTTGTGCCACTGAAGGCTGGGCATGACAGGACTGATCCCCCATACTGTCCCCCAATTTATCACTTTTTTTGGCAGTGCGCACTTGAGTGCTGGCATCTGCAGAGGAGGGAAGCATACTGCTATCCATGGCAGCACTAAAATCCACTATTTCAATATATTTTTAAAATATATATAATTTCACAATTTTAACCATCAGCAGGCTCAGCTGCTGTACCACAGACTTAGAGCCGAGCAGGCTCACAAACCTTCAACCCTAGTAGGGTGAAAAGCAGCAGGGAAGGGCCACACAGGCAATGTAACAGGCTGTGCCTGTAACCGAGCAGGTAATCACGCGAGCAGCGTGTGTGTAAATGAAAATTTACCAAGTAATCACCAAATGAAACATGCATAAAATTATACAAATTTTTTAACAATTCTACACAATTGTGACGTCGGAGAGCTGGCTCAAACAGCCAACCTCCCCGGTGCAAGGCACAACCCCTACTGAGTGTGCCAACACGATATTATAGCACCATGCGCACGCGCAGCCAGCCAGAAGCTAATCTTCCACACGGCCGTGCGCGCCTGACACGAAAAAAGAAACGCTGGCGGCCCGAACAGGGTCGCGCGTCTCTGAGGAACGCTCGAAGCGTTCAAAACAGAATAAAACAACAAGAAACGAATGAAGCGTGACGCCCTCAGGCGACGTGCTCAATAAATCACCTCAGCAGGTGGAGGCGGGCTTAAATAAACAAACGCTCCGCTCCCCTGCCTGAGGAAATTATCGTACAACAATAACTTTTCGCTAACATATGAAAAGAACCACGTTTCCAAGCAAATGTTGTTTCCTGCACACCAATATTCACCAAGTGTTACAAAGTAACACTACACCAAACACAGTCTAAGGAAAAGCTAGAGGTGTGACTTAGCTGTGGGTCAGCAGCAAAGAAAGAGGAGGCGTTGTTAGAGGAATGGACCTATATGGGGCTATATGGCCTGCCCTCCATGTTGGACTGGGATGTTTCCCTTTACATTCTTTCAGACAACGTTGTGTTTATTTACAAAAAAATGTCTTTATTGCAAAGTTTATACTTCTTTGCTGCTGTGGTTCAGAGTAAAGATTGTTATTGCATAATATGAGCCTCCTGTCTTGCCATAGAATTAGGAGGTGCTGACTGTTAGATCTCAGGGCTCTTACGTTTGTTTTCATAGGTAGTAGCTGTTGCAGATAATACAGCAGTTTACCCTGTCTACATTTTTGTATTATAGTCAGAGTTCTAAATAAGATTCTAGACTCCACAGGGAGCCAGTGTAGAGTGTGTCTGGCAGGCGTAACAGGGTCTGTGGGCTTGTGTTTCATAACAACTCTTATAGCGCCATTTTGGCACACTTGGAGTTTGTTACGATCAGTTGTGTCCTGTCCCTTTAAGAAGCCGGAACAATAATCCATTTAGACCCTATTGCTCTGGCAATAGTTTCAGCATTTTCGTGTGATATAAAATGTCTTAGGTGTGCTAATAATTTTATATAATAAACACATGCTGCCTTCCTGTGATATTTTGCAGTCTATATTTTGTATTTTGTATTTGTACAGTGTATATATCCCATGACCCCACCCTGCAACTTAAGCTTCGCATTTTCTGTACTGCTGCGCCCGGATACCTGCGGGTCTGGTGCGCATTATAAGTGAATAAAACAAACAAACAAACAAACAAACAAACATGTAGAGACCAGACTGCTGACATGTTGCTTCATGGAGAGTCACTGATCAAAAGTGACACCAAGCGTTTAATAATAGTTTAATCTCTGAATTAAAAGCTATCATAGCTTGGACCAAGTTTTTTCAGTGTATGAGTAGATCCAATAACTAGGAGCTCGGTTTTGGATTTGTTTAAGGCCAACTTATTGTGAACCTTCCAGGTTTCAATGATGGTGAAGACTTTTTTGATAGCCAATTCAGTCATGTGAGCCAGATAGCGGGATGACACATTGCGTGTCATCCGTGTAATTGGTGAATATTACATTCTCATGGTCTAACATGGCAAATAAAGGAGCCATGAAAATATTATAAAAAAATATTATAAAAATAAGGAGAGGTGCAAGCCCCCTGCGGCACCCCACAGGTAATGGTAATGGGCTCAGATTCAGCCGTACAGCAAAACACCTTATTGTCACGGTTACAGAGGAATGAAGAGACCCATTTGGATACTAGGGGGGAAAAATGTGCGACTTCATACAACCTGGTGGACATGACCGAATGGTCCACCAGGTCGAATGCTGCAGAAAGATCAAGCAACATAAGCAGTGATGCTTCATTCCAATCCATACGGGCCAGTAACTTAGATTTGAGCTCTAATAGAGCAGTCTCCGTACCAAAAGCAACCCGGAACCCAGACCGGTGGACATTTAGTATGGGATACATTTTGAAATGTTCTGAAATTTGTTTATAAGCCACACGATCCAGGATCTTTAATAAAAAGGCAGTACTTGTAATGGGCCTATAATTATTAGGGAGATCAACTGATAGGCCTGGCTTCTTTAAGATAGGCATAACCCAAGCCTTCTTGAGGTCTTGGGGTACCGTACCTGATGTTATGGAAGCATTGATACATTTACAAATTGCAGTAGAGTGGGAGAACAAGTTTTGATCATCATATCAGGGCGATGTCATATTTACATTTAGTTGTCTTGAGTTAATTAATTATGATTTCTAGATCTTGTTCGATAGGTAAGAAGTTAAAGACCGGGATATGTTCATTATGTTTTATTTTTTTACTTTTTTTCCATAATATTTTCCTTAATGGTATGTAATGTATCGTGCATGGCTTGTAATGTATCGTGCATGGCTTGTTGCATTACATTGCACCAAGTGTCGTCTTTAATAGATCTCTATGGTGTAAAATGTTTAGTGCTTTCTTGCTCTTTCAAGTTACCAAAGAGTTCTTTAGTGTCATATCGGGCACTTTGTATTCTTTTGTTAAAAAAGTTTTGTTTAGCCTCTAGAATAGCCCTTTTGTAGGTAGAGGCCGGAGATTTTTATTTGCTAAGGTGCAAAGGTGTACCATGGGCCTTCCAGGCATGGTAGGTTTTGAGAGTTAATGATAATAATGATGTGGCCTGCGCACACGGTCGTCGAGAGAGTTGGATGGAAATCTGCATATCGTAGCGGCCATGATAGAGCATCTCTGGCAGAGTCAGGGGGTGTGGCTTGATGCTTGAATCTGTTCACCCCTGACGTTGGTACTATGGCTTTATTTATTTATTTATAATTTATCTAGCGCAGCCACTGATCTGGAGGCTTCAGGGCCCTGACCAGACATAACACATAACCATAAACCAGTGAAGCCAGGTACAGGAAAGGAGATTAGAGGGTACAGGCGAGGCAATTAGTGAAGATGCCATATAGTTAAACAGATTAACAGTTGGGGCGCAGGCTTTTATAACTGCATCTGGGTGTCTGGCTGTGCACCCAGTTGTAGACTTGCATGACAGCATGCTAATAATGGTACATGCATGATTAGAGGGGGGTGATTTTGGGTGACTTTGCGAGGGCTCGAGGATCACACGGTCACTAAGGTGCGGGGTCCACTTTGTTGTAGCTTGGGTGGGCATGGAAACATGTGTTGTAAATGTAGTGGAAGGTGAGGGATGAATCTGTCACAGTAGAATGCTCTGTTGTGAGGTGGATAGTGAATGTCCTCAGATGTGGTGGCTCTGAAGCCAAACTGATGATCATGGAGACAACCAACAGATAAAGTGTGGAGAGTAAACAGGGAGATGGACAGCTTTTACAGGAGTGATAGAAATCGGACGATAATTTGCCTGACAGGTAGGGTCAGCAGAAGGCTTTTATTTAGGAGGGGTTGCACGAGGGAGTGATTGAGGAGAGAGGGGAAAGATCCAGTGGCTAAAGAGTGATTGCAGAAATCGGCCAAGGCTGGAGCGAAGGTGGCAATGTTGTCCTTGATGGTTCTGGAAGAAGCATGTCTAGAAACATTGTCAGGTGTTGTCAGAGAGAAGTAGGACAAAGGAAGAGGAGAGGCGGCCAAAGGGGGCCTCAGGGAGGGAGAGGAAGAGGGAAGTGAGGACAAGATGTCCTTAGTTTTATTGGTGAAATGAGAAGCCAGAGGCGTACAGAGCGCGAGGGAGGGAACAGGAGAGGTGGAGACTGCAGTAGGATTGGCCAGCTTCTTGCAGATTTTGAAGGGTTTGGCAGTGCTATTAGAGGCCGCAAGGAACTGGGCTTGAATGAAGACCCTCTTCATGGAGAGGAAAAAGAGTCTGTATTGCCTTTGGAGCAGGCACATGCCAGTTTGTCAGAGGATGCGCCCGATGCCTCCACTTTCTCTCAGCTACCCTGCACTTGCGTTTCAGGGTGGCAAGGTCAGAGTCATACCAAGAGTTGCATTTGGAGGTAGGCTTCAGATGGATTGTCATGACAGGGGCAAGGATGTCCAAAGTGTTGGAGATAGAAATATGCAGGTTAGAAAGGGCTGTGTCAGAGTGTGAGTCAGCTGCCGGAGTAGAGAAAGTAGAGGCAAAGGCATCCACTGACACTCGCTTCATCCTCTGAAGGCACCTGGGACCACTCTACTTCAAACTTTCTCTTCCAAAGCATTTTCCTTCTCGGGCTCTCCACTCATCCACCTCCAACTATCTGAGGGTCAGGCGCTTCTCCAAGCAGAGATTTGGGGGCAGATCTATCTCCTCGGCTGGGGCCGCCTTCTGGAACAGCCTCCCTGCCTCTCTCAAACTTGAGCAGAACCACCTCCGGTTCCAGAAGGAACTCAAGACTTTCCTTTTCACTTCCACGTTCTCTCTTTCTCTCCCCTGCTGATGCACCTGACTGCTCTGTGCACTGGTCACCTGGTCACGCTCTGAACTCTGGCAAGGCTCCTGCATGTCCAGTTGCCCCTGCACTGCCTCCGGGCTCCCCAGCACTCAAGGGTCTGTATCTGCAACCCTACAGTCCCTTCTCTCTTCACTTATGAGCCACCCGCTGGCTTTACTTGTGAGTTAATTGCACTTCCCCATTCTTCTTCCGCCTGGCATCTCTCCCCTTCCCACTTCCCCACACTTGTGCAATCTGAATGACACAAGGCCTAGTAAGATCTTTATTTTGTCCTCCCTTTGTTCCCCCCTCCTTGTCTAAATGCCACATCACATCATATCATATCATGGGCCGAATGACCAAGAAGGAATGTGGCAGTGCTGGGGTAGGTTTTGCCTGGGGGACAAGAAGTTTCAGGTGGGAGGAGAGCAGAAAGTGGTCAGTTCAACAGAGAGGAGTGGTGAGAGGGTTAAAGAGGGGGATGTCTGAGGAGATGATAACATCCAATGTATGTCTAGCAGACTGTTTCAGACCACAGGGTAGAATGGCAACAGAGAGAGTGTTGCCAAGGTTGCAAAAGAGCCCTGAGGCGGGATTAGAAGCATCCAGGTGTATGTTGAGGTGTCAGAGGATAAGTGGAGAGGTAGAGGCAAGGAGAGAACAGGAGAGGTCACTACATTCTGAGAGGAAGCGGGCGACATGGCCAGGTGGCCTGTAGATTGGGGCCACAGTCAGAGAGGGGCCTGGAGGGATAGAGAGCCTGCAGACCAGGCATTCAAAGGAGGAGTAGGCCTGCGTAGGACTGACAGAAGCAGGGACCCAGTCTGGAAAGATCATGGCCACTCCACCTCCTGGCCGATTGTTGCTGGGCTCGGAGAGGATCTTGTAGCCCTCAGGGAGGAGAGTGTCAAAACTTGTGACAGAGCTGGCCATGAACCATGTCTCGTGAGAGCGAGGACATCCAGGTCAAGTTCTTTGAGGAGGTGCCAGATGTCAGAGGAGTATTTGACAGCAGAGGGAGAGTTGAGAGTAACGACATGTTGCAGGTTTCCACATTTGAAAGAGTTCCAGGGTGGGTACAGGGGTGAGGTACACCCAGCGGAAGTGGTAGATGGGGCCGAGAGTGGGCAGAGGCAGTAGACAGAGGTGGCATAGAGGCCAGAGAGGATGAGGAGGTGGAGGAGGCAGTAGACAGAGGTGGCATAGGGGCCAGAGAGGAGGCGGAGGAGGGGGCAACAGGGAGGCAACGGAAAAGGAAGGTAGTGGCAGAGGAGCAAGAGAGGTGGAAGAAAGAGTGTTAGAAGAAGGGAGGAAGTTGATAAGACACGCTTATCAAGAAGAAGGAGATTGGGCTGGGAGCCCTTGACCATGACGGTACCATTTAGATAAACATTGATGAAGGCTTTGGAGGAATGGTAGGAGGCCAAGAATACCTCCCACCGGGTGCCACCATTAATGGGAGAGGAGAAAGAAGGAAACAGAACAGAGACCATATGAGGGGTCCATAGGTCTCATGAGGAGGAAGCACTGATGTAGGTATCAGCGATAGGAAGGTCTGGGTTGGAGACCAGGATGTCCCTCTTGAACCTTTTCCTTCCAGACTTAGTGAGAGGGATAGGATAGGAGATACAATAGTAGTTAGAGAAGATGGGAGAAATCGAGAGCACCATAGAGGGTGCAAGGAGGAAAGTTGGAGGATGTGAGAAAGGAGCACAGCCCAGCGCAGTGCAATGCAAGATGCACAGGAAAAGTGTGGAGGAAGGGGAGGTCACACAGTAGGGAACCCAACAAGAAGCAGCAAGGCAGTGGTAAGCTTACCTGGTATCCACAGGGATGCCACCCAGCCAGGTTACTCGCTGGTATGCTTCTCAGCTTTGCCCTGATGTGGTCTGCGGGGAAGGTTCTGCCTGAAAATACAGGAGGATGTATTCAAGTGTTCAAGACTGACTGACTGGGGTGAGTATCCTCCCTCCACCCCTGTATGCTTTCAGTCCCTCTGGCGCCCTCTCCTCACCTTGTGGTAGAATTAGACATGCTCTCTGTCCTGTCTTCTTTGCAGGGGCGCATTGTCTTTCATGGGTGAGTGCGGTCCAGTTACTTCACTGATGCCGACCCGTTTGATATTGTTCAGGTAGGTCTTATTGCTCTTCTTTAATTTTGTTGCTATCCTGCATGCCTTTCTTTGTTTAAAATGTCTCTTTTTTCTCCCTTAGGTATGCAGAGCTTCAGCGCGGCGAACTGGCTTGGTTGAGCCCCGCTGGTAAATGATGGCGCATTAAGAGCGCTATGATGCGGTAAGTAAGCGCTATGCGCAGCGCTGCAAAGTCTTGCCTTTGCTAACCTGTGTTTTCCTTCCTTGTAGGTCGCGGTGTTCTTCTGCGTGAGTGGAATGTCCGGAGTGGTGCCAGCCGAGAGGTGACCAGCCAGGTAAGCCTTTTGAGCAGTTCGTAATTTGTAAATGTCACTACAGCTTTCTTTAATGTTGCCTCTATCTTCCTCTTTCAGGTCATTCTGTCTGGGAGGCGTGTAGATTCGAGGAAGCTGTTCTCAGTAGCTGCGAGTGTTTAAAGATGAAGACTGCAGGTAAAATGCTTCTGCTAATGATGTTCCTTTTGTCTCCTTGCAGGTTCAGCTTCTCCGAGGTTCGAGGGAATAGCTGGACACGGAGAGCACCACATTGCAAACTGCAAAGTAACACGAAACATGTTCTGCAGTCAGGGTGTGGTTTATATAGCCCAGGTAAAGTAGTACCAGGGAAAGTAGTTCCAGGCCTGCCACACCCAAAACACTAGACCACATTCTTAGGGAACCAAGCTATGTGGATGCCTCCATGTTGGCTGACAATACAATAAAATAGTTCCCAAGCACAATGTTGTTCATGGTGTATGAGCCGGGTGCCATAGGTGCCAGGACTGGCCCCATGAGGGCTTTTCAAGAGGATGCCAGGCTCTAGAGGCCTGAGTCCTGACTCCACCTGGCCAATGGGTTTGCCAGAGGGGGTTTTGGGTGAGGGTCGTGACAGGCAGGTGAACAACGCAGTGCCAACAGTAACCACAGTGGAGGGGGAACCTAGAGAGTGGGCGAGAGCCAAGTGGAACAATAGAGACACTGTAACCAACAGTAACCACCAGTGAGTGGGAAACTAGAGAGTGGGAGAGAGCCAAGTGGAACAACATAGAGACTGTAACCAACAGTAACCACAGTGGAGTGGGAACCTAGAAAGTGGGATAGACCCAAGTGGAATAACAGAGACACTGTAACCAACAGTAACCCTCATGGAGTGGGAACCTAGAGAGTGGGAGAGAGCCTAGTGGACACAGCAAAACACAGTTACCAACAGAAACCAACAGTGAAATAGAAACCTAGAGGGGGGAAAACAGACCTAGAACACAGAAATTAGCCGTGATGAGGCACAGCAGTTCCAGGACACAGCAGGGACTAAAAAAACACAAGGTATGACTAACCACAAGAGGGGAAAGTCCATGGATGCAGTTAAGATGGATTTCTGAACTCTGACCTGGTGGGCAGAAGTTTAGGAGGCCACCCTCGTTTAGTGGAACACGGGAACCTTCTAGACAAGCTAGACCAATCAAGGTAGCTTGGCGGCGGTCAAGACTAAGTCTCCAGAAGGGTCAGAGTGATCAGAAGCCAGTAACGAGCCACAGATTACTCTTAGACCGGGATATATAAAAATACATATACATTTATTATAGGCCTTATAATCAAACACGAATAACCGCAGTAATAAGAAACAGTTACCAAACAAGCATATCACTATACGTTACATAAATGCAATTGCTTTTAGCCAATTGCAAAATGAGGGAAAACACATCTACAACATGTAATAAAAGTGGAGTTAACACAATTATTGCATTGGGTGATCTTCAGAATCCAAGTCCTAACTTAAGCAGTCCAACTCTATGAAGTGGGGAGCCTTGCGCTCAGAAGGACAGCAGCGCATTTACAACGCGCGGTCAATAGAGAAAACAGTACCTCCTCAGGGGGCTGTAACAGTTCAGGAAGGGGATTGAGTTGATGAAGAATAAAGTTCTCTTATTCAGGGCGGGTCTACCCTTGCAGGCAGGGTGACTTTCGATGTTCAGGAATAGCGTGGGAGCGCAGGCAAACCCAGCCAAAGTGAGGATATTTTAAGGGAATCTCATGCGTAAAAGGATATTGAGTGCGCCAGTGGCCACCGGTAAGTGAAGCAAGTACTCACCACCCCTTGGCACAGGTTGGACCAAACTTTGCAAGTTTAGTCGAGGTAATTTGTAAGTTCGATCCCTGCAGTTTCTCAGCATTCCGGCTTCTAGCGGCTGCGGGACAGGGCAATCATCCGTGACGGGACAGTAGCCTTTTCTCAGCACACGAAGAAGAGAGGAACACAATTCTGGTGCAGAAGGCTTCCAGGCACAGGAGGGCAGATAGGCAAAGCACCTACAGTGACCGTCACCACTACATAGTGATGCAGGAATCACAAAGACTTGCGGCGTGGCACGCTCCCCTATATCGTGACCCATAGGAGCTAGGATTACACAATTTGGCGGAAGAGGGCTGAGGACCACAAGCTAGCGATTTCCGAAGTCTCAACTGTCAACTCGGGATGGCGGGGCTCCTATGGGATACCCTGGGGTAGAGCTGGTCAGTTCACTGGAAGGACCAGGAACACTTCTGAGAAGGCTCTTCTGGTGGGTAATCAGGAGGTGGCGAGAGTAGTTGTTCCCACTACTCCAAACGGTCAAAGCGCCCTTGCAGGCCTTCTAATATTGATGACAAAACCAGGGTTCCGATGGGATAGCAGCGGGCTCAGGGTGCCAAACCGTCCAGTGCGTCTCCGGTAGTTCCACGGGTCTGCTTCAGCTTTTCTGGATACTTGGCTCCTTCTGTAGTTCGGAATGAACATCAGTAGATTGAATTGGAATGAATGCAAAGACCCTTCTCTTATCCAAGATTCGTTTTGCGCTCAAATCTGGGATAGCCAACAAAATATCTGCTCTCTTGCATGCACGCCAGGCGTGGGCCAATCATGGCCCACGGTGGTCTGTCATTCAGGCACACCAGACATCTTGGCACAAGCAGTGTGGATTTGGACCAGACAGTCCCAGTGCTCTTCCTGGGCACGAGCATACGTGACATGCAGGAGCCACGAAAGAGGAGGTTTTCGTGGGAGGCTGTATGGCCAAATAAGGAAGTCCCGGGTCAGCTCGATCTGGGTGAAGTCTATGGACAAGATGGCCAAAGGACTGAACAAAAGAATTCGTGGCACATTCTTTTTCGGCACTGTCCACCGCGAGGGACCAAATGTGATAGACGCGGTATGTTATAATAAAAAAGAAATAAAAATGCCAGTGAAGTAAACTGCTGCCACCAGTCCGCCCTAGGCACACTTGTATAACCACCAAAATTCCTCACAGGGTGTCTAGGGCCATAAAAATGAAAAGACACCTCGGCGTGGTACAGTAAGGTATTTGGCGCATATTTTTTTATTTGTATTTATTATTTGTTTATTTCTATTGAGCCGGTAACTCGCAAGTTTCGGGGCGCAGATACAAGTACAACATGTAGAATACGGGACTGACAGACAATGTGAAAGCTGTGGGATCCTATGGAGAGAAAGTTATTTGAAGATGTGGGTCTTCACCAGTTTTCGGAAACGCATATAATTGTTCTCCTTTCTGATGTTGGTTGGAAGTTTGTTCCACAGCCCTGCTGTGAGGGTGGGGAACGACTTTCCACAGCCCAATTTGTGCTTGAAAGTAGCAACTGATATCATACCTTGGTTGGTTGATCTCAGCCTGCGATTAGGTATGTATGGGTATATTTTAGTTTTTAGGTAATCAGGTGCTTTTTCCCGTGGATACATCTATGTGCCAGGGTCAGTGCCTTAAACTGTGTTCTGTTTCCCTTTTTTTAGCAAATGCAGGTCTTTCCTTGCGTCGTTAATGTGTTCATATTTAGTTTTCTTTTTAATGATCCTTACAGCATAGTTTTGTATGATCTGGAATGCTTGGATGCATTTTTTATTGGATCCCAACATCAAAGCATTGCCATAATCTAGGCGCGAAAGTATGGTTGCTCTGTCCACCGTAGCACAGTTACCCTCCGAGAGGTAGGGCCTAATGGCTTTGATAAGTCTTAGGTAGTATGTACAGGTTTTCCTTATGTATTGGGCCTGTGTCTCAGCACCCAGAGAGGCCTCGAGCATCAGGCCCAGGGTTTTGACTTAATCAAGTACCAGAATTTGTGTATTTTCTATCTTGAAAGCGCAATATTTAGGGCAAAGGATGGCTCTGGCTTGATGGGAACCGAATACCATTAACTTGGACCGCACATCCAGTTTTTATCCAGCCACTGTTCTATGATGGAATAAACTTTAAGCAGATTCTCATTGTGGTTTTTATGGTCTCCATTAAGTTCCATTACCAGCTGAGTGTCATCAGCGTAGTTGGTAAAAAAGATATTTAGATGGTCTAATACATGACAGAGAAATCTCAGATACAGGTTGAATAATAATGGAGACATGCTGGCCCCCAGTGTACATATGAGATTCTGTTTTTTAAGAAGGACATTATCCAACCTGTTGCCTCTGCAGAGGAGTTGGCAGTTTTTTCCAACGCTGCTTTGAGCAGATTGTGATCCAGCAGGTCTAAAGCAGCACTGAGCTCAAGTAGAATAAGAAGTCCTGTTTTCCCCTGATCCATGATATTTTAGTTTGGAGATCTATCATGGCAGTCTCCGTGCTGTGTGCTGGTCTAAATCCAGACTGTTGGGGATGAAGAGATCCATATGCCTCTATGTGCCTTTGAAGTTTTGCCGTGGCTAGCTTATCCATGATTTTCAGAATGAAGTTGCAGTTTGTGATTGGCCTAAGATTACTGGGATCTCTTGTATCCCAATAACCTTGGATCCACGCCAGGTTTTTTTTTTTTTTTACCAGGGGGTAACTGTGACCCTGTTTATGTCTCGAGGGACTGTCTCGTCCCTAAATGATGAATTAATGATTTTCGTTAGTATTGGTGCCAAGATGTCCGAATGCTCCAATATTATTTTAGGAGTATGATATTTTCAGCAAAGGTAGTTGGTTTCATGGTGGCCAAAGTTTTTATCATGACCTCAGGGGTGATATATGAAAACTTCAAAACCTCGATATTTTTGATGGCCTCTTCTGAAACGGGGGCTGTAACTCTTGGCTTGTTTGTTTGAGATTCTAGGATTAGGTCTCTGGCTTTGGCGATTTTCGTAAAGAAGGCGTTTTTGGTGTTGTAACACTCCTGTTGAGTAGGGGCAAAAGTAGGGGAAATTGCCTTGGATTTTTCAATGGATTCCAAAATATTGAAAAGTTTACTGGTGGCATTGTCTGTGGAGGTGACTTGACTATAGTCTTAGTTCTTTTTTGCCTCAATTATTGCTTCCTTATAGCTTTTCTCGCTAACCTTCCAGTTCTCCTTGTTCTATGTAGTGTTTTTTTTTCTCCATTCATTTTCTGGTTTTCTCTTAGCCTTTTTTTGTTGCGTCAGCTCACTAAAACCATAAGGGTCGTGTGATGCTGGTTCTAAGGAATTTAGACTGCAAGGGGGCGTTCAGGTCTACCAATTCTTTGAGGTGGTCTAGTAAGTTGTTCACTAGTGTGTTACATGTGTCTTCTTCTTTAGTATTTTTGTCAATGTCTTTTAGGCAGGATTCAAGCAATTCTCTGTTTATATTTTTGAAGTTCTGTTGTGTGATTTTAATGGGGGGGTTGGGAATTTTGTCTTTGGGTGTAGGGGGAGTGATTGAGAAGGTTACACTATGATGGTTGGACCATATACAGGGAACTGTCCTATCGTCGTGTGATTCAAGGTTATTGCTCACAACCCAGTCTAGTTGATGTCCATTTTCCATTGTAGGTTCATGATTGGTTACTTTGAAATCAATATTTTTCAATACGTTTTCAAGGTTGATGGTGTCTTTGTCTTTCGGGCTGGCACTCCTGCGATTGAGATCACCCACCGCCAGTGTGGCTGAATTTGGGCCTTTAAGAAGAATAAAAAGTTACCAAGAAATGGCAACATAGTCAAAGACTAAGGATCAAGGACGTATCAGTTTCCCCATAAAACATTAGCAAAAGCCCAGCGGAGTACAGCTGAATGCTGGCCTTCACTGGAAAATGTCAAATTAGGTCAGTCAAACAAAAGCAAAATGTTTGGGGGGGTCCATAATATGGTGGGAAATTGCACTTAGAGGAATATTTTCTAACACTGGCCCCCCAGACCAAGGATGGGCCTCTTGTTCAGATCGGGTAAACATTCTGGACAACCCATCACCATTGCTATGTTGGACACCTGGCCTGGGGTAAAATGAACAAGAAAAGCCTTCATACCAGTGATTGACAAATGCCTGACTAGCCTTCAGCTTGTGACTGGCCTGAGCCATCAGGAGGACCATTCCCTTCCTTAGTCCTAGCAGATAATCTATTACATTAGTAGTGACAGGAGGAGTGGGGAGCTGCCACCCTTCCTTGACTATGGCCAATGGTCCCCTCACAGGTTGACCAAAAAGAAGCTCAAAGGGGCTGAAACCAACACTCTCTTGATGTACCGCTCTGTAAGCAAAAAGCAAAATGTAAGCATGGTAACAGGAGATCCCACTTTCTACTTTGGGGTTCTTCCAGAGCCCCAGCTTTTCAGAGTTCTATTAAACTTCTCAACTAAGCCCCTGTGAGCGGTACAGTAAGTTACTTGGCACACAGATAATAAGTTGCCAAGAAATGGCAACATAGTGAAAGACTAAGGGGAAAATAGTTTCCCAGTACTGACTGTCTGACGGACGTATCAGTTTCCCCATAACAAATGAGCAAACGCCCAGGGAAGTACAGCTGAATGCTGGGCTCCACTGGAAGAAGTCAGGTTAGGACAGTCAAACAAAATCAAAAGGTTTGGGGGGGTCCATAACATGGAGGGAAAATTGCACTTAGAGAAATCTTTCCTAACAGATGCGCAGAGACAGAGCACGCTAAGCCAAGTTGTAGAATTAAGCGCAAGGCCGGGCAGTTTAGTAGAGAGCAGTAGTGGCTGCTGTTACTGCTCGCACCTTTCTTACCTATGGGTCGCTACATGTTGATGACTACGCAGGGTACTCGCACTCTGCGCAGCTACCCCTTCATCGCCAAACACCTGCAGCGCACAACACTGCGGCCTTGTCCTGCGCAGGCTTTTCTGCAGCGGTCCGGTCCTTGGTTCTTAAAGGATATGCTGCGTGGACGCAGCACAACATGTGGCGTATTAGACGGCCACCGTCTCCTGCGGTGCTGTGGCACACAACACCAGGCCTTATCCTGCACATGCTTTGCCGCTAATGGTCTGATCCTTGGTTCTTAAAGGATATGCTGTGTGGATGTAGCGCAATGTGTGACGTATCAGATGGTCAGCGTCTCCTGCGGTCCTGCGGCTCACAGCACTGCAGCCTTGTCATGTACACAGGCCAAAGTGCAGGTTTTCATTGACTCAGTAGGACCGCTACATATCCTAAAGCAGCAGCTCCCTCAAGCAGTGATAACATGTGAAGCTATGTGAATTGGCATTGTCTCAGTGTATCCTAAAACAACAGTTCCCTCTAGCAGTGACGAAAGGCAAAGCTACTGCATCGGACAAACATACAGGGAAAAACATACATCCTGCCTTTTATTATATTGTTAGATACTTCTTTGTGTTTTGTGCATGTTGGCATGTATGCGACTGTAAGTTACAAAGCAATAGCAGTTGGATTTTCTTCTAATAGCTCCTATACAGGAACTCTGCCAGTCTCTCAATTTTATTTCTGTCTTTTCCCCAACCATTTGCGCTTTAGTTCTTCACTGGCATAGCTGGTCCAGATGCAGCTTTTCTGATCCTTCCTCACAGCAACCATCAAAGGTACTTTGCTCTTGCGATGCATCCAAAATAGGCAGCAGTGACTGCCCTGGAGGGTGTTGCAAGGAAACCATGGTTTCAACAGTAAAACGACAGACACAGGTGATCACAGTTCAAAGGTATTTATTGACTTAAAAAGGGTTTGAAAAAACCACTATCTAATCCTAAATCTACATATGTGAGCAAGCTACGACCATCAAATAATAGTGACGCAGTCCTAGTGGTGTCTTGTCAAAATAAAAGGGCCTACCTCTAAATACGAATAGTGTGGGAGATAGTGTCTATGACAAAGAAAGAAGTGTTCAAAAATGATATGTCATGAATGTCCAGTCTGTTGGCCTCCCTTTCCCACGTTTTCAGCACGGGATAAGGCGGTTCATTCGAGTTTACCACAGTCTCTGGCTTCTTTAACACAAGGATACAGTTCGATCATTAGCATCAGGACCTTCTGTACGCAAGTCTCTTTGCTTCTCAAAGTCTCTTTACTCAGAGGGCCTGATGCAACCAAAAAAAACAACAAGTTATTTTCCTCTTTGGATTCACTTTAGGTGATTCACTATTCACCCGGATCCCCCTCAGTCATGTAATTATTGTGATATTGGCTTGCATTGAGCAAAAAACAAATGGTGGCTTTTTCCTTACCGAAAAGCCTCTGCTGCAAAGCACCATGAATAAAAATCCAGCTTTAATTTTGGGAGAAGGGGGCACCTTCTTTACCATCAAATATTTGTAAAACTACTGAACAGAATATCTCCCGGCCCCTCCTGGAAATCAAGTCAATGCTTCGTGCCCAAGTTTCTTAATTGGTTTGATTCCATCCAGTCGTTTTTGCCCTGTGCTGTGCAGAAATGTAGACTTTGTTTCTGTGTGAAAATGAATGGGTCTAGGCCTAAAACAGCATTTGTTTTGCTTTCTTAATAACATTTTCATTTTACACTAATCTTTCCCAAAATGTTGAGTCTGGGGCGAGGGAGCATCACAAAAGTTTTGTTAGCAAAATATCAGCTAAATACGTGCTGCAAGTCAAAAGGTATTTGCAATTCAATTTTCGGGTTTCCTATGGAACTAGCTAAGAACCTTAACTATAGTATGACCTTATTTGAAAAAAAAACATTTTTTACTAAATAGTTAAAGTTAAACCAACAAAAACGTAGCCTGCAAAAATTACAAATGCTAACATTAAGGTAACAACATAATAAACGTTATCAATTAATTCAATATAATACATTAAAATTAACTATTGTGGTAATCTTAACTTACGCTCTTCTTGGTTCGCAATGTTTGCTTTTGCCATTAAATGTTTATAGTGAAAGTAATGTAATGTATTGTGTGAATATTTGTTTGTGTTTAACAAAAATGTTAAACTGTTTTATTTATTTATGTTTTTAATGTGTAATACAGTTGTGCTGCATATGTTATTGTTTAAAATTTGTTTTATTTATTAAATTAATGTTATGTTTTTTACCAAATAATATATTTGCAATTATTACATGTACCTTATTTTAATGCCTGATATTGACATGTTTATCTTTATCTTGTAATTTTAAATTAATGGTTAATTTACTTCTATTATTTAAAAAATGATCTGTGTATTTTATTTTTTTAATGGAACTTTTTCGAGGAATCCTGCTTCTGTATATTATAACTTCGGTTTGTTATTCTAAAGTAATGTTCATTACAAAAACATGTTATACTTTAACAGTTATTATAGGTGTACATTAATCTACATTTTAATATTTTAACATTTTATACTATAACTTGGTTGTATGCATACAGTTATTACTTGATAATCTTGTGTGTTTATAGGATTATGGGTGAGTTAAGGTTACCATGATATTTGGTTTTAATATAATAACTTGTGTCAGAAGCAACCTCAGCGGCTTGACACTGCGACACAGTGCATACTCCACCTACTCCATGATCGAGGGTCCATTCCTCTAGTGAGGAGGCGAGCGAATGGCGTGCGTATCCCAATGCGTATCCCAGGATTATAGGAGGACTGCAGGGGGACAGGAAGACTTCAGAGAGACTGCGGAGAACGGGTAAACGGCACTTGGGCATCTGAAAGCCATTTAGTGCCAGCTTTGCTTTGCCCAGCCTTTTCCAGCCTGGGTGTGGGGGTGCAAGTGTCTTTTGGCGGCTCGTTTTGAGCAGCTGCAGTGATGCAGAGCCTGCTGGTGGAAGTCTTCCTGAACCCTGCGAGAGGTGCTGGAAGGCGGTGAGAGGCAGCTAAAAGGGGGTAAAAAACTGTTTCAAATTGGATGTGTGCTTTTTCAGCATTTCCCTGATCATGTCCTGTGTTCTTGCTAACTGCATCATATTCTCTCTTGTGTTGGCAAAGTGCTGAGGAGCGCTCTTGTGTTGTGAGCAGGCCCCACTATGTTGTGGTGTGGTGGTCGCATCCAGATCCCCCATGTTGTAGCTTAAAAACTCCCCATCTACTTGTCCTTGACCTGTGGCATTGGTGGCATTGGGTGCTACCTGTGTGTTACCTGGTTGCTACCCTCCTATTACCTGAACCCTCCTTGAACCTTTCTACACTTGAGTTTTACCTTGGTTGTGGCTCTTGGCTGCTTGATTGTAGCTCTGCAATGCTGATCCATTTGAGATCTTGACCCAAAAGGCCGGGTCCCGGAAAGGCCAGGTGGAATAGTTCTTCATCTGATCCATCTGATCGAGTCTTTGTCAAGGGAGGAACCAAATTCACACAGTCTACTATCAGGTGGCCCTTAAGAAGTCAGAAGGTGGCATCGTCAGTACAGGGTCTCCCTTTGGAGCCAGCCAATGTTCCTCTTTTACCCACTGTGTTGTACCTGGAACATCCTCATGGGGCTAGCGAATCTGAAAGAGGCAGAGGGTACTGTTACGTTCATCTTGTCTCTGCGGAGACGTTGATGCATGGTTGCAGCCCTCCCTGGAACTGGCTCCCCTGGGTCAGGCTTCTTCCCCTGCTCCTGCATTGGGGACTGCGCTGGTTGGTGATACTGCCCCTGCGAGAATACGAGAGGCTGTGAGAATGCTGTGATATGGCTGTGGTTTCCCTCGAACCCTTCTTCCCAGAATGTGATGAGCATGCGCCTACCCATGTAGTCTCACCTGTTTATTTATGAGGGTGAGCTCTCCGCCCTACTTCTCAAGCGCAGGGATGCCTTAGATAGACCTAGTTTCTTCACTGGTACATGTGCGTGGCAGCCCAGACCAGCTGTGGCTGAACCACTCAAAGGTAAGTGTTCTTCAACAATGATTATTGTCCGTATTCTTTGCAATGTCTTTTTTCCGTGATTATTGTCCGTATCCCTTGTAATGTCTTTCCTTCTCCCCAATAGGTGATGAGAGGCCCAGCGGAGTTGCGGTGCTGGAAGCAAGCCCCAATGGAGGCCTGAGGAGTTTACCATGCCCCAAATAGATGGTAAGTTTGGTTCTTAGGTCAAGCGCAAGGATTGTGATGCGCACGACCTTAGCGTAATGTCTTTATGTTGTTTCTAACCTTATTTGTCCTTTTCTCCTGCAGGGATGGCCTGGCGAAGTTAGACGGGGAGCAGCTATCCGAAGATCTGCCGGCGGGTGATGGATGGCTGGATCCGCGAGGATGCTGGCTGAGATGAGCTTCCAAGTAAGTGTTGGAAGCCCGGAACAGGTAAGGATGCACTCCGACTGCGGTGACTGCTGGGATCAGGTACGACGCGCTTCAGGCGATGGTATTGCTGGAGTCAGGTAAGATGCGCTTCAGGCGTTGGTATTGCTGGAATCAGGTAAGATGCGCTTCAGGCGACGATATTGCTGGAATCGGGTAAGATGCGCTTCAGGCAATGGTATTGCTGGAATCAGTTAAGATGCGCTCCAGGCAATGGTATCACTGGAATCAGGTAAGAAGCGCTTCAGGCGGTGGTGAGCATTAGGCTGCTATAAGCAGACTAACGCGAATCGCTTGCATGCGGGTGGGGCAGGCTTAAATAGCCTGGTCCCAGCCACACCCCTTTGCTCTGCCTTGTGGCCCCACCCTGCCACTCCCAGAAGATGCCGCACGTGCAGCCCAATGTATTCCTGTGCACCAGAATACAAGTGTGCAGAGCACACTTTCTCATGAGCCTGGCGCCAAAGGCACCAGGACTGGGTCCAACTGGACTCTTTTTTGTGATGGAGCTTGTGGTCCTTGCTCTGTGGCCATGACAGGTACTTTGGTCGATGGTACGGTGCCTAGTCTGCTTCAATTGGAAATCATGACTATGTCCCATGGGGATCAGGAGGCTAGTTTGGGCTCACCTGATCTGAGCATACTGGGGCAAAGGTTAGGTCTTTGGATCCAGAAATGTGTTCTGTCTCCCCAGTGACAATGTTAATGGTGACCAGGCCTCCCTCAGCTGTGGGTATAGATGAGGCCAAAGTCGACAAGGTTGTCTAGGCCGGTCTGCAAGGCTCATGAGCAGTCGGTTTGTGCCACGCTGGAGGCCCTTGAACACTTGATTGATCGTCCTGATTTAGAAAATTGCCAGCATTTGACGTTGTATTTGGTCCCTATGGATCAACAACCGGAGCAGCACGGATATCCGCTGGGCTATATAGGCGACTCTGCTGCTTGTGAAGGGCCGCTGGTGCATGTAGCTACTACTTACCAATCTGTAACCAGTACTGGTGTGAATGATTGTGTGAATGTTGCACAGAGTGTTTTTGGCTTGCAATCAGTGAAATTGTCATCAAATGCGATGGGTGCTCTGTTGATGCTGGGGCCATGCTGGTGGATCATTCCCATAGTTCTGGTGTGAGTAGTCCTGGTGACTAGTCTTTGGGCCCTAACTCTGGGTCTGAACAGTCTAGTCTAGTCTATGTTCCATGTCAGGCTGGTTTACCTTTGGGGTCTGTCAGGGTGGGGGGGGGGCAGGAGTTGGACCTGACACAAGCTTACATCAGGGGAGCTTTAGCTCTGTGCCTTTTTCTCCCTTCTCGCCATTTATGGTAAATATTGTCCAATGGTTACAAGAATTGGAAAATGTAGTGAGGGAACAGAGTTAAGTGCGAAGGCATGGTAATGACCGTGTTGTGAAGTGTCTGAGCATCATTTCCAGTAAGCTCCCATTTGCCTAATAACAGGTGCCCTGCAGCATCTAGTGCTGGGGGCTCAGCTGATGTAAGGCAGCATATGGTGGATCAAGCTTCCCAGACTATAGGCATCTGGAATGGGGACGCAGTTTGCACAGGAGCGCTAGTCAGGGTTTAAGAGGGAGTCAATCTATTGTTGGCAGGGAAAGGCCAGTCCAATGGCCAGTCTATTGAGTGCCCTCAAATTGTTGATATAGTACCTCCAACCGCCCAAGCTGCTTGCAAATTATTGACAGCTTCTACTCCAGGGATAAGCAAGCCACAGGTGAGCAACCATAGTGGGCCAAACCAAAGTTGTGTATTGATTGAAAGTGGGGCTACGCCTTCTGTAGAAGGCAATAGTCCAAGGGCATGTGCCAGAGGGAATGTGCCTTTACCTGTGCTATCCATGGACCCAGGGGATGGGGCGTTGAACCTGCCAGTGCATGATCCTCGACTTGGTTGGAGCTCCATAAATCTAATATTCACCTTTAAGGGTAGAACCCATGGGAATAAAAGTGGGTATAAGTGTGCTCTGATCAAGGCTCTATCTGAGGTGCTGAGGGTCAATGATATTGCATGTTTGATCTTTTCGAACTGCAGGATTCTTTTGGAATGCATGTTCTGTGGGGGGGGGTAAAGATAGGTTTAGTTATTTGAACCCCTATATCAGAAGCTCCTTTCTCACTTGTAAGGAGGCTCTGGCAAGCAAAAGAATCATGGTATGCCTTGATGCTGCGTTTAAAACTTGTCATCTTCATGATTCCTGGCATAGTTCCATTTTGAGTCAGCCTTCGACAGTAGTGGAGCAAGACGAGGCTAGCCGGGACGTTTGTGGTCACCAATTTTGGGATAGGAATTCAATTCTGGATTACCCCAATGCATCCTTAATCTCAGTGCTAAAAGCCTCGTCTGTGAAGATTTCCTGCTCTATTTCAAGGGGAGCCAAGGATAGTGTTTACAGCTGTATAAATGTGCAGCCCCGGTCCTGTGCCTGATGGCTCAAAGGGATAATTAAATTGGGTGTGGGGGTTTGAGGAAAGTCTGGGTTTCCGGCGCTGGCCCTAGAACAAGCAAGGGCTTGGCAACCCTTATTTTCTTGGGAGTAGGGGCTGTGGTGCAACTGATGGTCTAAGTTCCATTCCTCATGCTCTTTGTTGTGATGGAATGTGACTGGTTTGGTCTAGTAAGATCATTGATCCCGACTGGCATGCCCTAATAGAAAAGTCTAAAATAATTTGTCTCCAGGATACATGGCTTGTTGCACCTACATATAAGCTTAATTATTGTACCTTCTGTAGGCCAGCTGTTCTATCGAAAGATCCACCTCATAATTTGGGTCCATGAAAGACTTAAGGCTGAGTGTAGCCAGATGGAACTGGATTTGCCGGACATGCTTGGTGTGATATTGAAAAGAAGGGGCAATTTTTATCTAGCTCTTCTAAATCTGTACATAAGACAGAATCAGAATGCTATTCCATACCTGGAGAGTGTACTAAGCAGTGCAAGTGTTCCACTTGCAGGGTATGGTGATTTGTGTTGTCTATTAGTCAGTGACTTTAATTGTCAGATATGGGGCTTCTGGCAAAAGCCTAAATGATTTAATTGAGGAAGATGAACTTTGGGGTATTCCGGTACCCATGGTGGCTACCCCTTTGTCTGTCTATCCTTATGCAGATAAAGTTTGTTCCATTTTATACTCTGATGGGATGCGAGCATGTAATGGGATGTTACCAGAGGATGTCCCTGCCCATGTGACTTTTTTCATATCCAAGATATGAGTAGTCATATTGTTTATATCTGGATATCAAGGGGGGGTCTTGGAGGCTTTTGATGTTGTGTAACGCACCAAGAGCGACCATGACCCTCTAGTAGCATGTTTCTCGCCTGAAATGTTTGGTGCAGGTGAGAACTATAGGGATGGCCCGAGCAATGTTCCTGCTCATTCAACTATTTTCAGGACTTGGTGCTGGTCATCAGTAATGCAAACGAACCTACCTCCCCTAATTTATAAGGTTTTGCTCCCTGTACTTGTGGCTTTCTCGCAGCAAAATTCTTTACTTTCCCATATTGATTTTTATAACAAAGTGGCTGCTTAGGGTAGTTCCTTTGATGATGAGAAGGGTTAGAACAGGGGTCCCCAATATTTTGTGCGCAGAGAGTAAAATGTGCATATCAAATTAAATGGTGAGCAACTTCCATTTTACGACGGAACTTATCAGCGCTCAGTTGGCAGACAAAGGGTTGCAACACAAATTAGAAATGTAATGAAATTAAGACTGCTTATAGAACTTTTTAATTTGCAGTACTTAATAGTTATCTAGACCACGTGCAATTCTAGTAAAGTAAATTTGCAAGGCCTCCAACTTCATTTGACATTAAGGGCCTGATTCATGGAAGTGTTTTAAATGGCGCAATGCCATAGGAAAACGTTCTGTGAATCAGGCCCTTAGTTGTTTACAGGAAATGTTGAGGAATTTGAGTGGTCAGTAGGACATTTTTAGACATATAGGACCAGACAAGTTGTTCAAAAATATAGTAGAACTAAATAAACATTAGCAGGGGTTTTAGGTTTTCGAGCAAAATATTTTTCTGAAATTTAGTGCAACTGTTTGAACATTAAAATTGGTCACACACCGGGCCCCGATTATCAAGTGTACTTTGGTATTCTGCCTGTGGATTTTTTTGGATCTTTAGTGGTCAGTAGTTCATTCCTAAACATACAAGATCAGCAATACTGTTCCACATTCGTTGATTACTGTATTGTGCATTGTTTTGTCTTCAGGAATGTTAGGACATTTTTCATTTCTGATTGAACAAAGCATGAACACTATCCTCTTGAGTTAATTTTCCAATGGCCAAGGTAGACACCACAAAGAAGATGTCTGACAGCCCGAGGAACTGGTTGGCTGTGCCTAGGGTCTACAAGGAAGCATTAGAATGTATTACTAATTCACAAGAAGTTAAGAAATTCTCTTAAAACTGTTAAACAGTTCAGAGGCCACAAAGGACAGATTCACTTTGAGTCTTTGGTCGAAACTATCCTGATCAGAGCTATTGGCAAACAGTGTCCCCAAGTTCAGGAGGTCCAGCTTATAGAAAGGGATTCCCCATAGTTAGATGCAGAATGTAGAATCTCGAAAAGAAAAGTGAACCATGATTTAATGAGTGGTGTGAACACGGCTGGCCAGATTTATAGTTTTAAAATGGCATATAAAAATTGCCAAAAGACAAAAAAAATAATGAATTGAGAAACAATGGTAGCTTTTTCGAAGGACACCACATTGTTTTATGCTTGATGCAGTTGTTGAGACAGGTGTTATGCCATTTCCTTGGACAAGTAGTCCTTAGACAACCAGTCCCCCCACGGTTATAGACCAGTTTCCTTACTGGACATTGCCAGTAAGATATTCTCCAAATGTTTGTAGCTCAGAC
This sequence comes from Ambystoma mexicanum, assembly GCF_040938575.1. Lineage (NCBI taxonomy): Eukaryota > Metazoa > Chordata > Amphibia > Caudata > Ambystomatidae > Ambystoma > Ambystoma mexicanum. The sequence goes on along the minus strand of NC_090927.1, from coordinate 177,397,280 downwards.
TGGCGGAGTCAACTCAAAGTAATAATATCTTGAAGCCCTCCCAAACGGGTTTCAGGGTGGGCGTAGTACAGTGGACCACTGCTTCACTCTGAGCACCATCATGGAAAAATATGGTAAGGTTAAGGGAGGAAGATAATTATTGGCTTTTCAGATTTGGAGAACACATTTGATATGAGTGTGGCATTATTTACATTTTATTGGGATCCTTAGTGGTTTATTAAATCTTATCCAACTGTGATACGCAGACATTTCAGCGTCGTTCTGATACACAAGAGGGGGGAATTATACATTGTTTTTTCCCACCAATAAAGGTGAAAAGCCTGGATATCAGTTGGCCACAATTAATTAATTTCAGACGTTGATTCTAGTACTTTGCTTGGGAAAGTTAATCCACCTTCTCTGATCGGTGCATTTTATAGCATGCTTCTTTATGCCAAAGACACAGCTATTTTGGACTTGACCCTGGCACATCCCCAACAGGGACTGCTAAACACAAATGACTATTTTGGGAACTATAATTTGAAATTAAATATGATAAAAAAATAAAAGGATGGTGTTCGGCAAAAGTGTGAAATCTTGTAGCTAGGTTTTAAATTAATATAGAAATAAGGCAGCTGTCTCATTTATATTTGATCCACACATGGTGCTTGGCTCAATCATGTTAAGAAGACAGCTGAAAAGACATCATCAAGGATTAGAGGGCTTTTAACATTTTGATTTCAAATTTGGGGCATTCTGATTGGACAAGTGCCTGGAGTTATATAAAGCAAAGGTCTGTTCCATGATTTTTATAGCAGCAACATCTAGAGTGTGTGGGGCAGGTATGGTCTTAAGAGAGATACAGGCTCAAGTGATATCATTTCAAAACCTTTATTTACTACAAGGTTGGGGTTGGTGTAATACCTAACTGGCCCTAACTCCAAAGGGATGGTTCCCTCAACTGATGTTTCTATGGGCCGTTGACGTCTGAAAATCCAAAACCAAAATCTGTCTATGTCTAAACATATGCTTGCCCTAGCTCTCTGATAAAATGTGATAGGAAGTCTTTGAAAGGAAACATAGTGATTAAAAAATAAATGTATATCAAGGCTGGTTTCGGGTGGTCTTCTCACCAGGTGTTGCTTGGTTAGTGTCATCAAGGTTTAGTGCAATCAATAAGAAGTTGTTCATCAGCTCCTCTGGATGAGGTTCTTATACTCTGTCCAACAATTCCCATTGTCTTTAGTTCCTGGGGATTCCGTTCCCAAAGCTTCACTTCTTCCAAGTTTCAAATCAAACTAAAATATAACAGTTTCCTCCAGGATTCTCAGGGTTCCCTTCCCCAAGCTTATGTCTCCTTGTTTCACCCAAAAAAAAGTTCACCTCTGTTAGGGGTCATAGACGTCCCATCCCCAAACTCAGGCCCCTTCAGTTTCAAACATAAAGTTCAACTTGTAAAATATATATTCACCTTGGTTAGGCCTCTTGGGGTTCCCTTCCCCAAGTTCAGTCCCTTTCAATTCCCAAACACGAGTCCAGTTTGAACACAAAATGTCAACTTGTCAAGATGGGCCTTTCTCTTATTTACAATTCCTTTCACACACAACCTTCTCAGGGGGTAATATCAGAGACTTTTGAAAACGCTAGGTTCTTGGCTTATCCTAAGCGCGACCACTCTGATTTTTGGCCCCCCTCTGTATTTCCTGTACTTGCTTCTCTTCTTTCCTTTCCTCTTCCAGGTGCTTCCTGCACCCCTTGGTTATCTCCCACTTTGTGGTGCTCACTTGCACCTTCTTTGTCTTGCTTTCTCTTGGCTTGCCGTGCCCCTGGCACCTTCCCTTTGGCTTCACTTTCTCTTGACTGTGCCTCTTGCACATTCATTTCCTTGCTTTCGTGCACCCTTGCACATATCCTTTTCTTTTCTGTGCCTCTTGCACTCTTTAATTATGTTTCCTTTCTTCTGTGCCCCTTGAACCCTTACATTTTTATTCTTGCTTTCCTTTCGGGGTGCTCACAACTCTTATTTCCATCTTTCCTTGAAACGATACTGGCTTCCTTTTGGCTGAGGCAATATTTCTTCTTCTTTATTAAATGGGTCCCATACCCCTTTAATGTTCTAATATTTGCAGGTCCCAGACAGCCTTGTCTTTCCCAGATAACTTGGCTTCTCACTACAAGTCCCACAATGCCCCTCTCCGTATGGACAATAGTGGAATTTAAGCTCACAAAAGGATTCATACGTTTCCCACTCCAGCTATTTACTTATTTATTTATTGTTTGCTTGTAAGACACTTTATAATTATAATAATTACAACACAATATTTAAAGAGAAGAGGGGGGCAAGAGAGGGGGTCAGACCTACTATGCCTTGTGAGTATTCAGAACGTGCAAGTGCAGAAGGAAGAGGGAGGAGGGGGTAAGTGCTGGGGAGTCCAAGCCCGTGGGTTCGCCATGGACGAAGTGTTCGAATGTTGAGTGCTACACGTCATGGGCCGAGGGAGGTGTAAGTGCGAGTCTCCAGGGCAGAGCGAATGCAGATGCCAAGTGCTGAGGAAAGGCAGGAGCTGGGAGGAATTGGTGTGGGAGGTCAAGGTCCCAATGAGGCATAAGGGCCAAGGACATTGATTCAGCAACTGTGAGATTAGCATAGGAGAGAAGGAGGGAAGGAGGAGGAAAAGAGGAATGTCTTAAGGAGCTTTCGGAATTTGAGGTGAGCTAGCCGCATGCTCCAGAGTTTCTCTCACTTTCCCCTTTGAAACTCACTGCGTAGTGTTGGGCTGGCGAGCAGAGCTCTTATTGCATATGGGGCCGAGGTCAGGGTCTCACCACCTGCCCCTCAGACCCCCATGAGACCGGCACAAATCCCAAGGAAACGAGCACTCCTCCTCACGCCGCCAGCAAGTCACAGGCTGCCTCAATCCGGCTCCCAGGAGGCACGGCTACCTAGTCATGCTGCAGTTCCTCACTGGCACCGGGCCTGTGTAATGGCACGCCACTCTCCTTTGGATACTCCAGGCTCCTCTCCCTTCAGCTCCCTGCTCCTTGGCTTCTCGGCTTCATTCAGGATTCACAGCTCACTCTCCTTATTGTTCAAAACCTCACCTTTTATACTTCACATAACAGTCAAGCAGAGTCATGTGGGAGTAGTCAGTGTGAAATGCCTTACCCTGCCTGACCCTACTAACCTGATATTAGTGGTGGCAGTCTTCGTTTTGTTTCTCAAGGTGTTTCATGCAGGTAATCCTCACTACTCTTGGTTGCCTCTTCTTCGTCCCAGGATTTGTTGGAAATGGAGAGAGGGAGATGGAATGGGATTGCAAATACCCAATGAAAGCTGAGGAAGGGGTTTCAGATGGGAAATGCAGAGAGTGTGAATACCATGCCTTGCCCTTCGGTATTCTCCTCCTAATCCCTCATCGCCCTCCACTCAGGTGATCCTCCCTCGCTTGTCCAGCCCCAGGGTTGGGGTCGGAAAGCGATTGCCCTTCCCTGGCCAACTGAATGGAAGATCCCAGGGGACTAGGTGGGAAAATACTGTCAGGTTTTTCACAGGTGGTTCAAACTGACATGCCCTAGAGGGGTTGCAAAATAAATTCCTGTGCTAAATAGCAGGTCTCCCTGCAGTTACACTTGGTAGCGCCTTATGAACTGAATTGGGGGTGTTCAGTGGGAAGGTGTTGGGCCAGTAAAGATTTCTAACTTATTTTTTAAAGCACATACCTGGATTTCAGTACAAGTTTGATTACAGCATCCTCTGGTAAAGAAAAATACTTGTACGTGGGGTTGTAAGGCATTGCATTTTTGGATAGGGGTGGAATGTAACTAAATTTGGCACATTAAGTCAACTCGAAATAGCTCTTAAGGCAACAGCAACTGGCCAGCAACAAATTAGGGTGCCACGAGTAACATGTTGTTCCTGAGCTACACTTTGGGGATCCCTGGGTTAGAGGGACTCCCGCCACTGGTGCAAAGTTGTGCTAGTGGTTTGATGGTGATTGCAGATAAGATAAAGCTGATCTTTAAAAAGCACTCAAAAAGAGTGGGAAAAAGTTCAGGAAATGTCTGTCTATTGAGAAGGCGGACCTCAAATCTTCATAATCCCTGCTGGGAAGCGGGAGCGAAGCGAGTGCGGACACGTGTGTTGCCGTGGTGACACAATCCTTCACGGCAGTCTGTCTTTGCTGGCTATTGAGAAGGCAGATCTCAAATCTTCATAATCCCCTACTGAGAAGCGAGAGCGAAGCGAGTGCAGACGAGTGTGTTGCTGTGGTGACACAATCCTTCACGGCAGTCTGTCTTTGCTGGCTATTGAGAACGCAAACCTCAAATCTTCATAATCCCCTACTGGCAAGTGAGAGCGAAGCGAGGGCGGACGAGTGTGTTGCTGTGTGTTCCTGTTTGGATCCGAGGGAAACGAAGGACTGATAACATCTCATTCTCTTGCGGAACGGAGCGCACGGAAGGTCTTGATGAAGCAGCACGCAAATATCCCGTGCAGATTTTATGCCTGTAAACCACAGTAAAGAAGCTGTTAACACCACAATGTTCATTTGCTTATCTGCGTATTCTATAAACTAAACGCAAGCTACTAAATCGCCTTGCCGCAGTTTTTAATTAGTTTATTGGCATACTCAGCGTACTCTCTAATGTAACAGTAAGACGCATACTGCAACCCAATTCCTTGACACTTAACATTCATAGACCAGCAGCCAACTGAATTGCCTTGTCGGGCGCAGGTGCGTACGTGGGGGTATAACAAAAATTGAAAAAGTGGTTTATCGATCAGGCTTACAAGTTCACATAAAGCCTCCTAATACACCCATATTTATTGAAAGCAGTTGAGTGATTTTGGGAGAACGAATTCAAGCGTTCTGATAAGTCAACATGAAAATTGGGTGTAAGTGTGTTACAACCTGAGGAGTGGCACAAGAGGAGGAAGCGCCATCTGGAGGGACGATTTGAAAGCACCAGAGCTTGATAGTATGTGAGGGTCAGGGGGCCAGGAACCCAATAGTTCCACATGTCATCCCCTAATCCATCGTGTACAGAACAATGAGTCTCCTGAGTTGGATACTAGCCATACAATGGAAATCTTAACGTCAAGTCCCTGTCCCTCTTCGAACCAAGTGGCCAAAACTTTGCGGAACAACCTGGATTATACCTTATCGACTTCATCCATCAAAAAACTATTTCAAGGGGTGTAATTACTAAAATAGCACAGAGTGAAAGTCCGATTGGTGATGTCTCGAGTTGGTACTCGAATGATGACATTGTTGGTGAGGCTGTAGAAGCTGACATCACGGATTACCCCCAGGACTGGAGGTTTGGAGGGGAGATCTCGGGGGAGGCTCTGGACAATGGGGTCATTCAAATTGATTCTCAGGAACCTCCTCTCCTAAGTGGTGATCAAAAAGAGAACGGAGACTCTACTGATATACAGAAATTGCGAACAAAGCTCCATCGATCGGAATAAGGCTCCTTCAGATTCCGCACTATCGGCTCTGAGCTTTGTATTAAACTCTTTAGTTAGTGTGTTTGAATGCCTAAAAATGGAGATTCAATCTCAATCAGGGATGTTACTTGAATTAACTAAGGAGGTGGGAGCCTGGAAATATGCAATGGTAGGCCTGAATGGCCTAATAAACGCTTCCAGTGTTAAAGATATTCTGTTCTTGAGGGAAGAGAGTAACAAACACATATCAACGGGAAAGGAAATCAAGGCATATCTGGTCAAGTTCGACCAGAACTTGAACCTTCTCAAAACAGAAGTCAAAGGGCTGGGGAATGCTCTAAATGATTGGAAAGGTTCCAATCTGGATGTGCCCACGGAAATTAGTCAGTTAGATGATACTCCCCTCTCTCAATCGACGTTGGACGAATTCATGAGATTGGCACAATTGGGTCAGGGTGTTTTATCAGGATCCCCCTCAAAAAGCAAACCCCAGTCAGATGATACGAACTCTTCCGAATTTGCTCCAGGTGGAAAAGATAATAACAAGACACTGACACGAGATGAACATGAATCGTCAAACGAGGGGGCAGAGACATCTAATGGATTAGCTCTTGACCCTGCATCACAAAAGGACCTTAGTCCAATGAGGAAAAACAGTAAGAAACTGCGGAAAAAGAAGGTCAAGTTAAAGGAGGCAATGCAAAAGAATGCACCTGATCATGACATACTAATAGCCACTGAAAACAAAAAATAAGAAACAAGGTAAACAAAAGGTATCTGGGAAAAAGAAGTTCTTTAAGGCTCTGAATTAAATAGCTGATAAAGACTCTTCAGAGAATGCACAGCCAACTCTCCCAAAGGATTTCACACAAATACCAGAAGCTGTCATAGGAACTTCATGCTTAAGTCCGGAAACATCACAACCCGACCAAGGGTCCAAGAAGGTCAGTGTGGGCCTTCAAACAGATGAACTGAAAGGGGATGTTAAGAAACCTCTCAGAATAGCTCCAATTTTCTTGAAAAGTCAAGTGAAAGTGAATGATCCGTCAAAAGTGGCTAAAGAAAATCAGGGGGTCAAAGAAAGTGTAGAGTCGGTTTCAGTACCTGCCAAGGATGGGACTAATCAGTCAAATGACCAGACTCAAGGAACTAAATAAATCCCGACAGATCCTGAAATAAAATCTACAGACCTCACTGGCTGTATACCGGAGAGGGGTGACTTGCCTAAGGAGGAGCTAGTGAGATCAGATACAATTTTGAATTGTATCTGAGAGTACTGAGAGTACTGTTACAATGGACAAACTCTAAGAAAGGACGGGGGAGCCTTAATAGAGGAACCATTCTGTCCCTAACTAAGGAAATACCGGATCTCTATCTTTTATCCTCTCAGGATATTGGTCGGATAAGTCTCCCCCACATCTGTGGCGGAAGTTGTAATGAAGACGCAGTTGGGTGTCAAAGCACTACTGAATGCTGCTGAGGAGTGCAGGAAAGTGGGACTGGAAGTGAGTCCAAACATGTCTATGCTGGACTGCAATCCTAGATCGAAAACTCACTCATGGAACGTTGTGCCATCCTAAAGATTGTGTTTTTTGTCTTACTGTGCAAACCTAGCTCGAGCGCAGCGGAGCGCTGCAAGCGTAGGAAATGGTGGTTTTGGACTGTTGACTGAAGGCGGGGAAAGCGTGGACTCAGACCTCGCCGCTTGCTTGATAAAGTAAACGTGGGCAGAATTTTCCTATTGTCGCTCGTGCTGTATGCCAGGAAAAGCATATATAAATAGTAGTAACAAGACACCTGATCAGTGGTAATTCCACACAAGGAAATCCCTTGGCGCGCACACGGTCCTCCGCTGATGAAACTCACTGGACCCCACCCTCAACAGAGCGGCTTAATTAAAAGAACAGCAGCCGCCATATGAGACCCATTATATGTGCGCATTCTGAATCATATGCGTGGGCTTTCTATTAAGGTCACCACATGTTCCATTACCTTTTCATTAAGCCGTTGTTCATTTCCACTGCATTAAGAATAAGAGCCCTCATGACTGTGTTCATAGCTCCAGAGAGTAGCTTACTGCTGTCCCACAGTGTACTTACACCGTTGCTGCTTTATACCATTTGAGAAAGTGGTGCGGCGGTGTCGCGACGTGAGTGCACTTTGTGGGATCATTCAGCACTCAAGTCCCTCAGTGTTATCCATTGTGTGGCTTTCATTTAGAGTTTGCATTAAAATAGTAAACAATCAATTAAGGAGCTAAAACTGGCTGAACGTTTTCGATTGTTAAGACCCTGATGTACTTAAAATGTGAACTTCAGGTTCGTGCAACCTTTTAGAGTCTTGTGGACGGTATGGAAGTGCACATCAGGAGAGTTGGAAAACCTGGTAAAATCTGCTCATTATTTTCCATGCGACAGGATTTGTAACACAACCCAGTCACAAAGCAGAGAGCAGGCAGCAGAGCTACTATAATTGCTCAACTCTACATCCCTGAAAGTGAACAAGGCCAGCAATGACAATCGAAGTGGAATGGCGGACGCTTGGACTGCTGCCGTGTGACTGAGGCTTAAAGCCTAGGGAATTGGGCAAAATCAGAGAAAGAGGGTGGTTATCAAATTATGCCATCGCACATGTGAGAGGGAGTCATCTCGGACGTCATTTCACCAAAATGGCAGGTGTAGCGGAAGTGACATCACACGATCCTTGACCTCTGATGGCATCACAGGAAGTGATGTCATTTGACCACACCCCAAAGTGGCATCACAGGACCCGATGGAATATGACCTTTCCCACCTTCACAAAACAGGAAGTGGCATCACATAACATTGTTCCTAAGTACACTACGAAACATATGGTTATGATATCACTGTAATGTGATATACATTTCATACAAGAATGGATCATCATATGTATTGTTAATAAATGATATGATGTGTTATTATATAGCACTTATGCTTCAGCACTTTATATAAAACAAATACACATACAATATCACCCAACCTGTGTTGGTACTTATTTATCGACGTCAGAAGGATAAAAGGCTGAGTTGGCCTTGCCGGGATTGAAACCTGCAACCTGCAGATCACACACACAACAGCGAGTGCTCAACCCCATGAGCTATATTACCGTCTATAGCTGAGCAATTACATGTCTGAATGTTCTCAAAGTCAGAAAACAAATTACACTCTGTAGTGGAGACCATTACACAGGTAACTGAGATCAGTTCATAAACAGGTCTGGTGCAAAGTTGGCCACATGTCAAGCCTGCGTGGATCTACTTTTCAGGCTTCAGAGGCTGTCAAAATACCTACCATTGGGAGGGTTCATAACTGTGTATTAAAAGGTTTAGAGTAGCGCAGGGAAAGCAGCACACTCACACGCAATGCCATACTCTGGGCACTCATTAGCTCATACATGCAAACAAACATCCTGAACAGCATGCCATGGAGATAGGAAAGATAGACACATTACAACAAAGCATTAATTGTGCCACAATGAAATCAAGGGCCACCTAATGTGCTATGGTCAAACATTTCTACACTGTACACAAGCTTTTAGGCACAAGGATTGTGTCAAGTGACCGAGGACACAGAGATGGAATGTCTTGTGGTGATCATAACAGAGACAACGACAGAAAATAACATGCTATAACTGCAACTTGCGAAAAGCAAAATACGTAGACCAAAATGGTTGCTTATTCTACTCGAAACGCTTTTTGGACGTTTTTGTCTGCATTGTGAATTTGAGGTGTTTAAGAACATACAATGAGCCTAATTCACAGAAGTGTTTTAATGGCAAAACCCCATCTGTGAATAAGGGCCCAAATCAGTGACTCACCCCCTGAAGTGGGCCTGAAATAAACCTTTAATAAGTCTAGGAATTGTTGTATAGAATTCCAGAAAGATAACTTGTTTGTTATTCCTATTCTTTCTGATTTAGGGTCACTGCTCAGAGTGTTACATTTGTGGAACCCCCTGTTTTTTTTTAAGAGACCTGAACAAGAAAGCCAGGCACCCCAGAAACAAAAAGCTGCATGACGCTGCCCACTAAGCCAAGGAGATTCCAATTGTTAAAAAAAAGGAATATTTGTTTTTTAGGGGTAGCAAGGGAGACCACACGGGTAGCAAGGGAGACCTCCAGGGTCGCAGCTGCGACCCCCAAATGACATCCCTGGGAGTTACACCTTCTGACCTGACTCTATCACCTTGGCTGTTTCCATTCTGCACTAAGCTGGATTTGTTGTATGTATGTATGTATTTTATTTTTGTATAGCGCCGGTAGCCCGAGGGCATCAGGGCGCTTGGACTTACAACAAAAGCTCTGCAACAAACAATACGTACCTATTACTACGGCACTGAGTGCCCCTGATCACTAATTCCCTAATTCATCATCTAAAAAGATGTGTCTTCAACCCCTTCCTGAATTCAAGGTGGTTTACTTCGGACCTAAGAACTTCGGGAACGCTGTTCCACAGTCTAGGGGCCTGCACCAGGAAGGAACAGCCCAGCCCGGATTTCAGCTTGAACTTAGGTACGTTCAAGAGGCACTTCCCTCCCGAGCGCAGACTTCTGCTGGGAGTGTGGAGCACTAAGCTCTTTTTCAAGTAATCCGGAGCTGAGCCATAAAGGCACTTTTGAACCAAGCATAGAGCTTTGAACTTTATGCGTTCCTCTACTCTGAGCCAGTGCAGAGCTAGTCTGTCTGCAGTGACGTGATCTCTTTTCTTCAGATTTTTAACTAGCCTGACCGCGTTGTTCTGAATCATCTGGCAGCTAGATAGATCCTTGGATGAAGCCCCTAACAAGAGAGCGTTACCATAATCAAGCCTTGATAGTATGATGGCTCTGGCTATTGTGGCCATGTTGCCCTCATTAAGAAACGGCTTAATGGCTTTCATGAGCCTGAGATAATATGCCGTGTTTTTTTGAAGATAGCTAGTCTGGGCATGAGAATCGACCGCTGAATTGACCATCATGCCCAAGGTCTTTACTTTAGGGACCACCTGGATAATGGCATTCTTGATTTTAAAAGAATTGTACTCTGCCCCCAGATTGGCAAGCTGGCGACTGGAGCCAAACAGCATCAGCTCAGTTTTAGAGTCGTTCAGGCACATCCAATTTGCCTGCATCCAGTCATCTATTATCTTATAAACCCTGGCTATCACTTCGCTATCTGCATCGTGATGAGTACCCCCCAGTTCCAATATGAGTTGGGTGTCGTCTGCATAGTTCGTAAACAACACTCCTGCTTTCACCAGTAAGCTGCACAGAGTGCGCATATATATATTGAACAACATTGGTGATAGGCTGGCCCCTTGGGGGACTCCCTTGACCGTATCCACCATTTTGAGGGGTGGGGGGGAAGCAAGTCTGCCGTTTTGTGGAATGTGAGTGCCCTAACACACCACTGTTTGAAGGTGCGTGCAACCTTCCAGGACTAAACACTTCTGAGCCCACACCCTTTCCCACCATACCTTATCCTGCTCCATGGAAGTGTTGCAGTGAACAACAGCTATTACTGTCATGGTAACTTTCACAAAGCCAGGTTTGTACTCGACAAATACCTAAAATATTAAAATATGACATATGACAACCACTGTCACTTTTTAGGCGTAACGTCACTTGGTCCAATCCCGCGAACACTCCACGAGTGCAGGAACCAGTGTGGGCCAATCCCCAGCAAACAGATGGCCCTTCTCCAATAGCCTTACAAGCAGAATAGAGTTGAGAGCTGCTATATCAGTGCTTCAGTGTTGGATGGAAGTGCGTTGAGCTGATGTGGTTTTTTGAGGTTCCTGGCCCCTACCCTCTTGCATTATAGACTTTATAATCCAACTAGAATTCTTTATTGAACTGCACAATATACGCTAGAACACTGTGTGCCAGACCAGTAAATTAGAGTGCATGGAAAATATTGTTTTGCTGGTGTAGCTCTCACGTGGCTGGTAAGGTCCTATTTGCCTCGTCTTTTCCTGCTCCTCTTTTCCTGTGGCACTGGTGCCTGCCCCCATCCCTCACCAGACATTCACCTCTGCCAGCCCCCTCCTTCTTCCAATGGTCAACATGGAAAGGGAAAAGGGTTTGTCCTTGTGTGCTTCTCCCTGTTCCTGTGGCAGCCATATTCCTTTGGTCCCATAACGCCTTCTAATAGCGATAATGGCAATAATCATTGTGCTTGGAACATTAACTCGGGGTGACGGACGAACCTTTACAAGTCACATTATTTCCTTTCAAGAAGTGGGATGAGGTCTTTCTTGAATTAGTCCCACCACAATTGCAGCTCTCCTATTGGAAGTATGTAAGCATCCATGTGTGTCCCTATGCAGAGGGCTTCCACACAAGCTAATGATGGATCAGTTGACTTCTGGTTATAGTTTATGTTGTTTAAACGTATATACAATGGCAATGCTGCCCATATTATGTGTATTAAACATTAAACAAAAATAGGACTTCTTTTGCACACAAATCAATTAATGGTTTGTGCTTTACCCATGTACTTAATGATCTGCTGAAGTCTTGCTGTCGACACATAGTATGCTATGATATTTTAATACTACAGGAAATTTGTCAAACTTAACACCAGGTCTCCCTGTTCTCAGAGTAGAATCTGTAAATATCCAATCTGTGGCTCCTAGTCTCTTGGTATCCCCATCCCCTTATATGGTCAGGGCGGAGTCTTTGGATGTCACTCCATTTCTCCTGCTTCACCGGAAATACCCCCCTGTGGGATAGTCCTGCTGGCCTCCCTCAGTGTCCAACAGGATATATTTTTGGGACATATTGCCCCTCACAGATGGCCCTGTTGTTCCCTTCATGAAGTGGCATGACGTGCACTCCCAGTTCCCCATGTGACTTCCCTTCAACGCTCTGCTTCGCTACGTGTTGCCTACATGTTTACCTTGCTCCTTTTTTGATCAAGGAGGGAACATTATTGGCTGAAGTGGATCTATTTCTTGTCTGGAGAAGCTGCAAAGTCCGAAGCTGCCACTGTTGTGGTGGAGCTTGCCCAGGATCCAGCTCCTCTGAGGGCTAAATAGAGCTGCATGCACTGCCCCTCCTTATGGAGGCCATGTGTACTCTGGAGGCTGGAGATGGACACTGCAGCCATTCCTGGGGATCAACAGCAAGTGGCTGTCTGTTCAGTGTGAGGGGTGAAGGACCACATTTAAGGATGTGCAATGCACTATGATGGGGCACCCTTCCTCACACAGTCCTACACTTTAGCACAATCACCCTACGCTGCAGCTTCCAACGTGCCTGCCTACATATTATTGTAACTTTAACACCCCTGTATTTAAATATACACCAGTTGGTATCAGCAAACACCCATTCTACCGGCATACATTTACAGTTGACTCAAGGCACCTGGAGGGAGGAATAGCTGCCACTGTGTCACTTTCATATTAATTCTTGGATATTCCGCATCTGACGGAGATGAGGGAGCCCGAGTGCTCCATGCGCAACCCTGTGCAGGCTTCTCTGCAGTGCAGCTTTTCTCTAAAAGGATACAACGAGGCGATGGAGATGCCTTGTTCCTCCACAGTACAAGCAACCCAAACCCCCAAACCATCACTTCCTTGTTTTCTTGTTGCCATAACAAGGGAGCTCCACAGGCTCCCTGTTACTTCAGATCTTCTAGAAGTATGTCCAATCCCATATCAACTGAACTATTCATGCATTCGCAGAGACCAAAGGTAAATTAGTTACTCCCTGAGAACTTGATGTGTAGTGTTGTGTGGAGGTACGCCATTGGTGTATGGTTCAAATACCAGGCCAGGCAAGGGCGAGACACCAGTTGAGGTAAGTCGACTTCTTCTTCATTGGTGCAGATTAAGTCCTGTTTTTACACCTGAACACCGGCACCCACCACCCAAGCTCATCTCTTCCAACTGCCTTCATACCGTCAACCCTTGAACACTCCATCAGCTACTTGGGGGATCCGCTTGTGACCTCAGAGATGACATCACATACAAAGTACCAAGTCGCCACCACATGTAGCTCGAAGTATGGTTCATAGTTGGGGGGCATACATCATTGTCCAGGGCCAGCAAACAAATCCTGGCCGTGCCTCCTGCAGTGCAAGCCTTCAGAATGCTAATCTCTCTGTGTTGCCACACATTTAGAGTGAAATGCCCCCTCCCACATCCCTAATGTCTCCACTCCCTCAGGTCCCACTTCCAATGCCTCCTTTCGAGGGGCCGGGGACAGGGGGGTGCGTGCTGGAACAAGGCCTGCCCCCAATTAAAACTCACCAACACCATCAGGAATGAAGGGATCCATTTTTGGATGTACCAATATACAGAGCGTGAGGGACCCTTACAGCAGTTCTTTGCTCAATTCAGGCAGCTTTGTTCTAAAATCCCTATGAGGAAATCTTCACTTTGGGCAGTTCTGCAAACTAAATTGGAATAACAGAGAAAAAGCACAGAGAAAAAGCACATTTTGAGGACGAATCACAGCAGACTACTGTGGTAATTCAGAGTCTTACTGTGGTAAGTCAGAGTCAGAAGGCAGACAAAAAGGCATTGTTATAACGTGACTTTTATTTAAATCCAATAGAAAGACTATTCGATCCCTACCTCTAAGGTGTGTGTTGGCCCTATCTAACTTAAATGGTGCTCGTCAGTAGGATAGTCCTCTGTCCCAAAAGCTCAATCTAACCTGAGTGCTGAAGCTACCACCGTTAAAACAAACAAACATACATTTGCCCATAACTGGTCTCTAACGCCTTTCTCCCTGAAGGGCCGGGCTTGTGGTTGGCTTATGACATTGGGTTTGGTATCTCTCACCCCTTCTTGGGGTCGTTTCGCTTTTACCCTATTTAGGGTCTTCTGATCTGACCTTAAAAAGCAATACAGGACAAGGAATACAAACAGTATTGACATATTGAGTAAATACAAAGTGAGTGTTAGGGAGATTTTCCTGAAACCCTCTGTTCTGGTTCTTTAGATGCATACCCAGATTTAGGTACTGTTAGTTATTCCCTCACGCTCACCAGCCTCTCCTAGCAGTAGTTATAACCGAGCAGCGCAGGCAACTCCTGAGGTGCATTGCGTGGTTAACAGTAAGTTTGGGAAAACACATTTGGCCAAACCCGGAATCACCTGTATTTTTTGTATTCTGTGATTCAGGTTGAGCTTAACTTTTAATAGATTTGGGTGACTGATTCGGGTTAAGCTTAGCCTTAAATAGATTTGGGTGACTGATTTGGGTTAAGCTTAACCTTTAAGAGATTTGGGTGAGTGATTCGGGTTAAGCTTAACCTTTAAGAGATTTGGGTGACTGATTTGGGTTAAGCTTAACCTTTAAGAGATTTGGGTGACTGATTTGGGTTAAGCTTAACCTTTAAGAGATTTGGGTGACTGATTTGGGTTAAGCTTAACCTTTAAGAGATTTGGGTGACTGATTTGGGTTAAGCTTAACCTTTAAGAGATTTGGGTGACTGATTTGGGTTAAGCTTAACCTTTAAGAGATTTGGGTGAGTGATTCGGGTTAAGCTTAACCTTTAAGAGATTTGGGTGAGTGATTCGGGTTAAGCTTAACCTTTAATAGATTTGGGTGACTGATTTGGGTTAAGCTTAACCTTTAAGAGATTTGGGTGAGTGATTCGGGTTAAGCTTAACCTTTAAGAGATTTGGGTGACTGATTTGGGTTAAGCTTAACCTTTAATAGATTTGGGTGACTGATTTGGGTTAAGCTTATGGCCATTCATGCTGTTTAATTCATGCTGGACACATTGGGTTGAATAGGTCCTACCTTTTTCTGCCTCCCCATCTTCAAATCAAACAAATGATAACGTTAATGGAACAGGTGCAACGTTCAGAACCTTTCCTGTCAGGGATGCTCTCAATGAAAGCAATCTGTCTAAATGACTAATTGCATTCACCTTGTAATTATCTCTAATTATTGTGTACTATCTTGTAATTATCTGTAATCATTTCTGCAAATACTTGCTCGCTTTTTCACTGTACTGTATGTAACGTTTGCAACCATGTAACAAGCGCAGATACTTCCGGGTCCGGTGCGCTTTATAAAGAAACAAGCAAACCTGGCTTTTCATTTCATTTAGAAACCAAAATGATCTCTTTGTTTGCAGCTGACAAAGGACTTAGAACAAAATGAATGCAAACATCCTCAGAAGATGTCTTTGTTGCATTACTCTGAGACCTGCACGGATCACCTTCTACCTGAAGGTGAGCTGCACTTTTCCAGGGGGCTGTGCTGCAGCACAAAGGATGTGCTGACCATCCCCCATTAGTGTTGGGGGCATGAATGGCGCTCCCTGCCCCCATGTGCCCTGTACTGTAGATATATGTAATGGGCTTGTTTCCAGCTACAGACCTCATAACATTGCAATGCTTCTTGACTGAATGATGTCCCCTTAAGGAATGTACATCATGAATCCTTGACATGTGACTGGCTCTGTCTCAGCCCAACTGGCTTTTCTGACATCGTTGACCTGCATCAGACTCTCCCAGTTATTAAATAAATAACCTCTGCAGTACACGTGGGAACATACTCAGCAGGATGAAACGTTATGCACCCCTAATGCATAGGTAACACTTCCTTTTTCCTGTAGGCTCCCAGATGTCCATGTCGGCTGTACATTCCCTGTATTGTAATATAATAAACCTCAATAATGCTCAATGTGGTGACCTCTGAATGATGAAAAGCAGAGCCAGGCATGCAATGTGGTGACCTCGGAATGATGAAAAGTAGAGCCAGGCATGCTTGACAGGTGACTGACTCTGCTGGTCTGAGGCAATCTTACAATTCCTCACGTCAACATTACTAATTTGCTCCCCTCCAAAAAGAACACCACGGAAGGGGGTGCACCTTGACAGATTCACCCCCCCCCACTTGCATCATCTGCTGAATTCCCATGGTTCTATGCGACTACCTATCAGAATCAACATTATTTTTAACTTCATCTGTCTTTTTCAAGTCTGTCACAGTAATCTGTACGAAAGTGCTTAGTGACCCTGTAGCATGAAACCTATTGTGTCCTTGCTTATCTCATGCAATAATGTCTTTAATTTATATTTCAGGATAAGCTTTCTTCGTCTTTCAGTACTGCCAATGTTCGCGAAAGAGGTAAGTGTCTCCTACAGAATTTTTCTCAGAAATACAATTTAATTAGCAAAAATGTATATTCTGTCAAACACCTTTTGTCCTATAGAGTATTTTTGTTAAATACACTTCAGAAATGTTTCACTTAGTCATAGTTGTGCCGATGCACAATAACACTGCCCCCAAGACAGCTGAATTTCCCCCCTTCGGCGAAGTGGCATTTTGCTGTTGCTTGCATTTCACGTCTGTGGTGCCACTGTAGGTTCATTTGGTCCCTTCTTCCTGGTGGCTCTGTACATTAAGCTTTCCCTAGAACCCTCATTGACTGCTGCTTGTAGGTGGTATCAAGAATTGTGGCAAGACTATAAAACAGGTCTAAAATGCTTGCCCAGCCTCTCACTCGGCTGCACTCTCTACGTTGCAGCTGCGTGCTGAGTAACACACACTGCACAAGCAAACATGAAAGAAATCATCACGCCACAAACTGCTTGTTTCACCTCATCATCGAAATATCTGTAGCCATCGGAAACTTAAATCACTATAACGCAAGGTGACGTAACACACGACCATGCAACCTACATAAGTAGACTGCACTACTTAAAGACCACCTGCAAACAACACATGTGGTACGTACGCCTCAAAACATAGTGTAGAACATAAAATATGGCTAAATGTGCAACAGCATCAATAAGGCATTGTGCTACTAGCACAAACAACCCTCTGAAAGAGGGCTGTCCAACTCCCGACCTCGAGGGCAGAACCATTTCAGCTTTTCAGGATATCCTGAATTAATATGCATGAGATATATTTGCATACACTGATTCTAAATGTATGCACGTTTCTTCTCATGAATATTAATGAGGGATATCCTGAAAACCCATCAGGATCCCGCCCTCGAGGCCTGGAGTTGGAAAACCCACGCAGATCAACACCCTTAAGCATTCATAAGGTGCATTCGCATGTTGTTGATGTGAGGCAAGATGTATGTGACTTTTCCGACATCATCTAGTGAGACTTACACCCTACATGCACTAATATTGTAGCTTCCGCTTCACTCACTGCAGTAATATAGTAGGCCCTTAAGCTGCCTTCACCAGAACCTTAACTGGGATGTGTGTGGCCAACATGTGCCAATGTTGTAACCTCTTTGCCCCTACCCATGCCAATGCAATGTGCAACATGCACACAAGCTCCCACATGAGGCCTGCAACGTGACACCCTGCTTGCCTCAAATTGTTGATGTCTTATTTGAAAGCTGTGAAGTCCTTAATGTCCCTGACAAGGTGAGGCAGAGAATTCCATAGTTGGTTCCCCAAATAGAGCCCCTCCATATGCATTTTGGAGAACTGAGGCACGACTAGACCTAGATGAGTATATGATCTTACCTTTCTAATGGGAAGGGGTATTTTTAATTTAAATTGAAAGAATGCTCTCCCACTGACATTGTCAGCTTTGCAAGTAATGTACAGCACTTTGAAAGCTATGATACACCTGACTAAGGACACTCATGCTTGTGAGATATAGTCCCTGCCCCATTATGTCGATGGCAATGATGTGGCCACATTAACCCTTTGCATTATTAAGTTAACCCGTGCAAGTAAGTATGTCAGGGTGTCCATGTATAGCCAATTAGCATAGTCCAGTCTGAATATGGTAAATACTTAATGAATGTGTATTTTTGAGGAAATGCAAGAAAAAGGTAAACATTTTCAAAGATAATTTTAGAAGCCGGCAGTTTATCTGGGGACTATTGTAATCTGTGGCCCTAGGGATACATCAGAGTCCATCCCAATTCCGAATTTCATGATTTGGGAAGAAGGTATAAGGAAAAGGAGGAATTCAGGGTTTAGGAGTAGATGGGTAGCTGCCACACCATGGTCTATCTGAAGAATATATTTAGTGAGGATGCTGTTTGGTATTCTCGGAATGTTGTGTATGTTGCCTGCATAATTACAGGTTTATGGATCTGAAGAATATTGGGATGGTACAAAGATAGCGATTAAACAGAAAGACAGCGGGGAGGTCAAGCCATCACAGATAGATAGAACTGACTCAGTTCTGTGTCTTGGCGTGAAACCTTCTTGTGCAGTGCCTAACAGCTGATTTTCTTCCATAAAGCACAAAGTTTGGTTGTATGATGCTCTATGTGCCAGTATTGGGACTCATGTACATCTTTCGCCCTTTTTTTATCACTGAGACGAGGAAGAGGGATGGAGTGATGAAGATCCCCAAGAGCAGCAAGAGCAGCAAGCCAGCGCCGCAGTCTAGTTGTTGGAGGTTGCTAACAAGTGCCGGGACATTAAAAAATGCAGGACCAGAGCAGAACAAACCTCCTGTTTGGAGGAATGAGATCTGCAGACCGGAGCAAGGAGACGGGAGAAGACAGCGTCTAGGGAGGTCGAGCCGAAAAGTGCTTGCCGCGCGGCCAACAGGAACAGCAGGAACCGCAGCATGAAGGAGAAGGTGAGGTGGTAACCAAGAAGCTGACGAGACGCGCTCCCAGTAAGCAGATGGATCACAGAGGAAGCAGAGAGATGCAAGGGACGCCAAAGCTGCCAAAGACAACCGGTAAGCCCAGAGAAGGAGATTGTGATACCGGACACGTCAGACTGAATACGGCATACCAGTGACAATGAGCGGAGACCCACACAAGGGAATTGGGACATTAAGCATAACTGGTGAAGTGTCGGTGGCCCAAAATATAAGAAGTATAATTACCTGGATACATAAGCAAGCAAATGCAAGTGAAGATATGAAACCTGGCTGGCATTTGCACTCATATATTGAAAGAACTCAAAAAACCTTGGCAGGAGAGTAAACCAGGCACACAGCGAGTCTGGGACCCGCACCTAAGTAGCAAAGTAAAACCCATGGCAGGAAAGTAAACCAAGGATTGGAGAACCGGGGTACAGACTAGCCCCCACAATCCCCCAACCCCCTGGAAATCGTGGAAAGCTGAGAAACCAGAGGAAGAGTTCCCCCCATTTTACATTGTGGATAAAAAGGGAAGAGCCATACCCTTTTTCTGCAAAAGCCAGAGAAAGAACTATAAAGTATTTATGTAAACTGAGAAAACTCAAGGAAAGAAGTATCCTCTTTGGGGATTGTGAAATATACAAAAAGTGAAATTGTGAATAACCAGAAAGACTCTCGGGGAAGGGAAGGACCTTTCTCTGATGGAACCATGTTTACTTTAACTTTTCATCAAATGCAGGCTTTGTTTGGAACATTAGAAGGAATCTGTTGGTGTTCAGCTCAAAGACATTCCCATTTCACCTTATATTGAGTTTAGTGTGTGAGGGGTAGCTTAATATGTTTGACCACAGGACGGAGACTTTTGATTTAGACATCCTGACACAGACTTTCCTTCGTTTTGTTGAGGCAGGGAAACCCCTCAGAGTTAGGGATAGGTAGAAATTCCCGAACCCCACTTTTTATTTGTAATAAAAGTGTTAGATAGTCACAAAAAATGTCACTGTGTCCGAATCTTACTCTTGATCCCTCAAACTCCTTTTCTGGAGAAGTCGCTGGAAGAAATACTTCCTTGGAGAATTGGAGAGTGGAAAGGAAGTATATTTTCTTGGTGATTTAAGTGTCAAGAGGCTGCCTTATTAATAGCTGTGGGCTGTGGGCACGCCATGTCACTGCAAACAGAGACTGCACTTACTAATATCATAATTGTGGTGCTATCTGTCTGGTGGCAGGGACAACTCTAACAATAAGCCATAATTGGTTTTAGTATGGCGACTGATAAGAGCCCACAATTATTAAGCCATATATTATTTGATATCATACATGTGTCAATCCTGTTAGCCAAGTCAGTTATGGAAGTCTGTGTGGATTCATGGCTAGCCTGCCTGTCCCCACATCAGCAAGAGAGACAAAAGGCAGGGTGCTGTTCTCCTTTGATTCTTTGGGAGGCTGAGTAACACCTCTCCTCAAGCTCAGGCATACTCACCAGGAGATCTCCTGGGAACCATCATTCAAAGAGGCCCACACATAACAAAGGCCAGCCTCACATCAGGATGTTGCACGCTAAAGGCCATTGAAGTTGCAGGCTTCGAAAGAGGGCTGGGTTGGAGTAGCCAGAGTGGACATCTGCCATACAGATGAAGACAGAAGCATCCAGGGCAGAGGAGAACTCAGTTCCATAAACATCCCCTGGGACCAGTAGTGTTGAACTGCTGTGGACTAATGCTGCAACTGCTGGCTGCACTGGAACCAGGCCCCTGCTCAATGGAGGTGAAAGATAACCTCTAGTTGCCAGCCAAGCTCCCTGAAGTGAAAGAGCAACTGAAGGAATTACCTTGTCCTTGATGACCTTGTATTGAGCCTCGCAGCAACCCAGACATCAAGGCCAGCACTGGACCCTGATTTCCACATTGAACCGATTGTGAGCGGTCCCACCTCTGTGGTTACTGTTGCACTGTTACCTTTGTCTTGCTAGGCTCACTCCCACTCTCTAGGTTCACCCATTTGTGGTTACTGTTTACTGTGAATTGTGGCCCACTATGCTCTCTCCCACTCTCTAGTTCCCCCCTCTGGGGTTACTGTTGTACTGTTATCTGTGTCCCAATAGGCTCTCTCCCACTCTCTAGGTTCTCCCAATTGGGGTTACTGCTTACTTTGAGCTGTGTCCCACTAGGCTCTCCCCCACTCTCTAGGTCCCCTCTATTGTGATTACTGTTGTGTGTCACCACTCTGCTCCCCCTGTGTGCTCCCTACTGTGTGACCTCTGCCCCTCCCCCCTCTGCTCATCCTGCGGTGTGTGGCGCAGGGCTGTGTGTCTTCCCTTCTCCCTTTCACTCGCTCTTCCTCCTACTTTCCTCTTCGCACCCTCTATGGTGCTTTTCGTTTCTCCCATCTTCTCTAACTGCTACTCTATCTCCTATCCTATCCCTCTCACTAAATCTGGACGCAAGAAGTTCAAGAGGGACATCCTGGCCTCCAGTCCAGGCCTCCCTATCGCTGATACCTACATCATTGCTTCCTCCAGGCAGACTCTCACTGACATCCTCTTTGTTGTTCCCTCACCAGACCTACGGACCCCTCATATGGTCTCGGCTCTCTCTCCTATCTATTCCTCTCCCGATAATGGTGGCACTGAGTGGGAGGTTCTCTTGGCCTCCTTCCACTTCGTCAAGACCATCATTAATGTCTATCTGAATGGCACCATCTTGGTCTAGGGCCCTCAGCCCAATCTCCTCCTTTTCGATAGGTGTCTCCCATGCCTTATCAATTTCCTTCCTTCTTCTACTAGCGCCTCTCTGGCTCCTCCGCCACCTCCTTCTTCTGCTGCATATCTGGCACCTTCCTTCTCATTCCTGGCTACTATGCCACCCCCCTGCTACCATCTCTACCCACTCTAGGGCCCTTCTACCACTTACGCTGGGTGGACCTCAATCTTGTACCATACATGCCAACATTTCAACCCACCTGTGCGGGAGATTAAGTCCGGAAAACTGGGAAACAAAGATTTTCCCATAGCAATGTATTGGGCAAAGATTTATTTTTGCGGGAGAACGTGAAAAATAGCAATATTTTCCACAAAAAAATCGAGAGTCTCCCGCATAAATCATAAGGGTTGGCACGTATACTGTACCCTACCCCGCGCGTCTTCCAAATGTAGCAGACTGCTCCATATCGCTACTCTCAACTCTCACTCTGCTGTCAGACACTCCTCTGACATCTGCCACCTCCTGGAGGAACTTGACCTTGATGTCCTCGCTCTCACCGAGACGTGGTTCACAGCCTGCTCTGTCACGAGTTTTGACACTTTCCTCTCTGTTGGCTATAAGATCCTCTCTGAGCCAAGAACCAACTGACCTGGAGGTGGAGTAGCTCTGATCTTTCCAGAGTAGGTCCCTGCTTCTGTCATTCGTACGCAGGCCTACACCTCCTTTGAATGCCTGGTCTGCAGGCTTGCTATCTCTCCTGGCCTCCCTCTCACTGTGGCCACCACCTACAGGCCACCTGGCCAGGTTGCCCTCTTTCTCTGAGTGGGCTGACTTCTCCTCTTCTCTACTTGCCTCTACCAATCAATTTACCCTCCTTGGAGACCTCAACATCCACCTGGATGCTTCTAATCCCTCCTCTGGGTTCCTCCACAACCTCTGTGACACTCTGTCTCTCTTCATTCTACCCTCTGGTCCGACACACTCTGCCAGACACACCCTGAATGTTCTCATCTCCTCAGACATCCCCCTGTCACCACTCCTCTCTCCTCGACTGACCACCTTCTGCTTTCCTCTCACCTGAAACTCTCTGTCCCCCAGACAAAGCCCACCCCAGCACTGCCACCTACCTTCTTGGTCATTTGGCCCATTAAGCATGTGTCAGTGGATGCTTTTGCCTCTACCTTATCTGCTTCTCCCACTCCTGCGGCTGACTCACACCCTGACACAGCTCTCTCTAACCTGCATCTTTCTATCTCCAACACTCTGGACATTCTTACCCCTTTCATGAGAATCCATCTGAAGCGTACCTCCAAGTGCAACTCTTTGTATGACTCTGACCTCGCCACCCTGAAACGCAAGCGCAGGGTGGCTGAGAGGAAATGGAGGGCCTTGGGCGCATCCTCTGACAAACTGGTCTGCCGCCTGCTCCAAAGGCAATACAGACTCTCTGTCCTGTTCAAGAAGAGAGTCCACATCCAAGCCTGCATCTCTGCGGCCTCTAGCAGCACGGCCAAACTCGTTCAAATCTGCAAGGAGCTGGCCAATCCTTGTACAGCCTCCGCCTCTCCTGTTCCCTCCCAGACCTTCTGTAGGGCTCTGGCATCTCACTTCACCACTAAAACTCAGGACATCTTGTCCTTGCTCTCCTCTTCCTCTTCCTCTCCCTCTCTCTGCCCCCCTTTGGCCGACTATTTCGCTCTCCTCCTCCTTACTCCTCCTTCTCTCTGACAACACCTGACGATGTTTCTAGACAAGTCAGACATATGAAAGTGTCGTCCAAACAGGTGCTCCCCTGCTCCTCGAGAACCATCAAGGACCACATTGACACCCTTGCTCCAGCCTTGGCCTATTTCTGCAATCACTCTTTCGCCGCTGGATCTTGCCCCTCTCTCCTTTAGCACTCCCTTGTGCACCCCTCCTCAAAAAACCTTCTGCTGATCCTACCTGTCCGGCAGACTACCACCCGATCTCTAGCACTCCTTTCCTGGGCAAAATCCTGGAAGTGATGGCCATCTCCCAGCTTACTCTCCACACTGAATCTGTGGTTTGTCTACATGACCATCGGTCTGGCTTCAGAGCAGCCAGAGGCATGGAAACTGCTCTCCTGAACACCTGTGAAGATCTGCTCGCTAGTCTTGACTCTAGCCTTCCTTCTGTCCTCATCCTCCTTGACCTTTCCTCTGCTTTTGACACGGTCAACCACTCCATCCTGATCAAGCGACTCAGTGAGAACCTGGTCATCACGGATCAGGCTCTGGAGTGGCTGACCTCCTTCTTCCTGGACAGACCCTCCCAGGTCCAACTTTTGTCTTTTGAACTGGTCATTTGCACCTCTCTCGCTATTCTCAGTAGGCACATTCTCCCCTGTGGTCGCTGAGGGTCTGGCATTTTAGACATTTGTGCTACTCATGTTTTTTCTTATGCCCATCTCTATCCTATCTCCAATGTGTAGGTGTGTGAAGCCCTGTTTATATACTGTAAACTCACTTCTTAATACTCTGAACGGTGGCAGTGCTATGGTCTAATGGGACTTTGACCACTTCCGCAGGGTTCGAAATTGCCAGGAGCTGGGAGCTATTTGGCTCCTGGTTACAGCCAAGGGGAGCCTGATTAGCTTGAAACCAACAGCTACCAAGAGCTACTTTTGACTTCCGTGGCAAGTGTTGTCATACAAACGTAGCTATGTGATATTAACTGTGTATGTTTGTGAATGTATATATAAAGAAGAAAATAGAACACACCTAAGGGGCATTTAGAGCATATTGGATAATATAAAATGGACACAAAGTTAGAGTTTGCATTTTGCTTAAAGTTAGATTTGCTGTGCACCGTTTAATAGCTCCTGGATCCCCAGAGGTAGCTCCTGCCTAACTTGTTATGCCTGATACCCACGGGCTGCTTTTTTCTCCTGGTCAACAAATCCCTAATTTCTATCCCCGCTTCTGTCTAAAATCACAATACAGAAATCCAACTCAGATATAATCAATTCTTGTAACTTTGTAGTTGTCTAAAAACAAATGCCACTGCCTGTGTTCTAAATATCATCTCATTGGACACAGGTGTGTTTGTCCTTCACATGGGAGAATGAGCGGACTGAGAACTAGGTCAGCAAGGTTAGTCCACTGCCACCTCCACGGTCAAGATATCCCTCTTTTTTCTTTTGCTGGATTTCGCTTGGATATCATCTGTATTCAGAACGCTGGCTTATTAGTATTCTGCACTGATTGGTTAATCGAGAAGTTGACTCGCCTGACGCCCAATCCATCGCTCGTCATTCACAGTTTATTTTGCACAAGGTCACCGCTAGCACCCTGGCCAATCAATCTCAACTGAAGCGCAATGTTTCAGCTTGTCAGAGGTCTTTTTACTGAAATGTGCCATCAGTGAATGTTCTTGTGGCGTTCAGTTTTTAGGCCTCTGGATTTCTGGAAGGCAGTGCTTCTGCAGTGTTCCTACAAGACAGTAGCATGCATGTCTTTGAGTTTCTGGTACCCAAATGACATGGCCACACATTTGACCCATCTTCATTTTGTCCGGCCAATTTCCTGATATGACTTACTGGGATTTTGTAGATAACAAAAATTGTGAAATACATGGATAGGAATACCAACGTGTCTACTTATGCACACTGCAGTCCTCACCACACAAGTGCAAACATGTCTGAAAATCCGGGCAGACCCACGTTTATATACATTAATTGCACTTCATCGTGCAAGCAAGTGTAAAGGACTCCCGCCATTTATGCATGTAGGCATGTAAACATGTAACATAGATTCCTAGGGAGTTCTCTAGATTTTAGTAGGCACTGCATTTCTGTCTGGAAGATTCCTTAGGAATGCTATGCATTGAAAAATAGAATGAGATACTGGTGTTAATACATTACCTTTTGTCAGACAGTGCATATGGGGGAGGTGGACGTGTCATTTCAGTCCAAACCCAACTCCACCTGCCAAAAACTAGAACATCCCCCAGAGTGCAAAGGAGAGGTCAAACCAGGCTTTAGACTTTTATCCCTGGTTTTGCATGCTCATTTTGCACTCGTTTTTGATACCAGTGTAAAATATGCACCTAGCTACTCAAGCCTATGGACGGTAGAATGAGTCTATAATGCTCCCTAAACACATTCCCAAATATCCAAAAAAATATGACAATGATCATAACAGAATGTCTGCTGTTACTGGAGGCTGGTGGAATCTTAACTGCATTGCTGCGTTGCCTGATGCGAGGAGGAAGAGTTACTGAAACCCTGCGTCTCGCTCGAACTGCACAGTCAAGTGCAGTCGTGAGGAGCAGGTTCTGTCTGCTGTTACTGGTGGCTTGTGGAACCTTGTTCGCTGGATTGCCAGACGTGATTTTTCTTATTTTAAATCGTCATGTCGACTCAATCGAAGGCTTCCGTTTCAAGCCATGTGCGGATTGCAGACGGCAGATGTCGGTCTCAGACCAGCACCGGATCTGCTTGTTCTGCTTGGGCAAGGACCACAACACCCAGGATTGATGGGCGTGTCAGTCCAAGCACCCAAATCTCTCTAGGAATGGGCAGCGAAAATATGAGGATTTTCTGAGGATCTGACGGCTCCGCGCATGGAGAAGCAGAAGAAGGATCATCGGAAGAGGTCAGGCTGAGTGAGTTCTCTCGCCGCCACTCTTCTTCAAAGAAAAAGAGTCACCGCTCTAAGAGTTCCCCTAAGCAGCCGCTACTGGTGTCTTTTCCAACCAAGTCCTCCATGCCGGAGGAATGGGAGAGCTTCCGCCTGAAGATGTTTGCTATCTTTGCCAAGGTGCCTCTGGCCACGGTGCCCAATGGCGCCGTCTTCGCCGATGGGTCCCAGCACATCTTCTGTGACCAGAAGGGTACCCTCAGCAGACCACTCC
This sequence comes from Ambystoma mexicanum, assembly GCF_040938575.1. Taxonomy (NCBI): domain Eukaryota; kingdom Metazoa; phylum Chordata; class Amphibia; order Caudata; family Ambystomatidae; genus Ambystoma; species Ambystoma mexicanum. The sequence continues at coordinate 177,370,728 of NC_090927.1, read as the reverse complement.
TGCATGCCTAAGGGCTCGGGCCTGGTCTAGAAGGAGACTGAGGTCTCCTGTGGCCACCATGCCCCACCCTCGGCCATAGCAGCCATGGTGCTGGCAACTCCGTCGTCTTTGCTATTGTCAATGTCATGGAATCCGGGCCTATGCAGGAATACGTCCCACTCCCCAGAGAAGCCCTTATGCCTAAGATGTATGATATCTATGAAGTGGAGGGTGACCAGGTCCCCTCTACGATTGAACCCATAGGTACTAGGGAGGCAAGGGACTTCCCAGAGGAGTTTTATAGGGGAAGTAAAGACATGCTGGATCTGGAAAAGGACCTACAAGGAGGTGTTGCAGCAGCCGCTGTTCCCGCTGCACCCCAGGGCAACAAACCTCAGTCACGTGCTTCACCACTCTTCACCGGTGGGAGGCAGGTATTCCTTGTTCAACACAGAATAGTCTGTGACCATGTCCGATGCTTGGGCTTTATAGGTCATCTGTCAGGGTTATTGCCTCCTGTTTCTCTAGCACCCACCGGACTATGTTCCGCTGACCACCCCTTTGTCTCCAGATCCCATCCTTCTAGAGGAGGGCCCTCAGCTTCTGGCGAAAAGCGCGATTCAATTGGTTCCACACTCAGAACGTGGAATGGGGTTTCACTCCACCTATTTTCTGGTGCCAAAGAAGGATGGAGGCTTGCACCCCATTCTGGATCTGCAGCTGCTGAACTAGTTCTTATGCAAGGATAAGTCCAATATGGTTACTCTAGCCCAGATCCTGCAAGCGCTCAATCTTTAGGACTAGTTGGTTTCTCTTGATCTTCAGGACGCCTACTTCCATGTACCGATTCATCTAAAGCACAGGAAATACCTGAGGTTCATAGTGGGCCAACAACTTTACCAGTTCAGGGTTCTGCCATTCGGTCTTTCGTCGGCACCCAGGGTTTTCACCAAACTGATGGCAGTGGCAGTGGTAGTGGCTCGCCTCTGGAGAGAAAGAATCCATGTCTTTCCCTACCTGAATGACTGGCTCATCCGGGCTCGCTCACCAGAGCTAGTGTTAGAGCAGCTACTCCTCACATGCACTCTATTGCACAGTTTGGGCTTGTCTCTGAACTTCAAAAGTCTCAGGTTCTGCCATCCGAGTCTCTCCGATTCATCGGGCAGTCCTTCACACTCATCTGGGCAGGGCTTTCCCACCCAAGGATCGAGTGGCGCACATCTTTTCGATGGTCAATGTCCTCCAATCACAGGAACAAGTCAATGCCTGGGCTTTTCTGCGCCTTCTGAACCTCATGGTCTTCTGCATCCTTGTGGTGCTGGGGGCGAGGCTGCGCATGAGAACGCTTCAGTGGCTTCTCTGTTGCCAATGGTCGAAGTTCATAGGTCACATGTCAGACCTTCTACAGGTCTCGAACCAGGTGGCCCAGGATCCCGCATAGTGGGCCATCCAGGACAACTTGCTGGGAGGCGTGTTGTTTCGTCAGCCTTGGTCCCGGGTGACGGTGGTCACGGATGCTTCCCTGACTGGCTGGGATGCTCACCTGTCAGACCTGACAGTGAGCAGACTGTGGTCTCCCATGAAGTTTCAGGAACACATCAACTTGCTGGAGTTGAGGGTGGTCAGGCTGGCAAGTTGGCATCAACTCCTTTGAGCTATCAAAATGTAAGACTATTTGCATACATGAGGTCTGGCTCACAGAAGAAAACATAATTGATGGATTTTTGACCTTCCTACAAAAAGCCCAAAAGGGTTGCCCTTTTGGATGCCTATTGATAGCAATTAATACTATTGATAGCAATTAATAATGGGTTTAGGGTGAATCCAGTCTTGTGGGCTCGCCAATTTGAAGGTAGATTGGAAGTGTCTGTGACAGGGCAACGTAATACATGATTCAGAGATATACTATTGATAAACATATACAGAAATACAACAAAGAAGTACATTTCTTGGAGAATTTAAATAACATCCCGATTTCATGGCTAGCTTGAGGGGGACAATGCCAATCAGTTTATTGCAGCTGGAGATCTAAATTGCCAGTGCCTGGATGAGATGTAAGTCCAAGGAGATTTGAAAGCCCGTAAGGTAAACAATAAAAAGAAAACCTTACCTTATCAATGGAATTTAAAAACTCAAGGTGATAGATGGAATGAGATAGTGGATCACTGGGACTTGTGTAGAGTAAACGGCAATATTCAGCGGGATAAGGCGGCTATTGGATATGGTTCACAGGTAAAGATGAATCGACAATAGATTATACATTTGTTTCAGATCTTCATGCAAAGTAATCTCATGGAGAGCATTAAAACGGATCTAAGTGACCATGTGCTATTAACCCTGCATTTAAATCTTAGTTTAGAAAGGATTGGGAAAAATCATGGGCCATCTGGTGTGGTAGTTCATTATTAACGGTCTATCGTGTATATCAAGGTCTATTTGTCCTTAATATAAAAAGAACTGCACAATGGTGTTTAGAATCCAACTAACTTTCTGTAGCACGAGAGCAGTGCATCTTCACCTACCTTGACAGGACACTGGCGGTTGTATCTGCAATGGTAGCTGCTCCGCTCTACGCTCTCCTTGCTTCTTGGATTGCATACTGCAGGACTCAATCTAAGACGGCAGCAGCATCATGTTTCAAGCGTGGCTGCTGCGGCATCCATTTCCATGGATACCATCACGCTGCTATGGCCTCACTTTTGCGTGACTGTTGGTATACAAGAGAAAGCCACGTTGCCAGCCATGCGTCTCAATGCTCCACAGTTCTCCAGTGATTCTGGACTTGTTCCTCGATTTCCTACCAGTCAGGTTGCTTTTCCTGCCTTTTGCCTGTAATTCTACCTTCTGTTCCCCCTTGGCTTCTTCCCTTGCCCTACTGCAGTGTCCTTGTCTTTGGCATCCTGATCTTGGGAGTACCTCTGAGGTAACAAGACGCCAAAATGTTCTCAAGATCTGAACCGAAGAAGTCCTACTCCCGAAACATACAGGACCTCAGGTACATCGCGTCATACTGTACTTGACAGATTGAGACGCCTCTCACCTTTACCCGTCATGGATCCTGTTCAGCAATTAAGACAGGAACTGGAAGCTCTTTGTACTGAAGTAGCAGCTGTACAGCAGGAAAATGCCACTTTGAGGGCTGCTATGGCCCATGATACTACCACAGAAAATGCTATGGCTCATACCTCAGCGATGAAATATGATTGCGATCCTCGCAAGCTATCAGAGTCCTGCAATCATTGCAAAGAACAGTTTTTGTTCCGCCCGGCTCATTTTTCCCTGGAGAGGGCCAAGATTGGGTATATTTTGAATAATCTTACAGGGAATGCAATGGCCTGGGCAATGCCATATATTTCTGCAAACAACCCCCTGCTCAACAGCTTTACTGACTTTGAAAAGGTATTTCTAGAGGCATTATAGTCGCTCAACCTAGTGTCAAAAGCACAGAACCAATCGATGAATATCTGCCAAAGAACCCAAGACCGAGTAATGTACATAAGCCATTTCCGTCAATTAGCTGCCGATGCCCAATGGCCAGAAGTAACGCAACTAACCTTGTTTCGCAGAGGTTTACGATAGGAATACAAGGAGACATTGGTCCATGCACAAGAACCGGCTGATTTTCAAGCGTTGATCGAACAAGTCATCAAGATTTGTTACCATCTGACTGAGAGACGAGGCAAAAAAAGAAACAAGATATGGTGAATACAACTTTTCCAGATGCCAGTGACCCCGGTAGCTTCTGAACTACCTTTTCTGGAACCCATGCAGTTGGGAGCCATTACGGTCCTTTGTCCAAAGAGGAAAAGAAAAGAAGAACCAAACCGCACTGTCTGTATTGCGGAGGTTTAGGTCATTTTGTGGGGTCTTGTCTACACCGCACAACAAAGTCAGAGGGAAACTAGTGGGCATGTTGTCCCCAGGGAAGACGACAACAAGTCCAAAGGATACCCATGTTCTTCCTAATACCAATTCATCACCTATGCCACCAGCAAGTCTGCTAGTGCTGGATTAAGAATTGGAAACATCGGATCCCACCAAGAGCATTCACAGCCAGGCATTGTTGCACTGTGGGGCTTCCAGAAACTATTTGGATCAAACATTTGCAGAGACTAACGGAATCAAATTGGTCCCTATGGTGGTACAAATCATGGTCAAGGTCATTGATAGGACTACCCTGGCATCCGGACCCATCTGTCTTCAGTCAGCACCCCTCCGATGTATTATTAATCAGCATAAGGAAGACCTGTTTTTTTACATCATTGGGGTCCCCACACACCTTGTAGTTCTGGGTTTACCATGGTTGATGTACCATAACCCTTTCATCAACTGGACCACACAGACATTAGTGTTCGTATCCAGTCAGTGTCAAGCCGTCTTGAGTGGCCCATCCTCCCTTGTGGGTAAAGGCAATCACAACAGTCATCAGATGTGTTCCTTGTCTTTGGTACCGACTGAGTACCATTCTGAGTATTGGAAAGTCTTCTGCACTCCGGAAGCTATTCCCTTGCCTACCCATTGCACATTTGATTGCAAAGTAACATTGGAACCCGGAAAGCTTGTTTCTGTGTGGAAGAGTGTACTATTTATCACCCAAGGAACGGATAGTGTTACAACAGTACATCAAAGAATACTTGGCCAAGGGGAACATAGAACCATGGCGGTCTCCTGCTGGAGGTCTGCTATTTTTTCTGCCTAAAAAAGAAGGGACCTTGCATCCATTTATATTACCTCCAGCTCAACAAATAATAGTAAAAGATTGTTAACTACTCCCACTCATTAAGGTCATCATGGAGTCCTTGAAGAACACCCGCTTATTCACTAAGTTAGACCTCAAGGGTCGCCTCATACGTATAAATCCAGGCGATGAACGGAAGACAGCATTCAAGACCCCTCTGGGCCATTCCGAATACATGGTCATGCCTTTTGGACTCAGTAATTCCATCACCGTTTTCAAGAGGTACATGGATTATGTTTTTGCTGACCTCATAGGTCTAAACATGTTGGTTTACCTGGACGATATTCTTATCTTTTACGCCATGCTGGAGGCGCACCAGAATCACGTGAGAGAGGTCCTGTCTCTTCTACAACATCACCTGTATGCCAAAGCCGAGAAATGTGCCTTTCACCAGACTCCCATAACTTTCTTGGGATAGCTAATTGGAGAAACCAATATTCAAATGGATCCAGTCAAAGTCTTGGAATTACAGAATTAGCAGGGTCCCCATTACGTGAAATCCATACAGAGGTTCCTAGGCTTTGCCAATTACTTTTGTGAATGTATTGCTGAATTCACCCACCTAGCTTCTGATATTACCCGGCTTCTTCACACTAATTGTGTCTTCCAGTGGTATGAGCGGGCAGAAAAAGCCTTTAGGATCCTTAAAGGGTCCTTTATGGAGGCCCCTATCGTACATCAGCCAACAACACAAGACCCTTTGTTGCTGAGGCGGATGCCTCAGAAGTTGCCATTGGGGCAGTCCTGGTGCAAACCGATCCGGTGACTGCTGAGGAACATCCAATTGCTTACTATTCAAGGAAATTAACCATCGGTGATCAAAATGATGCACTCATTGAAAAGGAGCTGTTGGCTATAAAGGGGCCCTCGAACAGTGGCGTCACCACATATTGGGATTAGCGCATCCAGTGATTGTTCAGATGGATCACCGAAACCTGGAACATCTTCGCTCACTGCAGTGCCACAGAAGCTGACATGCTTGTTGTACCTTATTCTTTGCCCAGTTAGATTTTACCATAACATGTATTCTAGGCACTTCAAATCCCAAGGCGTATGTGTTGTCCAGATCAATATATACTGGAAATGCCTGCCAAACACTTCTTGAATCTCATCCAGTTCTTTTTGGACTGTATCCAGTTGTTACCACAACCAACCCCTATTCACCAAATTGTCTGACGATCGAAAGTATGAATTCAAGGGTAGCCTTCTGTTCTGAGGGAAACTACTTTTTATACCTGAAGAAGAACATCGTTCTGTTCTTTTTGCTTACCAGGTCTCCCCTGTTTCTGGACATCGAGACATCAAACCACGATTGAACATGTACAAAGAGAATTCTGGTGGCCTGGTTTAGCAACCCAGGTTTCCGTCTATGTATCTACTTGTCCTGTTTGAGCACAACATAAAATCTCCCGCCAGCATGCAGTGGGCTCCTAAAACCTTTGAAATGTCCCCCATATCCTTGTCATACCATCGCCACTGATTTCATCATGGATCTACCTAAGTCTCCTTGTAACCCCTGTATCATGATGGTCGTGACTGTTTTTCTAAATTGGAACACTTCATACCGATGCCAGCCATCTCTACGGCCAGTCTTTCGGCTCAAGCTTTTCATCACCACATGTACAGACTACATGTTCTCCCGGACAAGATAATTTCCTATTGAGGATCCCAATTTATTTCCGTATTCTGGTCCCAGCTTTGTAAACATCTGAAGTTCAACTACGTCTCAGCTCTTGTTATCACCCACAGACAAATGGACAGACCGAGAGAATGAAACCAACACTGGAGCAATATCTACGATGCTATGCCAATGCCTTTCAGAATAATTGTAGTTCCTGCCTACATACTGCAGAAGTATCGTGTAACAACTATAAGCATTTCACCATTAACTGTACCCCTTTTTTCTGCAGTTATGGATTACACCCCAAGCTGTTGCATACACACCATACAACCCTAAGTCATACCATCAGATGATACTCTGGTTACCGGGCTCCAGGATGTACATAAACTGGAAGCCAACACTCTTCGACAAACCAAACAAATCCTAAAAACACAGGATGAAAAGCAAAGTACACCTGAAAATGACTATGCTCCTGGGGACAATGTCTGGTTGTCCGCTAAGAACTTACCATTGTGGAATCTCCCTACAGAATTTGCACCCAGACACCTGGGTTCCTTTCTGGTATCTGAGAGAATATCCTCCATAGCCTACCGCCTGTAATTGCCCAAACAATGGCAAGTTCATCTAGTCTTCTATGCTTCCCTTTTGAAGCGTTATGTTCTGAATCCGAATGGAAGAGTGCCTACTCAGCCAGCCCCTGTACACCTGGCCGACGGTCCTGAATATGAAGTCCAAGTGGTTTGTGATTCTCACTTTCGCTGTGGTCGATTGTACTTTCTCACCGATTGGAAAGCTATTGTCCTAGTCACCTAACATGGGAATGTGCTACCCAAGTCCATGCCCTTTAGTTTGTTCGGAGGTTCTTTCAACAATACCCATGGAAACCTGGGCTCTGTTATTTCGTGAGGGGAGGCAGGTTGTCTCACGCGTGAGCAGCGCATCCTCACCTACCTTGCCGGGACACTGGCGATTGTATCCGCAATGGTGGTTGTTCCGCTTAACGCTCTCCTGGCGTCTTGGAGAGTGAACTGCAGGGCTCAATCTGAGATGGCAGTGCCATCTCGTTCCTAGAGCAGCGGCTCCAGTGTCCGTTTCCATGGATACATTATGCTGCCTCAGCCTCGCTTGTGCTCTGCTGTTAGTTTAAGAGACAATACCACGTTGGAAGCTGAGAGTCTCAAAGCTCCCCAGTTCTCCTGCAGTTCTGAACTTGTTGCTCGTTTTCCTGCTGGTTAGGTTTCTTTTCCTGGCTTATGCCCGTAATTCTGCCTTCTGTTTCCCTTTGCTTCTTGCCTTGCCCTACTGGGGTGTCCTTGTCTTTGGCTTCCTGATATTGGGGGCTGATCCTCTTCTTTAGTCTCCTACTTCCCCTTCCTTTTGCTTATCTCTCCTTGGACTCAGCTTGGCTCTTTGGACACTTGAACACCCTGTATCACTCCAGAAGCTTAGGGTAACATCTTCTTCTGCCCTCCGAGTTCAGTGCTTGCACTGCCCTTTCACAAAGCAAATACTGGGAGGTGAGTCTGTGTTCTTGGGGGTTTGGTTCCGCTGTCTCCCATGTTACACTTCATGGGAGGAGTCTGAGCTAGAACCTTAGCTTTAAGCTTATACATCCTGGAGCACCTCAGAGGTAACACACCGCCAAGACGTTCTCAAGATCTGAACCAAAGAGTTCCCACTCACGAAACATCCAGGACCTCAGGTACTTAGCGCTCGCGTCACCTGGTGCTTGACACTATCTAAATGCCAGAATGGATTTTGTGTTCAACAGGGAGCTCCCTTCAATGGGCTAATAATAACTCTACTTCACTCTACTTGAAGCTAAAGCAATAGAGGCGGGCATTAGCGTGTATTTTGCCAGCATGTATTTATCTGGTGCATATGAAAGAGTAAATCGTCAAACTCTATTGAAACAATTAAAGTTGTGGAAGATCCCAGTTGGCCTGTTGAAATTACTTTTCATGCTTCACACAAACACATCTCTGAAAGTTAGACTGAACAGTATGGGGGACTTGACAGATGAAATAGCGACTTAGAGACGTTTAGCCAAGGTTATGTATTGGCCCCCCAGCCTATTCAACCTATACCTCTCAGACCTGGATGATTCCTTGTATGTAGAGAGAATGTTTCCTCCTGGTATAGGGAAGTTACTAATCCATTGGCTGGCTTTCGCAGATGATGGAATCATCTTCTGCTAACTCCAATTGGGAGGAGCTTAAATGGACTGCTGAAGTATGCAGGATGTAATGATCTGATAATAAATAATCATAAAACAAGTTATTTCCTATTTTGGACACTCCACTATAAAAAGGGATATAAAATGGTCCATTGAAGGCGTTGACATATCTGAGATTTCTAATAATGACTAGACTAAATAAAGGAGTATTAATTAGAACCCTCCTCCCCCATATATTGCACAGATGAACGAAATGCAAAATCAGTACTGAAGATGTTAATTAATTCCAGTATTTAAATACTATAAACAGAAAGATGGACTTGATTTATGGTTTGGAACTTAAACCATGTAGCGATACTTTATTTTTTAAAAAAATGGAAGGCCTTATATATGCAAGTCTGTACTATCGCTTCCATCTTGCGTAGCAACAGTAGTGATCCACAGTTATTTAGGCCTAATTTCACTGCCCTCAATGGTAACCTGGATATCTTTTCATATTTACGCAAAATGTATGTATCCATCTAGTGACTCAGTTTATAAAGATCTTTTTGAGGTATGCATCAAAAAGCTGTCGTGCCCATTAGTAGAATTTGTTGTAAATGAATGTGTTGAAAGTTCTCCTCATTGGTAATCCCAATAAAGTAAAAGACAAACTATGTAATTGTGATTGGGAAAGGTACCTACATTTGGATAAATCATACAAATTGTATGCTGGAAGTGCTCAGGAGGTGGTGAGACATGGGGCCACTTCCTAATTATTTAATTAAGTTCCCCTAACCCAAAGCTCGCCGACAATGCCTACGATTCTGATGATTCCATCTACTTCCTACCCAACAAATTGTAGTAATGAGAGCTGGTCGATCGGTGGAAGGGCAACTATGCAGGTTGTGTGTAATAAAAGATGAAGTGGAAACCATGAAACATTTAGTACGGAACTGCCCGCATTTGGAAGTGTTGGCGTTGCGATAAGTGAGTAGAATAGTCCTCAATGTAAATATGGTTACAATTGGCTCCTTGTGGAAAAGGAAGCTTAATCGATTGATTATTGTGATTTTTTGGAGAGATATTAGAGAAATTAAGTGTAAATATCTTACTGTATGATGCGATTAAATGAAATGTTTTAATGAATTATGGTATAGCAGAACCTTTAGTGTGTTTATAGGAATGTGGGTATATATCTGTGATGAATTATATTTTGTAATGCTGTTTAATACAATAAAAAAAATAAAGAATGTATAGCTCATGTCCATTTTGGTCAACCTGTCTGTAGCAGTCTGCACACTGTGGAACTGTTTTTTAGTATGTTGTCCCCACCTTCCTAAATGCCTTTTGATTTAGAAGATGTTTTCAATTCTGATAGAGATGGTTGGGGAAGGTTTGCAGATTTTACTCTGCCGTGCATTTTATTCATTGTTTCATGCAGACCTCCCAAACGTAGTGGCATTGAACTTGGAAGGTGTGGGTGCAGTGGACCTGTGTGGACTGAGCCTGGTTTGCTTTTACAGTTAAACCATTACTTTGCTTTGACGAAGTAGAGGAATGAATATGGCGTAAGCCATGTCACATCTATGCTATACATCTACTCTTGGTATTGTCGATCTGGAGGTATTATAAGTTATTATTTATCTATTGTGACAAGTCCTAGGGTATTCTCACTGCTTCCATGGGGATGCCCCTTCCCATGTGGCCAGGTTGATGAGGCCGCATCCTGATAGTCCCCCCTGGGTTGGTACTCAGGAGGTGGATCTCACTGGCTGCAATGCCCTCCATGGGACCAATGACGATCAGCTTGGGAGAGCACAGTATTCCCCTCCTTCCTTTCACACCCCTCCTTCTTTTTACCCTACTCTGTGCCCGGTGGTCACCCATACATCCATCTATTGATGTAGACTTGAGGAATCCAAGTCATCTAAAAATACTGAGCTGAAGAACAGTGATGCTGAACTCCATGGTGATCATCACTCCAGGCTGGATGGAGTAGTGAGGAATACTTGCAGCAACCAAAACATACAGTCTAGTTGTTGCCCAAAGTGCAAGTTAGAGAAAGGACTAGACCATTTGTCAAGCCTGCCCCTTAGGAACCGAGAGCGAAGTTTGAATGCTGAAGACCGAGAGACACAGACCAGCCTGATTCTGAACCAGAGCCGTCTTCTTTAGAAGTGCTGCCAAGAACCAGCAGACCACGAGAAACCGAGAACATCCAAGTGTGTGAGAGACTTGGGATGCCTCCTGGAAAGAGCTGTGCAGCCTGACTCGCTGACACCGAAGCAGGGATGTAGATGACAACAGAAGCATGGAGAAGAGGTCTGGAAGGTTCCGCAGAGAGTCAGAGGAACCTGAGCAGGATGCTGCGCAGCGGGAACCCAAAAGCATGGTATGGGTGCTGCCTGGGTCCATGAGAGGGGCTGTGAGCCGAAAGAGGGCAATCTAAGGAGGGTCTGGGACCCAAGTAACGAGGTTGATGAAACGTGTGTCAGGGACCCTAACAGAAATATGAGTACACAAATGTATAATACATTCGTAGACACTTGGCAGGAGAGTAAACCAAGTGCCCCGGAACACCAATATAAAGGTGTATGGGACCCGAGATGCATTAAGGCTGATAACATACGGGTTAAGGACCCCAAGAGAAATATGAAGACACAAGAATATGTTGCACTAGTAGACAAGTGTCATGGAAGACGAGCACAAGGGGGTCTGGGGCCCTGAGAATATCAAACCGAGAGAGAACTCAGGATATGCTTGGCAGGTGCTAGTTTCCCGGGAAAAGGAAAGGGATAACAAACAAATCAGAAAAGCTGGAGAAAACATTAGAATACATCCTATTTGGAACAGTGCCTGGAAGGGGGGTACACCAGCTCTGTTCAACTGGATATTGAATGGAGAAGGGGTGGAAAACCTGCATCTGCAAACCACCAGGGTCTGGGACCCATATGAAGTTCGGAGAGGCCTACAAAAGCAAAGCACACGGGTCTGGAACCCAAGCAAGAGCAAAGAAACATATTGCCAAAGGGCTGAGGCCCAGAGCAAGTCAGAGAAAGTCAAGAGGGTGATGGGATCTACGTGAAATAGAAAGGAACTTTAAAAAGCTGAAACCAAGGGTCAGGGGCCCATTGCCAAAGGAAGAGACATTTTCAAAGTGTGACAGCCAAGCCTGGCAGTATAGTGTACCAGACTTGTGGCTACAGTTTTGATTTGGAGGAAGAGATCAGGGGAAGAAACTCCCCCACTTTGATACTTGGGATCTGTGTTTAAAAGACATACATTCTGTTTTCATGCCATGAACTGAACTGTAAAGGTCCATATCCAGAACGAGAGAAGCCTCCTTCTGGATCACGGAGACACCCAGCTTTGCCTTAGTTAGTTTAGTTCAAGGGACGGAAATCGGTTTGGGCACAGGACGGTGCACTTTGTAAGTTACAAGACATCCTGACAGAGCCCTTAGAGTTTTGTTGAGGCAGGGCAACTCCTCCTAAAAATAGGGCAAGGTAGGCTTTTTGTTTTCTTAACCTTTAACCTTTAAAGGTCTTTGCCAACAAGCATGCCACTACTATGTCAGAGTCGTACTTCTGCACCCTTACAGTATATTTGTGTGAGGCAACAGGCTCAAAACACAATAGTTACAGTACAAATGCGATCTCATATTATTGCTGAACTATCTAGAGAGCGTTTAGAATGCTACAGGAATCCCTCCCTAGCCAGATACAATATTGGTTGGGATGAAAGTATCCAAAAGTATGAATTAGGGTGATATTGTAGCTTTTTTTCATAACTGATGGTTCATTCTCAGTGTGGCCAGGGGGAGGCAGCCGCTACCTGATCCTAACTCTGGGGGTGGTACTCAGAGGGAGCATCACACAGGAGGCGATGGCTGTCAGGGAGATGAGGTGACTCCATTAGGTGAGACGCAGTGGTCCTCCCTCTCAGATGAAGAAGACCCTATAGTTCCCAAGTTTCCAATGGCATTTTACAGATCCCTCCATTTGTAAAGCCATTGAAACTCCTTTGTGCAAATAAGCATAGGAAGGACACCATTCACACCTCATATATACATAAAACAACTTCAACTTCTAATGTTTATGATGGCTTTTATTCTTTTAAAGATTCAAAGCAAAACAGCCTTGAAAAGTTCAAAATTCCTATGGACGGGAAATGTGCCACTGTTGCTATGGAGGGACATGGAGGGTCAGCAGCCACAGCAATTCTGTTGGAAGTATAGTCCAGCAAGAGCCCTGCAGTCTCACCGGTCCACAAGAGCTAATCTGATGCTGGAGCCAGTGAGGGTCAGAAAAGCCGGAGAAGCTTTCGATAAACTGCAGCTTCACTGCAGCAGTGTACCACTGTCCTGAGACGCCAGAAGACACGATACCGGTGAGTCTGCCATTGAGCATTGGGGACCGCCAAGTTGTGCGGATAGGCATTCGGACAAACAATTAAGTCATTTGAATACTGACCAAGTCTATTGAAAGGACACAACGTATGCAAGTCCTCATATAAGAAAATGCATTATGAAGAAAGCTGGAGTGAATGTTATCCTCAGCAAATGAACGTTAAGGAACAAATTGAAAGGCACATTTTGTACAAGTCTCCTTATAAGAGAAGTCAATTTGGGAAAATTTGGAGCAAGCATTGCCACAAGCAAAAGCGTACTAATGAAGAAAGCCAATCCCCATATATGAGATGTCAATATGGCAAGTAGTAACTGAAGCTAAGAGTATCAACAGGGAAGAGGTACAACTGTGTTATACTAATACTGAAAAGAACATTGTGTGAAGTTCTGGTGAAAGAAACCATCAGGCAGTTATTCCTTTTTGGGGTTAAAGATACCTGGCAAGAGAGTATACCAGTGGATCTGCAAGATCCATAAGGGAAGAGAACATTGTCAACATTGTGAGAAGTTTCCTTGGGAAACCATCGGGCAGTTGGTTGTTTTGGGAAAAGATACCTGGCAGGAAATTGTCAACATTGTGAGAAGTGTCCTTGGGAAACCATTGGACAGTTGGTTGTTTTGGGAAAAGATACCTGGCAGGACATTGTCAACATTGTGAGAAGTGTCCTTGGGAAACCATCGAGCAGTTGGTTGTTTTGGGAAAAGATACCTGGCAGGAGAGTACACCAGGAGATCTAATCCTATATGGAAGAAGAAAAGAAACATATCGCCATCCTGAACAAAGTATTGTAAGAAAGAGACACTTCCTCTAATCTTAAAAGATTAATTGAGAATGAGCCATTTGATCTCCTCTTAAGGACTCATTGTTTGCAACAAACACTCTTGCTGTTCCGCCTGAAATAATCCTGGGTAAGGGAAACTAGACACATTTTTACTTACTCAAACCAGAAACACTTACCACACACCCTTCATTGTTATTTTATAGTGTGAGGGTCAGATACTTTTTGGACACAAGGACGGTAAGTATCATTTTGATGACACAACAAAGACAGATCTTTAGTTTTAGTTTCCTATGCAGAGAAACTCTAATTAGGATGGGGACAGAAAGGCCTTTATCCAACCCCTTTATTTTAATAAAGATGTCTGATGTTGAAAACCTCAAAACTTTGTGTCTGCCTCTCATTTCTGACCTCTGACACTCCACACCACCAATGCTCAACAGCTGGCTGTGTGCTTATCGGCAAGCTACACATAAGTGCAAGTCAGTATAATTCGCACAGGAAATGTATTTGAATATTGTTGGTTGGGGAATATTAAAGAGCATTGCATTTTTGAAAGGCAATTCTTTCGCCTTTGCAGAGATATAAAGGTTGCTATCCATGTCAAAGTGTAACAACTAGTAATGCAAAAGGAAATAATCTGGAGTTAAATAGAGAAATATCTTGTCTTAGCTGCTGCTTCTATTAGTATTTCTCAATCCATGTTTATGTTTATGTTTATGTTTATATGCTTCCATAGCGCCGTAAACCCGCAAGCATCAGGGCGCTGTGACACATAATAGGTACAGGCTAAATTGGACATCCAGATCTCTGGCTCCGGTGGGTATCAAGAGGACTATTTAAATAGGTGGGTTTTCAGGAGTTTCGAAATTGGAGGTGATTTCCTTGGCTTCTCAGGGTTATCGGAAGGGCATTCCATAGCTGAACCGCCTTTACTATGAAAGATCTGCCCATACCGGATTTGAGCCTGTGTTTCTGTTCGACTAGTAAATTCTTACCAGCTGAGCGAAGATGTCTCTTGGGTGTATAAAATTCAATATTTTTCTTTAGATAATGGGGCGCTTTGCCAAAAAGGCATTTATGTACCAAGGTGAGGGCTTTAAATTCAATCCTGTCTTTGACTCTAAGCCAGTGGAGAGATTCTCTCGCTGTGTTAACATGGTCTCTTCTAGCCAATTGTTTTACAATCCTGACCGTGTCATTTTGTATGACTTGGCAGGTATGTATGTCTTTAGCGCAGCCCCCTATCAAAAGGGCATTGCCATAGTCCAGCCTTGACAACACTACTGCCCTGGCAATGGTAGCCATGTTGTTGTCATTCAAGAACGGTCTGATGGCCCTCATTAATTGCAGATAATAGGCAGTGTTCTCACATAAGAGATTCGCCTGGGCCTCTGAATTAACCGAGGAATTCATCATCATATCCAGCGTCTTTACTTGACTGGAGACTGTAATGATGGCTTTTTTAATCTGGAATGTTTTATATTCCCCACCCAATTTTTCCAATTGACGGCTGGAGCCAAAAAGCATCAGCTCCGTTTTTGAGTCATTTAAGCACATCCAATTGGATTGCATCCATTCATCAATTTTGCTATATATTGCGCCTAATTTCTCGCTGTCTTTCTGATGTGATCCCTCTATCTCTATAATAAGTTGTGTATCATCTGCATAATTGCAGAAAAACACTTCCAATTCTGTCAGTAGGTCAAACAGTGCTCGCATGTATAAGTTAAAAAGCATGGGTGAGAGGCTCGCGCCCTGTGGCACCCCAAACAGAATTTGGGTGGGGTCTGAGAAGTTATCGCCCCAGTGGACTCTTGCTTGACGGTTGGTAAGAAAGGAAACCAGCCACTTCAAGGCCAGGTCCGAACAGCCTACGTTGTCTCTGAGTGCTTTGACCAGCAGGTCGTGGTCCATCAGGTCGAAAGCCGCACTTAAGTCTAATAACATCAAAATCCCCATTTTCTGTCCATAAGGCCCAGCATATGATTTTGAAGGTCCAACATGGCTGATTCCGTGCTATGAGCAGCTCTGAAACCAGATTGCCGATGATGTAGGGATTCTTGTGTTTCCACGTGAGCCTGTAATCGCTGGGTAGCCAATTTGTCCAGTATTTTCAGGACGAAATTAGTGTTAGTAATGGGTCGTAGATTCCCTGGGTCCTTTGGATCTAGCCCTACCTCCTTTACTATGGGTGTGATTGTCACCTTTTTAATTTCTTCCGGAACAGTGCCTTCTCTGAATGATGCATTAATGATCTTGAGTAGTATAGGGGCAAAATGCTCCTTGTGTTGCAGAATAATGTCAGGGGGTAGGACATTTCCCTTCGCACGATGTAGGTTTCATAAGATCAAGCAATTTTAGTAATTCTGGTTCCGTTATTGGTGTAAACATGAACGTTTCCTGACTCTGTTTCTTTTTACACTCATAGGTGCTGTCATCCTTTTCTTGTCTGGCTGAAATGATGTTTTGCCTGGCTTTGTCTATTTTTGCTATAAATGCATTTTGAACAGTGTTACAGTCTTCTTTGGATGGAGCTAATGATGGTGTGAGAGTTGTCGGTTTTTCCACACTCTTTAAAATTTTAAAAAAGTTTACTTGTTTTGTTGTCTGCTGACTCAATTTCCTCAAGTGGTCGGCTTTAGCTAGTTTAATTCTTTCTTTGCATTTCTTATTCGCTACTTTCCACTGTTCTTTATTTTCAGTGGTTTTGTCTACGAGCCATTTCCTATCAAGGGCTCGCTTCTCTATTTTAATTGCCTCTATGTCTGAGTTGAACCATTTCTTATGGTTACTGTTTATTCTAATAAGCTTCGTTTTGAGGGGTGCGATCTCATCTATTAGTAGTTGTATTTGAGCATTATATACCTTGAGCATTTCCTCACAGCTGACTTGCTCCTGAAAGGAGGTAAGTATTTTATCTATGCATGGCCGGATGTGGTCTATGGTGATTTTTTTAAAATTTCTACTGGTGACCTTCGAGTGGGGATTGTCATTGCATGATGCCTGTAGTTCAATATTTAGTGTGACCAAGTAATGATCACTCCATATGCATGGCTCTGTCTTGCAACTGGAGAGTTTAAGGTTGTTAGCTATGATCCAATCCAACTGATTACCTTGTGGAGTTGTTGGGACCTCATTTATAATGCTAAAATCCATATTGGTTAATTGTTTCTCTAAAAAGATGGCTTCCTTATCCTTTTTGTTTCCACGCCAAAGATTAATGTCCCCCACCACCAAGTTGGATACATTGGTAGATTTAAGCATGGCCAATTGGGAGCATAGTTCATTGGCGAAGTCTAAACTCAATGAGGGGGGTCTATATATGAATATTATATTGAGGCATTTATGAGGGGTGAAAGTAAGTTTCATGTGGATTGTTTCACGTCCTTCACAGCTAAAGGAGGCCTTAAGCAATTTAAACGTCTCTTTTGCTATGATAGCAACTCCACCACCTGCTGCTCCCTCTCTATTGGCGTTATATATGATGTATCCGGGTGGGACCGCTACTTCACATATGGGGCCAATGGGGTCTTTTAACCAGGTTTCAGTCACGCAACATATGTCCAGATTTTGTTCCATGAAGTTATAGTACAATGCATATCCCAAGCATCATAAATATGATGTTCTTTCTCTTTCTTCCATGATACAGGTGGGCTTTTGGTTGGAACCCCAGAAGACCCTTCTCTGAGTAAGATGTTGGGAGAAGAGGAACTTCAGTACTACGTCCAGCAGTTCAAAAAGAGTGGGTTCAGGTAATGTTGAATGGTGCATCATTTCTTAGCATATGTTTGCTGGTTTGTAATAACCAAATATACCATCAAATTGTTTTTGTGACAAAAAGGATCAGATGCTTATGGTGGCAAGTGTGACAGCACAATGTGGAGTTGCTGCACATATAACGCAAATGAATGAGGAGGGAAAAACAGCAAACATTTGGTGGCCACGGGGAGCCCCCACTGTGATTGCAACCCCTGGCCATTGTCAAAGGTGGTCATATCCTTGATTTTGCATCCTAGGCTTTACACTCACAGTGTGACACCCTGGGAAAAACGACTCCAGAACCATTATTTGGCATTTAATGAACAAGCAGGTGCTTTGACATTCCACACAGCATCCAGCCATGGCTCAATGCATCGAGTAGGAATGAATTCACAGAACATGTCGGATGCGCATGATCCGACATTGACCTCTACCCAAAGAGAAACCTGAAATGTACAGCATGCTGAAGAAACGCATGCAGCATGCATTCACACTCAATTTGGAGGCACACAAAACTGGGAAGGAATCTCAGCGGATCAGGGAAGCCATAGTACTGTGTCTGTGGGGTGCCGTGATGGCACTGATCCCAACATGGTGGACAGGGTTTATCCGACTTCCGCCCCTAGGAGCATGGAAGGAGCCAGTTCCTACCAGAGAAATACACACAACTGTAGACAAACGAAATCACTGGCCACGCAATAAGGGAGGAAGTGGGACCTGTGATGAATAAAGGGAATTTGTCTCTTTTCACCAAGTGAGAGCCCCTTCCAATGAGACTAGGGAGGTGAGCCTGCTCTGCAATACCCTTTCAAGGGGTAGAGACAAGTGGGACCTCACCAGCAGAGAATTCCCCTTTGGGGCACAAGAACTCCCGTTCAAGTGAGGAACTCCCGAGAGATGTTCACCTTATGGCCTACATGACAGGTTCCACAACATCAGAGGTTTTGAATATCATGACTGGGACAAAGAAACTAGTGATGAATACCGAAATCTTATTAATAAAGAACATGTTCCTTAAAGTTCCAGTATCCAATCGACTGGGACAAATAGATTAAATAACAGACACTTGACGTACTTTGGTAAGCAGGAAGAGTCAGACAAAGAGGTGGCCTTTCAATTTAAGAGTTTTATTTAACAAAAAGGAAAAGGACCTTTCTCGTTCTACAACAGAAGGGTTTGCCCTACCTAACTGAATTCTAACTTGGGTGCTTGTCGTCAGGGTGGTTGTCAACTAAAGTGTCCATCATCGGTCCAAAAATCCCCTACTCTGACCCTATGCCTAACAAAAGATACTCTAAACAACAGAAGATCACCAGGAGAATGACTCCTTTCTCCTGGCTTGGTTCAGCTTTAGGGCTGTTTTCTGAGAATCTTTCGAATTGACTTGTGAGTCAACAAAAGGTGAGACATGGAGAATGACTCCTTTCACCTATGTCACACTGTATCACTCTTAAAGGCTGTTTTCGGATAATCACTGGTCCTTCAAGAGTTCTTGTAGTTCCTCCCAGGGACTTTCCTTGTCATGGCCAAATGTTGATCAGTTCTTTCTTTTCAAAACAACGTTGAGTCTCCGGCTTCTCTGGTCTTCTCATTGAGCGATGAAATAAGGGAGATAAGTATCCTTGGCTTCTTCCACTATTCCTTCTTGTATGTTCCTTGGCTCTCAATGTCTCTCTTATGATTATTGTGACGAGAGAGATTTCTCCTGAGGCAGCCTTTTCTTTTGCAATCTTTCTTTTGATTATTCTGATGAGGAAGGTTTTTTTTATACCTTCCTTCCTCTTGGTAATTTTGGCACTGGTACTGTGATCAGGGAGATTACTCCTGATGCACTCTTCCCATGTGATGTATTTATCACTGTTACTGTGATGAGGGAGATTACTACTGAGGCATTCTTCTCCCTTAATGCCTTCTCAGTCGCTACTGTGAAGTATTCTTCAGTATTGATGGTTTTGACAATGTTACTGTGACGAGGGAGATTACTCCTCCTGAGATGTTGAACACCCTTGATACCTTCTCAGTAAATACTATGATGAGGAAGATTAGTCCCAAGGTACTCTTCAGTATTGCCCAAACCCCCACCGAGTCTCCCGTGACTCCTGTTACAATCTTTCTCGTGGGGCTCTTCCCGGGTTGTTGGTCTTGCGTTTTCTTATTGAGGACTCTCAGCATTTCTCTCTCCACTCCATGCTGTACCGCGTTGGCTCTGAGGCTTACTAGGTGGTTTTCCGCATCAGCGTAGTTGAAGGACTGCACGGTCTACCTGCCTGAATTAACGCCACCATTAGCCTGGTTCCAGATTCTGCGTAGATCGGTTCTCCATTACACAATGGGAGTTCTTAAAAAGCCCCTCACGGCCGATGACCAGCTTCTTCTGCATCCTCATTCCCAGGGTTAAACTTCCTGGGATTGACAGGCTTCACGCCAAGTTTTCGTTTCAGCAAGTCCCTTCTTGCTTTCTATGGTCTATAGCACAGTCTCCGCAGTGGAATGCCAGAGTCTCCCCTTTATGTCGACGAGGCATTATTCATGCTTTCTTGAGGCCACCTCTTCTCAATAATGCTGATACTTATAAAAGGAGTAGTTTGCATCACTCCTTCAATCTTCCTCCTCTCAGTACTTTCGAGAGATGACTCATGATCAACTTTTGTGTTCCTCCTTGGTTTGGTATTGTCATGTTTTATATAAGGAAACTAGGGAATATTCAGACCCAAATGTTTTGCAACAGACAAGTGCATTATCTGCAACAGTTATGTGGCGCTTTTAATTTGCGGGTGATGCTCGATTTGGTGGTGACACTGCTTCCTCTTCCAAAGGTGGTGGTGTTGGACCAGTGGTGCGGCTGAGACCATGGGTGGTGGTTGCACTGCCTGTTAAGCCCTGGGTTACATTTATGTTGCACTCAGCAAGGCATTGGGTTGTGGTGGTGATGTTGTCCTGGGGCAGGTGCTGCCACTATGGCCAGGATGATGATGGTGGGCTAGTGTGGCTGCTTAGACCACAGGCGGTGGTGCTGCATGTTAGGTCCTGGGTGATGATGTTGGCTGTACTCCTAGGCTCAGGGGATTTAGGGATTTGGTTGTCGGGGTGGTGCTGCTGCTGAGGCCCTAGTTGGTCGTGGTTGCAGTGCTGCTCCCATAGCCCAGGGTTGTGGTGTTAGTGGGGCTTAAACTGCGGGAATGCATGGCAGTGTTGGTCGGAGTGATGCTTCCTCTGAGAGCATGATTGGTGATGGTGGTGCTGCCTCCGCAGCTAAGGGTGGTGTTGTTGGTATGGCCAACTGATGCATAGGGCATGGTTGCTGATGGTGACACTGTCACTGAAGGCATGATTGGTGGCTGTGCTGCTTCCTGTAAGGGCTTGGTTGGTGGTGTTGGTTGCACTTGGCCATGGGTAGTGGTGCTGACAGTGGCTCTAGTGCTGTGACCGAGGTACTGGTTGGTTGTGGGGCTTGCACTGCCTCTAGTGTTCAGGGCAGTGATGTTGGTATATAAGTGGTGTTGCTGAGGCCACAAGCGGTCGTGGTCCTATATGTTAGGCCCTGTGTTATGTTGTTGGTTGCACTCAAAGCAATGTCTTTGATGGTGGTGCTGCCTCTACAGCCAGCGGTGGTGGTGTTGGGATGGACAGTGCTGCTACTGCAAGCATGGTTGGTGATGGTCACACTCCCACTGAAGGCATGATTGCTGGGATTGGGGGGGCCTGTTTGGCCCTGGTTTGTGGTGTTAGTTGCATTGCGCCATGGGTGGTGGTAGTGGCAGCAGTGGGGCTGGTGCTGCTGCTGAGGACCTGGGTGGTGGTGGCGACACTGTCTTTGCAGCCCTGGGTGGCGGTGTTGATGGGGCCATTGCTGACACTGTGGCCCTTGTTGAGGTGCGAGAGGGAGGGTGCATGTGACTGTGTGGGGTAGCATGCATGATTGGGAGCACGTCAGACTGCATGTGATGAATGAGAGAAGGTATGTGCAAGAACGTGAGTGTGAACATGAAAGAGAGATTGTGAGTGTGAGTGCATACGTGAGACAGCGCACATGCAGAACCAGTGTGGATGTACTGTGTTTACAAGTGTGCATCATGGAAGCGTTATATGATGGGCAGAGAAAAGGAGGCATATGGAGGTTCAGATTGGCAAGGGGGAGAGGTACAGGGAAAGGGTGGCAAAAAAGCATAAGTGGTGAAGAGAAAAAGGGGCAGTGAAAAGAGAAAATGGTCAGGTAAGTGAAGGTGTGAAGAACTGGCAACAGGGGTAGCACAGAGAGGAAGGAGCAAAGAAATTGCTGCCAGTAGGATGGGCAGCCCTGGCGAGGTAATGTTCACGAGGGAAGGACGCAGATAGGGCAAGGTGGCGGCACATGAAGGTCTAATATGAATAAGGACATGGTATTTAAATTGGCGTGGTTGGAGATGCAAAGGGAACAAGGTGCCAAAAATGGAGCTGGATGGCTGAAAAACGCATTGAGCACCGCTGTCATTGTAAGCCCAGGGTGCATGTGATGGGAAGGAATAAGTAGGAGGGTGCATGCTATCCATCAGAGTGCATGCAGGAGTGGGGGATGTCCATGCAAGCGTGTGAGAGTTGATGCAATATTGAGAACAGAGTGTGAGTGTGCGCATGCAGGCTGGTGTGAGAGTAGAGTGCATGACATTGTAATACGTGCACATGAGGCGTGGTGACACAAGGGGTATTAGAATAGATACATGGAGGCCGAGGGGAGGCACAGATTGCCGATGGGGCGAACACGGGAACCAAAGAAAGGGGGAAGATGGCAAAAAGAAGAAAGTGTGTACATGGGCCGTTTCTCTTTTCATCCTCAACTAAGTAGTGAAAAGCGAGCAGAAGTAGGGAAAGGAACAAAGAAAAAGAAAGTGTCAGCGGTGGGGCTGACGAGCCTGAGGAGGGGTGTCACAACAACGATAATGGAGGGCCAGATTACCTTTTTAGGTGCGGCCAGGGGTCTTCCTGTTGCATGTCACAGCGCCAGATAAGAGTTCACAGGACAAGGCTCCAAAGGTTTCCAGACCTTCATTTTTAAATTGGCCTACTGCAAGTTGCTCAACAGAGACGGGCTCAGGGCCCGCTGAGCTAAAATGGAAACTTTTGTAATGGGTCCAAACAATGTACTCTCCATTTGCTTTTTGTGTGCTCTGTCCCTTAGTTTACACCCACCCCAGCCCTCCAGTTGACACGCTGACTCCTCATCCCAAAACGGAGGTATTCACAGGCTCATTAAACTCTGCATATTAAAAGAATAAAGTCGGGCTGTTGTGAAACACTCGCCCTCCATGCAGCTAGCTGCTTATAGGAGGAGGATCCTTAACATATGGATTTTTGTTGACATTAACGTATATTGAGTGGGAATGGTGTCAAACAGCTGATTTTGCGATTTATTGCAAATCGCAAGATCACGATAAGTTGGAGGGTATGAGTATTACAATAACAGAGAGAAGTCTTCTCAGGTTGGCTCTTGGAAGACCTCAGGGATTGCATGTTCTCAAAGGTAAGGGGATTTGGGAGTTCCATCACAGAATGGGAGTCACTGTCCCCATGAGGGGAGTCTGTCCCTGTGAGGTCCCACATTCCGCCACCCTTATGGGCATTGCTTCGTAGCGGGCTCACCTCCCTAGCTTCACATGGATGGGCTCCCTTGCCTCACAGGGATGGGCTCCCTTCTGGGGAGAATTGACGAGATCCTGGGAAACGTCATTCAGTATAAAATCTAGACAGGAAATGTACATTCCCTTGTTCCCTCCCTTTCCTATGTTCAACAGAAAAGCAGTATGGTTGGAGATCTAAAATCCAACGCATTATACAAGGATTCGTATCATTCCTTAAGCTTTATACAAAGATTTGTATCATTCCTTAAGCTTAGCCAAGACAAAGGGGAATGATCAGTCACTAACCTGAACTTGCAGCCGATTAGATAATACTTTACATATGATACAAGGATTCGTATCATTCCTTAAGCTTTATACAAGGATTCGTATCATTCCTTAAGCTTTATACAAGGATTTCGTATCATTCCTTAAGCTTAGCCAAGTCAAAGTGGAATGATCAGTCACTAACATGAACTTGCAGCCGATTAGATAATACTTTACGTATGCTATGGCCCATCTGATAGATAGGGCCGCTAGCACAATAGTGGCATAGTCCTTCTCTTGAGAAAAGTGTTTCCTGCTAATGTAAAGGAGAGGGTGTTCTACTCCTTCATACTCTTGATAAGAACAGCAACAGAGCCTACTTTGGATTCATCTGTCTGTAGGATAAACTCCCTGTTGAAATATTAGGGACCTCGAGGACAGGCTCACTACATAGTGTATGTTTTAACATGTTAAAGCTATCCTGATCTTGCTTCCCCCACCAAAGTTTCTGCGGCTCTGCATTCTTTTTTGTTGTTGAATTTTTTGTATTATTATAATGAAAGGTTAACATACATGACCCTGTGCTTAAATTCTACTTTACATTCAAATAACCGTTTCCGACATCGTTCCATGGGGACGATTGCAGCTCCTCTAGTACATCAGTGGCTGCGATGAGCCTAAAAAGGCACAATGAGAGACATCGGGCCTCATTACACGGTAGGCGGTAAGGGTTTACAGGAACCGGTATTTTACTGGTACCGGTAAACCCTTACCGCCTTACTACGAGGTCCCTTTGCGGGTTGGGGAATTTAACGCCTGCTTTTTGCAGGCATTAAAAACCAACCCGCAAAGGGACCAGGGAGCTAATTACGGTACCGCAATTTGCGGTACTGTAATTAGCGCCTTCCCCATTCCCATAGAGCCCTATGGGGCAAAAATGGGAATGGGGAAGGGCAATGGGGGAAGGGGGAATTACCGCCCCACCAACCTTGGAATAGGGCGATAATTCCCCTTTCCACCAAGGCGGTGCCGGTATTTTACCGGCATGGACCAAGGTGCTAACAGCACCTTGGTCCACCCCCATCCGTGTAATGAGGCCCATCATCTTATATCAACCTGAAGACACATTCTTATGACATAATCCCAAACCTACACTGTCCACAAGGATCCGAAAAGTCCACCAGTTAATAACCTTAATATGAACAGTAACAACTGGCCTAAGTAAAGATCACCAAACCTAGAGGAAAGAGGATATAATTACGCTAGCAGCAATCGTATCCGTCAGCTCTATTATCCTATGTGCTAGGCATGCTGAGGAGTAAGAAAAAGTGATAGAAAGAGAGAAGGGAAGTCAAATAGAATTAAGGGGGTGTGAGACAGGCATGCTATCAAGAGAGACACAAACTCAAAAGTGACAGTTTGCAAAACTTTATTTAATAAAGTTCTGGGGTTGGTGTAATACCTCACAGGCCCTAACGCTAAAGGGAATGTTCCCTCAATTCATGTTTCTAAGGCCAGTCGATGTCTGCAAGTCCAAAACAAAATCTGTCTGTGTCTAAACGTATGCTTGCGCACACTTTTTGACAAAATGTGGTAGGAGGTCTTCTTAAAAGAAAATAGTGGTTCCAAAAAGAAATATAAACTAAGGCTGGTTTTAGCTTGTTTTCCCACTAGGTTTAGTTCTGCTAATGTCATAGAAATGGTGCAATCAAACAGTGTTGTTCATGAAACCTGATCCACAGTATTCCTGCAATATTTTCAAACAAGTTTCAAGGTCTCTTGTTCCTTGGTATTCCCTTCACAAGCTTCAATTCTTTCAAGTTCAAACAGAATACAACACAGTTCCTTGTAGGCTTCTCAGGGTTCCCTTCCCCAAGCTTATGCCTCTTTGTTTAATAAAATAAGTATTCAGCCATAGTGGACCTCCCAGGGTTCCCTTGCCCAGGTTTAGGCCCCTTTGATGCAACACACAAAAGTTCCTCTTGTCAGAATGCGTCCTTTGTTAATCACAGTTCTTTCCAGGGCAGTATCAGAGACTTTCGAGAACCCCAGGCTCTTTGATCCTCCTTGGCGTGACCACTCTGATGAAGAACCCCTCTCCTTTTCTTCTACTTTCATAATCTCTCTCAACTTTCCTCTGTTGGGGTTTCGTGTACACCTTTTCACAATGTCAATAGCTTTCATACTTTTCCTGCTTTACTGGGCAATTGCACTTGCACCTGTTTCTTGCTCCTTTTCACTTTACTGTGCCTCTTGCACACTATTTCCTTTTTATCATGCTCACTCACACTCTTTTGTTACTTTTGGGTCACTTGCACCCTTTCCTTGCTTTTGGGTCGTTTGGCCCCTCTCTTGCTTTCAGGTCGCGTGCACCCTTTCATTGCTTTCAGGTCCCTTGCACATTCTCTGTGTTTCTTTCGTTTTTCTTGTTTCAGTGCCTCTAGCGCCTTTCACTTTTAAAGTTCTTTTCTCGTTTTAACTCCACGCATCTAGCACAGTAAACCTTGCTTCCTTTCTGCCTTCTTTCCTTTTGCAACACTTGCAATATGCTTTTTTTAAAAACTTTCTTTACTTTCATGCCACTTGCAACAAGGTTTCAGTTCTGCTCCAACCAACCCACACACTACAGAGTTTCTCTCTTCCTTTCTCATGAAACTCACCAGAAAGCACAGCGCTGGCAAGTGGTCTTCCTCCTGTTACTTGGGTCGAGGGCAGTGTCTCACCACCTTCCCCTCTGACACCCTTGAGACCAGCACAAGTCCAAAGGGAATGAGCAGTTCTTCAAACACGCCCAGCAGCTTGCAGTCGAGTACCTCACTCCGGCTCCTTGGAGACACAGCTCCCTAGCCATGCTGCACCCCCTGTGGCATACGTGGTCAGCTTCTCGGCACTCCGTTCTTCTCCAGGTTCTTCCGGGCTTCCTCACTGTTTCCTGCTGCTGCTTGGCTGCTGTGTTCAACACTGCATCTCCAGCTTGTTCCTTCACCTGTGCAGAACCACACCTTTTATAGTCCTCAATGAAGTCAAGTGTAATCAGCTGTGCACAGTTAGAGAAGAGTGCCTGACCTTTGCTGACTCTATTAGTGGGACAGTTCAAAGGTGTTAGATGATAGGCCTCCTTTCGTATCCCTTTGTTATTTCTATGGGTAGTCCTCATTGCTCTTGATCACCTCTTCTTCATCCCAGTACGTATTTTGAATTGGGAGGGGGAGATGGGGTGTGATTGGAAATACCCATTTCAGAGTGAGGGGGAGTGGGTTGGTGTACAATTAGGAAAGCAGCTATGTCTCACCCTTGGATATTCTCCTCCCAATCCCCTCTGACCCTCCAATCAGGTGATCCTTCCTCGCTTGTCCACCCACAGGGTCGGCATCCAAAAGCGATAGCCCTTCCTTGGCCACCTGAATGGAAGATCCCAGGGGAGTAGGTGGGAGAACACCATCAGGTTTCTCACACAGGGGAAAAGAAATTCTACCTTATGAGGGTAGAGGAGAAGGAAAGAGAAAGAGAGAAATAAAACAGGTAACAATGTTAATCAGCCATAGGTCCTGCAGCAGCAATTGATGACCAAAATACTTCATCAGTTTACTACAGTTCTACACAGTTTAGCATGAGCGCATTGGTATGATGCACTTCTCCTACTCCTTTCCAGCATCCCCACAGCTCCTTTCTCCTTTTTTTCATTTCCCTTCCCTATCCCTTTATGTTGTCAATTGCTTAGAATCCTACAACGTTCTAGATTTGTTATGATGTAGTCTCCAGGTTATGCAATGTACAGTTTGTCAGTTGGTGGAGATGACTTGATGGAGATGGCTGCAGCCATACATGATACCACATAAACTTAAATAAATGACTGTACCTTCAGTGCTATGCACGTAACGTCCAGTCATTTCTCTGGCGACGAGGTTGTTAGAACTAATGTCCAGGCATGAATATATTTATAAGTCCTTTAATCAGTAAGAGATACAAAGACAGCAGGCACCCCCGTGAGAGGCAGGCTCCAACTGACCACACTGGAATGTAACAAACACCCCTGTGAGAGGCAGGCTCCAACTGACTACACTGGAATGTACAGTAAAATGAAAACACTCTAAATAGAATTACATGACATCACAACATCTCTAATCTGCTAAGTCTTAGTCTAATGCATGTATGACCAATTAATGAAATATAAAAGATACACCAGAACAGAGGTCTCTCCTCTCTGGCTGCAGCAGAGCACAGAGGACAGCTGTGCCCACACATTAACTTTCATCAGACCGCTGATGTATCAGTCTCATAGAGAGGTGTATCCAAAGACTTCCAGGAGATTGCAGGGAACGAACCGCAGAGCGGAAAGGACGGAACACACCCTGATCAATGGCAGGCACCACTGCTGCAGAAGAGTGCATCACAGAAGGTGAGCTGCGCAAGCCGCGAACCGTGCCGGTCAGTTGAAGGGAACTGGCTGCCATATGCTAGGCTCATTACCCCACGTACGGCGCTCTAAGAGTTGCGTAGCTTACGCTAGGTGCGTTGAAGGGGTGAGCAGCAGGAGATTAGGCTTGCATTACGCATCCTGAGAGCATTGCGTATTGGGAAAGCTTGCATCAACCAGGCCATCAAGCAGCGTTGCGGAGGCCTGTGGGCGTCAACACTGTCTGTGCTTACAACATCCCAGAGGGCAAGGAAGGCCCATTAGAGAAAAGGACCTAACAATTTGTACGCCGACATGAGCAGAAGGCCATATTGGTGTTGCTTAGCGTCCTGTTGCCACAGCAACATAGGAGTTCACTGCTTGACCACAGAGAGCACTGCTCAGGTTAGCAGAAGCTCTGAATAACACCGGATCAAGAGGAGGATCATTGAACAGAGGGCCCCATCTTCAAAACAAAAACAAGAAAAGAAAAAGAGTAATGAAAGAAACAATAATAAAGAAAAGGGGAAGAACAAAGAACAATTTTCTTGCCTCTTTCATTCTATTTCTTTTAATTTTTAATTTTTTTTCATTTGGCTCCAGGAAAGGAGAAACACAAGGACTCATACAAGGCCTCATCATGGTTAGCATACCTGCAACAGTCTTTTTCCTTTTGCACCCTGGAGAACCACTCATCAAGTGGTAGGAGGACATTTTGAAATTCATGTTGGCAGAGTATGGGCCAAATTATTAGATTGAGAGAAAAGTTGCTCTCTTGTACCATTGTCTAGGCAGCGCAGGACAGGGTGTATTTGAAAGACTTCCCGATCCTGTGTAACCAAGTGATGTCAATTCCTGGAATAGCTTTATTATAAGCATAATAAAGCTTGACAAACACTACAAGGTCAAAGAGGACTTTGGCCAGGTGCCATTTCGGCACCAGAGAACAAGAGTGGAGAGACTATTGAAGACTTGGTTACGGCGTTACATGGTCTTGCGATAAAGTGCTGCTTCAGTCACTGTCATGATTAGAACATTTGGGATCAACTAATGATCAAATGCACCGATCATTGAATCAGGGAAGACCTTGGGAAAGAACTTGGCCCAAACCTGGACAGGAACTAATGAAATTGCTAAGCAGGGGGATCACACGGCACAGTGCATCAAACAACTCAGTGCAGAAACGGAGAAGATCACCATTGATATGGGTCATACAGCAGTCAGTGCAATCTCTGCGGGAAGGAGCAAGAAGCAGAGGAACAAGATATATAGTGAGGCGAAAATGACAGACTCTAGGAAACCAAAGAATCTGTGAGGGAGAAGAGATTACAGCGGGTTTTGGAGGAGTGAAGGGCGAGAGGATGATTCACACAAATGAGAGATTTGTGATTTTCAGCAAAAAAGATGTTTCTGACGTGGGAGTTCACAGCACCTTGCAAACTCTCAGGAATGCACTGCTGTGTATGTTGAGTGTTGAGCATGTGGAGGGATGGGTCACTGTCACACTCCCCTGTGTCTCTGCAGGAGGGATGGACGAGCCTCCCTTGACACCAAGTCTTCACTTCCCCTGTTTCACCCAGAGGGATACCTGTCAAATACAAGGTGTACACTCAGACCTGAATTCACCCGATTCCCTTGGGCCCTTCCCTTTTCTTTACTGTGTGCTGTGAGGTCCCCTTATAGGCTTACCGTGATTTTTAGTAGGGTGTGCACTCCATCCTGCATTTGCATGGGCGCGATTCACTCATGTGATTGGTGCCAATGTCTGTAGGCTGAGTTCAGATGCCAAACACTGTTTTATGCCTTCACAGCAAGGCCGAGAGTTCAAGGTGCCAGTTTCTTCACTGGCTATAAAGTCCTTCCCATAAGTGAATGTTGCGCAGAGAATGTTGAGTGTCCAGAATTGTCCGTATTGTCTTTGTTTGGTATTTTTGTGGGTGAGTAGCGCTGCATGTAGAAGGTAGCTGCTGGTAGGCTTGCGCAGCGCCTTCAACTCGAGCGTGACTGGTAAGGTCTCTCTCTTTCCCTTGAAGGAGAAATTATGTGGTATTAGCACCTCGAGTCCGGGTTCAGCGCTACTGGAGACTTGATGGTTAGGTACGTTTGCACGGAGGCTTTTGGTAAGTATGCACCGCGTAGAGAGAGAGAGCGCAGAGAAATAAGTATCTGCGTTATTGGAGCAAGCGCAATGAATAATGTCTCTTCTTTTTACAGGGGTTTGTGCGCTCATGCAACTAACCTGGATTCCAGCATTGCGGGAAGATTCGGTGAGTATGCGCAGCATTACTGATGTGCGCGTGTTAACGCTGTTCTTCTTTGTTCTTACAGGTGCCGGTGTATAAGTCCCCTCTTGACTGGAGATAGCTGCAGCGGGGAGTAAGAACCAGGTAAGCCAGAGCGGGTAAGCAGAAGCAGGACGATCCGGAGCAGGTAAGCAGAAGCAGGATGATCTGGAGCAGGTAAGCAGAAACAGGATGATCCGGAGCAGGTAAGCAGAAGCAGGATGATCTGGAGCAGGTAAGCAGAAACAGGATGATCCAGAGCACGGCAAGTGTGTTGCTATACAGCTCACAGTAAGCAACACGAAGCACTGACGAATCTTGGGTGTGGCATATACAGCCAGCCACACCCAAACACTAGAGAGCTGATGAGTTATCATGCACTTCCTGTTTGGCAACAGGAAGTGGTAACCAGGAAGTTACTACAAACACTAGGAAGGAATGAAAGGAGGGATTTGTTATGTGTTCTTTGTGTGGCAATGCCAGGCCTGCCAAGCCTCCACCCAGCTTGCCCCAACTACCTGCCTGATACCTATGACAGTCACCTGGCAAAATGCTGCATAATGTCACCCTCAGGAGGGAGTGTGCATGAGAATGAGGGTGACAATGACAATTCAGACTGCAAAGCTGAAGATGGGGTGCAAGTGATCCAGGTCATTAATGCTGTCACTGGTGTGAGAAACCCAGATCTTTGATTAGAATCAATGGGCGTGAGGTTCTCATGTTGGTCAACAGTGGTGCCGACTATAACCTCATTGGCAAGGATGCATGGGAGAGAGTCTTCGGAAAGTGCGTGCTCAAGGAAGTGTCTGTCAAAGCCAGTGCATACAGTGAGAGTCCCATTTGCATCATTGGGCAGATGCATGTAGAGCTAGAATTCCAAGGGAAATGTGCCAATGGGAAATTGTATGTGACAGATGTAGGCAGGGACTTACTCTCATGGAGTAGTCAATCTGCTTTAGGGATTAAACTTGATCCCAATACCAATCAGCATGTATATACAGGAGTGATCAGTGGTGAGGATGTGAAGGAGAAGTGTTCTCCAGCAAGTGTGTCAGGTGTGAGTTGTGAAGATGTTTCCACATGGGCACATCATGTCTTTCAAGAAAGAGTGGGCTGTATGTCCAAGTTCATGCACAAGATTAAAATCAAACCAGGGTCTGTTCCAGTGGCAGCTAAAGTTCGATCAGTTCCGGTGGCCTTGAAGAAGGAGGTAGAAAGAGAACTTGAGCGGACGACAAAAGCTGGAGTAATTGAGCCCACCGAAGTTTCGAAGTGGGTGAGCCCCATTGTGGTAGCTCTCAAAAGCAACAGGGCTGTTAACTTATGTATAGATCTTAGGAGACTAAATAGATGTGTAAGTGCAGAGCGGTTCCCATTGCCAAAAATTGATGAACTCATATCTGATTTGTCAATAGCCAAAGTATTTTCATTGCTATATTTGAAGTTGGCTTATCATCAAATTTTGCTACACCCTGATTCTTGTTATCTAACGACATTCTTTACCCACGTAGATATGTTCAGGTGCATGTGCATGCCATTTGGATTAGTTTTGGTGGCAAGTATGCTCCAGAGGGTCCTGCACTGTTCAATTGATGTTCTGGCAGGAGTGAAATTCTAGCAGGATGACATTCTGATATGGGGTCAGTATGTGACTAGTCATGATGTGAGATTTGCCAATGTTCTGGAGAAGTTGGGTGAAACTGGGCTCACTTTGACCGTGGAGAAGTGTTTCTTCAGGAGAAAGGAGGTGGACTATCTAGGATACAAGTTGACAGGACATGGGCTAATGCCCTAAATCAGTGCTGTGGAAGGGATCTCGGAATTGCCGGCTCCCAAGTCCAAGATGGAGGTCTCCTCTTCGTTGGGGCTTGTGGAGTACTATGCTAAATTTATCGAAGGTCTGGCGAGTAGAACCAGCGAATTGAGGAAACTCACAAGAAGGGGACAATGTTTTCTTGGTCAAATGAGTGTGGCAAGGAGTTTCAAGATATTAATGTTATGTTGCATCTTAGTATGGTATGATGAGCTAAGAATATGATGTACCCAGCACTCTATATGGAATGTTATTGGATTAAATGATTCTAGGCATAGCGGTTGGAGCCATCGTGAAGAGAGTAGCTGTGCTGGGGATCTGTGCAAATGTACTTGATAATAAAAGGTTAATAACCACGTTTGGTGTTCGTGATCCTTCTTACAATTAAGGAGAGCATAGTGCATGTACCCGTTCTGAAGGGGTTCAGAGAAGGTCTCAAGGCTATAATACACACCAATGCCAGTGATTTTGGTTTAGGTGGAGTGTTGTTGCAGGAAGGCAATTTTGGTTACGAGACCACAGTGGCCCTCGCCTCAAGGGCTTTGAGGGATGTGGAAAAAAGGTATTCAGTGATTGAACAGGAAGCATTGGCTGTGGTTTGGGCCATTGAACAGTGAAAAGTCTATTTGAATGGTAGGAGTTTAGTTGTGAAGACAGCTCATAAGCCTCTAGTCAATATCTTCAACAAAGGTGGGCTTGACCGTGTGTCTCGGCGTATCATGAAGTGGGTGACAAGAGTTCAGGGTCTCAATTTTGTTGTTGAGCATGTGGAAGGAAGGTTTAATACCATTGCTGATGCGCTAACATATAATCCTGTCAGGAGAGATGGAAAAGTGTTTCATGATGGGCCAAGTGTGGATGTGAAAGATATTTTCACAGTGGATGCGTTGCCAGAGGATATGTGGGTGAAGGCTTGTGAGGATGATGATGTCTCTCAAGCTGTGAAACATAATGTTTTGGGACGTTGGAGATGAGTTGCTGAATTGTGATCTCTCGATTGTGAAGTGATTTAAGTACATTAAAGATGAGCTTTACATTCAGAGTGGCATGGTGTACAGAGGAGATCGTCTATGGTTCCAGAAGGAATGAGAGCTTGTGTGACTGAGTTAGGGCACAAAGGACATATATCGGTTACTAGGATGAAATCTGTTATTGGGACTCTGGTGACCTTTGATGGATCTGGAATTTGAGCGTAAGATTGAAGAATGCGTGAATTGTAAGGGGAGTGATAAGGTTCTGAGGACCCGAAGGTTTTGCCAGAGGTCCTACAGGTGCCGTGGGATTTAATAGTGATTGATTTACTGGGGCCACTAAGTCTGCCAGGATCTAGAGACAAGGTTGTTGTGGTGGCTGACATGTTTTCCTAATGGCCGGAGGCACAAGTGTTACGTGATGTCACTACTGCCAGCATTTTGAAGGGGGAATTTTTAAGGAAAGGTTTTCATTCCACACTTATCAGTGACAATGGATCACAATTCATGTCAAGGGAGTTTAAGGAGTGGTTGAAGTTGTTGGGATTGGACATGGGAAAATGGCATTGTATCACCCCCAGAGCAATGGTTGCATTGAACGTTTCAACAGGACCATTATGAATGGGGTCAGAATGGATGTAGCTAACAATCAAAGTTGGAGAGATGTCTTGTTTAAGAGAGTTTTCCAATATCAGATTACACCACATCTGATGAATGGGATCACTTAATTTGAACTGTTTAGTGGGCGCAGACCCAACACTTTGCTCACTCCCGGTTGGTTAAAAAGATTGAGTTTTGTTCAGTTAGACTCTGAGATCAGAGAACACATTGCCAGACAAGGGGAGTTGTCCAAGGAGAGGTATGATGGAAGGAAGAGGTGTGTCTGCAGAGAATTTGAGCACGGTGCCAGGATGAACATTTTGCTTCCCAGGAAAGGAAGGATGTGTGCCTTGAAGTTTTCATCAGAAAGTGTGTTTAAAAAAGATGATGAAAACTCGGTCAGAGTGTCTGGAGGGGAGATTTGGAAACTGGAGAGATTGGCTTTGCTTAAGTAATCTGTTCAAAGAAGAGATGTCATGTTTTAAGTAATCAGTGCATAGATAGGTTGTGATGTTCAATGTGCGATTTTTGTGTCCTTGTTCACATTTCTGTGAGGGAAGGAGGTGTGTTATTATGCACTTCTCCTACTCCTTTGCAGCGTCCCCACAGCTCCTTTCTCCTTGTTTCTATCCCTTTGTGTTGTCAAGTGCTTAGAATCCTACAACGTTCTAGATTTGTTATGATGTAGGCTATGGAATGTACAGTTTGTGAGTTGGCGGAGATGACTTGATGGAGAC
Source organism: Ambystoma mexicanum (assembly GCF_040938575.1). Taxonomy (NCBI): domain Eukaryota; kingdom Metazoa; phylum Chordata; class Amphibia; order Caudata; family Ambystomatidae; genus Ambystoma; species Ambystoma mexicanum. The sequence continues at coordinate 177,336,626 of NC_090927.1, read as the reverse complement.
GGCTACAGCCATACATGATACCACATAAACTTAAATTAATGACTGTAGCTTCAGTTCTATGTGTGTAACTTCCAGTCATTTCACGCATCCAAATCCATTCCACTTTCCCAGGTAACCAGTGCACTTCTGTAGCTGGATGGTCCCAGGCTGCATGCGGTCAATAAAGTCCTCCTAAAGAGACCAAGCTTCAGGTTTTCGGGTGCTGCCTGCACTTTTCCTCAGAATGTGGTGTGCGTATGCCACTGAGTTCCACCATCTAGCCCTGGACAAGGCTCGCAAGTCCTTCCTGTTCACTGTTATCTTACGCAGCACATCTGCTTTCAAGGCATCAAACAAGTGTCTCTTGGCCTCAGTACCCCCAACTTGAGGGTGGATAGTACCACATAATATGGCTGTCATTGACAGTTGTACCTGTAACCTGCACATCTCCAAAATCAGCGGGCAAATATCTTCCCAATATGAGCATGTAAGTGTACAATGATACTACATGTGACCCGGTGTACCCATATCCCCCTGACATGACCAACGTAGAGTAGCCTGCCCCATTGAATTTGGTCTCCCCAACCTCGGCGCGGTGAGAAATGCTCTGTTGAATATATAGGGTTTGGGTAACTGAAGCCAACATTGAGGTGTGCCTAATGTTCAGCCATATGTCCGGCCAACTGTGCACATGGAAGTCCCCTCCACATAACTCCATCTAAGCCCTTTTAGTCATGAGATTAGAGTGAGGAATCCGCGATGCGGATAATGCTTTATTGACTGACGCTACAGACGAGGGAGGGGATTTAACTATCCCTGCCCCCTACCCTGTCTTTCTCCTCTTCCCTTCCTACAGCTTAGTAGTTGCCAGTAATTCTGACAGCCATCTCCTCTCATGTGTTCTTCCCTCGTTCTATGGCCCACAGGGTTAGGACCAGGTAGCGTTGCCTTCCCCTGGCCAGGGGAGAAGACCTTAGGCTGGGGTTCAGTGATGACTCTGCAGGATTCATCTCTATTATCCTTACTCTATTCAAACACCCACTCCCTCTCTATCTACTACCCTCACTCTGCTGCTTCTATCTCCCTCACCTTGACAAACACTCTCTCGTTCACTGCTTCACTCTCACAAACCTGGTACCTCTCTTTCTCACAAATACCTCATGTTACACACTGCTTGAGTAATGTGCCTCATGAGGGTCTGCATCATTCTTCCTCTGTCTGGTCTCTTGGTCTGCCTCCGCCTCCTCTAACCTCACCCGAACAACCCACATTCTGCCTTTCCTTCTGTCTCCTTTTATACTGTGGTCCTGCTGAATCTGCTTATCCCCCCACCCGCACCTGACTTAAAGATCCAATCTATGTCTGTCTTTTCCCCAGAGACTGTGTTATACTGGTGAGAGGCTTTAAACACCCTTCTAAGCCACTCCCCCTTTTCCAGTGTGATTTTGTAAACAGTCTGTGAAGTTTTCTCTACTGTTTCTTTTTACTGCTGTGGGTCTGAAAGTTCCTGTTCCTGTTGTTGCAGTACATTCTTTGGTTTTCTGAGTTGCTTGACGCATGCGCTTTTCGTACTTGTTCACAGTCTGTAGTAATTGCTGTGTTTCAAGTTTTTTGTTTGTTCTGGGTTTTCCTGGCTGCTCTTAGGTGTACTGAGTGAGTCATGGTTCTAGAAAGGGAAAAAAAGAACACTGGCCAGCTAAAGTGCTAGGAGGTATTTTGGGACAGAGTCTAGTGCCATTAGTACCAGACATGGTACTTGAGGGGGTTATAGAAACGGGGGTCCCACATTTCCCCCTCTCCTCTCTGACAGAGTCATGATCCTGACCCTATCACAGTAACGAATATGTTTTGGCCTTGTGGGCTCTCTTTGGCAGCCTGGTCAATTTCCATTTTATTGCTCCACGTGGGCTCTTCACTCTGGCATGTAAGCAGGGTATAGTCAAGCGAGGAGATATAGTGAAATTTGTGTAATTTAGGGGTTTGTCTCTGCTGTTTAAAGTTGGGCCATGGTTGCTATAGTATGTGTGATTTAGCGACTTGCAACAAAGGAGTAGTCAAGTTGCGACATGCCTTCATTTTATCACAGACCACTTGTATACCCCACAGTAGATATGTGAAAGAAAGAGGGCGTGGGTAACAATAATTCAGCCATGATGAAATGGAGCAATGCCAGCAAATACATCTCATTGGCCATAATGACGTGGTGATCAACAATACAATCTTCCAAAACCTTTGCAACCGATAAAGCATTAAGTGCTGTTTATCTTTTCACATAAGGAGTGTACTCTCCAAGAGCCCCACTTCTAATGCAAAACCACTAACGTTATCTGAATGGAAAATGTAAGAGGGTGCTGGTCCCGACTCCTCTAAGTGCCTGGCTGCCATGTTGATCCCAAAGCCCATGAGAGTAATACTAATGCCGCCCGGGTACACAGCAGCGTCTCTGTCTCACATGCATGATAGATCTGGTCAGACCCCTTCTGGGTGCTCCATGGATAACACATTCTGAAGGTCTGCCCTTACAAAGGATCTTCTGGATAAATGAATTCAGGTTGCTGTTTAGATATTTCCCTTGGGTACCCTGTGTATATGCCTCATTGCATTTCCTCTTCCCGCTGGATTGTCCTCTGGGAGCTGACCTGAGCGTCACTGATCCTTGACTTTCAGAGATGATCTTTTCCGTGATTGCATTTGAAATCAGTCTGTTGTCCTTTTGTGTTGGTTGAGTCCATGGAGGGATGTATGAAGTTTTGAGTAGAGATGTTGGCGCACTGTTTGCTTGCTTCATTTAGTGGGAATTGAGAACAGGGACCATGTACTTAAGGGTTGTGCATTGTGAGATGTTGGGGTCCATTCTGTGTGTTTTTAACTGCGCTTCTGACCTACAGTAAAAATATTTGTCATAGAACCACCTCAATTTTAGGCCAGACAGGCAAGACTTAGAAACCCTGGCTGTTGGGAACAAACACATGGGCATGCTCTAGTTTTGATGTTGCAAACGGTCACATGGGATGCATTGGGTGTGATGCAACTCTCTTACTTGCTAACTCGCCTCCAAATTTTGTCTATGTCAGAATACAATGCATAATGCCTTAATTTCTGTGAACATGCCCCTTTGTGTTTGTCACTGTTAGTTGATATTTGTTTTCAATGTTTCCTTTTGTAGAGGTCCTCTGAACTGGTACCGAAATATTGATAAGAACTGGAAGTGGGGCTGTACCGCAATGGGCAGAAAGGTACAGTAATCTATTATTTATGTAATGCAATAGAAATACAGTAGCTATTTTATTTTTCCAATAAACAAAAATATTATTAAGATTAAAAAACATTCTCAGATGGTGATTTTTTCCCTTTTTCCCTGACTGGTTTACCCACTTTTCCTTGAGTCCTCAACAAAAGACCAATGAGGATGTGAATATTTTTGTGGACTCCTCTGGTTAGTGGCAGCCTTTGTGATTACAGTGGAGTACAGTCTGCTCTACTACAGGATGTCCCCAGTGGGAACCCCTGTTTGTAATTGGCTTTATAAGGTTAAGGAGAAGATTTTCCACAAGAAACTCTGTACCTAAGCAAGTATGGCTGACTGGGCATGTACCATTATTGAGTGTTGTGTAATGGTACATGACAGGAAATGTCAGATACGCTAATAAGGTTCATGGTAGAGAGGCAAAGGGACAGCAAAAGGAGATGGTGCCAAGAGACAATGTTATCAGTCAAGCATATTTCAGGATAAACATGTTGAGTCTTTACATAATGTACAAGAGTATCAATATGTCATATTTACATCTATGTACAGCTGGTATAGCAGGGTGGGGTTTTAATGAGGCTAGGGAGTGATACCAGCCGACAGTAACAGTTCCCCAACGAAGGAAAGGGGGTGGTTCTCAAGTCAGGTTTGAGGTTGAATACAGTGGAGAAGTACTTAATTTAATGGATAGAGAGCTCGAGTTGAGGGCAGTATGTGCAGGGAAGAAGTGAACATAATAAGGGCAAAGGAAGATCAGGGAACAGAGACGCTGATGAGAGCTTGAGTTCTCCGGATGCAAGAGGGTTCATAAAGAGAGGTGCAGTCAGCAGGATAGGAGGGATCAAGCCGACAGATGGATTTGTAGAAAACATGAAAGAGTTTAAAGAGGTAGCATTGTCACATGGAGAGCCACTTCAACAAACAGGGTTTGAGATTTTAGTATGGCAATAGCAAGTAAAGTCATCAGCCAAGAGAGAGAAATGAAGGGATGGAGAATGGTTGAGGGCAGGGTGAGATGAGAATGGTCTGGAGAGCCCTGGATACTTCACATGGGTAAGAGCAGAGTGACAAGAGAAGATTTGCATAGTAGGAGGACTTGGCCAAGTCAAGAACATTTGTGTAGGGCGCAGGGAGAGCAAAACAGGTGCCAGTGACATAAAGGGAGGCACATATTTGATCTCAGCTGCTACAGTGGATATCTAGAGTTAAAGATGAGGGCAAGAGGGCGCGAAAAAAGAAGTGAATAGTGGAGCTCAAAAGGGTCAGCAAGTTGAAGAAGTCATGCAAGTCCTTATCAACGGACTTGCCAAGGGGATTAGAGAGCATCTAGAGGGAAGACCTGACTTAATAATAATAATTTAGCATTTATATAGGGCTACGAACCCTCAGGTATCTGAGGCTGCTTATTATTACTCACGGTGTGTGGTGGTCATGACTTGATTCAGAAAGGGAACCCTGGTTCATAAGTGAGGTGGTGGGCCAGAGTAGAGGGGTGAAAGCTGCAGTGAAGTGTAAATAAATGGTTTGGGGGTAAGGTGGGGGAATGAAAATGATGATAGAAGAATGGAGAAAGATGTGATTCTGAGAATTTTTATGAATGTGGGTCGGCTGGTTGTGGCAGGCGATAAAATTGTGGTCACAGATGGAGAAGTTAAGGTAAGAGACAAAGGGCTTCATTCAGTAGTCGAAGGGGCCGGATCGGTCGGGAGCGGTCCTCCTCTACTTCTTTTAATTAAGTTTTACCGTTCATATACTTTTATTTGAAAAAGAAACCGTTAATAACGGTGCCGGTGCAATCACGAGTTCTGCTCGCGGGTGGCGGTCTACACGCGTGGTCAGACCACGCATGCCGTCCGGCACCGGCAAGCAGAACTCGTAATGTGGCTGAGAGGTAACAACGGCGCTGGTAGCACTACCGGCGCCGTTGTTGCCTTTCCGCCACATTCGTAATGAGGCCCAATGTAATGTTTTACTGGATCCAGCAACGGAAGCATTTGGCAAGTGAGGCAGTGGCTTCTAAATGCGTGCGGTCAAGAGGAGAGGGAGTTCTCTTTTGAAGGGGCCAGACAAGAAGCTATGACTGTCTACGTTTTTAGGAATACACAAGTAAGCAGGCCCTTAAATTACCACTGCACCTGTCAGAGTGGCTCCAGGTCTCTTCCATAGACAATCATGTGTGGTTACTGCTACAGTGCCTTTTTGTTCTAGAGAAACTGTTTACTTCTTCATTACACATAGTGCACGCTCATGTTAAATCCTTTTCAGTTCAACCTATTACAATGGTGAACTAATTAAGACAGCCTTGATATTAAATATTACAGAATAAAGGAACATTTAATTCACAAACAAGATTGAGTATATTACTCGCTATTAATCCGTATTTTCTATTTTGCAGTCACAACACGTATATTGTTATTACTAGTGTGTGCTAATAGCCTTATAGACCTGGTGTCAGGAGGGGTCATTGTCACCTGGGATAATGACCCTTCTCCAACTTGACATGCGGCCCTCGGGTTTGGCTCAGGCCTTTACTTGTGGGCAGGTCATTATCCTGCAATAATGACCCCGTCCCAGGTCTATGTGGTTGTATTAATAAGTCATACATCATTGGCAGAGGGGCTTTGTTAAAGCAGCTTGTATTTGCGCTTTCTTTTCATCTAAAATGACAGCTTACAGGATATGGTTGGTGTGAGAATGGAAATGTGCATGTGCCATGTTCTGAAAGGTTGTTACATTTTGCTGTGCTCTAGAGGTGTCACTTCGCTGTAGATCATCATCATAAACGCATTTATAGCATGGCCTTGGATTATAGTAAGATTTATTTTCTCTAAGAATCATTCAACAGCATACATATAAAACATAAAAAGATATCTAAAATTCAATGTACTTTTAAAACCTCTCATAAAACATAAACGTTTGTGTTTGGCGTGGTGTGTAAGCAGGGTGTCCTGTGTTGCTGTGAGGAGAGGCCGCCATTACTGCTGGAACTTGGAAACTTGGAAAAAAAGATATATATATTTTTTTTTGCTGCCAGAACTTCAGTCCGTTTTCTATGTTCAGCAAATTTCTTTATTTTTTTCTAAAGCACTGCACATGCGCAGAGTGCAGTGTGTAAGCAGTGTGTCCTGTGTACGGGGCGCAGGTGACTCCACTTTAATGGTAATCCTAAACACCTTGCCTCGAAAAGACTCGCAGCGCTGACTTTTGAACTGTGTGGATACTTCCATCTTTCACTGAGCTAGTGCTTTTGGAACTGAATCTTTGTACAACATCCGTTCCTTTAACCCCACATTAACTGTGTGTTCCTCTGCATCTGTGGGGCCTGCCCTTGGAACAGCCACTTTCTCTTACTTATCAGTGCACGACATCATTCAATTTAGAGGTTGACTGGAACTGCGGGGCAAGGGCCCTTTGACCAGTGTCTAACCTCTTTTTGACTGCATTTTCTAAGTATTTGTGGGGGCGACTGGTACTGCGTGGCTAAGCTCTTTGACCAGTTTTTAGCCTCCTTTTGTCTGCATCTTTTAACTGTTTGTGAGGGTGACTGGAACTGCGGGGCAAGGCCCTTTGACCAGTCTTTAGCCTCCTTTTGCCTGCATTCATTAACTGTTCTCAACATCAAAAAAAAGAAAACTAACACTATTCACACCCAGCCGAGTACCCTCAGAGTACTGACTGCACATCTGCACAGCACCCTGCAGCCTGCTTCATCGCACTCGATTTCCTGTTTTTTCTCTGTGGATTTATTTCAACAGAATTGGACTTGTGGATCTGCTGGATCTTAGCCACGACCCCATCTACTACATATCCGGCTCCTGCGCGCACCTGCGCGCGCGCACCCAGCCGGGTACCCTCAGAGTACTAACTGCACGTCTGCACAGCTCCCTGCTGCCTGCTTCATCGCGCTCGATTTCCTCTTTTTTCTCTGTGGATTTATTTCAACAGAATTGGACTTGTGGATCTGCTGGGTACTAACTGGATTGTATTGTATTGTGCATATTTCTCTATCTATGACATTTCAGACAACTTATACAATCCTTTCTTTACTTTTAGATCTTAGCCACGCCCCCATCTACTACATTACCAGCTCCTGCATGCACCTGCACGCGCGCACCCAGCCGAGTACCCTCAGAGTACTGACTGCTAAGCAGCGGTGCAGCGAGTCAACAGGTTACTCTCTCAGCTAGGCAACGAGTTCTCTCGTTTGTCGCTCAAAACCTTTCGGCTGGTAGAGAGTTTGAATTCTACAGTGAAGCCACTCTTAGCTGACTGCTCACGTACGTTTTCAAAACCGTTATTCGATGGAACTGTCAGCTTCTGTTAGTCCTCCTCTCGCCCTGCCGAATTGCATTAAAATGAATCGGCTTACGGCTGGCATGCCCCGTATCCCGACTCACCTAATCACTCAAATATTACTAAAATCCCCAATTAACTCGGGCCTGGGTAAACCCGGATCTACCTCCAACAAAAAAATTGGATTTTCACCCGATATTCGAAATTTTCTTTTCAATACTGAGAATGGTGGTAGTGCCCCGTTAAATTCACAACCGCTGAATACTGTTCCAACACTCCAACGCATCAATGTGCTTTTGTTCAACCTAGCTCAGTTGTCTCAAATTTACCAATGCTCCTTTCTGATGCAACAATGCAACGTTGCATCTCTGTCTCAACTGGCCCCCTCACCGCTGAGACGTTTCACACCCCAAGTTATCTACCTGAATTTTCAATGAAACCAGAAGGCAATATTTCAGTTCCCCTTTCTCAAGCTTCCACCTCAATCCCCTTATATTCACAGGTTATGAATCGTTCTTATGGGAAAAATATATTCACAGGTTATGAATCGTTCTTATGGGAAAAATGATACTCACAATCAGGTTGTTCACCCCTTATCTAATCACCATAATCCCACCCACCCGTTCCCACTTCCTGTCTCTTATTCTACTCAAAAGACAGTTTCTGGTGTATCAAGACCTGTGACTCCACAATCCTCTCACCAAAATGACACAAATATCTCAGCTCTTTCCAAATCTCCTGAGCTTTATCCTACTGACGCTCCCGAAGACATCATTTCTTCTGGTGATTCGGATCGTCGCTAGTTGCCTCATTCTCTAAACCTCTGCCACGCCCATCTTTTGGATTTCCGTCAGTTTCCAATCCAGCTCTGGAAGCTGCTCTAACAGCGATTAACACTAGCATTTTTACCTTAACTAAATTGTTTGAAGTGATAGATCTTAGAACAAGCACACAAAATGAGTCTTTAGCCCTTCTGCACAACAAACTTGATTGGTTTGCTGCAAATAGAGCAATTAGCCCTATTCCTGTATTGAATTTGTTAAGTGCCTCTCATGTGTCTCCAGAACATCAGTCTGTAATACCTTTGGACATACCACAAACTGATGCGGTGGGTGTTGAAATTCAACCCATCTTCATTCTTCATTGTCGCCACATCCTGTTGACATTGAAGATGGCTCACCTGACATCCAAATCATAGAGAAACCACTCTATGATCTTTTCTCCAGACCTTCGCACAATAGAAGGCGGCGGAGAAAAGGTAACAGGAAACGCACCTCTCAAAGTTTCAATGATTGTAGCCATAATCAGAAATCTGATCAAAGACAAAACAAAAAATCAAAAAATATTTTGTCACCACCAAAAAATAAAAAATCTAAATAAAAAAATAAAAAATTAATCGCTAACATTTCAGTACCTCAGCATGTTTCAAATGAGCCCATGGAGTTGCCGAGCGATCCTTTGCCAACCCTACCAATGGCTGCTATTGCCACAACCTTGCCCCCCGATCCAGTCCCTGGTATCTCCAAAGGTAAGATTCCGGTAATTGAAAATTCTGCATGTAATGTGCCTTTATATGATTGCAAAGTTCTTAATAACTGCAGTTTGAATAACACACATGACCAACTCATGAACCTATCAGTGTATCCTGAGGACAGGAATCAAATTGTGGAGGACGTTCACCTTGGGTTACATGACTCCTCGCGTAGTAAACGACAGGTGTTACCAACTTTCCATGTAAATTTTGACATGGACTTTAGTTCCTTTAAAACCCTCAATTAAAGGTGTAAGGAATCGCCTTTGACTATAATCAACCAGACTGAGAGAGATCCTTCATTAATGCCTTCGTCCTCAAGTCTGCTTAGTCTTTCTCCAAAGTTGGCTCAAAATCCCCTTGTACAACATATACCGGCAACAGTCGGATCGGAGTCAACCTCTTCTATAAAGACTGGACCCTCATTTAGATTCTCTCCTCAATTGCCATTAGACATAATTCATGACGATCCTAAGCCCGCTGTATATTCTCCAAATCCTTTAGTTTTGAAAGATGAGAACATTCGCATTACAATGCTTGACAGGCTGATCCTTTCCCAAATCGCACAACAATTCTTACAGTTCTCAATTCCATCAACTCATTGAACCAGATAAACTCTAGCGACATCGATTCAGTGAGATACCCAAATCCTGCTCAGCAAGACATCGCTGTGATCATCATACCCTCCCAAATTGTAAAAATTCTAGTGTGGAGTGAAAGACAGCAATTATATGCCAAAGGTATGCGTCTTGAAGCCTTTTTACCACCTCCAACGAGCAATGAGTCACCTCCTTTGAGCCTGATTCAATCAAACTCGAATTCTAAAATCTCTATTGGCCATAATGAAGCTCCCTGTTGCAGATGTACGAATGACGCACGACCTAGCAATAATAGACCGCCATCTAAATGGGACTGGATCAAAAGTGCTACGAAAGACAATGTTCATATGACAGCTCTCTAGGATAACTCTTTAGACTCTAATCACATATGCTCTTTAGCCCTCTGGAACACTAGAGGTTTTTCACACTTACTTTTTAATGATTCCTCTGACCTAAATTGTTTTGATATAGTAGCTCTACAAGAAACCTGGATTCTGTCAGCTCCAATATGGGTAAATCACCAGATTAAAATTGTTCAAGCTTCAAAACCTGCTAGAGGGCGCCTGGCTGCAGGGCTATTAGTTGCTATTCGCAACAATGCTCAGCTATCGCTTACTGCATGGCCTTCACCCGACCCAGACATCCAAGTTGTTAAACTATCTACCTCTAACACATTACATCATTTGTTTCCAAGTAGTCTCTTAATAAACATCTATTGGAACCCGACTTCCCCCCCTGCTTTCCAGTTTACCGACAAAATTGAAAATATCTTGAATCAAACTTTACTTGAATCTGATATTAAGACAACGACAATTGTAGGTGATTTTAATCTCAATTGCCTCCTTACCCCCAATTCTGGTTCTAATTTAAGAGCTAGCAAATGGTTGAGTTTAATGAATGCGAGAAAGCTCTTAATGTTGAACGGTTCTACGCCTGAAGACTTTCCCCCTAAACCCACTTGGACTAGAAATCTGAGTAATTCCATTCTTGATTATGTCTATATCTCTGCTGAAGCAAATAAGCTGATAGCCTCTTTCGAGGTGTTATCCACCACCTCCAGCGACCACAACATTCTTAAGGTCTCCTGGGTTCCTCATAGTGTGCAAAATCCTGTGTATTTTACTCCTCATGTTGGTGTAAATAATGCCAAAAACTGCCTTAAATGGTTTCCTGGTCAAATCACGAAACTTCACCAGAAGATCATACAATCTGATCTAAAATCATCATCATCTCAGCACATTTGTTACAATGATTGCATTTTAATGTTACACCAAGAATCTTGGGGCTCAACACGCCCAATATTTGTTCATAAATATTCCCAAATCACAGCAATCTCTGTTCTCAAGATGGAATTAAATCGTGCCTTGAGAACATCAGCTGCTAAATTGAGCAACAATCTAAGATCTCAATTAAAAACGAACTATAAAAACTAAATTAAACAACAGCTTCTTTTCCACAAACAAGAGAAAGCCAAACTCATGTTGAAAGCCCTTGTCTCTAAGTCGGCAGGCGAAATATGTAAGGTAATTAATAACCTGCCCCCAATGCGAACAGATCTGTTCTTTTGAACCCCATTTCAGAGACTATGTGGACTTCTCATTATCAAACACTCTTTTTAAAATCTGCTCGGCAACAAAGTGACCCTTTCATAGAGCAGCCTGTTTTAACCAAACTCAAAGGTGATAATCTGGATATTCGGATTATAATTAAAAAAACTAAGTGCTTCAAGAGCAGCAGGTCCTGATCAATTGACTAATGCAATATTAAAAACTAATCCAGAGAAATGGGCTGCTCTCCTGGAAACCATATTCACAAGAGTTATTGAAACAACTCAGATTTTGCCATCCTGGCAACAAGCTATAATTATTCCCATTTGTAAAAAAAGGAGATAGGTCTAACCCAAATAACTATAGACCTATAGCTCTACTAGACGCTCCTGGGAACATTTTTGCGCAATTGGTTTTACGTGATTTTACTAAATGGCTAGTTGAAAATCAACTGATGGACATAAACCAATCTGGATTCGTATCTGGCATTGGTACAGCATTACATCTCTTAATTCTGTCCACTATAAAACAACAAGCCATTTTATCCAAGCAGCCTGTTTTTGTAGCTTTTATAGATTTTAAGCAAGCTTTTGATTCAGTTTCGAGGCAGACTCTTTGGTGTAAACTTTTAAATGCAAATTGTCCATTGTATATTAGGTTTTTAATTCACCAATTGTATTCCAAGACTTCTATAAGAGTCAAACTAACAACCAATGGTCTTTTATCTCAGCCAATTGAAACTGACTCTGGTGGGCATATATGAAGAAGTCAGGGGAGTTGACTCACAATAACCTATGAAGGCTAGGGAAGGGTTATGTTGGTCGTCAGTAGTAAACGGGAGATAACATGTTTCTTTCTCCCAGGGGCATCCCACTCCTAGTCCCTGAAGACCCTCCACCCATGTTATATTGAACCCTTTTTGCTTTCTTCCTGGCACGTCTGGATTGAGCATATTTCCTAACCTTTTCTTGGTCAATGGGACATGAATAACAATATCCAAAAACTGCCCCTGGAATAAAGCTTTCTCCTTGGGAAAGAAGTGAGGAGTACTGTGTCTCGTCTGAAGGTACCTCAATACCAATCCCCAAGGATCCTCCACCCAGGTGATCCTCCCTCTCTTGTCCACCCCCAGGGTCAGGATCCAAGAGCTATGGCCTTTTCCTGGCCGCCTGCGCAGAAGATCCCAAGGGACTGGAAGTGAGAATACCCTCAGGTTTTTCACAGTATCTTCCTCACATATTATCTTTCTGCTTTCTTCGTATTGGCACTGTGTACATTTACACATTAGAAAAGGGTTTATTTGTGACTTAAGTTCCCTTTTTTCAATATGTCCATTTCTTTTCTCTCTCTTAGTTAAGTAACTTTCAATTGTTCATACTCGGCATGTTTGCTGCTACGCCCCGGTGTCCCCATTGCTTTTGGGAGGACTCACCGGTTTCTGTAGGCATTGCTATCTTCTCTCGTGGTTGGCCGTGGAAGGATTCCTATCTGCTTCCTTCCCGCTGCTTTATTTCCTTAATTCGCTGGTCCTGTGTGGCTTCCACTCAGCAAGCCTGTTATCCTCTTTGCTCTGGTAAGCAAAATGCTGTTTTCCTCTTTCAGCGAACGGCCAGGAGTTCTTCTAAGCCGGCTCTGGCATTTCCGCTGCGCCTCTTGTTTCAGCAGTTCCTTCTTCCTCTGGAGGTGAGCCGCCCGGCTCCACCACGCCAGTCCTGACTTCTCGGCTCCTCGTGGAGAGGTGCAGCCCTCTCTCGCAAGTCTTCACAGCAGCTGACTTCCATAACTGTTTGGACTGTTTACATTTCTTGGGCACAGGTGTGTACCAGAAAATAGGAATGCGCTCACTGGGTTTGCAGTCTCTTTTACTCAACATTGCTCGTTTCTTCTTCTTCTTCATCCTAGTATTTCGTAAATTCTGAGAACAGAAGTCCATTGTAAATGATTGACTTATGGAATTTGGATAATATTTTTAAAAGGTTTTGATGGCAAGACAGGCCTGATTATTTGACAAGTGGAATTGAAAAAAGGTGATTTCATCACAGTGGCAAACGTAGACCAACTTTGGAAGGTTGGTTGGTAGATTGGGGAAAACTGTTTTTCATGCTGTTCCTATGAAAAAGTGTGGATACATAACAATAGGCCATTAGGGTTTCAGACATGGGGATGTTATTTTCAAGGGTCCATGTCTTATCCAATGGACCCACGACATCTCCCCAAAGGTTGTCTCCTCTCTTGTGATCCTCCCTCATATAGCCACCCCCAGGATAAGGATCAGGTAGCGGCTGCCGTCCCCTGACTACATTGGAGGTTACCGCTGGGGAATCGGTGATGACTCCACAGGATTCATAACAATACATTCCTATGGCTTTTATTGTCATGCATATCTCAACTTTCAATTAACTTGTATATTTTTGTTCCCAAGATCTATGTCTGGGCCTGGCCTCTGGCCTTTGTTGATCCAAGCCTGCAAATAAAGTTGTGTACATTCTTTCTCCCCATGCTAATGGACCATCTTCAACTTATCTTTTGATGCAGATAAAGACATCTCCATCCCTGACTCATCAAGCACCTTCTGGTGTCTGCCAAATATCCTTAGCTCAGGGAGATGGACCACGAATTTGAGTTTTAAATACAAGTGTTTTAAAAATGTCAACCCATTAAGGGCTGCCTTTATTTACCCAGTTGCTGGCCCCAACCCACAATAAATTCCTTTTTGGTCACAACTGTGGCGTCAACAAAAATGTTTTAGATAGAAAGAAGATATCGGGAAGGTCACTGTTTGAGTGTGCTGAACAGATGCGAATTCAAAACTTATGAATAGAAACTGGCGATTTTAAATGTTACAATTTCTTTGACACCTGAGGCCTTTCACATCTCGCGTCATGCCTTCAGTGATCAATTTTGCATCCTAAAATATATTCACATGACTGGCAATGGAGATTCGTTTTCCCATGTGTTCATTGTTCTAAGCTGCAAATGCACACCTTTCCATGGTAACTGTTTCTATTTTTGCAAAGTTACCCTTTATTCTCTGGTCTCTCTGTGTCAGCAAGGCTACATTTTAGACATCAGTGACGTGTAATGGAAAGTATGCATAAAGAGGTCTGGGAAACCCTCTACCGGTACGAACACGGCCCATTGACTTGTTCTTGGGTGGATTGTCCCCGGGAGGGTCTCAACCACGCTTTAGCTCACTATGCTTTCACAGAAGAGAAATTTCCATACACATATCAGTCTTTTCCCATAGGTAGCTCAGCACTGAAATGGTAGGAAATTCTCCTCTGAACAAGAGTACCAACAGCAACCCTAGACACGATTTTGGTCTAGTCGGGCCTCATCAGTGACGTGGAGCTGTGCCTCTCTAAGCACAGCGAGCAAGGGGTCCACGCCTAGATTGTCCTGGTAACTTAGGGTGAGAACTCTTGTTGGTGCTGAGACTTTCCGGTACCGGAATGTCCCCCCTCAGATACTGCTTTAACTGTAGTCTGGGTTGGCCAGCTGCCACACTGGGATTTACACTTATCATTTTCCTCTATGTCCTCCACCATTTTCCATAATTCTAAGATCTCTTTCCTCATTTGTAGCTTTTTACCTTTCTTTTTAGCGGGAAAAAAAATGTGCACATGTGTTCCAGTATCCCTCTATTGTTCGTACCCTGCTCCGGCCATGGGTGGAACATTCTCCCTTGTGTCTCCGCCACCCACTGCTTATGATATTTCTCAATTTTGTCATTGCACAATGGCAAAGCACTACACATGTATTCTAATTGTGCTGCTACCCCCATTTTAAACGCCTTTGTATACGAAAATGTCACACCATACACAAAATATAGTTTGTCTTAAGCGTTCTCCGAGAGCCCCAAATGGTAAATCAGCTGTAGGCAGAAACACTACGCGGCATGTAAACACAACCGCGTTGTGTTTCTGCCTGCTGTGGCTTTCACTTTGGGTCTCCGGTGGGGAGCACCGGAGACCCAAAGTGAAAGCCACAGCAGGCAGAAACACAACGCGGTTGTGTTGGAAAACGCTGCGGTTTTTCTTTCCGAGTTTCTCAGGCTCCTCCGAGCCGGAGGAGCCTGAGAAACTCGGAAAGAAAAAACGCAGCGTTTTCCAACACAATAACGTTGTATTTATGTTTGCGGTCGCTTCAAAAGCGACCGCAAACATAAATACAACGTTTTTAAAGCTGCGGTTTTATTTCTAAGTTTTCCGGGCTCCTCCAGCCCGGAAAACTTAGAAAAAAAAACGCAGCTAGTGCATATTTTTTTTTTAAAATAAATAGCACTTACCGAGATTCAGCTGCAGCTTTCCTGCTCTGGTCTCCGGTCCCCGTCCTCCACGTACAGCACTAATGAAGGGAAAGTCACCCAGCGGTAGCTTTTGTTTACTACAGCTGGCTGGCTTTTCCTTCATTAGTGCCGCAAAAGCAAAAGCCAGCACAGGAGGGCATCCATTTCACAAAATGGATGCGCCCATGTGCTTGCTTTTGCGTATTTTGAGCTTGAATAGCTACATTTTACATAGGAAGTTTTAAAAAAGAGAATGCTAGTATTTTTTTTTATGTTGCCTATCTATTTTTTAAATAAAATGTTTTACTAGACCATGCCTTTAAAACCTTTATATTGTTCTTGGTGCTTTGCAGCAGAGAGGCTGATACATTTTGACTTGCTGGATGGATATGGATGACATTTTCTAAACAAAACATTTGTCAAGCCTCCACCGCCCTTCATTAAAAAATGAAAAAGTGATTCAGAAAACATACAAAGTTTTCAGCCTGATCCCATTCATTGTCCCATAGAGAATAGGTGCAGTTTCTGAACAGCCGTAGCATGAAAACCGCTGGGCAAATTTGAACTAAATAAGAAACAATGTGTCTACAAAGCATTGACTGTTTTGGGGGTAAATACATCCAGTAGATATTAAAATATTCGACAGAATATTGCCACCTGTTCCTTAAAACGTTTATATATATCGGCCTTGGTGGTTTGCAGCAGAGACGCTGAGAGGATTTTTAGAAATGAAAAGGCACCATTTCTTTTTGTTGCTCGATGAAAGTGATTCCCATAATATTACCAGGAGAATTCACAAAGGAACAAACTCAAAATGCTATTTGGAGGAGGAAAAAGGATGACATCAAACTTAGGAATTAACTCCCCCCACAACCAGTACAGAGTCTAATAACATTCTTGACATCAGAAAGAGACTCAAAACTCTTCTGTTTATGTAGTCCCTCCAAGGGGAAAACGGATTGTTTTGAATGACAGCACTTAGATGGCCTGGCTGTAGGCGCTATACAAATAGCAACAGTAATCACACCAGACTAGAGCTCGGGAGTGGGAAAGAAGACACCATGTGAAGTTGGGGATTTGGGGTGGGTTGGGGAGCCAGTTACGGGTAGAAAATGTTCAGTGTTTCAGGGGAAGACCACTGGAATCTCACGAGATTTCATCGGTAGCGCTGCAAAAAAGGCTCAGAAGAAAAATGTGCGTCACACAAAACGATGACTGATGGGGTAATGGGGAGAAGGTTAGGGAGGGAAAAAGCAATTGAGTGGAGTGAGGGGACCTCAAAAAAGAAAAGGGACACATGTTAAGTGCCTGTGAGGATGGGGAAGACTTTTTAATTCTAAGCATTTTTCCCATTATCGTGGAAATCGGCGAACCAACTCTACCTCAGGAATTTCTGTTATTGGACATGATTACTGTGAAATTATCGCGGGAATGAGGCGTGAGAAGAAAATAGGTTAAACATATGCAGTCCCTACATCTTCTTGGCAGGGGGCAATCGGTGTATCACATTAATAGAGTGACATGGCCAGTGGCCATGGGTAGTGGGCCCAAAAGAAAGATACTGGTGCGATATAGATGCCACGGCCTAAGGCCATATCTTGTGAGACATCAAGAAACTATGCAGCATTTTTGGCCGTGAAAACCCTTGAAATTCAGTTAAAAACCATTTATTAAGAGAGAGTTAAGATGATCAGATGTTGTGCAACAATACACATGAAATTCAGCACTCGCATTTCAATCAAGTCCAGGAAATGCGTCACACAAACCAAACAGAGATAGGGCATAAAAAACAGCAAAGGGCCAGGGAGGAAAAAAGCAATTGAGGGGAGTGGTGGGACCATGGAAAGAGGAGGGGTCACTTGGTGAGTGCCTGTGGGTACAGGGAAGAGTTTGGGATTTTCAAGAGTTATCAGGGGAATACCGGGGAATACCGCAGGCATCGATAGTTCAATGCCGCTCTATGTGTAGTTTGTTGCACTTGTCAGGGGAATATCAGGGGAAACCCGTGGGGATGGGGAGAGAGTGAAAAAATAAGTAATTTTACACATCGACTACTGTAATGCCCTTTACAGTGGCGCCAACAAATCTACCATCCAGAAACTTCAAACGCTCCAAAACAATGCTCTGCGAGCAGCGCTTGGCATAAATAAAAGAGCACACATTTCCACCATTAGACGTCAACACAAATGGCTATCTACAAACCACAAAATTCAATTAAAAATGATCTCCTTGACACATAAAGCTCTTAACAACGCCGCCCCAAGCTATCTCACGAACAAAATACAAAAAAAAACCTCCATCAGACCTATTAGAGCTACCAACACTAACTGTCTGGTAGTACCTAGATTTAAACTAACCACGGTCGGTGGGAATAGTTTCCCTGTGAAGGCGGCTAAAAACTGGAATCTTTTACCCAACAATCTAAGAGCAGATCAGCCGTACCCACTATTCAGAAGGAATGCTATCCAATATCTTATCTCCAACGACCACTAGATATAGGTTTATAGTATTCCCAGACCTGACTCTGGTCCCTCTCCTCTGTCTCACGATATGTTATGCGTACCATCTTCTATGTAACTCATCGACCTGCACGATGATGGTCCTGCACATTTGTATACTATTACTGTATCTTGTATAGTATGTATAACTTTTACTGTATCCTGTATAATCTGTAACGATGTAAGCTTCGCATTATCCTACCTGCTGCGCCCTTCTACCTATGGGTCTGGAGCGCATTAGAAATAAAACAAACAAACAAACCTTTTTGTTGTGTTAAATCTGATCACCTTAGCTCTCTCTTAACTAAAGTTCTTTATAGTATTGGGCGAAGCTATGGGTAAGCACTATGCAACTAACCGGAGCTATACGTGTATGAGTTGATCCTGACACCACACGCTACAAGCAAAACAGGACAGAGGACCATTTCGATTGACAACTGAATTTGGGTAACTTCATGTTTTTGTAAAGGCCTTCACTAATCTTCTCTTCTCCCTTCATAGATCATGGTCCCCGCTCTGATGGTGACGGCTGGCAAGGACACTGTGCTTCTTCCAAAGATGAGTAGTGGAATGGAAGACTGGGTGAGTGAATATCTCTTCTTATTGAAAAGGCAGGGTCTGAAGTATTGGCTGCCAAATAAAAGCCACCATCCATAGGAAAGGTATACTGCAAAAATCTATGCACTATACAGTGCAAAAGTACATTGGCTTTAGTGGTATAAGTGGGACTGGCTGGAAACGTTTACAAACTACACCTAACTGTAAGAGTTTTCTTCGATATGCCAGTGTATCTTGACTAAATAAAATTTGTTTTATCAGTAACCAACATAGAATGAAATGTCCAATTAATAAAAACGTGAAAATCTAAAGCTCTTTGTAGCTCACATCATGTATTCATGTATTGTAATTGTAAACACTTTGTAGAGCCTGTCATCCACCCACTAAATCTAACAGAAATAAATGGCGCAAACCTAGCAAGAAAGCAAGTGCTGTTCAAAACATGGGAGAAAACAGGGTGTCACGAAAGCTGCACGTCAGGGATCACTACTATTTGTACTTAAGTGAAAAACATCCCTCGTGCAATGTTTAACTTTTTTGTAATTCTAATTGGCAATTTATAACACGCTTAATACACAGAGGTTTCTAAGCGCGGACCCGGGGATCAACCCTGTTTTGCTCCACGACGTCTTGCTTCCAAGGCGAGCAAGTTGCGCCTGAGTTATCCGCCCGAGAATAAATAAGAGTAAAGTAAAGAGTACAACTAAGGATAAATTCTCTTCACTTTACGCAACGTGTACATGCATATCACTATTCATTGTAGTGTTTGCCACTGTAAGGCAGTGATGGCGGAGCACGTCGTCACGCAGAGGCAATAAAAGGGTCCGCACCACGAGGGTTATCGTGAGCGTCGGAGCCCGAGACAGCAATACTGATGACTCTGTGTCTCATTTGTACATTGGGGAGACAGCACCAGGACGTGGCCGTCCCTGACATGACACTGGTGAAGGGGCCGACCCAGACATAATATTAATGATTGTGGGAGGGATTTATGATCAAATCCGACTGCTTTTACCAGTAGGTCATTTCAGGCAGATTCCATTGCCTCATTGCCTGTCAGGCGGTCATTTTAAGTCGATCCTGCTCCCCAAAACAGCTGCCACTTTTGCACTCATTATTACCAATCTTTTGCAGTGCTTGTCTTTCGACAGGACTCATGGCTGCCTCTTCTTCCTTCTTTACTGACTCAGGGTCAGATGCTGGGTGGCCCGATGGATTCCGCTTTTTCCTCACTGGAATTTTTGTGGATTTAGCGGAAGGACACTTTTTCTTCTTTGTCTTTACTGCTCATAGTGGTGCACCAGTGTTGGCGGTCTCCGATGGCCGCCTCCGTGAGCCCCCCACCCCCGTGATAATAAGACACGGAGACAGCGGTGTTGTCGGTGTGGGCTCCCCGGTGATACTGATGTCACCGGGAACGCCCCGTTTATTTAACAGCGCACGCGACGGAGTGAACGTCACTCCGTCGCGTGCGTACCCTTAAAGGGCCAACGCCACACTCCTCCTTTTCCATAACAACAAATTGGAAACAGGAGTACCTAACTAGTACACATCTATAAAACACATAACCCTGGCAGTTTCAACAAAAACCCCCATTTATTGACAGCCACCCCGGATCCCCCGTGGGTACCTGTCTTGGCCTGACCATTAACCCCCGGTCAGCCTCCCCGACTCAGTCCGTAACATAGTCAGTGAGACGGGCAGGTTTCCCACGCCCTGTTCTCAGGGGGTACCTCCTGCCACCGTCCCTGGCTGGTGTCCCTGGACCGGGTCCGCCTCGAGCCGGAGATTCCACTGCGGGATTTTCTCCCCCACCTTCATCCAGAGCGCCCTCTCCTTCTCGGCTGTCCGAGCTGTCCACTCGGGGGTCGCCGATCTTCCGGAAGAATGATGCATTCCTGGTTACCGACGACGTTCCGTCCGAGGCTGTTACCATCGACCCCTTGACTGCCACCACATCTAAGGGAGCGGGTTCATACGTGAGAGACAGTTTTCCATGTGGGTGGCGATTTCTCACCAGCACCTCATCTCCCAGCGCGATGTGTGGGGGTCTGAGGCCCCTCCGGATGTTCTCCATTTGTATCCTGACCTGTCTGTCCTCTTCGACCTGCTCATTGTCGATTACGGCAGGGTCTCTCTCTCCCACTTCCGGTATGACATCTCTCGGGCACCGCTGGAAGAGTGCTTCCGCCGGGGCCACCCCCGTTGACGAGTGAGGGGTGGTCCGGTAACCCCGCAGGAAGACGTACAAAGCCCTCTGCAAACACTCTCCTTTTCCATGAGCAATCCTGAATACCTTGTTGAGAGTGCGCATCATGCGCTCGGCCTCCCCGTTGGCGCGAGGCCACAGTGGGGTGACCCGCCGGTGTTGAATGCCATACTCCTTCATGAGCTCGGCAAAACTCTCGCCTTGGAATGGGGCTCCGTTGTCGGAGCACAGCACAGAGGGGAGGCCATGAGTGGCAAAGATTTTCTCCAGCGCCACCACCACGTTCTCAAACGCCACTGAGTCTATAAACTCAACTTCCGGGTACCTCGACCGCTCGTCGACCACCACTAGAAAATGCGTACCTCTCGACGTGGATCCAGAGTCAGCGTGCACCACCTCCCACGGTCGAGTCCCTCGGGGCATTGCTTCAATGGACGGTTCCTTCTGGGCCGGTGCTGCAGCCTGGCACCATACGCACGAGGCCACAAACGCTTCCACCTTCCGCTCTAGTTCAGGGAACCACACCTTCTGACGGAGGCGAGCTTTGGTCTTGGGGGCCCCTTGATGACCCTGGTGCGCCAGTGCGATGACCTGTGCTACTTTGGTCTGGGGTACCACGATCCTTTCCCCTCTCAGCAGTAGCCCCGACTCCGAGAATGTTAGTTCCTCCCTCACTCTCCACAATTGCTCGAGGGCAATCCGGGCCTCACATGTCCTTCGTTCCACAGCCTCCAGCACTGTCTTCCAGGTTCCTTTCTGCATGGCCTCCTTCAGGATGGCGAAACATTCGTCGCCTCTCGACGCAGCCTCGAGCTCCTCCACCTGCATGGAGTTGGGGGTAGCAGTCTCCACGACCAGGCAGACGTGCTCGTCGGCTTCCTCCGCCGATGCCGACTCCTGCGAGTCGTTTCTGGGGTGTCGAGATAGGTAGTCCGCCACATTGTTAGCACCTGGACGATAGATCAACGACACTCCATATTCGAGCAGGGCGAGCATCCAGCGCTCAATTCTCACCGGCGGGCGAGATGACGAGCCCACCATGATCGGCAACAACGGCTTGTGGTCCGTGACCACGGTTACTGGACGCCCCAGAATATAGAGGCGGAAGTGCCGACAGCCCCATAGCACCGCCAGGGCTTCCCTCTCGATTTGGGAATATCGTTGCTCAGTGTCGGAAAAGGCCTTACTGGCGTATGCTATGGGTCGAACCTCCTGGTCTTTCCCCACTTGCGTAAGCACCGCCCCCAGTCCATACGGGCTGGCGTCCACCACGATCTCCGTGTGTAGGCTCGGGTCGAAAAACGCCATGGTGTCATGCGCCGCCAAAGCCCCTCGGATATCGTCAAATGCCGCCTGTTCCAGAGGGCCCCACTGCCAGGTAATATCCTTCTTGGTGAGCGACCTCAGTGGCTCAGAGCGGGATGCGAGATTCCTGATGAAGCGGCCACAGTAAGTGACCATCCCCAAGAAGCTCCTCACCTCTGCAACATTCTCAGGCGGGCGCGCCTCTTTAATGTCCCTCACCTTGCGGGGATCCGGGGACACCCCATCCGCCTTAAATACGAACCCAAAGAACTCGATCGTTGTCTTCAGAAATTCGCACTTGTCCTTGTGCAGGGTGAGGCCCAGCAAGCGCAGCCGTTCAAAAGTCTTGGACAGGCGTGAGAGATGCTCCGTCTCCGATTTGGCGTACACCAAAATGTCATCGCTAATATTAAGGACTCCATCAAGATCCGCCAATGCTCCCCTTATGATGTTTTGAAAAACCTCTGCTGCGGAGGACACCCCAAAGCTCAGTCTCTTGTATCGATAGAGACCCCGATGTGTGGTAAATGTAGTAATGTAGCGGGACTCTGGGTGCAGGACCACCTGATGATAACCTGATCTCAGGTCGAGCTTGGAAAAGAACCTCGCCCCTTGCAGTTCCGCAATAATGTCATCGATGGTGGGGGTGAGGTGTCGCTCCCTCTTTATGGCCTTATTGGGGAGCCGCATGTCCACACAGATTCTCACGGCATCTGGCTGTTTGGGCTTGCGTGCGATGACGATGGGGGACACCCAGGGGGTGGGGCCTTCAACCTTTTCAATTATGTCCAGCCCCACTAGGTTGTCAAGTTCGCGATCCACCAGATCCCTGAGATGGAAAGGAACCCGTCGGTGCTTCAGCGCCACTGGTTGGATAGATTCGTCGATATGGAGCCGGACCGGCTCACCCACCAGCTGTCCAATGCCCTCAAACAGGGATCCATGTTTGGCCAGGAGGACCTGAATGTCATCTAAGTACACTGAGTAAGCGAACGTGACGATACCCAGTGCCTCCGCCGCGGCACAGCAGAGCAGGGTGTTGTCGCTCACCGGTGTGACATAGAACCTAGCCCGTATGTGTGAGTCACCATATTGCACATCAGCCACGAACACTCCGTCTAGAGGCAAAGGCCGGTCCCCGCCGAAGGCGAATATGCGTGCCTTCGGCGCAGCCAGCGCGGGCGGGGCCTGCATGGTATCATAATGCTGGCGGGCCATTACATTCACGGATGCGCCAGTGTCCACTAGCATCGGCACAGAGTCCCCATTAACCAGCACGTTGCACCTGGGCTGTCTTTTGGAGCGGGACTTTAGCACGCTCACACTGGACACGAAAAACACGTTCTCGTCCTCTTCCTCCTCCTCCTCATCCTGAGGGACCCCTTCGTCACCCTGGTCCACCTGGGCAACGTTGGACGCCCTTTGGGGCCGGAAGAAGCCGGCTCGAACTGGCCCCCTCGGCACAATCTTGGGGGTAGCAGACCTGCACATTCTGGCGAAGTGGTCAGCGCCTCCGCATCTACCACACTTGACCCCTGTTGCAGGGCATTCCGTGGGGTGCGGGAGATCGTACCCACACTTCGGGCATGAGGCATTCGACCCCTGCGTGCGCGGGCTCTGAGCGTTTATGGGGCGCCTCAACCCGCGGCCTCTTCCGACCGCGCAGACCTCCTCCATCTTGGCTGGGCGAGCACCCGCTTCCATCCTGGTTGCCCGCAATTCCGAGACCTCGTGGCACCTTCCCAGTTCTAGGATACGAGGGAGGGTGATGCCAGGCTCTCGCAATATCTGGCGCCTTAGTTTCCCAGAGCTACACCCCTGAATGAGTTGGTTACGAATCATAACTTCAGGGTCGTTCCAGGCACACGGCGCTGCCAATCGCCGCAGCCGCCCAACGAACACATCCAGAGTCTCATCATCTTTTTGTCGAGCCGTTCCCATGAGAAAACGTTCATAGTCCGCATTGGCCATCGGCAGAAAATGATTGTGGAGTGCCTCCTTCGCCGCCGCAAACGATCCGTCAACCGGCTGCAGGGACATAAATACCTCATGCACCGCTGGACCAGCGGAGTACAGGAGAGTGGCCAGCTTGCCGTCGTCACTTGTCTCCATTGTGGCCCTGAAATACATCTCCAGCCTATCCATCCACATCTTCCACCTCTGTCCCAGGCCTGATGGAGCACCCGAGATATCAAACTCAGGCATTGGCTGCAGGGACCCCGGTGGTTTCGGCAGGGGAATAGGCGGAGGCGCAGGAGCCACAGGAGCAGCAGCAGGAGCAGCAGCCTGATTCATGGTGGAAAGCGCACAGGCACCCCAAAGGATTGAGAAGAATGGGGCCGCAACTCACCACCAGCCGTGCTCTTCGTGGAAGTGTCACTCCAGCCAGCATGCAGACAATGAGGTGTCCAAAAATTGAGTAGAGGAAGAGACCCCTAGTGCAAACAGCAGGCTTCCCATGGAGTCTCCGTGTCTCTGCTCGGCAATAACAGTGAAAATGTCGAAATTTTCCCTTGGAATCGACATGTGCTGTTTTCAGCGACCATCCGCCGCTGAAATTTCCAAAAATTGTGTCCGGATGGCTCACCGACGCTTTGTTATGAAGCCGTGAGTCTCCGAGGCCTATTGATCAAAATGGCCGCCGGCCGCGTGCGTCGCTTCCTTCTCTGCGGTCGGAGTTCGTCGGAGCGTTCACATTCGATCATCTGCGCTCCCGACGAAACTCCCCCGCCTGTCCCAGGAAGCGATCCGGGCCTCGTCGCCACTGTTGGCGGTCTCCGATGGCCGCCTCCATGAGCCCCCCACCCCCGTGATAATAAGACACGGAGACAGCGGTGTTGTCGGTGTGGGCTCCCCGGTGATACTGATGTCACCGGGAACGCCCCGTTTATTTAACAGCGCACGCGACGGAGTGAACGTCACTCTGTCGCGTGCGTACCCTTAAAGGGCCAACGCCACAACCAGTATAGAACACAGGTCCTTTGTCCTCTCCTCCATGTGTTATTTTCTAGCATCCATGATGCCATGGGGGTGAATCGCACGCTCTTGAAAATAGAGGAAAGATTTTGAATGTTGCGTTCTTCTCAGGATCATGTGTGGCACTTCATCACATGGCATAACTACTTGGATTCAACTTTACAAAATGGAAGATGCCCTTACTTACTGCTTCACGTACGGCATTTGGACGGCAGCCATCTTTGAGTGGCGCTGCATTGCTGTAGTTCAGTGTCTGATTGTGGCTGCCATTTTGTGGTTGGATTTCACTTGCTGGAAATGCTTACTGAGAGAGGCTTTTCCAGAAAGAGAAATATGCGATATGCGCTGTTGTTGCTGCCAAGTACTGCATAGTGTCATATGTACTGTGCAGCCTCATCCATCTGGGTCTGCCAGTACATGCCAAAGGCAGCCTCAAATGCCCTAATGATGCTGTCCTATTCCAGTGAATGGTGCACCTGCCTGGTTTAGGCATCATATACAAGATACAGCCTCAGAGGTCCAGGTGCTGTCCCCGAACCTGACTTTCCCCTTGAGGTTTCTGTCCTTGTTGGACATGGGTAGTTGGGCGGGATGACTGGTCCTGTAAAATGCTTCACATTGGTGGGCAGGGTACAGAAAACAGTGTTGCCCACCTTCAGCTTCAACCCTGTTGCCAAACCTCCTGCTTCGGCGCACGTTGCAGTTTGGGGGCCAGAGTGAGCAGCTGCTTCCATTAGGACAGGAGGACAATATGCAAATCTTCAGTTCTTTTCTATTTTGATCAACTTGGCACTATTATTTATGGTTGTCTTCTTGCTGTTTAACTGAATGCATAGCCAGGCACTTCATCCTCTAAAATCCCCTTCTTTCTGCTCTGGCTCATTAGGCTCGTCCACCTCTGTCTTTCATTTCTTTTGCTCCCTCTTCTCTTCTACTCTCCTCTTCCTCTCTCTGCTGTAAATCTAAAGCTCTTCTAGTTCCTGATACCCTTCAAGATCTCCCTGTACTTGCCTTTTTCCAGTGGCAACTTTTCCTTGCAAGGCTTCAATTATGTTACTTTTACATAGTGTATAAATGCATGTATCCTCTTGTTACACACTACATATCTGCTCTTATCGCTCTGCACTGTCTCTTTGCCCTTCCTCTCAACTCTTTCTGTCACTTGCTCATTCACCATATGCCGTATCCTACTATTGCTCCTTTTGGTGGCATGCCACTAAGCTTCTGAATTCCTCTGATGCAACACTTGACTTGTATTTCAATACTCTGTTAAATCGCTTCTCTCATCCCCGTTCCTTAGATCATCAAGTTGCTGCCAGATTGACTCTTTGTCATAAAATGTGTACTGTTTATATATTTTGGGGCATTGGCAAAAGCACTCTGAAAATTCAACGTAATTAGTACCGGGCGGGGGCGTGGCTTATTCCTCCCAGCCAATGAGGAGGCTCAGAGTGGGGGCATTACCATATGGTAATCCCGCTGCTCCGAGCCTCCTCAGTGCGGGAGGCCGCCATCTTCCCCGCCGGGTTACCTGGTAAGTGCTCCCCCTTGCACCGTGCCCACCCTTATTCCACGGCTTGCGTGCCCTCCCACCCCCAAACCACTTACTTTCTTTTCATTCTCCTGTGTCGGGAACACTACTGTTTCCAGCATGTCACGCTGTGCAACATGCCACCATTGAAAGTGAAAAGGGTCTATTTAGTCCCTTCTCCCCCAATCCATGGTGGCCATCTTTTTATTTTATTTTTTAAATTGTGACATTTAAAAAATTCTATTAATACTCCAGTTCAACGAGCCAGGGTACTAATAGCAATAAGCCCCTCTCTTGGGCCTACAACTAAGGGCCCCGGGGCATTACCTGATGACCTATCCCCCAGCTCCAGACTTACTGCTTAATTAAAGGAGATGATGACAGGGATGCCGTTGAGTCATAGGAAGTGGCGCCTTAGAATATGGCTTAGTTGCAAGTGTCATAGGGAGGCATCTCGGTAGGAGGGGAAGGGTGCTGAGGGAGCCCTGACTCACCATGTTGTGTCCTAGTGGTGGTGAGACAGGTGTGTCCTTGCTTTCTCTTCTGACAGCTTCACAAAGATCTTGTGATTGTTCCTTTCTTCCCTTTGCAGAGAAGGGAAAGAATAGACCAATTGCCTTCCTGCTTCTTTCCAAACAGCCAGTAGGGCATGAGTGTTCCCACCCATCCCACCTTTGTTCCTTCAGCAGCCTCCTATTGAACACTGAGGGCAGAAGGGCAAGCAGCGGTAAGCACACATTTGCAATATTTCTCCGGTGTACGTCGTTGATTTCTGAAACATGGCCACCTATTGCAATGCCAAGGATTCCAAAGCAGAAGCCAGGGACACCAGCAGGTATTATAGCAGCCCCTGCATGACATCCCTGCCTTACCAGCTGAAATCAGGAAGAAGCAGATTTAATCATATGGGCCTTACAGTGAGAACACCTGCTGTCTGTCCCAGAACAAGTACATCTTGCATTGCTTTCTGTAATATATCAAAGAGTTTAGACTATAATTATTCAAATTTGTTCTCGGGTAGCATGCACTTAGTTTATGTGAGCCCCCAAGATTCTTTACAGGAGTTAATTAGAAGTAGGTCAGGGTAATTTTGCTCTGATGTCAAACTGTGCCAAGGAAATGCTCTGGTACTGTGAGCGGAAAGATTAAGTGGGACTAGAGGCTTGCTAAAAAGTGAGGTAAACATGCAATTGGTGGTTCCAGAGATGGCGGGAAGATGGCTCTGGGTTTTGTAGACAACAAAAGCGGATGGTAGCCGAAGAGGATCTATGAAACTTGCTCCCAGGCGACATTGTCCCACGTTCGGTTTTGGCACTGCAGGACATTTATTGTTCGTCCCCGGCTTCCCCCAAACCCTTGTTTTGTGCGGGGGACACACTCACAACCCATGCCCACCACCGACTCCCCCTACCCACACCCCCTCTTTACTGTTGTGTGGAGAACACACCTTCAGACACCGATCTCCAGCTAGACTCCACTACTTCGCCACTTAGACCCTGATCAACTCGTCATCCGATTCCCTGTGCCCTCACTAATACAATTAATGCAGTACTTGCAACAGGGTAGACTAGGGTACACCAGCGTGTAATCCCACCAGATGACATCTGCACAAAGGTCTTCAAGAGTGTGCGTGTGTGTTTCATCAGTAATAACTATCTATTGCAAAAACTTGAGGGGTGACACAAGAAATAAACAATTTTTGAACCGGAGGAATAGATTTATGTGGTCAAAATAAACAGAATGTTGTATAGGGATAAAAAGCATTTTGAGTAAAATACAAGCTTTGCAGCTTCTTTTAAGAAGCTACGAAGCATTATAAGGAACATTCAATATGGGTTTAATGAAGATAAAGAGACTTTTTAATCCAATAGAGTAACTTTTGGAGATAATAAGTTTAAGGCTCTAGATAAGATTTTTGAGGTGGAAGTATTTTAGTCCCTAGTTCAGGAAGTTTCAAGTACAAGATTTTTCAAGGAAAAAACACATATTTCTAGTTGTCAGTTAACATTTTTTTTGGGGTAATTTAATTTTAAGAACATTGGTATTATTGCCTTTAAACATATGTTCTTTGCAGCCAGTAATTATCATGAATCAAAAGATGTTTCTTTAAATCTCATAGCCCCTCATTCTAGCAGGTGATGCTGGAATATATAACTCATGTAAATGGCATGCAGGGCTGAGGCCTCTGGTCTGAACTAGCAATACAGCAGTAAAGCGACAGCAGGGGGCAGACAATTGTACGGCCTTTTTCGTTGGTAGTGTTCGGCTATTTTAGGGAGTAAAACAGGCAGGTAGGTTGCTTAGCTGGATGCAGTTTGTCCACATAAGATATGGAAGTGGGAGTATTTTACTCCCTATTTTTTAAAGTTGGGAGTAAAACGATGTATAGGGAGTAAAGATATAAGCCAAATTCCCAATGGGAGTATTTTGTAAG
Organism: Ambystoma mexicanum; assembly: GCF_040938575.1. Taxonomy (NCBI): domain Eukaryota; kingdom Metazoa; phylum Chordata; class Amphibia; order Caudata; family Ambystomatidae; genus Ambystoma; species Ambystoma mexicanum. The sequence continues at coordinate 177,307,631 of NC_090927.1, read as the reverse complement.
CGAGTAAAAATGTTGTTTGCAATAATTGTTTCTTTGCACCTAGTTATTCATGCACATTAAAAGAGAAATGTGCACTTTTTCTGATCAAGCAGTAATAATAGTAGTTTCATCATGTGGTACTACATGCATTTCTGCTTCAAACCTAACCATGGAGCTTTGTGGGTGAATGGAGGGGCACCCAGTTCTACGTGTCTGTTTCCTATTTTTTGTTGCCAGTATTTTAACTCGCTATTTTTATTTTTGTGGAGCATTTGCCTATTTGTAGGGAGTAAAAGTGGTCGATGCACCCCTTTTCTGTAGGGCTGGCTGGATGGCTCATTCAGTGTCTTAGATTTTCCAGGTGCTTGGTGTGATTGTTAAATAAATAGTTTTCAAGTGTAGTTCGTCCAGGTTTTTTCGACATATGTCAGTGCAGAATTCGAACTTTAGAAGAGTATTCAGTGGTATGCCCGAGCTACAATCGCCCGTCCTGAAGCATTTGTCTCTATTCTACAACTGGTAGGAAATGCATTCTTTGCAGTCACTTCCATACTTTGTTCATTGCTCCCCCCTCCTGAAATCATGGATGATGGGTACTTCACAAAAGAAATTCCCCTCAGTGCAAACTTCTTTCGCCAAAAAGAAGTTGAAGACATAGGCAATACAGAATATCAAATGCAACAGCTATAATTGTATTGTGTTTCTCACTCTTCGGCAGAGAAGTCATCCCTTCCCTTCTTTGTGGTGTAAGGAAGCCATGGTATCAACAGTCATACGAGTGGCGATGCCCCATCTGCATGTCCTCTGGTAATGACAAAATAATAGGGGCCGTTACAGGTCCTTGGGCTTGCAAATAGCGGCGGAGTCCAAGTACCACTGCCGTTTATTGATGTATTTCCACAGTGTCGTCTGTGAGGCAACCTTAAAGCACCCCAACAGCCATTCTACATTGTTGGTGGCCACCTCAATCATCTGTGGCTTGAAGATCCAGAAACATCTTTGTGGCCTTCATCTGCTCCCTGACCCCCAACATGAATCACTATATTATTCTGCTGGGCTTTAGAGACTTCCCATCTATCCCATCACTTCTCACCTCCTCTCCCCTGCTTATTCTTTCTGTAGAGGAGTGGCTGTATAACTCTACGGGAGATCCTGTCCCCCTTCATCCCCCCCTAATGCCCCATCAGCGGTGAGTGTGATGTCAATTAAAGCTGGCCAAAAGAATATTAACTCTGTAATAACAACTGATAATGATGATATCAGCTCTACTCCAAGCACCCCGCTATCTTCTCTCAAATATCTGCTACTGAATACCAGGTCACTCCTTAAACATGCCACAGAGGTACCCTCCCTTTTAGAGGAACACAATCTTGATATTTGCGCCCTGACAGAAACCTGGAGTCATGAAGCCGCGGATCCCACACTGTCACTTGCCATTCCGGAGGGCTACTACATGATCAGACAGGATAGAAGCCTGAACAAGGGAGGGGGGGGTGGCATTCATTATTAAAGGATCACTGAAAACCTGGAAAACTAAGATTGATTCCATTCCAGGGTCAGAAATTCTACTTATTAAAATTGCCATCAGCGCAGAAACCACCCTGAATGTTCTCTTACTATATAGAGCTCCTGTAATGGACCCCACTTTCCCCACCGCCCTAAATAGTCTATTACTTTCCTTTCTGAAGCCTAATACCAGGACGATCTTGCTAGGAGATTTTAATCTTTGGTTGGGTAGCGAGGCAGACAAATCAGCAAAGACGATGGAGAACACTCTGGATTCTTTGGGTTTTGTCCATCATGTTAGAACGGCCACACATATGAAGGGCAATACAATACACTGGATTGGTTATCTACCCTTAATGTTCCTCTAACCAATGTAGATGTGCAACCGTGCCCATGGTCAGACCATTTCAGTATCACCTTCCAATCCAAAGTGGATTCTTTTAGGACCAAATCCTCACCCCCGAAAACATTAATCTCCAGTAGAAACCGAAAAAATTTGAATAAAGAAGCATTATATCCCTGGGCACAATCCTGAATACCGATATGGTTAAATTAGAGGATCTAGATGATATGTCAGATATGCTCATAAAGTCACTGAAAACAGTAACTGATAAGCTCGCCCCTGTTAAAAACAAAATTACGCAAATTGTTCATAATAATAATTGGTTCTCCAAGGAGTTGGCAGAATTAAAATCTAAGAAAATCAAACTTTTTCATGCGTGGAGAAACGATAAATCAGCCAGCAATCTTAAATCATACAAAAACAGTGCGGCTAACTTTAAAAAAGAGGTTATACTAGCCAAAACGGAGGCATTGAATGAGAGGATCACCAATGCCAGATCAGACTGCAAAGAGCTGTTCAAAATATTAAAAGAACAAACACATACGTCAGGTCCTACTCCGACTCCGATTATTAAAAATAAAGCTTGGTGTACAGAAATTCAGCTAGCTATGTCTAACAAATTAGACAAGATTAAAGAAACTATAGAGACCAAAAAACTTTTATTGAATATATCGGATCTGCAGGAGGAGATGACACGGGCCACTTCTAAAGTAACAAATCAACCCACATTTAGTTTCTTGCCCATATCGGAAGAAGAATTAGCAAAAACTATTAGTCAGCTGAAGAGCACAAGTTGTAAAGGTGATCCATGTTCTGCTATCATAATCAAGGAATGCCTACCCACCTTAATACCAGCCCTCACCAAATTTGTTAATGCCTCATTTGAGTCAAAGGTAGTGCCTACCAATTTGAAAAATGCATGGATTACACCTTTACTGAAAAAGCCGAATCTATGTCCGCTCACCCCCGCTAGTTACAGGCCTATTACCAACACTGCCTTTCTTCTTAAGATACTAGATCGGGTGGCGTACAACCAGATCTCTTTATTTATGGAACAGAATCAAATTCTACATAATTATCTTTCTGGGTTCCGGGCCAATCATGGCACGGAAACAGTGCTCCTCGCACTTAAATCCCATCTCATTCAGGGTATGGATAAGGGTCAGATTGCTTTACTGATGATTCTGGACCTCTCAGCAGCCTTTGACCTGGTGGACCATTCAATTCTGTCCACCAGGTTAAAAGAGAATGCGTTCTTTTCTGAAGAGGCCATCCAATGGGTAACATCCTTTCTAAAGGACAGGCAAATTAGAGTTGCCAGTGAAATAGCAGAAGCTGATCCCGTGCTCCTATTATATGGAGTTCCTTAGGGAGCATGCATGTCTCTGTGTTTCTATAACATCTTCATGATCCCCTTCTTCCAGATGCTGGAAGAGGAGGGGATCGTGTTTGCAAACTACGTGGATGACACGCAATGCATCCTTCCTATTTCAGGAATACATCAAAAGGATGAAGCCTCCATTAATAGAATCTATGCGAAGATCCAAAATTGGATGGTAGCGAACGGACTGTCCCTGAATAGTGCCAAACGGAGCTCCTTCTTGTAGGGTTGCCAAACAAACTGGACAAACTAGGCGAGGAATGTAAGAACATTAACCTGGACAATTGTGTCATTAATACACTGTCCAAGGTTAAGACGCTAGGCGTATGTCTGGATAGACACTTAAACATGAAGGCGCAGGTGATATGATATGATATGATATGGCATTTGTAACGTGCCTATACACAAGTGTTTCAAGGCGCGGCAATAGTCGTGAATAGTCTCGTCTCGTCAGCCTCCTATTTCCTCAAACTCTTCTGCCATCTCGCCCATTTATTTCTGAAAAAAACTCAGAAACCTTGGCTAGATCCATTATTGGCTCAAAATTAGACTATGGCTGTAGTCTCTTGGTGGGCATTCCTCAGTCAGAGATTCATCGCCTTCAGGTCATCCAAAATGGGGCAGTAAGAGTAGTAAAGGGATTGAGAAAAATAGAACATGTCTTGGAGGCCAGAAGGAGCCTCCACTGGTTACCAGTTGGAGCAAGAATTTAGTTCAGGCTCCTTCTGATAACTCAAAAATGCATTGTTGGTCCAATGCCATGGTATCTGAAGGAAGCCATAATCATGAAAGACAAGGGAAGGTCATTGAGATCAGACAACTCGAACATACTCGTGGTTCCTCGGCACAAGACCAATAAGACAAGACAAGGGTCCTTTTAAGTTGCGGCTCCTACAGTTTGGAATGCCCTCCCTACTCACATAAGAACTCTGGCTTCAACAGAACTTTTTTTAAAAAAGCTGAAAACACTGCTCTTCGTTTAGACCGGTGTCAGTATTAACCATGGGGTGCTTTAGCTCTTGATGTATATGTAGTTCTTTTTCATGTTTGTTAGTCTGGGCCCATCAGCCTCTGGGTACCAGGTGCGCATTACAAATTTCTTAACATAACATAACATAACATAACATATGTTGGAGACATGAGACCGCGCCGTGTTTGACAACAGTCATTGTTCCAATACCACAGCATGTGTTCGAAAGAAGATACCCGTTGAGACAACCCTACAGAATGTATCCCTGAAATGATGACAGCCTAAGTGGAGAACTCCCTGAAGGAATATGAGAAAGAGCAAAGAAAAGAAGCTAATCACGTCATAAAAAGTATGCATGACATCCCGTGATATTGACTGAAGACAATGTAAAGAGACTAATGATGAAGTAAAGAATCAAGCAAACTTTTAAACACGAAAAAGAAGATAACACGTGCACAATCTGCTGCAGAAAATCAACCGTTCAATAAATGTACAGATGCTGAAACGCAAGGTAGACTAAGTCATCATAGAAGCTAGCTATACGTAGCGAATAGAACGCAGGCAAAGTCGCCATTATATTGAATCTGCACATCAGTATCAAGAATTTAGTTAGCCAGGAACCATGAAACGGGAAGGAAAAACTGTGTTGCAGCAAGAATAAGCAGAATCGTGGAGCTGCATGGTGAGGTTGTCTGGCCTTCAGTCAAGACTGAAGCAGCCAAGGTCATCTATCTATTCTGGAAATTAGCAAATGTTCAGAGGATGAATCATCCCTTGCTAAGGTGCAAAGAAAGAACACCAAGAGTACCAAGTTCAATTAATTGACAGCGTTTAAAACCTGCAAAATGGACCAAATCGTGGTCTCCTGTCACGTGAGCCACGGATGAAAAAAGAGTTCGAACATGGTGTCCCAGGCATGATAGTGAGTGCCCTCACTCCCATGCATTCTCAAAAACAAAGATACTTTCCAAGGCCCAGTACAAAGACAATCTTCATGGCAGAAGGCATGGGCGATTACAGATGCTGGGCTAATTGGGTGGTGAGGTAGTGTCATGCCACATCTTCTTGCACCTGGATCTGGGTTTATGTGCTGCTAAATGAACCGAATGTTCCAGACATGGCACAAGCGTGCCAACCAATTATATTAGTCCATATAACAAAGGATCTTATAGTTTGAAGACCAATGAGAAACTGTGTATTTAATGTTTCTGAGGATGACATGGTTTAGAGGTAGGCACATGTTGTATACCTGATAATGGACAGCCAATCACAATTCTAGCTCCTATAGTAAAGTATACTTACATGTTTCGCTTACCCAATCCCGACCCTTGATAGGTTTTTCATTATGGGCATGTTGTATGACGTCACCTCTGACATATTTTTGGTATAAAAACTATGTTTTGTGTAAAGATCACTGAGAGACTGAGCGTACGTCTGTTGATGTTCGTTGTAAACTCCCTGTTTTAGATAATTGTTAATAAAACAGTGCTTTGCCATCTTCCAGAGTTGGTTCTGTTATTTGGATTCAGAATTATTCTGTATGATCCCATCCATTACATATGCACATTCCTAAAGGGCCCTAAGCGCATGTGGTAGTGGTGCGGATGGTTTAAAGATCCAAACTAGTTCTACTCCAGAGTTTCGGAGGATCGGGCATCCTCCACCATTAGCTGGATGATCGCAGAGTTTCCTGTGGAGAGCGGCCGATTAGAAATAAACTTGCAAGAAGAACCAAGATGGTGGGCAGGTCCCCCTTTGAAGAAATCCCTGCTCGGTTTCCATGGGTGCTCTGCGGATGGAAGGCTAAGTGGTCCGATTGAAGGAGGAGTCGATACCGAAGGACTCGAGTCAATTAATGAATGGTAAGTAGACTAAGGTGAATGGCAATATAAATGGACGGGATTGTGATACTCTTGAGTAACAGGAAATTTTGTGAAGATAAGAGATAGCGCCTAGCAGTCCTAATTCAAGGAATTAGGAGACATTTCAAACTCCAACTGGAGTAGAAATAGAAAACCGCACAGGTCAGGGTCGTGTAGGGTGATATCAAAAACCCTGTCCTGAGTAATGTAAAGGCAAGAGAAGAGAAACCCTTATTATAAATGAGCAATAAAGAGAGGTAAGGTGATCACAGTGTTTTATAATGTGTAATGTGTGACTAGTTTAAATATTTTGTTGAATAAAATATAGAGGAGTGATAGAATTGTGAAGTGTTGAAAAGTAACAGTGATTAAAGATATAGTGTAGTGAAACGATTGGCGCCAATCAAATGGATAGGTCATTGAAATAAGAGGATTGAGCAGCGTTTGATGGTTCTTGCTCATATTTGTTGTTTTAAAATGTTGAAAGTGGTGATTTAAGTTAAGGTAAAAGGTTTATTTTAACGATCTGGTAAGTATTGACAGTCGATTGAGACTTGTCATTATGGAGGACACTCCTCTCATGCACCTATGCAAGACACTGCCAAAACATGTGCCCAAGCTCAAACAGTACACTGCAGAAAGGGTAAAGGGCACAGCAGATCAAATGTTCATGCCATGGCCACAAGGAGGATCATTGTCAAAAGGGGTATTGCAACACATGACCACATATTTGCACGCTGCGTACATAGGGAAGAAATTAGAGAAAAGATGAGCAATCTTACAACTTTGGAAGATGCACCAAGAGTAAAAAGAAGATCTGCCACCTGAGGAATGGATGTTAATCAGCATAAGGGGGAAGGCATCGAGCCCTCAGCTCCCATTACCTTGTCTGAAATAAAGAGTGTTATTACAGAAGAGATAGGAGTATATCCTTCAAGGGAATTGAAAGCAGCGACAAAGTATATTAATCCGATATATGAACCTCCCACTTACCGTAGTGACGAAAATGTAGGGATCGACAAGAACAGATATATAGGGAGGAACAAGAGAAAGTCAAAACGGGGGCAGAGAAACAAAGAAAGTACGACAATAGACAAAGAGCGATAGAAGAGAGGGACAGAATGGAAAGAAAGAGAGAAGAGGAAGAAGCACAAAGGGTGAGGGATGAAAGATTATAGAGATGAAGGGAAGAAGAAGAAAGAAGGGACGGATTCAGGAGGGAAGAACAAAGGCAGGAGGAAGAAAGAGTTAGAAGAGAGGCGAGAAAGCAAAGGGAAGTAGATGAAGAAATAGAACAAAACAGAAGGCAGCGAGGTTCGGATACCAGTCTTATTCATAAAGAACAAATGAGACCGAGCCCAGAAATACGATCAGAGAGAGAGAGAGACAGGTATTCTTCCAATAAAGGAGAAGATGCTAGAAACACTGAGAGCAACGCTAGACGAAGAAAGGTATGAAATGGAAGGCACTGGAGAAAAGATCGATAAGGCCTATCAGCAATTAAGAAAGTATGGAACTCGAGGGAACGATGATCGATCGCAAGTACCACATTCACAAAGTGAAGAGGGAAACCTGTTAAGTGATGAAGGTCGAGCATTGTCCTTGAGCAGATTGAACCTAGACAAAGGTGAGGGGGGTCTTAGTCATACTAGTTGCGGCCTAGACATGTCGGACGAGGAAAGAGAGTTCGCTCTTGGGGCAGAAGGAGGGAGCATGTGCACCCCCGTACGCTGCCCGCAAATGTATAAGGAAGTGAGATATTATAAAGACAGAATGCCAGATCCCGTAGCATGTCCTGAGCTTTGCCGAAGACGATTGTGTAGTGAGAAGGGAGCGTCTCCACCATATGTAAGCCAGGTAAGGTCATTACTGGCAAGGAGACGGACAGGGACGATTATCCCTGCCATGGATATACTAATAGTGGGTTCCGACTATGGAATGGGGTTCACGCAGTTCCCCCTGTTAGAGAAGGGGGGAGCAAGACTGCAATATATTCCATGGCCACAGATGGACAAGGATAATTTAAAATGCAAGTTCCCTAGTTTGACTTCGGGGGCCTGGAAATGGATATACGGATTAGAGAAAATTACAGGAGGAAATGCGCTGGCCATAGGGGACGTAAAAAGTCTTCTGGCAGCCATTCTTGGACAGAGGGATGATGACATATGGAGGAGAGCAGGGTATTCAAGTGTGACTGCACAAAATACAGCGCATGATGGAGGTCCAATTAATAATTGTAGGGCAGATGTTTGGTGGGCTCTCAGGGTACAATATCCTGACACATCGGCTATGGGTGTAATTATGACACGTAAAATGGAACAAGATGAAGATCTTATTGATTATATTCAGGATTTTCAGGAGAAATGGCAGCTTGAAACTAGGGAGCTGTGGGAAATTAGATAGTGGTATTATCTTACCATATTTTATGTCAGGGGTTGCCTGGACCAGTACAGAGGCAGATGAAAAAACAAGTGGAGATGGAAGCGAAGCAATGGGCTGAGATACAGTTGACAATAGTACACCGTTGTCGTTTATTACAAGAGAAAAACAAGATGAAAATAGGGAAATTGAGGAAGCCAAGTTAGTTCAGAAAAGGTTTTCAAAATTTGCTATAGATGAGGCAGTATTGACGAGTGGAGAAGGATTGAGGAATGCACGAAGCAATAGGTACATCACAGGCAAATTATCTGCGCCCGATAGACCAACGTGTGTATAGGTTTACGCCACGAGGCAGAGGTATGGGTTATAGGGGAAGAGGAGGCGGATTTCAGAATAGCCAAGGTGGGTTTCAAAACACACAGAACTGGAACCAGAGCGCGCTTAGGGAGTATATAACCAGGGAATGTTTACCAGAAGGCCTCCCCAGTATGTTGGAATTGTGGAATGACAGGACATATTGCGCGCGTATGCCAGAGCCGAGGGAGTGTACAAAATGGCAATTTTTCCAGAGGATGGAAAGCTTATCCACCACCATACAACACACAGACCAGAGAGGGCTTTGCCCAAGATCACACATCTTATCAGGCACAAGCACCGCAAGTACAGCAGGTACCCCAGCAGGGACAAGCACAAGTGTATCCACTGCAGGGGCAATCGCAACAAGCCCCTATGCAGACACAGCAGTATGCAAATACAGGACAAGTACTAACATCTAGAATAGGAGGTGTCACTGTGGTAGGAGGAAATTCTTTCACAGGACCAGGGATGAGTTTGTACCTGCAATAGGACAGCTCACAGTGTGACTTAATGTGTTCAGTACTATCTGTAACACCAGACCCCCAAGAGGAACCAAGGGTCGATGTGACGATAGGAGGCACAGCTTTCTCTTTTCTTGTATACCCTGGAGCAACCCGTTCGTGTATACTAGAGGGAAAATATGAAATGTCAGGTATTGCCATGAATACTCAAGCGTTCTCTGCAGCTACGAGTCGAGTTCCTTTTACTGATAAATTACCGGTCTCCATAGGAGAATGTGACATGTCTGTCCCTTTGTTATATTCACAACAGACACCAGTTAACATTTTAGGAAGAGATTTATTGACGATACTTAACATGACAATTTAATTTACTGATCAAGGAAGAGTGTGCCCAACTCCAGGAATACACTATTTAAACGTGGGAGAGTTCATACTGGCATTCACAGGGCAAGTGGCTCTGCGAATGGTAACAGTAGATACAGACATTTTTCTATATGGAGTAAGCATTGTGAGGATACCTGATGAGTTTATTTAGACCACAAATACCTATAGATGAGGAAGGTGGACAGACTATTCCTATAGAGTTGGAAGCAGCTATAGTGCGAAGAGAGATGGCAATGCTCGAAGGGAAAGACAATGAGGGTAGACCATGGAGAACAGTGATAGCTCATGAGGAGGGGTACAGACTGACTGACATAACCAATGACGATATGTTCAGGGAGACTGAAGCGATGATGAAATGGTGTTCTTCATGAGCATTACATACTGGATAAGGATAGAAAAAAGAGAAGTCCCGCAGAGAATGGCGATAATACGGCAACAACCAGCATTTTTTCAGGAGGATCTTGAAAAGGTGCTGAGTGCCCTATGGACCACAGGCCCCTGTGACATAGGTTTATTGATGGGGATAGGGGAGGTTAAAATAAAGATTAAGCCAGGAGCAATTTTCCCCTGAGCAAAACAGTACTCCATGTCTCGAGAAGCTGATGAAGGTATATTTCAGACTTTTTCAGCACTGATGAATCACTGGATTCTTGTGCCATTATGCAGTACCCCAGTAGAAGCTAAATATGTTAGGGTGATAGATTTGAAAAATGTGTTTATCTCGATCCCGCTGCACAAGGAATCCCAAGACTTGACTTCATTTATGTTTTGCCAAAAAAGACTAAAACATACCCGGCAGCCTCAAGGTGAGTCCTCATCCATCTTTAGCAGAGTCCTACAGATGGATCTAGGCAATATCGATCTTAAAAGCACGGTGATATAGTACATAGATGACATATTGATTTACAACACCACATAGGATGACTTTAGACAGGATTCTGTCCAACTAATGACCATTTTAGCAGACAGAGGATATAAAGTAGACAAGGAGAAATTGCAGTGTTGTCAAAAAGAAGTGTACATAGGTCAGTTAATTTTGCATGAAGGAAAGAAAGTGACACCTGTGAGAGCTGAGGCAATCGTGAAAAAACTAAAACTGAACACAGTGAGACAGATTCAGTATTTTCTGGGTTTATGCAATTATTGCAGAGCCTAGGTGTTTGATTATAGCACATACACCAAGCCACTTTTGCAAGCACTAAAGAAAGCAGAAGTTGGTAAGGCAAATATAGAATGGACCAAAGAAATGGAGGAAAGATTTGAGGAGTTGAAAAAAGCAATTTGCGCATCACCAGTTTTAAGGATTCCCAATTAGGGCAAGGAAAATTATTTGTTTTCACACACAAATGGGACAGTCATGACAGCAGTACTTAAACAAAGAACGACATTAGGGTGTAAACCTTTGGCATATTACAGTGGGATTTTAGACTCAGTTATGAGAGGACACTTTCCTTGTGAACAATCTTTGGCAGCTGCCGCATTTGCAATAGAGAAAGCCACAAGTATTGTTATGGGCTGCTCTACGCCTCTTTACATGGAGCATGCCTTGTTTGCCATTTTAGAGAAAACCACATTGACATCCCAAGGAGCTTCAGTTTATGAGGTAATGATTTCTAGCACAACGATTACAATTGTAAGATGTAAAATAGTGAACCCTGTCACGTTCATAGTTGAACCCATAGAAGAAGGTGATCATGTGCATGATTGTGCCAATTATGTTGAATTTTATAATGATATAACACGTATGAAAGAGAATGCTTTGGCGGGACGGGAGATTCGTTTTATTGATGGGTCTTCGAAAATTGATCAGACTAGTTGGGAAAGGCATTCAGGTGCTGCAGTAGTAAGACACAGATTAAATGAACAATTTGAAGTGGTTGCGAGTGCAAGGCTAGCGTCTCATTTTTCAGCGCAAGCGGCAGAATTACTAGCGCTTACTGTTGCGCTTGAGAAACATGAAGGGCAGGAAGTGACAGTGTACATTGATTCCGCCTATGTGACGCCAACCATACACGCAGGATTCTCAAATTGGAAAAGGAGGGGCTATCTCCATGCAGACGGGTCTCCAGTGAAGCATTCATCCTTATTGAATAGACTCATTAAGGCACTACAACTCTCAGTGGCCTTAGCGATTGTAAAATGTGCAGCGCATAATAAACAAACAGACTTTATCTCTTACGGGAATGAAGCTAAAGATATAGAAGCCAAAAGGGTTGCTTATTCTCCAGAAATGCGTGTTTTGATACTGGGGATATTAAAGAAAATTTGACTACAACCATGTTAGTGGAGGAGGGGTTAAATATGCTGTTGATAACCCAATTAATAGAGATTCAGGGAAGTGCACCACAGTGTGATGTCTTGTCGCCGTCAGTGTTCTGTGTGGCATCGCTGGAGGCATTTGACTTCAGTACGTTGTTTTTCCTCCCAAAATGGTGTCTCCTTCGTTAGGCATCGGTATAGACATCTTATCTATTTTCTTGAGAGTCATAATCCTTCATATTGCTTATCCCCACCTTTTCTTTCTTCCCTACAGAGCCCATCCCACGATCATTCGTTCCCCGCTGCATTCAAGTACACAAGCATATTCCGAGCCGGGTACGTGACATCCATAAGGGTCTTATTCACTAGGGAATCATTCTCCACTGCTAACCTTGTTCCTTCCTTTCCGCGAAGCCGTCAAGCGGCTCATATAGTTCATCCTCACGGATCACATCTCCCAGAGTGTGCTGCTCCCACTCCCTGCAGACGCGACAACTCTCCTTTCCTACAACACGCTGTGTTCCCATGCGGTAGGGTAACATTCTCTCATTTTCCTTTCAGCGGTTTCTTCCCTGCTCTTGCTGATCTTACACGTCTCATTGTACCTAGGTATCTCGAGAAATTTAACCCGCTGGCTTTCACGGAAGCTAACGACCGCTCATCACGAGAAACTGGCCATAGGCATTCTTAAAGGGGTAAATCGCACATTGTTCAGATTTGGGGAACAGGAATTTACCAAGCAGCCGTATTCAATTTCCTCCTTACCTTGCAGTAACTCCTTTACCACCGAATGGCGGAACCACATCCTGTGATCCATGCCAGTCTGGACCCTCAAGACCCAGGCATCGGACAGCACAGGGTTTTCTCCACCACAAGGGTTTTCCTGGAAACCCCACTCTGCTCCTTCCTTTCAGTCAGGAACAAAGAGCGGGTAACTTGGTAGATACTCCTGTCTTCTAGCCTGCGGTGCCTGCAACCATATCATATCTTTGATCAAGCTTACAGAGCTCACAGAGCTTACAGTTAGCAATGCCCGTAAAAAGATTGATACGGAGCAGGTACAACAGTTAGTTGCGGCTGTGCAGTCGTTAACCAATGAAGTACAGCGCCTTAAGCAGGAAAACGCATTGTGGCAACAGATGGGGCCCTCTCCACAATGTTCAGAGATGCCCCCCGGCCCATTACCTGGAGGCCGGTTTGATGGAAATCTGCATAAATTAAAGGAGTTTTTGGAGGCTTCCACCGTCCAGTTCGCCTTCAAGGCTGCCTTTTTTCCTACAGACAGGTATAAGATTGGAAATATGATTCCCCAGATGATAGGAGCAGCTCTGGCATGGGCAACACCTCTTGTCACTACCAACAACCCCGTACTTGATTTTTTTCCAGCATTTTGCAATAGTCTATGGTCTATGTTTGGAAGACAGGAGGTCACTACTGCTTCACAAGAGCACCTGCTAGACTTCAGACAGGGGAATCAAGACGTACTTACAATATTACGCTGTTTAAGCAGATGGCCGCAGACACTGCTTAGCCTGATGACGCCTTGATTACCATCTTCCGAAGGGGTCTATCGTAAGAGTTTAAGGGTGAGGTTTCACGTGTACCTCGATCACCCAATTTGTCTGAATATATTGCTCTGGTGATGCAACTGGACTATCGTCTTCAGGAAAGACACTCTGAGAAGAGAAGGGGTAGAACACCCAGACATTTTCCTGATCTCCCGCAGTCCTTAGCCCGAACTAGACATCTGAGGAGCACATGCAGTTGGGAACTACTCGTGGCCCTTTGTTCTCAGAGGAACGTACCCGGAGAAGGACATTAGGCATTGGTATGTATTGTGGAGCAAACACTCGTACAGTAAGAGAATGCCACATTGCCCCTCCGAGAAGACTGGGAAACTCCAAGGCCCGGCCGTAGGGGGTACCACGGTTCAGGACAATTCTACAGGTTCCCCAACGGTCTATCAGTCTTTCTATGGCATCAACCCTCAGAGTCATCAATGTTGGTACTATGTGTTTCTTTTTCATGGGGAGACTCACATGTCTAAAATGTTCCTACATTAATAGATAGTGGAGCCACAGGGAATTTTATTGACGATCAATGGGCAAGCACTCATGGAATCCCTTGCTCGGCTAAAGAGATCTCCATCCCTGTGGAAAGCGTAGATGGTAGCCCTCTCACATCAGTTCCCATTAAAGACCAGACCTGCTCTCTTGAGATGAAAATAGTCTCTCACAAAGAAATACTGGGCTTGGACATTATTAGGGCAGCACACTATACCGTTATTCTAGGTTTACCATGGCTGAGAGAGCATAATCCATTTATCAATTGGTCGACGGGCACTTTCTTTTTGGGTTCTGAGTTTTGTCTAAAACATTGTCTAGCCATAGGACCTGGGGAACGTGTTCCAGCATCAAACCCTAGTCCTAACCCTACGGGTAGAACTGTGCTTAACCAGATTTTCTGGCATTCCTGAGCCGTATCAACAATTCCATGAAGTATTCTCTACTACAGAATATTCAGAACTCCCACTTCATCGAAGAGATGACTATGCAATCGACTTAATCCCGGATAGGCCGCTACCTTTTGGCCGGATGTATATACTCTCAGCCAAAGAAAAAGAAGCACTCAAGGAGGATCTACAGACTAATCTGAAGAAGGGATTAATCACAGAATCCAATTCACCGGCAGCTGCATCTCTCTTCTTCATTCCCAAGAAAAACACGTTGTGCATCGACTTTCCTGGTCTGAACAAAATAACCATCCCAGATCGATAACCGATGTCCCTCATTCCGTATATTCTGGAAGCAGTAAAGGGGGCAAAACTTTACACCAAGTTGGACCTATGAGGAGCGTACCACTTAATACGTATAAAGCAAGGAGATGAATGGAAGATGGCGGTCCGCACCCCTTTTGGGCATTTTCAATACAGGGTCATGCCCTTTGGGTTATTGAATGCCCCAGCCATCTTCCAACAGTTTCTGGACCACCTCTTTGCAGATATCTCATTACACTATGTGATAGTGTATTTAAACATCATCCTGGTGTTTTCCGCTACCGCCTCTGCCCATGTGCAACATGTATGAGGAGTATTGCACCGACTGCAACAAAACCACTTATTCTGTAAATTGGAGAAGTGTGAGTTTGAACGAAGCCGGGTGTTGTATTTGGGTTACTTCTTGTCAGATGAAGGAATTGCTATGGATCCAGAGAAAGCATCAGCAGTGCTAGAGTGACCGATCCCCTCCTCGGTCAGAGATATCCAACACTTTCTCAGTTTCGTGAATTTCTACATGCGTTTTTTTCCCAACTTCTCGACCCTCACTCGGCCTATAACTATTCTTCTGTAGAAAGGAGTATCCTTTCTCTGGTCCAATGAGACCCAGCAAGCCTTTACTAAGTTGAAGACACTGTTCACCCATGCTCCCATTCTGGTCACGCCAGACCAAGACAAGAGGATTATAGTAGAGTCGGACGCCTTTCATCATGCTCTAGGAGCAGTTCCTCTCCAGATAGATGACCAGGAAGAGAATGCCCATTGGCATACTTGTCAAAAACCTTATCCCCGGCCGAGTTCAACTACACTGTCTTCGAAAGGAGCTTTTAGCTATAAAAGGGCATTTGAAGAATGGCGACATCTTTTACTTGGAGCCAAATTTCTGATCGAAGTAAGGATCACCACAACCTCTTTGCTTTACAATGTGCACAAACCCTCAACAGCCGCCAAGCCTGTTGGGCCTACTTTTTTCCCCCCTATAGTATTATATTCACCTTCATCCCAAGAAAAGTCAACCTTTGAGCAGATGCCCTGTCAAGAAAGGATTTGTTCACTTTCTCACATTTCCATTTAGAACCAATCTTCCCAAAAGCTCTATTTGTTCATGTTATCACCGACATTCTTTAAACGATTGAGATGCATTCAGCCCATCTGGAAACTGAACGTCCTCAGTTTCTAAGCCAACATCGTCTTATGAGAAGTAAAGGGTGTTTTTTTCCATGCAAAGAAGGTATACGTCCCTACAGAGCCCCTTCAAACAGAGGTGCTTTGTCTGTGTCACAACTCACTTTCTGCAGGACACCGGGGAATCGCCAAAACTGTGGAGTTATTTCAACACTTCTGGTGGCCTTCCTTACGTACACATGTCCAGGCTTACATTTCATCCTGTGCAGTTTGTCTGCAGACAAAGACTCCTCGTATCCCTCCAGTCGGTGAATTGGTGAGGATACCCTTACCGGACAAGCCCTAGCAAGGGATTTCAAATGATTTTATTGTTGATTTACCTTCTTCACCTGGCTGTACTGCAGTCATGGTTACCATTAACTCATTCACCAAACTCGCCCACTTCAGCCCATTGCCTAAGGTACCATCTGCAGCGCAAATGGCTTGCATCTTTATTGCCCGCATCTTCTCCCTTCATGGTCTTCCCGAAACTATCATCTCCGACCGTTGATCTCAGTATACCTCTCGATACTGGAAACAGGTTTGTTCCATTCTTGGCATCTTGCATGCCCTCACTTCCGGTTACCATCCGCAGATGAATGGACAAATGGAATGTTTAAATCAGACATTGGAGGGGTATCTCTGCTGTTACATTTCGGCAGCCCAGACCAGCTGGAAGGATCTTCTGCCCCTAGCAGAATTTGCATACAATAATGCTTCGTATTTCTCCCTCAAAACCAGTCCATTCTATTGAACATATGGGTTCCATCCAGCTGTTTTCTCGACTCTGGTACCTCCGGCTTCCTCCTTTCCTGACACTGATAATTTGATGGAGAACATCCGAAAAAGTCATCTGTCGGCCAGAACTGCCCTTCAGGAGGCACAAGAAAGGGTGAAACATTTTGCGGATCATCACCGGACTCTAGCTCCCAAATTTGCTGTGGGGGACAAGGTATGGCTGACCTCCCGGTTCCTCCCATGGTGTTTGTTCCCTTCCAAGTTGTCTCCCAGATATTTCGGGCCTTTTTCGGGTCTCGTAACAGAAGAGCACGGCCGCATTTCATCTTCAGCTTCCCTCTTCTTGGGTTCACATCCATACGGTACTCCATGTGTCGCAACTGAAGCCGGACATTCGCAATCATTTTCATCAGAAATGTGCTGCCAATCCTCCACCAGTGCTGAATGCTTCTGGCCCCGAGTATGAAGTAGCAGGCATTTGTGATTACAGGTATCACAGGGGTTCCCTTCAGTACCTGGTGGACTGGAAGGTTATTCCCGGGCGGATCGTACCTGGGAGCCCACTTCTGCTGTTCATGCCCCCCGTCTGGTGAGTGTTTTTCATCGTCTGCACCCGGCTAAATCGGGTGCCTTTCCCCTTCAGAGGGGGCATACTGTGATGTCTCGTTGCCATCAGTGGTCTGTGTGGCATCTCTGGAGGCATTTGACTTCAATACCTTGTGTTTCTCCCAAGATGGCGTTGCCTTCATTAGGCAGTGGTATAGACATCTGCTTGCAGCCTCCAGTCATGACTCTCCCCCAGGCTACTATAGAGGTACTTAAGGAAGTCCAGCCAGAGCAACTTCGCGTTGCTACTCTCTTGGTGGCCATGCTCCGTGAGTTTGTGCATTTCCTAAACTTTATCTACTTTCTTGAGAGTCATAATCCTTCATATTACTTATCCCCACCTTTTCTTTCTTCTCTACAAAGCCCCTCCACGGCCATCCCACGATCATTCGATCCCTTGCTGCATTCCAGTACACTGCAGCATTCACAAGCATTTTCTGAGCCGTATACGTGACATCCATAGGGGTCTTATTCACTAGGGAATCATTCTCCAATGCTAACCTTGTTCCTTCCTTTTCCCAAAGCCGTCAAGCAGCTCCTAGGGTTCATACTCACGGACCACATCTCACAGAGTGCGCCAGTAACTTTGTTGAAAGTCACGCTTGAACAGCTGCATTATCCCCTTGCATGTAACTAGAGAAAGTCTTCCTGCCTATATTGCAGAAAACTGGTTTGTTCCAAATTTGCGGGAACAAGTTGCACTGTTTATGGCGGATTGCATAGTGTGTCAAAAGTTTACTGCTTGGCATACACTGAGAATGATTAGAGGAGTAATACCTCGACCGAATGGTTTGTTTCAGCATTTACATATCTACTATGTCGATATGCTGCAGACATTTAATGGATATAGGTATCTATTAGTGGTGGTGTGCCCCTTTTCTAGGTGGATCGAAGCAGGTCCATGTGCACACTCTGATGCCACTTGCGCAGCAAAGATTTTAGTACGCAAAGTTTTCCTGAGGTGGGATGTGAAGTACTAAGATCCGATAATGGACCACATTTTGTCACTGAGCTATTCGAACAAGTAGGGCTTTTATTAAGTATAAAGGACAAGCTATTTTGTGCGTATCACCCACAAGCGAACGGGATACGTGAGAGACTCAATGGCCTCCTCAAAGATAGGATCGGCAAGATTAAATTGACTTTGAACAAGGCATGGCTGTATTGCCTACCCTTGGCCTTATATGTCCTTTGAAATCAGCCAGGGTCGGACCACCACCTCACCCCGCACGAGCTAGTAACAGGGCATCGAATGAGAACACCACTTACACCTCCGTTTAGGATCAGGAGTGATGCCCAGAGTGTAGCTAAAACTGTAGCTGATGAAATGCATGATTATTTGACATGTATGACTACCAGTATTTCTTTCATTTCAGATCAAGTTAAGCATTGGGGGAAGGTCTAAGGACACGTAAGACGATAATTCAGCAACCAATCCAAGTGAACTAGTACCACCACCTAAGTTATATGTTGGGGACCTGATCTTGATTAAAATCTTCACCCGGAAGTGGCATGAGCCTTGTTTCAATGGCCCAATCCTTGTTGAGAAAGTTTCCCATTCTGCTGTTAAAATTTTGGGAAGACGAGCTTGGTTGCATCTGAACAACTTGAAGATGTATGAAGGCGGGACCCTCCCTCCCACTGTTGCTGATCGAGACGCAAGGCAAGAAGAAGAATTTCCTTGTGTGCAGACCTGATCGATGACTAAGAAGAAGGATGATAAGGCAACACGTTATTAGCACGTATTTTATTTAGATTGGAATTCAATATAAACTCCATATATATTTTAGCAGGAATTGCAAGGACTTGCAGAGAAATTCCAGAGATTGAAATGAACTTTTAGAAATATATTGAAGTAGTGAATAATGCATCAGAATTATGCCTAAACATCAGTTCTTGATCAGAAATTGGAAGAGAGATCAATATCCAGATTAAGCTCATGGAGAATATCTGTTTTAAATGATAATAAAACATGATACCTGCCAATAGTGACATTCATCGGTTTGTGGTTGCTGTCTTTGTGTTCATACTTCAATCTTACCCTGCTCTTGTTAGAAGAGATGTTAATATTCATACTTTTTTCCAGGATCCTAAAAACGGTCCAGTGAAAAGAAGACTCCTCATTGCTATAATTGTACAGTTACAATGTGAAAGAAACTCAATGATTGTATTAAAAATGATTAATGAAGAAGACGACATGATTATAGAGAGAGCACGAGTTCAGAAAGCAGTGGGATGGCACGAAAAATGGTTGTCCAGATTTATATGCATAATACATATTTGCATAATTGTTCTTTTTATATTTTTGTTCCTTATTTTTCACAGTCTCTACTATCTTAATGGTTCTACTGAACAAAGAGTTTATATGATTTTCCCCACTATGAGAACGAATGATGACAATTTCTTTGATCTCTATGGATATGTTAGAAGAGATACAAGAGACGCAGAGGAAGATAATGAAGGGATAAATACTTATCTAGATATAACATCTAGGAACAACAAGTGGTATCAGCACATAAAAAAGGCGGAGGAAAGAGCATCTGATGAGAGTTGCTATATCTGCTCTCCCATCCCCTATGCCATGAATACAGTAAGGACTTTCATTTCGAAGGAGGTATCGGCATACGATGCAAAATGCCTCAGCCATCTTGCAGCATGTACTACTCGAGAACAGTTCCAACGAAGCTGGGCAACCTTGCAATGGAGATCAAGATGGTTGTTTCAATGCTAGGATGACTATATCAAAACCTTACAAATAGAGAAGGAGCCTGGATGGACAGACAAAATGCTTGTGTATCCTGCTGCAAGACAGGATGAGGTGATACTTGAAGAAATGAAGAGAATGAACTGTTCTCATGTCAACGCAATAGCAGGATCGCCTGGATGTTGGGAACGATCACAACTATTGATCTATGGACGAGTGCATACCAAGATGGTATGGGAATATGGGAATATGGAATGATGTCCTGTGCAGCTCATCTGCTGAAAACAGAAAACGTACAAGAATTGCAGCGAGCAAATGATGGATGCTTAAAGTCATGGGCCAAGCAATCCAAGTTATTGACATGGGTATGAAGATGAACCAGGCCCAGCACTTGTAATCCCATTGGTTAATGCGACAATATGTTTCCAAAGCCATGGAAAGAACCACGTGGGACATAACAAGCAATGCAAAGCCACAATTGACGTTCCCGGAATGAGAAAAAGGACAGCTGACCTTATAGATCGATATTGGGCTTGTGGATCTAGAGCCTATATGAAGTTGGCCAGGAATTGGGGTGGAGTGTGTTCCATGGTGCTCATCCATGTTCCAGCATTAGTCATTCCTCAGAGCAATTTACACATTGACAAATTCCCAAAAGTAGATCACCATTTGATAAAAAAATCGCTTGAACTCTGGCAGACGAAAAGAGAACATTATTTCTCAGCCAAATCAATAACAGCGTATGAAACCATTTGTGATGAGCACATGTTTTTCAGCAAGACTACTATGATAATGACCGCTATATTTATGCCTGGAATTCAAACAGTGGCGAACGCCAAATGGTTGCAAATCACCAGATGGGAGCTACTCCAGACAATCAATGCGCGATAAAGGGATTCAACGCCATTGAAGAAGAGCTGAGGGCCATACGACTGATGACCCTCCAGAATAAATATGTACTTGATATGATCACAGCAATGGAAGGAGGAGTTTGCACCAAAATCGGGCCATAATGTTGCACATTTACACCTTTTCACAATGGCCAGAATGGGACCTTGTCAGAAGCCATATCGATGTTGACAGACATGCATACCAAAATGGAAGAAGAGACAGATGACATTGAAGATGACAGTGGTTTGCCTCCTTGTTTTCATGGATTCCTCATTGGTTGGCAAATTTATTCAAGGTTCTTGGAGTAATACTGGTGCTAGTAATGTTTGGATTCTTGTGTAGTCAGGATGGTGATTGCCCAATTCAAGAAAATGGCATGATTGATGCCAAAGATGAACCGAATGTCAAGGAGCTGACTGATGACGCGTTCAGGAAATATATAAAGGCTAGCATTATAGCCCCTGAGGGAATGAAGTTTCTGTATCCAAAGAATCATAAGACGTACGTTGGACGATGGGTCTATTGTACCCTGAATGGACAATTTAACTACATGACCTGGAGTGTAGATGAACATGTCAAATCAGAAAGCACCCCGAGGGGTGTAAGTGACTTCAATCATGCCTAGTCTGAAATGCCCAAAGGAAGCCCTTATTTATAGATTTTTATGTCAAGTTCTTAAATCTGGATGATGAACCCTTATATAACACCCCTCTGTTTAATCCCCTTGACCTCACTGAGCCAAGAAGTAGGGTTTTTTTGCAAATGAAAAGGTTTATTGGAAAAATTAAACAATATAGATATATCACACTTTTATGAATACATTAATATTTGATAACACACTTATGAATATAATAGTGATCAACAATGGGTAATATTACAATAGCACAATTATTTGATCACTTAGGAGTTGGTATAGAAAGAATAAGGTAGCAGAGAATACTTTTATGGTTCAAGGAAATGCAAGATGGGAAAGAATGCAGGCACAGAAATAAAACTCGATATGGATTCAACAAGAGATGATATGATCACTTTTTCCCTTGTGACAACTCACCCACCCCCTATGCAATATGAAGAGATGGAAATGAGGGCACACAGGTTTTCAGGAATATAATCAACAGCAGTTCAGTTCCCGTTCCCCCCAGCAAGCTTAGAGAAACAGGGATGATTTTAAAACACAGGCCAAATACTTTTAAATGTGATTGCAATGAGGTGAAAAATATGCTAAAAATAATTTTAATTCCCTATAGGAGATTCAGGGTAGGTGACAGCTACTTTGGATTAGTTCCGGTCAACACTAGCAATGATTCATGAATGATTATCAGAGTGGAAACGAATTTCAGCAGTGGAAAGCAAGAAGCAGCTATTTTTGCAAGTGGTGAAATTGAGCCAAATGGCAATTCGCGGCACTTTTTCCAAGTGCGTAAACCGCGATTACGGAAAAACTATAAGGAGCTGGAAGGTCGTTTTAGATTTATTGGAAAGCTGAGGAGATACGGATGGATTTGTAGAGGGAGATTTTCAGAAATGAAGTCAAGATTTCAGAAAGACAGATGACACTTTTGCAGCTTTGAAATCACAGAATGGACACACGATTTCTATGCAGTTCTGGACAGGTGGAAATGGTTTGAATAAGATTACTTTAAACTAAGAGATGGGTTCTGGACAGTTCTAGATACTCACTCCTAATTTTGGAAGGGAATGGACCTCGTCACAGATCTGGTCAGGTTTGGGCTGCGGTTCTCTCGCCAAGGGACGGTCTCAGGCACTGGTTCTGCTCACAGCGGGGTCTCTGGTCTGCTATCAGCACTGCACAGCGGTCTGGTCTGGGTCTGCCGGGTTCTGGGTGCAGCTCTGCTTTCTGGGTCTGGATATGGTTCTGGCACAGGGTTCTAGCCAGAATCAAACAGCTCGCCCGGCTGTTGAATAGTTTGGTTAGGTTGCTGGATTCTGGGGCCCCTGAAAAGAGTTCAGCTTTTGGGTTTGGCCCCTGCTTAAGGTTCTAGAGTTTAGTTCTAGAGTTTGGTTCTGGAGTCTATCTGGAGTCTAAGTTCTGGAGCCTCAGGAGTCTGGAGTTTTTGTCTGGAGATGGTGGGGCAGCGTGCTGCACAGGAATCGATGAGTAGTGGAAAAATGAGGGTGTCCATCTGGGTCTCAGCAGTCTCTTTTTATGTGTTCTCAAAGGGGGTGTGGAGGCTGACTTCCTATGCCCAACCCTCTGAGAATCCTGATAGGTTAAAGGATTAACTGTCCTCTGACTAGAGAGCGGAGTTGTGAGTCAGAATGAGTCATCAGGTATCATCTTTATGGCTCAAGGAAAGGACACTCCCCTTTGTGTCCGTAAAGCATATCTTCTTTTTCATAAAACACATATTTACAATATACACAACTTGTTAATATTACCTAAATTGCATGACAGATTTCTTAAGGTACAGTTCGGTTCAAGTCACATGTTTCTACGAGCTTGGGTTCAGAAATGACAACATTTTGCACTTTTGATGGGTTTCGCAATATCGGTTTTGCATCAAATCTTACCCGGAGGTACAACCCCTCTCTGGGCATATTACAGTAAGTTTTCATTTTTCTAGCCTAAACACAGCCGTTACAATATTAATAATTATGGGGTTTGGTCTCAGAGCATCCTACAGCGTCCAGCTTCGTCTCAAACTGTGAGTGAATTTTTCATATTAAGAATCTCCAAATTGTACATTTTTGTCCGCTAGGTATAATTAGTTATCAGTATTCTCATAAATCATATATTTGCTGGACTCTCTGAATCCAGTCGTTTGTCTCCGCCCCTAGAACCTTGGTGAGTCAGAATGGTCACATGTCTTGCCTTCCACCAGAGCAGTGTTGTTCAGGCACACCCAAATCAGCATATTCTATTCAATTGAAAGAGTCTATTGTTCCTTTCTCCAAGCTGCAGGGAAAATAACCTCCCTCTTAATAAACAGGACCATGTGATTTCCTGTTCTGTTGCTGAGAAGACTAGGTGTGAAGGCTTCCCGGGGACAGCCAGCCTTTGAAGTCTCAGCTAACTCAGGTTACTGTTTAGCTCCTGAAATACAGGTCTCATGTCAGAATTTAGATCACTAGCGCCGGTCAGTGTCAAGCACCGGTATTGCACCCATTTTTAACAGCTGCCTTACCAGTAAGCAATCCTCAAAATATACTTTGTTCAAATATGGGTGCACTTCTGTGGACCTCAGATTCATGTAGATTCTTGCGGGAGAATGATGTTGACCCCCCCAACAAGGAGGTGGGATCTTTTTAGCGGTTTTGTGAGCTGTGATTTTAGCAATTTTTGACATCAATTAAACGGATTCCCAAACAGCTCTGGGTTGCTTTTGGCAATCAGTATTGCTATTTCCAAGTGGTTCCAGGCTACTGTGTGTGCAGCCCAATGGTAGTTTTAGGCAGCGACCTCCTGTGCTCACTAATATAGGCAAAAGTGGGTGGCAGCCTATTGTTCCGGTTTTTACTGTGCATTTTTTGGCTGGTTTTGAGCGAGCAGCATGCTTTCCAGTGGCCATTCTGATGTTTCTGCGGCCAGCACCGCATAGTACTGTTGTAGGGCTTGGATGAGTGGGTTGAAACATCCCACAGGGGGGTGAGGAAAATATGGACACCTAAGAAACACTTCTTCAAGAGAAAACAACACGATGCAGAAACACTTGAGGAGGCGGTCGAGGACTCAACCAGAGGGGGGAATGTATAGGAGCAGCTGTATACCTCTGCAGGAGATCCTGCCCCCTTCCTCCCATTTGTTGGCGACATGAGACCGTGCCATGTTTGACACCAGCTGTTGTGCCAATATCACAGCATGTGTTCAAAAGAAGATACCCATTTAGACAACCCTACCAAATGTATCCCCGAAGTGATGACAACCTACGGGAGGAACTCCCTGAAGGAATATGAGAAAGAGCAAAGAAAAGAAACTAGTGACATCATAAAAAGTATGCACGACGTCCTGAGATACTGACTGAAAAAAATGTATAGATCCTAAATGGACTAATGATGAAGTAAAGAATCAAGTGAACTTTTAAGTACGAAAAAAATTACACATGCACAATGTGCTGCAGAAAATAAATGTACAGATGCTGAAACGCAAGGTAGACTAAGTCATCATAGAAGCTGGATATACATAGTGAATAAAACGCAGGCGAAGCTGCCATCATATAGAAGCTGGACATCGGTATCATGAATTTAGTAAGCCAGGACCCATGAAGCGGGATGGGAAAACTGTGTCGCAGCAAGAATAAGCAGAATCGTGGAGCTGCATGGCAAGGTTGTCTGGCCTGGAGTCATGACTAAAACAGCCAAATTCAGCTATCTATTCTGGAAATGAGCAAACGTGCGGAGGGTGAATCATCCCTTGTTAAGTTGCAAAGAAAGTGTAATTCATTTAGAGCATTTAAAACATGCAAAATGAACCAAATCGTGATCTCCTGTCACGGGAGCCAAGGATGAAAATAGAGTTTGAACTTGGAGTCCCATACACGATAGTGAGTGCCCTCACACACGTGTATTCTCAAAGAAAATTATACTTTGCAAGACCAAGTACGAAGACAATCTTCATGGTAGAAGGCATTGGCAATGAGAGATGCTGGGCTAATTTTGTGGTGAGGTAGTTTCATGCCCTATCTCCTTGCACCTGGGTCTGGGCTTACGTGCTGCCAAATGAACTGAATGTTCAAGACATGGCAGAAGCGTGTCAACCAATTATATTAGTCCATATAACGAAGGACCTTATCTTTTGAATACCAATGAGAAACTTTGTATTTAATGTTTCTGAAGATGTCATGTTTTATAGGTAGGCACATGTTGTCCACCTGATAATAGACAGCTAATCACAATCCTAGCTCCTATAGAAAAGTATACTTCGATGTTTCCCTTAGCCAATCCTGACCCTTGATAGGTTTTTCATTATTGCCACGTAGTATGACGTAACCTCTGACATATTTTTGGTATAAAAAGATAATTGTTAATAAAACAGTACTTTGCCATTGTCCTGAATTGGTTCTGTTATTTGGACTCTTATTCTGTATGATCCCATCCATTATATATGCACGTTCCTAAAGGGCCCTAAGCTCACTTCTCACCTGCCTTCTTTCGTTTTTTGCTGGTTTGATTTGTTCATTTCCTCCTTACCTCTCTTTGGCCGCCTTGCTGTTCCGTAATGCAGCTCAATTCTCCTTCCCACCTGCCTTTATTTCTTTTTACTCTGGTTTGCTTTGTTCATTTCCTCCTTAACTCTCTTTGGCCTCCTTGCAGTTTAGTAATGCAGCTCATTCCTTTACTCAAGTCTCCTCTTATCTCTCTTTCCCGTTACCTCGAACCAGCCCTGTTATAGTTTTCCTTTCTCGGGGCCTCATTACAACTGTGGCGGTCCGGAAATAAGGGTGCCCATTGCAACGTACCGGCACCCTTTCTGGACCGCCACACTACAACTCTGCGGGCAGGTGCCAGTGCTTTCGTCCCCCCACTCCCATGTAGTCCTATAGGACTCAATGGGATGGGGACTAACATTTTTCAGCACCTCTCTTCCTGATCTGCCGGGACATTTAGGCGGGTTACTGACAAGCTCGTAATGAGGCCATCTGTCCTGCTTTTGTTCTTGCTCTCTTCCTTCTTCTCCTTCACCCTTCCCTCCATCTGTCCCCCTTGCCATTCGGCCATGCAACTGGTCCACCCACCCCAAATCTCCTTTCTCTCCTACTTGTCACCTTTGGCCCCCTCTTTACTGGTACTCTTTTCTCAATTTCTCTTTCGTTCTTGATCACTTTGTTCTTCCCAGCATTCTACTACATAGGTTCATCTGCCTTATCTCGATCCTCCTCCTCCCTTTTTAATTCTCTCCTTCACCTCTGCTCTTGTCTCCTCTGCCCTCCGTTCTCTGCCCTTTCAGTACTACATTATCCAACCTCCTCTCTTCTCTATTCCACCGGTGGGTCCTTTTTCTTCTTCCTCCTCCTCTTCACTGTCTTTTCATTGCTCTCCTTCCTCCACTCATCTCCTCTACTTGCACATTTCCCCCTCCATCGCTTGTCTAGTTCCCCATGCGTCACTCCACCTCTGCTCTTCCTTCTCACTCCTGCTTTTTTCTCTCACTCTTCCCCCTCACTTGCGCACCCCAGCTCCTTTCTCTCAGCCCTAAGGACATCTTCCCACATCCACTCCTCTTTTTGCATCCTCTGTTCCTCACTCTCTCTTCCTTGTGCTCTTTCTTCCATCTTAGCTACTCTTTAGCCCACCTCTCCTTTCATTTTGTTTTGTCTCTCTATCTTTCCTCCTTGATTCACTTCCATACCTAAATACCTCTTTCCTCTCTGTTTTAATAACCCCCGGGGCATCTGTGAAACCTCTTCCACTTTTATCCCGGCAGGGCCCTGGTTCTCGGTTTCTTAATTGAATCAGTGTATACACATGTGATTGTGGTGCCGGCGCATTATACAATTGAACAATCTTGGCTTGAACTAAAGAATAGACAGGTTCAAATACTTGGTTCGGAGTCCACCCCATGGCTCCAGAAGGCATCAGATTAAAACCTCTGACCTCTGCATGAGCCATGTTGTACACAATTGACATTTAGCCAACTATGCCTCATTCTTAGACAACCTGTTGAAGGCTGCGGGTATGGCTGTTCAAACTGTGTTATCTTTGTCTGCCTTTCTGTTATGGTTTACATAGTATAATATATCATTCCACAATGTTGGATGGAGACAGCATGGTGGGGATTATGCACAAAGCTAGGGATTGACTGATGAGCTGCACGGGTCCTCGGCTTAACGGCTTTATTGCCTGCATCAGTCTCTGCCCCGCAGTTTGCCACAGCACCACCTGCTAGGCACAAACGTGTGACTTCGGATCAAACATGGGACTTAGCCTCACAATGCTTGCATATGTTCTTGAGACAGACTGTCATGATCACTGGCCCAAACACACAAACCATGCACCCCCAGGTGACGGAGACAAGGAGAAATGCCATACTTAATTGTCCCTTTGGGACAATCAAGCACCAGGGACCCAGCTGGACTTTGGTGCCAGGCTTATGAACAAATATGAGCAGAGATATTATTTGGGTGTAAAATACTTTATTACATTCACAGGAACTCTTCACATGCATTCAGTCCGGGGGTGGCTGTTGAAGAATTGAGAAGCATGTGCAGCATCGTTTGGGAGTAGCAGGGTGAGGCCCAAAAGCCAATGCTAAGGGGTCGTGGCTGGGGCCAAGCTATATAAGCCGGACCAGCCTTCATGCAAGCACTTTGCGTTATTCTGCCTTAGGCAGCATAACGCTTACCGCTGCTTGGGTTCAGATTCACCTTGGAATCCCGCTCCAGTGATTCAACTTACCTGGAATCTGTTTGCTTCTGCAACCTCGCTACTTACCTGGAAACCTGTTTCGCCGGCAGCTCCGCTACTCACCTTCGGACCAGTTCTCGCCTGCAAACACCTCCGCAGTGCCTGGCACTCACCTTTCTTCCCCAGACCTCCCGGAAAGCGAAGCCAGGCCGTGACACTTGAGCTCGCCGCTTAGCTCATCCGTGGACGGCACCTGCAAGGAGAAACAACAGACAAGGTTAGACTTTACCGAAAACCTTCAGTGTATGATCGCGCACATTGGAAACCTTGCGCTTACCTTAAACCAGCTTAACTGGTGGTCGGATCCTTTTTTCCTTCATTCTGGCCGCATATCAATCTCCGAAAGCACCGCTGGGCCGCATTTTCGCCTGTGAAGAGAAAGCAGAGGTGAGACATGGTTACAACTCGTAGATCATACTTTGCACGAATATTACTACAATATTTTAAAGCGAGAAGAGACTTTACAAAACGAAAGACACTTACCATTACCAAGTGGCATCGTCGCAGCTGGACTGGACTACCACTTCAGAGGCCAGTGAAGTAACTCGGCCCATATACAACGCACCCCTGCTGGAAGAAGCAGGACGGAGTGCTCATCATTCATTAATAACAGGAGCAGTTCTACCGAACATCGCAGTCAGCAGCATATCTGCAGGAGGGAAGGCCTGTCCAGGGTGATCCAAATACAGGGAGGGCTGCAACCATGCCCCAACGCCCCCGCAGAGACCAGGTGAGCGTAACACATGCCTCATGATTTTCTTTGGGAACAAGCAACATGCAAATCTTTATAACAGTGACAATCCTTGGCTACATTGTTGAGACAGAGCCTCATCACTTTTGTTGTGAATAGGTTGTATACAAATGTATTTTACAGTGACCTTGCTTGTCTATATAGCTGAGACAGGGCTTCCTGAGTTTGTTTGGGCACATTCAACATGCACAAAATACGCATTTGTTTTACAGTGACAATGCTAATCAATATTGCCGAGACAGGGCCTCCTGACTTTCTTTGGACACAAGCAACATGCACAACATATGCATTTGTTTTACAGTGACAATGGTAGTCTATATAGCTGAGACAAGGATTCCTGAGTTTCTTTGGGCACAATCAACATGCACAACATTCTCATTTGTTTTATAGTGACAATGCTCCTCTATATAGCTGAGACAGGGTTTCCTGAGTTTGTTTGGGCACATTCAACATTCACAACATACGCATCTGTTTTACAGTGACAATGCTAGTCTATATAGCTGAGACAGCGCCTCCTGAGTTTCTTTGGGCACAGCCAGCTTGAAACTAGGATTCGACTCCACTCTCTCGTTCTCTCCTCACATCTCTGACCTCACTAAGGAAGTCCCATTTCCAGCTGCACCTCCTCAGAGGTATTCTTCCTTTTCTCACTTTCTCCCACATGGTCATTGTCTCCAGAGCTCTGGTTCTCTCTAGGCCAGACTATATCAACAGCCTCTTTCTCAATCTGCCTTCCTCTACTCTCCCCCCGCTGCAAATAATCCAGAACAGGACTGCAAGACTTATCCCTGGCCTCAAGCCCAGAGACCATATCCCTTCAGCACTGAAAGCTCTACACTGGCTCTCTGTGGCTGCAGACCCTCTGCATCTTCCACAAGGCTTTCTGGGGCTAACATGCACTACATCCAACTCTCTCTTCCAGAATAACTTCCTTATCGAGCCTTTCGCTGAACTACCTCCAACTCTCTGTGGGTCAGAAAATTAACTAGGCAAAGAGTAGGGGGCAGATCTCACTGTTCTGTACGTGCCTCCCTCTGGAATGGCCTCCCTGCACCTCTTAGAATTAAGCCAGACATCCTGAGGTTCCGGAAGCAGCTCAAGACCTTCCTATTCACCTCTGCTTTCTCTCTCTCTCCCTTTCATGCTGACCTACCTGTTCTGCTGCAATGACTGGTTCTTGGCTACTCTCTGAACATAATGGGTGCCAGGCTCCTCCACGATCAGTCTCCCCTGCTCTGCCTCTGGGCCTCCGCACACTTAAGGGCTGTAACTGTAACCTCTACAGTCCCCTGCCTCCTTGCACTTACCAAGAGCCACTCTGCCCTGGATGCACTTACTCAGAGCATTTATGCCCTGATCACACTTCACCTCCCTCTCCCTGGCATTGCCCCCTCTTCTGCCCTCTGCACTTTGGCGCTGTCGGACTTGCACGATCTGAACGTCACGAGGCCTAGTAAGATCGTTTCTATTGTCCTCCCTCTGCCCCCCCACTTGTCTTGTCGCATTATAAATGACTTATCATACCTTATACCAAATCATAACATGCTCCTGTTCACCTACTGACCAATTGCACATTTTATGGCCGTTTTCTATTTTTTCTGAAATGAGTGCTGTAAACATACATCATTCTGACACATTATTTAAAACAAATTATCAGAGCTAGGAACTCATTAAACAATGTGGATAGATGTGGGCTCCCTGAGGGAGAATTCAAGGAAATACATTTGCACCCTCCCCATTTCAGATGTCAGGTGACACCACTGCAGAAATCCTAGTACTGCACCATCACTTTGAAAGTGCAGCCCTCATTCTGCATGGGGCTGTAATGGTACTGCTGGTCGTAAAAGTAAAATACCACCAGAGGTAAAATGCCTACATTTGCTGAAGGGAGAAATAATACTTGCCTCCAAAAGCCGCTCCTCCGATTTATACTGGATGCAAATGCATCCCAGGCAGCCAGTCTGCCCACAGTAAAAGAGGGCTTCTTAAAATGAAGGTAATTCCGTCTAAAAATAAGACTAGCTCAAAACTGGTCGTAAACATTGTCCTTCAGTAATTAGCTGCAGCAATGGAAACCAAGTACCTTGCGTTGTCAAAAAGCACTCACAAAACTAAACAAGAATGTTTTCTTTCTCCAGGCACTGTACTCCTTTCTCAGAAAATGTGCACACTTAAATAACTTGCAGTATGTTCTACCACTGGGAGCAGATTTTCACCACCAGCGGTAGTTCCTCAGCAGAGCGCTAAATTTACCACTGGCACTGTTCTTATGGAATAGGAGCCCCCATTGTTTGTATTGTAAATACGATCAAATATTTATTTTGATCTTGGAGCTATGATACTGAGAACTACTTGGAACACACCTTCTATAATAAGGCCTCGCACTATCTGTTGTGTTTCTTAGATGTTCAATAGGGTTAATGCCATTGGGACACAGTACACACAAAGCACAGCATTCTACTTGTATCGATTACTCCGTATTAGCCTCTATGAGTGTAATATCAGACAATATATACATGCTGCACAGTATACAGAGCACGTGGCTTCTCAGTGAACATATTTTAAACAAAATGTGTCAAACCATTCCTCTAGTTAATGTATTTCTTTTGTTTCTAATCTCTTTAAAGATTCCCCAGCTCACACGCGGACACATCGAAGATTGCGGGCACTGGACACAGATCGAGAGGTACAGTGAAGGAGGAGACGTATTCCGAGCTTTCTAAATGATGTTTCTGAGTGTTCAAGTACCAGCTCTATTTTATTTGTGCCACACCTGTTACATGAGTAAGCTTGAATTCATGGCACACACATCATCTTCACCATTTACATGCCTCCTCTTACAGCTGTTCTTCTTGGGACTTTTAGCAGGGGCTGGAGTGGGTAGATTAGCTGGCTTCCCCGCACCTGTGCTAATAATCAATACACGGAAGGAGACATGCCATCAATCAATGCTCCAGTGGTGCAAGACTGCATTTTTCCCAACAGGCTTATCCAGGGGCGTTGCTAGGTCTGGAAATGATCCCGGGCTACGCTAATGTCGGAACTGTTGGCACTGGGGGCCAGCTAGCCTTTTGGTTGTAGCTCCTGTGATTCTATCCGTGGCTACAATCAAAAGACATGGGGCTATAGCCCCCTTAGTCCACCCCTAGCAACACCTCTGGGCTTATCCTAAAAAAGCACTGTTCACTTGTGCTATCTGCTATTTATTTATGTTATGTTTGAATGGATACAGAGACCATATAGAGAGGAAGGTGTGTTGTAAAATTACATGCTATGATCAAGTACAGTCTGTAGAGAGGAGGCTGTGTATGAAAGATAAGCTTGTTACCTATAGAGAGGAAGGGTGCATTGTACGATTACATGCTGTGATCAAGTGCAGTCTGTAAAGAGGAGGCTCTGCATGAGAGATGAGCTTGTTACCCATAGAGAAAAAGGATGCATTGTAAGATGACATGCTATTGTCAAGTTAAGTCTGTAGAGAGGAGGCTGTGTCTGAGAGATGAGCTTGTTACCCATAGAGAGGAAGGGTGCATTGTACGATCACATGCTATGATCAAGTACAGTCTGTAAAGAGGTGGCTCTGCATGAGAGATGAGCTTGTTACCCATAGAGAGGAAGGGTGCATTGTACGATCACATGCTATGATCAAGTACAGTCTGTAAAGAGGTGGCTCTGCATGAAAGATGAGCTTGTTACCCATAGAGAAAAAGGATGCATTGTAAGATGACATGCTATTGTCAAGTTAAGTCTGTAGAGAGGAGGCTGTGTCTGAGAGATGAGCTTGTTACCCATAGAGAGGAAGGGTGCATTGTACGATCACATGCTATGATCAAGTACAGTCTGTAAAGAGGTGGCTCTGCATGAGAGATGAGCTTGTTACCCATAGAGAGAAAGGGTGCATTGTAAGATGACATGCTATTGTCAAGTAAAGTCTGTAGAGAGGAGGCTGTGTATGAGAGATGAGCGTGTTACCCATAGAGAGGAAGGGTGCATTGTAAGAGTACATGGTGTGGTCAAGTAAAGTCTGTAGAGAGGCGGCTGTGCATGAGAGATGATCTTGTTACCCATAGAGAGAAAGGGTGCATTGTAAGATGACATGCTATGATCAAGTACAGTCTGTAAAGAGGTGGCTCTGCATGAGAGATGAGCTTGTTACCCATAGAGAAAAAGGATGCATTGTAAAATGACATGCTATTGTCAAGTAAAGTCTGTAGAGAGGAGGCTGTGTATGAGAGATGAGCTTGTTACCCATAGAGAGGAAGGGTGCATTGTACGATCACATGCTATGATCAAGTACAGTCTGTAAAGAGGTGGCTCTGCATGAGAGATGAGCTTGTTACCCATAGAGAGAAAGGGTGCATTGTAAGATGACATGCTATTGTCAAGTAAAGTCTGTAGAGAGGAGGCTGTGTATGAGAGATGAGCGTGTTACCCATAGAGAGGAAGGGTGCATTGTAAGATGACATGCTATGGTCAAGTAACGTCTGTATAGAGGAGGCTGTGCATGAGAGATGATCTTGTTAGCCATAGAGAGAAAGGGTGCATTGTAAGATGACATGCTATTGTCAAGTAAAGTCTGTAGAGAGGAGGCTGTGCATGAGAGATGAGCGTGTTACCCATCGAGAGGAAGGGTGCATTTTAAGATGACATGCTATGATTAAGTAAAGTCTGTAGAGAGGAGGCAGTGCATGAGAGATGAGCTTGTTACCCATAGAGAGGAAGGGTGCATTGTAAGATGGCATGCTATGATCAAGTAAAGTATGTAGAGAGGAGGCTGTGCATGAGAGATGAGCTTGTTACCCATAGAGAGGAAGGTTGCATTTTAAGATGACATGCTATGATTAAGTAAAGTCTGTAGAGAGGAGGTTGTGTATGAGAGTTGAGCTTGTTACCCATAGAGAGGAAGGTTTAAGATGACATGCTATGATTAAGTAAAGTCTGTAGAGAGGAGGCTGTGCATGAGAGATGAGCTTGTTACCCATAGAGAGGAAGGGTGCATTGTAAAATGGCATGCTATGATCAAGTAAAGTCTGTAGAGAAGAGGCTGTGCATGAGAGATGAGCTTGTTACCCATAGAGAGGAAGGGTGCATTGTAAGAGTACATGGTGTGATCAAGTACAGTCTGTAGAGAGGAGGCTGTGTATGAGAGATGAGCTTGTTACCCATAGAGAGGAAGGGTGCATTGTAAGAGTACATGGTGTGATCAAGTACAGTCTGTAGAGAGGAGGCTGTGTATGAGAGATGAGCTTGTTACCCATAGAGAAGAAGGGTGCATTGTAAGATGACATGCTATGATCAAGTACAGTCTGTAGAGAGGGTGCTGTGCATGAGAGATGAGCGTGTTACCCTGGCTATCACAAGTGTGCATTTTCTCTGCAAATAGCCTAATCACATCTACCAGCAAAGTATAATCTCACAGCATTAGGGGTACAATCTTGCTTCAACAGATTGGGTTTTGGGGACCCGGAATATTTGCTATGCAGTGATTATATCAACAACAAAAAAACGAATGAAATAATACAGAAAAACTACAAAAATAAATATATATGGGGTGGGGGTAAGGGGTTATAAAGTGTGGAGGGTGGTTTGGGGTGGGGTTAAAAGCATGGGTAAACAGGGAGCTTGGGAGGACGTGAGACCACCCGCCTCCCGCCCATTAAAAAAGATATTTATTTTTGGTATTATTTCATTCACTATTTTTTGATTTGTTGAAATCACTTGTAAGCGAATATTTTACTTTATAGGGAACTTAGTGTATGTCTTGACCATCATATTGCTATATTACAATTTCTGGAGAAAAAGAATCTATTGGGGGAACAAGCATTGAAAGTAATTCAGAATGTACATTTCTTATATTATTAAAGGCAGAATTGGCCCGGCTGGGATTTGAAACTGTGACTGCGGGTTGTATACAGATCTCAGAAGCAAGCACATAATTCGCTGAGCCATTTGAAAGGCCTAAGAAACCTACGGCTTTCCTTTGTTTTAGAAAATTCTATACTGTCCATATTTACAGCTAGCATTGAACTTGAAAGACAGGTTCCTTTAATATCGTCCAGTTATGGTTCCGGGTTATCCTTCTCAACTGGTGATGGCTGCTCTCACTTTGTCTGCTGAGTCGCTTAGTGCCTTCCCATGTTACATGCTTTTAGACGTATTTCAGGCATGATAATTTGACCTAAACAGTGAAATTAAATACTTTGGCACTCATTCCGAGGTTGGTGCTAGTCATGGCGCTGCTAGCGCCATGACTAGCACCAATACCGGTACTGCCACTGACGTGGTGGTATGGGGACTTACCGGTCCATTCCGCCCTTTGCAGGACTGGTAACTCCCCATTTGAAATGCCATTCCCCATTCCCATTCGAGCCCTCATAGGGCTCAATGGGAAGGGGGAAGGCGGCAATAACAGTACCGTAAATTACGGTAGCGTTATTGACCCCGGTATCCCTTTGCGGGTCCGCTCCTTAACGCCTGCTAAAACCAGGCGTTAAGGAAGGACCCGCAAAGGGACCTCGGATTAGGGCGCAAAGGGATTACCGGCACCAGTGTCATTACCGGTGCCCAGTATCCCTTTGCGCCCGGGTCGTAATGACCCCCTTTGTCTTAACGGTTCCTGTCATTTTAGTTTGACAATCCTACCACCTTTGGGGATCCACATATTGTCCATATGTTCAATACAAGAGAATAGGATCCACCTAGTCAGGCCTTCCAGTGATAACCAACACAGTGTTGTTCGTTTTGGTTCTGACAGCTTTTTCTGAGGACAACATGGCTCATTACAACTTTGATGGTGCAGTAATAATGTGCCAGTAATTCCATTTCTGGCACGTTACTGCACTGGCAAAGTGCTTACCTAAAAAAATCAACAGTATTACCGGCACTGGTAGTAACAGTGCCGGTAATACCGGTAAATCCCAACATGGAGTCCGTTGCCGCCGGCACTTGTGATCTGGCGGTAATACTGCCGGACCAAGTGCCGATAACAGTATTACAGTTTGCCAGTATCCTGGCGGTGCTACCGCCAGGATACTGGCAAACTCATAACGAGGCTCCGTATAGTTAATTATGTGTCCATTTACCCACTCTATTTGGTGAGATATCCTTAAATTACTAGGAAGTCTGGACGAAATACAGCACAGAGAACATCCCCAAAGAAGGGAACTGTCTATCTATACATCTTTCATTTTAATGTGTTATGATTTTATATCAAAACCTTTCACAACTTTAACAACTTAAAAAGAAAACACAATAATCATTCAAAACAGTCATTAACAGTAAACTGTTTACAATTTGTAAAGAGAAAACTAAATTCGTAGACATGTAAACAAAAAAAATGAAGCACACAGAAAAGCAGGGCAGCCTTCAACTAATTAAATCCCTTGCAAGAGCAGCAATGTCACCGAGGAGTCCAATAATCTCGGTTAAGAAAGCTACAATTACAATAGAACATGGTATCTGCTCGCTGCTCATCAATCTGCGCCACAAACTGTCAGAACACACAGCTGCAGTAGAGAATACAAATCGACTTAAAGCAAATATTCTCCTAGACTGAAAAGCATTACATTTTAAAATCAAAGGATACAGGCATTCCACCTCATCAGATCTACAGAGTCTACAGGACCTATTGGTAAAATCCAGTCCTGTAGGTTTGTAAAGTGAAGGCAATACCTTGTCAAATGCTTCAGCCCCCAAGCAAGCAGGCTGAGGCCTGTGACCATGCGTGAGAAGTGGACGCCTTATTACAATACACACTTGCAGCATTACCCTCCACTTCCCAATGTCAACTCCCATTCCATTCGTCTGTGACTTCACTGGTCTTGGCGACTGGCTTCTCCTCTCCCGTTCACTCAGATGCCTCCAACATCTTCAAAATGAGCTCCATGATCGAACTGCCAAATTCAAGATCTGACCAAAGGTTGGGAGACACTCTTCCCACCTCCTGGAGCACGACTTCATCCGGGAAGGGGGCAATCCTCTGCGCCAAATAAATGGGGTTTTTGGATTGATATCAACCCTCTATTAGAACCGTGTCCATCGCTTCTCTAATTCACACTTTTTTTCTGTTAGGCCTCCTAATTAATTTACCCTCCCTAATTTGCATTCATGTTCTATTGGTGCCCTCTCCTTTGTATTAGCAGTGCAACCATGCTCCAAATTATGTAAAAGAGAAACTGTACATTAGACTAAGTGTCGAGAAGAGCTTCCAAGATGATGTAACATTTGAAAAATGTTATCATAAAGATCAATTAAAGGGTTCAAGCCAATAAACCATGCAGTAGTGGAGGGACGGATTAGACAGGGGTCCATTGAAATCAAAGGATGTATAAATGCATCTGAAAAAGTGAATATATTTAAGTGGCATTAATAAGAAAATGTGTTCCTGAATGACCTCTTGCAATCATTGTGGTCTTAAGTGAGTATAGATGATCTTAGATGCTCGAGGCGATGTACTACAGACTGCCCGTCAGTGCCTTCTTTTGCATCTTCCACTGGCTTCCTTCTGCCACTGTCAACACTGGGGGAATCATCAGACAATTTTAGACTCTGAAAGTAGGGCTCAGAAGGATTTATTTTACAGCAGGGTGGACTGAATGCAAGCTTGGGCGATACTCAAAGAAATAAGACTCCCAGTGGTCAAATGAAAGTCACTCAGTCTGTGTGGGGTTTCAAGAGTCCACAGCACACCCTTCTTGTATTGGCTGTGTGGTTGCTCTGTTGCCGCCTGGTCAGGATGGTGGTAGAGCAAGTGGGCAGGTACACCCTTCAGGACTGGAGTGGCCCAAAGTACTTATTCAGGTATCCAGGAACTGAATGAAGCTGTGCCAGACCTGCCTAGTCCTAGCAATGATGGGACACAGGTACCAGAGTGCCTTTGGCAAACTCTGCCACAGTCTACATAAGCACTGTAAACTGGCATGTATCATGCTATGGGGGTGCCTCTTGGTCAGGACACTGCCTTGGTCTCCGGACCTTCCTGCCTCTATCACCTACACTCAACTGGTGATCTCTTTCCTAGTGCTTCCTTGATGCTCCACAACAATTGGGCCCTCTTTCGCTCCTGGAGTCAATCCTTATCTTCCTCCCTCCTCTTCTCTCTCTCCTGCAGCTTCTTTCCTTCTTGGCAGGTGTTTCTGCCCCAATGCCTTTGTTTCAAGCATCTTTCATCTTTCCACTTCTCTCCCTTCTCCCGCTTCCTCTCACCCAGACATTACTCCTTTCCTGACCTCACTACTCCTTCTGTTTTATTACAGCTCTTTTCTCCTGCCACCTCAAAACTCTTACGTGCAAGCTACTCCTCTATTGATTCTATCTCTCTCATGCTTCTTCACTGTTTGTATCTCTCCTTTCTTGCCTTCCTTCCTTCTATTCCAATGCTTCTCTTCTAATCCCCTTTACTTCATATGTTCCTTCCTCCTTCTTCTACTCTTTTGTCTCAGCTTTCCCCCTCTTTCTTCTCCTCTACTACTTCTAGTGCAATCTTCTCTTCAAATGGTCCTTGCTTCTCGCCCTCCTCTTCTGAAGTCTCTCATTTGCACCCTCCTCCACTCTTAGTCTCATATTTATTTCCACCTCCTTGCTCTGTCTTTCTCAACCTTTCTCTTTCTACTGTCTTCACACTTTTTTCCCTTCATCTTCTCTTTCTGTTCCTGCTTCTCCAAATTCCCCCCTCCTGCTCGCTTTCTCTCTCACCTATTTACCGGACTGTATACCCTTTTCCCAACTCGCTGCACCAAATCCGCACAATCTTCCTTTCCCAAACACCCTCACTCAGGGTAGAACATTGAGCACCATTTTAATAGCGTGGACCCACCCATAAACATAGACCAGTAATGTAGGTGCAGGCATGGTTGGTCTGCACGTCCATGCTCAGAGCCATTGACCAAACCCTCATAAGGGACATCTGTCATCACAATTCTGAAAACCTTGTTCCTTCTGTGACAGCCAGTTTTCTACACAGCGACTGACAGCCTATTGCAAACCATCCCTTCTAATAGCACTCCCTTTCCAAGCCTGTGGTCCCATGCAGGGAAATGGTTGATTGGCTTTGCACCGATTACAGTGGGATCCTACTTTCTCTTGCTCCTGTGCAGGTCACACTTGACTACACGTCTTTGATGCTGGTAGCTGTTTGGTGGACAGGTCCTTGCACCAGGTCTTTCAAAGCAGAGTTGTTCACTGGAAGCCACACTTTCCTCTGATGAACACCATTGTTCTTAGGAAGTCGGTTGGCATGCATGTGTTTTGGGGTTACTCTTGGTAGACAATCTCCTTTCACACTAGGGATTACAGGGCTCAGGAGATATGCAGTTGGGGAGAGGGTCACTGGGGATATTTCGCCACCACCCGTTCAGACAAAAGATGTGCATCCCTTTCAACCCCACTACATAGTTCTATTCTACTAGTAGCTAGGGTCCCTCATCCTGGTCTTAGATATGCCTTCTGCAAGGTTCTCCATCGCTCACAGGCAGTGGCATATTTAGGCTATCTGCTGCCCTAGGCCCAAATAATTGTATGCCCCCCCCCTAAACTTTACTCCACCTCTGCCAGACTCTGCACGTTCACCAGATTCGGGCCCTTCAGCAAACTCTGCGCTGTCCAACCTGCGTCCCTTCACTCTCATTTTGGCTCCATAACATTCTAAGAACATTTTTAAGGTTACAGAGATTAGAAAGTTATTGCTTCCTCTCTATTAATTCAAGCCCCGTCATCTTCTATTTTATGTTAGTTGAAAGAGTGTGGGTCCCATGCCTGCTGGGCCTAGAGACCCAAGCTACTCCTCACTGATGAGGCCCAACAAGGCCTAAACATGTGTTGGGATGCTTGAGGTCTCATGCAGAAGGGATGTGACCTAGCAGTTCAGGCTGGACTGCCCCTTTTTGGGTGGGACCAAGCCTATTTGCATATGGTCTTTCCCCTTCTGTAATGGCTTGGCAGGCGAAGAACGATGATCTGGAGAGTTGCCCAGAGCAATGCCAGAGGTTATGATTCAGTCTAAACCTTCCAGCCATCACCTTTTTGTTTTTGAGTTGAAACAGTGTTTTCAGATCTCTGCTGCGCACGATTTGGAGTAGACAGTGTGCTGTATAGTTGACTGCACTACAGGTAATTGTCTACTTTCGGATACGTCCAAAAGCAATCTTTCAGAGGAAGAAATAAGAACGTACGCTGTCTGCCAACTGGACAAAAGTGAGGGAAGGTTGGAACGAAAATTTTGGTTTCATTGCTAATATCTGGTTTCTCTCACAAATTGCCTGTTATCACTCTATGAGAAGCACCTAGACTGGTCTGTAATATTAATGCAACATAACTAACTTTCTTCATACGGTCTTGTCAAATGGCAACATTTACATATGAAATATATGCAAGTGGTACAGGCGCATCTTATAAAAAATATTGAATAAAATGAACTCATCCCCCTTTGCATGGTTACAGCTCTGGTGTTAGCAGGGGGGAAATGGGAAAAAGGGCAAGTTACCTGCTGCAGCCGATGTACCTCCAATCCCTTGGGTTGTAGCGCCATTAAAATATGGCAAAATCACAAGTGAAGTTTGTAATCTCTGCCTGGGCATAGACACCTCATTAGAGTATAGACAGTTGGAGAAGGTTCTTGGAATCTTATTCATGTGTGGGAAGCAACAGCATTCCTCGTAGCTGCACAATGCACGCACATATTATAACAAATGACGTGGTGCACATTGTTTACATCATTGCTGTTTGTGGAATTGTTCAAAATACCCAACACTCCAAGAGTAGAACTGAGCAATGGATAAGGCGTTCCAGCACAATATTTCCTTTGTGGGTGTGGTGTAGGCTATGGGTCTTGCCAGCTTTGTAGATCATTTAAAATGTTGGTTAACTCCAAAGAGTTGGTTGAACTGTACAATACATAGGAACATTTTGAGATTTGCAGGTATAAATATGGATGTCCTGCTGTCTTTTGAAGTTCTGTTTCACAATAAAAGTCCTACCTTGTATTTAAAATATAATTAATGTAAAGATTACTTATAAATATCACAGTTACGTATTGTGTGACATACTTTGCAGTTGGTTCTCCTGGTAAATACTGAGTGTGCAGCAGAATGTCATTACAGACACATGATAAACCCGGCAGGGATGCCATTTGCCTGCTTAGCACTGAGCAGCTTCTGTGAAGATGGCTGAATGGATATCTTTATGGGATACCTTTACAGCTGTGAAATAGTGTGTACCTTTGGCACACAGTTTTTGTTCTCACCCTTCTATGGCATTGGGCACCTTTTCATAGGTTTCTTGATGAACTTGCGCATTCAGATTTATTCTTCAGCTTTTTAACTTCTCTATGATCAATTTCATGCGTGCATTTTTTGGGCGGCCACATACCTCTGCTATGTGGGGCTGGGGAGGGAAATTAGTGCTTGCTTCTGAACATCATGTTCGTGCCACCTCTGGGAACTATGTGTTTGACTTAAGCATAGGCATGTGTTTAACATTGTAAAATGATGCATCATTTTTAACCTTTCCTTTTCTGAAGGGAAAACCGTAATTTTTGCTAAGGTTTTAAAAAAATGCATGTCGTGCATTTGAATACAAAAGTGATTGCTCAACGCAGCATATGTGTGTATTGATTAGAAAGAACTCCAACGATAATGGAAAGTGGCACCAATAAAACCAATTAGGTTTGGGCGATGAGAATGGCCAAAGAGCTTAATATCTGTCATATATGTCTATAAGAGTGTTATGGCTGAATCACTAAATACCTAAAGCTTTTGTAAATATAAAGTATATATACACGTTTGGCCATCAAAGACTTTAGCAGTCAGAGTGGAATGACTGCTAACAGTCCAAAATTACTTGCATTGTTGTGGATCAGCCAGACTCGGAGAAACAAAATTGCCTTTATATTGAAAAAAGACAACCAGTAAATTAAACATAAACTGCAATAAAATTCCGCTCCTCTTGCAATCTGCCACCCTACGCCTGGGCCTAGTCGGTCTTGTTGTAAATATGTCTTTGCCCACAGGGTCATGTCTTTTCCTGTTTATGGGTCCTTTAGGGTTTAGTGATGTGTCAATGATGACCTCACAAACCCAAACTATATTAAGTACATCTCACAATGGCTTGGCATATAAATGGTTTGGTCCACTGGTGGGCACTCTAATGGCTCTCTCTCTCTCTCAACCTCCCCTGGGCTCCCTCCATACCTATCCCAGACTACCCTACAACACCAAATTGACTTCAGACTAGAGACAGGTAACATCTACTGTCTATTCAGTCAAGCTGCATTGAGGGTGTAAAAGCCATGACCTTATCTAGCTAACTCCCTCTGTGACTTCTAAGGGTTCCCTAACTTCAAGGTTCCTTTCCCAGGTTTGATAGTAATGTCAAGCCTTTGGATTGTGCTGATAACAGAGACCCAACTCTGTTTCCTCTCTCTCCCATTTGCTCACTTTCTATCCTGTCCCCGATCTTGTCTGTTACTCACTCCTCTTTCATCTTCCTATCCTGGTCTTACTGACCTTGTCTCTTCTCTCTCTCGCTCACGCTCTCTTTCTCTCTCTCTCTCTCTCTCTCTCTCTCTCTCTCTCTCTCTCTCTATCTCTCTCTCTCTCTCTTATCCCGCTCGCCTCTTCTCTCCCTCTGATGATCACACTCTCTCTTTCCTTCTCCTTTCTCTATCTCTTCCTACAATGGCTCACTCTTTTTCTCCCCTGTGGTCTCACATTCTCTATTTTCCCTTCTCATACGCACTCTCTATCTGTCACTTTAATGGTCTCAGTTTCTCTCTCTTGCCGTCTCCTACTCTGTCCCTATGTCTTCCTCTGATCTTCTCCACTCCTATCTCCTCTCCTTCTCTGTTGCTGCCCCTGTCTCACTTTCTCACTCAGCTCTCATTACACTACTACACTACACTGACTTTTTCAGGTGCTCACTTAATCATAGCTTCACTCATACGTTCTAGTACCACTCTTTCGCACTACCAACACCTCACCTGTAGCAATCCCATTCCCATGCTCTACCCCAATCCCCCCACACTCTCCTCCACTGACCATCCTCCCACTGGTCTCTCGGTCCACATCCATTCAACTTGGCCTCTCCCAAACTTCTTTCAAACTGCCTTCAATTCGCTGTTCTTTTACTCTTCCCTTACAGTTCCTATCCCCCACCATCCATTGCTTCGGCATTGCACTTGGCACTAAGGGTCAATCTGGGTCTGATTGTTCTGCGGCGCATGGGTATCTTCCTTGTCTTTTTTGATGTTTGACACAATAATTTTGAATACTTTGAACATTCAGCGTTATCACAAAGAACATGACACTAGGGCCTCACTTCTTTACATTCCAACAAGCATGTACTCTTTTAACAATTCAATGAAAGCTGTGTGTTACATAGTTCATCTCAGGATTACCCTCCCTAGCTCTTCCCCAAAAGACACTGGGGGTTTATCAAATCCTATGTGGCTCCTTTTCAACTGCCCATGCTACTCTGTAATGGTTACAGACTACTTGGATATCTGGAGCCACCACAAGGACCACACAGTATTCACAGGCAATAGCATAAACATTAGCAAAATTCATAATACAATTACTAACCTGTTTTGCTTAGTTTTGGTGTCTCAACTCCTAACTGGCCTTGAGCAAAAGCGAACCACTGGATGGGATTTGCCAATTCCACATTTGAGAAGGCCTCTGGCCTCCTCAAGGCATTGCTGGACATTCTCATAACCACGATGGAAAATAGTCTGGGTGATAGGTCTTCTGATGTTAGCTTGGTTCACACCATAGTGCTCACCAAAGCCAATATGTTAAATATTGAAGGTTGTGGTCAAGATTTATTTCCCATGTGGCCCAGCTGGGCGATTTCTGT
Source organism: Ambystoma mexicanum (assembly GCF_040938575.1). NCBI lineage: Eukaryota > Metazoa > Chordata > Amphibia > Caudata > Ambystomatidae > Ambystoma > Ambystoma mexicanum. The sequence goes on along the minus strand of NC_090927.1, from coordinate 177,263,911 downwards.
AACCAATGGATCCATAACATTTCATAAGCCTATGTTGGCATTGCTCCCTTTTCCGCGCCGTAGTCAAATTTTTCTTTGGCCCTTGTGTGGTCTGGTGTTTGTGCCGGGTTGCTGCTCCATTTGCCTTGTTACGTGTTGCTGAGACGGTAAAGTGTGTGGCCATTGATTGAGAGTGTTTCGAAATTTGAGCTTGGACTTCCTGTTTCCCTCTGCGTTCTGCTACTGTTTCCAGTGGTTGCTAGGCATGCTGGCACTTGAGATTCTGTAACAAAACAAAAAGAACACTGGCCAGCATCTAAGTGGTATGGCATTGCGTGACAGAAAATGGTACCAGGGGTTGCAAGCATGGCACATTTAGGACCGTAGAGACTGGTGACCACCCAACTCCCTAACCCCGCCTTTGGGGCAGGACTGCCTATCATAGAAATCCTGGTAGGCCTGCTGCGCCAGGTTGGGAGGGTTCTCTGTTCCCTTTTGATGAGGTCAAGTTCATGACCTCGTCAAATATGACAGTTCTCCTTTGGCTGGCGATGGGCTGGGGGACCTTGGAGACCTTCAATGTACCTCCGTCGGTCCCTAAATCATGGACGAGCTGGTTGTACCAAGCCCTCCTGATCATCCCAGCCTCATCACTCAGCCCTGAACATGAGACATTGCGACACTGCATGTAACACTGCTTGGAGGTACTTGAACTTCACCTGCTTTCCTCCCTTACACTTAATTATCTAGAATGTTACGAGGCTCTGAATGATAAGAGCTCGTCTTTCGCCCTCCTCGTACCAACCACAGCCCCTCCTTCCTCTTGGGACTCTATCCTAATAAATATTAAGATCGACCTAATCAGGTTTTATTTTTTAATTCCGTTTCCTTTATGTGTGTGGGTGGAGGGGTCTTTACAGAATGTATTTGCTTTATCCCTTTATCCAGAGCTCAATATGTAATTTGGTCTTAAGTGAAAAAATAGTTTTCTTCAGACTGAACCAAAAAAAGATTGATTTAGAAAAACTGAAAAAATCTATAATTCGGTCTTCCTAAATCGATCCTAAAACCCCTCTCACCTTCCTCCAACATCTCTACCGCACTTACCTTGCTCTGTCGACGCTGTCCTCTTGGTGCATGGTCATTTTGGGGGTGACAGCTGCTCCCTGAGACGCACTCGAGTGCGCGAAGAGGCCGACAGGTGCGGTCGGGTGAGGGACTTCGTGGAAGTAAGGGAAGTGTTTGGGTGTGTGCAAGTGCGTGTACATGTATGTGAGGGAGAGGTGTGTGAATGTATGTAGTGTTAATGGGAGGGGGCGGGGGCGCCAATTAAAATGTAATGAATTGTATGAGTGTGTGACGGGAAAGTGTGGTGCGGGACAGGAGGGTGTGTGGAAAATGGGTTTGGAGGTGAAATCCCCCAAATACCTTAAAAACCGAGGGCACAGCGAGGGATCGAGGCCGAACGTGATAGTAGGGCATTTTGAAAGCGACACCAAACGACCAAAATAAATCGGGCTTTTGAGTGTTCGGCCTTCAAGTAATGTCACATAGAACATGAAATTTATGTCAACCTTATTTTTTTGTGTGGCTGCTATATACCATTGAAAAAGAAGCAAGAATCTGCAGCTCATGCAGAAATGCATGGAAGACCCTTCCAGGAGGGGTAATGGGAGAGAAAACTGGCGATTAAAGTCTAAAAGGTCGGGTATAGACACAGCGTAAAGCTAAGCCAAAGCATGAGACGTGCACGCAAGGGATTACAGTCCTCCAATAGGAATTCTATAGCGGTGATACCCGTGTATTTGCGCCACCGTTTAGCAACATTGCAATGGCCATTGGCCACCATGGTCCTAGAAGGAGAAAGGATAATCATGCATATTGCCTTCAGACACGCCCATGCCCTCTCTGCACAGAGATCTGTTGGGATTCCTGAATCCCGTGGGAAGCAGCGCTCTCCCTCCCGCTCACTCATTTCCTTCATCTGTCAGAGTGCGGTGAATTGAAGTGCTGTCACGTCTGCACTTTCATTAAACTTCAAAGCTCAGGGATCCATCAATCTTACACGTTCTATTTCCCAGCTGAGGAACCAAAGTGTCACAGGAGGGAGTGTGGCGCCGGTGCTACCCTGGCAGACTTATTTCTATGACACCTATAATTGTTTCATGCCACCCGCTGACATCCCTTTTTTTAATTAAATCATAACACCCCAGAATGTCCTGGGCATCTCAGTTGTATTTTCAGTGCAGTGCGGTTGGCTGCTGTGGGGCACCTGCCCAGCATCTCCTGAGACACTCTGAGCAGCTGAATGTAGAAAATAAGGAGAGCAAACAGTGCTGTGCTATGACCCAGATAAACTCAACATGCTTCTTGGCAGAAAGAGTATGTGGTAGTTTCAGAAAGGGGACGTTTGTGATGAGGTTGTTTGATGGCAAGGTGTTCACCTCCAGTGCAGAGGATCATATGCTGTGCATTTAATCGCTGCGGTACCTTAAGATCAACGCATAGCGCTAAATGCAATCTGTCTGTAGGATTTCTGGCACATTTATGCCATGTGAGCACAGGATGCAACAGGAGGGCATAGTGATGCCATTATTTTTCTGCTTGTTTATGCTCAATTGGGGCAAATTATCTGGACCATTTAATAACGATCCTTTGTCGTATTTCACAAAATATGTTGCTCTGTTCCACAAGCTTAACCACTTAACTGCCAGGCTATTATGCAAGTCTATACAAAAAAAAACAAGCATGCTCGTCCATGGCACTCCAGCAGTTGTGAAAGGGGGGGACATGCTGGATCCCCTTCATTCTTAGTTTTCTTTCTTTGTAAAGGTGGTTCCTCTGCACGAAGAGTGCTCTGCCAAACAGACACATTCTCATCAAATGCTCTGCGGTCAACAACTGGTGGCAGTGGCTATACATGAGTTGGCATCAGGCTCAGTGAGTGCTTAACATAAGTCTGCTGTGCACATTCTATAGACAAACGAGCAGCTGAAATGTGAATTGTCCACATTTTATATATCAAAGTCACATGTCACTCCAAATATGCAAATGAAGAAACTGTGCATCAGTATCTCAAGTTATTCCCACTTGAGAACCTATTTGGCAATACAGAGATGGATTACATTCATACAGCTCTTCTTTGGAACCTATGACCAAATCACTACTAAACAACAGAGTGCGAGAAAGTGTTCTATTAATCAAGACATTCTGCCAAGGTGTCTTGCAGCAATTGGGCTGAAGGCCCCATATTTAAACGATTTGATAATTGCATCGTTCTCTTGTACCTGGAGCCAGTGTCCCATCACCCTACAAATTGGATGCTATGCACATCTAAAGTGTATAGTTCTGCCAAAGGGGATTTTTGTGGTGTGGAGAGAAACCAATTCAGCCTTCACTGAATTGAAGTCGCTAAACTTGATTTGCACTCATTGGTTTGTTAGGTGAAGGAAGAATTGGCTGGGAAACTGTTCTCTCTACAAACCATACAGCACATGGCTTCAGTTCCTGCACAGAAGCACTTTGTTATCCTCAAAGGAGACTTTCACACCTCAGCATGTGAAGATGATAATTTCTAAAGGTTCGGCTGAGCCCACAACAAGCCCTTCTAGCATACATAGCAGGTGGTGACCTAGGCGAAGGAAGAGGCTCTTCGTCCTCATGGAGGCAGGACATGAGCGGAGCTAAAGCAGCATGAACGCTCAGGCTCAGGAAAGATCTGGTCCACAATGTTAGATTATCTGTATATTCTTAGCTCTGCCTCCAGCAACTTCACTGGGAGCGGAAGCTTCTTTAAATAACTGAAAAGAGGGTGGATACTTCTCTAGGAAGTCAACCTCACTGCATTCCAGCAGGAGAATGTCAAACCACCACCCCACTGATCCGATTCACCATTACCTGAACACGTTGTGTTAAATACCTGTTGGTGCCTAGAACATGTCCAAGTCATATACAACAATGGTGAAGACATGTGGTGAGAATAGGGAGCGTGGCCCTTCTCTTAACCTCCTACTGACATGGGGGAAATACCTGGAAGAACATTGTAGCATGCATGCACTAAGGACCAGAGACTAGGATACTTGGGTATTCAGAGTACATACCTTGTGCCTGGAGATTCCTCAGTATACCCCAGCCGGTAAGGGAAGGGCGGAACAGAGCTTCAGCCCTGAGTGGTTCTCTTTGCTAGAACCTTAGCACGCTTTTTGTACAGAGGCATTAACTCTGGCATCTGCTGCTGCTGAGAAGAAACTGACTAAGCTTTGAGGATGCTTCAACATGCTGAGCGTCAGATGCAACCATTACGAGGCCTTCACAAAGTTTGGTCATACTTTGACCATTTGCAATGACCTTGCTCTGCCATTTTCCAAATGGAATTGGCCTCTTGTTAACTGATATGTCGAACTATGCTGATAATTATCTTCCTGTTACATCAATTTGATTTTGTAACAAAGCGTAAATACCATCGCAATTTTGTTAGCCCTGAAGAAGGCCATGCTGTTAAAGTAAAGGCCATCAGGCCTAACTTTAAATTGACTGATGCTCGAGCGAATTTTTGGATCATAAATGGGTTTTTACCTGATCCTAAAGCTGAATTGATAGAAAGGATAGAACCATATTTTAAGAATGACTCATTTTAAAATTGGACAATAGTTCCCTGATGTTCCGTGCTTAAATCAAAGCACATACGTTTGAACAAAGGAACAATCTATTTTGGGTTGCATTGGAATATTTTTCATGTTGTGTTTCTGGTGTTCTTGCATGCGATTTAATTCTTTTATTGATTTGTTTGTTGTTTCCTCATTTATATTTTTGAAATGCTTGTAATACAGTATGTTCAAGGATCACCCATTGTGTTCTGTGGTGCCTTCTATATTTGATTACACGTCTAGATGTGTACCTTGTTGTTCTCTTTAGATGGATTCGTTTGTTAGAATAGTTTTCATTTGTGGACCATCGTTTGTGCACGACATTGAGCTTCCTTCGACCCACGATTGAGCAATGAGATGCTTCATACACCTGACAATATTCTGTGCTTCAAACAAACACTGTGCTTATTTCGATTACTCAGACAGTCAACCTGAATTGTTTGAAGTCTTCCCCACTTGTATCAAGCCTCTTTCCAGATCAAGATGCCTTATGCGTAAGCTATGGTTGAGATGCCTGGTGTCTCATGTAGACTCTAACCACAATAGCAGAATGCTGCTCATTCATCAATCCGTGCCATTACTTGATATTCGGTGCATTTGCCAAATCCAGTCAAGCCAGCTTGACACAGTTGAACCAAGCCTCAAACGTGTCAGTAGCCCCCATAAAGACTACAGTAGTGACATAGGGGACGAGTTGCATTAACCAAGCCATTCTGTGGCCCTGTCCTTTCTGCCTTTTCCTTACACTGCCCTCGCTCTCCTGATGTTTTGGACTAAGCCTGCCGTGATCCATCACCATTGACTATAATGGCTTGGGCTTATGGTAGTTGTCGTACAACCCATCTGGGGATCCAACGCGGGCAGAGCCCAGCCCTAGGCTGAGTTAGGTCCCAGCTGTAGCCCTTACCTGAGACATTTTGAAGTAACCATTTGTGATTTAACTTTTTTTTAAACATTTAGCCTAATTTATTTCTCCTGCAGTATAATTCCCAGGGTAAGCAGCTTGCATATTCATATAGACATATATAGGGGTGGCTTTTTATTGTTTGACACTTGAGTAAAGAGAGTACATTTATCGAACCTTGACTGGGTATCCCTGTCATTTTGTTTCTTACCACATTATTGTTATTTGGAAGCTTCCACTGCTGACTCACATCTCGGGGGAGTATAGCCTGCCCTCGGCTATGATTCAGATAGAGAGCTGAAGGTGGGGCACTACCCAGCACTCCCATCTGCTTTATCCTTTCGACTGAAATTCCTCTGAGCACTGTTGTGACATACATTTGAGAATGGCTCATAGCCATTTCTTCCATTTTTATATCTGATCAGAATAAAATATGGTAATAAATACTGCAATTAATAGGTTGTTGGATCCTTTAATTATGAGCTTTTAACGGAGATGTTCTTCTTCAACATTTGTGTCCATTATTCCCACGAAGGATGGAGTTTTTCATTATGAATGTGCATGTTGATTCGCAGGCACAGTGGGGGAGTTTAATTGGGAGCACTGCAGACCGTTGGGCAATCTTAAGGGGAGTGGGTGTCTAATTATCTGCTTCCGTGTTCCCATTTGTAATTGCTATCAATGTATCAGCTCCTGAAAAAAGTGTGTCTGACCTCTCTTACTGAGCTTGTGACATTTTGAGAATGTTCATGAGCTGAAAAGTCGTCATTTTAATGAGATAATTTGGGAAACATTTATGCCTTTTTTGACGTTTGACACAATAATTTGGAATACTTTGAACATTCAGCGTTATCATAAAGAACATGACACTAGGGCCTCACTTCTTCACATTCCAACAAGCATGAACTCTTTTAACAATTCAATGAAAGTTGTGTGTTACATAGTTAATCGCAGGATTACCCTCCCTAGCTCTTCCCCAAAAGACACTGGCCGTCTATCAAATCATATGTGGCCGCTTTTCAGCTGCCCGTGCTACTCTCTAATGGTTACAGACTATTTGGATGCCTAGTGCCATCGCAAGTACCACGCAGTATTCACAGGCAATAGCATAAACATTAGCAAGAATTCATAATACAATTACTAACCAGTTTTGCTTAGTTTTGGTGTCTCAACTCCTAACTGCACTTGGGCAAAAGCGAACCACTGGATGGGTTTTGCCAAATTCACATTTGAGAAGGTCTCTGGCCTCATCAAGGCATTGCTGGACATTCTCATAACCACGATGGAAAATAGTCTGGGTGATAGGTCCTCCGATGTTAACTTGGTTCACACCATAGTGCTCACCACAGCCAATGATATAAATATTGAAGGTTTTGGTCAGGCTTTATTTCCCATGTGGTCCAGCTAGGCGATTTCTGTAACCAATGGATCCAGCACCTCACTCTTAAGGACACTTTGAGATTTCCATTGGAGCATGGATCTGCTCTATTAGGCCACTTGGATTGTGTTACTGGACCCTTGTCAATTGCAGCATGGGCTGTTGTGTACTGTAATCCGAAATGTATGGGCTACTGGCATTTGCAAGGATTCTTCAACCCTGCATGACGGGGCCCCTGAGGGACCCTCGAGTGTGGAAACAAGGCACAATCACCACACACGAACTGATACGCCAGACACGAGGTTGTATTCCCAAAATCTAGGGTTTATTGGCCAACTGGGTCCCACGTCCCGCAACGTGAATTTCCAAACCTTGGGGGACGCAAGAGAGTGAGAATCATACAACAGTTACATATATGCAAAACATGCATCTTGTAATCTGTAGTGACACATCCAATACCACCCCTAATACATTTCCTTTGAATTGGGCACGATGATTGACAATGGTGACGAGTATGACACCTTCGAACATTCATTTAGCAACAGTTTGCAATTTTCGCGAGCCTACAGACACAAGTCTTTGTTTAAAAGAACACAATGTTTCTGTTCTTGCAAGAAAGCTGCGTGCAGGGGAGAAACACATTCCAGGCCTTCCTATCACCTAGTTTCTATTCGTGCACTGGGGGTCAACTTGCTCTCCAGGGCTCTACAGGGCTCAGGAAAGGGGGGCCACAAAGAAGAGCATAATTCAAGTAATTTAATGTTCGTTTCTAGCATTTCTACTGTGTTTTCGAGACTAGCTGGCACCTGTGGACTGATTAGGATGCCTCACTGCTTACTTCCAAGGATATGCGAGGGAGGAGACCGGGCATTTCTGTCTGGGTTGCTACATTATGTTTCAACATGCCTCTCGCGGCCTTGCATTATGCACTAGTAAAGCAGAATAATATTTCAGCAAAGCAGTTTAACAAAAGGCAGAAGCAAACGTTAGAGAGAGAACAAAATGGCGATTTCAGTCACCTTAAAATGGCCGCACATCAGTCAAGCTTATGGTTATATATTTCTGATACTAAACACATGAGGTGGTTGGTCTTCGGCCAACATAGTACATGGCATTATGATTGAGGGGTGTCTACTTTTCCTGGACCGACAAACCCTCATTTTGGCCGTATGCCAAACGCCTCATCCGTACATTGCATCCTCTTCTGACCAAGTATCTCATTCTAATTCTGATTCTGAATCTTGTGCATTATTAGTTTCCCCTTCATTGTCGTCAATATTGATTGACATGAATTCTTTAACTATTCTTGATTCCTTATTACCATGGGTACTTGATTTAATAGTGCTCTTTTTTTCTATCATCTGTGCACACTCTTCACTTATTTCAGTGCATATTATGGGTAAGCAGTGTATGCAACAACATGTCATGAATATTCCTAGCACTGCTACTAGGATCGCAAATAATTTCCAGCCCCATGAATATATTATCTCCCAGAACCAGGAGCCTATATCCCAACCGACTAATTACCCAGTACCTTCTCTGGGTATTCCCAGAGTTTTGTTGGAGGTTGCGGAACTGGTCCAAGAAAAGAACACTGCTGTGGTAAAATGGTCATGAGGTGCACTATGGGGCTTCACCCAGAGCTTGTCCTATTAATGGCTGCCCGATAATTAAAACGCAAAGCTATCGTAGAAAATTATATCAATGCTTTAAGTTTAGAAAACAAGTCTGAGGTAAAAAGCAAAAAGCGCCAGATGCAGCGACTGCCAACAGTACAACGGGTGTTCAGGACATTGGACTGGCTTAGATCTTCTCACCAACCACTCCTCTTCCAGAGCCCGGCAGAATGTAAAAAGAGCACAGGATAGAACAACTGTCTCCCTCCCTCTAACCACTGTCTGGTACCAAACAAGGGTTTGGCACATTAGGGAAAACTCGCCATGAGCATCCTGGTTAGTGACCCCCTGAGAAATTTAAATAACAAAACCTGGATACTGGGTCTCTAGTGAAACAAATAGCCACTCAGGACACAGCATCCACTATTGTAGAAAAACACAACGATCCTATGGGAAATAGCCCCACAAATGTTAGAACTATAATGTCCATTTTAAAGACCCAAACCATCAAATTGTCCCTTTTAAATACTCGCTCACTTTACAAAAATGCCATTGACATACACAACTAGATGGTGGACAATGATATTGACGTCACATGCTTAACAGAGACGTGACTTAAGGGTTCATGTGGACCTAAGGTAGACCTTGTGACGCCATTGGGCTACAACATTTTTGGGAAATGGGGGAGAAGTAGCCATTTTGGCCAAAAATGAATTTCACTTATTTGAATCCACCATGCAATGTTCAAGCTGTGAAAGCATTCCTTTAAAAATTAACCCCAACGATAACAGTTGCGTAAACATCATACTGATATATCACCCACCAGAAAATATGCCTGGCTTTAATGAGGAATTGTTCCATCTCTAGGCCTCTCTAAACAAATCTAATTGTTCCACCATCATACTAGGGGACCCTAATCTCTGGCTCAGAGACACCACTGATAAGAAGGCACAAAACTTAGAGCAGCACCTCAGAAACATTGATATTACAGTTCGCCAGCATGGGTTCACATGCTCATAAATATTGCACGTCGTCAGGTCGGGGACCCACGGTAAGAAAAGAAAGTGTTAAAAGCTTGAACACTGCCTTTTGTTCCATTAGCCAATCACTGGAGACTGGGTCATACTGCACCCATCCAAAGATGATCGTCTCCCTAAGCCCCGCCGCTGGCAGCCATCTTCAGATTTTTTACTGCACGTTTCTGTGCAGGGAGCCCTCTATTTTTGCTCTGTGAGCTACTTTTCAAATATGCCGTTTATCAAATTTTCATGAAAATCATCTTATACGCTGACTTGTAGTCAGTACCGGTGATGACGCTCCATTACCGGTGAAGTTCGACATCTGCAGGATCAGATCTTCGTGTCAACTTAGAAAGGCATAGTGAGGCCTACATCGTGCCTCGCCATGTCGGAGGAAGGCAAGAGTAGTCTGTTCAGGCTTAGCTCCCGTTGTGGCTTGAGGAACATTTACGTGGAAACACTTGTGTATGAGCGCGATACAAACAAAATATCATATCATATCGTATCGTAAGCACACAAAGTGCCTCTATTGTGTGCATCCTTACCATGAAGAAGACTGATGCAACATCTGCCAAGGTTCGCAAGCCAAGACCAAGAGGGACCACTATCAATGGTTGGTGGCGTGGCTGAAGGAAGACGAGGCCCCTGGCATGGCCTCTGGGCCCACTAGAGCGGACCCCAGATTGGGTAGAACTCTGGAACACTCTCCCTCGGGTAAGAGGTGGAGATCGGCCGAGGATGGGTCCCGCAGGACATCGATAAGGCCTAGTGCCATGCCACGGATCTGATTAAAGACACAACGGCTCTGGGTCCTAGTTCGTGGCACGCGCGCTCTCCGTCACTTTGTCCATCCTCAGTGAGTTTAGCGGTGGGCGGTGTGTCATCGGTGAGACTGCTAAAACATGGCCCTTTGTCGGAGGATAAACCAAAGAGGCATTCCCAAAAAGGCAACACAACTTCAAAACCCTGTCAATGGCTGCAGTGGGAACATCCTCATCGACGATCCCGTCGGCCACCCAGTCGGCACCCACCCCGTCAATGACTGCCCCATCGACGAGCAAGGTTAAAAAGATGACCAAGCCGCCAGTAAGGGTTATGCTGCCTCTCAGGCCTACGACTGCTCCCACTGCGACTGCTGCTTTGTCGACTACCACTATTCAGTCGGGGGAAAAAAAAGTTTGTATCCTCAGATGTGAGGGACTCGGAAAGAGTGATGGACTTGTTGCCACCGGTGGATTCCCTTCCAAGTTAAGTGGTAGGCCACAGAGAGAGCTCAAGTGGTCCCCTAGCCATTTACACTAGCTCTGAGGAGGACACACTACAGGAATTTCTGGACACGTGTGGGAACAGCATTAGATCGCCAGTACGCAACAGTCCAGAGAGGCGCATTAGTCCTTCTCCAGTGGTGCCAGTGGCCCCTCCTCAAGCCTCAAGGGTTATGTCCCAAGATATCTTCACTGTGCTAAGTTCTCTGGTCTCCGAGATACAACAAAGACTGCCACTAATAGTGGGCCTGTCGGGAAGTGCCCCCGGATACAGACCTCCAAGACCTCCTCACAGGCATTGCTCGGCCACCCCGAGATGAGCACCATCACTGCCACCCATCCCGACACCAGGTGACGTGTCGCAGACTGATACTGCGACAGGTGTCGATGATAACCCCAGGGACCCCCCTCTCGATGAGTTTGGGTCGTTCAACTCAATGATGGCAAGGGCATCTACCCTCTTTAACTTAGTGCCAGAGGAAAAGAAAAAGGAAGGGTTTCTTTACCAGAGGCGAGCATCGGCTAGGAAGACTACATTATCTGTCCCGCTGATCGACAAGGTATTGGAGGAAGGTCCTGTTCTTATGAAAACCCTGAGCTCTGCACCAGCAAAGCGAGACAGGCTCGAGAAAAAAAGTACCGGGTGCTAGATTCGGCCCCCAAGTGTCTTCGATCACAGCCATCTCTGGATTCCGTGGTCTCGGCCACAGCAAGCAAATGGTCCGCAAACCCGTCCTCCAAGTCTATGGTGCCACCAGACCAGGAGGAGAAAAAAACTTGATTGCTTTTGGAAAAAACATCATATATACTGCTGCATCTACCGTCAAGTCCGCCAACGCTCTAGACATCCTTGCCCGATATGATAGAGAGTTATGGTTTAAGCTGAGCCTACTCCTAGATTTCTTGCCAGATGACAAGAAGACAGTAGCTCTCACCCTTTTCCAGGAAGGAGAGGTGGCCTCCGACCATGCCATCACAGTGGCCATGGATGTCGCAGACCCGGGTTTCCGCCAGATGGGTAATAGCGTGGACCTCAGGCGACAAGGCTGGCTGAAGGCCACCAAATTCAGACCAGACATCCAGGCCAAGGTGGTGGATATGCCCTTTGACAGGGATAAGCTCTTTGGTAAGGAGGTTGATGAGACGCTGCAGACAAAGACGGACACAGAGACAGCAAGATTCTTAGGGACCCTGCAACAGCATCGGTCCTCTTCTTTTCATCCTCCAGAGGGAAATTTGGAAGTTCTACCAGAGGATACACCTCTGCCTACTACCTTCAGCCCTCCCGCTCCATGGAGCAGGAAGCATACAGGGGCCGGTCGCAAGCCTTCAGAGGTGGCTCACAGCCTCGCCGACACCCACAAGGCAAGACGCAAACAACCAAGCAGGCCTGACTCGGTCCAGGGCTCGGGCCCCAACTTTCAAACCCCTGTGGGAGGTCATCTGTCAATCTTCATCAACGCATAGAAGGACATCACAACTGACGAATGGGTTATGGACATACTTCGTCAGGGGCACAACCTGAAGTTTGAACACAAGTGCCCCTGTATTCCTCCTGTAGCTAGCAAGGAGCTGCACACCACAAAGCTGCTCCAGGAAGTGCAAGCCATGCTTGCAAAGGGCGCAATAGAACCTGTCTCTCTGCGCCTCTGGGGCTTCGGAGTATACTCCAGATGCTTTCAAGTCTGAAAGAAGTCAGGTGGTGGCGGCCAATCCTAGACTTACGATGCCTCAACAAATACTTGAGATCCCAAAAGTCCAGGATGGTCATGTTGCAACAAGTCCTTGGCCAGCTGGAGGAAGGGGATTTCATGACAACTCTAGACCTGGAGGATGTTAACTTTCATCACCCCATACGCCAGAAGCATCGGAAGTTCTTACGCTTCATAGTTCTGGTTCGTCACTATCAGTTCAAGGCACTACACTTCGGCCTGAAGTCGGCACCAAGGGTATTCATGAAATGCTTGGCCCCAGTTGCGGCTCATCTGCGCCTCAAGGGCTTACACGTCTACCCTTACCTGGACGACTGGCTCATACAGTCACGTTCTCAGGACCTGGCAATAGGACACACGGAAGAAGCCATACGCCTAAAGACGGAACTCTGATTCTCCATCAATTATCCAAAATCCTGCACAGTGGCTTTCCAGAATACGCTGTTTCTGGGAGCCCACTTAGACATAATGGCGTCCTTGGCATTTCCCTCGGAGGACAGAGTGAGAGCCATCCTGGGGAAGGTGCATTTGTTATTTACAATGAAATATGCAACCGTCCTACCAATCAAATCACTGCTAGGTATGATGTCTTCTTGCATCCATCTGCTCCCATTCTGCAGGCTGCAGATGAGGCCTCTCCAGGAGTTTCTGGATGCCAGATAGCACCAGGTAACAGGGAAATGGGCAGACAGGTTCGCCCTCAGCCCGGAGTTCAGACAATCCATCGGATGATGGGGAATATGCTTGCACATTGTTCAGGGTTCCCCATTCCAGACTCCACCCTTCCAAGAAACTGTCACCAGGGATGCCTCTCTGGATGGAGGTGGGGCGCACACCAGTCAGTCCCACGCCAGGGCCTCTGGCAGCCAGAGATAAATAATCTGCACATCAATGTGCTGGAGCCTTGGGCCGTGTTCTGGGCCCTCAAGTCTTTCCTACCTCTTCTAAAAGGTCTAGTAGTGAGGATGTTCTATATCAGGAAGCAGGGCGGGACCCGATCCCCTGCTCTCTCATTGGAAACGCAGACCCTGTGGCATTGGGCTATTCTTCAAGACATATTTATCATACCTTTTCACCTGACAGGCATCAAGAATACCTTAGCGGATGCCCTCAGCAGGGAGCTACGGCCCGATCACGAATGGGAGATGCAGCAGGACCAAGTGTCTTACATGTTCCGCCAATGGGGCAGTCCTCAGATTGATCTGTTTGCCACAACAGCGAACTGCAAAGTTGATCACTAGCAGATTTCTCCAGCCAGGGAGCTTGGAGGACGTCTTCTCGCTCAGATGGGAGGGTTGGTTCGTGAAAGCTTTTTCTCTGATTCCTCTTCTGTTGCGTTTCATCAAAACTATAAAACTATGCTAATGCAGGATGATTATCATCGCCCCAGCGTGGCCATATCAGAGCTGGTACCCGGACGTGCTCCACCTGTCCATGGCCCCTGGCCTCCCCTGCTCTCCCCTGCTCTCCAGAGAAGGCGGGTCTATTCTGCATGACAGCACAGCGTTATTGAACCTCACGGCCTGGCTCCTGCAGCATTAAAGTTTGGCCACTATGATCTTCCTGCGGAATGTAAAACTGTTCTTGCCAAGGCGTTGAAGCACTTCACGGTGTAGTGCAGGTCACAGAACATTACGTCTCTGCGTGTAGCGGCCCCTGAACTTTTACTGTACCTAATGTCACTTTCCAAGGCTGGATTGGCACATGCCTCCATCAAGATGCACCTGGCGGCTATCTCTCGATGCACCCGCTCGCCAGACAAGCCATCCTTGCGGTCCCACAGGCTTGTCAAGGAATTTATGAAAGGTCTATTTAGGTCTTTCCCTCCAGTAAAAACTCCTAATCTAGTGTGGGAGGCTCATGGGGCCTGGCTGACCTCTTTCCTCTCAGATCGACCCTCCCTTGTCCAACTTGGGTCCTTCCTTTCATCTATCTTCCTCTCTACCTGTGGTGTTCCCCAGGGGTCTAACCTCTCGCCCTGGCTTTTCAACCAATACCTGGCAACTCTCGCCCACTGCATTGCCACTTTCTGCTCAAATTTCCAGTGCTACGCTGACGACACTCAACTCATTTTCAGGCTGCCCTCTGCCACCTCCTCTCCCTCTCTCATCTCCGATTGCCTAACTACCATTCAAGATTGGTGTGCCGCCAATGATCTTTGTCTGAATGCCAGCAAGACGGAGATCCTCCTCATCGGCATACCTTCACCATCCTTTCCCCTCACTCTCTGACTGGCCTCCCTTGGCCCTCCTCCTACCCCCACCTGCGAGGCTAAGAACCTCGGGGTCATCTTTGACTCCGCCCTTTCCTTCTCCGCCCACATCTCTGAGGTCTCTAAAAAGTCACATTTCTGACTGCACCTCCTCAGAGGTACTCTGCCTTTCTTCTCCTTCCCCCAGAAGCTCATGGTATCCCAAGCTCTGGTTCTCTCTAGCTTGGACTATTGTAACAGCCTCTTTTTAAATCTACCTGTCACGACCCTCGCCCAAAACCCCCTCTGGCAAACCCATTGGCCAGGTGGAGTCAGGACTCGGGCCTCTAGAGCCTGGCATCCTCTTCAAAGGCTCTCATGGGGCCTATGGCACCAGGCTCATACACCATGAAAAACAATGTGCTTGGGAACTACTTTATTGTATTGTCAGCTTTGCAGCTTGCAACGTGACGCTCACCGTGTCCAGCTATTCCCTCGAACCTCGGAGAAACAGAACCTGCAAGAAAACAAAAGGAACATCATTAGCAGCAGCATCTTACCTGCGGTCTTCATCTTTAAACACTCGCAGCTACTGAAAACAGCTGCCTCGAATCTGCATCCCTCCCGGACAGAACGACCTGAAAGAGGAAGATAGAGGCAACATTAAAGAAAGCAGTAGAGACATTTACAAATTACAAACTGCTCAAAAGGCTTACCTGGCTGGTCGCCTCCAGACATTCCACTCGCGCTGAAGAACACTGTGACCTACAAGGAAGGAAAACACAGTTTAGCAAAGGCAAGACTTCGCAGCGCTGCGCATAGCGCTTACTTACTGCATCATAGCGCTGTTAATGCGCCATCATTTACCAGCGGGGCTCAACCAAGCCAGTTCGCCGCGCTGAAGCTCCGCATACCTAAGGGAGAAAAAAAGAGACATTTTAAACAAAAAAAGGCATGCAGGATAGCAACAAAACTAAAGAACAGCAATAAGACCTACCTGAACAATATCAAACGAGCCAGCGACAGTGAAGTAACTGGACCGCACTCGCCCATGAAAGACAACGCACCCCTGCAAAGAAGGCAGGACGGAGAGCATGCCTAATTCTACCACAAGGTGAGGAGAGGGCGCCAGAGGGACTGAAATCATATGGGGTGGAGGGAGGATACTTACCCCAGTCGGTCAGTCTTGAACACAGTCCTCCTGTATTTTCAGGCAGAACCTTCCCCGCAGACCACATCACGGCAAAGCTGAGAAGCATACCAGCGAGTAACCCGGCTGGGTGGCGTCCTTGTGGATACCAGGTGAGCGTAACACTACCTGCCACTACTCTCCGCCCTCTGCAACTAATCCAGAACAGGACTGCGAGACTTGTCCTTGTCCTCAAGCCCTGGGATTGTATCTCTCCAGCTCTGAAATCTCTCCATTGCCTCCCAGTGGATGCAAGTATTAAATTCAAAACCCTCTGCATTGTCCACAAGGCTTTCTGGGCCTGGGTCCAAAATACCTTCAGCTATCCCTCCGCAAATACCTCCTCTCTCGAGCTCTTTGCTCCTCTACCTCCAACTCCCTCAGGGTCAGTCGTTTTTCAAAGAAACGAGCTTGGGGTAGATCTCTGTCTTCGGATGGAGCCTCCCCCTGGAACAGCCTCCCTGCCACTCTAAAACTTGAGTTGAACCATCTCTGGTTCTGGAAACACCTCAAGGCCTTCCTCTTTTCTTCTGCCTTTGCTCTCACTCACCCCTGCTGATCTGTTCTCTCTTGGCACCGTGAACCTGGCCACCCTCTGTCCTTCGGGCCCAGGTACCTGCTCACCCTGCCATCCTCCCACACTGCCTCCGGGCCACCCCTTGCACTGGGGTCTGTATCTGTACCCATACAGCCCCCCCTTTTTCTTCCTGCACTTATCAGACCTAACCTGTCTGCTGCCTTAAACCTAGCACTTGCAAATTGCTGGCTGCACTACCACTGTGTGTTGCCTTTATTATTTATTTATTGTTATTTATCTGTTTCTCCTCTGCTTCGCACTTTCCACTTCTCCCCCCTTCCATGCACTTTTCCCCTCCCCCTCTCGCATGCACTTGCGCGTTCTGAATGTCACTGGGCCTAGTAAGATTGTTGTTTTGTTCTCCCCTGTTCCCCTCCCTTGCCTTGTCGTGCTCTGAAACACTTGTGTATGGGCGCGATAGAAATAAAATATCAATCAATTAATCAATTTGAGCCGTTGCATCAAGCCCCTCTGAAGTTTCTTTCTTGGAAGACGGCATTCCTGGTAGTTATCACCTCGGCCAGGCGAGTTGTGGAGATCCAAGCTCTTTCCTGCAAATGCCCATAACAGTCTTTTCAGGCTCTCAGGGTGGTGCTTTGTACCCACCCGTCCTTCATGCCTAAAGTTCTGTCAGAGTTTCACCTCAACGAACCAGTGGTGCTTCCAGTTTTCCTCCCAAATCCTGCCTCCGCTGCTGAACGGGCGCTGCATACGCTGGGCATTACCCGCACCTAGAAGTTCTATGTGGCCCGCTCTCAGAGTTCCGGAAGACTTCACAACTCTTTGTGAACTTTGGTCATGTGAATTAAGGAAAGGCCCTATCTAAGGCCTCTATTTCCAGGTGGATCTCTGGCTGCATCATGCACAGTCATTGCCTGGTCAACAGACCAGGCCCGGGCCGGCCTAGAGCTCATTCCACCAGAGCAATCGCTACTATGGCAGCGTTTCACTATGGGGTTCCCCTGGTGGACACGTGTACGGCTGCTACGTGGAGGTCTATGCACACCTTCACAAGGTTCTACTTTTTCTACTGGGATTCCAGGGAGGAGTCCTGAGTTGGGCAAGCTATGCTGTGCACTCTGATTGCTTGAGGAGAGTTTGTTCAAGGGGTAAGTGTTGTACTTCTGTTGAGCCTTGCCAACCCCCCGTGGTTGTGTATGTGTTTACTACTGTATAATAGTATTCATGAGCATGTGAATCCATGACAGACACCAGGCTGGAGAAGGAAAAGGTTACTTACCTGTAACAGTTGTTCTCCAGGATGGGTATGGCATGGATTAATGTGCAAACCCTCCCTCTTTCCCTGCTGGCGCTCTTCTGGTTTTATACTGGCACCTCACAAGCTTCAAATCTGAAGATGGCCACCAGGGGTGGGGCTTAGGGAGACAATCTTCATTGGATGGGTGCAGTATGACTCAGTCTCCAGTGATTGGATAATGGGGCGAAAGGCAGTGTTCAAGATTTTAAAGCAATACTGCTTTCTTTTCTTACCGAGGATTCCCGGCCTGACCTGGGAAACCATGCCAGACCCATGCTGGAGTAGAACAGTTACAGGTAAGTAACTTGTTCATTCACAATTCTGAACTTACCCACTCAGCAACTGCCTTGATTGGATTGCATCATGAAACATCACTTTGACGACTGTTGACGACTGTTGATACTAAAGCAGGTTTCTGGCCTGACCAAACATTTGTAGAATGTTCTTTCCAGCTACCCAATAAACCAGCACAAAAAAGAAAAAATCCCAAGAGAGTGGTCAGTAGGAACTTAAATAAGATCAAACCAGAGGACTCATCAGAAACACCACCACAGACCTAGATACAGCTGGGATACTGGTAAATTCCTATGGCACACACTTGAACACTCTCCTGGACAAAGTCGCGCCCAAGAAATCAAAGGTTATAAGAGAGGGATTGTGCCACAATAGATGGTTTACCACAGCTCTTATTGACCTTAAAAGGGAGAAGAGACAAGCAGAGTGGGTGCGCAGAAAAAACAAATCCAAAAAAACAAGGCAGTTTGGAAATCACTGGGAAAAATCTATAAAAGAAAAATCAATGAAACAGAAAACAGCTTTTTTAACAACCAAATTGAAAGCGCAGAGAAAAATACAACTCTTTGATATCTATAAGAAACTTGAAAAGCCTAACTCGCAAACACAACTCTTCTTCCCTACTGACGAGGACTGTGTCAAGGTTCAGCAGGCATTTCTAGACAAAGTTGACTTAGAACGCACCGGAATAACAAACAGCATAAGCAGAGACACAACCAGAAATACAGGTGCTGGAAGATAAAGAACCGTCATTCCATTTTAAGCCAGTAATTGAGGCAGAGATGGAGATAACACTTTAAAACATACACCCTACTACCGACGTTCCTAGCGACAAACTCATTCTGGCCAATAAAAAAGAAGAATCTCTTTTCCTAGCACGCTTTGTTAACGCTTCTTCCGGCCACACTCAGTTCCCGACGCCATCAAAGAAGTGATAGTAACCCCCATTGTAAATAACCTGGCTTGAATCAGCAAGGAACCTAGCAATCTGCAACCTATTACCAACATTCCCTTTCTCTTAAAGATTGTGGACAAGGTTGTCACCACCCAGCTTCAGCAACATCTAGAAAGCTCTGGCATCCTCCATCCTAGACAATCAGGCTTTCGGGCTGACAAAAGAATGTAAAGCGCCCGGTTGGACCTCCAAATGCACTTGCTGGACACCCTGGACAGAAGCAAGCCGGAGAGCTGATATTATTACACCTTTCAGCAGCGTTCGACTTGCTAGACCACAGACGCCTGTCAGAGACACTAGTAACCACAGGAAATTGCTCAACACAACGTGTCTGTCTTGGAAGCAAGACAACGCACCTCAACACATGTTCGAATCCCAATCCTGCGCTTAGGAACCCCTCCTGCTATTAAGCATGTTATAAATGAACAATCATAATAACAGACAGTCCAGGGTGTATTTGTCGATGCCACCTCGGTACCAGAGCAAAGACACTGTGGGGCCCCTCAGGGTGCATGTTTGTCCCCAGTCCTGTTCAACATGGCCTCTATGAGACCAATTGACTAACATGGGGATACAGTTTTCAAATTACGCAGGCTCCAAGTGATTCAAAGTGAGGCAGTCAGAATTGTCTGTGATACCTCATGTAGAGAACACATCTTGAGCGCCAGAAAAGAACTGCACTGGCTGCCAGTGGCTGCGAGAGTACGTTTCAAAGTAATCTCTTTGACCCACAAGTGCATCTATGTCAGTGCACCTTCTTACCTCAGGCAAAGTCTGAAACAATATGAACCATCAAGATTGTTACGCTCAAGCAACGTCCACCGCTTAGTTAACCCAAGAACCAAGAGTGAGGTGTCACAGCGGTCTTTTCCAGCCCAGACAGCCAAGGCATGGAACACCCAGCCCATAGATCTACATAAGGAAAACATTAGCTGGCCTTTCGCGGCTAAAAATGCTCCTATTGGAGTTATAGCCCTTAGATGAGTATCTGTCATTTTATTGCAAACAAAACAGAGTGATACATATCAGAGCGGACAATAACACAGAAAAACACCAAAAGGATTAAATAAATATATAAAGGGTAGTGGGTAGGGGTTTAAAATGGGTCAGGATGGGGTTGGGGTGGCTTTAAAAGTTTGGAAAAAAGTGGGGTTTGGGGCGTGAACCCTAAATAAAAAAATAAAAAATTGTGTTTTTCGATGTTTTGTCCGCTCGGTTATGTACCACTCTGTTTTTTGTGGTTGGTAAGATCACATATAACCCTAAGATCTTTTCTGCATCATGTTCTGTCTCCTGAAATGCCCTGTGTTGATGTGCACCCTAATGCCCGCGGGCTGCAGCACATAATCAACAAATAAATAAGATGCCAACTTTTGTATTGGTTGATAGGGGAGTTCGCCACTGTTGTGCACTTAGCCCCTCCTATTCAACCCGTGCACAAATTCCCTCCATAGCCACTTGTGTAGTATTAGAGCTGATATTACCTGAGTTGCCGATTTTAGTATTCCTATGTCACCTTATGCATATAATAGTATCCTTCTTGTGAGGATGCAGAACTCGCTACATAAACGGATTGTTGTGTTTGTTGCCTTTCAATCAATTATTATTATTAGTTTATTTGTTGATCACAGAGCTAACTTCACGAGCCAACAGATCGCTTTTCAAGATGGCTTCCCAGGCTGTGGAGGGTGGAAATTGCCAGCACCAAGCTTAGTGGCTATGCACCATCTGCCTCTCTCCACCTCTAACTCATGCAGTGCTTTTCCATGTTGGGCTGGAGCTGCTTGCAGGTTCATTGCCTGGTGTCTTTGATGCCTTAATGAATGCCATCAGACTTCCACCTGTTTTACCTGTCCTCAAATGTATATTATTTAGACTGTCATACCAAGGACATGGATCAACATGCTGAACGACACTGGGGTTAGGGTTTTTAAGAGTATGTTCTTTATTCTTGGAATTTGTCATTCTTAATTATCAACAGAAGACGCACCTTGGTTGCAACCCTCAATCAAGGTATTTTGCGGCTCCCATCTTCTGACCTCTCTCTTAGAATTGAAATAGCCGGGCAAAGTAAAGCAACTGTTTCTCAAACGGTCCATATCAACCCGTCTTTGGTTCACAAACTTTTGGCAAAAGAATTGCAAGTCAAAACGAGGTTCAGTCATAGGGCCTCATTACGACTTTGGGGGCAGCCATGCCCTTAATAAGGGCATGGCTGCCCCCAAAGTCGTGTCCGGGTCCGGGTTCCCTGAATGGGGAAATACCGGGCCATTCCGAGTATGGAGGGCCCGGTATTTCCTCCTTCAGGGAACCTGGGCCCGATCCTTCCCCATTCCCATTCGAGCCCTCATAGGGCTCAATGGGAATGGGGAGGGAGCCAACAATGGGCCCATTACGAACGGGCCCGTTGTTAGCTCCCTGGTCCCCTCGCGGGACCCGCTATGGACCTCTGGAAAAACCAGACGTCCAGAGCGGGTCCCGCGAGGGGACCTCGTAATTGTGCGGAATGGGTTTAACGGCGCCGGCACCATTACCGGCGCCGTTAAACCCATTCTGCACATGTTATAATGAGGCCCATAGTCTTTTTCCAGTTGTATAAGCTTCAATATACAAAGAACATCCTTAATTGTTCACCTGATTCTTTTTTGATGGGTTTTCTCTGTAGCGCTTTCATTCTGTGGTGCCCTGATGTGAAGGGTGTCATCAATCCACTGTCTCCGTTTAGTGATGTTTCTGCTGTCTCAGGATTGCCCAGATTGGTCCCCTGCATGAGACCATAGATGCTGTGGCATCAGTATCACAAGGGAAGTACCAGATGTACTTCAGTTTCAGGAACTGGGCAGAACCACTTGGGCCTTCTATAATTTTTTTAACACTTTATTAAACCATAACAAATTATAATGCCAAATCACAACATAACAATTTGTACTATATAAATATATATACTTGAACTCAAAGGAGTTGTATAATTAAGAAAATACATTTTAAAAAACACCTCTCAGAGAAAATAAAGGGGAGGAGGGAGAAAACGAGAAATGGAAATAACAATCCCTTAATCCATACGTATAGTCTGACCATATATTGCAAATACAAAACATTATGAATCAAACATATGTAATCAGTAATCTTCAAACAATACGAACCATAACTCAAACGTATCAAGACCCTAAGCAAAACACTGAGATTGAAACCATAAATAAATTTAAAAATGAATTAAAATCAGAGTGTCTACTTATCTTCACCAAGGCCATCTCGAACCTGCATAACAGATCAGGACATTTCCGTGCTCAAAAAGGCCTTCCAGATCTTTTCAAAAATAGGTCTTTTCTTTTGCACAGAATAGATCACATTCTCCATATTGCCTGTACGGTACATCTCCTCCAACCACATGTTTTTGGGCCTTCTAGAGTACTATCTGTAGGAGTATCACTTGCCCTTTGCCCTACATATGAACCTAATGTCTACTTTCTCACCTCAACTCGGACTGCCTTCTGTGTCTATCCCTCCTCAACACCATGCCATGTGCTCATTCCCACAGTGGGCATGCACCTTTCAGATCCGGGTCTAATCCCTACCCATTTCTCCTTGACAACTACTGTTGTTGATCTCCTCCTTCCACTCCCTGCTGTTCTACTTCTAACCTCTGCTGCTTTACTTCATCTACCTGGTGTTTGCCTACTTCTATCCTCCTTCCACCAACTATTGTTCTCTTCATTCCACCACCTGGGGATCTCCCCCTTCCCTTTTCTCTTTTCTCTCTTCACCCCCTTATCTCCTATTGCTTCCATTCTGAACTTCGATCTCCACTTTCTAGCTCTCCCTCCCAATGCCTTTTGATTCTCTCCTGTTCCACACACTCACATTAACATCTTCCAGGTCATCCCTCTCATCGCTGGTCTGCCCCTGGATTGGGGCTCAGGGATCAAAGGTGTATGTTGTTAGTCCGATTGGAAAAGCAGTTGCGGCTCAGCTATTGGGAGCTTTGCGGACTGTACCGTAGGTTCATAAATCTGGTCTATCATGGGATGGGATAGCGCATCAACCTGTTTATGGGCAAGCAGGCTCAGCCACTGGTACAGGGTTGTGCCTGATTGCTTCTGCCGGTATGGCCGAAGTGCATGCAGCAGGCGAGTGCAGAATCGGTTCTCCTTCCCGACAGACAAGGTTTGCTGGGCATGAGCAGGGAAGTTGTATATTTGGGGATCCCTTGTTAGGGAATGTTGCTGCATAGGGTTGAGGAGTCTCTGTTCATTCTACCATACAGAACTTTCTCTTGAAGGGCCTGGCACATTTTGTGTACACTCGTGATCCTCACTCGACTCCTGGATGGGGCTAAGTGGAGGGGACCAGGCATTCGCCCCATACTGCCCCTGAGCCCATCACCTGACTCTGACAGGCACCCGGACTCCTACGTTACCCCACTAGAAGTCCCCAATACAAGGCAGAGGACTTTGTCACAGCAGTCTTTTTTGAACCCAAGAAAATACCTGACTTCTTTCAAAAGAGGTCATGGTGCCCGCACCATTTTGTGTAATGTCCGAGTGGTGACAGCTCAACTGGTTTGTAAGCTTACATTTTCCATGTTATGCCCTTTCAATGTTATCTATGGATGCCTGTTTCTCTGTGTTCTATTTTCACTAAGGCTTTCTCAGAATGAAGGCAGTGAAGGGGGCCCTCTCCAAACTGCCTACCAGTTTGCCCAGTGCAGTAAGCACTATGCTGTAAGGCTTGTTCTGAGAAACATCCCGTGAACCCCCTGAGATGAGCAACTGAGCCAAGACCTTATGGATGCCCGGGCACCAGGCTATGTGGGCAAGCCAATGTTCTGGTCCAGTGGGCGTATTGTCAAATACTCATCTTCCAGTTCGTGGGCAGAAACCATTAGTGAAGCTTTGGATTGCTACATCTGTCACACCCAAATCTGATGCAGTAAATTGCGCCTCAGTATGTGTAGGGTGGTGTGCGTAAAAAGTAGCTGCAAGGGATTTGCTTCCACTTTCACCTTTCTCTGGTGTGGAAAGAAAAGCCCCAGTGCTTGGCTGGAGGTTTTTGCTTTAGAATAATGGAGGGTTTATAGTGGGAATCACTGCTTCCAGTATGCTCTGATCCTTGATGGAGCCTGTTGGGACAAGCAGGACAACCCGTCTGCACCTTCTCCTGAGTCTTTGACCTCTCCTGTTTTCTACACCGTTTTTGAAACACTGGGCCGCTCGTTTACTATTCAACAAAGGGATGTATTTCACCGTTGGGTACCCCCCCCAG
This sequence comes from Ambystoma mexicanum, assembly GCF_040938575.1. Taxonomy (NCBI): domain Eukaryota; kingdom Metazoa; phylum Chordata; class Amphibia; order Caudata; family Ambystomatidae; genus Ambystoma; species Ambystoma mexicanum. The sequence goes on along the minus strand of NC_090927.1, from coordinate 177,239,666 downwards.
GTATCAGAGCGTGTGCCACGTGCCTTAAGTGGTACATGAGAGCTTTGCAGTAAGAGATGTTGCATTTGACCCAAGGTGGCCCAATCAGGTCAGGCAAACCCTGAAGTCTCCTTGGCCCTGGAAAGGACATGTCAACTCTTATGCCTAGGCAAATAACATGGCACACGGCTTTGTATAGACACCTGGGTTTTTCATTTTAAAATGTAACTAGTGCTTCCAAATGCGGGGGTTGGGAGAAAGAGTGAGGTATCTGTAAAAAAAATATATATAGCTCATCCAATGTAACCGTACGGACATGAACTATGTGCAACTAAGTATAAGCAACACTATAACTAGCGCCACAATGTCTCCTGTCTGCTGTGCGCTCAACAAATGCGAATAAATAAATAAAGTGATCCAGGATTCTGAGATTGAAGACTCCAAAATGTAATGATGTGATTAAATAGCACCTAATATTTTGTATGGTATTGCGTCCTTTTGCCGACACCTGTTTTTCCGAAATTCCCATCAAAATTTGTAGGGGGGCTTGGGAATGTGTACATAAAGGGTTGTGGGGAAAGGGAAATTAAAAATTAAAAAGAAAATCACTAAGTTAAGGGGCACTTGGGAGGGGGGAACCCCAACAAATTATTTAAAAAAAAATGTTGATTACGTTTTTTGGCAAAACACCTGTCGGAAAAAAGGGGGATCCGCAAAATGAAATGGAACCTTTTTGTATATCAAACGAGACCCCAGCACGTGTGTCACACTTGCATCAGCACTTTGTCAAGACAAATGTTACTAGGAATTTTAACTACTTGTTTTGCAAGTATTTTTCCACAATTTGTTAATTTGTTAATCATCATATTTTTAACCCAAACGAAGAATTGCTCTCCAACCTTGACTCCAACATTCCCTCTGTCCTCATCATCCTTGATCTCTCTTCTGCCTTCGACACGGTCAACCATACCATCCTGTTCAACCGTCTCCGTGAAAACCTAGGTATCACTGATCAGGCTCTGGCCTAGCTGACCTCTTTCCTCTCTGATCGACCCTCCGAGGTCCATCTTGGGTCCTTCCTATCATCTATCTTCCACTCTACCTGTGGTGTTCCCCAGAAGTCTAACCTCTCGGCCTGGCTTCTCAACCAATACCTGGCAACTCTCGCTCACTGCATTGCCATTTTTCTGCTCAAATTTCCAGTGCTACGCTGACGACACTCAACTCATTTGCAGGCTGCCCTCGGCCACCTCCTCTACCTCTCTCATCTCTGATTGCCTAACTGTTATTCAAGATTGGTGTGCCGCCAATGATCTTTGCCTGAATGCCAGCAAGATGGAGATCCTCCTCATCAGCACACCTTCACCATCCTTTCCCCTCACTCTCTGGCAGGCTTCCCTTGGCCCTCCTCCTACCCCCACCTGCGAGGCTAAGAACCTTGGGGCCATCTTTGAATCCACCCTTTCTTTCTCCGCCCACATCTCTGTGGTCTTTAAAAAGGCAAACTTCCTACTGCACCTCTTCAGAGGTACTCTGCCTTTCCTCTCCTTCCCCCAGAAGCTCATGGTATCCCAAGCTCTGGTTCCTCTAGGTTGGACTATTGTAACAGCCTCTTTCTAAATCTACCTGCCTCTACTCTCTGCCCTCTGCAACTAATCCAGAACAGGACTGCAAGACTTGTCCTTGGCCTCAAGCACTGGGATCGTATCTCTCAGGCTCTGAAATCTCTCCATTGGCTCCCAGTGGATGCAAGGATTACATTCAAAACCCTCTGCATTGTCCACAAGGCTTTCTGGGGCCTGGGTCCAAAATACCTTCAGCTATCCCTACGCAAATATATCCCCTATCGAGCTCTTCGCTCCTCTACCTCTAACTCCCTCAGGGTCAGTCGTTTTTCAACAAAACGAGCTGGGGTAGATCTCTGTTTTCGGCTGGGGCCTCCCTCTGGAACAGCCTCCTTGCCACTCTAAAACTTGAGGAGCACCATCTCCGGTTCCGGAAGCACCTCAAGACCTTCCTCTTTTCTTCTGCCTTTGCTCTCCCTCTTCTCTGCTGGTCTGTTCTCTCTTGGCACTGTGAACCTGGCCACCCTCTGTCCTCTGGGCCTAGGTACCTGCTCACCCTGCAACCCTCCCGCACTGCCTCCGGGCCACCTCTTGCGCTGGGGTCTGCATCTGTACCCATACAGCCCCCATCCCCCTTTTTCTTCCTGCACTTATCAGACCTACCCTGTCTGCTGCCTTAAACCTAGCACTTGCAAATTGCTGGCTGCACTACCACTGTTTGTTGCCTTTATTTATTTATTTATTTATTTATTTATTTATCTGTTTCTCCTCTGCTTCGCACTTTCCACTTCTCCACCCTTCCATGCACTTTTCACCCCTTCCTCTCTCCCATGCACTTGCACGTTCTCAAGGTCACTGGGCCCGGTAAGATTGCTGTTTTGTTCTCCCCTGTTCCCCTCCCTTGCCTTGTCGCACTCTGAAACACTTGTGTATGAGCGCGATAGAAATAAAATATCAATATCAATAGTTCTCCCATGTACAGCTGGGGTGCTAGCCTGCAGTGTACCGTTGTCTGCTAATAACACCCAAAATGGACATTTGCTGTATTACAAATAGATACATGCCATTTAAGGACATTCAAATCTCATATTTGTAACCCAAACAAGTGTTTTCCAAGAGTGGTGCCCCCCCCCCACATATATACCTTTATACCAGGAACAGGCACATTACCCAGCCCACCCTCACTACACCCAGCTACTGCTTACGACTTTTTCAATTCACTCAGTTAAAATAGTGTTGAGCTAGCCTGCCAGTTCAGTTATGTAGCCTTTTACCATTACATCAGCCTTTCTATAGCGCTTCCTGTCAAATCCCTCCCGCTTGTGTACGCTGTAATAGTTGATGGAATTGTTACACAATATATTGATATCCAATAAATCCGCTTTAGAAGCATGAACGGACTCGGGCCTTCTTGTAATTGAATGTGTGACATGCACGCTGGCCAGTGTCAGAGGTGAATGTTGAGCTTGTGAGTTGCCCTACTTTTTTTAGGTACAACGTCCTTTCATCGCGGGACATTTATTCGTGGGCGTTTTTTCTGTGAATTTTTTATTTTAAAAAAATCACCTAATTTTTTTTGGGGGGGGTTACAAAATTATATATATGGGATGTGGGTTTTTGGTAATAGATATAAACTGAAAGGGAATGGGGGATGGGGGGATCCCCCAAAAAGAAATGTAAAAAAAATGTGATGGGTTTTTTCGATAAGAAATTTGCAGTAAAAGCCCCTGCGAAAAAACATCCTGCGATGAAATTACATGGAACCCTTTTTTTTATTGGTGTACATGTCCTTAGTAAACAGCACACACATGAAATATAGGGGCTGTGTTAACTAAAATGTTATACAGCAGTAATATACTACTACCATGTGCATTATTGAAAAGTATGTGGCAAAGAAGGGAAATGATTAAAGCATGGGGGCTGAATTTGCCCTGTTTCTTAGTAATGAAGATGTATTTTTATTGAATTCTTCAAAAAGCAATTGCTTGCAAATTAGAGACCTTCAAACTTAACGTGTCCAAGCACTCGCTCAGTGGTCTCCTGCCTTCTGATTCCATGAAACCCACCATTGCTACAGCTTTTTATATTGCATTTTAGTGACTACTCTCCATACTGAATGACATTCACAGTGTAGAGGTTGTAACACACAATGGGCCTCATTATGACTTCAGCGGTAGCCGTGCTGGTAAAAACGGCACGGCTGCCGCCGGAGTGTTTTTTTTTCCATGCCCGGCAATGGGGACTTACCGGGGCATTACAGCCCAGGCGGTCCCGGTAGTTCGCCATTGTGGGGCGCGGAAAAAATTACTTCTCATTCCCATTTGTATCCCATTGGACTCAATGGGAATGGGGAGGACGGTAGCACCGGCACCATTCACGAATGGTGCCGGTGCTACCGTCAAGGTCTGCGAGCAGTTGCTGTTCCGCCCGCCAGGTCAGACCTGGCGGACTGAAAGGCACCCGCTTACAGAACTCAGAGTATGACGGTCCGGTAACAACGGTACCCGCAAGCTTATCGGTACCGTTGTTATCGGACAGGCAACCTTGTAATGAGGCCCATCCAGACCGGCATACTTATAATGAGGCCCAATGACTTTGACATGTACAGCATGGACAATTTATACAGTTTAATCGTTTTGGGAGTGGGTGACATGCCACCCTTAATATCTTGACAATAGACAAACTTGTATTATACCAGCAAAGGAAACAGGTTGAGTACAAGTATAAAAGGATACAATATCGATCCTGATGAACTCTTTCTTCCTAAACTTCACTGATAAATCCTCAAGGAAGAACCCTTTCCATTGATTACACCCACTGCCCGATAAAAGAAACACGGCCAGAGCGCGGACTCAATTGAAAGGGGGAATAACTGAACACACTCTCCAATCTGTGTAATAGAAACAAGAAGGTAAGTATATTTCTAATAAAGCTGTCTTTATTATCCCACTCGTTTCCCCACTAACCTTATTAGGAGTTGTTTGCTGAAGAGTGAGGTGAAATGCTGTAATCCAGATAATAATCCACCAATAGGACACAGCGACAAGGAAAGGGGAAGTTAGTAGGAACCTAATCCAGAACGGAACGAGGGTCGGACTAGTGGCGGGTAGGTGCACTCTGGATAGCGTCCTCTAGTTCTGTGCACAAATGATAACACAACATAATCTTGGCATCTTCGTAAGTGTTCATACACAAAGTTCTTCTCTCTCTCGAATGTAGTAATCAATTCACCCTTTAAACGATACTGGAAAGCAAAAATAATCCCCTCTGGGATGTTGTACTAATATGTGTGCTGAGCAAGTGGAACAGTACTAGTTGTAAAATGAAGATTTTAAGGCCAAATATTCAGGAAGTCCAACTCCCGTAAACTTGGAATTTACGCTCAAGTCAAAAAAATAATTGAATGCATTATGCATCTCCATCGACGCGGTAGTGAGCAAGCGCTAAGGAAATCTGACTTCTGTCAGGGACAGGAAGCCTCCATGAGTGGTTTTGATGAAGATGGCTTCCCTGGAACGCCCGAAGTACTTCCACGCCAGGACCTGACACGTGGAGAAGGTCCGCCTCCCAGACCTTAACTGAAACAAGGAACTGACTTGGAAATGAGTCTAGGAGAAAACATGAACAGCCTTTGAAAGCAAGGCTCCGGATACAGACGCAGTCAAAGTTAAGACTTTACTGCAAGCCAGGAACTAAACAAAGTAGCAACAATCAGAAGCGACGAGCGCTTAGAAGAATGGACCTAAATACGTTCAGAAGTCACGTGACTGATGTCGTAACTAAGGTATCACGTGATCCTAGGTGCTTGGATACAACGCTGTTTTGCGGGGAGTTTGTTAAAGAGTCTCCACCTAGTATAGAATGGCCTTGCTGCCGATCTGCACGCATACAGGTTCTTGTTACCATAGGAAACAGGTGAGCGAGGCATGACAGTGGGATGTAAGCAGGAAAGTCCAAATTTGAACTCCAGCCCCAGAGTAATGAAAAGGTTTTCTTACCTGTTGTAGTGTTCCCTGCTGTTACATACCTGGTCCCTCCTCAAGATCTCCCTAAATCATAACTGGGTTCGGGTGGCTTTACTTTACACTGTCCACATTCTGCCAGAGTGTGATGACTTTGAATTAAACCCCTATCTTCCTAGTTATGTTCAATATATTTTCTGTGTTTTTTTAATGCTAGAAAATTGGTTCAAAAATTGAATATATGTAACAAATCAAGCACGAGTCACCGTTCAGCGAAGACTATGGAATTAACATGCTTGATTGTACATAAACAGCCGGCAGATGTTTTATCGTGATCCTGGATGTGTGCCTAAAATATAACATCACGTATTTTCTTGCACACAACACAGCACCGCCCCCAGACCTATACCCTATTACTATTTTGTTTTTTACATATGTTTATTCCAGTTTCTTTTTCCTTTTTTTCACAATCCTATATCTTTTTAAACTTCGATGTTTTTAATCAATACATAACTAGCGAGTTGGAAAAGAAACAGGTTTTGAGTGAATACAGGTGATCACCGGAACCCTTGATGTGTAAAATATCAATTCATTTTTGTTGTCTCAAGTTCGTGGTGTCAAGCTCACTTTTCTTCTTGCTATACCGGTCTTACAGTGGTTATTATTTATGCGCTCAGAGATGATAACTTGTTGAGGCTTGATTAAATCCCTCCCATTTATCATTGCCTTATATGGGGCTCACTTTGCGTAAGGCTTTTACGCTGTTGATCCTGTCACAGCTCATGTTCATCAATTTGTATGGCATAAGGGAGAAGCATAATGTAACTTGCATTTCTGCCGCCTCCCTCTCCACTGTAGAAATACTCCATCATTTGCATCGGCATGGATTTTCATGCAGGGGTAAATGGTGGGGTTCCCTATGTCGTCCGCTTGCTTTTTGCACCAGGCAGACTCCATAGGGATCCATTGTAAATGCAGCCTGCCATGCTTGCATGGCAGCCTGCATTTACTCAATTTGCAAGGCAGGAGGCAACAGGGGAGAGCAAAATGCATTGTACACGCTACTACACCACCTTTTCCCTCCCTATTGCAGTCTGCTTTTCAAATGATGAAAATATGGCAGTGGTGACCCACTTACGTAGAAGTCTACATGTAATGGGTCCAGTGATGAATCTGAGGATGTCGTCCCTTCTTCCCTGGGGGGAGACCTTTCCCATGGAGCCAGGGCGTCCACAGTACAGTAGTCCCCGTGGGAGTGGTGCACCAAGGGAGGATCACATGGGGAAGGAATCCCTCTATGGGATCGGGGACAATCGTCATCAGGGAACGCCGTATCAACTCACTTTACCTCACCTTACCCCTCTTCCTGGATTAAGCCCCTCTATCCCCTCCCTCGATACATCTAATATAGATTACTGCCAAGTTAGTAAAACTGACATACATGATAATGCCCTGCATAGTAACATTGAAAATGCATATAGTCAGACTAATATGCATAACACCACTGATGGTCGAAAATATTGTGCAGGTACTCGTGACAAGGAAGATAGCCAGGAGTACAAAGATCACTTGTGAGCAACTGATGGAGTGGTCTAGTGTTCAAAGGCCTGCGATTGGCTTGAAGGAGGAAATCAATCCAATGCAGGAGTTGCACAGTGGTCCAAGCAGCAGTTCAAGCTTAAACAAAAGAGTCTGAGAGACGTGACAAAGGGATAGCCGTTCCCCAAAGAGGACAAGCTAGATGCCGAACCAGATGAGAGACGAAGCATGTAATGAATGGAATGCGCGACTGGGGACAAGCCTTAGTGTGCAGCGAGGCTGCAGACCCTGCAGGATGCCTGAACACTGCCAAATTCTCCTGAAAGGAGAGAGACAGCTGCCCGGGGACCGCAGATACCATGAAGAAGGAGGCAAACAAGTACATGGAATGCCCAGGAGCTGTAGTAGGTCTGAGGAAGCGCTTGGGTGAGCTAAGGACCTAGTGTAAGACGGCGTGGGACCCTAAAATTAACCAAAGTCAGTTCCATGTTTGGCAGGAGAGTGAGCGAAAAAAATACAACATTCCTATGCAAGTCTGGTTCCCACACCCAAAGCCACGACAGTCTGGGACCCTAATAATTGAAGAAAATGTAACTAAAGACTGTTGTAGGTTTGGCAGGAGAGTGACCCAAAACAATACGGGCCCGTACCCAAAAGCACGAGGATCTGGGACCCTAATAATTGATGAGCATCTAATGAATAACCTTTCTATGTTTGGCAGGAGAGTGAACCAAACAAATAAAATGTATCTGTGCGACCCACACTCAAAATACAAGGGTCTGGCACCCTGAAACAAACAAATGACATTGATCTACTTTGATGAGAGGGTCGGGGACTCTGAAACAATAAGGCACATTTACATATTCAGAAAGGTCTCAGACCCTGAAACAAGTGAGGAAGAGTTGCAGACTTGGAGGGAAGTGAACCAAGTAATGCAACATTGCGAGTCTGGGACTCAGACCCACATGTGAAACCAAGGTCTAATACCAGGTAGGTCCACGACCCCGACGGATAACACTAAAGACGACCATGTGTTTTAAAACACATCACGTGAAGTATTGCAAGCCTGGCACTTGCACCCATATAAGACACTGAAAATAACAAGACCAAGAAAGACGGAAGCTGCTGGAATTCTAAATCGGTGAACAGAACATGCCAAGGACACGGGACCTGTACAGTTGAGGAAATGTTCCTCCTGAGTCGTATCATCCAATGACGTTGAGCGGAAAGAACTATAACCCTAGCATGAGGAAGCTTTGCTTGGGGAGCAAAGTATACCACACTAATAAGAACTAGGAACTATAAAAACAAACAGCTCCTCCCCAAACATTCAGATACTCAAAATAAGAAAGAAGCTAGGGGAAAGGAGTACATCCCTTTTCCCTAGCTTCCGTAGTATATTTTGGAACATTATTTTTGCAACACTTTTTTTCTGCCAGCAAAGCTAGGAACATTTCAGTTGTTTGAAAGAGCACTTTTATTTTCTTTCAGAGAAGATTAAACCTGCATATTTATTTGAAGTTAGCGAAAAGTATCCGTTCTCGTAAGGGGTTCTGTAGGCAGACATGACAACACTCATCAATTGTTGAAAATTAATGATCCTGTAGGTCGTTGTTCCGATTCGCTTATCGCTTGATGTGCTTTGCACTCTGAAGTAAACTGCGCTGGGAATGGGTGCGTGTGGATGGCTGACATATCCCGGAGCAGACATTGGGGGGAGGGGAGTGTTGGTGTACTGCTGCATACTGAGACCTTCTGTGCTCTTGCTGCACCTGTCACCTCACCCTGGCGCAGTTCATTGCGGTGCATTTTGGTGCAAATATCTCGGAAACCGTGCATCCTAGTTCTTGCAATCTGGTTTTCTTTGTTACTTGTGTCGAGACCGGTCCTTATACGACCACATTGATGTTTTGCCGATTTCAGGCAACCATCAAATGTGTGAATGTGTTGAAATCCGGGGGAAGGGGCGGGGTGTCCAAATGTCATGTAGCCAGTAATGTCTGTAGGGTCCTAACAGGTAACTAGGCAGAATTTGGTGCAGATTGGTGAAACAGTGTGGAATTGTATACAGAACAACACTTTGCCATGACACAACCAAATTTTGACTTTTTAAAATATGGATTATTAAGGACAGATGTAAATGTATGGGTGACCACACTTTTTTTATAGTTTCAGACGTCCTGACAATCTAATTAGTATCCTTTGAGGTAGGGAAACCCCTCTTAGCCTTAGGCATTTTTCAACCCAATTATTAATAAAAGTATATTCGCAAAATTCTATAAGCGTTGTGTCCGAGTCTTACTTCTGCACCCTTACAGTCCCCACCACCAAATTACACAAGACTCGAATATGAGCTCCTATATGTTTACTCGGATGGTTTATAAACGTGCCCCATGTTGTGTTGTGCTTCCTAGTGTGCAACTCTTTTTTTTTTGTCACAAACAAAAAAGTAGCAGTAACAGAAAGATAAAGTACACATCATACAATACACTATTGGCAACCTTTGGTTGTATATCAATGACAAGGCGCATTATACCATAAAAAGGTTAGGATCAACTGTCTCAGTCCACAATTCGAGGTGTCTTCACCATTACTAAAGTACTTAACCCTCCCCCCACCCCTTCCCCCCTATACAGCACACATCCGGTATTCATTATTGAAGCGCAGCGACATCCAAGGAACAATAGTCATATCTCCGCTGTCTGGACACACGGTGAGCACTTGTTTCGGGAACTGTTCCATTGTTATTGACTGGGGTCTGCACTATCATCCGAGCCCTTCAGAGTCCTCCGATTGGGAATCGTGGTCCAATGTTAAGTGTTTATTTTTAAAGTCCATCCATAAGGTTTCACATTGAGCGGCTTTGCCGTGTTATGGTTTCCATCAAGTAAATATTTGTAGCTAAGGCGATCCATTCGTTCTTTCCAGGCACAACAGGGGATTTCCATTTGATCACCAGAAGCGCCCTCGCCGCTAGTAACAGATGAGGGGTCAAGCCCTTTACTGTGGTCCAATCTTCTTCATCCTTTTCTAAGCCGAAGAGTATTAGATAGGGGTCGGCGTCTCTGTGGATCCCTTCTATTTCTTTGATCCACCCTAGGACGTCGCTCCAGAACACATGTGCCAATAATTGGCTATCTGACCACACTTCCTCCAGCATGTTGGGTTCATTGTTTGGGACATTTTGGATAGCCTGAGGGGATCATATTGCCATCTATGTAAGAGATTGATAGCATGAAGCTTATATTGGCAGGATATTGATGTTTTGGATGCCGCTCTACACATAATATCCCATTGTTCAGGTTGTATTTCTTCCCCGAAGTCTTTCCCCCATCTTGACCTCAGAGATTCCGTGGATCCATCTCCCGATGCTATGAATTCCTGGTACATTACAAATATGAGACCTTTCATTTCTGATTTAGAGTCCAGGATTTTCTCGAAAGGGGTCAAGTCTCTGTTTAATTTGTCTTTCCATTCCGCTTTCGTTAGGACTCCTTTCAATTGGATATACTGGAAAGTGGATAGGGAGCCTATGCCCAATGCTTCGGTCAATTCCGGTTTAGTAATGAATGAATCTTTCCTCTGAAGCTGTCCCACTCTCTCCAAGCCTGCTTCATACCATGATTGGTATCTGCCCACGTCGGGTACATAGTTGTTTATGCCGGGTGACCATAAGTGACTGAGTGGAGACGGCCAGGTGGTGATGTTGCGCATTTCTTTGCCTAGATGCCATATACTCCATATGGTGCTCAGTATTGGATGACCTTTAATTTTCCGTAGTACCCTTTTGTGAGGTGTCCACAGCCATTCTGACACTGTGGCCGGGGACAGGTAGTAGTTGTCCATTTGGACCCATTGAAGGTTATGATGGTCTCTCAGGTGTGGGATTAAGACACACAACTGGGCTGCTATATAATAAGTTCTCAAGTCGGGTAGTCCGACCCCCCCCTGTTATCCTTGGGGAGCGTCAGTATAGTATATGAAATTCTCGGTTTCTTCCCCTGCCATATAAATCTCATCATGATCTTTTTAGCTTCAGTAAAGAACCTTTTTGGTATCTCGATTGGCAGCATTTGGAAGGGATACAGGAACCGGGGAAGACATACCATCTTGACCGCGTTAATTCGGTCGAGCCAGGAGATCGTGAGCTTATTCCATTTCTTGAGATCATTTGCGAATCGCTGGAGGAGTGGAGGGAAGTTTGCTTCGAACAGGTCGTTTAGGGTTTTAGTGATCCGTATGCCGAGATATTGGAGTGCGAGGTGTTCCATCTTAAGGCCTAGCGGGAGGAACTTAGCGTCGTTCTCTTCTGCAGTTCCTTGAACAGGATGGACTTTGCCTTATTCACTTTGAAGCCTGAGAGTTGACCATATTCATCCATTAGTCTAAGGGCGCGAGGGATGGAGTCAGAGGGGTTGGTTATGTGGAGGAGAATATCATCAGCATAGAGTGCTATTTTATATTCTTTCGGGCCTAGCCGGATCCCCTCTATTGCAGGATCAGCTCTCATCTTTTGTGCCAGGGGTTCCAACGAGAGTGCAAATACAATTGCTGAAAGGGGGCATCCCTGTCTAGTCCCACGCTTCAGTTTGAACCACCGGGAGTATTCCCCATTCACAAATATCAAGGCCAAAGGGGACGTGTATATTGCCTGTATTCCTTTTCTGGTTTTGGGGCCTATTCTGACTTTTTGCAGGACTGCACCCAGGAATTGGCACTCCACCCTATGCTTGTTCTGCGTCGATTGACAACAGAACTGGGGCATTGGGAAGATCGTGAGACACATGGACAAGGTGTAGAGTTTTGCGCATGGAGTCAGCCCCTTGCTTCCCAAGTATAAACCCAACTTGATCTGAGTGAATCAGACAGGGTACCAGTGTCTCTTATCTGGCAGCGAGCACCCTTGCGTAGATTTTAGCATCATGGTTAAGAAGGGAAATAGGAAGGTATGATCCACAGTTTTTAAGGTCCCTCCCCTCTTTAGGAATCACTGTTATCAATGCCCTCTTAAAGGAGTCTGGGGCCACGCCGGTGTCTAATATTTCGTTAAATAATTCTGTTAGGAAGGGTGTCGATTGTCTTGCAAATGTTTTGTAGAAACCGGCAGTGTAGCCATCCTCCCCCGGGGATTTGCCCAGTGTTAGCCTTTTGATTGCGTCCTGTATCTCAAGTTCAGTGATTGGGGAGTCAAGCAGCTCAGTCTCTGTGTTCGTTATTGTGGGCATAGTGATTGATAATAGGTACGAAGTTATGTCCAATTGGCTAGGGGTTGCGTCGGAGGTGTAAAGTTTCTCATAGAAATTAGCGAAGGATTCAGGGCTGGTGAGGGGGAGAAGTGGAGAGGGGGGGAGTCCTCAATTATTTCTTTGACCTTGCGTTCTGCTCTTTGTTCCCTGAGTCTGGCTGCCAATAGGGCGTCGGCTTTATTTCCTTTCTCATAGAATTTCTGTTTTAGGAACTGCAGTTTGCATACAATTTGATTGTGTTCTAGGAGCTGTAGTTCTTCCCTTTTTTGTTGGGCTGTTTTCATTTTTCCAGGGTCTACCCTAGGGTCCTTTCTCATTTCCCCCTCTATATGCCTTATTTCGGCCCGTAACCTTTGCTCTATGATCTTCCGCTCTCTCTTCTTGGAGGATCCTTCTCGGATTAAGACCCCTCTCCATGTGGCCTTTCCCGCTTCCCAGACCATTTGTTTGGAAACCTCTCCGTCATTATTTAATTTAAAATATTCATCAATTTCGGTCTCCATAGCCGTCTTAAAGACCGGGTCCTTCCAGAGGGTTTCATTACATCTCCACTTCCCTCCCATGAGAGGTAGTTCAGCCCAGGAGATATCTACTAACACCATGTCGTGGTCCGACCAGGTTATCGGTATAATATCTGAGTGTTGAGCGGTGGATGTGAATTCACTTGTAAGGTATATGTAGTCAATACGTGTTAGTGTGTGATGGGGGTTCGAATAAAAGGTATATTCAGTTGCAGTAGGATGCATGATTCTCCACACATCCTTCATGTCATACAGGTCCATTATCTCAGCGAGTTCGGTGCGCCCACCTTTATTCTGGTTTCTTGTTTCGGGATTGCCTGGTTTCCAATCCATATCCGGATGGTTGAAGTCCCCCCCCCCAGGATTACATGTCCTGTGGCCTCCAGCATGATTTTGGGGATCGTCTTCTGGAGGAATGCATTCTGACCAGTGTTCGGTGCGTATACAGTAGCAATAGTCACTTTTATTTTAGCAATTTTCCCCGTTATCAGGAGAGTACGACTCGCAACATCAGACCATATCTTCTCCACTTCAAATTGGATTCCCTTCCTGAGTAGGATGTCGACTCCTCCCTTCCTGAGTGGGCCCGAACCCCAGAAATCCATGCCTCCCCGCTTTCCCAGGATGCTCCGTTCCTCCCCTTTAGCAAACTTAGGGCCTCATTACACGGATTGCGGCAAGGGGTTAACGGTGGCCGGTAATGCTACCGGTGACCGTTAACCCTTACCGCCTTACTACGAGTTCGCTTTGCGGGACCCGACTTTAACGGCTGGTTTTACCAGCCGTTAAAGTAGGGTGCCGGAAAGGGACCTTGGTGCTAATTACGGTACCGCAATTTGCGGTACTGTAATTAGCACCTTCCCCATTCCCATTATGCCCTATGGGGGCAAAAATGGGAATGGGGAAGGGCCTTGGTGAATAGAGAATTACCGCCCCCACTCACCTTGGAGTAGGGCAGTAATTCCGCCATCCACCAAGGCGGACACGGTAAAATACTGGCGGCAACCATGGCGCTAATAGCGCCATGGTTACCGCCTACCGTGTAATGAGGCCCTTAGTCTCTTGCAGTAGGAGTATGTCAAATTTGGATCTGCGAAACTCCCTGAGCACCAATGACCTCTTAGTCGGGGAGTTCAGGCCTTTCACATTGATGGGCCCAACTCTGAGCGAGTCTCTCACTTTGAGTTCATCATTTGAAGCCATCGTTGGGTCTTTTCAAGGTGTCCCTCACTTCCGGTGTCCAGACAATTGTGTGATCTCCCAAATCCACCCTGGAGTTGATATTGTGGATTTGTTCAGATGGTGCTGTTAAAGTTCCCAAAATTCTCTCCTCCCTTCCCACCCTATTCCCCCACTTCCTGAGTCCCTGGGATTCAAATGAATCCAGGAGCTGAAGGTCTGCCATCCTTGGCATGATGACGGCGTCCATCTCGACCATGATGGAAATGTTGTGTCCAGTATCGGACCACCGGTGGGCCGTTTCCTCACGGTCCCATTCAAGTATATCATCATAACATATCTTTGAGTCCCCTTCTCCCCCCCTCCCCCAACTTCATATATTTCAACAATAACATCAAAAGAGTGAACAAAAATATAACGATACGTGTGTCCTCCGGCTTTTCTTCGGGTGTTCATTTGTTTCCCCCCTTACTTCAGGGAGGATTGCCGCTGTCGGGCACTGTCGTCTCTGCAGCTATCACGTCAGTTCATGCCAATAAGTGCTTGGCTTCGGACATTCTGGTCATGGAATTCAGTCCATTGACTCACCAAATTCAAGAGGCCCATCTTCATCTTCCATTATCAGGCGTATTATTCGGGCGTCTGTATTTTTTTGAGCTTTTTACTCTCTTTCTTCTCGGGCCTTGCAGTTCCCATTGCGTACCAGGGCGGTCAGTCTCACCGCTGTCGCCTTCTCCAGGTACCTTCCCGAGAATATCTGCGATACAGTCCTTGATCTCCACCTCGGACCGCAAAACGATTTTCGTGCCACCATGTTCAAATGTGAGGGAGAAAGGGTAACCCCACCTGTATCTCGTGCCCCTTTCCCTGAGCCATTTCTTCAGAGGGCTACAGAGGCACCTTAACGCCAGCGTGAGTCACGACAGGTCCTGGAAGATGGTAATGCGGGCACCGCCCATCGTGAGTGAGTCCCCGGACCTGGCCTTCATCAGGATTCTGTTTCTATCCTGGTATCAGTGGAATTTTGCAAGGACGGAATGTGGACCACCAAAGGGTCCCCCAGCCCTGTGGATCTGTTCAGTTTTGGGTTAGTCTATTTCCTCATCCGCCATCAGGATCTTTATGATATCATTTATTGTGGCCTTGAGTGAGTCTTCGGTTTCTCCCTCGGACTCCGGTGTGCCAAAGAATCGGAGATTATTCCTTCTTTCCCTGTTTTCCAAATCATCCATTTTCAGGCGTATCTCCTCTTCCTTGTTTTCAATGTTGCATAACCTCATGTCCATTTGGGTTTCAAGGGTGTCAATGGACGCCTGATTGTTCTCAACACCTTCCAGTCTCTCCTCAAAATTGTCCATTCTCTGGGTAATCCTGTCAATCTTACCACACAAGTTGGTTCCCAGAGTTTTTATCTCAGATAGTAATGCTGCAATGTCCCCCTTGGTGGCAGCAGCCTCCACCCCAGCGAGGTCTGTCGCCATCGTTGTTTGCTGATCAGAGGCCAGTGGGGGCAAAATGTATGCATATTTGGCCAGCCTGTTCCGTGCATGCATAGGATAGTTTATGCAATAGAGGAGGCACACGCACCTGAGTCGGGGGCTCTATGCGGTAGTGTATGTTCGTGGAGGCAAAGTAGGCCAAGTGTTTGGGGCTGCGTGGGGTTCTCGGAGGGGCCGCGGAGGTGCCCAGATGAGACCACAGCCCAGATGCCGATTCAGATTCGTGAGTATGTGTACAATTGATCAGCAGGGTGGTTTCCGAAGAATGATCCGCAGTGAATTCCACGTATCCCAGGCGATTGATATTCCTGTGTTCTATCCACCACCACACCTCTATGAAGAGGCGAAGTGCTTTGACAGACTGGACCCTAAGAGGACATTGAGTTTTTATTTAGCCAGGACGGCAGAGTACAGAAAAGTTGACCAATTGTTTGTGGTGTTTTCCGTGGTCAGGAAAGGTTTGGCAGTCTCTAAACAAACAATTTCATGGCGGATCACGCTGTGCATCTCTGAGTGCTATCGGGGAAGTAGTTGCCCCCGGGTATTAAGGCCCATTCCACCAGAGGGGTTTCTACCTCTACGTCACTGCAGAGGGGAGTACCGGTCAAAGACATTTGCTTTTTAAAAAGAAGGGAAATGCCTGTTTGATTTTCTATCCTTTTTTGGCTGTTTCGCCATATTTTCTCATTAGTTTTCCTCTGCATTGGCTGAGCTCGAGGGAAAGAAAGGTGAGAACTGAGGCACGTGGACATAGTGCTGCATTATTTGTACGATCACTAATGTCATGTCCAGAGCCGACAACCAATCATCGAGTCAAGGTGGATCAACGGCCGAGTCAAGGTCCACTAACGGCCCCTGTCGAAGAGTTTTCCGAGCAAATGAAGCTGGAAAGGATATCTATCTAATGAGGAATCTGCAGAAGAAGAATCCATAGAAAGAACATTAAGTTAAGTCATTTCTCCTTTGGCTTGACCTCCACCCCATGTGTCTTTACCAAGCTGATGGCAGTAGTACCGGCTCATCGCAGGAGAACCAGCGTCTTTGTGTTTCCATACTTGGATGATTGGCTGATCCAAGCACAGTCGGCGAACAAGTTTCAAGGAATCTGTTCGCTACTGCACAACTTCGGGTTCACCCTGAACTTACAGAAATCACAGATCTCACCAGCTCAAAAGCTCCAGTTCATCGGGGTACCTGCGAAGGGAAGGCTTTTCCTACCAAAGAGAGTCACCAACTTGGCACAGATGGTCAGTCTCTTCCAGAACTCCAGCAGTGTCCCGGGATTGGCTTTTCTGTGCCTGCTGCGCATCACGGTATCCTGTATTTTTCTGGTGCTGCAGACAAGACTCCGGATGAGATCCCTTCAGTGGCTTCTCAGGAGCCAGATGTCAGATGTCCACCAGGTGACAATGTCTCTATCAAACTACCTAACCTGGTGGACCGACAGGACTAATATGTAGGTGGGAGAACCTTTCTTGGTGCCATGGCCAGAGGAGCAGGTTGTCACGAATGCCTGGCTAAAGGGCTGAGGTGCTCATTTCAGCTCTCTTCGGGTCAGCAGTCATTGGTCTCCGAAGCAGAAAGGTTACCACATCAATCTGGAGCTGAGAGCAGTCAGACTGGCACTAACGGCTTTTGCACCTTCTCTACAGGGAAACATGTCCTGGTGTTAGCGGACAACACAGTGACCATGCACTAACGCAACAAGCAGGAATTCTTTGCAGCTATGCTTCTGGATACTAGAGAACAACATCTCAGCCTATGAAGCTCATCTGGCAAGGGTGGAGAATGAGTTGGCAGATGCTCTGAGCAGGCAGAGCTTGGTCTCCCTCGAATGGGAGCTATGCGCAGAGGTCAGTACAGAGATCTTCACCCAGTGGGGCGCCATAATGGTGGACAGGTTTCCTACGAAAGATAACACGAAGTGCAAGCAGTTCTGTTTGAGGGAATTTCCACCCAACTGGGCATTCAGGAACGCATTTTTGGTGGAGTGGGTCTTCGACCTCCAATATACGCTCCCGCTGATACCCGTGATCCCTTGGGTTCTCAGGAGGTTGCAGAGATTCAGGGCTCACCTGATCCTAATTGCCCCGGACTGGGTGAGGAGGATGTGGTACCTGGATCTCCTTGAACTGGCCATATGCCCACCTGTTTGGCTTCATCGGAGGCCGGACCACTTGTCACAGTTGGGAGGCAATGTGCTTCATCCGAACTTGGACCCTCTCAACCTGCATGCTTGGCTCTTGAGAAGCTGAGGTACGGAGACAGGGACTTCAATGAAGAGAAGCTAGAGATGCTATTGGCTGCACGTAGACCATCCACAAGGTCTCTTTACGTATGCAGATGGAGAAAGTTTATGAATTGGTGAAAGGCAAAAGGAGTGGACCCCATGTTGTGTCACACCTCCTCAGTGATGGAGTTTTTGTTGGCCTTAGCCAAATCAGGCCTAAAAGTGGGCATGGTGAAAGTGTATCTTGGGGGACGTTCCCTATTCAAAAGGATGCTAGAACAAGGTTCCTTCTTTACCATCCCAGTGATGGTCCCGTTTTTGAAGGGCCTAGGTCATTCTTTTTCTTCTTTGCCTTTTGTGGTCCCTGATTGGGCTCTGCACTTGGTTCTCACTTTCCTGTTGGGGCCTCCATTTGAGTCTTTGCATTCAATTCCCATCAGACTAGTCACGTTTAAGACTGCCTTTTTGGTGGGAACCGTGTCAGCTAGATGGTCGGTGAATTGGAGGCACTCTCTAGCAAAAGCCACCTTTCTGACGTTTTTTAAAGGCAAAACTGTTCCTGAAAGTTTGCCCGAAGTTTCTACCAAAGGTGTTGTCAGAATTTCATTAGGACCAGGGCATCGATCTCCCAGTGTTTTACCCCCCACCCCATCATTCAAAGGATTAGCAGATACTCCAAAGATTGGATCTTACCAGGGCACACTTTTACCTGGCTAGAACGGCTCTTTCAGGAAGGATTACCAATTCATTGCATTTTCGCAATTCAGGTTGGGGTGAGCAAATTATCTCTCGCTGGATAGTGGTGTGCATTTCTGAATGTTACCAGAATGCATTTCTGAAAGTTACCAGAGGGGTTGTGTCTCCTTGGTTCTTCAGAGGGAAGTGCCGCTAGAGAAATCTGTCATGCAGCAACGTGGTCTTCTCTGCACACGTTTGCCGAGCATTACAGCTTTGACTTTTGGACTCGAGGGGGCCATGGTCACTTTGGTAGGGCGGTCCTAGAGTTTTTTGGTGTGACTTCCAACCCTCCACCAGCATTGACACTGCTTTGGGAGTCGTATCAAGATGAGGAATCTGTCGGAGAATGCAATTAATTTCTATGGATTCTTCTCCCAGATTCCTCATCACCCTCCACGTCTACCACGCTTGGAAGTCCATGGTCTCTGTCACATTCTGCAGTCACATTTCTTTGTGTGATGAAAGAGCAGAGTGCTACGTTGGGCAGCAGCAATTTGTTGCCAGACTGCCCTAATTCTGCTGGTGTTGTTTCAAAGATTGAAATATAGAAGACAGAGGTAAGCAAGCTTCCGTTATTTGCTGCTGTTGTTGTTTTTATGCACTTTCCCATTAGTGCACATTCCCCATCTCAGGCTAAGCCCAGGGTAAAAAATGGGGGAACTGAGGGAAGGGGGCGTAGTGCATCCTTTTATACAACGACCAATGTCATATCCGTTGTCCAGAAATGGCACAGCCTTATATGAGGGAGTTGTTGGTGACAATATCGAGCAGCTCTGCGGCCTGTGTTGAAAATCTTTCTGAGCAGCTGATGCTGGATAACTATCTATCAAGATGAGGCAGAAGAATCCATAGAAAGAGCATTACTGGTAAGTAATTTCTCCTTCTATCCGGCTTAGACAAAGCAAGTACAGCCCGCACGTCCCAGGTTTTCTTGCACATTGCTCTTGGATAGCTGCTAACACTCCTGGACAGTCCACTGTGTCTAGAGGCACAGGCAACCATGTGGAACACGTAACAAAAGTTTGCAATACCTAAAAAAGAGCATTACAGTCCAACGATTACAGTCCGAGGTTGAGAGAGAGTTTCTCAAATCATTTATGTTCAGTGTATTTATAAGGGGGGGGAGAGAGGGAGAGAAAGAGACAAGGAGAGAGAGGGAAAGAGAAAGCGAGAGTGGCAGACAGAGATAGAGATTGTCAGTGAAATGTCAGCTGTCTGCCGAGACCAGTGGTAGGAGTGTGGGGAGGAGACCAGGCTGCTGTGACATTGTGTGTCTTTGCATGATTTACTATGATGCAATTCTTTGGTATGCCTCATCATTGCCTTCTAATGCTATATTATAAATGTGGCTTGATTGTTTGCATGCCTCGCCAACCTGCTTAGCATTCTACTTTATACGTTTACTATAATGCTGCCAGATGCTCCACTTTGATTCTGCCCGCTGCCGGAGCAGGGATTTGCTTGCATGTGTCCCACAGCAATGTACCCCCTCTGAGGAGCTGATCCCACATGTCCCAATGTGATTTGGCCCCCTGGTGCCCAATGCAATGTGTGCTCTGCTGTGTTTATGTCCAATGTAATTCAGGGGGCCGGCGCCTAGATACTGTAATCAGCCAGGAATGAGACGCGGACACAGAGAAGTCATATTTGTGGTACTCTTATGTCCCGACGGAACGGGCCGATTGCACCGATTTCACCAACGCTCCTGGGTTTGGCTTCGGCCATGTAATACCACGCGCTCTTCCCCAGATATTTATTTTATCTTTTCGTGTCTTCTCTTTTTTAATCAGGTACCTGGTCCTCCGACGCCACGCTCCTTCCTGGAGCATGTCGTCTTCATCAGGCTTTAGCAGGTGCCCAGCTTGCGAGGGGCTCTTCCCTACATCCGATCTCTAAGCTCTTTGCCTTTGCTGCCTTGGCTCTGACCACGGCTGGGAAGGCTGTACTGTGTGAGATGCTCAGACTCCACGCCCACTGAAGAACAGGCTAGCCAGGTGGAGGGAGCTCTTCGAAAGGTTGCCTCCGGAGGATTTAAAGGACTTCATCAAACGTCAGTCAAGGCCTAAGGCAAGGCTCCTGTTTACCTTCACACCCCGCAAAGGTGACTCCTTCCCAAGAAGCACCGGAGCGGGAGGAACCTCTCGGGTTCTCGCATCAGCACACGTACTGAGGCTAATCCAGCTACCGGCCTTACGGCCGAGGGGTCTCCGGATCCTTCCGGTATCAGTGCTTAGGGACCGCAAGATTCTTTTACCGGGGTCACACCTGAGGGACGACGCCCTAGTACCAGCATTATGTCTGAGGGGGCACATACACGCTGTACTACCGGCACTTCTGGCGAGGGCAATCTGCCTCCCAGGCCCCTGCCTGAGTTGCAGGGTAGACCTCATGTTCCAACACCAAGTGTCTTGGACGGGGCTGGGCTGGGCCCGGTGAGCCAAGCACCATGACCTCGGCATGTGGTACACAGCTCGACAAGATGGCCGCCGTGCCAAACATCCAACACCTCTCCTGGGAACGGAACGGGTGGAGGAAAGAGTCACAAGGTGGGACTGGTGTCAACCAGGTATGTGGCCTACAGCTTATCCATCTTATCCATCAGTGGCGCAGGGCAGGTTTCAGCTGCACCACAGGCAGCGTGTTCCCTGGCCCCTTCAGCCTCCGAAGACAGGTTTTCCGAAAAGGTTCCTATCGCTGATGAGAACCCCTCAAATGGGGGCCATCCTCTGGGATGCTATCAGAGACATGGTCCCTCTGGTCACTCCACCGGCACCCATAGTTATTCCTCCGCTGCCCCTGCCGGCTCCTCCAACTCCGGCTCCAGTACAGGCGGTCCTGAACCAGCCTCCACAGCAGCCACCGGCCCTGGTTTCCACACTGCAACCCACAGCGCCCAGCACTCCACCTCCCATGCCGGACCCTCCGGACACTCGAGTGGACACAGATGAGCAGGAGGACCCCGACACGCTGTCCTCCGCCAGGGCCTTCCACGAACGCCTTGCAGGTTTGGCATAATATTTGGGACTTCCTCAACCTCAACCTGAGGTAGAGCAGCCCGAGGAGGGGTTCTTGGCAGAAGTCCTGACCCTAAGACCCCCTACCAGAATAGGGATCCTGATGCAGAAAGACGTGGTTGCCCTGGCCAAGAAAGGGTGGGTCAAGCTGCACTCGGCCCAGCCTGTCAATCTGCATCTCAACGCCAAGTATAGGCAGATGGAGGGGGATACACTCTTGCTTTAGACTCATCCTCATCCACACTCCTCAGTGATCGCTGCAGCGTCACTCTATTCTAAGCCTCAGTCGTCCTCGGCCACCTTGTCCTCGACACTGCTAGGTAAGGAGGAGAAGATCTTGGAGGCGTAGGGGAAAAAGCTTTACTCCAACACCTCCTTGCACCTGCGTCAAGCCAACGCCGATGCCATGCTGGCAGCCGTTAACCAAAGGCTTTGGTGGGAGATTGCGGACCTCCTCCCAGAACTTCCAGTGCATAGCCAGGCGTGCTTTAAGGCGGACCTAGGAGAAGCCAGGCTGGTAGCGCAGGACATCATGGAGTCCACCGTGGCCCACATCGATACCTCTGTCCGGGCAATCTGCATCACCACGGACATGAGAAGGACGGCCTGGGTCCGGGCTACTATGTTTAATCCCGATGTCCAGGAATGCATATTGGACCTGCCATTGGATGGTAGTGACCTCTTTCACTCCACCACGGATGTGGAATGAAATAAAAAAGAAGAACAGCTCGCAAACCGCAAAGTCTTTATCTATTCTTACGAAGGCCACGCCCAAGGTGTACACCCAGTCAAATCAATACCCCGGCAAGGGGTGGCAGTTTGGTGGGTTCCGGGACTTCCAAGAACGGAGATTCAGACACCCTCACCGTTCTCTGAGTCAGCACCGGCAGAAACAACAAAAGGGGAGGTGGGTCAAGGGCTTTTTCCAGTCCCCCTCCTCCACAGCAGCCTCAGAGGGAAAGAAGGCATGATGCATCCCTTTGGGTCCACGTGTCTCCGGTGGGGGGCAGGCTTGCCATTCACGTGCAATTTTGGCACCAGAAATTTTGGGACCACTTGATCCTATCCATAGTCTCCACGGGGTACCGTCTACCGGTCCCTTCCTCTCCTCCATCCTCCCCCACAGATTGGGACAGCAACTATGTTGGCGGAGATCTGTTCGCTCGTCGAAAGCCAGGCAGTGGAAGAAGTCCCAACCTTCCAGTGAGGATTGGGCTTCTATTCCAGGATTTCCGCCATACAGAAGAAGAACCAGGCTGGCCTGAGAGTTGTGTTGGACCTTTCCCTTCCTCTACAAAAATTCAAGATGGTTACGCCAGCACTCATCGCAGAGACACTGGACAGGGGAGACTGGATGTGCTCCCTGGATCTGAAGGACGCTTATCTACACGTCCCAATTTGGCAGCCTCATCGGTCCTTACTACGGTTCAGGATCATGGGCTGCCCTTTCCAATACAAGGCGCTACCCTTTGGCCTCAACTCAGCCCCCAGGGTATCCACCAGGTTAATTAATGCAGTGGCAGCCCTCCTCAGGGCCCAGGGCCACCATCCGGCCCACATCCCCGGAGGCGGTTCACCACACCTCCTCCGCACTGATGAACACACTCCACAAACTGGGGTTCACTATCAATATCAAGAAGTCTCAGCTGCAGCCTACGCAGAGCCTGACCTTCCTGCGCCTCATCTGGGACACAAGCTCCGAGAGAGTCTTTCCCGCGGAGGACAACGTCATGGCCATAGCTCACTTCCTCTCCAGGACAGTGACCTCTGCCTGGTGGTACCAACAATTGTTAGGTAAAATGGCAGCAGTCTTGCTGGCAGTACCCCACACAAGACTCAGGATGAGGATGTTACAGCTGAACTTCGCAGCCTCATAGAATCAGGAAAAGGGCTCCCAAGCGGAGCCGGTCAGCATTCCTCCGTTTCTCCACTCGGACCTCACTTGGTAGTCCGCGGACTGCAAAATGCAGACGGACAAGCCCTTCCGCCAGCCTTCCCCTCAGGTCATCATTACTACAGACTCTTCCCTGGAGTGCTGGGGCGCCACTCTGGGAAGCCAGAGCGTCCACAAAGTCTGGACTCGGCAGGAGCAGGAGTCCCACATCAATTGGCTGGAGCTGAAGGCCATATGGCCGGCCCTCAAGGCCTTTCTTCCTCTCATTGGGGGCAAGGCAGTACTTATCCAGACGGACAACTCCACCAGCATGCACTATGTCAACAAGCAGGGGAGTACCAGGTCTCCTCCACTGTGCAACCTAACGATCAGCATGTTGGAATGGGCACTGGAGAACAACATCTTACTCATGGCCGTCCACCTCCCCGGGGAATCCAACCTGGAAGCGAACAGGCTCAGCAGACTGTGAGCAGACAATTACGAGTGGCAATTGAACGACCTGGTACTGAAGGAGATATTCCTCAGATGAGGGCACCTTCAAGTCAATCTGTTTACCTCCTTGGACAACAGGAAATGCAAGCAGTTCACACTGTGGCAGGGTCAGAGCCCCGGTTCCCTGGGCGACGCATTCCAGATACAGTGGAATGGCATGACGGAATATGCTGTCCCGCCCACACCCCTGGTCCACAGGGGGGTAATCTGCAAGATCAAGGAGTCTTGTCACCTCAGCATCATTCTGATAGCTCCATGGTGGCCTGCAAGACCCTGTTTCTCTGAGCTTCTCAGCCTCTCGGACAGACCACCCATTCATCTACCCCTGGGCCCAGCTCATCTCCTGGCACAAATACCTCTTAGAAGTATGGAACAGTGAGGCATTTTCAATTTTAAATTAATAGTTACTCACCGCAGTGGCTAACGTACTCTTAGTCCCCTTTCCTCCATACGTCCCACCATCTTCCCCCCTAATAATACTGGAGTCATTAGGCAATGTTAATTATTGTCGACGCGTCAATGGGGACTGAGGAGTGGCGCCGGTGGGCGGAGTCAGACGAGTGCTTGCTCCCAGGGCCACACCCCTGCGTGCCTCTAAATTTAAAGTTGAAGAAGGTTTTTTCTGGTGAAAAGGGTTCTGCCTCCAGTCCCTCGCGAGGGACACCCATACAGTATGGAGGAAAGGGGACTATGGACTAAGAGTACGTTAGTCACTACAGTGAGTAACTATTAATTTAAAATTGAAAATGCCTCACTGTCCCTACTTCTAAGAGGTATTTGCCTGCCTCAAAGAAAACTAAGAGTCTGTCCAATGTCAAGATGTCCAATGCATAACTGTTCTGTGTCCAAAATCCTATCCTTGCCCTCACTTTCTAAAGTTACTATAATGTGTAAAGGATGTCTTTAGCCGTAAACAGTGCACACATGTTAAAGTTCAAAGTAAATATAAATATATTCCACCACAAATGTTCACAGTTCCAGGGGATGTCTCCTTTCGCCAGGTTGCTGTTCAAGATTTCTCACAATTCCAAGAGGCATAAAACTTCCTTGGAGATTTCTTCATTAATAACAGAATAGTTTTGTTCCAAAACAGTTTCAGATATAAATTCCAACTATACATGATACTTGGTAAACTCCCCTGTCAGGTTCCTTTCCACTTTAATCTCTCTTTACTCACTATCATGGGTTTATCTAGTGTATTCCTGTGGCAGCACCTCTTTTTGTGTTTTTTTTCTTTCAATTGCAGACTTTTGACCTGGTATACTCTCCTGCCAGGGCTTTTAAGGTGCTTCCTTTTATGCGCACTTGCATATTTGTGCTTGTCTGGTATACTCTCCTGACAGGGCTTTTAACGTGCTGCCCCACCTGTGCTCTCTCTGTCTTTGCCTCCCAAAATATTTCTCTTTCATTCCAATCACAATTATTTATTTGTGCTTCACAAAAGTTCATGAGGTAAAGGGCTCTCTTTCCCTCCCTTTAATCTCTCTCGGCTTTGTTCCCCTGGGTCACGGGTGTCAGGCTCGTAACTAAAAAATTCATGAGGTGATTTTATTTTTTCTACCCCCTTGGCGTCTCTCAGGCTTTGCTTCCCAAAATGTTTCTCTTTCTTTCGATTCACATTTATTTAGCATTCTTCGGTATCGTTGCCAAAGTGCCCCGGTGTCCCTCTCTCTCTTTACAGGACTCACTGGCTTTCTGCAGTGCTCTTTAGGTCCATCGTGCTAAACCTGGAACAGCGTCTTGGTGCTTCGCCTCCAGTTTGCTTGTCCACCATCCTTACTCTCTGACCTCCCCGTCCTTTGCACCTGCTGCCCAGTATTTGAGTCTCTTTCTGTCTTCCTGTGGCTGAGGCGCAGTTCTCAAGTTCCTGTAGCCTCCGGCCCGATTTGGCTTCTGTCTCTGTTGCGGTACCAGCGTGGCACACCAGTTGCTGCAGTCTTCCTTCTTCTCCCTTGAGCCGGTTGGCTTTACGGACTCTTCCACAGTGGCCCAACAGTCCATCGATCGACCCTGTGCTGTTCAGGTAGCTTTCTGTCTGTTCATTCAACTTCTGCCTTTTAAATTGCCCGACAGCTTTCAAGTGCTCGTAACTAGTAGCACATTCTGTAGTTCTCAACATCATAGATCTGCATTGCTCCAGTCAGCCTCCTTGTCTCATTATTTTGATATATGTGTACATGTTGGACTTTCCTAGGTTTTCTTTCTACATGATACTGGAAGAAGTCTTTAGCAGGGTTTGTGGGCAGTGGAAGGGAACTTTTACAATAAGACATAATAGCTTGGGCTACAGAGGGTCATCCCTAAAAGGGAGAGGGGGGTATGATGATGCCATGTTATCCCCCTGAGGGTCACCTCCCCCCATGTGGTCCTCTATCATATGGGCATCCGTAGGTTCAAGATCAGGTAGCGGCTGCCGTCCCCTGGCCACATGGGGAGAGGCTATCCCTGGGAAAGGAGTGATGACATTATCAAATTCTTCACAATATCAAACCTTGACTTAACACTCGGCCCTCTCTGGAATACCTACTCCCTCGAGAGCTAGTCTTGTACCAAATAAACCCACTGTCTACATTATTCCCACTGCTACATGTGCTCTATGGCTTCCATTCCTCCCCATTCCCCCCACTCCCATCCAATCCAGGACCAACCACTGTTCACTGTCAGAGACCCCAGCCCACACAGACGTGCCTCAGGACATATCCTCATGCATACCTTACCCGAAGGACACCACTACCAAGATGTTGCCCAATGGGCACCCCTACCAATACGTTGCCATGGCCACACTGGATGGATGGCTGAGTTGCCTACTGGACCATTCACAATCCTCCCTGCATTAACCTTCTCAATCGTCAACACTCAAACATGTTTTATGCCTGCCAACTGAGCCACTTACACACGGCAACTGGATAATATGTATGTTTGTAAGAGATTAATAAGGCACCGCCTGTGATGCTCAGTCACTTCCAGAAGCAAGGATAACCCTCCAAACAGTCATAGAACAACCGAATGGTACAACTCTACTTTCAACGTATACATACATCCTTGGTTAATGGGTACACAAGGCTACTCTCTGGGCAAAAATGCCTCTATGCTGTCATCACATGACAGTTGGAAACAGACCTGCATGCAGAGCTCATAGCACAGTCTACACTGCATACATTTCCCTCTCTCCCCACTAACCCCACTCTCTCCTCTTTCATATTTGCTAGGGCTTCTGGAGACCATGCCAGTGGCAGCAGTGCACAGTATAACTTCAAATAACATAATAACAATAATATAACGTAGTTTCTTAACAAAATCTTGTGCATGTTTCTGGGGGCTTTGGCAGGTGCGTGACTGAAGAAACCTGACAGTGGGCCTGTTTTTGGACCCTTTGCTAAGCTACACCCTGGTAATACTCCAGTTTGGGGTTCTGAACTACATATGTCTCTGTGTGTGCGTACACGTGACCTAGCTTTATTGCTCAGTCGAGACCAATAGTTGCAGATGTCTCTACTGCACACCGTCATACCAGCTCACTGTTCCTACTGCTGATGTCTGTGCTTGAAAGTGAAGTTTACATTTGAATAGCACCTTACTAACCAGTTATCCATTTTACACTAGCAAATGCAGAACTCTCATCACCTATTGCAATGCAGTTTCTAAGAAAGCTTGTAGCATAGTTAGTTATGCGTAGATCAAATCTGGGATATGGTATTGCGGTACATAGCTCACTCAGTTAAAGGATGTCTAACCACCTCGCCTTTTTACATCCTGACATTAAAAGTTTATACTTTGATACGTTAAGCATGGTGGTTCCATGGTAGGACCATCATAATAATATATATATATATTTTTTCATTTGGCAAGCTTGAAACACCGTCTTTATATAACAGAGTGTGAAAAACCAGATCCTCGGTATACCCAAGTAATATTACACCACAAGGCCCCTAGTTGAGGCTCGATTAATTCATGCACTAAATAAACACTTAAAGGTCCTCTTTCCATTTCCTCCGGTATTAAATAATTTTTTTTTTAAAAAACAATTTTTATTATTTTATAACAAACACGTCAACCATAATAACTTTTAGGACATACATAATCAATATCAAAACATCACATTATGCATTGTCGCTTCCCGTCCTCCCCCCTCCCTCCCCACAAACTCGAGCCATCACAGCCTCATCATCTACATGTGCATTTTTTCGGGAATCTCTGTGTTCGTTGACTCATCTGAGTCTTCTGTGTCATGATTGACCTGGTGGGGGCTTACCATTGAGGTCACCAGCTGCCTCCAGGCTATCAGGGGGCCCACCCCCCCCCCCTTGGTGACAGCTTCAAACCATACCACAGTTTCTGCTTCCGCCCATCTCAAGAGGTCCACCCACCATATCTCCACTCTGGGTCTGTGGGCCGCTTTCCAGCACATTGCAATTCTGCGCTTAGTCAAAATATAGGCCAGGTCCTTCATTTTACTGATATGCTTTGAATGACGCGGCCTGGGGAAATTCCCGAGCATGCAAGCCCAAGCAGATCCTACGTCCAGTAACACTCCTCCACCAGCCATTTTCATCTTTATTTCCTCCCAGAATCTGTGCACCTCAGGGCAGGCCCAGAACATGTGTAGTAGTCCTGCCTCCTCCTCCCCACACCTGAGGCATTTTTGTACAGCCGAGCCTCCAAACCTAGCTATTCTACTCAGAGTAAGGTAAGCTCTATGAGTGACGTACAGCTGGATCTGCTGGAGTCTCGCATTCCGGGACACCTTTTTATGGTACCTTTGGGCTCTGTCCCACTGTCCCTCTGTCATGGGTTCCCCCACCTCCTCCTCCCAGTCATGCCTCAAGTGGAGCAGCTCCTTCCCCGTCTTCGCCCTCAGGAGCTCATATATCCTGGATATTTCGTGCCCACCCACCGAGACATCATACATCGTTTCTAGGGAGGCATCGGGTTCTTCCTCCAGCACAGTCTCAGGCCACCTCTCTCTCTTCTTCTTTATGAGCCTGGTATAAGTAATAAATTGGCCTCTATGCACCCCTGTCTCATCCTGCAGCTTCTGGAATCCCAACGCCTCCCCTTCCTGCCATATGTCTCCAAGGGTGGCCAATCCCACTGGTTCCCAGTACCTACGGACCGATTCGAACAATTGGGAGTCGTCCCAGCATAGCACCGCCAGCGGGGCCTCCTTGGAAAGGGGATCTGGTTCACCCACCGTTCTCCATGTCCTGCGCCATACTTCCTAGCCCAGCTTCAATAATCTCTCCATCTTCGCCATTTTAGTTTTGCGCAGCCATACTGTCTCCCTCAAAAAGTGAGGAGCCGATTCACCTTGCAAAAGCCTAGCTTCTGCCGAGTCTTCTGCAGACAACCATTTAGCCACATACAACAACTGTCCTGCCATGTAATACAGCTCAAAATCGGTAGATTTATGCCCCCCTTATCATATGTGTTCTGTAGTTTCCACAGGGCCACCCTATTTCTGGAGTTGCCCCATATGAAGCCCCTGCACATGCCATGAAGTTTCACAAAAAAGCGTTTGGGGATTAGGTACGGGACATTCACAAAAAAGTGCAAGAGTCTGGGCAAGACCACCATTTTGAGAAGAGCTGCTCTCCCCATCATACTAGGGGTAATTTAGACCAGAACACCATGCTATTCTTAACTCTCTCCATTGCCTTCTCTGTGTTATATTTGTGCTCTGTCTCTATATTGTGGTAGATATTTAGGCCCAGATATCTGAATGTCACGGTCTGCCAGGGTATCTGCAAGACGGGCAGCCTCTCCAACAGGGTGCTCTTGTATCTTCCCAGAGGGAACAAACTGGACTTCCCGGGGTTCACCGATATGCCCGAGAGGGTGGCGTAACGACCCATCACCTCCAGCACATATTGCAGGTTCTCCTCCGGGTAGCGCAAGTAGAGAAGCACATCATCTGCATACAATGATATCAGGTGTGTGCTCCCTGTCGTGCAAATCCCCACCTCCCTGTATTGTTGCCGCAGGCATATTGCCAGCGGCTCTAATGCCAGGATGTATAACATGGGTGACCAGGGGCATCCCTGTCTGGTACCCCTGCTAAGTTGCCATTTATCTGAGATTGTGGTTCCGGTTTTGACTCTCGCTGTTGGGGTACTGTACAACATCTGGACCCATCTAATATATCCTGGTCACATCCCGTATCCTTTCAGCGTCGCTTTCAACCACGGCCACCGCACTGAATCAAAAGCTTTCACCGCATCCAGTGACACGATAGCCAGCTCGCTCGTGTCTCCCTCAGTTTGGTCAATAATATGGTGTAGCCTCCTGTGGTTATCTGTAATATTTCTACCGGGGACATAGCCCGTTTGGTCTGGGTGTATCAATTTACCAATTACCCTCTTCAACCTATTGGCTAGCACTGCCGTGATTATCTTACTATCCTGATTGAGCATAGACAAGGGCCTGTAGGATCCACATTCCGCGTCTGGTTTGCCTGGTTTCAGGAGCGGAATGATCACCGCCTAGCGGAGGGAAACCGCCAGTTCCCCCCGCTCATATGGTTCATGAAACATGGCCAGCAGAAGCTGGAGTAGCTCCTGCTTGTACGTTTTATAAGACTCACTGTGTAACCCATCCGCCCCAGGCACTTTACACGTGGGCAGGTGTTGGATCACCGCCTCCAGTTCGTCCACGGTGATGGGAGCGTCCAGGTCCGCTCGCTCTAGTTCATCCAAGGTGGTCAGCCCTATGTCCTCTATCGTATCTAGTATATCTTGACTCATGTCCTCTCCTGTGTCCTCATATACATCTGTAATACTTGAGGAACACCTCATTTACGCCTTCCTGGGTATTATGGATTTGACCCACCGCGTCCCTGTTCTCTCTGATCACTGAGCGGGGGGTCTCATTCTTGTACAACCAAGCCAATAACCTACCCGGCTTATCCCCTCCAGGATGCAGCCTCTCTGTGTATTTCTTATAGTTCAGTGCCAGTCCCAGAGTTCACTACAAGCTAGCTGTAAGTCCTTTATTTTAGCCCTGTTCGCACGGGTGGTCCCCTCATTTCGTATCAGGTCCTCTAGCTCTCTTTCTGTCTCTTGCAGTTCCCGCTCAATACCCCCTTGGAGCCCTTTGGATTTAGATATTGCTACTCCCCGCACCACCACCTTGAATGCTTCCCATATTATTCCCACTGAGCTTACACTGCCCGTATTAATTTCAAAGTATTCCTTGATGGCCTCCCTCAAATCCTCTCGGAAGCCTGCTTCCTGTAGAGCCTCAGTCCTGAGCCTCCACGTCGGGATCCGTGCCCTGGGGGGTGGATGTCGCAACTCTATGACCAAAGGTGAATGGTCGGAGAGTACCCAGGCTTTGTATTCCGCTCCCACCATTTCTCCCACTATCTCGGCAGATGCGAACACGTAGTCTAGCCTTGTGTGCAGGTCGTGTGGTGCTGCATAGTGCGAGTATTGCCTATCCGTTGGGTGTAGCCTTCTCCACACATCCTCTAGGCCGAGGTCCATCAACAGTGTCCTCAGCGCCCTAGCCGCCGGCGCCGGCTTTTCTAACTTGTCATCTGACCTATCTATCCTGGGGTTCAGAGTGCAATTAAAGTCCCCTCCCCACACCAACACGCCACCTACCAGGGGGCTGATTTTATCCTATAAAGACCTAATATATACCGCTGTATCATGGTTAGGGGCATACAAATTTGTGATATTCACTTCTCTGTTCTCCAGGAGTCCCTCCACCCCCACCATTCTGCCTTCCGGGTCTATTGTCGAGCTATGCAGATGAAATGGTACATGCGGTGCAACCCATGTAATCACCCCTCTCGCATATGCCGAATATGTGGCCCCCATGACCGTACCCCTCCATTTCTTCCTGATCACCTCCAACTTCTCTTTGGTGAGGTGGGTTTCTTGTAGCAGAGCTATGTCAATCCGCATCCTCTTAAGTTACATCATCACCTTGTTACGTTTCAGATAGCTATTAAGGCCCCGCACATTCCAGGTCACAATTCTGAGATTACCCGATGCCATTGATTTGTTCGTCATTTCCCTGTAGGCTCACACACAAACTCAAACTAAAACTCCCCAAAACTATATACACCACAACCTTCCCCTCCTCCACCCCACCTACCTCCCCACCCACACCCAACAACACCCTCCCCAACCATTGCCCAGCTCCATCCCTGGATCTCAGGCACCCCCACATCTAGCCCTGCCTAGTAAGTCTAAACTCAGGGCTCAGCAGGGTAAAGTCGCCCTAATGGCTACTTAACTACCAAATCTCGGGCTAGGTTGCTACCATCCCATTGCTCCTACTACCCATACTATCACGCATGATGTTAATGCTATTCAGTTCCAACATGCAGTTGATACTCTATATTCCAGTCCAGCCAGAGCACAAGGTCTACAAATTCACTTAAAACTCCCGTGTTCCCGAAACAAGTTCACCTTCCCACTTATCCCCTTAATGTCCATGGCACCGACTCCTCACTTGTCACGCTCGAGGCGATCTCCGTCAGCCTCCTGTTCCAGGCAGCCCTGCAGGTCCAGCCACGACGCCGCCTCCTCTGGGGTGTCGAAAAAAAGCACCTTGCTCTTATGCAGCACCTTTAGCCTCGCCGGGTACAGAAGCATATATTTGATGCCCGCAGCACGTAGCCTCCTCTTGACGGCCACGTAACTATACCTTTGCCTCTGCACCAGCATCGTATAATCTGGGTATGCCGTGATGTTGGTGCATCCTCTCTCAATTGTCCCGCCCTTACGGAAATATTCCAGGATCTTCTCCCTGTCTTTGTAATTCAGGATCCTTGCGATTATTGGCCTCGGCGGAGCTCCAGGTCGTGGCCTCCTCATCAAGGCCCGATGGGCCCGCTCAACAGTAAACCCCTGTGAGAGTTTTTCTGCTCCTATCCCCTGGAGGATCATGTTTTCTACATAGTCTGTGGGGTCCAGGCCTTCCTCCCCCTCGGGCAGGCCGACCACATGTATGTTGTTCCTCCTCGCTCTAACTTCCGCCTCCTCCACTCGGTTTTCAAGGTTGGCGACCTGCTGTTTTAGCACATGGACCTCCTTTGCATTGCTCGTGCTAACCTCCGTGTTGACTTTCACTGTGCTTTCCAGGCCACTTATTCTCTCCTCCAACGCACGGACATCTTGATGCAGCAGGGTAACTTCGATTCCCACAGCGTCAATTTTATTTTCCAGGGCCGTCGGCAAGTCTGCCATCGCTGTGCCCCATTTGGTGCTCAAATCCGTTATGGCCGCCAGGACCTGATGGTTATCTCCTTCTGCGGCACCATCAGCAGAGGCCACGCCCGTGCTTTGCGCCGCTGCCGTGGGGGTTTGCTGCGTTTTCGCAAAGACCTCCATTGTGGATTGTTTGGATTTGGCTCTCAGTCCTTTCACAGACATCTCGCGATTCTCAGTCGTATCTGGTCTCCACACTGCGATGCTGATGTGTCGTGCTCTAGTCCCTCAAACGCTAGGGTGCTAGTTGCAGCGGGTTGCGTTGTGCTGTGGAGCGCGGCAATGTATTCAAATGGGCTGTCTTCTCCCATGTGATCAAACAATCATCCATGCGCCATCAACATGCATCGAGGTGCCACACAGAACTCAACAGCTGCTCACCTCCTTTGCAAGGGCCTAGTCACATGTAGGTTGTGCCGGACCCGAGTAATAGTGTGTTACACACTCGCATGTCTCAGCCATGTCAGCTGTCGGGCGCGGTTACAAATGTCTTTACTCCAATCCGTGGCTGTCGCCCGATACAGTGACTGCATCAAAGGGCCGGCAGTTTCGTTTCGCTGCCGCGTCCTGCTAGATCCCTTTGTTCTCTGGGAGCGCCACCATTTTGTTGTTTTCGTCCGTGGCCTCTCCCCAGGATACTATGTGTCGGTTCGGCTGTTCTCCAGTCTCCTGCGAGCCGCTCATCCACTCACGTTCTTCCCGGCACCTTCCCACACACTTGTGTGTGTATTGCTTCCAGATTCAAGTGAAATACATGCGTTTGTTGAACGGATCAGGATGTCGGATCACGGAGCACACGGGGCTCACAGCCTATTCCATGGCTGTCCTAGCCATGCCCCCCCATCATAATTATTAGATGATGTTGAGCGCATGGCATGCCACCTCTGGGGTGGAGCTGATGAAGTTGTTTTTCAGGACAGCTCTTACATGTTGTATCTGCTTTTTAAGGTTGAACCTTAATCTGCCTGCCTGGGTTTGAAATCACTCCGGTCCCTGTAACCACTTTTTCTGGATGCCAGAGTACAGAGATGTGCAGTAGTCGAATACTGCCCTGACAAATGTGGGATCATGAGATCTTGCAGAACATGGAGAGGTGGAAGATGGTGCCCTTGACCACAATGTTCATTTGGGAGAGAGAATTTTAGATTATGGGCCACAAAAGCTAGTTATTTTTTTATTTTTTATTTTATTTGTATGAATCAAAATAAGAAGATTGATTTTTACAAAGAGCTTGTCACTGTCCATGTCTGTTAAATGTCTTTTTGTTGATTTTGTTTGCATGAGAAGCAAAGTTGCTAGGGTTTGCAGCCTTCTACGGCCTCTTCAAACTGGTATTAGTGAGTGGAAGATATGATTAATCATGATCTCTATTCACTCGCAGCTGCTACCTCTAGGTTTCGCGAAGTTGAGAGGGCAAACGTCGCATCCTGACTTTCTGCTGTCATTTCTGGAGAGGTCAAAGTGTCCAGTATTTGCCATGATTTGGTGAACTATTTGCGTGGTAGCCGTTAGCCAGGTCGGTCTATCTCCACTAGTCATTCTTGACCACCAACTAGCTTTGCGTCCTGCTTCGCTTCTCGTGAAGTGATTGGCCAAAGCGACGCATGATGTAATGCGCATTCAGGAGCGAGCCAAACACACACTTTGCTTTGCCTAAAGCGAAGCCTGGTGTGATGTGCTTTTGCAAACTCCATACTGCGCTTCACCAAGTCAACTGGGTGACGCTTGACATAAGGATCATGTGCGTTACAGTGAAACCAGCCCTTTGCTACATTGTGCATGTGCACATCTCTACGTATGCACAGTCTGGGGGCATTTGACATACCAATTTTGCTGACAGCTAAATCAACCATTTGGTGATGCACTATGCCTCCATTTTGTGTGGCATGATGCACTGCAAAATGGCTGACCTGGGGGAATTCTGCCAGTTTTGGGTAGATATTGTTCAGGGTGAAATTGGGTAATTTCGCTCCTATCATGCAGTATCATCATGTTATGCTTTTGTAAGCAAAGAGACACAGAAAATGTTCTCCCCTTATATAATTTACTGTGCCACTCCATTACTTAATCAACAGTGTTCATACAAAGGCTTGCACAAGAAAGATATTAAAATTCACACTGGGACGAAGCTTACCATAGAACGGTAATATACCTTTAAAAGATAGATTTTTGATGCAGTACAACAATTATTATTAAAATGCCGCTTTAGCATTGGCTACAATGTATTGTTTGCTGGCCTACATAGTAATGTCTTCAGAAGTGTCATGCATGTTTGAATTACTAATCTCTTGCTTTGTGTTTACAATCATATATTTTCTATACAGAGTTCTTTAGAATGGCTATACGTATGTTTGATTAATATGTTAATATGTGGTCTCATAAGTTGAAATACATACTGACCCCTCATCCTTTATACTTCTCTGACTTTTTGTTAATTATTTATCAGATATGAATATGTATGACTGGTACTTTGAAGTTGACCTGCATACATGCTGCCAGGCATATCACTGTCTGCATATCTTATACCTGTAGCAGTCATAATATTTTAAATGAGAGGTGGCCTGGAGGGAGCACAGTAGACCGCTCTTCCAACAATATCCAGCTTTAGGATGTGTAAACCACGCATTTATCTACAGTGAAGTGCACCTGACAGTACACCAAGCTCCTACTTAACTGATATTTCCCAAGACTTCCTTCCAAGAAACGTCCATGGAAGAGGAGCCCACTTTGCACCCTTCTGTGTAGATGTCTGTTTCTTGATCCCTGACGTTAAGGGACACGAGTGACTGAGCTTGGAGGTGAGTTGAACACAAAACCTTTATAAGACATTGCGAGGGTGGGCAGCTGGTGAGTTCCAACTTGCCTGCCTATGGGGCCTCTGTGTTCCTAGAGCTGTCTTAGGGGACTCTTTCCCACACATGTTGGAGATTCTATATGGGATTGGAGGTGCAGGTATCTAGTGAGCAGACTCCATGAAGTGATGAACCTGTGGCATGGACCAGAGCTGACCCTGGTTGTACATGACCTGGTGAAGTGGCTGTGGACTCCTGCTCGGGCCATCATTTTGACCCTGGTGCCCACCATCGGACAGTGGGTGAGTTTATTTTATTTCATGTGCTCAGCTCACAAGGAACTTTCCACATTAGAAGAAATATAACATTTCCAATATATAAAACATATTTTCATTAAATACATCTTCATGCAATAATACCAAAATAGGGAAGAAGTTAAAACAATGCCATAAAATAAGGGAAAGATCAATTATTAATTTGCTATGACCACCAGTTTTTCTACCATTACGCAGACTCGATCTAGTGCCATATGTAAAGATGTCAGGCCTGAATTTAAACAGTACCACCAAAACTCTTTGCTCATAATTTCTTCATAATTGCATACAAAACTTCCCAAATGTGTCATGTATAATGATCCCAATTTTATACAACTAGTCATAACATGGCGTGGTGTTACTAAAATGCGACACAGCTTGCAAATTCTGCACTATCTCTCCTCAGATGAGCAGCCCAGTCGCACACCAATAATAGATAACACAAACAGTTGCTTAGTATGTAATCTCAATATTAAATGCCTCACTTTAGGATCACGACATTGAATTCAATATTTTTGAGGAGTGAGATATGAGTAGGTCATTCGGCCCAAATTTGAGTATGATGTCAGGCTCTCCAAATGGTAAATATGTGCGTTTCAATCCCACAATAATAACTTTTTATTAAAAGAGATTTTAAGTTTATAAAAATGTACTAGCTTGTAATTAACACAAGGAGGTGAATTAATTTGTTAAAAAACGCCATATTAGCCTTTGTGAAATTGGTCCCTTTTATTTTGATCTGCCTTGTTAGGTGATCCTTCAAGATGCATAATGCTGGACATGAGGGAAAATTACATTAAAATGTAATTCCCCACATCGTTTCAATGCAATCGGCTTAAGGGAGGTCAAGCCCCATTCTAATCTTAGTATCGCCATGGGTACTGATTGCGGTAGATTTAAAATGCGTTTCCAGAACCGCCCCTCAACATTTAACCAATCATAAGCAGTGAGAGTTCAGTGCCTCTATAATTAGCAGGGAAACAACACTGTGTGTAAAGATTTCTAATGCCAGCCCAACTGTAACCTGCCGATTGTCTGATGAAAGTGGAGAACCAAGCAGTCAAATTCCAACCCCAGGTATGTATAACTAGATATGTTTTCAATCTTTTGTTGGTCTATTACGAAAGGAAGTTTGCAGACTTTATGATGAGAATATAACATAACCTTTGATTTGGCGTAGTTTATTTCCAGAGCCATTTCATTCGCATAAATAC
The DNA here is from genome assembly GCF_040938575.1 of Ambystoma mexicanum. NCBI lineage: Eukaryota > Metazoa > Chordata > Amphibia > Caudata > Ambystomatidae > Ambystoma > Ambystoma mexicanum. The sequence goes on along the minus strand of NC_090927.1, from coordinate 177,202,270 downwards.
CCAGCATTTTAAGCAAATTGCGCTTAAAAGCATAAGTATGGTTGAAAATAACCAGATCATCAGCATACATAAGAGATGACAGCTGAGTTGGACCCAATCTGGGAGGGCAATAAGAAGTTGTTCACAACCTTAGAATTAATTCAACATTTTACAGATTGAATAAAGTGGGAACAAACAGGCAGCCCTGCTTTACCCCTCGTGTGGTGTCAATCCAGTCTGTACAGTTACCCATGCCATCGAGCTTAATCCGCAACTGTTTGTCCCGATATAATACCTGATGATATGGAGAAGATAGAGTGGGCAGCCCATTGCTTCCATCCTAGACCAAAGTTTTGACCACTTGACCTTGTCAAAGGCAGCGACTAAATCAATAAAACAAAGATATAGACGAGCGCCGTCCCTCAATATAGCTCACCTTGTTAACACATCGATCAAACACAGGTTATATATTGTAGAACAGCCCTGCCTGAATCCTGTCTGGAAATCGTCTAAAATATGAGCAGTATCAGCCCATTGCTGAAGGGCGTGCAGAACAAAAGAGGTAAAGATTTTGCCAGATACATCTAGCATAGAAGGAAGGCGATAGTAGGCAGAGATCTCAGTCCTCTTTTGTAAACTGGTATTAAGACATGATTGAGGGATGGAGCGCGATTGACAGACCGTTTTAAAAAGTACCTCAAGGATGAAACCCCAGAGTTCTGGTTCTTTCTTCTTCAAGACAATATGCGTGAGGCCATTCGGCACAGGGGCTTTAGAGCCCTTCAGATTTACTATGGCCAAGAGAATGTCCTCTCTGTCCCATCTCAAAGGCCAGCCTCGCTATCAATATGTGTCTCGTTAATTTGCTCATCTCCAGCTGTGAAAGTAGAACGAATATGATCGAGCCAGCAAGTGGAGTTGATCGGCTTTACCAGTTGCTCAGATTTCTGATTTTTAGCCACATGAAGGGCTTGCCATATAGAACAACTAGAGCCTGTCCTCAGCACTCTAAACATACGTTTCCCATCGGTGTTTCTTGCAGAATTATGCCACCATTGTACCCAATTTCTATACTTTAATTTGATCTTTTTAATGACCACTCTTGAGATGGCAGTTTGGGCTAATTACATATGATTTTCTGTATTTCTCTGAATGGTATTCTTTTCGTCTTATCAAAAACGTTACGGCTTTCGTTTTTTGGCACAATCGAAAAAATACTGTGTAACGAGACATATTTAGCAGAGAGTGTATGAAACCAATGTTCAATTTCATCTATGGTAAGATCTAATCATTTAGATGAAGGATCAATCTACAAAGAGCAAGAGCAAGAGAGTCTGGACAGGTTTGCCTCAGACCAGAAAACCTGATTCCGAGCGCTGTTTATAGCGGCGTCACCAATTTATGGCGACGGTCTTGTCACGGCATGATAACAAATAGTCAAAGAGAGTCTAGCGTGGTCACTACAATCAATTGCGCTAACATAGAACAATAATATTTCTTTCAGTAATGGTTCAGAAAACAAACCAGTAATCTAAAATGGCATTGGATGTCCCATGTGACCAGGTCACTTTTCCTGGAATATCACCAGTGGTCTTGCCATTCAGTAAAGACATATCCCAATCTCTACAGAATCCCAGCCAACATGAACCCTGGAAATTAGAGCATGAATAAGGTAGCAAACATCTGGCTCTCACATTTGGGTAGGAAGAGATACTATCATTATCTATGCATCTAGCATTTAAATCTCCCCCTATTAGAATCCAATCACAGGCATGAGTCACACGCCAACCGATCAACGTTTTCGAGAGTATGTCAAAAATAGATTCTGTGTGCAAAGCACCCAGGGAATTTCATAGATATAAATAAAGAGCATGTGTCTAGGGGGGAACGGGCGGAAGCGCAATGTCAATGCCACTACAAAGTCGCATTCTGGGCCATTTTGTTTTACCCTCCAGTCATTCTTGATGCCAGTTACTAAGCCCCAGTATGGCCATCCTGAATATCCTTGTTTATCATAAGATTAAAATATTGTGTAGCCATCGATATAAAGTGGAGCTGATAGCCATGTTTCTTGTAACATAAATTTGACCTTTTGTTAACAGCTCAGGAAGGGAGCCACTTTTTTCCAATAAGTGTCACTGTTCATGGGTGTTCCATGATATAATGTTAAGGGCTCAAACATTGGAGGCAGATTTGGTTGGAAGAAAACCTAGTAGCCAAAACGTGTGTTATCCCAAACAGAAAGACCTGGAACAACAGGCGCTTGCTTTACGGCCTTAGGAACCAAAGCAGTCTCAGAAAGACAACCACAACAAGGCCTGGTTACAGTATTGTAAGTACCATCCAGATCAAAACCCAAAAGCTGTATAGCAGGACTTTGTGATAGAGTGTATGCACAAATATCCTCTCTACAACAGTGTATACATGATACTACATAATCTCCCCCTGGGGAGAGAGGCTCACTAAAATCAAAGTCTTCCGAAGTAAGTAATCTAAGGGGGAGGATTTGATGAGTTAGGTGTAACAGGTCAGAGTGGGTTATCCATTCAAATTTTTTGGAGGATTTAAAAGCGATAACACAGTGCTTGTGATGTAGTGTAGTCTCGTTCTTAGGGATACTACCAGCAACTAGGTTTGGCGAGGGCTGTGGGCTCTCCTGAAGCACCGCTCCGTTAAGGGAGTCAATGGGGGTGTATCTTCCTATGTCGCTGTAGTTAGTGGATTTGCCCTAAATGCAGTTATTACACCGTTTGTGTTATTTATTTGTGTATTCTCTGTGTTATGTCAATTCACCAAGGCATCATCTTTGATCAGCCAGCTGATCAGAGTTCCTTTGGTCTTTTGTGCTAACATACTGTGTCGCTTCTCACGCATTCTTCGAGATCTTAACCACTTCGGAAATCCCTGTTGAATCGAAAGGGTCATTGGGAGGCAGCATTTAGCCCTCTTGCCATTAGCTTCCCTGATGCTTCTGCGTTTTGCTACCTTCTGCTGTTTGCTGGTGAGAAAGATAGTGGAGCTGTCTTTCGTTATATTCCCATTCTCAATTTGGCCCATAGTCTCAATTATAGATTCAGAAGCATTCTCTGTATTGCAGGGCTATTGAGGGGCTGACATGGAGACTGGATGAGTTGGCAAAGGAGCAGAGTAGGACCATGTGCCAAGGCCCTTTTCCAGATGCAGCAATGCTTCTTCCTGTTCCTTTTGTACTTCTGAATCCGATCGCAAAGTTTCAACAAGATCCTAACAGGGAATTGTAGGGTACATATGCTTGTAAGCATATCGGGAATAACAGTGTGACTCATATTAGTACCGTCTGAGAGACCTAGTGGTCCTTGTAAATTGTGTCCCTTACTGTGGGCTTTTTGGGGCACATACTTTAGTAAGGTTGGTGGGTAATCATTTTCCAGGGCATGGTCAGAGTAGCAGCGCAAGCAGTAATAGTTAGGGTATACTGGCTGATCTAGGGAATTGAAAATATCTAAGGGTGTTTCGGACCATCACCGCCACGCAGGGGCCTGGCAATTGCAGGCTTCTGCCAGTCAGCCTATTCCAAGATGGTGCCGCATTACGAACATCACGTCATTGACATGGAGCGTCAAGATGGTGCCGTTCAACCCAGGACTGCTATATGAGGAAACATACTGCCGGTAAGCAGCGTGTCGCAATCATTTCTCTCCCGATTGCTATGGTGCTTGTTTTCTTTACTTTTTTCCATTCAGTCCTTGCTCTGCTCCCTCCTTGAGCCCTCGCACCCACTGGACCCTCCGTCTGTGCTTCCGGTCACCTCCGGATTACTTGCCTATATATGTGTTTGTACCTCCGCTATAATTTCTTTTTGGAACCTTGCCGGTTGCTAGTAATTCAATCAGTGGGAGTATTCATTGAAGACAGGTTTGGACTCCCATTGTGTATTTAGTCATTGGGTTGTTGGGAGTTCAGACGCATCTTTAAGGTGTTGTTGTTGTTATGGAATGAACCATGTTTTTAGTAATTTGCGGAATGTCATATAGTGTTGGGTGTGTCAGATGTGTGATGGAAGCGAGTTCCACAGAGTCGGACCAATGCTGAAAAAGAGGATCCTCCAATCCTGACGGAGTTAGTGGTTGGGAACACTAAAAGGAGGCACAGCTTAATCTTAGGGGGCGGGGTAGGAGGTAAGGTTTGAACTTAACTTGCAGGTATAGTTGCCGATCTTGTTCACTGCGTGATGAGTGATGCACAGGGTCTTGAAATTGGCCCTTTGTCCGACTGGGAGCCAGTGGAGGGTTCTGAGAGCTGGAGAGGTGTGATCTCTTGGACCCAGGCCAAGGAGCAGTTTAGCAGCAGAGTTTTGTGCTCTTTGGAGTTTATTAAGGTGGTATGCCGGGACTCCTAGGTAAAGGGAGTTGGCATAGTCCAGTCTCGACATTAGAATAGACATAACAGCAGCAAGTCTGTTTGGGAAGGAGAGGTAGGGTAAAATGCGCCTGAGAATTTTGAGATGGTACTGACAACATTTAGATACGCGACGGAGGGGGTGGGGAGTTGGCCCAGGGAAGGGGGCCAAGGAAGTGGACGCAGTAGAAGCTCGGTGTTGCCGCACTTGGTTTATAGTCATCCAAAGGTCAATATCTAGGAGGCAGGCTGCGAGGTCGGGCTGGGAGTTGGAGTCTGAGTTGTGGATTTTAAGGATGATTTGGGTATCGTCGGTGACGGGGTAGTTGTAGCACAAGCTATTGTGCAGGCGGATGATTCCAGGAAGGGTGGACATATAGAGGTTGAATAGGGGAGCAGATAGACATGCGCCTTGCGGTACTCCAGTATTAACTAAGCGAGCAGCTGAGACAAAAGAGGAGAGGAGGGTTATTTGTTTCCTGTTGTTGAGGAAGGAGGCGATCCATTTGGGAGCGGTTCCATGGATTCCAAGGGAGTGAAGGTCAAGGAGGATTGAGTGGTTAATCGTGTCGAAGGCTGCAGACAGGTCGAGGAGAATTAGTGCAGCGCATCCTGCAGTGTCTACAGTGATCTTAAGATCATCCCAGGTTGAGGCCAGAGTGGTTTCGGTTCCATGTCGTGGTCTGAAGCCTGATTGGGTGGGGGTCGAGGAGGTTGTTGGATTCACAAAGGTGTTTAGTTGGGAGTATGCTGTTCGGTCGATGAGTTTTGCAAGGAATCTGGTGTTCGAGATGCGTTTGTATTTTTTGGAGTCAAGGGGGGCAAGGGATGGTTTTTTAAGAAGAGGCTTGACATGTGCAATTTTGAAGGCATCAGGAAAGATTCCAGAGCTGAGGGAGTCATTTAGAATGGTTCTTGCATGTTCCCCTGCGCAGGTGGACGAGAATATTTCTTTGAGGACTGAGGCGGGGCTGGGGTTAGGGGGCAACCGGATGGTTTGCTAGCAGATGGGTCAAGAAATTCTTCACTGGAGATCGGTTTGAAGGAGTCAGCGGTATCAGAGGAGTTGAAAAGTCTGAAAAGCTAAGACATGATTGTACCAGTGCAGTCATCAGAGAGGGTGCCTCCCATAGTAGTTGTGAGGAATGCTTAAACATCTTGGGCAGACAAGAGTCCAAGGTTAAATCAATACAGTTTCTTTTTCCAAAGAGGAGCATGAATTGTTCCAAGTGTGAAGAGGGGAAATGTGCTAATTTGGATCTACGATGAGCAGAAAATTGTTCTATGGGAGAGTTCTGACAAGCTTGTCAATGAAGAACAACATTATAGATATACATTTTGCATAAAAAGAAACACGAATCGATGGAGAGTGTTACATTTGCAGTTAAAGAATACAGGGAGCACAACTCATTAATCATTTTAGATTTTTTTTGTTATAATGATTTTTTACAGGTCTATTCTTCTGCCCAGATTAGTTTTTGTATTAAGCCACATGTGCTGTTATGATGGTCTTACCTTTAAGATCATAGGATACTCTCCACAGTCTTTCGAGCTGTCTCTTTTTCATTTTCTGGCTTGTTGTGCTACGTTAAACCACTTCCTGTATAACTTCTCTAATAAAGGAATAAAATAGTAGTAGGGACGGCTGAATTTTGAAAATCTGATTAGCTTTTCGTGGCCTATTCGCTTGCCTGTAAAGATCTGGCGGTAACAAAGCAAACACTATCCCAGTGGATCATTTTGTGCATAGTGGAGTGCTACCAATCTACATGCAGGGAGCTGCTCGGTTGGCTTCAGGGCACACTCGACTAGAGGGGTCTCTGCTTTGACTGCCTTATTTATGTTGTTCACCTTTTACGGGCTGTTTAGCTCTGATTTGTCTCTCTCAGTTTTCCTTTGCAGCAGTCGAGCTCAGGAATAAAAGTTGGGCAACTGAGGTATGGGGCGTAGTAACGTGGTATATATATGACGCCCGACGTCACGTCCGGAACTGACGATCGAGCACCGAGCAAGACGGGTCAACGATTGACGGCTGGGTCGAGGTCCACTACGCCACCTGTCGAAGACTTTTTACGAAGCTGCAGAGCTGGTGAGGCTATCTATCAGATGGGGAATCTGCGGGAGAAGAATACATAGAAGGAACATTACGGTAAGTAATTTCTCCATCTCCCCTGCATCACGGTCCAGCCTGCACACACCTTTTGTTCCTCGACCAGATCATTTACATTCTCCCTTTGTGCTTTCGCCTGGGTGGCAGCAGCTGCCATGTACACTTCAAACAGTACATTTTCCTAATTGGGATGGAGCAGAATTAAGGTTTAATGGTGGATTTGCTATTATGTGTATTGGCAAATCAAGCAGTCCATAAGTGAAAAAGAGATCGGATGGCGTGGAGGGAAATGTCAATATGCGTTAATTGCAGCCATCTTTAAAGAGACTTTTTTTTTAATTGAAGCTTGGACATCATTACTTGCCTGAGTTCTTCTGTGCAATGTGCTCATATTTCATGGAGTACAGGGGACAGAATCGTGCCGGAAGCCCTGAAAACAGAGCCAACAGAAAAAACTGCATTGAGCTAAATCTACTCGATTTACAAATTCTGTTTCAGTATTTAAATAGAACTCTTGTTCTGCCCCCTGGCTTATTGAATTTAACTTGCTGGCCCCCGCTAGAGCACTGCAGGTTTTCCCTGTCCCCAATCAGGAAACTAATATCTTCTGTCATGTGAGATTGATTGCTGCGCACGCGCTGACCTGACGCTGACCTCTCTCCAGGGGCGCACGTTCCCTTCTCATTGCTCATCTGGCGCGCGGTGGCGGCAGATCACTTCAGAGCTGGTTGACCTTCAGGTCTAATCACCACTTCAGGATCAATGCTCCTCTGTCACCGATGATCAGGGGCGGGAACTTCGGCGTGCATGCGATCGATTCCTCAGCGCTGCCTCCCTGGCCCAGGTGGTGCTTGCGAGTACCAGCAAAGTGCTCAGGTGTGAGCAAGGCTGTATTCATCAGTGATTAATGGGCAGTGAGTGGCTTTTCTCTGCCTAGCCAGCGTGACAGATGTTTCAAGCAGAAACGTTCATGCAACAAAGATGCTGATTTAAGAAAGCCAGCGTGATCACTGCCACTTTTTTTTTATTTACGCGCTTTATTTAATGCATTTTTTTTTATTTTAAGAGCATTTCAGATTTTATGAGCCCATCCACATTAGATCGTTTATCAAGCCTGCCATGACTTGGCTCCGAAGATGAGCAACTCTTTTAGAGGATTCATTTTTGCTGAAACTTTTCAGGAACAAGAAATCTTCGAGAGATTCAATTCAATCTTAATATGTATTCTTTTCAAAAGGCGAATATTATTGTAAATGCACCATTTTGATTGCAACATTAGAACGTTCCTGCAGATATTGACACCCAAGCAGTGGTCGGAGTGTACGAAAAGAAGTAGTTGTTGGGGGTCTCTGGGTGCCCCCACGCGTGCCCGTGAGCCCCTCCACCCACAGACTCAGACTGGACACGTCTGTGTGCTTCGGGCTCCCCGGTCGCTCTCCCGCGGCCGGGAACGCCCCGTTTATTTAAGGCGCACGCGGCGACGTGCAACGTCACGTCACCGCGTGCGCGTCTCCCTTACGGGGCAACGCCACACTCCTCCTTTTTCCGGGAGGAACAACAACAACAGACACTTCCAAAAATTGCACTGCACACAACATAACAATTACAAACTCAGAGCCCATGCCCCTTTAATGTCAGCCTCCCGGTTCCCCTTACTCCGGCACACATTCAATCGGCCCCAGGACATAGTCTCCGAGATAGGCAGGTCTCCCTCGCCCAGCCCTCTGGGGGTACCTCCCGCCTACCTCAGCCGCAGGAGTCCCAGCTGCTCCAGTGCCTCGTTCTGGCGACCCCACGAGTTCCCCCCGGGGGGTATCTTCATCCGGGAGGACAGTCTCATCCGGGTCAGGCGGGAACTCAGCTCGAGAGTCCCCCAGTTTCTTAAAGAAGCTCACATTCCGAGTGACAGCCGACTTCCCGTCCGAGGCCGTTACCATCGATCCCCTTACTGCCACCACGTCCAGCGGCTCCGGTTCATATGGGAGCGAGAGTTTTCCGTGGGGATGCCGATTCCTGATCAGCACTTCGTCGCCCGGTTCCAGCCGCTGCGGACGAAGACCCCGCCGTATGTTCTCTTGATGTGTCCTTGCCTGTCGCTCCGCTTCCACCCGTTGGTCATCTATTACGCCGGGTTCCTTTTCATGTACCTCCGGGAGGAGACCTCGGGGGCACCTTCGGAACAGGACTTCAGCCGGGGCCACCCCCGTTGAGGCGTGTGGGGTGGTGCGGTACACTCTCAAGAACTGGTAAAGCGCCCGCTGGAGGGGCTGGCCCTGTCCCTGGGCAATCCGGAATGTTTTGTTCAATGTCCTCATCAGCCTCTCCTCGTCCCCGTTCGCACGGGGCCACAGCGGGGACACCTTCCGGTGCGCCACTCCACAGCTCTCCAGAAATTCCGAGAACCTAGCGCTCTGGAATGGGGACCCATTGTCTGAGCACAGAGTCACTGGAAACCCATGGGTGGCAAAGATTTTCTCCACAGCGCCCACCACGTGCTCAAATGCCACCGACTCGACGAATTCCACCTCAGGGTATCGGGAGTATTCATCCACAATGGCCAGGAAGTGAGTGCCTACGGCCGTGGATCCGAAGTCCGCATGTACGACCTCCCACGGCCGGGTCCCACGTGGCATTACTTCGATTTCAGGCTCCCGCTGGACTGGGGAGGCCGCCTGGCACCACACACAGGCCGCTACGAAGTCGTCCACTTTTTTTCTAGCTCGGGAAACCACACCTTCAGCCTCAGTCTCGCCTTCGTCTTGGCGGCCCCTTGGTGCCCCTGGTGTGCCAGGTTGATGACATCATGGATCTTGGAGCCGGCACCACCAGGCGATCGCCCCGCAGCAGCAGGCCCGACTCCGTGAAGGACAGTTCGTCCTTCACCTTCCAGAGTTGCTCGAGGGTCACTTTAGCTTCTTGAGTGCGCCCTGCCACCAATTCCAGCACGGACTTCCAGGACCCCGACCGCATCGAGCTCCTCAAGATGCGGAAACACTCGTCGTTGGCCGCAGCACTCTCCAGTTCGGGTAGCGGCATTGCGTTGGGGGTGGCACCCTCTACCACCATCCTGACGTGGTCATCGGCTTCCTCAGCACACGAGTCTTGTGCGGGTCCTCCACCGCCCACCGGGTGCCTGGACAGGTAGTCAGCCGCATTGTTGGTACCCGGCCGGTAGATCAGGGTGACGCTATACTCCAGAAGGGCCAACATCCACCTCTCGATTCTGGCTGGTGGTTTTGAAGATGATCCGGCCATGATCGGAAGCAGCGGCTTGTGGTCCGTTACCACTGTCACGGGTCTCCCCAGCACATAAAGCCGAAAATGCCGACAGCCCCACAAGACAGCCAGGGCCTCGCGTTCGATCTGCGAGTATCTCTGTTCGGTCTCGGAGAGGGCTTTGCTGGCATATGCCACTGGCCTTACCCCCCCATCTCTGCCCACTTGGGTGAGCACAGCACCGAGGCCAAACGGGCTGGCGTCCACCACAATCTCGGACTCCAGGGCGGGGTCAAAAAAAGCCACGGTATCATCTGCTGTCAGGGCGCCTTTGATGTCCTCGAACGCCGACTGTTCCAACGGGCCCCACTGCCAGGTGGTATCCTTTTTCGTCAGGGCCCTCAGAGGCTCCGACCTCGAGGCGAGATTCCTGATGAAGCGCCCACAGTATGTTACCATACCCAGGAAGCTCCGCACATCTGACGCCGACTCAGGGGGGCGCGCGGTCCTGATGTCCTGGACCTTCCTGGGATCCGGAGATACACCGCCCTCCTTGAAGATGAAACCAAAGAACTCAATGGTCGGGCGGAGGAACTCGCACTTGTCCCTGTGGAGAGTGAGCCCCAGCGACTGCAGCCTCTCGAGGGTCTTGGCCAGACGTTTCAGATGTTCAAGTTCCGTCCTGGCAAAGACCAGAATGTCGTCACTAATGTTTAGGACGCCCTCCAGATCTGCGAGAGCGCCTCGGATCAAGTTCTGAAATACCTCGGCTGCTGACGACACTCCGAAACTCAGCCGCTTATATCGGTAGAGCCCCCTGTGGGTAGTGAAGGTTGTAATGTATCGGGACTCTGGGTGGAGGACAACTTGGTGGTATCCCGCTCGTAAGTCCAACTTAGAGAAGAACCGGGCCCCCTGCACTTCAGCAATGATGTCATCGATTGTCGGGGTCAGGTGTCGTTCTCTCCTTATGGCCTTGTTGGGCAGCCTCATGTCCACACAGATCCGGACGGAGTCCGGCTGTTTTGGTTTCCTCGCCACTACGATAGGGGATACCCATGGAGTGGGGCCCTCCACCTTTTCGATTATATCTAAGTTCACCAGGTTGTCTAGTTCCCTGTCCACCTGGTCCCTTAGATGAAACGGGATCCGCCTGTGTTTCAGAGCCACGGGCTGCACCGACTCATCAATGTGGAGCCTCACGGGGTCACCCTTCATTCTCCCAATCCCTTTAAAGATGTCAGCATATTTGTCCAGCAGATCGTTGATGTCCTCTAAGTAGACTGAGTACGCGAAGCTCACTATGCCAAGAGCCTCCGCTGCCGCACAACTCAACAGGGTGTTGCTGCTCACCGGAGTCACGTAGAAGCGGGCCTTGATCTCCGACCCATCGTGCTCCACCTTGGCGACAAACGCACCGTCCAGCGGCAGGGGCTCCCGCCCGCCAAATGCAAAAATGCGGGCTCTCGGCGTCGCCAGCCTCGGGGGTGGGTTGAGCGCGGCATAATGTCCTCTCGCCATTACGTTGACTGAGGCCCCCGTGTCGACCAGCACCGGGACCGGCGAGCAGTTCACCTCCACGACGCATCTCGGCTGTCTCCTGCTCCTCCCCTTGAGGACTTCCATGCTGGAGACGAAGAAGATATTCTCCTCATCCTCTTCCTCCGCTTCTTCCGCCGGCGTCTCCTCTCCCGCCTGTTCCACCTGAGCTACATTGGGCGGGCGGTATTGGCGAGGGGTCCACAGACGGGGTTGTCCCCTCGGAATCAGTACAGGCAGGGTCGCCCTGCACACCCTCGAGAAGTGGTCGGGCACCCCACAGCGTCCGCAGATCTTTCCTATTGCCATGCACTCAGACGAGTGGGGGAGGTCATAGCCGCACTTCTGGCATGACTCCACTGGCTTACCAGTTCTGTCTCTGGGAGCCCCACCGGGCCTTCGCATCCCTCTGCCGCCTCGCCAGACAGCGCACACCTCTTCCGGCCTCGCTGCGCGGGATCCGGCCTCCATCTTGTTGGCACGGGCCTCCGCCACCTCATGGCACCGCCCGAGCTCCAGGATTCTGGGCAGGGTGAGTCCGGGCTCTCTCAGGACCTGTCGCCTCAGCTTGCCAGACGAACATGCCTGGATTAGCATTGTCCTCATCATATCCTCTGCATCCCCCCACGCACACCCTTGGGATAGGCGGCGCAGGCGGCCATAGAAGGTGTCGAGCGTTTCATCCTCCTTTTGTCTGGCCGAGAGCATGACGAACCTCTCATAGTCCACGTTGGCAAGGGGAATGAAATGCGCGAGGAGGGCGGCTTTGGCTTGGTCATACGAGTTGTCCACCGGAGTTAACGACTCAAATATCTCCTGTACAGCTGCTCCGGCCGAATACAGCATCGTAGCCACCTTGCTGTCATTGTCCGTGACCTAGGCGGCCCGAAAGTACATGTCCAGCCGTCCAATCCATCTTCTCCATCGGGGGCCCAGGCTGGACGGAGGACCCGTAGCGTCAAACTCCGGAATGGGCTGCAAGGCCGCTTGCGCCCTGGCTTGGGCCATGGCCAGGGGTGGTGGTGGTTGGTTTGGGGGAAGAGCGGCACCAACCGTGGGTGTAGGCAGCCCAGACGTCGCAGGATGTGGGGTTGGCTGCGGGGGATTCTGTTGAAACAAATATGCCAGGCTTTCGTCCTGCGAATCCTCCGATGCTGTGGCAGTCGCACCCTCCAGGGCGCCGAAATCACTCATGGGCCCAAGCGCACAGGCACCCTCGTACTAGTCCTGAGGGCCGCAACTTGCACCATTCCCCACACTGCCACCACCCTCGTGATGATGAAAGGGTTGAAGACGGTCCTTGAACCAAATGTTCCAAAAATTGAGCTTCAAAAATGGAGTGGGCTGAGAAGGCCCAGCCACCTCAGTCCATCTTCCAGCTACCACACGACGTTACAGACTGAAAATTGGCTAAAACATCAAAATTCAGGCATGGGCCTGCGGGTTATGCTGCCCGCAGTCAGCAAATCCAAAAATTGGGCTTGGATGGCCTTCCTACTCCAAACCGGAGCTTTCGGAAGTTTCTCAGCCACGTGCGCAAGATGGCCGCCAGCCGCGTGTATGGTCCGCGGCCACAGCGTGAGACGAAGACATCCGCGGATGTTTCGTCATCGAAGAAAAAAAATTATCCGGGATCGCTCTCACCGCCGGGCCCGGGCATCCAACACTCGTCGCCACTGTTGGGGGTCTCTGGGTGCCCCCACGCGTGCCCGTGAGCCCCTCCACCCACAGACTCAGACTGGACACGTCTGTGTGCTTCGGGCTCCCCGGTCGCTCTCCCGCGGCCGGGAACGCCCCGTTTATTTAAGGCGCACGCGGCGACGTGCAACGTCACGTCACCGCGTGCGCGTCTCCCTTACGGGGCAACGCCACAGTAGTGGAACTATGTTTCCTGCTGGCCTGCCTCCGCTCCCCACAAATCCCTTCGCTAAGCTACAAACCCGTAAACAAATGCACCTGCTATTTAAGGGTACGTTCAGTGCAGTGCCCTGAAGTGCAAGTTTGAACTTCTTCCTACACTTTTATTATAAAATGAAACCATTCTGGAACGGTTTTTTTTTTAAATAAAAGTTTAGGAACAGTGAAACTTAATTTAAAAAAAGTAGAGGCGCACCTCTCCCGCCCACCTTGACCACTGCACCCAAGGACTCGCTGAACACATCCCTGCATTATTACGTGAACGTACAACTGCAGAGCATCCAATAAGGTGTGCTTCTTCCAGAATCCCAGGCATTGCCATAGCAAACTATTTCTGAAGTGATTTGTCACTTTGTCTCTTGCATCTGATACTTTAACTATGTTGTAGTGTGCAGTGCTCTTAAGATTCCCTTGGCCATGCGTGAGAAGGTCATCCAGCCCTGGTTTTTGCTTTCTATTCTGGCACTTGTAGTTTTTCTTTCCCATTTACAATGTAGGAACACTACGAATCCCTGAACTCTAAGTAAAAACAGGACTGGATACCCTTTTCTCGAATGGCCACGGGAAACTTGAAAGCTCTTGAGTGTGGTGGTTAGGGTGGGCAACTGCTTTGAAAAAGCGTAGTGTTGCTCGGCTTTAAAGAATTGAACCTAATTCTCAATGGATCTTGACCATAGTAAATCACTGTTCCACAGGGAATGTGCCAAGACAAAAGAGACCCTGCCACCAATTGTAATTCTTTTAATCCAAGTACTTGTTGCCCCATGTCACACCGGTCTTAAAATCACACTGACTCTGAAAATATTAAGCCAAGATCGTATAATGAATTAGCTTTTGGAAAAACCATGTACTACTATATCAGTTGGTGGTCAAAGAGGAATGAGTAACAACAAACTCACACTGGACAATTATTTCTTATCGAAAATAGAGAAATTTCACTTTAAACTTAGTTGACTGAAGCAAGAGTATGTATTGACTGAAAACCTAAGATGGCAACATTATGTATAGAATCATTCACCTGAAAAAAATAGATGGTGCCCAATCGATCAAAATTACAGTAGTGCTATGGCTCACACTTAAAGAAGGCGCGTATTATTCATTTAAAAAAAACAGTTGCACGTAATTTGATTACAACATCAGGCACAAGCAATTGTTTAAAAAAGGACCCATGTTGCCCTATAAACAGACTAAAATCAAGGATTCAAAAACACAATTTCAAAGCAGAGTGTGCCAGCTCCACTTCACGTTCACAATGTGCAGTAGCTGCTGGTGTGCACCTCCCCCATAATCGGGATGCAGTGTCGTGTTCCTTTCCTCTTCACAATGCTCAATAACCGCTGATACGCATGTGAGAAGCTCAGTCCAGGTTCGTAGTGCAGCACCGTCTTGTTTTCATCCTCGCAGTGCTCCATGGCTGCTGGTATGCATTTAGGAACCTTCCCCCGACCCCTCAGGTCTGTCTGCCTTCTACAATATTCAGTGGTTTTTTGTTTTGTGTTTGGAAACCTTCACGTTACATTAATTATGCAGCACAGCTTTTCTTTTAACACCAGCCGTTTTGGTTATTGTGCATTCTTGAAATCTAAACTACAAGTACCAGTATGCAATGTGGTCTCCCTGCCACTATCACATGTATCCACCTTATTCTTCTGACCTGTCGTTTTCTTGGCGTGTCAGGCTTCCTTCTTTGCACTCTTGTGTGACTGCAGCAGGGACGCTCCCTCCTTCTCCTTGGCTTACTTCTGTCATCCATCCATCCCTTATCTTTTCCTTCCACTATTGCCACTGCTTATGTCTTCGGTATCTGACATCCAGCTAAGAATCCTTCCTCTACTTTTCTTGGTCTTGTCAGCTGGCACCTATTGGCCAGCACGGTTTCCACTTGAAAACCTCCTTTCAGTGTTTCACAAGCCACCACTCCTCTACAAATATTTTCCATGCTATCAGGCCTCACCCTCTGGCAACCTGATACTGCCAATCAGTGTCTCTCTGTTCTATCAGGAACTTCTGCCATTTTCCTCATACTGGTCGGCACTGCCTCTCCATTTTCGCTGGAGTCTCTTTCTCTCTATCTCCCCTCAGTGTTTTTTTCTCTATTTGAGGAACCGCAGTCCTGCTCACATGATCATAGATACTGAAGATAGACTGGTGCAGTGTCTGTATTAGGAGTGGGAACTGAGACGCTTCACCACACAGTGTTGTCACTTGGATGACCTTCCTTGCTTCAGACTAGACTAGTTTTGTTGTGAGACTTGAATTGAAGCGAGGGGGGTCATTATCACAGGGCACTTGGTTTAAGGGCATTAACTTATTAACTCGCCCCCATCTCCCTTCCAATGTAGTATATTGCTATTATCGCTTTGTTGTAAAATAAAGTTGTGTATGCATGTGAAGAACATTATGAGGCAATTTTCGGACCGCTAAGAGCAAGAGCGGAACCAGAAAATGATATAGGCAGTGTGACCCTCAATGAACATGATCTGCACCCACACATAACATGATTGTCTACTGATTGACATCCTCCCCTACATCAACCCCCTGAAGCGAGTCAGTAGCATGCATTTGCACGCGTACCCGATTAGAATGTATGTGTATTGTATGTGTGTAACATAATTGCAACTATTTATGTTTATGTGTTTGAAATTATATGCGGGTAAAAAACGGAAAGAGTTTTCCTGCACACAATTTCAAACACATTAACATAAATAGGTGCAATTACATTACACACATTATTATTTCTATTTCTGTCCCCCACCTCCATTGTTAAGGATGCCCGGGACACCCCCGCAACCCCATTTTGACCTACTTACGTGATGTAAGTACATAAGTGGTCATAAGTGGCATTAGCCTGTTTAACCCAAAACAAAAAAAGGCCAATTCGGACCAGATGCAAAAAAAGGTCAATTTGGCCTATTAAAAAAAGGTCAATTTGGTCATTAGGTCAAATAGGCTAATACTGACTTCTGTCATGCGTGTCTGCTTGGGCTGTAGTGTGTGCGTTAAAGATATGTGTATAGGATTTCTCCTAAATCAACCAGCTGTGTATGTGTTAGGAAGAAGGTTTTGTTTTGTTTGTCATGTTTATTTAACACCACTGGGTCTGTTTTATGCTTCGCCCCGCATGTGGGGCTCATGTGAAAAGAGGGCATTGTTTTCATGGGCTTATTCGAGTTTCAGTTTGGGGGTCTAATAAACATATATAGATATTGCCACTCTTCGCAGTAATGATATATGATCTCTAGCCAAACTCTCTTTCGTGAACTAATACAATGTTGCCAATCAATCCAGAACTTTCGACTAGATTGATTGGAAAGTCGCAACCCCTAAACACATTGAGTTTATGAGAGCTTTATAGACCTAAGACCGTGCTCTGAATGTCATCCACTTTTGATGGAGATTTGAATTTCATTCACCTTGGATGGAGATAAGTTCCCCTCAATCTACGAGATTCAGGCATTGCATGTTTTCAGTTTCTACTGCTTCCTGAAACAACTTCTGGAAGTCTCTCAATACGTTCTCCATCTATGGGCAACTTTAGTTGCAAATGTAAGGTTAAACTAAGTTCATTTTTAGAAAAGACAACAGACACACCTAGTGAGCGCTCCATGGTGTTTCTGCTCAAAATGGACGCAGTGGCTACCTGCGATGGCGAGTAGTTCACTTTAAGAGACGTTTTGTGAATGCATTGTCACCATAAAATACAACTCTCAGGCACAGTCTTCCGTATGTGTTGTACTTGCCACACCAGGACTGTGCTGTAGCACCTTGAAGCGTATTTTGTGCTAGATGGAATTACAATAATGGTCGCAACCAAATAACCTGACGGACTCAAGGAATATGGCAATTCTCTGTTTAATGAAGTATGGAGACCTGACAAACATCGGACAGATGCATGCACACTCATGCCTGGGTTTGTTTGTGCAGAGGTCTTATACCCGAATGTACGTCATCTATGATGTCATATTACGTGACAAAATACAAAACCTATCGACGGGAGGTATTGGTAAAGGGAACGTGTCTACTTACAAAATATTTAAGGGTTAGTGCTTCATTGGCTACCCCTTGTCTGTAGGGCACAACTTGAACTACCTCTAAATGCATACAGTACTGGTTATAGTGAACAAAACATCAATGGATTGGCTCTTGCAACGTTGTGTGTTAGGTTGTCCCCCAACCCCACTGATTGGTTGGTCTACCATCCCAACCTTGGACTTTCAGATCCTTAGCAGCATGTACGCGAAACGGAACTTAGGCGTTTGAATCCCATCAGACTACTCCCCATTTTCCCAATTAGTCCATCATCTCTCATCGGCAGGGCACAAGCCACGTCTCTCATTTGTAGTTTGACCGTGTTGCTGCTCACTGTCCTTGAATATTCAAGGGAGTGTGATCACACCACTATCTTAGCTTAAGGCACTAATAAATAGTCTTTGTTTTCGAACTCCAAGTCATGTGTGAGTGGACCAGGAATTTGTCCATTACAGCCTTCCATGTACTGCTATTTAATTTAATTATGAAGGGTGCCATTGCTCCTTCTGTCCTCTAGAGACTTGCTCACTCTATCTAATATGAATTTTCTATGCTTTTAATTGACCAGTAGTGTGGCTTTCACAAATGTTTTTGTTTTCCTTCATATAAGAAAAATGTCTCACATTCAGAGCTTATCCACGTACTCCCTTTGTGCTCTGTGCTTATCATAAATATAATCTTTTCTCTGGGGCAACCTTCACTCATTGTCGGGTCTGCTGACAGGGTTATCTTTTGAACATGAATTAATTTATATTGCGCGATAAACGAAACCAACCACAACTGGGCGCAGCTGGAAACAACGGTCAAATCAGCCACCCATACAAACCTTGTCATCTCCACAAGCATCAATGTCCAAGCAACCGGCTACTTCACCAAATTCACTAATTTAGCGCAAAAGATAAGTCTTCAGGGCCTTCGAAAGGCAGTGAGTGTTTATTTGTGCTCAGATTCCCATTGGAAGTCTATTCCAGAGCTTTGGGCCATATACTCCAAACCTTCGATCGCCCCTGAATACATATCTGGAGGGTGGGACCTGCAGCAACAACTTATCAAAAGAGCGTAACTGGTGGACTGGAGTATAGATCTTAATTTTGTACACCAGATAACTGGGCACCAACTGTTTTACACATTTAAAGATGAAACAGAGAATTTTAAAATCTATGTGTTCCTTTGCTGCAAGCCAATGCAGTGAGCGCATCAAATTAGAAATTGAGGATGGTTTTGCCACCCCAAAAATAAGTATCACTGCCGCATTTTGTGCTATTTTGCAGTCTTTGAACTTGGGTGGTTGGGATTCCTGTCAGCGAAGAATTGCAATAATCCAGGCGTGAGTTAGTAAGGGTCTCCACAACTGCTGCATGATCCTTACCTGGTATGAATGGGAGGATCTGTCTTAACAGACATAAAGTATAGAACACTGATTGTACCTTTGCACTGACCTGTGCTTTACTCCCCATGTCCTCTTCCCAAATACAGCCCACATTTTTTATCTTGGGTGCAAAGGCCAGGTGTGACCCTAAAAGGCGAGGTGATGGGGGGTGCCTACCATTTTGTAGTTGATGTTTGGGCCCAAACAATGCTACCTCAGTTTTTCCTGCGTTCAACAACAGCTGGTTTGAGCACATCCATACTTGCACTTCCTTTAGGCAACGTTCCACCAACTAAAACGTCTCCTCTGTCCTCTGAACTCTCACAAACACCTGGGTATCGTCTGCATACGAATGAAATTTGACTTGATGTCTCCTCAGAATATCCATGAGAGGTCTCACATTGTTAAGGATTTCAATCAAGCGACACACACCTTGGTCTCTGCCTAGTATGCAGCGCACAACTGAAATGCTTTTATATTGATTCAATATTGAGATGGTACACCACTCATATCACACCCCCTTTTCACATACCTCGGGCCACAATAGACCATGAACCCGGCTCATTGGTAAAATACAATATTTATTTATTTTAAAATTCAAAAGAAATCAGACACTTTTTAATAATTACAATGAAAATGTGAGAAATGCACTGGGTTTAACCTGCTAGTGAAACATAGACACAGCACAGCGGAATAGGAGCACTTTTTGATTTAGGAAAGATAGCACCCAAGTTAGAATTTCCCCCTGCAATGTTCCCTCAACCCCCAAATACTTGATTTCTGAAGGGATAGAAAGACACAGCAGGTAATCAGGAATAATAGGCAAGAATCTGAATCCAAATCTGAACTTCCCTCCCCAAATAAGAGTGAAAACGAATTTTAAACCCCTTGCAAACTTTATGAATTGAAACTCGGAAATGGACAAATAATTAATGAATGTGTGTTAAAAACCTTGAAGCAAATATAATTCCTCACTAAAGCAACAGTGCAACGACACTAACAGTCACAAAGAATGGATGACAAAAATCATACAGTTCGAAAATGAGTGGCAAGTTTGAAACAGATTGCAGCAAAATGACACGTTGGAAACTGCAATTTTGCAATTCCCGCCAGAAATGACCCAAACTGTTTTTAATAAAAATGGGGGAAATACACTGATTTGGATTTCTATGGGGTAGGGATGATACTTACAGTCCACTTTAGTCTGTGATTTTGGACCGTGAGGGGTTCTGGTCACTACACAGCAGCACGCCTGGCAAACAGCTGGGCAGTTCTGGTCACCGGATGGCACTTCTAGACTGGCAATTCTGGTCACTGGATACCAAAGGTCAACTTGATGGCAGGTCTGCATTTATGCAGTTATAGAACAGCAAGCCAGGCTGGTTCAGGATGCTTCCCAAAAACACCACAGCTTTCCCCTTTGGTTATCTGGGAATTTTAGTGGGATTTCAGAATTGAGGCCTTGCTGGAGCAGGATCAGCAATGCTTGGGTTTTGCAGTGGGCCATGGAGTAGGGTCAGCAATGTTTTGGCCTTGTAGTTGGGATCTGGAATTTGGATGGATGGAACAGGAACAGGACACCGGCGCAGGAAAATCAGGAAGAGTGTGTGTCTAGAGTCTTGTCAGGGACTCTTATTTATAATGCATAGTGACATCATCAAAGTATATGACTGGGGCAAGCTTAACTACACACGCCGCTAACAACGAGATTGGACAAGGGTGATAGTCTCCGCCTCGCTCTAAGCTGGTTGGATTTCAGGAAAATGATGTCAGATTTATGATATGAGTTTTACAATGTCCAAAAACCTACCTCAGTTATTTTACTAAAATCCAATTTTGCCACAAACATACATTTATACAGTTGCAATCTCTTAGCAAATTATATACACAGGTTACATATTTTGTGCAGCAGATATCAGTCCAATCCTCCAGTCTGTGAGACCTTGTTTTGCCCTTGTACCAGTTTTTCGTGCTTTTCAATGGGATTTATATTACTCAAAATTCTATAACTTTATAAATGGTTGTGGATTATCATAAGGGATGTATGTAGAAAAATTTGCATTTGCAACATGGATGCTTTTCTTGTAATCCACCATACTTCGCCATTTCTGTCCCCAAGGTGTAGGTGAATTCTACCACGTCTTAAAAGAAAGGGCAAAAATTCACTTTTACACTGCAAACATTCTACATTTTTACAAAGTCTTGCTGCAGAGGTAAAAGTCTTTAAAGTTTATTTATGAAATAGTCTTTGGAAACAAATGGCAGTCCTTTGTTACTGGATAATTTTTTTCTTCTTCCTTCAACTGCTACCAACTGTCATTTCCTTCAAAGCACGGTGGGGGTTTCTCAGCTTAATTGAAGGTTGTATTGCCCCTTCACACTTCAAACATCCTTGCCCTGGGAGTCCATTGTCAGTGGGTTAGCCTAAACTATATTCTTTCCAACCTAGCAATTATCATTTAGGTGTTGGTATCTGCTGAAAGTTTATGGTGTGGCTCCCTTCCTTAGGGGGAAGCTTTTAGCTCTGCCATCTGGAATAACTTGTTTTTAAGAGCTTGTAAATTCAGCCCATGGGTTTTAAAATCTTTATTTTCTTATTTTGGGTCCTGAATTAAAACAAACCTGTGGAATAAAATAGCCTATGTGTATATTATCACCAACAACACAACCCCTTCACATTGCTAGGTAATGAAAGCTTTCATTCAACAAGTGATTTTTTTTAAACAGGCGTTTTTTTTTCAGTTTGCAAAGGCCCATTTTTACATGTGTGGTCAAAAGCTAGCATTTCTTTCTTTAAATTCGGTTTGGCCGCTTCATCAGATGCCCACACTGTCTTTGGAGTCAAAGTCAGTTTCTTGAAAGCAGGAGTTTTGTCTGAAGCACAGATATATTGAAACTGACCTGGCTCAGAGAGTTAGAGTCTCTCTGAACTGCTGAGCTTTGGATACATTTGGAAATAAATAAACACATGTTCCTGTGCAAGTAAAAGTGGAGTTCCTGGTTGATTTCTCTCAGAGTTGGTTTGACAGGGCCTGTCATTCAGGAATTATGCATGGTTTTGCTGAGGCACAATGAAATATATTGGGCATGGCAGGGCCTTATTAATCACAGTAGTTTCAGAAAGAACAGATGGAATAAGCGTCTAAGCAGCATTTTTAAATGGTGAAAAAGTTTTATTTTGAATGGGAATTTTGGGTTTTCAGCAAAGCAGTGCTGCCTTTTCAATTTATTCCATTTATATGTTTCAGAACACACTGGCACGCTCCTTAAGTGTGTCCCCTTGTTCCATCCTGCCTGAAGTGTGCTTGGCAGGACGGTGCAGCCATCTTTCTGTTGCTGCAAAAACGCAGTTTTGAGGTCCTGGTGCGCACAGAAGCCAGCGCAGCCATTTGCTGTTTTCTGCAGACAGGCAGCTTGGTGATGTGATGAAATGCCGTTGAGTGGGTCAATATATCCCACAACATATAGATTAAAAATAAGAGGAGAGAGGGAAGAGCCCCAAGGTACACCACAAGTCTGTGGAAGGGATTCCGAAAGATATTCCCCAAATCTAACCCGTTGTTCCCGATCCGTGAACAACGACTCAAACCACCCCAGGGCTTGTGCAGAGACTTTATCAATCTCAGTAAGGCGTCGTAACATAGTGTCGTGGTCAACCGTTACATAATCAGGAGTGATATATCTCCCTGGTCTGCCGCCTCAAGGAGATCGTTCCACACCGTCAGTAGCACTGTCTCTGTACCAAAATCAGATTGAAAACCTGATTGGAAAGAATCCAACAAGGCCTCCCTCTCCACATACTCCTGTAGTTGAACAGTTACAATTTTCTCAAGGATCTTTCCTGGCCAGGGTAATCTTGCAGATTTTTAGGGTCCAATATTGGTTTCTTTAAGAGTGGACTAACCACTGACTTTTTCAGAATTGCAGGAACAAAAGACTGCTGAGAAGGATTTATTTACAAAATACATTATAAAAGGTGAAATGTCTGATGCAAACCTTTTTGCCACACAAGATGGCATTGGGAATAAGGTGTCATTAGTAGGCTTCAACTTAGAAAGAACAGCATGTACTGTCTCTTCTTTGACCATAGAAAACGCAAACGGTTCTCTAGGTGATGGACCCCAAGCCTCATTACTGCTGCTATTGTGCACTTGCTGCTCTGGTTCATTAGAAGATGAGTGTACAATCTTTTCCCGAATCCATGAAGAAGGAGTTAAATGCATCAGCCTGTGTTTGGGAGGCCTCCAAAGCCGATGAAGCACAAGTAGTTTCAACATATAATTATCTTGGCCTATTAGACGTTTGATCACTCTTATTTGTCAAGAAATTGGCTTTAGCCACATAAATTTACTTTCTATAGGCCTTTTGAGTAATCTTGATCAGCTCTATAATATTTGAGGTTCGCCCCTCCTCCATTTTGTCTCCAAGGATCTACGATATTAACTTGCTATAAGTAATTCCTGTGAAAACCAGGCCTTAGACGTTTTCTTAGGTTTACCCTGTCGTAAAGGAGTGGCTTGTCTACAGATATTATCCATAATCTCCGCCGCTGCTTTAAAAAAAATTCCTCACAGTAGGAGGCGGGATCAATTTAATTAAGGGCATTCTTTAGTTCACAACCAGATATATTCAACAAGTCTTTCGGTCTTCGAAAATCGGTTGGCTGTAGGGTTAGCTTTCCCCCACACCCTCCTCCAGTTTGCATCAGCCTAAATACTCTGGCAGCATGGTCAGACCATGAAACAGAAAGTGTATCCAAACATTCTATGATTTCACCTCCATATAGCAATACATCAAGGCAGTCACCATGCCTGTGAGAGGAGGATGTTACTAATGTATTTAACTCATGAGTGTCTAAAATCTCCAGTAATTCTTTAGCATGTTCCAACCAGATGTTAATGTCGCCCAGGCACAGTAGCTCCTTATGTTTACTACTGATGTCAATAAGAAACTGATGCAGTTCTTCCAAGAATATTTCTGCTCATCCCGGCGGTCAGTACCCGAACCAAATTATTATAGCTTTTGTGAGAAACACCATATACAGCATGGCTCATCTGTATGGAATCATCTGAATCTAAAGCTTGTAGATGGGACAACTTAAGCAGGGTTCTGGTAATTACAGCCCCCCCCCTCTCCTAGTTCTATTTATGAACTGAATAGAATATTCTTGAGGGACCATTAAGTGAAACATAGCATGTGAGCACTCAGTAAACCAGGTTTCTGTAATAAATAAGCAGTCCAAATCATGGGACTTGATAAAATCGTGCATCTCCAAGGCATGTTTTACTGCTGACCTAACATTCAAAAGGGCTGCCTTCAATGGTCTCTCTTTTTCTTTATGACATTCAGATGCAACTATCCAGCTTAATTCTTCGCTCTCAATGCCTAGCTTCCTAATTCTATCCAAAGTCCTAGGCGAGAGATAGCCCTTGTTCTGGTCATACTCCTTTAACATCGTACTATAGGCTATCATATTTCTAAATCCTCACAGAATTGATCTCTAAGCCCTATAATACCTCAAAACTCCACACCGCCACTCACCCTGCGTTCTTACCGTGCTGGACGTTCAACGTGAAAAGTTTTCTTTCCACCGAAACTGGCCGCAAACATGCTTCGCGTCAGCGCTTTGCGTTGATGCGGGCCAATTGTAGCATGTGTCGCCTAAGTGACACATCAGAACCAGTGCGCAAGCACCACTACTGGTGGAATGTGTAGTTTCCAAGCCTCCCGGACAGAGAAGGGAACTATGAACAAAACTTTAGCTACAATTGCTTAAACATTCCCTTTCCACACCAATGCAATCAATTACAGTGTTAAGCTGTTTAGGCGTGCAACTCTTAAAATTAGCATCTTATTAAAATTGATAACATTCACATTTCACTTGCGCATGCACACTAAATTGCAACTAAATGGTTTAGTTGTCTCAAAACATCAATGTGTCTAGCGCTGACAATTTTAACACACAAACGCAATGATCACATCTTTCCACGTCTCCCGATACTTACAGCCTCGGCCTGTTTCTGAGGTAGCTTGGTTACATTCAACCTGAACCGTTGTTCAATTTCCTCATATGGCCGTCTTTGCCACGTTATGTATTCCTCTATAGCAAGCTTCTATTCGTTCTCTTTCTACCTTGCATTACTGAGTATTTACAGTTTTTGGTCAGTAAGTTACTCCATCTTCTTTTAGATCCATGATCGCTTTAGCTTCAGGTTCATGTTACTCTTAGTGTTTCACTTATTTAATTACTTAGGAATTGCATATCGTTTCAGCCTTGGTTCTTTTATCTTTATTCATATATTGTCCATTTGTAAGGCACTTGTACATCAAGTAATTGTGTTTCAAAGCGCCCACAGGGCAACAGGGAGGGGGCATGGGAATGAAGAACAAATACAACAATGAAAGATAGTTGTTCCTACTAGGCCTTGTGACCATTCAGAATGTGCAAGTGAAGAGAGAAGGGATGAGGGAGTGGGGGTAAGTGCTAGTTGTATCAAGAGCTAGGGAGTGAACAGCTGTAAGTGCTCAGGCAGATCGGTCAGCTGCCAATAAATAAATAAGTGCAGGCCTGTGGTGGCATAGGCCATTGGGTGCCAAGGCTAAGTGCTGGGTTGCGGTGGAGGCTGTAGGCCATTGGGTGTGGGAGGCCAGGACTCGGGAGGACACATAAGGGCCCTGGTCACCAATCTCAGCAACTGTGGGATTTAACAGAGGAGAGAGGACGGGAAGGAGGAGGTGAAAAGGAAAGTCTTGAGGAGCATCTGGAATTTGAGGAGATCCGGCTCAAGACGAAGAAGAAGGAGGGTGGGGGGATATTCTATAGAAGGGAGCCTGCTGAGGAGAGGGATCGGCCACCAGCTCGCTGTTTAGCAAAGAGCTTAACACACATATAGATGCTGCCAGAGTAGTATAAAGATTTGGGGGGAGAGCGTTTAGTGAGAGCAAGTTGTAGATGGCATGGTCCCCAGCCCCAGATAGCCTTGTGGATGATGCAGAGGGATTTGAATGTGATCCTTTTAGCAACTGGGAGCCAGTGGAGAGCTTTTAGGGCTGGAGAGATGCGGCCCATGGGCTTGAGGCCACAAGGATAAGTCTTGCAGCCCTATTATGCATTTGCTGAAGGGGTCGTAGAGAAGAAGATGGTAGATTAAGGAAAAGATAACTTCTTCATGACATCACTTTGTCTTTGTCACATATCGTTTAACGTCCATCCACGATATTCACTGATGCATTCTGACATCTTGGCAAACAACATCCTTCCATGTAACTTTCTTCCATGCGATAGCCTTCTGCACTTTCTGAGCGAGGGTACAATCTGTATGGCTGTCTGTGCATAACGTATCTCATACACTTGATGTGGTATCGGAATGATACAAGGGGTACCATCCATAGCTCTTCTCCAACTGATCCAATATGACGGTGGTGAGGGGGCGGGGACTGGCAGGATAGCACCTACCTGCTCCTCTACTGGACAATCCAACCCCAAGATGGCCGATGTTAAATATGAATCTGCTTACTTTAGCGTGCCTCCAGAACATATGTGCAATAATAGGGCTGAACGTAGCCGCACTGGGAGAAATGTCACCTTCTTCTTTGTAGAAACACTACACATGACTCCTCCACCATTTTCCTGTGCAGCTGTCCTAGTAGTGTGGGCAAATTATTGTGTGTATCATACGGATCCGCCTGGCAATTCCACAGTCTGTCTAACAAATGTCCTCTTAGAATCACCATGCTGGAACTCTTCACTAATACAGTAAAGCTACTAGTACAAACATCAGCAGCCCCTGGTGGTTCTGCTTATTCGGTGTGTCAGCTGAAAGCAATAGTGCTATGTTGCAGCTAAAATGCTGTAAAAAATGCAGCTATTTATCATGTCTTCAATTTGGTAGATTTGACCAAACACATGCACACATTTATAGGGAGAGGGTGTTGGATGGGGGACATGGGGAGACCCCTGTAACAAAAATATTAAAATAGGTTGAATTGAAGTCGACCAAAATTAGTTGGACAAATTGTAGACATCTCTAGGGCCCGTTAGTCATAAAGACTTCTAAATGGAGAGACCTGCTCTCCCTGCACCAGGGACAATCGGAATCACGTTTACCATCTGCCTCTTCAGTGACAGTCAAGCACGGGGCAAATGAGGACCATTCAGAGAGTATCCGTATACCCATTGTTTGTGTGGTCAGTTTCTTATTTTCTGAACACAGGTTGATTGATAGGAAGACTAACAACCCCAAGGATCTTGCAACTTATGTTAGTTTATATTATTAGGATTTGTACTGTGTACCACTGCCATTTTGTATGGCCTCCGGGTGCCCATATGG
Source organism: Ambystoma mexicanum (assembly GCF_040938575.1). Taxonomy (NCBI): domain Eukaryota; kingdom Metazoa; phylum Chordata; class Amphibia; order Caudata; family Ambystomatidae; genus Ambystoma; species Ambystoma mexicanum. The sequence continues at coordinate 177,175,404 of NC_090927.1, read as the reverse complement.
ACCTGAGATGAAAATGAAATAGGTGTGGGATGGTGGCTAGAGGAGTGGCGGGAAAGGACAAGGTTTTGTGCTTAACTGTTGGTGTGTGTAGAGCCAGGAGCAGCTGGTGTCTATTTGGATATTTGCTAGGTGGATAGTGCTTTTTGCACCAGAGTGGTTTTGTTTTGAGATGTAAGACCTCGGGTGTGCGGGGAGGATATTGCTGTTTCGGTTATTGAATAGATTTGCAAGTTGGAGATGTATAGAGTTGTGACTGTTTTGGGTGTCTGTTGACTTTCTTCTAGCCATTTGTGTTAGCGAGTATGTCGTGAGATAGAGAGGATGAGACATGAGGTTGCTAGTGGGTTGTGTTCTTTATGCGTTGCTTGCAAACAGAGTTAGTTTTGACTTGCCTGGGTCTTTCTCATCAGTCTTGGTGATGGTGACCATTTGATGGGAGGGTTCAGGTCCTTACCTTTTTGTTTTTCTTTTGAGTAATGTTTCAAAGAACATAGGTAAACTAGTTTTATTTTTAATGACCTGTGCTTGAGTGGTGTACTGGTCCAAAGATATCTTGTGTAAGCTCTATTTGAGTATTGTTGCACGTTTGTTCCCGGGTGTTAGTTTGTTCCTTGTGTTCTTGCTGGTGCAATTCTATTTATTACAGGGTAGGTGTCAGATTTTTCAATGGCAGTGATGCCAGATTGGTGCCGCCTGTATGCCAGTGTATGTCTCAAGATTATTAGACTGGAGCCTGAATTTCTTTGCAGGTTTATTTCTTGTTGAGTGTTACTTCCTTCTGTTCAGTCAGGAAGGACCTTTGTTGGGCATGTTTTCTGTAAACCCTTTTAATAAAAGTAGATAAAATTGAGGATTTGGAGAAACTCCTAACATACCCTAAACCTCAGAGGGGTTTCCCTGCCTCGACAAAACTAATGTCTTTGTCAGAATGTCCAAAATAAAGTTCTCCATCCTGTGTCCAAAACCTAATCCGACCCCTACACTTTAAACTCATCAAAATGTCCAAAAGGGGGAAAATATCTCTTGCCTAGTTTTCTGCAGTCTTAGTTGGTGGTTTCTAAAATGAAATGTTCCAACAGCAAACAATGTGTTCCAAAAATAAAAGTTCCATTCCGTTCAAAGGGATGCTCCCCTTCCCTTTTTATTGTTAGTATGGTTCTAGATAATGTGTTTCCTCTTTGTCCAACTTTAGTTTGATTCACAGTCTTGGTTTACGCTGCTGCCAAGATCTGTCTGATCCTATTGCATGTATAGGTTCTTTTGATAGCCTGGGTTCTTTGCTGGGCTACACATTGTCTCACAGCCTTGGTGTACTCTCCTGCCAAGGTCTATGCATCGTTTTACCTCTAAAACAAAAACAATGTTGCACCAATCTCAAGGGGTAATTCACTTTGCCGGAGTCTCTTGTGGTTTCTCTTTCCAAGGTCCTTCCAAATTGTTTTAATCTACAAAAAAGGTACCAACCATTCGCTGATACTTCTCAGAAGTACAAAGTTCTCCATAGCAATGGGTTTTGCCCTGGCCTCTTTCGCGTCTTTATATTTCACAATTCAAAGGGGTTTGTTCCCTTTCCTGTTTACAGCAGCCTTAGTTTACTCTCTTGCAAAGAGCTGCCTTTTGTTATTGGCGACTTTGTTCCTTCCTTCCCAGCCATCCCCGGTAAGCTCTTACCTTTTAGAGCTTCCTCTAGGGCTACAGCCGTTCTTCACAGTCTCTCTTCTTTATTCTGTGTTCATCGTGCCGTCTGTCCCAGCAGGAGCGTTTCTGTAGCTGCCAGCTGTTATCGCTTGCTTCCAACCGGTGAGCGTGCCGTGCCTTTTTCTATTCGGCAAACTTCCACGTTCTGCCTATGGCACATCAAAGTGGCTCTCCTCCTTTGTTCGTCTGGAAGGCTGTCGACTTCTCGCCCTTCACGCCTCTGCCTCCAGTCTCAGGAGCTCTGCTACGCCGACTCGGGCTCTGCGGTTTCAGAGCTTACACGTTTTTCAGCTCAGAGTCGGATCGCGTGATTCTATAATGTCGTCTTGCCGGACACTTTTCTCACAACTTCTTAGTCCAGTTGTGTCAGACAGACACTGCTCTTCTTTTTTGCTGGGGATCTGGGTTCCCCCTTCTGCTTCATACAGTGTGAGCCCCTTCTGCACTCCGATCTTCCAACAGGAGTTTCTCTCGTCCCAACTGCTTTTACAACTCCTCTGCTTCGAACAGCCGTTATTGCTCTTCAACTTTAAACCACTATTACGGCTGCTGCTAATGCTACTACTAATGTTCTCTCGGCTTCCTCTCGCTTCTGCTCTTGTGTGGGGCTTGCTTCCCATACTCAGAGAATGCCTAGAGCATTCCTTTTCGGTGCTCGTGGCCTGCGTGTTGCATCTGTCTCGGGCCTCTTGGTCCCAGTATTGTCGACATGGGAGTATGGGTTTGTTTTGTATGTATATATCTCTCTATGTGAAGTTCAACTGTAAATTAATGGGGAACGTATGGGAATGTCATTACATCATTCTGTCCAGTGTTATTGGTTTCAACACTCCCCAGGTAATTCCCCTCATGTCGTCGATGTCTTGTGCTTCGTCACACACCTTATTCAGGACAACACTCACTTCAAGGTCCAGCAGTGAGTATTCGAGTAGTGATTAGAGGCGAGAAAGGGGTGGAGGCACAGTTAAAGTAACTGTATGTGCTAGTGCTAATTCGGATCTTAAAACCAGTTAATAAGGCCGGATATTGTCTTTTGCCCTCCTTATGAGCTTGCGGCTATGGCCTGGACACATACGTCAGTTGAGGGCCAATGACTAGTATTATTGACTGACTTTGCAGTGTTCGTTCTATACTAATTCATTGAGTGTCAAATTTCACATAAATATTTAACCTAACTCTGTGTTTTTCTTCCAGACCGGCCGCCCTCAACAGCATTCTGCTAACGTGGTTGGAACAGGTTCACACGATGCCGGCTACAAGTTCTAAACTGTGAGATGATTCTGCGCACTCATTGTGCCATCCTCCTGCCATTGCTCTGCTTCTCTTTGGGAACTTGGGCAGGAACGCTTATGCCGTCGGGCAGAATGCTTGATTGTCATCAGCCCCTATTGGTTGATTGCTTTTATATCGGTCCCATCAATGTGATGTGTGAAAGGCTGACAATGCCTTTTGAATTATGATTAAATGTTGTCATACCCTTGGTGCAGATTATTAATTGCAAACCTGTGTAGCCATTTACAAAAAATGAAGTTTTTTGCTATAGGTTGAGTTTGTTGTTGGTGGAACGTGCCACCACAAAAGGACCTCGTAAAAAAATGAGGTGCAAATGAGTACTGTCAGAACAAAACCTACAATATGTTCCAGTGAGTTCTCAAACTTGACCCACTTAAGCCTCAGTGTGGTGCTTTAACATGGAATAAGCCTTCTCCTAAACATTGTGCCATATGAGGCAGAAAAACATTACCATTCTATTAAAAGAAAAATTAAAACCTATATTCTTCTAAATCTGAAAATAATGTTCACCACAAATCCCTTATTACACCATATATCTTACACATATATGTACATGCCTTTTCACCTTTACACTTCACATCAACACATAAGGGGCAGCGGAAGGGGGTCCACAAAACCATTGAAGAAAATGTTGACGTTTTTTAATACACGTCAAGTCATATTTAACATAGACACGCTTTAAGCAGCCTCCATTTACAGACACACCTCAGGTACGCAAACCTTTTCTAGTCTAATAGTTCTGTGTAACTGGGTAAGTAACCTCACTCAAAATATACTCTGGCTTGACAGTGATCAGTATGCATTTTTATTGTGACTCACGAATAAGTGCTAATTGGACTATGTCTAATTTATGCAAACGTAAGTTTGTAATTTTTCCAGGTTTAAGTCTCACTTGTGACTGAAGATCAGCTTTTGTGACTTGCCCTTCTTGATTGCAACTATGATATATTCGCGTGGATTACTTTCTCAGAGCATATGTTTTAAATCTATTTGTTAATTGCAAAATAAAGACCTTCTGCTGTGTATGTCGTCTTTATTTTATGTTGTTCCCTTTGTCTTTGGTTAAAAGCCTTCTCCTTGCAACCTGTGTTTTTATCTCGATAGATGGTACATGCAATGCAAACAGAAGACATCCTTTGGCACCACAAGATGTGCGATTAATTTCAATGAGCTGAAGTGAGTTATTCATGGATCTTATTGAGGCTAAGTGCAGAGAATTTTGTTTCCGAGGAGGAGTTATCGAACAAATAAAACACACAGTTGTTGGCTGCGTACATTGTGGTGGTTTATGATATCCTCATAGTTATTGTGGGGGAATATATTACTCTGTATAATACAAAAGTGGCAACAAGCTTTTGTGAATATATACCCAGTTTACTATGATAGATGATAAGTTATTTATGACGCCTGTACACAAGTGTTTCTAGGCGCAACAAGACAAGGGAGACAAAACGATCTTACTAAGAATTGTGTTATTCAGATCGTGCAAATGTAACAACGCAAAGTTCAGGGGGAGGTAGAGAGGCAAGTGCCAGGGGGAGGGAAGGGGAGGTACAATCAGGGCAACATTGCTCTGAGTAAGTGCAGGGAGGTAGGGGGCTGTAGAGGTTACAGTTAAGCCCCTAAGTATGAGGTAGGCCCGGAGGCAGTGCAGGGGAGACTGATCATGGAGCAGACCCAACCCCAGGAATTTTGATCTGGGTGGGCCCGGTTTGTGATCAGGGAGGCCAATTTCCATTGAGTGTGCGTGTAGGAGCACCCTAAAAACATTGAGCCAGATTTCCCAGATCCATGATCCTGCAAATAAATGTCTTTCCTGGAGCCAGAACAATCCATTTGCACCCTTCAATTGGTTTAGTCTATTGGACTGCTTGGATTCAAACCCGGGTTGTTAGGACCAGGGGTGAGGCACTCACCCCTAAGCCTACTTGAATGCCTGATCAGGATGCTTGTTAGGATTGTACTCAGTGGCAGAATTAAGGCAAAGGGATTCATGTGCAAGACTGACAGATGGCCCTGGGTAGGCTGGATATGGGGGTAGAACTCAGGGTGGGAGTAGTTAATGGGCGTCACTAGTGCGACAAATGTTCCATGCGTTTAAGTAGTTTTGCTGACCGTGATTTCCCCAGGATCGCTCAATTTGTTCAAGTGGGAAATCTGCTCTCTCCCTCTATCCGTGCATCCTTTCCAAAATCAGATACTCTCCAGTACCCTTCCCAAAGTGTTCTGCTCTCCTCTTCCATCCACTCCTTTGTTCACTTCCATAAAGTCCCAAACTACTTTGACTTTCCATTTGCTACTCAAGACAGCTTCCCTCCACTACCCCTTCACTATAAGGAAAGCTATTACCAACTGTTTACTGCAACCCCTGAGCAAGAGCCTGAGAGGGGAATCACAATTATCATGCCCTAAGAACAAAAGGTATTTATCTTTTTTTAAAAAAAATGCTATAAATGAGTTATAAAAATAGTAGAGAGAAGGAGAAGCAATCACAATATTGTGGCAGCATCAGTTTACCTATCTCCTCTTCCTTTCCCATCTGCCATTCCCTTTGTATTATATCCACTCCTTCACTTTTCACCCTCAATCACCTTCAATGGGCTCCCCCTGACCACCATTCCCAACTACTGCTACTCCCATCTTCCACCCACCATGCCTTCTTGGCCTGGCTTAGAGAATGAAGGATGATGCCTCCTCCTCTCTGATGGCTGAGAAATGAAGCCCTCCGTACTTATTCAATCTCAGATGGTGTTCGCTCAACAATGCCTCCTTGAACACTGTGTCTACTCCCATCAGACCACAGAGCAGGTTTTTGTGGTCCCGCCATCTTTTTGTGAAACACAGAACCCTCTCCAGAATACTCAAGCATGGATTAGGACATTTTATTTTTTACAAAATTACATTTTGCAGCACATTTTATTTTTTGTTGAATTTTTGCAACACAATTTAATTGAGTTGAGGGTGTGAGAGAGTGTGACCAAGGCAGGGGGTGCATGATCAGGAGGCAGATGGTGCAGCTTGACGGGTTTCTGGCCTCCTGGTATAGCTCAAGGTGTGACGTGGCAGGGAGGAGCGGGCCTATATCTCATTGCCTGGTACACACTGTTTTTAATATGCAACTGTCCATGATGACTTCTTGTTTGACATGTTTGCTTTGTTTTTCTGTTGAATGTCGCAATTTTGTTCAATAAACACAGCCTTATATTTTCCAAAGAAATATGTATTTGTGTTTCCTTGGCGGCCCCTGACACCTGAACTTCCCATCTATTAAACCATAAGTGAGGCTTTTTTGGAATAGAGTTAACTGCAAACTGAATCACTTCTAGGGGCATCAAATGTTGGCAGTTAAGGCACACTGACACTGAATTATTTGCCCATGATCATACACGCTGGTTAAGCGGTAAAGCCAGAATTTGAGCCTATCCTTTCATTTAGGTGCTTCACCATGCATTTTCCCAGCTCAAGTTTGTAAATATATGTGTTGAAGTTTGGTTTTGAATACATACAATTATACCCAAATGTATAAGTGACATGATAAATCAACCTGGCAATGTATACATCACTGTAGAAACATGTTGATGAAAAAGATTAAGGACGTCATTTTGTTTTTAATCCTGAATTGGACGGAGGGGAGGACCACTCCTGTTTGCACATGGTTGCAAAAGCACCCCTTCATGCCATTTTAATTGTTTACACCAAGTACTGGAAAGGTAAATGGTAAAACACAGGCAAAAAACGCCTTTGTGCTTAATTCCTCCCACAAGTAACGATTGTGGAAGCCATCTGCAGTGGATTTCTTTGGAAACTTCCTGCTTTACCAGGTGTACAGGTCAGGTGGTTTTCATGGGAATCCATTGGTTTTCCACCAGCAAAAAAATAAATGCTTGTGGAAAACCGATCAGACTTGGCAGGGGTACCTGCAAGAGCAGCACACACACGTGTTCAGTCTGAACTCCTCTCCAAATTCTCCTGCCAAATCATACAAAATCCTTCACCACATGAAGTGTCAGTAATTCTTGCAGCGTCACTTTTTCCACTCCGCTTGACTTGAAAAATGACCCCCTATGATTGTAGCTTTATTTTCCCCATCCTGAATGGAATCCTACACGTTCCAGCATGCAGGTTAATGAGAGTTTACAAAAAAACTCATACAGACACCAAGTGAACTGAAATGCATGGCAGGGTCATTGTTTCAGACAGCTTGTTCTGTATGCCATAATTCTTAATCATCCAACAATCACACTTAAAGAGCTTATAAAAATCAGCACATAATACCTTCTAAACAAGACTGACAATAAACATGATGTGTTCTGTTTGCATGCAAACTCTGTTAATAGTTACTCAAACAGTATGAGGTTACTGTGAAACACTTGTGTATGGGCGCGATATAAATAAAATATCATATCATATCAAGTCAGTACTTATCAGTTTGAATCATGAAAAGTTCTATCAGGGCAGGCTAGACTTCCACAAAAAGATATGTTCTATCATGGTTAGTACCCCACAAGTATGTGAAGAAGTACTGAAATTGGGCCATACTTGTCATCCTAGCCTTGACATGCTCACGTGTGACCTTGTTGGATTGGCACAGCGAAGACTGATAGGCAGAGCAAGCAAGGTACCCACATCTGGGCATATACACTTTCACGCCAACTGCTTGGGCTGTTGAGTAGGCATGGGATCGGCATTTGCCAGGCACTGCCATAAGGGTACCACCTGGCTGTGAGATGGGAACAGTTTGAAACTGGTGAAAGTACCTGGGCATATGACGTCATTGCCTGGCAAATGTCTGTCTAATACCTATATACAAGAACTGTTTGGATTTTTGAAGGCTTGATGCATGACACAGAAATTAAACATGCTACAGAAACACATTTTTAGGAGATTTCTTATCACACCAGGATCTCAATTGCAGTGGCAATTTACTCATTAAACACTCAAAAGAATGCAACCATAGAACACTGGCAGGTGCTATACAGCACACATATTGGTGTTACTTTATAATAGATCGTACTCAAAAGAGTTCCCAGAAGGGTATGTTTCATCAGGGAGGGGCGGGTAGTTGGTGGGAATGTCATAGATATTAACATGTCAATGGTTATTCAGTGAGTTTGTACATGACCAAACGCACCCATGGGATGTGTGTCCCACCTCACATCCCATCTCCATCCTATTTGTGCTCCAGTGCAAGAGCTCTGGTTTACAGCTAACAGCCCAAACTAAAAAAGTATAAATGTAAGTCTCTGAATCAATCATAACCACCAGCATTGCTTTGGTCAGCCTTCCAGGCCATTGTTTGCAAATCAGCCTCCTCCCTGCTTTTAATGGGAACATGCCTGCCATGGCTTCTTTTCCATTCAGAGGGTACATGGCCTAACAATTGAGGTTGAAAAGCACCATTTGGTGGCAGAACCAGGCTCATTTGCTAATGCCTTGTCCCCTTTTGTATTGGCAAAGACATACTAAAGACTTATGGCATGGAAGACTTCTCAGAGCAATGGCAGTGGTAATGTTTAATTCAAAGACTTGCATCTTTCACTTTTTGATTTTACTACACTCTCCCCTGTGTGCAAAGGTTATATGTGATATAATCACTGGTACAAACATCGAGGGTGACTTGATATTTTTTTTAAAGGCACTAAACAGTTTTCCTAACATATTTTAGGACTGGTGAAATTATATAAACAAACTCTAGTGCTCGAATATTTGGGGAAAGTGTTGTAAAGGGCCTTTAAAAAAATATTGAGTCACCCTCAATGTTTTTTTCCAGTGACTAGATCACTGGATACCGTGTGCAGGCAACATCACCTGTCATTTATTGTTTGATACAGTTAACCATTTTATTAAGCATGATGGGAATAACTGGTTTATTCCAACAAAAAATAAACATACTTTAAATTACAGAAATCAACTTGTGAATTTAGGTTTGAGAAAATAGTTACCTTGCAATTGAGATGTTGGGAAATGTTGGTAAAATGAACAGTGCAGTTAAAAACAAAAGCACGCAGGCTCTTGCTTGATAGTTGTAGGTAGCCTGCTTGAGCAAGTGTGCTGCCTCACTAGAGGTGTAAATGGTCCTCAATCTCCTAGTCATTTGTGCATTCATGGCTGTGGGACATAAATTACTGCCCAAGCCAAACAGACAAATCCTGTCCAGGCCTGCTGCTGTGCAGACCTTCAGGATGCTAATCGGACTGCAGTATGTTTAGAGTGAAATCCCCCTTGTGTTCCCCCTAGACCCCCTTTACAGTGGGGTTTCACACCAATGGCAAGGGCTCTGTTCTAGGGGTGCCAATGGGTGGCCGTGGCTGTGACTGGTCCCCCTGCTGGAGCCAGGCCTGTCGCAGAGGAGCCTGGTATCCAGTGGGACTCTGAGGATACCAATCAACCAGCTGGCGCGCCAGACAGGTAGGTCAACAGGGGAGTGAGAGAGAGAAAGCAGAGGAGAAAAGGAAGTTTTTGAACTCCTTTCCGGAACTTCAGGTGGTCCTGCTCAAGTTTGAGAGGGGCAGGGAGACCATTCCAGAGGGAGGCACCTCCAGAGAAGAGTGATCTACACCCTACTCGCTTGCTGGTGAAGCGTCTGGCCCTCAGGGAGTTGGAGGTTGCTGAGGGAAGGGCTCAAAAAAGGAGGTATTTTAGAAGAGAGAGGTGAATGTAGTGCAGACCCTGGCCCTAGAAAGCCTTGTGGGCGATGCAGAGGGTTTTGAACTTGATCCTTGCATCAACTGGGAATCAGTGGAGAGATTGCATCACATGTAGTAGGCTACCTCAAGCAAGTTGGTGCATTGTTTTTAATTATATAAACTCTTGTGTTATACATAACTGGTAACGAGCATGTGAAAACATACCCAACAGTTTTAAATTAGCACCTGCGGTTTGCGGAGCAGCCAATTTAGATGCATCCAATCAGGGTAACCTGACGGTACAATCCTGCATTGCTGCAGCCTGTCTGCTTCTCTGTTTCTCCCCTCACCCCCTATTGTGAATCTGTTTCTTACTGGCCATCTTACCTGCAGTTTATTTTTAGAGAATGAATGGGACATTGAGCAGCTTTGTATTACCTAAGAATCAAAAAGGATCTTAGTGCGGCCGACATTAACCCACACTGGTGTATTAGAGAAAGATTGGGCAGCTGGACACAGCTTGAACTGCACAGTTTTTAGCTGTTTCTTGTCTTCATTGCGCCTGATTGTATGTGTGGGAGGTGGAGCTTGGACACAACCATGGTGACTGTGCCATATGTCACCAGAATTATGCGGTCAACAACGTGGCGGTGGTTGTTTCAAGCACGCGCTCCTCCTCGATAGTATTTTATTGATGCAGAGTGGAGACTCCTAATCTGGGTGATCCAGTTTGATATATGCTTAGAGATATCATGAACAAAGCCCCATTTTTTAGACCTTTTTTTCTGTAACGTAGGAAAATCTGAGCCGACACGTGTTTTGACCAAGAATGTCTTTTTCAATGCTCTATAAAGTATGTAAAGATTTGTTTACAGATTGGGTGGTGCAAAAAGCACAATATGACATAGAAGTAGATCACACCAAAGTAATTATGACAATATTATACAGTAAGAATATAAAAAATACAAAAAGTAGATGAATAACAAAAAATATACCAATTGTTCCCCATGCATTTTTGTGATGGTTTTGGTGAATGCATAGGAGTAACAAATAGAGTATTTAGTAGTGAACTTGTATAGGTGAGGCTAAATGTACTTCATGGGTGATCTATAATAGCTCATCTTATCTTGCCTAAATTGTGTGATGCTATGCGTATTTCACATAAAAGAATTTTCAAAGTTGGATTTTGGGAGTTTCCTTGCTCTGTATTCTTTTGAAAAATGATCTTGATCAGTAACCTTGATCCATGTCACCAGTGAGAATGTGTACAAATTCCCTATAGAAAGAGTGTAGCTAAAAGGAGATAAGTGAACTCACTGTGATGAACCCGATGGAGTCACCACTAATTTCCAAGCAGTGACGACCTCCCATGTGGCCATGGGATGGCTGCCGCTATCTGACCCTGAGGGCGGGTGCTATGTGAGGGAGGATAACATGGAGGGAGACAACCTTTGGGAAGATGTCATGGCTTCATCGGGTGAGACATGGTATCCCCCATTTTCCCATGAAAATATCCCTCCAATATCGTATACCCTCATGGCCTATTGTTATACACCCATTCCTCCCATAAAGAATGGGGAGCTCACGCTTTCCAAATCCACCTACCATTAATCCAAGAATAATTTTCCCTTTTAGACTACAGAAAATATCTATTAAAGACTGCCAAACCATTTCCAAAACTTGGACTTCATGTCCCTAAATGACCATAGTAGTAGGACAACGAAGAAGAAGAAGAATCGAGCAATGCAGAATGTGGAAATTCCGAAGCTCAGTGAGCATTCCAGAGTTTACTCCTACACACCTGTGCCTGGGAAGTTCAAAAGGCAAGCGAAGCAAAACGTCAATGTTTGCTGCTAGCAGCAGAGAACAGCGTCTCTCCATGAGGCTGAGAATATCGAAGGGCGAGTAACGGAGTGGTGGAGCCAGGCAGCTCACCAGCGACGAAGGAGAAGTCTGCAGAGGAAAGGAGACACACTGCAGGATTGCCAGGTGCTAGTGAGGGATTCCTGGGCATTTGCATGTGATCAAGAGCAGTGCTGTCCTTACCGGTGCCCAGACCGAAGTAGATGTTGGAAGTGGAAGCCGCGAGACCCGAAGAAACCAGACACAGGCGGCCATGAGAAGGAAACAGATGGAAGTGCTTCTCAGGTTGACTGCAGGAGCATACAACGATGCAGACGAACGCCAGTGAGTCTTCCCAGAGGCCGTGGGGATCACGGGGCATGTCAGCAGGTATGCTGCAAGCAAAATAACGAACAACAAGCAAGAGAGAAAGAGGCAATGTATTTGATATTTTAAAAAGGAAAACATTGCAAATTAAGCCCATAGAAGAGGATGAATGCAAATTGTGTGAACAAAGGAGAACCTAAAACCAGAATATATATAAAGAAGATATATTTGCCAACCAAGATTGTTACCTAAGAAGTCCTGGCAGGAGAGTATGCCAGGCAACCATCACAAGAGTGTGAACCTAAGAAATCCTGGCAGGAGAGTATACCAGGCAACCATCACAAGAGTATGAACATAAGAAAACCTTGTAGGAGAGTATATCAGTTTTCATTTTGGACATTCTGACAACGGCAAATCCTTAGTTTTTGGTTAAGGTAGGGAAATTCCTTTTATAGCAGGGACAGAGAGGCATTTTCCCACCACTTCGTATTTACAATTGAAGTCTTTAACCAAAAACATGGCTACTTGTGTCCAAGCTTCATTCCTCACTCCTCACGTCCGCTTGTTAGTGACAAAACGTACATTCTTCTCATAGCATTTGTTGCTGAATAATTCCTAATGTTTATGATAATAAATGCCAAAAATAAATGGGGTTAAGGTACCCACCTACTGCCACAATATGAGTTTATGATGACTGTAAGAAACCTGAGGGTATTCTCACTCCTAAACCCTCTAGATCCTCTTCTCGGGTGGTCAGGAAAAGGCCATTGCTTTTGGATCCTGACCCTGGGGCGGAGAAGCAAGGGAGGAACACCTAGGTGGAGGGTCCTCGGAGATTGTGAGTGGGGTACCCACAGATGAGACATGGTATCCCCCTTTCCCTAAAGAAATGACCGACCTAATCCTCTCCCAACCTTTATGGGCTACTGCAAGACCTCTCCCCTCATTTCCGCACACTTAACCTTTGAAAGTACTGGGATGAGGAAGAAGTGACTGGGAGTACTGAACACTACACCTTCATTTTACCACTCTGTTACTGGTACGAAGATGATGCCTGCAGAGTATGGTGAAAGTCAGGCATGTCCCCTTAATCATGGTCAGGCAAACTTAATGAACGATCCACACCTGCAAATTGTTAAGCGGATGCAGGTGTATAAAGCGAGAGCCAGAGTACACTGCAGGGAGGAATGGGGAGGCCTGTGTGGAGGAGACCAGCAGGGGACCGGGTTTTGCAAGAGGCAGCCATGGTGGGACCTGTGGAGGAACCAGGACACTGGCCAGCAGCCCAGAGAGGGAGTCGCTGTGGCAAGGAATCAGCAGCCGAAGCTGTGAAGTACAGAGGAAAGCAGGACGCCACCCATGTCCACTTAGAGGCAGCGGAGAAAGCAGCGTGTGCAAAGCAGACCCTAGTGTGCCAGCGGGGCTCGTATGAGCTGGCCCGCCAACCTAGGAAGCAGGAAAAAAGCAGCCTGAGCCATAGAGGAACAGCACCGAGGACCGGTGAGTGTCGGAAAGAGGCATTCGACAGCCAGGGGCGTTCCTAGCGGGAAGCAACTAGGTAATGAATTACCAAAGTGAATGGAAACTTGAAATGAATCATATTGAATCCATATTGAATACAGAATTGAATAGAAACTTGAGATTAAGCATATTGAATACCGAATTTAATGGAGACTTGAAATGAAGCATACTGAATACTGAACTGAATGGAAACTTGAAAGTAACCATATTGAATATGGAATTGAGTAAAACCTTATGGGAAAAAGCAAATAACAGAGGACAACCAAGGAGAAAGTGCACATCTGAAAACAACATTTAGGAAAGAACGCAAGTTTGAAAAAGTGCCATAAAAAGGTGGGCCATGAGCAAGAACACAACCAAGTGAATTTTATGTGTAAATGCAGTGTGGCTAGACCAAAGACTGACAGGAGGTGTGTGACACGTTATGGCAGAGCCAAGAGGCTGAGCCAGATGAGTGCAAATACTGCACATAAAGCCAACGGGCCCACCAAGGAATGTAACTCTGTACACAGGGACAAGTCTAGCAGAACCTGCGTGGGCTGAGGAGCTGATGGATCCTGGTTGTGCGACCTGAGATGTGTGGACCGTGTGGTCTGACAACTGAGCCTAGACTAGTGAATGTTGAACTTGGAGATCTAAAGACATTTTGAAATAAACTAAGGAGAAGCACTGCAAGTGAACTGGTGAGGCAATCCAGAAACAGGATCAGGCTGACCTTGATTTGTGTTAAACCTTTTGAAAGACTTAAAAAAGTACAAGTGACTGAGCTAAAGTCTTGGGGAAGGGAACCCTGACTCTTGAGGGACTGCAAGTATTGTCTTGAGAATGAAGCATTGAGATCCTTTTCTTTTGAACTGTGTTGCTTGAAACTTGGGGAAGGGAAACCTGAGGATTGTGTGGAACTGTTACCTTGAAAATAAGAAAGGTAATTCTGAAACCTTTGTGGAACTTTCTTGAATGTGGGGAAGGGGAGCTGAAAAGGAAGCTAAGAGCTGGAATAAGCTCAGAACTTTGAGTTGATCGCCATTATTTTGATTATTGAAATCCCAACACATTGTTTAGCTTTAGTTGTGAGGGCAAGCATAGGTTTTGGACACAGACAGACTTTTAAGTTGAACTCTTTGACTCATACTTTCCTTAGTTTTGTTGAGGGTGGGAAATCGCACCTTAGCATTGGGCAAGTTAGGCATTCTACCATCATGACATTTAAGTTAATATATATCTTTTATTTGAACTTTAAGTCTGTTTTCTGTATCTTTCTTCATTATGCCTTCACACAACCTAATAACCAAATAAATAAAAGCCCTAAGGCTGTGTATGTTAAAGTCAAAACCTAGCAAGCTGAACTGAAACTTAAAAGGGGCCTGGCTAAGAAAAGGATCCCCCAAACCCCTTACCTTAAAGTAAATACAAAGATGGGATTGGTCTGGGCATCCAGTGTTGGAGATTACACCTCCAGTATCTAAATCTGACTTAGCACGCAGTAGCGTGTGACGTCACTAGCTAAGGTGTGACCATTCAAGTCCTGCGACTGCTGTGCAGTATTATGTATATTTCCCATAAATATTTGCGTCTTACAAAAGAGGAGACATACTGATGCATTAATCCCTTTTGCGAGCAATAATTAAACTATATGGTAATCATACTTGAAACTATAGCAGTCTGTTGGCAATGTAGATATATATTCTCCATGCATTGTAAATGTACGTCATACACTGCTATTCAAAATTGATTATGTGAATTCTCACTAAAGGAGAAGTAATTAAAACATCTGCGAGGTTAGCCAGAATAATATGGCCAGTACTAATAGTGGAGTCTGTCTGATACAAAAGGGGTACCTGGTATATATCTTTGGTCCTCCAGGTGAGTATACACAATAAAGCAAAGTAGTGGACCAATAGATTAAGGATGACAGGCTATCAAATGGGTTATCAACTCTTAACAATACATTGTGTTTATTTCATATATCAAAAATATACAATTTAACCATACTAAAAGGGCTCAACAAAACATTTCCCATCATTCACAATTCATTCATAACTCATGTATACCATCTTCATACTATCAAATATTCATCATATGGGTTTATCAGTGTTCCCGTAACAAAGTGAAAATGATGTCTTTAAACTCAGAACTCCTGACTTTTTAGATGTAGCCCTCTGTGTTTTAACAGGGGTTGTATGTGTGTCGACACGTGTTTCTGTTGCAGTCCAAACATGGGCTTGAAAAACCTTGCCCCAATGTTCTAGTCAAACTTTATCAGGACAGAGTGCAACAGTCCAATGTGTGTTGCCTCTTGATTGAATATGGTGAGCCTCTAAATCTCTGCTGGTTTTCAGGGGACGGTGGCTTGATGCTGGGAGAATTCCCTAATATGTGTGCTTTGGCATTGTCCACCAACGAAATTCTTTTGCTCACTTTTAGACTTAGCTAAAAAACGCATATACATTCTGCGTAGGTTGAGTTCTCCCACAAATCTGATGTGTTACGTGTCTTCAAGTCGATGGTGCACCTACTGGTGCATCGCTAGGAGCAATTTAGGACCTTGACTTCCCAAACCACTCAATTTCTCCCTGATTCTAATCCTGAGCTCTCTGATTGTACTTCCAATATATAGTTTATTGCTCACACCTATCATAATGTACACAACAAATTTAGTTCTGCAATTGATCAAATCATTAATAGTGATGGTCCTGTTGTCTTTTGTTTTAAGTTCATTCATTTATCCTTTGCATATTGGCACATAGTGCATGTTCCACATTTCTAGAACCCTTTTCTGTCCCTTCTTTTCCACCATTCTGTTTCTTCAGTGGTTGGCTCCCTATGCATAAACGATGGGCAAAGTCTGTTTTTAAGGGTCAGTGCTTTTGTGTATGTGATGCTAGGTGTATTGGCCATAGTTTGCCTAAGGTCTGGGTCCATTTGGAGCACATGTCAATGCTTGGCAAGGATCCTATACACTTGTTTTCTGTCACTATAAATTGGGTAATCATCCTGACTTTGTTGTTTTCAGTATATTCAGTTTTTTTGCTTAGGCAGGAGCAAGTTCTGTCTAGTTTTCTGCTCTGATTTCTTCTGTGCTTTAATGAAAGACGTGGAATTGTATCCCTGTGCCTGAAATCTTTGGTTAAGTAGTTGATATTCCTGTTGTAAGCAATGGTTCTCACTGCATTTGTGACGTGCTCTGATATATTCTACAATCAGGATGTTGCTTAATGTGTGCCTATGTTGACAGCTGGTAGCCAGTAAGATGGTGTTAACCTCAGTAGGTCTTGGTTTGTGTCCATTCTGAATATAAATTGAAAGGTCCAAAACATCTATTTCTATGGCACTTCCTGTGAACGTGAATTGTAACCCGAAATCATTATAGTTCATAGCTGCTACATAATTCTGCAATTGTTCCAATGTGCCGTTCCATAACAACAAGCTATTATTTATGAAATGATGCCAAGATACAATATGTTATGTAAATATATTGTTTTTAAATGCTACTGTTTCCATGAAGTGGCCTATAAAGAGGTTGGCAGGAGATGGAGCAAATTAAGCTCCCATAGCTACCCTTTAATCTGTTTAAAATGGGTATCATTGAAAATAAAAACATTCTGTTTTAGGGTAAAGTTCAACAATTCTTTTTTCATTTCCACATGCAGTCCTTTAGAGCTTAATCATGGGCGATTGATATGGACAAGGCTTTGACATCTAAAGTAACTAAAAGGTAGTCCTGATTTCAGGTTGTTTCCTCCAGAATCATGAGAACATGTGTTGAATTTCTGATCTAGGCTGGTAGCTCCAATACTTTCGTTTTAAGGATGGTATCAATGTATTCGGACATATTGCTGTTATCCAGCCTATTGCACTGACTATAGGCCTTACTTCCGGAAGCTTATCAAAGGTTTTGTGTACTTTTGGAAGAAAGTAGATGACTGGAATAGTTGGATGCTCGATAATGAGGCTGAGGATGATCAACTGTCCCTTTTTTCTGTATCATTTATTAACGAGATCTTTTGTGTGGCATTTAAATTCCAACATGGGATCCCCTGTTAATGTTTCTTAACACCCTGCTCTTTGTAGATGTAATGTGCCCATGTGAACGTAGACCGCTCTGTTAAGAATCACTCTGTTACCTCCTTTATCGACCTCCTTGATAATTATACTCTCATCACTGGAGAGATTTCTAAGAGCTTGCTGTTCCTGCATGAAATTACTGATCCTCATGTCGGGGGGGAAATTCTCCCGGGGTCGGCTGGGCCGTCCGCGGACCTCTGGGCAGGGAGGCCCCAACTCCTCCCGCGTATCCCAAAAATGAGTATGAGACACACACAAGAAGCAAGGTGGTTCTGCTGTTTATTGAACAACGGCAGGGATGGGTCTAGGATCGTACGCGTCCGTCCTGACTCTCAAAATTCATGGGGCTCGCAGGCCCTTTTTGCCTCAGTATGACGCGCTAATTGCGTCACCTGGGAAAGTTAGCAAAAAGACCTATTGCCACTCTGGATTGGGTCCTCGAGTGGTAGGGTTAGTATAGCATGCATATAGGGAACGTTGTTAGTGGTTAAGGGTCAGTCAGGTGGTATACTTGGGTTGTCCCTTCTATTAGATACATAATAATTGTTACACCAAGACCCCTGATGATTGGCTAATGTTAATGGCGTCAGTGATGAGTGCCCCATGTTCTGATTGGTCCACTCACGAGCCCCCCAGCCTGGGACCATCGTTGTTCCCAGCTTGCGGTGTACCTGTCATTTGTAACAATATGTAACTATGTGTTTGTGCAGACAATGCGTGGATTTGCTCATATGCCTGAGAGCAGACCATTCCCATCACTGTAGGTGTCCATTGAGTGATTTGATTGTTGCGGCCTGTGTCTCAAACGTGGGACCCAGGCGACTTCTCCCTCCTGGGGCTGGCACTCTGTCATGTTCGGCTTGGTCACGTGAGGAGAGACTGTGATTGAGGCAGAATTCTGCACATTTAATGTTGTATTTTCCACTGTGTGTCTGGCTTAGTTGGCAGGTGTGACCTTGGCTTTGGCTTGTGGCGTGCGAGTTGCAACATTGCCCCCTTGGCTCTCAGCTCTCGCTGGGCTCATTCTGCAGGGTCAGCAATTATACTCTTGCTCGTTCAATGTTCGTGGAGGCTCTTGCTTGCGGCCTACTTGGGCCTGGTACATAGGTGGGGATGTTCAATGTACGGCACTTTAAGTTACGGTATCATATTGCTTCATATCCAGTATCATGTCTTCATTGCATTTCTCATCACAATGCATGGGTTAGGAGAAGCGTCAGCAAGCATTTTAGACGAGTGCTTTGTGCGTCTTGCGTTTCTGCATTTTGAAAAACCTATGTGAAAAATAATAAAGATGCGCGTCAGTGGGTGTGTCCGTCACCTACGTCATAGCACTGAATATGTTCTTCGTGTGGATTGGTGTGGGAGTGTCCAGTGTTCATGGTTGCACGGGTGTTCTGACCGTTGGCTAGGTCATCATGGCATCTCTAACGATGTGTTTATTTACTGTTGGATGGTTCAGCCGAGTTCATCCATGCCGCAGGTGTCGGCTTAAGCAGGGCAGGCTGGTGGGCAGGCTGGTGGGCACATCCGTATGTTCCTGTACCAGGGTAGTTGGTCGTCTGGTAAATAGGCAAATTCCTCTTGTGGCGGGTGTCTGGGCCGCGATCCTCTAGGCCAGGGGCGCGAGGGGATTGGGGGGAGTCTTTTGTCCCATTCTCCCACTTCAGTCCCCCCTCTGGTCGACTTGTCGACCACAAACATATCTTTTTCCTTATCTCCTCTTACTCTCCACATTTTGTTACTCCTCCCAGGTGTCCATAGTGGTTGACATGATCTTCAAATGACCAATACATATACACACAGCTTCCTCCAGGTGTGCAGTATACCCATTTCCCGATGTAGCTCCTCGGGTTTCTTGGGTTTTCGAGCTTCACGGATGGCGGATCCATGTGGTTGGTGATGATTTGTTTGCGTAGTTTTTCTCTTTCTTTTATTATTGTGTCTGTGTGCTGGCCATCATCAGTCGGCATCAAGGGGTGCATACCAACCATTTCGATCATTTCGTCTGCAGTGCGTGCTTTCCGGGCTTTCCAAAACCTTATTATGATCAGTGCAGCTCCAGCCAGTATTATACACCCAACTATAATCTTCAGTCCGTCCGACAGCCACGATGGCATCCATGACCATAACATTGAAAACCAGCTGTCATCCTTCTTCACTCCTTTACTTTCTTCCATCATTTTGGAGTGCATCTGGGCCAGTTGTGATACTGCTTCGGTGAGTGTACCATTGTCAGCATCGTTAGCAGGAATAAATGAGCAGCATGATTGTCCTATCTTTGCGCAAACTCCTCCTTCCATTGCTGTAAGGGGATCTAATACGTATCTGTTCTGTAGTGCTACCATCCTCACTGCTTGCAGGTCCTCTTTTATTGCGTTGAATCCATTTACTGTAGAATTGATTGTCATCATCAGCTCCCACCGTGTTATCTGGAGCCATTTTGCGTTTGCGTAAGCTTGTAGTCCCGGATGTATTATTGACGAGAAAAACATTGCTGCTCTGCTGAATAGTCTGTGTTCTGGTGGGATTGAAGTGAGTGCTGTTTCCGATCTTCCCCATAGGTAATTTCCTGTCAGAGGTTCTCCTTGTCTCTTCTTTCTATTCAGGACATTGTTGTTGTTGTTGTTTTCGTTCTCTGACCCCTTCTGAGGTTGTACAGATCTCTTCTTACTCTTGTTTCCTTCATCCATTTTGGGGAAGTTCGCTATGTTAACATGTTTCTGGGGCACCACTAGTGATGGTACATTAATGTGTACCATTGTGCATATACCGTTCCACAGAGGGGGCAGTGTGTGGTATGCCTTGTTTCCGCAGGCCCAGTAGTGGTCCATTAATACTGCTGTTCCTGCTCCCCCCTCAGGTAACTCTATCACGCTGGCACAGTTGGTGTTGTATCCCACGTCCACTTCTCCTCTATGTTGGTAGCATATCTTAGGTGCAGACAGCGGCAGTATGCTCATTGGGTCTTCATCCTTCTCCATCCACGTCAGCATGGGTACGTACTTGCCCCAAATCGTCCAACATCTGTTATTGTGTTCATCAATAGTGGTAATATTTTCTCGTGTTACCATGTTGCTGCCAGCCACTCCTATGTCCCATTTGTTGTCCATGTACGCCTTCCCTGTTATTGTTACCAGTGGTCTTTCCCAACATCCTTGTGTACCAGGAACTTCAGTGGCATACCAGTCACATGGTAGGTATTGTAGCGTTACTTTCTTCGTTTCTCCCTTTTCAGGACCACTTGTCATGTATCTAAATGCTTCAGCATGCAAACTGCTCTTGTGGTAACTCAAATAAGTCTTGAGGAAGTTGTTTTCGTATGGATATGTGTCTTGCGTTTTCCACACCAGTCTCACCACCGTCCCTTGAAATCGCCCTCTCGTTTGGAATAGTGCCAGGTATATTATACATCGTGCTGTCTTTTCATCTATTTCTGTGGCAACGAATGTTCGAGAAGCGCTCATGGCGTATGGGATCAATGAGCAGACGCAGCAGCTGTCTTCTGTTGTCTGCTTACCTATTTGGGTCATGTGTTGGTACCACATGTTGTTCGAGGCGTGTGCTGAATCTGTTATGTAATTATCAATGCCTTTATTATCTGAGTATGTGCTGCGTTTAACTCTATTTCCCTTATGTGGAGACTTGCTAGTACCACCTGACGTAACACCTGTTGCAGCCGTGGGTGGAGGTACATTAGGTTTGGTGCAGCCAAAATATTTATAGCGTAACTTTTCTGCCATACAGAGGCAGCCAAAAAACCAGTGATCATCAAAACCCCTATCATCTTTTTTACAAAAGCTAGTCTCACCAGCATTTTGCTCTTACCTTGCTGCAGTCCGGCAGCTTATTCTTGCGATGTTAAAGTTGCCCGCCTGAAAATTCTCAAGAAGCTTGTTATTATTGTTAGTTGTTGTTGTCAAGCCCTCCCTATCAAGTAGTCGTTCAGTGCCCAGGCGAAGAGCTGTTCCCACGCCAGTCTAAGCGATCTGTCTCTTAGGGCAGGTAAGTGCTGGTGAAGATGGGGCATTGATTGTTCTATGGCCAAGATAAATGTGTCGTAGTAAACACGTATCCTCCTTCTTTTTAGGTACTTTGGCCTTTTTATGTAATATACAAATTGGTGTGATAGGGCTTCAGGTTAATTATCGTCTGAGGGTAGCATCTACTCCTGGGCAATGTACGCTGTTAATTATCTATTTTCTTAGCAATACAATAATACAAGGTACCTGCATGTGCGAGAAAAATGTTTACATGTGTATATGTGCAAAAAACAATGTCCTTCAATTGGGTGGTGGCCGTAGTGGGTAGGGGGTTTGTGGGCAGAGGGTTTGGGGCTCAACTGCCGGAAGTCTCTTTACTCTTTGATCGTGTGACCATGGGGTGGGCGGTATGCAAATTACCAGTTTCTATTTCAGTATTTGTCTCTGGGGGTTCTGGGGGGTGGCAGGGTATGGAGACACTGTGGTCGTCAGCTGTGGTAGACGTCTCTTTCTCTGTAGGTGACGCTATCGCTGTTCTTCCAATGGCCCTGTCGGTTTCGCTAGGGCGGGTCTGGAGTTTGCAGATATTCACGTCGTGTAGGTGATTCCAAGCACGCTTATCCTGCAACTTTACTGCTCTCGTAGATACCTCCTCTACCAGGTGGGTGCCAGTGAAGCGTGGGCTGTTCCACTTTCTATTGAAATTGCGGAGTAGCACGTGGTCACCTTTAGCAATTTTGCACAGTTTTTCCTTTTCCAATTCTTTATCCGCGTCTTCTTGTTGATCACTCTTAGACCTGCCCCGCGTGCGCTCGAGCTGTTGAGACACAAACACTACACTAGTAATCAAAGAAGACACATATTGGTACATTTCATCACCAAGAACAGTTGCAGTGTTTTCATGGTCTGTGAATGCTCTTGATGTTGGTGTTAGAGGAAGGCGCATTTGACGTCCGGTCACCACCTCGTGAGGAGTGAGGTGGTGGTCGGAGCCTGGTCTATTCCTTAGCTCAAATAGAGCCAGTGGAAGGCAATACAACCAACTCTTCTTCGTCGTTTGCTGTATCTTTGCAGTTGCCTCCTTCAATAGGCCATTCAGGCGTTCGCATACACCGTTGGCCTGCGGGTGATATGCACACGCAAATTTATGCTTGATGTTCAATAAGGATGTGATGTGAAAATTTCATTAGCGAAATGCGGGTCGTTATCCGACCGCAGTACCTCGCACACTCCCCACCTGGGGAAAACCTCCCTCACTAGAAATTTAGGTGCTGTGAATGCATCTGGATGTGAGCAGGGTCCTGCCTCAATCCACCTGGAGAATGGGCATACCACTACAATCATATACCTATTTCCTTGACATACGTTGATCATATCAAAGTAATCAAAATGGATGTGCAGGAAGAGTCCCTCTGGCCGAGGTATAGTACCTTTTATCACTTGCAGCGTGTGACCGGCCGTAAACTGTTGACATGTTAGACAATTGCTGATAAAATTTGTCACATGGGAATTTAACTCTGGGCAGAACCAATCTTCCCTAATTCGTGCTGCAATAACTTCCTTGCCTGTATGAGCTGGGTGGTGGAGCTGACGCAGGGCGGTGTTCAATAGTGACAATGGCATTACCATCTTTCCAGTGTTACCTTGACGCCATAGTGTGTCAGTTGGTGACATTGTACATCCTCTTTTTACCCATATTTCTTTTTCTGCCATTGGTGCAGCCGCTTGTAACTCCATTATTTGTGTGGCTGGGAGATGAGTGTACCCTTCGCTCATCAACATCTCTTTAGCTATCCCCCTCCCTCTCCCTCTCCCTGACTCTGGGGGATTCCATATCTCACCGAAATATGCAGCATACTTTGCATGTGCGTCTGCTGCTGCATTTCCTTTTGAGATATGATCTTCTCCGTTAGTGTGTGCGAGACATTTGACCAAAGCTAGTTCTTGGGGATCATTTATTACTTCAATTAACTCAGCCAATAAGAGAGCATGTTGCACTGGGGTGCCGTCAGCTCTCCTAAACCTTCTTCTCCTCCATTTTGTCAATCCTGAGTGTACAGTAGACGTGACATATGCGCTATCAGAATATATAGTAACTCTCTTGTCAAAGCTTTCCTTCAATGCCAAGATCAGTGCAACCAATTCTGCTGCTTGAGCAGAGTAATGGTGTCGTAATTGTACACATTTCACTGCCACACACACCAATTCCTCTGTCATTTTTACAACCGCTGCCCCAGTTCTCCTTATCCCATCACTCTGGTCTATTGTTGATGACCCATCAATGAACAAGAGCTCTCCTCCATTCAGCGCATCCTCTTCAACTTTTCTAGTACATGAGTACATTTCAGTAGTCTGCGTACAATCATGTGCATAGTCGCCTTCCTCAATAACTTCTGCTATAAACCTTGCAGGATTAACTGTGCTGCATCTAACAATTGATAATTCTGGTCTAGATAAGATGATCTCATAACCTGACGCCCTCTGCGTGGTTAGTGTGGATTTAGGCTTGTTCAATATTGCAAATAGTGCATGTTCCACAAATAGTGTGGTTGGGCACCCCATTGTAATAGATGATGATTTCTCTACCGCGAAGGCAGCTGCGGCGAGACCTTGTTCGCAAGGGAAATGACCTAACATAACAGGATCCAAGTGACCTCTGTAAAATGCTACTGGTTTGTATCCCATGCTTGTTTTTTGAGCCAACACTGCTTTCATTACTGCTGAGTCGCAATGTGAAAATATAAAGAATTGTCGTTCATAATCTGGGGTGGCCAGTACCGGAGCAGTTGATATTGCTTCTTTCAGTTCATCAAAGTCCTCTTTCATTTCCATTGTCCACCCCAATTTTTTCTCCCCTTTGTTAGCTTCTCTTAATGCTTCAAGTAGGGGTCCTATGTATGAGCTGTACTCAAATACCCATGCTCTACAGTAGTTGCACAATCCCAGGAACTGCTGCAGCTCCCTCTCCGTTTGTGGCAATGGCGTTTTTGATATAGCCTGTGCTCTTTGTGGTGCAATCTTTCTTCCGTGTTGGGATATTAGCTGACCAATCTATAATACCTGTTCCTGACAGTACTGTAACTATTCTTTGTCTACCTTGTAACCCTTTTCAGCTAATATTGTCAGCATCTTCAATGAGTCCTCCCTGCATCTTTTTTCGCTTGTGCTGCAAATTATTATATTGTCAACATACTGCAACACTGTGCTTTCCAATTCAATGTTTCCCAAGTCCATCTGTATTACTCTGTTGAAAATTGAGGGTGACTCGCAGTACCCTTGTGGCAATCTGGTGTGCTTCCATTTTGTGTTTCTGTATGTGAAGCTTGTCAGATCTTGTGAATCTGGATGCAGGGGTATTGAAAAAAAAGCATTTTTGAGGTCAATCACTGTAAATCGTGATGCCTCTGCTGGAATTCCACACAATATTGTGGCTGGGTTTGCTGCTATGGGGTATTCATCTTCCACTATGTTGTTCAAGGGCCTGTGGTCCTGGATGAAACGCCAAGACCCTCCTTTAGCCTTGCGCACTGGATAGACGGCTGTGTTACATGGTGATTCTGATGGTACCAATATGCCATTATTTATAAGGGCCATTATTGTTTCATATATGCCCTCATCTGCCTCTTTTGATAGGGGGTATTGTTTCACTCTAGGGAGTATTGCACCTTTTTTCAATTTTATTCTTACTCCCCCTATACTTTTTATACACCCCACGTCATAGGGACTAGTCGTCCATAATGATGTTGGGACTTTTGCCATATCCTTCTCAAAAAAGGGAACTGGGGTGGATGTGGGTGCTTCAAGTGCCATTGCTATTTTCTGTGCCACTTGTTTGTATGTCACTCTTAGCCATATATCTACACTCATCATAAATACCATTTCACCCTCTTCCTTTTCTTCTGAAAAGAGCTCCTCGTCTGACACCTGGGTGAGCCTGCATCCCTCAGCTAGGGCTATCACTGCCCTCCATGCTCTTCCTTCCCTGTCTTGGGCATGTACTGCGATATAATCAGCAGTCGCTATAATGCTTTCCATGCTCACTGAAATCACTTTTCCTTCTGGCTCATTGGCGGGTGTTTCTGGTCTAAACAAATAGGCTGTCGGCCTCCTCCAGATCTTTCCTTCTATTCCTGGCATCCATGCGAATGCCATGTCTGTTCCGTACTGGAATAGTTCCCCATCTACTGGCTCAGCCCTAATCACTGTCTGTCCACAATATGCTTGCATAATTTGCCGTGCAGTGAGCATGTTTATTCCAGGAGTGCAACAAATTATGCCGTCCTCCATGAAGGAGATTGTCATATTCAACCTGCTCATTATGTCTCTCCCGAGTATGTTTACTGGTGAGTCTCTTGAATATAAAAGCGGGACTGACATGTCATAGTCCCCTATCGATAAGGGGATGTTATCAGTAAAGGGAACCAACCCCCTAGCACCAGAGAATCCTTGGGTGTTCATGGCCTCGCCTGACATCTTAAATTTACCTTCCCTTATGCAAGACCGGGTTGCCCCGGTGTCGACAAGGAATGATAACTTTTTGTCACCTATCGTTACCTCTATGCGTGGTTCCTCCGCACTATTAGGTGTTACCGACAGGATGGGACACACCAAGGCCGTCTGTGGGCTGTCCTATTGTGGGTATAATGATTGACCACTTCCTGTGTAAGGGTTGTGTCCCAGGACCGTCACCCTTCCCAGCTGTGTTTGCTGTAGCTGTGTATTGGTAGAGGTTACTTTATGGTCTTGAATTTGAGCGTGTTGCTGTACTTGCTACACTTGAGGTTGTTGCGTTATCGCTACCTGTTGTTGTGGTAGTGAATATGTCTGTGGCTGTTGTTGTGTTACTAGTTGTTGCTGCACATTTCCTGGCTGCAGCGCCTGCTGTTGTTGGTGGCCCTGTTGTTCCCTTGTAAGCCCTTGTTGTCCCTGTTCTCCCCATGCTGGTGTGCCGGGTCTCATTCTACACGTGCGTGACATGTGTCCCAATAATCCACAAATCCAACATACCAGTGGTTCCCTCGTCTGCCATGGGAAACTCCCTGAATTGTCCTGGTATACTGGTTGCCCAGTGGGGTAGAAACTTCTGAATCCTCCCTCTTGCTGTTGTGTGTTGTAGCCATATGCCCTCCCCCTCATCATTCCTCCCCTTCCCCTGTTATAATTATAATATCCAGCTCCTGGTGTTGAGTATCCTCCTCCCATGTTAGTCATGTATGGTGGGGGCGGCTGTTGTGCTACAATCTGTGGTGATTGTATTTGGGAGGGATCTTGTGCAGCCACTACTTGTGTGGGGTTTTGGGTCATTGTTGTAGGTGTAGTTATTAGTGCATCTTCCATCGTGTATTTAGTAAGTTTTTTCTGCACCAATTTAGCCTCTTCCGCTTTTCTATCCTCTTCCTTTTGTTTCATCTTTTCTTGCCATGTCCTACAATGATGTACTATCGTCAGTTGTATTTCTGGCCATGCTTTTGCTTCCATCCCCACTACTTTCTTCAATTGTTTCTGCACTGCTTCTGGGAGCCCTTGTATTAGTATATGATAGAATATTGCTGGTGTTTTGTCCCATTGTTCTCTAGTTTCCATACGCCACTTCTCTTGAATTTCCTGGATATAATCAACAGGATCTTCGTTCTCACGCATCTTGCGTGATGTAATCGCTCCTATGTCTGATGTGTCTGGGTATTGTACCCTCAGCGCTTGCCATAATGCATGTCTGCAGTTTGCGAATGGTGCCCCGTCGTGTGATGTGTTTGTTATTGTGACCCCGGGAAAGCCTGCTCTCTTCCAGATGTCATCTGCCGCATCCCCCAATATTGATATTAGGAGGCCCTTTACAGCTCCTACTGCCAGTTTCTGTCCTGCGGTGTGTTTTTCCATTTCATATATCCATTTTCCCGCACCTCCACTTAATGATGGGAGCCTGCACTTTATATTTGCTTTGTCTGCATGCTTCCAAGGGACGTATTGTGGTCTAACCCCTCCCCTTTCCAAAAGTGGCATTAGGTTGTGACCTGTCTGACCCCCTGGGTTCCCCAGAGTCGAGTCCGTGTACCCCTCCTCTTCTTCCGTGTCGTCTACATCGTCTGTTGTGTCCATATTTCCCTTGCTCATAACTGTTTCTCCTCCATCTCTTCCCCTTCTTTTATCATTTCCTTTATTTAATGTGGGCGTGTGTATTCGTTCTTCTTGCCTGCGTCCAGGGAGGTCTCTAAGCCTGCCTGCATAGGGTGTGAGTTTGCGTGGGGCGGGTGCGGGTGTAGGTGGGCATGTTGTACGGGATGAGTGTGGGGTGGTGGAGCATGTTGGACGGGATGATGAGGGTGTAGTTGCACGTGTCTGCCTTCCTGCCATTCCTTGCTCTTCCCCCTCAATTCCCCCCAGTTCTTCCTTTCTTCTGCAGGCCCATGGTGATTCCCTGTTTGTCCGGGTGATGTACAATTTGTCTAAGCTTTCCCTTTCCCTATTTCTTCCTTCCTTCTTCATTCCTTCTTCTTCCTCACTACAAAAGTCATCCAGGCGCGACAACCCCCAATCTGTCTTTTTCCCCCTAATCGTCACTGTTTTTAAGTCTATTAAATCCGTTCCTCCCGTTTCTTCTTTACCAATTGCTCCCCTTTGTGCTGATGTTGTTGCTACTTCTGTGTCTCTGCGTACATATCTCCTTACTTCACTCTCCCCTCTCCTATCTTCTCTTTCCCCTTCTCTTTTCTCCGCTATCTCTCTACCAGTTTCCTCTCTTTTCTTTATTAATTCCTCCATTACTTCACTACTCATCTTTTCCAATATCCTTTCCTCTTCTCTCTTCCTTTCCCATCTCTCTCTTTCCCGCTCTAATATGCTCTCTATCATCCTCCCTTCTTCGTATTTTTTGATCGTTTCTGATAGTATTCTCCTCTTCCATATTTCCATTTCTTTTTCTTTCTCTTCTTGTCACACAGTGCTGCTCTGGATACCCTTTCTGCTACTGCCTTTACCCTTCCAGCTTCTTTCTTTTGCTCCTCAGTTCGTTCCCTCATTTTTTCCAACTCGTTCTTACTTTCTTTCCTTTCCCGTGCTCTCTCTCTTTCCTCCCTCTCAAGCTGCTTGATCAGGGCATTTTGCTCATCCCTTAATTCTGCTAATCGTTCCTCCAAAATCTCTTCCTTTTGTCGTGACAGCTCTTCCTCCTTTCTTTTTCCCCCCTCCCCTTTCATCTCGCTCTTTCTCTCATTATCCTCGTCCATTTTCCTTACTACCTCCTTCTCTTCTCCTGTTAATGCACCTCATAATTTTAATAATACCTGCGCAGCTACCCACTCATCATGTCCTATTGCTGCGATTTGTTCTTCGCTAGTCCTCCCCTCCCCTGCGGGCATCTTCGTATAAGTTGACCCCGCCGTACTTGTCTGCTCCCCTCCCGTGTGGCCACCTTTAGCTGTATATGGTGGCGGGCTGTATGCCGGGTTCGAGTACCCCTCAGCCGCCCTTAATTGTTCTCTCACTATTTCTCGTAGTTCCGTTAAAGGATATAACCCCCCTTCCTCTTTTTTCACTACCTTCGCTAGGGGCATGTCTTCGCTCTGTTCCCTTTTTATTTCTTTTTCGTTTATGTTGTTACTCTTTTCTCCTCCCTCTTGTCCGTTCCCTGTGTTCTGTGTGCCTTCACTCTCTTTTTCCCCATTCTCTTCTTCCTCCTTAATCTTCTTCTCTTCCTTTGTTTCCCCCACAGTGAACATTCCGTTTGGTCCTGGTCGGGACCCCTGGAACATTCTCCATAAGTTAAACACCTCCACGTGGAGTGTCAACTTCTTCCCCTTGTATGTGTTATGCAGATGAGTTAATAGTGAGTGTTGGGTATATGGATCGAAACTGCCATTAGGCGGCCATGGTGTCATCATTTTGTTGTCCGTCCCCTGTGTCCATTCTATGCTGTATTCGATCAGTTTCTCCCTATGGGGTGACAGTGTTTTACATATATGCTGTAGCGGGGTAGTGAGGGTGTTCCCCCACCCTCCCGATCCTGTCCCGTATGACATAGTAGCACTTCAATTGTTATCCTTCCTCTATATGGTAGAGGTTATCTTGCTAATAGTGTACGCTATACAATTTCAGATCTTTACCTGGCCCCGTAATTTTAGGGACTTGCGATTGTCCGCTAAAACAAAATAGTAAAATATAGCATTTGCATTTGTATATTCTTTTCTCTCTTTTCTTCCTTCACCGAACACCGTTACGGCCCCCTACGGCCGAGGCGCACGTAGCCTCCTGCGGCTGCATGCCATGTGTGACGTTCTTATACAGCCGTCCCACTTTATTTTATCCCTCCTCCTCTTTCTTCATTTGTCGTGGCCGGCGTTCTCCGTGCGCGGCCACGTCCCCCTCTTCACCTTACCCCGATCTACTTGTTACTGTTTATCTTCTTCTCCACTCCCTTACCATTATTCTCTTCCCCACCACTCTCCAAAAAATGCCTTGTGTTCGAGATATCCTATGAAAGCCCTACTGGTGACGTCACCGACCTCTTCCAAAACTACCGGTAAGTTCTTTACATGTTTTTTAAAAGTTTGAAATAAGTTTGCAATCTATCCCCGTTAACCCCACAGCTGTCCTCTTGTCACGCCTGGAACAAGGTAATCAACAATATAATCAGACTACGCCCCTCGCCAGGAGGGCTTAACCAGCCAATTATCTTCCGTATTAGGCAACCAGCTAGCTACCGCCTACAGGGAAACCTCATCTATCTATCGAGTTTTCTGCTCGAACAATAGGGATCCTCATCTACTCATTGATCAATAATCACCAATTCATAGGAAACCGCACACACACACACCCTTACAGGTGGTCGCGACCTAGGCCAATCAGTGTCTACGAGCGGCCGCACGTCATATTTCCGTGCTCCGCCCCCTCCTCCTTCGTAACGTAGCGGACTGCTCTCGCACTTGTCCAGCTACCATTCACTTCACCGTCAACACTAATTTATCAAAACTTCGCCGCGCACCTGTGTAAAACCTCCCACCTCCTGTATTCTATTCCTCCCCCCTCCCTCACAATTTCACATTGCTTGTTGGGTGTAGCATACTCACCAAGTTCTCTTGATGCGGGGCCGCTCGACTGCGTGCACCCCTCCAAGCGGCTCGCCACCTCCCCTCGTCTGGACCATGTCTGGACACTCGCCAACCGCGGGCGGGATACTTCTCAATCGGCTCCCGAAGGCCAATATCCGGATTGCGCTGTCCGGTCTTCTCGCAGTTCCGCGATGGTCCTGTAGTCCTCAAAAGGGGGCAGCGGCAGAGGGGGCCGCGCCGCCAGGCCTCCTCGCAACGAGAGCACTTGGAAAAATAAAAAGCAGATTTTAAACAGATCTCAGCGGTGCCTCCAACTTGTCGGGGGGAAATTCTCCCGGGGTCGGCTGGGCCGTCTGCGGACCACCGGGCAGGGAGGCCCCAACTCCTCCCGCGTATCCCAAAAATGAGTATGAGACACATACAAGAAGCAAGGTGGTTCTGCTGTTTATTGAACAACGGCAGGGATGGGTCTAGGATCGTACGCGTCCGTCCTGACTCTCGAAATTCGTGGGGCTCGCAGGCCCTTTTTGCCTCAGTATGACGCGCTACTTGCATCACTTGGGAAAGTTAGCAAAAAAACCTATTGCCACTCTGGATTGGGTCCTCGAGTGGTAGGGTTAGTGTAGCATACGTATAGGGAACGTTGTTAGTGGTTAAGGGTCAGTCAGGTGGTATACTTGAGTTGTCCCTTCTATTAGATACATAAAAATTGTTACACGAAGACCCTGATGATTGGCTAATGTTAACGGCATCAGTGATGAGTGCCCCATGTTCTGATTGGTCCACTCACGAGCCCCCCAGCCTGGGACCATCGTTGTTCCCAGCTCGCGGTGTACCTGTCATTTGCAACAATATGTAACTATGTGTTTGTGCAGACAATGCGTGGATTTGCTCATATGCCTGAGAGCAGACCATTCCCTTCGCTGTAGTTGTCCATTGAGTGATTTGATTGTTGCGGCCTGTGTCTCAAACGTGGGACCCAGGCGACTTCTCTCTCCTGGGGCTGGCACTCTGTCAGGTTCGGGTTGGTCACGTGAGGAGAGTCCGTGATTGAGGCAGAATTCTGCACATTTAATGTATTTTCCACTGTGTGTCTGGCTTAGTTGGCAGGTGTGACCGTGGCTTCGGCTTGTGGCATGCGAGTTGCAACGTTGCCCCCTTGGCTGTCAGCTCATGCTGGGCTCATTCTGCAGGGTCAGCAATTATACTCTTGCTCGTTCAATGTTCGTGGAGGCTCTTGCTTGCGGCCTACTTGGGACTGGTACATAGGTGGGGATGTTCAATGTACGGCACTTTAAGTTACGGTATCATATTGCTTCATATCCATTATCATGTCTTCATTGCATTTCTCATCACAATGCATGGGTTAGGAGAAGCGTCAGCAAGCATTTTAGACGAGTGCTTTGTGCGTCTTGCGTTTCTGCATTTTGAAAAACCTATGTGAAAAATAATAAAGATGCGCGTCAGTGGGTGTGTCCGTCACCTACGTCATAGCACTGAATATGTTCTTCGTGCAGATTGGTGTGGGAGTGTCCAGTGTGCATGGTTGCACGGGTGTTCTGACCATTGGCTAGGTCGTCATGGCATCTCTAACGATGTGTTTATTTACTGTTGGATGGTTCAGTCGAGTTCATCCATGCCGCAGGTGTCGGCTTGAGCAGGGCAGGCTGGTGGGCACCTCTGTATGTTCCTGTACCAGGGTATTTGGTCGTTTGGTAAATAGGCAAATTCCTCTCTTGGCGGGTGTCTTCGCCGCGATCCTCTAGGCCAGGGACGCAAGGGGATTGGGGGGAGTCTTTTGTCCCATTCTCCCACTTCACTCATTTTGCCTCTAAATGCTAAGTTATCAATATAAGTGCTCTGAGAAGGACTCTAATAAGTGCTTTACAGTTCGCAGTTTGCGGTGAGTGGTTATTGGCAGTAGTGGTTGCTTGACATGTCTGTTTGAATATGTTGTCGTTGTAACACTGAAATCAGTGAATACGGCCAACAAAGGTAACACAGGAAATAAAAAACATTACTTCTTGCTAGCAAATAAACAAGGCATAGCTCCCGCAGTGGTGGTGGAGGATGGGGGCATGGCTGGTATTAATGGTGCGGAAAATGTTACCTTTACAGGTATGAGCAAACCAATAGTGCCAGCTGGTGTCAGGAAAATTACTAATTATTTTCCTGGACCACATAATGGTAACAGTAATGAAGCAGATAAGGGAGCTATGATTGAGGCAAGAGGGCTGCAGGATAAAGTGTATGTGTCAACAGTCATCGACAACAATAATTCTCTTCTCAATCTATGCTAATCACTAAAATCTGAGGTACAGCAACTCGCCGAAGAAAGCAATGAGACAGAACACAGCATTGGGTGCACCACAATTCAAGAACCAAGGGGAGAATTAATGATGATGGGTGCCCCCCACACCTGGTTCCCCGAGATTGACGGTTTGGTGGAAGACTCTCCCGCTGATTCTTTTGGATCAAAAGGGCATGGCACTAATATATCTATAAGGAGTGGAGCTACCACCCTGCGGATGTATACGAATTGTTCGAACTACAATTGTTCGAATCACAATTGACCTTTGCACAATTGACCGAATTGTGAAGGTCAATTGTTACATATCTGCGGGGGAAACCCCGGGCAACTCCCCATTATATATATATATATATATATATATATATATATATATATATACGGTCAATTGTGCAAAAGTCAATTCGGACCCTTGACTTTCGATCAATTGGGTCATTCGAACAATTGTGTTCGAACAATTTGGGTAATACCCCACCCTGCAGCATGAAGCATCTAACTCGCTCTAAAAATACTTTTGAAATTGCCCAACTCAATATGGAGGGAATCCCAACCGCATGCAAAAACATTGGGTCTGTTGTGCTCAGAAGTATTAGTGCAGGCTCGACGCTTGTAGCACAAGCCAAGCTCTCCAACATTCGGAGCACGGATGTTAGTGGTGGTGAGGGAAGGACTAAAGGTATAACTGTGGTGAATTTGGAGAGTGGTAGACATATTCCCTTGGAATCCACCATTGTGGAACCATTGCATGAGTTGGATAACGTAAATTCACTTGTGGAGATCTCTACTGACTCTATTTTGTGAAGGCAGACGCACTGTAAAATGCAGAAAAAAACGTGAAGCTAAAAAACTGGACAAACATCGAGGTAATTCAGTGCCACCGTTAGTAAATTGGTCAAAAGAGCTGAAAAATGAAGTTGCCGGACTGAAAAAAGCCCACAAGAAGGCGTCTAACAGACTTGAAACCGGCGACCCATAAAGGTGGCAATATGACGTCCAGGTTGTTAAACTGTGAACAAAAAGCAGAGGTGGCAAAGTTGTGGTTTCCCACAGGGGTCGAACAGTTTCCTCGCCTAAAATGTACTCTGGCACTCTACAACAGTTGATCCATTGCACATGTCTGTATTAGATTTATCATTGGATCCTGTGGAGGGTGAGTCTGGAAAGGGTAAGACCTAGGATAGGGATGAGAAGACAACATCCTTTTTTAGTAACAAAAGAGCACTTGTCACCTATGGCTTTTACTATTTCTAGATTGACGAACGATGATAATCCGCCGATAAATCGCAAGTGTGTTCTGCAATTGTTAAAAAATCTTTTGCCCTTAAGGGTGCTAGAGAGCTCAGATTTTGACTTTTTTGAGCAGTCGGAGGGATATGGCACAGAAGTAACAAAGGTGCACTGTATGAGCTCAGAAATATTTTCTCTGATTAATTGAAATGGGGCTACGACATCGAGTAACCGGTGAGCCTGAAATGGCCAAATGAAAAGGTAAGCAATGTAGCCATTTGAATAACGAGGAAAAGTACAGGCTAGAAAAGCCCAGAAATAAGAAAGGTGAAGATGATATTGGTGAGGAATCTGGCATAAAAACGCATTGGTAATGGTTGCTGTTCTTCCTTCCGACTCCGGTTCAACGATCCTGAAAATAGGCTCACTGTGAAATCTTGGAATACACAAGGGTTTTCAGATCTGCTGGCAAGTGAAGGCTCTAAATCTCTGTGTTGCTTTGCAGATGTAGAGTTATTCCAGGAAACATGGTTAACTAAGTAGGTGATTTTTGATGGGTTCTCTAGGTTTAGCTGTTTGGCTGTTCAAGGAAAAAATGGTTGCCCGAGTGGTGGTCTTTTGACTCTTTGTTACACGGTGTGTGAGAAATTGTATATGAGAATGAGAATGTGCTATTTGTTATGAATGAAAATATCGATGGACTGGAAATATTAATAGTGAACGTGTATGAACCTCCAGGATTTACTAATATGAAGCTTACAGAATGCAATTTATGAAACACTCAATGAGGGCAATGTGGTGTCGATGGACAGCCAAGAGCAAGTCCCCGACCTCGGAAGGTTGTCCGGCAGGGCAGCTATGGGGAAGCCCCCGGCGACATAAGCGCTACCCACACCACTTCCAGCAAACAAAGGTCCAACCGAGACTCGACGCGCACGTCGAGTTCTCGGAAAGAGGCACGTAGAGAACGGTCCACCTAGTCAGTGTCCTCTGTGCTTTCACGTACGAGATCGCCTCATTACACCAGGCAACCCTCCACTGTTGCTAAGAGTGCCTCGCTCCCCTTAGTGACTGAGGTTCGGTCGTCGGAGGACGACACCGACCTCTACCCCCAGGCCTCACTCCAGGAGTCAGCGTCTGCAGGCAGCGCGAAGGCTGCTACCGAATCCCTTACATTCTCCAGAGACAGGGACTCTACCCCCGAGGCATCGAAAAGCTCTGATAGGGCCCAAAAATCGGGGAAACACTCTTCCACCCACGGGGAGGGGGAAAACAACAAAGTAAGCAGTCCCAGCCTACTTCCTCGCCTAAACTACATTCTACTCCACCTAAACAGACGGACAAGTCTCAGTCCCTTGTCCCTAAGGCCCCTGTTCAGGCCAGTAGGTCTAGTCAGGACAAATCTCAGTCTGTTGTCCCTAAGACCCCTGTTCAAACCAGTAGGTCTAGTCAGGATAAAACAGGGAAAGCACTCCAGGAAAGTGTTATTCCCAGTTCAAGGGAATGGTCCAGTGATGACATAGACAGAGTAATGTCAAGGAAGTCATCATTGGCAAATTTCTATGCCAAAAACCTGCAACACTTTCTTTCTTATACCCCAGAAGGGTCAACTCCCTCAGGCTCTAAGGATCCAATACCCCCAAGTAAGAAGTCCCGCGGTGAAGCACCAACTCAGTCTTCAGACCCCTTCTATATACAGCCCTATTCTCAATATCAGGAAGATCCATCCTTTGGTGAGGATCCAGACGTGGGCATGTTCGAAGAACAAACTGGGACAGGCTATTATGGGGATGATGAGGACCAAGAGGAGGAGGAGGAGGAGGATGACCCAGATACATACAGGGTAGATTCCCCGGTAGAGAAAGAGCCCACGGTTACCGACTCCCCTGTCGACAACCACCCTCTCCTGAATGAGGTCCTGTCTAGAGCGGCACAGCACTTCCACATCGACACCCAAGGTGCTCAGGAAGAGAGGCACTTTGCAGAGGAATTGGTGGGAGAAAAGAGACCTGTTGCTCAGGCCATCCCTATCCTTAAGTCAATACAAAGGAGGATAGACCCTTCCCTTGTTAACCCCAATCTCACTAGGGCAGTAAACCCCAGAATTGAAAAGCTTTTCAGGGCAGCCCATTCTGACCCACTGTACATAAGGGGACATCTCAAACCAGACTCCCTGGTTGTTACAAACACCCGTAAGAGGGCGGGAACACCCTTGTCATCGTCCGAAGCTCCCCCTGACAAGGAGAGCAAGAAGATTTATGGCTTGGGCAGGAAAGTAGCCTCCACTTCTGCCTACCAGGCAAGGATTGCCAACTCCACCACCCTACTGGCTAGTTACAACTGCCGCCAGTGGGAAGAAGTCGCGGCTCTCATAGACTCTGCCCCAGAACCCTTAAAAAGCCAATTGGCACGAGTTTCGGCGAGGGGAGAGCCGTGTCAGGTTGCATTTTAAAATCAACCTTTGATGCCGCGGATAACGCCGACAGATTAATTGCTGAAAGCACGGTCATCAATAGGCATGCTTGGCTACGGCAGTCTGGTTTCAAGGCCGAGACCCAAGCATCATTGATAGATAAGCCGGTGGAGCCGGATCTATTGTTTGGAAAGGCGGTCGAGGACGCGCTGAAGAATGCCAAGGACGAGTACGAGACACTCAAGTCCCTAGGGCAACTAACCAACAAACCCACTAACCAGAGAGGGAATGGCAATTTTCATCGGCCTCGCGGACAAAACTCCCAAAGAGGCTCAAACTATTCCCAAGGCCAGGGTACTACATGGAACACTAACCAGCAGTCTGCACAGAGTTATGGTAGGGGTAACAAAAGAGGTTGTGGTAGGGGTAGAGGCAGTCCCAATAAAGGAGGGGGCACGCCTCCACCAAAACAGTGACGCTCCGTTCAGGGTCCCTTCTCATGCATCCCCAGTAGGGGGACGCATTTCCATCTTCACCCAAACTTGGGAAGGGATCACATCAGACAGATGGGTGCTGTCCACAGTGTCCGCAGGATACTGCATAGAACTCCTAGAGCGTCCCCGAAACCACCCTCCATGACAAAGAATACACTCCTTAGACCACCAGAAGATCCTACTCGAAGAGATCGAAAATCTTCTCACAAAGGACGCAATAGAACTCGTCCCGGGGCACCAGGTAAACAAGGGTATTTATTCAACTTACTTCCTTGTGGCAAAAAAAGATTTGACAATGTGCCCAGTATTGGACTTACGGCCTGCAAACAAGTATATCAAGCCCCAAAAATTTCGCATGACTACTCTCCAAGAGGTAATTCCCCTCCTAAAAAAGGGGGACTACATGGCAACATTGGATATTAAAGATGCCTATTTTCA
This sequence comes from Ambystoma mexicanum, assembly GCF_040938575.1. NCBI lineage: Eukaryota > Metazoa > Chordata > Amphibia > Caudata > Ambystomatidae > Ambystoma > Ambystoma mexicanum. Next base: position 177,138,125 of record NC_090927.1, on the reverse strand, counting down.
TATTTCCATGTTCCCAGCGCACAGAAAATATCTGTGCTTCAAGGTGGACAGTCAGCACTACCAGTTCAAGGTACTGCCCTTCGGGATAGCCTCGGCTCCAAGGGTATTCACCAAGGTACTGGCGGTGGCGACGGCACACCTACGCAGGGAGGCAATCCCAGTGTACCCTTATCTGGACGACTGGCTCATCACGAGGAAGACCCCAGTAATTTGCAGGACAAACATTCAAAGAACTATCAACCTCCTCTTCGAATTGGGCTTCTCCATAAACGAGAAAAAATCAAGTCTGGTGCCTAGCACCTCCAAGCAGTTCCTAGGAGCTGTTCTAAATACTCAAGAGGGTTTGGCTTTTCCTTCAGAGGAAAGAATTCGGAATATACTACTGCAAATTCCGCAATATCAAACCGGTCGCCAGATAACAGTACGCAAAGCAATGTGTTTGCTGGGCATGATGGCGTCATGTATTTACCTGGTCCCCCATGTGCGCCTGCGCATGCGTCCCATGCAAGAATTTCTGGCGAAACTGTGGTCTCAGGCAAGTGGTCAGTGGGACGATCTAGTGGTCGTTTCGCCAACACTTGTACAAAGCCTCCACTGGTGGACAAGAGACAATCTATCCAAGGGGAACCCTTTTAAGATCCCGAGATACAGGCGGTAGTCACTACGGACGCATGCCTGACAGGATGGGGAGCTCACCATCTCCACCACACAGCTCAGGGTCTCTGGTCTCACACAGTGGCCAAGAATCACATCAACCAGCTAGAGCTTCTGGCAGTTTTCAGAGCACTTCAAGTGTTCGAGCCCCACCTACTGAACCTGTCGGTGCAGATCCGGACGGACAGCACGACAGCCATGTTCTATCTGAACAAGCAAGGAGGGACTCGTTCGCCAAATCTGTCCAGACTCTCCCAGAAAATTTGGATATGGGCACTCAGACGGAACATCTTTCTGTCATCTCAGCATGTTCCAGGGGATCTCAATTCTCTAGCGGATGCTTTGAGCAGAGATCCCCTTCCAGAGGAACACGAATGGTGTCTACACAGAGAAATCGTAGAAGATCTCTTCTCTCAGTGGGGTTTCCCCACTATAGACCTATTCGCCACAAGCGAAAACAGACAGTGCCCAGGATTCGCATCCAGGTTCCCCCAACCAGACTCCCTGGGGAACGCCCTGTGGGTGAACTGGTCAGGGATGTTTGCGTACGCTTTTCCACCAACTCCTCTCATCAGGAAGGTGGTGAACAAGATGAACAGAGAGTCGATGACGCTCGTCCTAGTTGCTCCCATGTGGGCGAGACAACTGTGGTTTCCACACCTACGCACACTTTCGGTGTTCGATCCCATCAAACTCCCAGGCTGGTACAATCTTTTGTCCCAGCACCAAGGTCAGAAGGTGCATCCTCTACCCAACTCCATGAACCTAGCAGCATGGCTCCTGAGGTCATAGAGTTTGGACATCTCAATTTACCACAGAGATGTATGGACATCCTAAAAGAGTCTAGGAAACCGAACACGAGGCATTGCTACTTCGACAAATGGAAGAGATTTGTTATCTGGTGCCAGAATAATCAAATCAACCCAGTTGATTGCACTCCTTCCACAATCGTGACATACATGCTCCACCTGCTGGACGCAGGTTTGCTTTTCAACTCACTAAAGGTACACCTGGCAGCACTGTCAGCGTACACCACCTCACATAGCAAGGTGTCGTGGTGGAAGGTACCCGTGGTTAAAGCCTTCATGGAGGGAGTAAAGAGACTTCATCCCCCTATATCTAACCCACCACCAGGATGGGACCTGAACGTGGTGCTATCTAAACTCACGGGCCCCCCATTCGAGCCAATGCATAAGACAAGTCTCAAACACCTGACCTATAAGACTGCCTTCTTAGTAGCCATTACATCCATAAGAAGGGTCAGTGAAATTCAGGCTCTGTCAGTGCAGGATCCTTTCTTCACTATTCATAAGGATAAGCTGGTTTTACGGACACACCCTAGGTTCTCACCTAAGTTTATTTCTAAATTCCATGTAAACCAGTCCATCGAGCTTCCGGCTTTCTTCCAAAACCCACAAAGCTCGGCTGAGGTTAAACTACACAAAACAAGACCAGACCGCTTAGGAAAACAGATCAACTGTTTGTCTCCGTAGCCACAGGCAAAGAGGGAGAGCAAGTCTCTAAGGGTGCCATCTCCAAGTGGATTGTCAACTGTATCCAGTTGTGTTACTCTCTTTCTGAGAAAACTTTGCCTTTTACGCCCAGAGCCCACTTGACAAGAGGCATTGGGGCCACTCTGGCTTTCATTGCAAATGTTCGCCTTGACACCATTTGCAAAGCAGCTACTTGGAGCTCTATTCACACTTTTACTCAGCACTACTGCATTGACACCCATTCCAAGACAGATACTCAAGTGGGACAAGCGGTTCTAAGACATTTATTTTCTCATGACCCTTCTCAAATCCCACCTCCTTCTAACACTGCTCGCTAATCTATGCACAGCATGTGATCTAAGCAGATTCCACAAGCCTCAGAAGGGATACATTACTCACCGTAATCGTATTTCTGATGCTTGTATCTGCTTAGATTCACATGCGACCCACCCTTCCTCCCCTCTGAGAGAAGACGCATGGATGCTTGTAGTCTTATCTTATCTATCTTCTATCTGCGTGGATCATCTGTACTCAGGCTACTCCTCATGCTACCTCATGTCAGAAAAAATACAATCTGAGGGTCCTAGATGCGTGAAGGATCATGGGCACAGTGGACGTCACACTAGGGATAGTATTACTGGCACGTCCTGTGTCGACGCCCATTTTTGAGTTTTGAAAAACAAACTTTAATACTCTGCAGCTTCCACTAGATGTCCGCCTAAGCACAGCATGTGAATCTAAGCAGATACAAGCATCAGAAATACGATTACGGTGAGTAATGTATCCCATATATATATATATATATATTCAGTGAAAACACTTTGTTAAAGGGACGTTATGGTTAAGTTGCGCTACTAAAAACCTATGAAATTCAGTGAAAAAAACTTTGTTAAAGGGACGTTATGGTTCAAAGTAAAACCGAAAACCCCCTGAAATTCGGCAGTTATGGTAAGATAAGCAACCATAACTCGCGCCACTGTGCACTGCTAACACTAACACCCAGGACATCAAAGATGACATCACAAATGTCATTGATGAAATCACTGATGACATCACATGTCTGGCTCCCCCTTTTTTTCCTTTACTGACATATCTAGGCCACATGGTTTTGCTCAGTAACAGTCAAGGGGCCTCATTACGACCCTGGCGCTAAGGGATTACCGGTACCATTACCGGTAATCCCTTAGCGCCTGATTACAATGTCCCTTTGCGGGTTCCCACCTTAACGGCTGGTTTTACCAGCCGTTAAGGATTGGACCCACAAAGGGACCTTGGTGCTAATTACGGTAACTTCACAGTACGCAAAACTCTAATAAGAAAGCAGTTATCATTTCACTATTCAACATGGCAAGATTATGAATATTACACCTTCATCATGTATGTTGCACACACTGCCTATATTTCTGCATAAGTAACTTAGTATACTGGATAGAACTTCATAATAGAATGCTCTTTATATCAATGCATTGCTTAATGCACTAATTAGCTCATGATATTTATCCCAATGATCCTTGACAGTTTTTGGTCAGCATTACAAGAATCCCTTGTACAGAGTTTTCATGAAAAGGAAATGCACATGTGATGTCATCAGTGATGTCATCAATGACAGTTGTGATGTCATCTTTGATGTCCTGGGTGTTAGTGTTAGCAGTGCACGGTGGTGCGAGTTATGGTTGCTTATCTTACCATAACTACCGAATTTCAGGGGATTTTTGGTTTTACTTTGAACCATAATGTCCCTTTAACAAAGTTTTTTTCACTGAATTTCATACGTTTTTAGTAGCGCAACTTAACCATAACGTCCCTTTAACAAAGTTTTTTCACTGAATTTCATAGGTTTTTAGTAGCACAACTTAATCATAACGTCCCTTTAACAAAGTTTTTTCACTGAATTTCATAGGTTTTTCGTAGCACAACTTAACCATAGCGTCCCTTTAACAAAGTTTTTCACTGAATTTCATAGGTTTTTAGTAGCACAACTTAACCATAATATCCCTGACTTCATATACATGTAACATAGAAAATACTGAACCCCCACGTATTGATTCTGATGTCCGCAAACTACCGCCATGTCCACGGATATATCGAGAGCCTGAGCGTGGTGAATGTAAATTTAAATAGTGTGCCCGATTTCCCCTTTGAAGTTGGCTCTGAAAAGTGACACCTGTTATTTTGTATTTTTATTCTTGTTTTTTTCTTACTTTACTCCTAAAATCTTCACATAACCTTCTCCAAAGCAACCCTTACATTCCAAAATAGAAAGGCATTTCCCTTAAAAGATAAAGAGATGCCATCTTCTTTAAAATGAACAGTATTACTGGCATCAATATTCTCATTATTACAGAAGAACATACCAGCTCTAAGCATGAAGACACACATACCTCGGTTGATGACACACCTAGCAATGTTTTGCTGAGGACAAAAAACGGAACTATTGTCCCATATTGCCCTAGGTAGTAATCCAGAAAAAATTACTTTCGCATTTGGAAGGATCTTCATTATGGCTTGAACCAAGCGTTCCAAATCAGCCAACAAAGTAGGGGCACTGACGTTGCCCAAATGGAAAGCACCATAGTGCAAAACTATTACATGTGGACTGTTCATCGTGGCCATATCCTCACAAACTTGTACAATTCCCTGTACATTGCAATCAGGCCCAGTGCTCCACACCACCTCCACTCCTTTTACGTCAAAGTTCTTTTCAACATGCCTGCATCGAGCGTACTGTTGTAAACCATGCACAAACATATCTCCAAGCACCAATACCCTGACTTTCTCTACTTCTGCCATCTTTACCACAGACAGTCTCTTTCAACACAAATCCACAACCTCGACATCTGATTGGCTAATCCGTACAGTCTTCTTTCCATGTTGGATTTGCTGGAAAACCCCGGATATAGCACGCCCTGTCCACGGACAGCCGCAGTGTCTGCGGACCGCGTAACTCTTCGACATCCCTTCTACCATTTCCACTTTACTCTCTGTGCCATTCCCTCATTGCATACAGCTAAGCAGTCACACAATACGAAGAACGTCCTCAGAACACCCCCATTTTGTTTATTTTCGAACATTTCAGGACAATTATCATTTCATTATTCTACATATTATCATTACAAATATTATACTTTCATCTTGTACGCTGCACACAATGTTATGTTTCTCCATTAGTAGCTCAGTATACTAGATAGAACCCCATAATACAATGCTATTTATATCAATGCATCGTTCAAAGCACTAATTACGGTATGATATTTATTGCCATGATCCTTGACACTTTTTTCGCAACATTATAATAAAAACCCCTAGTACACAAATTTCATGAAAAGTAAATGCACATGTGATGTCATCAGTGATGTCATCAATGACATTTGCGATGTCATCTTTGATGTCCTGGGTGTTAGTCTTAGCAGTGCACCGTGGTGGCGCGAGTTATGGTTGCTTAGCTTACCATAACTGGCGAATTTCAGGGGTTTTTCGGCTTTACTTGGAACCATAACGTCCCTTAAGCAAACGTTTTTTATTAGCACGCAAACAATATGCAAATATGTAGTGTAAACAGCAAGTTCTCACAGATGGCTTTACACAGAATGTTGCAAAGTGAGCATTTATGCTCGTTCACAGTGAAGGTCAGCTGCTTCCATTTTTTTCGCGCAGCCCGGAGCCGCCCACGACTCCCAGTATAAGGTTCTATTTTTTTTTTACCTTGACAGGCAGAGATTGTGCTGAAAGACTTCTTTTGAAGAAGTGTAGCAAAAACGTAAGACATGATAAAGATGGAATTTCTGAAACTAAACCACTTTTGTGTATTATATCACTTTGAGAAAGATCGTTGGCACACGCGGAGTCGTATTTTGGGACTGCACTACACTTGGACAATGGAAAATGCAATTATAATGTAAGTAACCCTTTAGATTATTTTATACCGGAATATAATAACAATAGCGTGGCATTAAAGCCCGGTCAAGTTGTACTTGTTCGTTCAATGTGGCATAATGTTTTCTACCGTGCACTATCACCGCCGAATTAATCCCCTGTCGTTAAGAGGGCTCTGAAAAAGGCAGACGACACAGGGTGGGTTAATAGAAATAATTTAACCGGTCTGTAGCCGGTCAAGCGCTCTACTCGCTGTGCCACTTCACTGTAGCCGGTCAAGTGGCACAGCGAATAGAGCGCTAACGCAGGTTCGAATCCCGGTACGGCCAAACTCAGCCTTTCATCCTTCCGTGGTCGATAAATGAGCACCACACACCGTGGGTAATAATAAGCAGCGCTGAGATACCTGACGGTTCTTAGCGATATATAAATGCGAAAATATTTTTATTTTATTATTAACATACTCCGTTGCACTATCTTCGCTAGCAAATAGTTTCACGCCCTAATAAATAAAATGAATATTTTTAATAAAGATCGGCTGGTGAGACTAATTTATGTTTTTTAAAACAGGTATGTTGCCCCATTTTGCCAATGTCACGATTTTCAGACTCCAGCGGATGGATTTTTCAACTGCCAGGTGCAGCTCCATGTAAGCAACTTCATGACCCTCACCATTTTATGGGACAATCGCCAAGGACCAATATGCCCTTATGCAGTACTAGCGGCTAGAAGCAACATACCAACCATTATGGTGGTCTAATGCCTCGTTGTTGGAGCAACCTTCCGATTATCAGTGCGACCATTTACTGCTTTTATCATAAACCAACAGCCTATCTACCGCAAAGGAACAGCGCGTGGCTCAAAATAAACTTTTGCTGACCGACAGCAGAGACAATGGCAAATCGCTGAATATTCACTAAACATTTAATGTGAAATAAATGTACTTTACCAAATGTACAATCCTGCTGTTTACTTTTAAACCACAGTTTCATATTCCGAATTGTGGCGCACTGTGTTCTAAGCTGATCTAACACCATCTTTACCGCAAAGGAACATCGCGTGGCTCAACATGAACTTTTGCAGATCGACAACAAAGACAAATGCAAATCGCTGAATATTCTCTAAACATTTGATGTCAAATAAATGTACTTTACAAAATTTACAATCTTGCTGTTTGCTTTTAAATCACAGTTTCATATTCCGAATTGTGGCGCGCTGTGTTGTGACATAATGTGTGTTGTCTTCCGGGTTCTGTGTAAAGTCGCGTAGGACTGGAGACGACTGGGCGCATTTGATGACGCACCCTGTAACGTCACGGAGAGAGGCGGGGAATATGAATGCTTTCATTATGTCAGGCTTAGGGGTGGGAGATATGATTTAGTGTCGCAAAAGCAAGTCAGCCAGGTCAATAGCGCCAGTCATAGGATTATCACATAATGTCGGCGCACACCAGCCTGATTTATCGTTTCTTTAGTGGAAAAAAAGTCGGGTGAGGCCCATAGGAAATTGTACTATCAGCGGACAAAAGGAGTGTTCTTAGAACACATTCAACTTGACAGATTACAATATGGACAGCGTCCTCAGGACACCCCCAGTTTGTGTATTTACGAACATTTAAATACACCGCGAGTGTTTTTAGCTCAATTGTACCTTCCTTGCGAACAAAAAGTACACATACTCCGTCCTCTGAACACCCCACCATTTAGTTTATTTACAAAATGTCAGAACAGCCGTATTCTCCGCGGACAAATTGAACACAACAAAAGCGTATAGCACATAAAAAAACAAAACATTGAACCTATCTCATACTCCCCCGCCCTCCGTAAACACTCTTACACACCAACACACTCCACTAAATACAATTTTGAATCCAAGTTTCACCGCGCTGTCCGCGATCGACGGCGAATACAAGATGGCGGGCGCCACAGAAAATCTGACGCGCTACACGCCCCACGACGTCCAAACAGCGAACACGTCGCATGTCCGCGGACATGACGCAAGCCCATGGGCCATTTGGGGTGCTGTCCACAGAGCGAACAGGGAAGTCCGTCCGCAAAGCGAACACAGATATCACTAATTTTTTTGCCTTACATTTTGGTCATTTTTAAAAAACTACTGGACGGATTTACACTAAATTTGCAAAAGTACGCTTTCGGGACCAAGCCGCCGCTCCTGCCGCAAATTTGGTGTAAATCCTTCCAGAGGTTCAGGCTGTAGCCGTGCGCAAAGTTTTTTCCCATTATGTCTATGGGAAAAAACAAAAGTTTTGGGACCCCCCCTATAACTTTGTCCCCCCTGGACCAAACCTCTCCAAACTTTGCAGAAAAATTCAGAGTGGGCCATATACGTTTTTTGCAAAGTTTGTTGAGGATTCGTCCAGAGGGAGCGAAGTTATAAGCCACCCAAAAACCAAAAAGTGCTCTTCCTATGGAAACACCAACTTAACCATAACTACATGGACGCTACCACGTCCATGTAATATATATATATATATATGGCTCTTGAAGAACTGGATAAGAAAGAAACCGAACTCAATAAGGTTCCCAGCACAGAGGAGGGCAAGCAATTGCGCATAAAAATCAATGAGGCTTTGATTGCATACAAAGAGGATATCAAACAGCGAAAACATCGCAAGTTCTTAAGGGACAAACTAGACTACGAGACAGGAAGGATATTTACCTTTGCCAAACGTTTTGACTCTCTACGGAAAAATCCCATCACTAAGCCTGTATCTGCTGTGTCTGGCGATCTTGGCATCATTTCATCTGAATCAGATGTTTCAGCTTCCGAAAACGAAGAGCCAGCTGTTAAGCTGAATTTTTTAGACGAGATGCAGCTATTATGCCAAGACGGGAAAAATCAAAAACGTGGCAGAGGTCAAGGCAAGCCAAGAGGAAGAGGAAAAGGACAGAAATTGCGAAAAGGACTCGCCGAGGCCGGCGTGGGAAACGGCTCAGGCTTAAATCAGGAGAGCAGATCAATGCAGTCTGGAGCCACAAAATAACTATTGACACCATGAAGCTCTGCCAAATTATGAATTTGTCCTCTCATTTACTTACCAAGCCTCAATCCTCGGTCCTTTCTCTCGGTCTCAACTTTTGCCCCACCAAGGCTTTTGACTACGTGCAGGCACGTCTTGACTTAGACACATTTTTTCACAAGATAAAACTCAAGAAATTCTTCAGCATAAATCCCACGATCACCAAGCCCTCTGTGCCTCGTACTGGCCGCACCGACCTCCTTATTTCGGTCATGGATCTAGCTTGTCTGGAAGACACCCAGTTTGATTCCACTAATGTTGATTTTTCGGACTTTGACATCAACCCCAACTGGGACATACACACCAAGCTCAAGAACAAATCCAAATTCAATCCACAGTTTCCCGTGGGTGGGTGTATTGAGGCGCTCTATGATTTATGTGTCAGTGATCTAAGAAAATTACGGACAAGAACTGACAGTGCGAAATACAATCTCACTGCCTCACAACTACAGGCCATAGGCGAATTACAAAATCTGCCCAATATTGTCATCAAGCAGGCCGACAAGGGGTCTAATATAGTGATTCAAGATAGAATCCACTATGTTTCGGAGGCCAATCGCCAACTCAAGGACCGACTGTGTTATGCTAAACGATCCAAAAATCCTTTTTTTTGATATACAGTCGGAACTAATTAATCTTTGTACCAAATGGACTGATAATGGCCTCATTGAAGAGGATCTAGTTAAATTCCTCATTCCTTCCTGTCATACCGTACCTACTATCTATTTCCTACCCAAAACACATAAATCTCTCACTCACCCATCTTGGAGGCCCATTGTCACGATATGGGGTTCCCTCCTTGAGCATTTGGCACAATTTATTGATGAGACTTTGTTTCCTTTTGTTTCAGTTTTGCTGTCTTATTTGCAGGACACCAAGGATTTATTGCAACATAGCACTGATACTCCTTGGGAGGAGGGTTTCCTTCTGGCTACCCTCAATGTTGTATCCCTTTATACATCTATGGACCATCAAGTGGGAATGGGAGCCTGCAAATATTTCTTGGAGACACGTTCATTGAATTATCATGGCCATAGCTCCATGATTTTGGAGATGTTGTTCTTTTGTCTTACGAATAATGTCTTTCTGTTCGATGGTGCCTTTTATCAGCAAGTCAGGGGAACTTCTATGGGCAGTACTTTTGTCCATCGTATGCCAATCTGACGATGGGGTGGTGGGAGGCTACCTTTCTACATGATCTACTTGCGTCCAGTTTTCTTACCCAAATTGTCGCTTGGTGGCGTTACATCGACGATTTATTTGTAATTTGGAAGGGTACCGAAATTGATTGGCTACAGTTTGTGAAAAGTATCAATACTAATGTGGCGAATTTATGATTTACAGAATGCCACAGTACCACTGAGATTATTTATCTTGATGTGGTGGTAACTCTAGATAGATCTGGCTTTCACACAGTACTGCACAAAAAACCATCCAATACCGGTTTACCTCTGCATGCCACCAGTTGTCATCCTGTGTCATGTAAAAGAAGTATTCCTTATGGCGAATTCATCCGTTACCGCAGGAATTGTACCGATTTGGCATCGTTTGATTACTACTGTGGCCTAGCGGCCACCGATTTCTTACAACAAGGCTATACCAAAAGAACCATCGAAATGGCCTACACCAAAGCCCGTGGACTTTGTAGAGATAAACTATTGTATGGCGCTAAATCAGACAAGGCTAAAACAGATGATGAACCTAGACTTATTGTCTCCTTTGATAATGCTTCTAACAATGTTCGCAGGATTATTGAAGGACATTGGCGTGTTTTGATCCTGGACAAAGATCTATGCCCCTTACTCTCTAAATGTCCCACCATTACGTATAAAAGAGTACCATCGCTCAAAGACGAGCTAGTTTCCAGCTTTCTGCCACCCATTGAAGCCCTTCCTTTCCAATTGGGTGGCGGTCTACCCCATTGGCTTTACCAAATGTACTAAATGTAAAGCATGTGCTCATGCCACTCCCTGAAAATCTTCTTTACATCCGGTAACCAAATGTAATCAAATCATTAATTATTCCATCAATTGTGACACTGTTTTCGTCGTCTATGTCCCCTCGTGTTCCTGCATGAAGTGGTACGTTAGGAGCACTACATATAAGCTCAAACTAAGGATCCTCCAGCATCTTAGGGCGATTGAAAATGATCCCGCGTACCCTATGGCCAAACACTTCTGGCAGGAACATGAGAACGACTTAAATTTGCTTACGTTTTTTGCTGTGGCACACATTCCTATTCATCCTAGGGGTGGAGACCGTGTTTTAAAATTAAGACAATTGGAAACTCGATTTATCCTGGACTTTGATACTAAGTTTCCCAATGGACATAATCTCGATGAGGAGCTCTACACGTTTTTGGGCACTTAAGCTGAGTTGATTTGTTTAACTTCTGCTATGTTCTTTCTTGCATTTATGCATCTTGATCTCTTTTTGGTTTAGGTGTTTTCCGTTGGCAATTCTTTTTCTCTCCATATGTTGATCCTTGGCCTGTTTGTCTTATTTTACACCTTATTTAATTGGTGTTGTTGTATTTGTGTTTTAGACTTATCTCTGTCTAATATTTTTAGCTGCTGTAGCACGACTGTATGGAACCAGAGCTTTTTATTGTTCTTTCCTATTATTTTCTTGTAGTCCTTCTGCCCTATTACTTTTTGTAGTTTAGTTCTGCCTGCCTTTCTACGCTGTTCTATAGTTGCCCCTTTTTGATTTATACACTTGTACTAATAGCTGCTGCAATCTTCCCTCTACATTTCTTATCCCTTGTTTCCCCAGCCCATGTTAGAATTATGACCATGGGTATTCTTTATATCCCCCTTTCCTTTTGGCTAGCCATGGACCGTGTGATTTCATATGTGTCAATGCCGCCATTTTGGCTTTGCTCGTTTGCACACTTCGAGGTTGCTATATAAAAAATGTTTATGATGGTGATACTTTGCAATTTTGCAATTTTAGATTCTGTCATTCTGGCCCGGCATATTTGCACACTATTATGCTGTTATGCACTTGCACTTTATTCCATCCTTTACTGGGGCCAGAATGTTGTTTCCTGGTAAAAGGACATTATGGTTAAGTTGCTCTACTAAACACCTTTTGCCTTTACTGCAAAAACGACCCTAAAGCAACATTATGGTTAAAGTGCCCTACTAAAAACCTATGACATTCAATGGAAAAACGTTGCTACAGGGACGTTATGGTTACAAGTAAAACCTAAAACCCCCAGAAATTGGCAATTTATGGTAAGCTAAGCAACCATAACTCCCACTACCACTGTGCACTGCAAGGACAACACCCATGACACCAAAGATGACATGACAAATTACCTGTAACATGTAGCAACGTTTATCCATTGACTTTTATAGGTTTTTAGTAGGACACTTTAACCATAACGTTGCTGTCTGTAGGGTAGGTTTTTTAAGTAAAGGCAAAATAAAGGTGTTTAGTAGAGCAAATTAACCATAAGGTCATTTTAACAAGGTTTTTTGTTAGTGAATTATATATATATATATATGTATATATTCAATTAAAAAACTTTGTTAAAGGGACGTTATGGTTACAAGTAAAACTAACAAAAAAAACGGAATTTGACAGTTATGGTAAGCTAAGTAACCATAATGCGCGCCACCAGTGTGCACTGCAAGGACTAACATCCATGACATCAAAGATGACATCACAAATGCCATTGATGACATCACTGATGACATCATATGTGTGGCTGCCCCTTGTTTCACTGACATAACAGTCAGGAAGTAACAATTCAAAAGGTTCTATCTTTGTGTACGGCACCCTTCTCATATGTTCTGGCACTACTTTCCTCATGGTTCACTCACATCATACGATACATATACATATAGGGGTAGAAAAGAGCGTAACACACAGCAATCATTTCTGTGCATGAAGGTAATCAGTTATGTTATGAACACTTTCTGCTAATACTGCTCCTTGTTTGCTTACTGTAATTTATGTATGTGCTCATATTTGTATGCATTGTGGTGTCTTTGTTTTCTGTGCAGTAGTGCAATTATGAAGTCATTAAGGCAAAGGCGGCTACCTCTTACATTTTTCACAGTACCCGAAACTCTAAAACGAAAGCATTTATAACTTCACTATGTAACATGGGAAGATTTTCAAGATTACACTTCTATGGGGCATGGTGCAGACAATGGCTACGTGTCCACATGAGTTGGTTCATGTACTGCAAGGAAGTCTGTAATACAATGGTGTGTATAGCAATGCATTGCACAATTAACTACTTATCTCATGATAGTTCTTCCAATGATCTTTGATAGTTTTTTGCCACCATTACAATAACAATCCCTTGTGCAGGCTTTCCATGAAAACTAAATGTACATGTGATGTCACCAATGAGATTCATTATGGCATCTTTGATGTCATGCATGTTAGTCCTTGCAGTGCACACTGGTGATGCGAGTTATTGTTGCTTAGCTTACCATAACTGGCGAATATCTTTTTTTTTCTCGGTTTTACCTGTGACCATAACGTCCCTGTAGCAACATTTGTCAATTGCATTGCATAGGTTTTTACTAGTGCAACTGAACCATAACGTCCCTTTAAAAATGGTTTGTTAGTGAATGTCATAGGTTTTTAGCAGGGCACTGTAACCAGAGCATTGCTTTAGCATAGTGTTTTCTGTAAAGATAATAGCTGTTTGGTACTGCAACGGAACCATAACGTCCCGTACTGATTCCTTGGCTGCCCTCATGATAAAGGTGTGGAAAGGCCAAATTGTGGTGTATGTATCCATTTGCGCTACCCCTTCCTTTACCAAATAGTGTTGGTGTATCTTAGCAATTACAAATGTACATGGTAAATGTTGGTGAGTGTTTGAGTAGTTTCTGTTTTTGTGTTAACATTGCATGGTGAATCTGTGCCACATAGTACTGGCCGAGATGACTACAGATGAGCAATATGACAATTCCTAGGGTGACTGCACCTGGTCGGCATATGTGCAATCACACAGCAAGTATCCATAGGACTCCATTAGTGGCTGCATGTCCGCATCTTTGAATGCACTTTTAAACAGTTGTGGAAGCACACGTGTATGCGTTGCACACCTATACCCATGCGTAGGAAATCCACTGTGTGTTGGTAACACCGCACCTGTCGCTAGCTCTACGGATGCATACGGGAGGGAACCGCCTTTCAAGTACTTCTGCCGACTACGTGGGTGGCTCTGCAAACCTATCAATGTGTGGCTAAAGCATGCCTGACTGTATGACGCCCACTGGTAAACAAGGAACAGCAACCTGCAGTGTAACGTGGGCGTGTTAAATGTCACATTAATTTGATTGATGTGCTGCTTGCTTTTCGATGACCCATGAAACAGACACATTGTGTTTGCACTGAGCAGTGGGACGGAAAGTGTCAAGAGGTTGCCTGCGGGTCGTACAGTTGAAGAAAACATGTAACTGCAGGTGGGACAGTTTGTAGTGAGTCTGCAAAATGACAAAGCTGGTGCAGCTTGGTCACGCACATACTAGTGCAAGTAAAGGCAAGTAAGCAAACAGCAGAATGTGCAGAGCGCAAACTATGTTAGAAGTGTTTAGAAAAGTAGTGTAGCTGCATGTGTCACACAAAATAAATGGCTTCCTGCTCCACGAAATGCAGCTGTGTTTCCTGTTGTTGTAAACATTCTTGTATGCCAGAATGTATGCATCTCCGTGAATGCTACACCTAAGACTAATGGCGTAGCATACAGTGATTGTACTGCAGCTGACGACAACTGAAATGAAAGCACAAGGGACCAGTGGGCAGTCTACCGTCCTTCCGACAATTGCATAGGGTAATTTCATGTACAGCATTTGGCACATCTGCTGCGGGCAACAAGGGGGCCACTCCTGTAGGGCAGCAGAGCTCTAAAACATCCTTGAAGACCATATGCCATTCTACAGACCCTTACCCAGCAAAGGGCATTGTATTGTGCATGTACTGCAACGCACTACTCTACAGAGGGAAGGTACTTGGAAGTGTGTGGGAAGTGTCCTTCTGGGAGCATGACAATGTCTGCCGCCAAGGGGGCGTGGCTAACCGCCATGTAGAGTGGATGTGTCTCTTGAGAGCTCCGCGCTGATGTGCCATGATAAGCTGTTTTAAGTGACTTTAAAGTTCCCCCGGAACCCTACAAGTTGCACCATCTGCCGCAGAACCTCCTCGGCAACTTTTGCACCGTCTCCCAAGCGAAGAAGAGACAGCTAACCCCTCTATTCGGCGAGCGAAGAGGGTCGCTGAGCGGATTCAAAATGGTGGCTCCCGCACCCTGATCCCTCGAGAGGCCGGAGCGCACTATCACCACTGGCGACGCTGCCCGCCGGTGGGAGAAGATCCTGAGCTGCCGACTTGCGCCGGACCCGGAGGAGGGGACCGAACAGCTGCACTCATCGATCGAGTGGACTGACCCGCACACCCCTGCCGGACTGTGCCCTGCCCGCGACGCGCGACCGGGCTTAGGTGTTCCCTGGATAGTCGAGAGGGCCCCCGGCGTGAGCGGTGGCCGACCGGTACCGCAGAGGTAAGCGGGCGCGGTGGAGGACCACCCCGGACACCTACATTGGAGGCAGGGTGAGGGGGGCCTATTCTACCCCCTGCGCCTGACTTTGCCGCTGGTGGCAATGCAGGAACTTGGGCTTGCCTCCCCGAGGCATTCAGACCTCTGCTGTCTTCCTTTCCCCCCCGCCTGCTGATCCTTCACCGGGGGGAGGTGTGGGTGAAAACACCTGGCCCCTGCCTGCAGACTGACGCTCCGGCGGACCTCAAGGCCCACTTCCAGGACCCCCATCACTTCACAGCCGACGGCAGAGGGGGCCGTCCGCGCCTGCTTGAACTGAGATACCTTTTGTTTCCCGAAATTGGCCTGCTACCCCGCTGCTTCTTATCATCGCCCTGTCGGCCCTGCGATGGGAACGAGAGGTTCCCCTGCTGCTAGCTGCTTCTCAATTGCGCCCCCGGCATTTTCGGTGCGGGGAGGCCCTGTTTTGACGACATATCCGGCAGGAGCGGCAGGCCCAAGCAGCAGCGCCAGACCACGATGGACACCTTCGCAGCCTGGGAATCCCCGAATCCTGAGGGCACAAACAAAGCGGCCTCGGATGCTCAATCTAACCCCACGACAGCCGCGTCTTCAGAGCCTAGGGGTCAGATACTCTAAGCCATCAGGCTTTTCCAGGCAACAATGGAAAACAAAATAGATTCGTTGCCACAGACCTGGGCCTCCTGCGTCAAGATGTCCGCTCCCTGGCCGGCAGGACTGAGGCGCTTGAAACACAAGTCCGGGAAAACACTGAATCCAAAACTCACCTTCTTCGAGACGTCGACGAGCTTCAACAAAGGGTCAAGAACTTGGAGGACAGAGCCGAGGAGGCAGAAGGGAGGGCTCGCCAGAACAATATACGCCTCCTCGGTCTGCCAGAGGGTTCCGAAGGCTCCGACCCCACTAACTACATAGAGAACCTCCTGCTACAAGAGGTGGGAGCTGGCAAACTCTCCCAGGGCTTCACCATCGAGAGAGCCCACAGATCTCTGGCTAAGAAACCACCACCGGGGGCCCCACCCAGGCCGGTGATTGCGCAAGTTCTCAACTACAGGGATTGTGAGGTCATTCTGGCCTTTTCCCGAGCTGGCGGCAAAATCCATCGGGACTTTGCTAAAATCGCCATATACCCTGATTACACCTTTCAGGTCCAAATGAACAGAGCGCAGTTCATACATACCAAGGCCAGATTGAAAGCCGCCGGGCTGCGCTATATGCTCCTGTATCCTTCTAGACTTAAAGTACTGCATAAAAACAAGGCGCACTTATTCGACACCCCGGCCCAGGCCAGGGACTGGATGGACGGATTACAGATCCCTGATATTGAGGAAAGGAAACGGAGACCGAGATAACGATCCTCCTGTCATTCTTGGGGGAACTATACTTGTTTGAACTGCTACACAGCTGAATGGATCCTCCTCGCGTAGACCCGGAGTCCAAGTTCACTCCACCCCCTGATTGTTTCCTTTTTTTGGGTACATATACCCGCCCGTAGGGCACCTGGAGACCAATGCACGGTCCAACGGAGCAGAAACGGGACAGTCATAACGAGGGTAACCTCGCTGCGCCAGTTCTATATTTGGAGTTTTTACAGTTAAGAAGGGAAGGTGGGAATAGGGGAGTTTTTGCACAAGTTGGGGACATACACTGGGACATATCGAGACCACCGGAACAATTCACATGCAACGTAGCACCTCCTAGATCCCGAGTTCCACCCGTTACACACAATAAACCACACTACGCCTATGACTGACACAATAAGGGTCATCACCTGGAACGTCAGGGGCCTGAACAGCTTCGTTAAACAGCGGCGGGTCCATACCTACCTGAAAATATGCAAGGTCGGAATCGCCATGCTGCAGGAAACTCACTTAACTCCCAAGAAACTGGAAGCCCTGGCAAAAACTTGGCGTGGTACCCTAATAGGTTCGACTTACTCCTCCTACGCCAGAGGGGTTCTGATTTGGATCGCCCCTACTGTTCCTTTCAAACTCACTAGCACTAAAACAGACAACGAAGGTAGGATGGTGGTGGTGTGCGGCTCCGTAGAGGGCAAAGAGGTATGCTTGGCCAGTACTTACGCACCCAACCTTGACGCGACTGCCTCCTTCCATTCCCTTCACACGCGACTCAGCCCGTATGTGGACAGAGTTATGATATGGGGGGGTGACCACAACTGTACCCTTGACCCTCTACTTGACAGATCCGATAACAAACACGATCGACCCTCCCCTCCAGCTAAAATACTTTCCAAACTAATCCAACAGTTGCAACTCAGTGACCTATGGAGGGTCCAGCACCCTGAGCAACGTGAGTTTTCCTTCTACTCCCCACAACACCCTGTACACACCAGGCTGGACTACATCTTTCTCAGCCTAACGCAACAGTCCATATTTGTTGATGTGCGCTACCTGCCTAGGGTGCTGTCGGATCACTCTCCCCTTCTGGTAACCTGGGAGGTGTTCCCGCCCACACCACATATACCCACATGGAGGCTGAGGGCTGAGGCCCTACTTGACTCTGCATTCAAGGAACGCAAAAAAGATAGCACTGAGGAATATTGGCAAAATAATCTGCATAGCGTTAGACACTTGAGCACAACTTGGGAAGCATATAAGGTGGTCATGAGGGGCGAGATGATTGCAGCAGTTGGGGGAGCTCAGAGATCTATTACATCCTCGCTTGAGCGCGCAGAAAGGGACCTGAGTACGCTTGAAGGTAGGGCTGACCCATCCCCTGACCACTTACAAAACATGGCCGAACTTAGACAAACCTGCCTGACTCATTGGGAATCCCTCAGTAAACTTAGTTACGCCAAGCACACAGAGAGAATCCATGCTCTGGGAGACAAGCCGGGAAACTCTTAGCTTGGCGCTATAAAAGGGAGACCCCCAGGCCACCCATCTGCCACATACTCACTCCCGACGGCATGGCAGTACATACCCAACAAGAAATCAATTTGGTCTTTACCGACTTCTATCGTAACCTGTTCTCCGAAGCCCCGCCCCCCTCTGACACCAGGATCAAAGACGCCCTTGATGTCATCGACCTACCTAAACTAGACTTGCAATTGGCTGAGACCCTTGACGAGCCTGTCACCCCCGACAAGGTCAGGGTGGTAATTAGATCGCTACCAGCTGGGAAAACCCCAGGTTCGGATGGGCTCCCGGGGGAATTTTACAAGACCTATGAGGAAACTCTTGCCCCAATATTGGCCCAGGTCTTTAATGAGGCCTTTGAGTGCAGTACCCTCCCGGACTCCATGAATGAGGCCGTGATTATACCCTTGCTTAAACCGGGGAGGGACGGGGTAGATTGTGGTTCATACAGGCCCCTCTCTATGCTTAATGTTGACTGTAAGATCCTTACTGCCCTGCTTGCGAATAGACTGTGCAGAGTAAGCCTCTGTTGATCCATCAAGACCAAACAGGATACGTCCCGGGGGGCTCCATCACCGAGAACCTGCGCAGGCTGCATCATGTCATCTATCGTACTGAGGGAAGACCGCAGAAACTTGCAGTGGCGTCACTTGACGCCACCAAAGCTTTTGATTCTGTGAGGTGGGACTGGCTGTATGCCACCATGGCCAAAATGGGGATAGGCCCTGTATTCCTAAAGTGGACCCAGCTAGTTTACACCATCCCCACTGCGAGAGTACGCACCAACAAAACCTATTCCGCTAAATGGTCCTTACACAGGGGCACCCGCCAGGGGTTTCCTCTGTCCCCCATGTTATACATCCTTGGCGCTGAACCAGTGGCGGCCTACCTCAGACAGGAATATGGGGAGGGAGGCATTAAGATAGACGGGGTGACCCACCTCCTCTCTATGTACGCTGACAACACCCTATTGTACCTACGGGACCCTGAGCACCTCCTTCCCTACATCCTGGAAACCCTGGACTGCTTCCACAAGCTCACCGGAATCCAGATCAATAGGAGCAAATCTTGCCTTTACCCCTTCGCAGCACTTTACACTGATGAATACAGATCCCTCCCCCCTCTAGATCTCGAGTGGCAGGCTACTTCTTTCAAGTACTTGGGGATAACTATACACCGCAACCCAGCCACAGAACACATCCTTAATACCGTAAGGGCCAAAGACTCTCTCACGAAATCCATGGAGTTCTGGGGCCGGCTCCCGCTTTCGATGGCTGGGAGGTCTGGTCTCCTTAAAATGGTCGCCCTTCCCCGCCTACTACATAACTTCACTAATGTCCCCTTCAACATCCCCCCTCATTTTTCAAAGAACTCAACAAACTCTGTAGGGGCTTCCTTTGGTAGGGAGGTAGGCACAGGGTGGCGTTGGAGACTCTCCAAAGACCATACAAGAGGGGTGGACTTAAGATCCCCAACTTTGAGCTGTACTTCCTCGCCAGCCAGCTGAGACATGTCACGCAATGGATGGCTGATGAGAGCACGACAGACGCTCGCCTCCTTCAGCCGGCCCTCTACCAGTTGTTACTCAGAGACATAGGGCCTCATTACACGGATGGCGGAGAACCATGGCGCCATTGCCCTTCTCCATTCCCATTTTTGCCCCATAGGGCTCAATGGGAATGGGGAAGGCGCTAATTACGGTACCGCAAATTGCGGTACCGTAATTAGCTCCCTGGGTCCCTTTGCGGGTTGGTTTTTAACGCCTGCAAAAAGCAGGCGTTAAATCGCCCAACCCGCAAAGCGACCTCGTAGTAAGGTGGTAAGGATTTACCAGTATTTTACCGGTACCGGCAAATCCTTACCGCCATCCATGTAATGAGGCCCATACTGTGGGCTGGGGAGGGTGCCCGGGATCCGGCTTTGGAAAAGGGCCTGAAAACTGGTCGGGTCGGACGATCTGTTCTCCCCACAGATCCCTATCGCTGCACTCATGGTTAATCACTCTTGGGGGCATGTTGAAACATGTAGACAATGGGAGCCCCTCGGGGTGGCCACGCTTGGGGACTTGATTCAAGAACAGGAAATCCTGACTTTTTCGGAACTCTGTGAGACCACGGGCCTCCCGGCAGGACAGTTCCTGTTGCACAGTGTGATTGTACAGGCCTTGTGCAGGAGATGGCCGGTCGCTGCTGACCTGACTGAGGAGAATGAATGCATCGAAATGATACTGAACTCCGCTGAGGGGGGCCACAAAACCTCACGAATCTACGAAGCCCTGTTGTGGGATACGACCAGGGGAGACCTCAAATGCAGGAGTAAGCGGGAAACTGAACTGGGCCTTGTTTTTGAAGACAAAGATTGGGGTGATATAACCCACTATCATAAGAAGGTTTCCAGGAACGCCCGCTTGCAGCTTATTCAACTGTATATCACCAATAGAGCGTACCTCACACCTGAAGCCATATCAAGATTCACAGGTGCTGGAACCCAATCATGCCCCAAATGCAGTGAACTCAGAGCGGGAATGACTCACATGTTCTGGGGCTGCCCAGTAATCAGGGAGTTCTGGTCACAAGTGAAGGACAGAGTGGCTGACGCAGACATCGTAGTTGAGGTGGACGAGCCTACGGCCTGCATCCTTGGCAGATATAGGCGGAACAGGAAGAACAAACCCCTATCCAAGCTCACTGACCTTATATACATTACAGCCAAAAGACGTATTGCCATGGGGTGGAAAAGCCCCAGAGGTCCACACAAGCCCCTATGGTGGGGAGACCTCACGAAGTGGATCATAGCTGAAACCGCGGCATGGGAAACGGCTATCCATGTGCATAGACTGGATTCCAGCGAGGAACTACACCATTGGGTGGCCCTGACGGTGCCCTTGTTCCACCCTGAGGCGGATGATATGGAGCGGAGTGGAGAGAGTTGCCCAGATACGGGCACGGACTAGAGAGGAACAGTGAACTAACCGTGGTCTTGGCAGGGGAGACGGTGGGGTGGGGTTTTGGGTTGTTTTCTTGATATGCTTAACCAATCGCCAATGATGTTTTTCTTTACTCTTTGTCTATCCATTGTTATTAAAACAATAAACAATTAAAAAAAAAAAAAAGACAATGTCTGCCGCCTATGTAGATGAGGGCCACCCAATAATTCCGTCTCTCGGCACGTCCCTATGGTATCCATGCAGGTGCTGCCCTTTCTGTACTCGGCCTTTCCTGCCGTTCCTTCTGTGGCGTGTGTCAGAAGAGCATAATAAATAGAAATTAATTGGGAAAGGAAAAAAGGAAAATAAAGAAAGCACCTTTTAGAGATGAACAATGGATTTAGCAATGAACGGATGCAGGGCGGGAGGCATGGCACGGTGCAAAACACTATAGTTTAATTGGTTGGAAAGGGGGTCGCTGTAGAAAGAGGTTTCTTTACGTGTTGCACAGCGTTTTGAAGAGTGTCAGTGCGCAAAAATGTTTCACTACTTTCAAGAAGAGCACCAAGGCAATTTGGATGGGGTGTGCAGAAATCGGGATGACAGGCATAGTAAAATGAACGTTATAGCAGGGGAAATGTGTTCATGTTGCGAAACGTCATATGGCCATGGCCAAAGGCACAAATACACTTCTTCGCAATGTACTGCGCTTTCTCCATTTGCAGACCAAATAAAAAATGACGCAACCATATCGGTGTCTGCATAATGCGATACAAAGTTATGCAAGAGATCGGAAACAAACGCAAGTGCCTCTTTCATAGAAAATGGCACTGAAACTTGTGTAACATGCTGTGCAATTTTACCTCTGCAATGAACAGCAATAATATCGGCATGATTTTGTGTCACCAAAGTGTCACACAGACAAACCAAAACCAGTCACTTCATTGTAGGTACTCCATAGCAGTACACATCCACATGATGGATTCCAAAATGAGCAGCCACTGCACAGTGTTTTCCAATCACTTTCAGGCAATGAATTTCGCACTCCCCTAAAACCTGCACGCTGTGGCTCGTGAAACACACAGCCATAACCGCACCCTCTGCATTTCTGTCAACACATACACCGTGTACAACAGTCTGTGCGTACACACCACACCCAGAAACCTTAGTGACCAATCCCGTAGCCTCTACAGGCCCATTTCTATGCCCTTCATCTGCAAAAGGGGCATATCTAACATGTGTCACCCTGCAACTATCGTGATATTCGTGGACATTTTGTGCTGTGCACACGCGGGAGTTGGGGAATGACTTTCAACCAGGGTAGGGGACATCCTTAGTTGTGGCGGCTCTTTAAAAGAGCCTTTTTTATTTTATTTTGCGGTTTTTATAAGTGATTTTGTCTTTTCAACGTCAGCTCACAATATTAATAGGGTCTTCAGTGCAGCCTGTAGATTGTGAAACAAAATGTCATTGCCACTGTTCGGCAAAGACATGCCATTTCCTTTGAAAAGGTTTATATATTGAGGACCAATGCTCTCATTTTCACAGGAGAACATCCCAGCAGTACTCAAGAAGTCACACATGCTTCTGTTGATGAGACCCCTTCCACCTCTGGCTGACGACAGGAATCATTCGAATACTTCCACACTATTCTCGGGGGTCTACATTAGAAAAGCACCTTTACAGTGGGAAAAATGCGCTGCACTGCTTTCATCATCTTCTTCAATCGACGGTATACACTGTAACAAGCCATGGAACCCAAACAGAAGGCTCCAAAGTGCACGACCACAACATGTGCAGTTGCTGAAGAGGCCATGCGTCGACATTTTACAAGCACTTTGCCGAAACAGCACGCTTCGACTCTGCACCACAAAGCATCCACTCCCTCCAAAACCAAAATTGCCACAAAAGCCTTCTTGGAGGGCATACACAAACAGATCTTCCACAAAGGCATCACCCACGATGAAAACTGTGCCTCTTGCCTTGTTTTCCAGCCGCACTGCACAAACTAATGCAAAAATTGATTGCCGCCCTTTCCTGTGATGCCCACCCTGCACACCTGATTGGACATTCCCCACAGTCCCATTGCCATTGGCCACCATGGTGAGAAGCGCAGAATGTGACACGTACCGTGAAGGCTGCGCCCCAGTGGAGCAGGAGAAGTCCTTCTCCCTATAGGTGCTTTTGCCTGTGACGCACACCCTGAGCACCTGATTGACCAAAGCCATAGTCCCATCGCCATTGGCCAGCATGGTGAGAAGCGCAGAATGTGGCACTTGCCTTTCCCCAAGTACCATGAGCACCCGATTGGACAAAGGCCATACGCCCATTTCCATTGGCCAGCATGGTGAGAAATGCAGAATGTGGGACATATGCTTCCCCAAGTACCAGGAGGGTCGCGGCATAGTAAAGCAGGAGGACTCCTTTTTTCGCTTTCCACTCCATCATGCGCGCAAGGCGCTAGGTCCTCCCCAGAGAAAACACACCATAGTACAGGCTATGGGTAACTGCTCATGTCATGTGCACTGCACTCCCCATCTGCAATTCAGCCTGGCAGCTTTCGCCCTAGGCACATATTTGCACGCATAGCTGCATAACGTTGCGTTGGGTGTGCTGAATGGAATGTAGGAGCCCGTGTACGTTAGCCATAGTTTACATGTGTGCTGCTGAGGATGGCCTTTCATGCTGCAATATCTTACAGCACTCCCAAAATCAAGGGGATTTTAAGGGCCAAACCACAGGAAATGCACATGGTGGCATGTGGCGGCCTATTGCGCAACAGAGGCATTGATGTGCGCCATATGATAATTAATGCATAGCAGCTCTCTTCCTATTGTTCAACAGGGGCAATGATGTACACCGTATGCTAATGTACGCCTACCAGCTCACTTCTGCTGCTGTAACAAGTCTGCAATGTCCATCACAGCCATTGTGTAAAAGTCATCAACTTCAAACGCATGCAGACACCATTGTATACGCTATGTTTAAATGCTCATGCCATGTGCACTGTACACCCCATCTACAAATCAGCCTGCTAGCTTTCACCCTGGCCACATATTTGCACGCATGGCTGCATAACGGTCCGGTGGGTGTGCTGAACGGTATGTAGGAGGCTGTACAGATTAGTCATAGGTTACATGTGTGCTGCTTAACATGTCCGTTCATGCTGCAATATCTTAAAGCACTCCCTAAAGCAAGGAGCTAATAAGGGGCAAACCATATGAAATGCACATGGTGGCATGTGGCGGCCTATTGCGCAACAGAGGCATTGATGTGCGCCATATGATAATTAATGCATAGCAGCTCTCTTCCTCTGGTCGGCCAAGTGCACAACCATTGTGTAAAAGTCACCAACTTCAAATGCATGCAGGGAGACAACTGCATGGCTGCAATAGGTTGTGGTGGCTGTTATAAAGGTCTACGCTATTGGGTGCAGGTGTGGTGAATGGTATGTAGGAGGCTGTGTGCTTTGGCCATGGTTTACATGTGTGCTGCTGAGCATGTTCTTTCATGGAGCCATAACTTACAGCACTTCCTAACACATGGGTCTTCTAACGGCCTAACCATAGCAAATGCAAATGGTGACATGTGGCTCCCTATTGTGCAACAGGGGCAATTATGTACACCGTATCCCAATATACGCATAGCAGCTCACTTCTGCTGCTCTAACAAGTCTACAATGTCCTCCACAACCATTGCGTACAAGTCACCAACCTGACATGCATGCAGACTGACAAGTGCATGGCTGCATTACATTGTGGTGGCTGTCATGCTGGCCCAGCCTGCTGGGTACATGGCGTATGGCCTTCGGCCATGCAGCCAACAGTCTAGGCCTTGCCCACACCCACCACAACATAACAAAGCCATGCAGGCGAACATGTAGGCATGTGCCACAAATCAGAAAGCCAACGTTGGCACCAGCACTTCTACCCAACCTCCGCACCCTAAAGCAGGAATGCATGCACACATGTTCCACATACCTTAATGCACAAACATACCACAGGGTTTGTCACCGCTACCCACTTCCATTCAGAAACCATTGTAATAATGCCAACCAAACAACACAATCATCGTCAACATTGGTCCTACTCTCCACACTGGACTACATACACACAATCAGCACTGCATAGTGTACTGCAACACTTGCTAATCCTCTCAATGCACACTACGCAAGCAAATGTAAGAACCACTTGCACCGTAACCTCTTCCATATTTACACTATTCCATTAGTGCACCCAGTGGACACAGTACACGACTGGTCACTGCAGCATCTCCACCCATACACCGACAACAGTACGAAGTTCTAGCAATCACCACACCCATGCAACCAACAATGTGCACAATGCAGCCAAACCACACACACAAAGCGACAATGTGGCTCTGACTTTCAACCAGACCACATACCTTTTCAACCATACTTTTATGTGCAAGGTCTGCACCCATGCATTAAAGGGGCTATGGAATTACCACACACAGCACACCCTATCTGTAAATGTGCATATCTTGTGGAATGCACTCCCCTTCTGCAAATGTGCCAGCCACCACTCATCATAGAAAGACATTGCTTCTGCAGCTGGCATGCCATAACGAAGGCTGCCTGCAATGACCACACAAGATTGTTGCCTCTTCAGATTACCGCAAATTGACGTAGCATGCTAGTATGCACGGATACCGAGGCAAACCACTGTCTTCTTCTAATGAGATGGGTCACTTGCAGCACTTCTCACTCCCCCACCCTTTCCATCCCTCTTCCCACCACCAGATGCTGTAAACTATGTTTTCCAGGCCCTTTCGCTGCCACACCGCCCTCGGAAACAACATGCCGGCGTTATCAAAACTATTTACACACAAAACGTCACCGTACTCTGCAGAGCAATCACATTTTTCACTGCATGGTGAACAGGGAAAAGGGATGCCGGAGCGCCGGCAAATATGAGTACTTTTAGTGGCCACACAGTTACAAACAAGACGCCCAGCCATACACACAATGCATTAGGGGCTTGCCACACACACCACAACACTGTCCTCCGATACACCATAGCAGTGTTTCCCAAAACCTTTGACACACAACATGCTTCCCTCCAGCCAAACACCGGCCGCGTGCACAGTTCGCCGCCAGCACAGCATACCGCAGCCCAATGAGACTTCGGTCCGTGAAGCAAACAGGGAAATGGGTCCATGGAGCGGACCCAGATATCGCACATTTTTGGCATGTACATTTCAGACCTTTGCAACAAAAGTACTGGTCCGATTTCCACCAATCACACAAAAGCATGCTTTCTGACCCAAGCCCCCGCTCCTGCCGTGAATTTGGTGAAAATCCTTCCAGCCGTTCGGGCTGTAGCCATGCACAAAGTTTTTCCCCATTCAGTCTATGGAGAAAAAAAATGTTGGGACCCCCCTATAACTTTGCCTCCCCTGCACGAAACCTCACCCAACTTCGTGAAAAAATTCAGAGCGGGCCATATATTGAAAAGTTTGGCGAGTTATAAGCCGCCGAAAAAGTGCTCTTCCTATGAGTTTAGCAACTTAACCATGACTACACGGCCACTACCGCGGGCCATGTAATATATACATATATATATGAATTTGGATCTAACTCTGTTGAATTAAGGTTTGAGAGCATATGGTTGGTCCAGGGGGAACTCATAACCTTTTTCCCGGAATAATCCAGCAATTGCAATTCTTGTGGGAGGTGACTTGAATGCTAGCTGCATAGATTGTAAATTGGAGAAGGGTGGTACATATTTACGCACTAGCGGAACTAACAGCCTGGCTAAACCAATATAATGTGCATGTTTTTGGTTTGAGTTTTTCCTTGACCTAGGGTTGTGTTTAATGAAAGAGGACATCGGAAGAGACAGGTGGTCTTGGGTTTCCGCAGTTGGAGATTACATCTCTGGCTGCCATTAAAGTATCTAAATTTGACGTAGCACGCAATAGCATGTAACGTCACCAGCTATGACGTGACCCTTCAAGTCCCATGTCTGCAGTGCAGTATTATGTGCATTTCCTATACTGTTAGCTTCTAACCAAGTAGAGATGTGCTGATGCATTAACCCACACTACTTATGGAAATAGTGCCTTCCGTGGTGGGCCTTACCAGCATGGTAATGGTCTGCTTTGCTCATGTGTATTGACTCTGGCATGTTCCCACCCAATACCAGTATAGTACCGTGACTCGCAGTGATGCATGTGACCAAACAGAAATGTCAGTTTTGAGCATAGATCACGGTCTGTAGATGTCATGGCTTGTGGGCTTCCATGAAATCATACTTAGGACCCTATGGAGTGGGTGCGCCGGTAATCGCTTGGGATTTCTTTCACATTTCAAATGAAATGGAATGATGGTAGATCAACCTCTGGAAAATGTGTGCGGCTAATTCGCACACATTTTCCTATGCTCACTGCACAAGATACACATAGACCTGTGTATTCTGGACGGATGCAGTGTACAGGCGCAGTCCTCACCCTGTCATATTTAATTGGGATATGACAGGAGGAGTACATGATGCATCTCCGGAAGGGGGAGGACCAAATGTTCCCCTAGCCATGACCAGCCTAATTAACTAACAAAGGCTCCATCGATCCGCCCTGCTCTGTTGCTCAGCCCTGCAGCTGGTGGCAGTGATTAACATACAAATAGAATGTACTTCAAACAGGCCCACATCTCGCTGCAGAGGTTAACAAAGGAGACTGGAAAACCCAACAACCTTTCATATGCAACTACGTCAACCTGAAGCCAGCTCCCACATTCAGTATCAATTGACAGTGAACGGTCATGTCCAGGACTGCATGCTTACAGTAGCTCACCCCACAGGTGGACCTCATTCATATGGTATGAGGATGTGATTTGAAGTATCCAGAGAGTCTGGTCTCACTGCCACTTCAAGGGAGACCTGCCGCTTTAATCAAGAACCACAGAGAGCTCCATTAAACAGATAGACCCTTTGATCCACAACAGACCGGAAGATGGGTGGGACTAAGTATTACATGTTTTCACCCCTTTGTCTTTTCTGTTGCAAAGCACTCTGGTTATGACCTCACACATACAGGAGATTGTTAGTGGGGACCTAAGAATGGTTCATTAAGGTAGGCTCAGCCTACACCAATCCCTGTGGTCCATTTGGCTGAAGGTTTCACCAAAAGCAGAACAAAGAACTCATCATTGTACCCTGGCTGGAGCTACAGTCTACCTTACAACTTCCACCAATGAAGGGAGGCCAGAACCTCCAAGAGGGAAAGCAAGATCTCTCCCTTAAACATCTCCCAAGTAACAGCGGGAGATACCGAGTCCAGAGGACCCTCCATCAGCTCCAGAACTAGTACCCACCGAACACCCAGCATGGCCTGATAGGCTCTGCAGCAAGCTTCCTAGGTGGGAAGTGCCAGAAGATCTCTGAACCTGAAATCATGGAAAAGGCAGCTGCCTGCAACACACTTTTCAACATTGGGCCATGCAACTTAAAAGACGACACAAGCCCAGTGATGAAGCTGGGAGAAGTGCCTTGAAAAGCATCTTCCAACATCTGCCTTAAAGGATATTTTCACGCCAGTCGAGTTCCTGGAGCTGCAAACGACTGCAACTTTGACCAATGTTATTCTGCAGTTGCTTAAAGTCACAGACGTCTCGATCAGTGCTTCAGAACTGCCAACCAGCACTGAGACAACAAATCCTGACCCCGAGCCGCCCTCTAGACAAGCCTTCAGCCGTCCATCCAGCTTTGCTCACAGAACTGTTTGCTGCCTGATACCTGCAGTTGTCTCCCGTCTTGAACTCTGTCACAGAAGCTGCAAAGCGCCCTGAAACGGACTCGACACAGTCGAGCACCAAGAACACCTACAGCACAAGGGACATTTTGGTTCTGTCCCCCTGGTCCTTCTGCGAAGGACCCTAGAGACATTTTAGGACCCATTGCTCGCTTTGTGCTGAAGCCAAATATCCTTGAACTGTTGTGATTATTTACTATACAGACTACCCCCCTGTCAGTATCCAGAGTGCATCACTTTCCCTTCTTAGAAACTGCCTCAGCAATGCATTACTTTACCAGGTGGGTTGTATTTCGTAGTGTTGCTAGAACTGTCAGTTGTGATAACAAAGTAGATATTTTTATACAAGCTTTTCTGGACAGTCCCTTTTATCATTGGGTGATAATTGTATTATCGCTGTGTTGCAACTAACCAATGATCCGCAACCTTTCAGAAATGATCCTGCCGTTCTGTCCAAGTTACCAAAATTGGACAAGGAGGTTTATAATTTGCTTGTGTTTCCAATCTGTTCGGATCCCTTCTGGTCTACTAGAAGGGGTGAGCTAATTGATGGGTTAGAAAACGAAATTCATCCCTGGACCACTGGTGCCCCGGAAGTTGATTCGTCACAGGTGCACAGCAGACTTTATGGGTCTACTGTTGGTATGACATTTGTAAAAACAATAGTTTTTGTCGGCTTCCGTATATACTACAAAACGTGGTACATACTGGAACGTTCTTAGATGCACAAAGCAAAGAATTACCCACTAAGAATGTAGATCACATTGACTCTTAGAATGATTGAGTGTCACAGCACAACTTTCTCTAGCAACCATCTCAGTGTGAGGTTATTATTCTGTTCCGTCTTTTCTCTTGGATTTAGGAAACAAGGAATTTGTTTGACAATTGTCGAGTTCCGAGTATGACATTGTTTCCGTTTTCTCATGTCCTGTATTTTCATGAATATGAAATACGCCATAGGAGACAGGGCAGAATTATTCTTAAAAACCTTTAGATGATGTTGGATTCCAGAAATGTATTAAGTTGCTCAGGATTCGGAATATGAACTATAGATGTCATGGTTAAGGAGGTCTTCAGATGAATGTAGACATAGGGCTTCATTATAAGTGTACCAGTCTGGAAATAATGCTCTTAATTCTGGCTGCAGCATTCTTTCCAGACCAGCACACTTCATGTTTGCCGGTATGGGCCTCGTATAACCTGGCAGGCCTGACCTACTGGGAGTTCAGGCCCCTACCATCAACCAAGTGCCTGAATCCTATCCCCTACAGCCCTATGGGACTCCATGAGAGTGGGAACTTACCAGCACTCCGCCGCCTGTAACATCCCGACAATAACAGCATACCGGGTGGCAGAGACGGTAAGGGCAGTTTGCCGGTATCCTGCCGGTAAAACCAACAGGATACCGGTAAACTTGTAATCAGTCCCATAATATTGAAAGTTTCTCTGAAAGTACAAAAGCTACCTGTAGAGGTCGGAATGCCTTCTAGACAAAGAAGGTCCTCCTCTTCATGGAGAGAATGTTGTGTTGCTGAAACTTGAGGTTGAAATGCCACAGATGTTAAGTATCCTGAAAAACTCTCACAGAGGTACTTTTAAGTTCGGTCTCAGTCGGAAAGCCTTGCCCCGAGTATGGATACCAAACAGAGACTTCTTGAACAAGCTGTGATGCGTTAGAATACTGCAGTTGCATTGTCAAACTGTGATGTCTGGACCAGATGATTATAATACAAGTCAAGTTTTCATTTTTCGTTTTATAAGCTCCCACTGATATGTATTTATTTATTTTGAAATGTGTATAGCACACCTAGCCCAAAGGCATCTACGCACTGTACTTGATATTGAAAGAGACTTACGAGTTGCAGGATTACATAGTTACATAGTTGCACTAGTAATGGTGCTAAAGTTACAGAGTTACAAATATGCATAGAAGGTTGCCGTGCGCCTATGTTGATTAATCATTAATACGGTACAGATAGCTGGTGGGCAGTTACCCTTGCACTGGGGTCTGTATCTGTACCCATACAGCCCCACCCCTTTTTTTGTTTTTCCTGCACTTATCAGACCTGCCCAGCCTGCTGCCTTAAACCCAGCACTGCCACTTGCTGGCTGCACTCCCTCTGTTTGTTGCCTTTTTATTTATTATTTTATTCATTATTATTTATGTTTTTGTTTTTTCCTCCTTGCTCCGCCCTCTCCTTTTGTTCCCCCTTCCATGCACTTCTCCCTCTCCCCCTCTACCATGCACTTGCGCGTTCTCAATGTCACTGGGCCTAGTAAGATCGTTGTTTTTGTTTCTCCTCTGTTCCCCTTCCCTTGCCTTGTCGCACTCTGAAACACTTGTGTATGAGCGCGATAGAAATAAAATATCAATATCAATATCAATGTCTCGAGAGGCTGATGAAGGTATATTCCAGACTATTTCAGCACTGATCAAACAACTGATTTTGGTGCCATTGGAATCATTGTGTAATACTGCGGTGTAGCCTATAAAAAAATATAAATGAGGGTTCTGGAAACATATACAAGATATGAGACCGATTAACTAGATTGTAGATGCAGAGTTTCCTCTAGTTCCTAATCTGACAATGATACTGTGTTCTGATCTTGATGGTCGTGCAGATTATTGCACCTCCGTCCCCAAGTACCTCACAGACAGAAATGATACACTGCCTGTGCAATCTTTGAGGCCACAGGTGTGTTGAGCCGTCAATCAGGTAGCGGGAACGCCGGAAGGACCCCCTGACCACTGTAAGGCAATGGGTGATGGTTAAACAGGAGCAATGCAATTGGTACAGGTAACAATCAGTAGTAACAAGGCTTACCCAGGAGTGCTGTAGGTGGGGTCCTAAGCGTGGCGAGAGCCACAGACTGCTGATGGTGGTGAAAGAGGCGTTCTACACGGCTCGTGGGTGAGTCACACCTGGATCTGATGTGGATGGACCAGTAAGGCAAGAAGGTCAAAACCAAGTTCCAAGATTCAAGGTTCAAAGGGGATAATCCAAAGGCAGTCCAAGAGAGAGTTCCAAGGTAGAGGAGCCGGGGAAACAAGGCGGGATCCAAGAGGCAGAAATCCGAGGAGCAGGCAAGACAAGTCCGTAGAACAGTCCGAGGTTGCAAAGTCTGTGATCAAAAGCAGGTAAACCAGAGCGCTAAACAAAACCTCAAGAGATCAGCTGTGAAGCTCTGTACCCGCGTTGTCAAGATGGTTTTAAACTGATTAAGCAGTCACGTGATCTTGTCCCACGCACGTGCGAGACGTGACGTGATCACGTGGTCACAAGATGCCGGATGTTTGGGGTTGCTGTGGGAGTCTCCGTGGGCGTGGCCAGCCGTGAGTGCGCTTCCATAGCAACTGCCAGCGAAACGAAGGACGGTAGACGCCGGGGCTACAGGCTGGTGTCCTCCTACGCCAGGCGAACTGCTGGTTCTTTCTGTGTGCAGGGACTGCTCTTGTGGGTAGGTGTTGTGTGGGGCGTGTGATCGTGTGATTCGTGATAGGGCGAGCAACGGGAGACGTGACAGAGCCCCCCCTCAAAGGCCCACGACTCCGTGGGCTGGACGGGTTATCCCGATGAAAGCGAGCAACCAGACGCGGGGCATGGACGTCCCGGGAGGGAACCCAAGAGCGTTCTTCAGGGCCATACCCCAACCAGTCAACAAGATACTGGAGGCGACCCTGCAGAGACGAGAACCCAGAATAGCACTGACCTCATACGTATCTGGGGAGGACACAGAAACAGGGGCAGGAGACTGGACCATCCGGGTGGGAGCTAGACAAGGCTTGAGTAGGGAGGTGTGGAACACTGGGTGGATATGCCAGGTAGAGGGAATAGAGAGCCGTAGGGCCACCGGGTTCAGAACATGTGAAATCTTGTAGGGACCGACAAATCAGGGCAACAGTTTCCGGCAACCAGGGATCTGCAAATGGCGAGTCGACAGCCAAACACGGTCCCCAACCCGGTAAACAGGAGCCGCTACCCGTTTCCTGTCGGCCTTGGTTTTCATAGAGGCCTGGGCTTCCCGCAAATGGACCAGTGTCTGGGCATGGATAGAGTGCAGATCACGAGCACAGAAATTGGTGGCAGGAGTGGAGGAGGAAGAAAAATCGGGGAGAGGGAGAGAACGAGGGTGCTGCCCATAGAGTGAATAGAAGGGGGAGAACCCAGTGGAGGAGTGCCAGGCATTGTTGTTGGCGAATTCGGCCAAATGGAGCAGGTTCAACCATGTATCCTGATACTGAAGGGTCAGGCAGCGCAGGTACTGTTCGAGGGCCTGGTTCACCCTCTCGGTTTGGCCATCGCTCTCTGGGTGGTAGGCTGAGGACAAGCGGGCATCAATGCCAAGGATTTTGGTAAGGGCCTGCCAAAAACGGGATGTGAACTGCGAACCGCGGTCGGATACAATGACTTGTGGAAGACCAAAGAGACAGAAGATCGACTTGAAGAATAGTTGGGCCAGAGCAGGGGCTGAGGGAATCCCGTGACAAGGAACGAAACGGGCCATCTTTGTGTAGGAATCGACAACCACCCAGATGGAGTCGTACCCTTTTCTGCGAGGCAAGTCTGTAATGAGGTCCATAGAGACCGTATGCCATGGTCTGGGAGGGATAGGTAGGGGCTGAAGGAGACCCACAGGATGACCCCTGCGTGTCTTGCACTGTGCAGAGATGGAGAAAGTGTTTACATAATGTTGAACATCGCGCCCCATAGATGGCCACCAACACCATCGCTTTAGTAACTCCAAGGTGCGGAGCTGTCCGGGGTGCCCATTGATGGCCGCGTCGTGGGACCAAGCAAGTGCCTGGTTACGTACGTCGCTAGTGGGAAGGAATAGCCTACCTTGTATGAACGGCAACCCTTCCTGGAGTACCAAATCCCATCCCGTTAGTGCTTGTGGATGGTGTGAAACCCACTGTCGGATGAGAGTTAGCATGTAGGGAGGAGGAGTACACATGCATATGACATGACCTTCGTTTAGAAGAGTATCTGGGTATAGGGGCAAAGAATCCCCCCTGGGCGAGCGGGATAGAGCATCGGGCCTTACCATGTGAAAGCCCTGGTCTGTGTTTTACCACGAAGTCATAGGTGGCAAAAAACAGGTGCCAACGCACTTGTCTGCTGTTCAAGCACTTAAGGGAGGCCAGGTCCTGCAGGTTTTTGTGAACTGTGTAAACCACGGTTTGGTGTTTGGCCCCAATGAGATGGTGTCGCCAGGTCAGTAGTGCATCCTTAATGGCCAATAACTCCTTCTCGGTGACTGTGTAGTGGGACTCGGGAGGTGTGAATTTCCTTGAGTGGAATGCTACGGGGTGCAGCTGACCCGTGGAAGGACAAGGTTGGGAGAGCACTGCGCCTAATGCAAAGGGAGAGGCATCGGCCTCCACAACAAACGGGAGTTTGGGGTCGGGATGCTGTAGTACAGGAGCTGTGGTGAATCTGGCTTTGAGTGTCTCAAAAGAACGCTGCTGTCCTGAAGTCCAACAAAACTGGACCCGAGGACTGGTCAGGGCAGTCAGTGGTGAGACAATGGACGAAAAACCGGCAATAAATCGCTGATAAAAGTTGGCAAAACCCAGAAACGACTGGAGCTGTTTGAGACTGGTTGGGGCGGGCCAGTCGATGATGGCACAGACTTTGGACATGTTCATGGATAGGCCTCCGGGTGTAATAAGAAAGCCTAGGAACTCTACTTCCCTAGTATAAAACACACATTTCTCGGGTTTGGCGTACAAGGAATGTTTTTTTAGCCGAGTTAGTACTTTTGTGACATGGCCTATGTGTTCCTCTAGTGAGGACGAAAATATCAATATATCGTCTAGGTAGGCCACGACGAAAACATCTAAGACGTCGCAGAACACTTCGTTGACAAAGCGTTGAAACGTAGCAGGGGCATTGCAGAGACCGAAAGGCATTACAGTATACTCGAATAGCCCTTGTTGAGTAAAAAACGCCGTCTCCCACTCGTCTCCGCTACGCATACGAACCAGGTTGTACGCCCCCCGAAGATCCAACTTAGTGAAGATGGATGCCTTGGTTAATCGGTCTAGAAGCGTGGAGATGAGGGGTAAGGGATACCGATTCTTGACGGTAACAGCGTTCAACCGTCTGTAATCAACACAGGGACGTAAGTCACCCTCCTTCTTGGGCACGAAGAAGATCGGTCTGGCAGCCGGAGAGCAAGAGGGTCATATGTGACCTAAGCGTAGGGCCTGTTGGATGTATTCCTTGAGTACCAACTCCTCCGATGGAGATGAGGAGTATATCCTGCCCTTTGGTATAGTTGCCTCAGGAACCAAATCAATGGGGCAATCATAGGGTCGATGTGATGGTAGGCCCTCTGCCGTGACTTCGTCAAACACCTCTCGGAATCCATGATAGACAGCGGGGATCCCCGCTGTAATGGCCCCCACAGTGTGTGGGATATTCGCAGATGGGCCCGTCTCCTCAAGGCTGGCGGAGGCCATGGCCCCAAGGACCGTGGCCGGGGATGAAATCGTAGTGGACTCGATCAAACAGAAGTGCTGGCAGACTTCAGATTCAAATGTGACCTGCCCAGTGCCCCAGTTAATCAAGGGATTGTGCTGTTTGAGCCACGAAATGCCTAAAATGATTCCGAACTGCGGAGTGGAAATGAGATCGAACGCTAGCGTCTTTTGGTGTGTGCCCTGAATCACCACTAACATGGGAGCGGTTTGGTACTCAATGGGACCAGAGACAAGTGAGGTACCATCGACTGCTTGTACCGGCTCCGGGTACTTCTTCTTGATCAAGGGTAGATTGAGGTTGTGAGCCAGTGAGATATCAATAAAACAGCCAGTAGCCCCGGAGTCGATCACGATCTGTACTGAGTGTGCCAGATCTCCGGCTGGTTTCAACTGGGCGTGGACCGCAATCGGTCTGATGGGACCAAATACAGGTTCAGTGGGGGTCAGAGAAGGACTCGCCCGTACCCCCATTCTTAGGGGCGAGCCTTCTGAAAACCCGATGCTTTATTTTTAGGGCGGCGGGGACATTCTTTAATGTAGTGCCCTAGTGTACCACAGTAGAAACAGGCGTTATCGGTTCTCTGACGCTCCCGCTCGGCCTGGGTGATGGGACTCCGGATCCCGCCGATTTGCATGGGTTCCGGAGCAGAGACGGGCGGGGCCGGGAGTGTCTGGTTGGAAAAAGCCATCTCTGCTCTCCGCTCGGACCTGCGAGCGTCCACCTGTAGAGCCAGGTCCACTAACTCAGAGAAGACTGAGGGAAAGGCCGGAACCCCAGAAAGAGCGTCTTTCATGTGGCTACAGAGACCGCGGTAGAACACTATGGCTTTCTTTTCTTCAGGCCATGAGGTCTCTGCAGCCAGTTGATTGAAATGGGTGATGTAATCAATCAGCGTTTGTTTTCCCTGTGTAAGATCAAGCAATTCCAGGTCTCGGGACTGCGCCTTATACCTGGTGTCAAAAACCTTTGCCATCTCTGTCACTAGTCGGTCGAAATTGTATAGGGCAGGGTGATCACTCTCTAGTAATGGGTTCGCCCAAATGGCCGTGACATCTGACAGGTGAGAAAGAAGGAAAGCTGCCTTGGTAACGGAGTCAGGAAAGAGCTGGGGTCTACACAAGAAATGAAGTTTGCACTGGTTGAGGAAGGTGCTATATTTCCTGGGATCCCCCTGATAGCGTTCAGGGGCAGCGAGAGGAAAGGAGGTTGGAAGGACCACCGGAGTGGGGACTGTGGGTGCTGTGGGCGGAGGTGGAGGCAGAGCTGGGGGGTTGGGGTCGCCGAATTCGGCATCTGCAGGTAAAGGGGCACGTGTGCTTTGTAGGGCGTTGAGTCTATGGTGGATGGCCGTTGTGGCTGCGGCCATTTCGGTCCTAAGGGCCGCAACAGCTTGCATTAGAGCAGCCACAGGGTCCCCGGAGGAGGTATCCATAATCTGGATGACCAGGAAGGCTTCACAGTCTGTTCTGATTTTGATGGTCGTGCAGATTATTGTACCTCCGTTCCCAAGTACCGCACAGACAGAAATGATACACTGCCTGTGCAATCTTTGAGACCAGAGGTGTGTTGAGCCGTCAATCAGGTAGCAGGAATGCCGGAAGAACCCCCTGACCACTGTAAGGCAATGGGTGATGGTTAAACAGGAGCAATGCAAGTGGTACAGGTAACAATCAGTAGTAACAAGGCTTACCCAGGAGTGCTGTAGGTGGGGTCCTAAGCGTGGCAAGAGCCACAGACTGCTGATGGTGGTGAAAGAGGCATTCTACACGGCTAGTGGGTGAGTCACACCTGGGTCTCATGTGGATGGACCAGTAAGGCAAGAAGGTCAAAACCAAGTTCCAAGATTCAAGATTCAAAGGGGATAATCCAAAGGCAGTCCAAGAGAGAGTTCCAAGGTCGAGGAGCCGGGGAAACAAGGCGGGATCCAAGAGGCAGAAATCCGAGGAGCAGGCAAGACAAGTCCGTAGAACAGTCCGAGGTTGCAAAGTCTGTGATCAAAAGCAGGTAAACCAGAGCGCTAAACAAAACCTCAAGAGATCAGCTGTGAAGCGCTGTACCCGCGTTGTCAAGATGCTTTTAAACTGATTAAGCAGTCACCTGATGTTGTCCCACGGACGTGCGAGACGTGACGTGATCACGTGTTCACGAGACGCTGGATGTTCGGGGTTGCTGTGGGAGTCTCCGTGGGCGTGGCCAGCCGTGAGTGCGCTTCCATGGCAACTGCCAGCGAAACGAAGGACGGTAGACGCCGGGGCTACAGGCTTGTGTCCTTCTATGCAAGGCGAACTGCTGGTTCTTTCTGTGTGCAGGGACTGCTCTTGTGGGTAGGTGTGGTGTGGGGCGTGTGATCGTGTGATTCCTGATAGGGCGAGCAACGGGAGACGTGACATACTGTGCAGTATCCCAGTGGTAGCTCGATATTTTATGGTGATGGGTTTGAAAAGTGTGTCCCCATCGATCTTTAACAGAGTCCTACAGATGGATTTATGTAGTTTTGATCTTAAGTGTGCAGTGATACAATAGCTCAATGACATTTTAATTTGTGGCACCATGGAAGATGAGTGCAGACAAGATTCTATTCAGTTGATGACTATTCTAGCAGACAAGGGATATAATGTGGACAAGGAGAAGTTACAATACTGCCAAGAAGAGGGCAGCTGATTTTACATGAAGGAAAGAAGGTGACACCTGAAAGAGCTGAGGCGATTATGAAAACCTCATAGCCAAATACAGTAAAGCAGATGCAACAGTTTTTGGGGTTATGCAACTATGTTAGTGCCTGGGTGTTTGATTACAGTACATACACAAGACCCCTATTGCAAGCTTTAAAGAAAGGACAAGTGGATAAAGTAAAAATATAGTGGACTGAGGAAATGGAGGAAGGGTTTGAGGAGCTGAAAAAAGCAATTTGTAGAGCTGTTGTTTTAGGAATTGCCAACTATGCTGAGGAATTGTATTTGTTTTCACACACAAATGGGAAAGTCATGACAGCAGTGCTTATGCAGAGAACACCATTGGGGTGCAAGCCTTTAACGTACTGCAGTGGAATTTTAGACCCAGTTATGAGTGGACACTTTCCTTGCAAACAATATTTGGCTGCTGCCGCGTTTGTAATTGAGAAGTCTACAAGTATTGTTATGGGCTGCTTCATGACTCTCTTTGTGGAACATGCTCCAAAGGCATATTTACATCTCAAAGACCTTCAGCTTATGAGGTAATGATTTCTAATCCAACGATTAAAATTGTAAGAGGTAAAATGGTGAATCCTGACATGTTTATAGCTGAGCCAATAGAAGAAGGCGATCATGTACATGATTGTGCTAATTATGTTGAATTTTATGATGATATACCCCCTGTGAAGGAGAATGCTTTGGCTGGAGGGGAAATTCTCTTTATTGAATGTTGTTCGAAAATTGATCATACTAGTAGGGAAAGGCATTCATGGTAGTGAGACACAGATTAAATGGAGAATTGCAAGTTGTAACGAGTGCAAGACTACCGTCTCACTTTTCAGCACAAGCAGCAGAATTAGCAGAATTAGTAGCACTTATTGTCACGCTCGAGGAATACAAAGGGCAGCAAGTGTCGGTGTACAGTGACTCTGCCTACGTGACATCAACCGTACACACAGGATTAGCATGTTGGAAAAGGAGTGGCTACCTCTGCAAAGATAGCACTCTAGTGCAGCACGCATCCTTATTGGACAGGCTTATTAAGGCACTACAACTCCCAGTGGCCATAGCGGTCATTAAATGTGCAGCACATACTAAGCAAACAGATTTTATCTCCTGCGGGAAAGAAGCTGCAGATGAAAAAGTCAGAAGAGTTGCATATTGCCCAGATATTTTGAGTTTTGATACTGAGGGCCTCATTACGACCCTGGCGGTAAGTACCGAACATTACCGCCATGGCGTAATTAACGTTTACGCCGTGGTTCGATGGCGTAAAGTGCGGCATATTCCGACCCATCGGGCACGTGCATTACGCCATGGCGTTAATGTAAAGTACGGCATGGCGTAAATGGCCCAAAAACGGCCCTTACCGCCATCGCACGCCGCGCAAGGAGCACTACCGCCACACACACCATAGCGGCGACCGCAATTAGCGGTCACCGTAATTAGCGGTCACCGTAAATAGGCGCAACCGGAAATAGCGTCATCGCGGCGGAACGGGAAACTGCACGGCGGCCATCTTTAAAAACACAATCCATTGCCATCCT
Source organism: Ambystoma mexicanum (assembly GCF_040938575.1). Taxonomy (NCBI): domain Eukaryota; kingdom Metazoa; phylum Chordata; class Amphibia; order Caudata; family Ambystomatidae; genus Ambystoma; species Ambystoma mexicanum. The sequence continues at coordinate 177,098,236 of NC_090927.1, read as the reverse complement.
CCACAACCATACCTGATCCAACCCTGACACCTATCCACACCCATCACCCACCCAATTACCCAAGTAAAAATGCCCAAAGTCGTAAAAAAAGCATGTGACCAGCAGCGCCAAGACCGTTTCTCAAAGGAGGAACTAACCATGCTCGCAGAGACCCTGCAAGATAATGCTGCAGCTGTATTCTCAACGCAGATGACAAGGACGGCAATAGCGAAAAAGAGGGCCATATGGGCCCTAGTGGCACAGCGTGTGAGTGCAGTGGGGGCCGTACCCCGCACTGCCCAGCAGTGCAGAAAGCGCTGGGACGACTTGAGGCTCTGTGTCCGAAGCATAATCTCAGCTAACCGGAACCTAGCCACGTCAACTGGGGGTGGATCCGAATCGCCCATAAAGCTGCAAGCATGGGAGGAAATATGTGCATCCACCATCGGGATGGAGAGCATCCAAGGTGTCGGAGGGATGGAGAGAGGAGTGCCGACCTCAGGAGATGCAGGTAGGTGGCCAGAGCAAGCCATGCTAAACTCAACAAAGTCCTATCATGTGAAGTACCATGTAGCCCCATAGTGCATATGCAACACATCGGCAGGTGAATGTCCACAGACACATCCAGACTCCACCCTGTACACATGCAGCATGCACACCCTAACTGCTGGCACACACATACCACCATGCTACCTCCACACAAAAGGCACAAACCTGTATGCCCCTGCCTGAAATGTGCTGCATGTACCCACTGTATAGATGTCATCCCTCACAATGCGGACCCATCAATAACACTATCCCTCCTTTGCTCCACCACAGGTTCTGACACAGACCTCCAGGAAGAGGACAACACTGCATCCAGATCCACCAAGAGGGCCAGGCCACAGGCATCCACCTCAGCCGTCCTAAAGGAAACACACCAGCAGCCACAAACCCTGCCTGGGGAAGAGGACAGGCAAGTGCCAGCCCCCACAACAGCAAACACAGACCCAGCAGCAGCACCGCACATGTCACTAGTCGTGCCCACTGAAGGGACAGGCTCTGCTGCAAGCAGCACCCTGGGTGAAATCGCTGCCATAGCGGCAACCTCCGACAGTGAGGCAGGCAGCATCGAGGTCATCGATGAGGAAAGGCCCACTGCCCAGCCACATTCCCCCTGCACATCCCTAAGCCCCCTGCAGGCGGATGCCACACAGGGGCAGTCGGAGGCCGAGGATTGGCCAGCCACCCCATCCCCCCAGCCTGAGGTGAGCAGCCCAATGGACATGCAAATGCCACTGGGCATGGCCCAGCAGAACCAGCAGACCCTTGAAGATATAGTTACCCGCCAGCAGCAGCTATCCGCCCTCCTCAACGAACATGTTGCACAGTGTGGGGGGCAAGGGATGCCACGGAGAGGTCGGCAGACCGAGTCACAGCTGCCATTGAGTCCTCCACAAAGGACATATGCACGGAACTCGCGGCTGTGCGCAATGTCCTCACAGAACTTGTTCAGACCATCAGGGACATGCGTCCAGATGTGCAGGCCGGACCCTCCTCATCAACCAGCTCGGCACAGAGCAGCCCCATCCGCAGATCAGGGCGCAATCTACGCAGCACGGGCAGGGGTGCCCCGGGGGCCAGGGGAGGGGATTCACATTAGTGGCTTGACAGTTGAGCAGGACTACTGCACACCCTGCTGCACAGACACTACCGCACCTTTGTAGGGATTCCAGGGGGGAGGGGGGAGGGGGTGTGTTGGGGTGTTCAGGGGAGAGGGGGCAGGGGGGAGGGGGTGTGTTGGGGTGTTCAGGGGGGAGGGGGAGGGGGTGTGTCACAAGAATTCACTATTGAAATACACATTTTCTTTTTGCCACTAATCAAATGTGTGGACATTTTTATTGCATATATGTGCTTCATTGTTGTACAGTCCACAGTGTGCATGTCCCGCACACACACAGTGCCCCAAGTGCCGTCTCCATGTTACACGCACGCGCCGTGTGTGCTAGAAGCATTGGTCAATGAGATTCTGACGCATTACACGCCCCTCCTGTGCATCGCTGCCTCCTTGAGGTGCTGCCCCATCCCCACCCTCATCATCCTCATCGTCAGGTGGTTGCAGTTCTGCGTCAGGGGGCAGGGGCACATTTCTCCTGACGCACATATTGTGTAGCATGACACATGCCATGACGATCTTCGCAACCTTCTCATGGCGGTACAGGAGTGCCCCGCCAGACCTGCTGATGCAGCGGAAACGTGCCTTCAGTAGGCCAAAAGCTTGCTCGATCAACACACGCGTACGGGCATGGCACGGTTGAAGTCCTCCTCATGCTGGTTCTGTGGGTTCCGGACTGGTGTAAGGAGCCACCTCTTCAGGGGATAGCCTGCATCACCTGTATGTGGGCAAGAATGTATGTGTCAGGGATGAGATTGATTGACGAACATGATGTGCCACCATGACTTGCATTCAACAGTTACTTTGCACCACTTTCATTGGCGCTACTGGATTCACACTATGCAACCGCTATATGTCCATGGCTTTCATGTGCTGTTTTGAATCCCAAGACACAATGTATGCAGGGGTGACAAGTGCCTTGTGAGTGCCCATCCACTGTGTCCGTTCAGGCTGTTTCTGTAGGTGACCTGGCACGTGTCCTGTGAGGGTTACACTCACATGATAGCAACATTGCTGTCTGCTTCATTATGACCCCAGTGAACAGGACTGTTGTCAATAGGGACAGTTTGTGGGCCTTGCTGTCTGTGTTGTGGTGCATTGATGTTCCAGTCCATCATGTGCCTCCTTTGGGCACAGTCATGGGGGACAGGACTTTCAGTAGATGCTGTTGGTGACGTGCATGTACGTGCATTTCGTTGTAGTCAATGTGGTCACAGTATGGTCAATGCACTTGCAGATGGTTGTGTCATGGTTGGGAGACACCTTCATTCACATGTTAGGGCTGCTTAGGTCAGGCCTCACGTATACAGGTGTCAGATGACGTAAGTGCTGCCTCAGGGTATGTTCTGGCTACTGCTAGTCACAGCCAGGTGAAGTATGCATCATTCCCCCCCTGCATTGGTATGTCAATCACCCACCCACTTCACATTTCAATGCTCATGACATGTGACTCACCGAGTAGCCAGGATCTGGGCCCTGCATGTTGCTCCATGTAGCGTGGTATTGTAGAGTTACGCAGGAACATTGAATCATGGGTTCTTCCAGGGAATCGGGCACAACAATGTGTGAAGATCCTGTTGGGGTCACAGACCATTTGTACGTTGATTGAGTGAAATAGTTTACGGTTGCGGTAAGGTACGTCCAGGGCATGTGGGACCGTCAATTCCACATGGGTGCAGTCGATGGCACCAATGCAACCAGGTATGCCAGCTAGTGCATGGAAACCCACTTTGGTGTTAGCAATCTCCTGGGCAGACCATGGTAATGAGATGTGGTCATCTGTGTGCTTGAGGAGGGCATCCAGCACTTGCATCAGTGTACGCGAAAATAATGGTTGTGATATACCATGCAAATGCCCCACTGTGTGCTGGTAGCTGCCTGTGGCCAGGAAGTGGAGCACGGACACTACCTTCAGTAGGGGGGGGGGTGGCGGTGGGTGTTTCAATCATGCTGACGATGTCGTTGTGTATGGTGGTGATGGTGTCCCGGTCCAGTCGGTACAGGGTGTGGATCTGCTCAGCGGTGAGGTTGAATGGACTGGCTCTGATGCGTGGGATTGGGGGCTGCCTGCGTGGTGGCACTGGCTGTGCTGTTGGGGCTTGCTGGGCCTGCCTTGCCCTCCTTCTCCTCCTGCGTCTCCTCTGTGCAGCCTGTTGTTGTTGTTGTTGTTGTTGTTGTAGTAGCACTTGCATTGCTATCAGGTCCTCCAGCCCCAACATTGCTAGTCCAATTGGTAACATTGTGGAGTGTGACTGGGTGTGGGAAGGGTTTGGGTGTGCTCTTTTTGTACTTCCTGGTCTGTATTGCCTCCACCTGTGCTGATTCTGCGCACCTGTGGCAGCTGGATTCACTTAACATGTCCCTTTACAGTTGGTTCGCGATGGCGTAATTAGCACCATGGCGGTAAGGTACTTAACGGTCTGGGTAATGGCGTTAGGTGCATGTCCGCTTGGGTCGGGATTCGCGTACCTTTCTGCCATGGTGGTAATTACGGTGTGGGTGGTCGCGTGCGCGCGTCCTTGGTGCAGTTAGCGGCAGCGTTAACTACGATGCCGCTAATGGCATCGTAGTTAACGGTCACAGGTCGTAATCGGCCCTAGAGGAAAATGATGGCGGTAATCGTTTACCGCCATCGTTTTTCACTTTGCGCCAGGGTCGTAATGAGGCCCTGAGAGTATTAAAGAAAAAGTAGTTACAACCATGTTAGTGCAAGAAGGGTTAATTACATTGTCGATAACCAAACTAATGGAGTTTTAAGGGAGTGCACCACAGGAAGAGCAGGAAATGTGGAAACAAAGGGGGAGTTCTTTATCTCCCAGAGAGGCATTATGGTAACAGGACAGCACTGCAAAGCCTGTGATACCCATAGAATTATTAAGGGTTGCACTCTAACAGCTGCATTACCCTTCTCATGTATCCAGGGAGAGTCTTGCTGCTACAATTGCCGAAGACTGGTTTATTCCTAATTTGGTGGAGCACATTGCACGATTTATGGTGAACTGCATTGTGTGTCAAATGTTTACTGCTGGACATACACAGAGAACAATTAGATAGGTGATACCTCGACCGAATGGTCTGTTTCATCATTTACATATCGACTATGTCGATATGCTGCAAGTATGTAATGGATATAGGTATCTATTAGTGGTGGTGTGGCCCTTCTCTAGGTGGATTGAGGCAGGTCCATGTACACACCCTGATGTCACTTGCGCAGTGAAGTTTTTAGTGTGTAAAGTTTTCCCAAGGTGGGGTGTGTGTGAAATGCTAAGATCCGGCAATGGGCCCCATTTTGTTAATGAGCTATTCAAACACATGGGGCGTCTATTGAATATAAAGCACACATGTTTCCTTCTGCTTATCATCCGCAAGCAAACAGAATATGTGAGAGACTCTACGGCCTCCTTAAAGAAAGGACTTCCAAGATTAAATTGACTTTGAAGAAGGGATGGCTATATATCCTACCCCTAGCTTTATATGCCCTTCGGAATCAGCCAGGATCAGACCACCACCTCACCCACATGAACTAGTGAAAAGACGTCAAATGAGATCACCCCTCACACCTCCACCTAAAAGTAAAAGTCAAGCCCAGAGTGTAGCTAAATCTTTAGGTGATGAAATGCACGTCAATTTGACATGTATGACCTGGAGAATTTCTCTGATTTCAGATCAAGTCAAGCGCAAGGGTGGTTGGTCTTAGAACACAGATGAAGACAATTCAACAACCAACCCTACCATGGAGATATCTTGGTTTAAATGCTTTTTGGGTCAAAGCATGGCCTGTGTAGCTAGCAGAGAGGCCCAATCCCAGAGTACATCCCTAACATGCGGTGTCCCTCAGGGATCGTGTTTATCCCCTTTGCTATTTAACATATATGTTAAATGCCTATGTGACCTTCTCCAGTCCTTGGGAGTGAAATTCGTTAATTATGCAGATGATACCCAGATAGAATTTAAGCTATCTTGGATCTACAAGGAAGACACAGAATGTGTTAATAAAGTCTTCAGGACAATCCAGAAATGGATGGCCCTGAACTCCCTTGCTTTAAACGATTCGAAGACTGAGCTACTCATTCTCAGAACACATCACAGACTCAAAAGCCTAGACATACAATACAAAAGCTTTGAGATAAATGGGAATATTATCCCAGTGTGAGATTCTGTGAAGACACTAGGTGTCTACTTTGATTTGCATCTCTCTTTTCAAAAACATGTTGCTTACTTAAAATCTTTGTGATCATACTACGTCCATTTGTTGTGGCAAATTCGTCCCTACTTATCAGAATCTAATAGGGTACTAATTGCAGCAGCCATAGTGAACACAAAGCTGGACTACTTCAACAGTCTTCTTTTGGGGACATCGCAAGGCAACATTAAGAAACTTCAAGTTTCACACAAAATAATGCAGTTCGAGCTGTCTGTGGTCTTGACCGATCTTCTGACTCGGAATATCACAGGAAACTACACTGGCTTTTCGATTGAACAACGCATTCTGTTTAAAGGCGCTCTCATGGTGTTTAAATGTCTGATGGGCAAAGCACTGAGATATCTCTCCTCCAGAGTGAAAAAACTCCTATCAATCGGACCCTGCGTTCAATTAACAGGATGATACTGGATCAGCCGCGTGTAATTCTAAAAAATATTGGCAGAGCAAGCTTCAATGCCTGGCCCCCGTCTCTCTGGAAATCGCTCCCACTAGACATTAAAGTCTGTGCTTCCACTCAGCTCTTCAGAAAATGTGTAAAACCATTTCATTTTCATAAAAAGCTGAACTGAGCTAGCCAACTGATCACAGGCCTAGATGGACCCATGTCTTTGTTCCAGCATGCGTTGCTTCCTACTATGGGAACTTCTTTTAATATACTTCAGGAATGTGACTATGCTTCTAAATGACACAGGATAGATGCAAAGGAAGATAATGAGGGGATACACACCTGTCTAGATAATGCAGCACACTTGGGTAATAACACATGGTACCAGCACATGAAGAAAGTAGGGGAAAGAACATCTAAGGAGAGTTGCTACGTCTGCGCTCTCATCCCCTATGCCATGAATACAGTGCAAACATTTATCTCCAGAGAAGACCCAGAACATGATGCCAGGTGCCTCATTCATCTTGCATCATGTATGACCAGAGCACAATTTCAGGGAAGTTGGGCTACTTTACGATGGAGATCGAAATGGTTGTTTCTATTCCAGGATGATTATATCAGGACTACACAGATGGAAAGGGACCCTGGATGGGATAGAAAGATGCTTGTGTATTGTGCAGCAGGACAGGAAGAGGTAGTCATTGAAGACATGAAGAGAATGAATTGCCCTGAAGTAACAGAAATATCGGGATCACCTGGATGTTGGGAGCAAACTCAAGTCTTAGTCTATGGATGAGTGAGGTTCAAGTAGGGATGGGAAGGAGGACTGATGTCCTGTGCGGCTCATCTACTGAAGTCAAAATATGTGCAAGAGGTGCAGAGAGTGAACAATGGATGTTAAGTTGTGGGCTAAACATTCCAAACTACTGAAATGGGTAGAAAATTAATCAGGTCTAATGGTTGTGATCCCATTGACAAATGCAACATTGTGCTTCCGAAGACACGGAAAGAATGGTGTGGGAGATAACAAAGACTGCAAAACTACAGTTGATGTTTCTAGGATGGGAGAAGGACAGTCATTCTCATGGATCGATATTGGGCTTGTGGGCCTTAAGCCTACATGAAGTTGCCCATGGATTGGGGTAGAGTATGCTCCTTGGTGCTCATCCATTTTCCAGCATTAGTGATTCCTCAGAGTGACCTGAATATTGGAGAATTTTCAAAAGCAGATGCCCATTTGAGAAAAAGGAGATTGCTTAAATTTCTCCGTCGGACCAGAAGAGAGAATTACTTCTCAGCCAAGTCAATTGAAGCATATGACTCAATTCCTTATGAACACAGGTTGTTCAGCAAGGCTGCCTCAATATTTACGAATACATTCATGCCTGGGATACAGACGATGGCCAATGTCAAGTGGTTGCAAATTATGAGATAGAAGCTTCTGCAGACAATTCACACCATCTTAAAGGGATTCAATTCTATCAAGGAAGAGCTAAGGGCCATACGACTAATGACCCTGCCAAACAGATATGTCCTTGATATGATCACAACGATGGAAGGAGGAGTTTTTACCAAGATCGGGCCATCATGTTGCACATTCATTCCTTCTCACGATGACAAGAATGGGACCTTGACAGAGGCCATAACGTTTTTAACGAACCTGCATAACAAGATGGAAGACAAGACTGAGGACAAAGAGGATGACAGTTGTTTGCTCCCATATTCTCATGGATTCCGAAGTGGATGGCAAACATATTCATGTTTCCTAGAGCAATATTAGTGATGGTGATGTTTGGATTCTGTGTAATCAGGATAGTGATCGGCCAATGCAAGAAGACGCTGAAGAAAGCAGTAGTAATGAAGATCATGATCGATGTCAAATCTGGGTTCAGACCCAAGGAATTGACGGATGAAGATGTCAGAAAATGTATAGAGGCCAGCATTGTAGCACTCGAAGGAACAAAGTTCCAGAATCCAAAGAATCATAAGAAATATGTTGGACAATGGATTTATTGCAATCCAAATTGACAATGCAATTACATGACCTGGAGTGTAGAGGAGCATCTCAAATCAGCCAGCACGCTGAGGGGGATGATGAATATCTGGACTCCAAAGAAGCAATTCTTCAAGAGAAAACATCAAGATGTGGAGACAATTGAGGAGGGGCGTGAGGACTCAACCAGAGGGGGGATATGGAGGAGCAGTTATATACCTCTGCAGGAAGTCCTGCCCCCTACCTCCTATATTTTGGAAGCCTGAGATCGCGCCATGCTTAACACCAGCAGTTGTGACCATACCACGGCAAATATTTGACAGAAGGTACCCATTGAGACAGCCCTATCGAATGTATCCTCGAATACACAATAATCTGAGGGAGGAACACCCTGAAGGAATATGAAAAGGAGCAAAAAGACGAGCTGTGACATCACAAAAGATGAGTGTGACACCCTGAGAATACGGGCTGAAGAGAATGCATGCATCTTACAGAAACTGATGGCGAAGGTAACAATCGAGTAAACTTTCATATGTAAAAAGAAGATTGTACATGTGCGAATCACTGCAGAAAATACAAACTGTTCAATAACTGTACAGATGCTGTAACACAAGTACATTAAGAAATCTTAGAAGCTGGCTATATGTAGTGAATAGACTGCAGGCCAAGTCGCCATTGCATTGATGCTGGACATCAGTGTCATGAATTTAGTAAGCCAGGACTAATGAAGAGAAAAGGCGAGAACTGTGTTGCAGCAAGAATAAGCTGAGATTGTGAAAGCACATGGCAAGGCTGTCTGGCCTGGTATCAAAGCTGAAGCAGCCAAGGTCTGTTATCTATTCTTGAAGGCAGTGAACGTGCAAAGCTGAATCATCCCTTATTAAGGTGCAAAGAAAGAACACCAAGCGTACCAATTTTAATTTATTTAAGACATTTAAATGCTGCAAAATGGACCAAAATCGTGGTCTCCTGTCACGTGAGCCAAGGATGGAAATAGAGTTTAACGTGGAGTGCTACAACAACGATAGTGAGTTCTTGCACTCCCATATATTCCCAGAGGCAAGGCCAAGTTCAAAGACAATCTTCATGACAGAATGCATGTGTGATGAGAGATGTTGGGCTAATTGAGTGGGGAGGTAAAGTAAAGTCCACCTCCTGGCACCTGGTTCTGAGCTTACATGCTGCCAAGTAAACTGAGTTTACCACACATGGCACACGCATGCCAACCAATTATAGAGGGCTGTGTAATGAGGGGCATTATAGTTTGAAGACCAATGATAACTTGTGTACTTAATACTGTTGAAGATCACATTTTTTAGAAGTAGGCATAAGTTGTCCACCTGACAGTGGGCAGCAAATCGCAGTCCTAGTCCCTATGCAATATATACTTAGATGTTCTACTTATCCTATCACAGCCTTTGATAGGTGTTCTATTATTTACCACGTAGTATGACATCCTCTCTGATGTATTTCTTGCATATAAAGATGTTTTTATGAGAAATGCACTAAGAACTCGAGCGAACGTCCGTTGATGTCTGTTGTAACTCCCTGTTTTAGATAATTGTTAATAAAACAGAACCATTGCCATCTTCCTGAGTTGGTTTGATTATTTGGTATCAGAGTTATTCTGCATCCCCAGGCATTGCATGCACGCAACTCAAAGGGCCATATGCTCACAGGCGTCAAAGCTTGCTGCAAAATCGCTGGGCTTAGCTGCGCAGCCGGCCAAACCTGCCATCAACGTTGCCTGTAGGGGCAAGGGCTACAGGCAGTACATCCCTTATGGCAGGTAGGTGCAGCTCCCACAGTCCAGGCAGGGAAAGATGCATTTCTCGCTCTCCGGAAGGGGCAGGGTGCTTCCAGAGACTAGCAGGCAGCTGAAACAGTGGAGGGGTGAATTGGTCCTGAAAGCCCCTTTGATTTTTCCCTCCAACAATTCACCATCTGGAGTACGGCTGTTTGAGCATTGGCCCCAATGGCGGGGGATTACCTCTGACTCCTGGACCATGGAGCTCGCGCAGTTGGTGTTATTGTCTGCCCTTCTTAAGAAAACCTCCGGGCAGACCCCCCGACACCTCCTCCATGCCAACCAGAACAGGAGCTCCAGGAAGAACTGCAAGCCCTGTTGATGAAGGGTGCAGTGAAAAAGTTACCGCCTGGGCAAGGAGAGTCGGGCTGGTATTTCCTGGTACCATGAAGGGAGGAGGTCTCCATCCCATCTTGGACCTCAGCAACTTGCACATGTTCCTGACGAAAGACACATACAAGATGGTGACGTTGAGAGAGATTCTCCACGCTCTCGAGTTGCAGGACTGGCTGATGTCCATAGATCTTCAGGACGCTTAATTCCATGTGCCATTACATCAAAAGCACAGATAGTTCCTGAGGTTCTTCATAGGGGACAAGCACTATCAGTTCAAGGTGCTTCCCTTTGGGTTGACCTCTGCTCCAAGGGTCTTCACCAAGCTCATGGCCATAGTTGCGGCTCACCTCAGGAGATCCTTGGATGACTGACTGATCTAAGGGAGGTGGGCGATGCAGGTCTTGTCCCACCTCGAGGACACCTTCTCACTACTCCACAGGTTGGGCTTCTCCCTGAACTTGCAGAAGTCACACACAACAACTTGCAGAAGTCCCACATAACACCAGTCCAGAGGCTCCAATTTATCGGGGCAGCCGTAGACACTCGGGCACGGAAGGCTTTTCCACCCGAGGAGAGAGTAATCAGCATTGCGCAGATGGTGCGCCTGTTCCAGAAACACGCCACCTTACCAGCAACTTCCTAACTCCACCTCTTTGGTCTCATGGCCTCCTGTATTTTTCTAGTGCCAGAGACCAGGCTGCGAATGAGATATTTACAATGGCTCCTGCAAGGTCAGGGGTCCCAATAGCTTGGAACGCTCAAGGACGTCCTCAGGGTGTCCTGGTCAGAGGTCAACGATCTTTCTTGGTGGGCCAACAGCAGCAACTTACTGTTGGGGGAAACCTTCTGGCCTCCGTGGCCGCAGGTTGGAGTGTTCATGGATGCCTCTCTGAAGGGTTGGGGCACTCACTGCGAGGACTTGCAGGTGAGCAGCCTTTGTTCAGCAATCAAAGCCAGGTGGTACATTAACAGGCTGGAGTTGCAAGCCATCAGTTTTGCCCTTAAGGCGTTCAACTCCTCTCTGAAGGGGAAGCATGTCCTGATCTTGACAGACAATATGGTGGCCATGCAGTACCTGACCAAGCAAGGTGGTGTGCACTTCCTCCCCCTCAGCAGAGAGGCGATGCAGCTGTGGTTCTAGCTGTTAGAGAACTGGATCACAGTCTTAGCAGGTCATCTGGCGGGGACAGAGAACAACTTAGTGGATGCTCTGAGCAGGCAGAGCACCGTCTCACACGAGTGGGAGGTGTGCCAGGAAGTCCTAGAGGAGGTCTTCTCTCTCTGGGGTATCCCAGTAGTAGATCTGTTTGCCACAGAGTCCAACAGAAAGTGCAGACAGTTTTGCTTGAGGGAATTCCCAGCGAACGGCTCACTAAGGGAAGCATGGTATCACAAGTATGACACTGACACAAAAGATACAATTTCAAAACCTTTTTTCAATTTTCAGGGTTTGGGAAAAACTCCTGCTTTGCTCTAGAGCTATGATGGGAGTAGTCTCTACCATCAAATAATAATAAAACACAGTCCTAGTCAGACTGTGTCGAATCAAAGATGGGCAAAACTAACAAAACGTATTGCCTGCCCTATCTCTTATACAAAAGGTGTGTGAAAGGGAATATGTATGCAAAGGAAAATCAGTGTCATAACATAAAGAATCAATGTGGCTGAGTCAGCTCTCCTTCCCACGTTTGACACCACAGTGTAAGGCAGTCCCTGTACACAGGATAACATACTCTGGCTCAGGTTCTCAAAACAAAGGCAGTTTAAGACATGGATCGAGGCCTGATTCGCCTTCCACTTTAAAGCAACTTATTCCTGCTTTCAAAACTTATTTCACAGTTCAAGAAAAGTCCAGGCAGGTCTCCCTCGGTCAGGCTCAGACCTCTCAAAGCAAAAGGTTAACATAGGTCTCCCTCGGTCAGGCTCAGACCTCTCAAAGCAAAAGGTTAACATAGGTCTCCCTCGGTCAGGCTCGCACTTCTCAAAGCAAAAAGTTGACATAGGTCTCCCTCGGTCAGGCTTGTACCTTTGAAAGCAAAAAGTTCACATAGGTCTCGCTCGGTCGGGCTCGGACCTTTCAATCACAGCACTTGCAGGGGTTCCCTTCCCCAAGCTTAATTCACCTTCTTTAAGGGTTCCCTTCCCCTAATGCATCACATTTTCAGTCTCCCTCTGTCGGGCTCAGACCTTTTCCTGATGTCAAAGACTTTCAAATGTGCAAGGCTTTTACTGTAGACCTCCGTAGGACCAATTCGACTTTCCGTTAAGCTCAGACTCTTGTGTTATTTGCCCCAGTGTCTCTTGGTCTGGGTAGTTCAGTATCACAAGCACAAAAGTCAGGGTTATTCTTGATCATTGCGCATTTTTAGAGTTCATTCACTCTGTCGCTTTATAATAAAACATTTCACCTTTCGCAGACACTTTCGAGTGGGCTACTTCTTTTCGCAGGACCACTCAACTACTCTACTACTCGGTTTCTCACAGACCTTCCCTCTCCACTATGCCTTCCCTCTGATTCCTGTCATTCCTTGGGTTCTCTGGATGTTGAGGAGGTTTCGAGCAAGAATGCTCTTGATCGCCCCGGATTGGGCTAGGAGGGCATGGTACTCAGACCTTCTGGATCTGCCGATCGGCCCACCTCTCCTGTTGCCTCGCCGCCCGGATCTCCTAACCCAGTCGGAAGGTCACAGACTCCACCAGAAGCTGGAATCCCTCATCCTACATGCGTGGCTCTTGAAAGGATGAGATATGATAACTGGAACCTCTCTGAGGAGGTGCTTGAGGTGTTGCAGGCTACATGCAGACCATCTACAAGATCTCTACTCAAGTGCAAGTGGAGAAGCTTTTAGGCGTGGTGCATGGAACGCAAGATTGACCCTATCTCTTCCCCAACCACAACAGTGATGGAGTTCCTTCTGTAACTGGCCTCTGCAGGTCTTCAGGTCACCACATTCAAATAATATGTGGCGGCTTAGGGTTCATAAGGTCTCCGGATCAAGGTTCCTTTTTTTACAAACCCGGTTATGGGCCAACTCCTGAAGGGTTTTGTAAATACATTTCCACCTGTTCCTTTTGTTGTCCCAGATTGGGATTTGAATCTGGTTCTCACTTTCCTGAATGTAGCTCACTTTGAGCCCTTGCATTCTTGTTCTTTGTGGCTGCTTACGCTGAAGACAGTCTTCTTGGTTGCCAGTACTTCTGCCAGGCGGGCCAGTGAGTTGCAGGCCCTTTGCTGCAATCCCCAATTTGTACGGTTCTTTCACGAAAAGGTTTTGCTTAAGGTAATGCTGGGGTTCCTTCCAAAGGTGGCGCCAGAATTTCACCTTTCGCAGGCTGCATTCTAACCACCTCTGTACACCTTTAAGGAAGAGAAGCACTTCCATCGGTTGGACGCCAAAAGGGCCTTACATTTCTATGTGGCAAGGACGGCGGAATATAGGAAGACAATTCAGTTATTAGTATCCTGCTCCTTGGCCAGAAAAGGTCTAGCTGTGACCAAGCAGACACTTTCCTGCTGTATTATTTTATCTATTGCAAAATGCTACCAATCTGCAGGCAAGGAATTGCCTCCTGGCATCAGAGCCCACTCAACCAGGGGTCTATGCATCTACAGCCCTGCAAAGGGGGGACCCAATTAGAGACATCTGCCGGGCGACAACCTTCTCCTCACTCCATACTTTTACAAGGCAATATAGCATGACATGAGTAATTTCTCCTTCAATGGATTGCCATTGGGGCTAACGTGCTTTGGTAGGGCAGTGTTACAAAACGTATTGCTGTGATCTTTTTGTCCTCCTCCATTGTTCCATTGCATTGGGAGTACATCTGATGAGGAATCTGTGGGAGAAAGGCAATCCATTGAAGGAGAAATTGCTCACCATAATCTTATTTCTATGGATTCTTCTCCTGTATATTTCTCATCACCCCTCCCATCCATCCCCGTTCAGAAAGTGTTGTATTGGTGAATGCCTGTTCTTGGGAGAGGGGGCACCTTGTGATGGTCCTTGAGTTGATTGCTTTGTGTCTAGCAAGGTGCATGTCTTTCTCATTCTCTGTTTTAAAATAAAGGGTTGTGCTACACATTCTATATATCCCTATGGGGATCCTTGTTTTATAACCCTCTATTGGCTATTTGGCCTTCTTCTCTCACTATGTTCCTCTACAGCGGCTGAGCCTCGGGGTAAAAATGGCAGGAACTGAGGTATGGGGCATAGTGACGCAGTATATATACAATGCCCAATGTCACGTCCGGAGCCGACTATTGTGCACCGACTCAAGGCGTATCAACGGCCGAGTCGAGATCCACTACGCCCCCTATCAAAGCTTTTCCGAGCAGCTGAGCTGAAAGGGGATATCTATCTGATGAGGAATTTGTGGGAGAAGAATCCATAGAAAGAACATTATGGTGAGTAATGTCTGCTTCTATAGCACTCCCAGGCCATACTCAGTGGTGAAATCCAACTTCCAACGTACAATGGAAGTGTTTGTTGCATTTAGCATTAGGGTCCTCTGTATCACATCTGATTGCAGCCACCTGCTGAGAAAATGATAGTATTATTTGAATTGGGAAATCCACTCCTTCACACACTAGAGGTGATTTATAGGCCTCCAAGGGGAAGGCCATGTTTCAGGATTTTTAGATCTCATAATGCCATTACTCTCATCAGACAATATGATCATTGTCCTTGGGGGTTCTATCTTTTGGTTTAGTAAGAAAAGTGGTACTAGTGCACAGAGTCTGAGGGAAAACATACAGAACCCTTCATTTTCACAGTTTTGTAAATAATATGTAGTACCCAGGAACAAAGACACATCTTGCCTTGCGTGCTGGACTATTACATCCAGCCAACATGATGTCAATATTACAATTCTTGATTATCGATTAATCTGATAATGCTTTTATGATTTTTGGATTGAATTCCCACGAACATTTTGGGAAAGACAAGCAGATTAAAAACTAAATCATTGTGAGGATAAAAAAGTACCCCCTGAAACAGCAACCCCTTGCTTAGAAATAAACATAAGTGCTCACTTCAAATCAGTCCACGTTCGCTAGCAGCGCTTACAACAATTGTCAGAAAACATATCAATGCTCTTGCTCCGCAACTCTGCATGAAGATCCCAAAAATGTATATCTATGCTCTCTGTCAGACTACAGTCTACTACACAAGGCCCTTTTTCACTGTCCCGCCCCTTGCCATTTCAGATTCGGATTGCCTCAATAGTCTATCCTGTCTCCTGTCCTTTCAATATATTTATGATGCTGCTGGCCAATTGGGATGTCTCATCTGTCAGTTTGTGTACAAAACATAGAAATCTGTGCATCATCCAAAGGGAACGTCCATTTACTGTTGACACTGATGGATGGATGCTATATCAGACCTGAAACATAATACTGCTAAAATTGAATTTCCATTATTTAATCCTGATAAATCCACCATGCAAATTGGGAACTATTTGCCTGTCCTAGTCTAAGACAGGATTACACCTAGTTAGGCTGAGTCTGCTCACTCACACTGCCAAATCCAGGACTCACATCACCAATAGAATGATGTGCCCAGATAAAAGGAACTAGAAATATTCATCTTAATGTTTCAAATAGTATGAACAACTACCTAAATAAAACTTTCCATAAACACAATGCTGCATATTTTTCGAGAAGGTTACATTTTATTTTAACAAAGGGGAAATAGGCCATGGGCCTCATTACAAGTATGCCAGTCCAGAAATAGCATTGCCGGTATATCCGTACCCGCACCTTTTTCCAGACAGGTGTAGTCCGAGTTGCGATGCCGGTAACACCAGCATCGCAAATGACCCAACGCGTCCAGCAACACCGTTGCCAGTATCTGCAGAGACACACGACAGCCATGCCTATGATACCGGCATGGCGTAAGTAAGTGCACATTCCAAGGTGCACGGACGCGCAATCACTGCCATGGACATGCCAGTAACAACGTGAAAACGATGCCGGAAGCACCGGCATCGTGGACCAGGCATTAAGTGGACTCTGGTGTGTAGAAACATGCCACAGGTGCTCAAAATCAGCACAGGTGGACCCAATGGGTTGCGCCACAGCACAAAAGGACCACTCCCACACCCCACACCCCTTCCAAAACCACAATGCTAGCAGTAGATGTAGCAGTACTGGAGCTGGAGGACATGCCTGCACAGCTATTGATCGAAGAGGCAGTGAGGCAGAGGATACAGCGGAGGGTTATGAGGAGAAGGAGGGTCATTATAGCCCAGCAAATCCCCAATGTGCAGAAGGTTGTACCCCACATGCAGCCACCAATCCCTCGCCTAAGGGCCACCCCACTCAACCTCAGCCGCGGTCAGTTCCACACCCTGTAGCGGCTAGACAGGGATACCATCACCTCTATAGTGGACCTGGATACATGATGACCTAGTAAGCCTTATTAATATCTGGACAGCCATCGCCCCCTTGCTGAAGATAGTGTCTGTGCTACACTTTCTTGCCACAGGCACATACCAGCACACAGTTGGGCAGCTGCATGGTATCTCCCAACCCTGTTTCTCCTGTGTGCTCTTCCAGGTACTTGATGCACTCCTGTCCCACGTACGGGACCACATCAGTTTACCACGGACTGCCGAGGAGGTGAATGCCACAAAAATAGCATTCCATGCTCTTGCTGGCATGCCTTATGTCATTGATGTGGTGGACTGCACACATGTGGAGCTGGTGGCCAGGCATGCTGTTGCTTTAACCTCAATGTACTGATGGTGTGTGATGTCCGCCACCTCATCACCCACCGCTGCGCAAGATTCCCTGGCTCGATACATGACTCCATGGTGCTGCAGAACTCCAGGCTGCCCCGGGACATGGCACGACACACTGGACATGGTACCTGGCTGCTGGGTGAGTCTTACAACAAGGCCATGTGGAGTGTTGAATGGGGCAGGGCGTAAGTAGCCTAGCATACCTGGCTGCTGGGTGAGTCTAACTACTGATTTTAAGGGGTTGGGGCTTGTCACCTGATTCACTGTTTCCCACCCTTAAATACCCTCCCCCACCATTTCTGTATATATTTAACCCTTTACCCCACACAAACATATCTGATCAATATCTGTTTTTTGTCATATGGGTTAAGATATAAAAGCATGTAAAGGATTTGTAATAAAGACTGCATACCGTTACTACCACTAAATCAAAAATGCATATTATTTCAAAGCAAAAAGTACTGTGGTACATGGACATATAATTGATTTTCATTGATAACACATTAATGACATTTTAATCCATTGCATGTGTGTCAGTTGTACGGAACTTGTTAGAGGTCATGTTGTCTGTGAATGGTCCATGTGAACGCAACTTCACAACACACACCGACATGCATCCTGACAAAGTTCACTTCTGCTACACAGAAGAGAACAAATGCTATTGAAACTCGATTTGCATGCGCATGTTCTCAAATGAACACTATACAGCCAGTGCCAACATAAAATGAACCGGAAATTGAGATGTACTCTTTCTGTTGCTCCCGTGCAGGTGATGCTGGTTTTCCTCTGATGCCATGGCTAATGACCCCCGTCAGGCAACCCCAAAACATACACGAACAGGCGTAGAACCGTGCCCATGTATGGACTCACTGCACCATTGAGCAGACTTTAGGCCTGTTGAAGGCCGGGTTCCGCTGCCTCAGTAGATCGGGGGTAGCGCTCATGTACATCCCTGAGAAGGTGGGCAAAATTGTGCTGGCATGTGCCATGTTGTACAACATGTGCATCCGGCGCAACGTCCCCCTGCCCGCAGATGTGGACATGCTGCCATCAGAGGCTGAGGACGACACTGATGATAAGGAGGATAATGCACAGCGCTGCGATGACAATGATGGCCGTGCCACATTCTACGCCTTGGGCTGCTTTGAAGGGAAGTTACAGTGGTTGAACTTGTGGATGGTGACAGTGGCCAGGGTATGTGCCTTTGGTACATGTGCGCCTGCACCAGCATGGATATGGACTCCACCAGGGTTAAAATTCCCCCGTCCGCTCCCTCACACGCTGTGCCGGATGGTAAATGCCTCCTGTGCATCTGCCCAGCATCCGTGCAGTCCTCCTGGAAGTGTCCTGAAGTGTCTCCCGCATGAGTCATGCGTTGTCCAGGTATTGTTGCACCATTGTGTGCATAGATTTCTGTTGTTCCTCCATCCTAGACAGGCGCCCCTCGATATCATGAACATTGCATAGGAGTGGCGGTTGTCTGGATTGGGGACTCCTTGGGCCCACGGGACTGAATCCCTCAGTCTTCGCATAGCTCTGGTCGCTATATAGATGTTCGACTCCACCGTCACCCCCAATGTTGTCGGGTAGACCCTCTTGCGGAAGGGGTGCAGGTTCATCCAGCTGGGGAGGGGCGGATGTGCCCCAGGTGCCTCCTTATGGGGGATGGCTGTGCCTCCTGCTGGGGGGTGGATGCGCCACAGGTGCCTCCTTCTGGGGGGGTGGCTGTGCCCCAGGTGCCTCCTGCTGGGGTTTGGCTCTGCCACAGTTGCCTCCTGCTTGGGGGGTGTATGTGCCCCAGGTGCCTCCTACTCGGGGGGTGCATGTGCCCCAAGTTCCTCCTGCTGGGGTCGTGACTGGGCGGCAGGAGTAGTTGTACGCTCCCGTCTGTGAAGGATGCACTTGAATCCTGGGTGGAGGTGGTGGTTGTCCGGCGGCAAAGTCGTGCCCTGGTGGTCCTGGATGTGGTTGGCTGTTTGCCCTCATTGCCAGATGATGTGACTGTGTGAGACAGAAAGGCAACACAGCAGTGATGGGTGTGGATGTATCGGAAAGGCATAAATGCTAGTACTTTCCAATGTATTTGGGTTGTCATGGACATGGTGGTAGCCATGGCATGCTACACACATGCATGTGTCAGGGATGCTGTGTGGGTGGACATGGTGTAAGCAGTGGCTGTTGCCTGGGGTACTGCTGTTTCCCGGTTTGGGTGTTATGGGTGTGCCACACAAGCTGTATGACATGGTGTTTTGTCTGAATGTGACACAGATGTGTTTCAAATGTGACTGATGCCTATGGCAGTTGCTGTGTTGATGATAATTTAGCGGGATGGGACATCGTGGATGGGACAAGTGGCCCACATGTGTCATTTGCTGGTGGTGGAGATGCTTGATACTGACCTGTCTTTGGCCATGTGGTAGCACGGTGGTGACAACAGCTGTTGAGCAGTGTCAGGTGGATGTGTGTCTGCGTGCATGCAGGTGCATCTTGTGAAGGCGATACAGGGGACCTGTGTGATGTGTGAGTGGTGTATGGATGTGGGTTGCGGGCAAGGTCTATGTGGATGTGTGGAATCAGGTTGAAGGTGGGTGTACCGCCAGCAGGGCTGTACTGACATTGGGTACGCCTTACTTGACATATTGGCCTACTCATTTGTATAGAGCAAACAACGTGTGTGATCTGTCATTGGGCTTAGGGGGACTCACCAGCCGCTTCAGGTGCGACACCTCCAGCCTCTGCATCTTCAGCTCCCTCAATAGCCTCCAGGTGCATGATGCTGCTGCAGGTTTCTTCCCAGGCCTGGAGTTTGATTGGTGATGCTGGTCCGCCTCCTGTTGACGTGCCCTGGGCGTTCTGTGCGGAAAAGAAGTTCTGCACCTGGAGACGTAGATCACCCCACGTCTTGCGGCAGTCCCTGACTGTTCTGGGGGTTGTCCCGACCACTGACACCTTCCGGACCACCCCCTCCCAGATGGCCTTTCTCCACAATTGGGTTTGCCACCGTAGATCATTGCAGAAGACTTCTTCTGAGTTCTCCACTAGCGTGTCCGCCAACATGTTCAGTTCAGCTTTGCTGAAATGTGGCTTGTGCCTCCGTGCATCTGTTTGCCTTGAGGACATGTCTGGGGAACTTTGTCAGTGCTTGGGATATGGCTCTGACTCCTGTGCACTGAGGATTGCAATGGATTGTGTTTTGTTAATGGCCGCTGGTGCGTTTCCTGTTCTGGCGAACACGTTATTTCCGGTCACGGTAATACCGGTGCCAGTAACAACGGTGCCGGTAAGTCCAGGAGTGCGGAGCCGGAATCTGAGTCAGTGGCAGCAAGACTGCCGGTATGGGTTTTTTGGGGCCATTTGATGTTGTTACCGGCATGCCGGTGCTACTGTTTCCGGCATGCCAGAATGCACGTGCATGCATTACAGTAGCACCGGCATGCTAGTAATTCCGAATTTCTACTGGCAAACTTGTAATGAGGCCCCATGTCTTAAAATCACTAAAGCATATCCATATTATCAATTGTGTCTTGGAATTTGGGAATATGCAGCGGAACTGTCTCCTATAATTGACACAATTATTAATAGCTCTTTCTGGGCAGGATCTTTTCCAGAGTCCCTGTAGTGTTTAGCAGTGTTCCGCGGGGAGCCGTGACCCCTGGGCCGTAGACCGACTGCTACCTTCATCTTTACAAACATCGGGTATCGAACGTTTGCCGCGCTGTTTTGAGCTTTTCTGGGCAAACATCTGACACGTAAAACGTAGGTGAGCTGGGGTGGGGGGATTTGGCTGTGAACTGTTAACAGTGAATTTAGCTGTAAAGACTCATGTTACATCGCCCGCACGCTGGAGACTTTTTTGTATGGACCCATGGTTTCCCCTTACCTATAGTAACAATCAAATTCACTCCTCTTCTGTCTACATACGCCTGTCGTATATTAAAGTAAGGAGACAAGCTGAAATGTGCAAGCACTGCAGAGACTGTTGGCCGTTGTCCCTTTGATCTGCAGCGCCTGACTCCTCCCCTTGCTTATACCTACCTTGAAAAAACATGGCATCGGAGACAGAAATAGAAACAGAAACGCCAACTCAAACACAACTTGGCAACCTAGAGGATCAAAATGACACTGAAACAAGACCGAGAAAGGAATCTAATGCAGAGGGCTCTGTGCTCCTTTCAAAGGGATCTCCGTTAACCCCAACTATTAAAATTGCAAGCAAAACGGCTTCTCATGTGAACACCTTGCAGATGGAGGCTGTAGTAGTCGAACAAAAATCACCTGCTTTGAAAAACATTATGGAACTTGGTATTGACCTTACAATGTCGCCTCATCGTGTCCTGGGAGCTGGGAGCAAATCATAACTGGGGACACCAGGGTGACGATCAACACAACGAGGAGGACAATGGTTCATTTATTGAAGAGGAAGGGCTTAAAATCACTAAAGCATATCCATATTATCAATTGTGTCTTGGAATTTGGGAATATGCAGCGGAACTGTCTCCTATAATTGACACAATTATTAATAGCTCTTTCTGGGCAGGATCTTTTCCAGAGTCCCTGTAGTGTTTAGCAGTGTTCCGCGGGGAGCCGTGAGACCTGGGCCGTAGACCGACTGCTACCTTCATCTTTACAAATATCGGGTATCGAACGTTTGCCGCGCTGTTTTGAGCTTTTCTGGGCAAACATCTGACACGTAAAACGTAGGTGAGCTGGGGTGGGGGGATTTGGCTGTGAACTGTTAACAGTGAATTTAGCGTGACAACCAACGAACTAGAGCCAAAAATGAAAAAAAAGTTGAAAGTTAGATTTACGGACAAGGAGAGGCCTGCTGAAACAGGCTCCCCAAAAAAAGGGTGGACATCTAGGGTGCATCTAACAACGGCTGTGTAATGCCCTGTACTGGGAAATGCAGGGAAGGATCAAGACCAGTTAGCAATAAATGAATACAAAACATGGGAACAAAAAAGAAAGGTACAAACACTAAGGAGAGAAGGGGTGCCAATGCCCGGATTGAGATCAGTAACAAAGGAAAATGAAAACCTTAAAATCATGAGAAGGATCGACACAAAGGATACTACGACCACTTACAGATTCACTCTAGAGAGGGTACTGAAAATCAATGACAAGTTAATTCTAAACAGAGCAAAAGTTATGTGACATATTAACAGCGTTGCAGAATTTAGGGGAATTCAATCAAGGGATTTGCACCTGATAGAATTCCCAGAGGGAGATCGGCTCCACAGGGTCACGTTCTACTTGTCAGAACCTAAAATAAAGGACATCTTGAATAAAGAATCCCGTACACTTTTAATAATGGGATTTTGGCTTAAAGAATCAGAGGCCAATGATTTAACAGTGAAAAATACACAAGAAGGTGACTATCGACAGATCAAACAGGAGGAAGACGACGTAGCCCAACTGAACATTTCACTGGCAAAGTTTATACTCACAACGAAGTACCCGGCAGGGTGACAAGAGGATGGAAAACGGCACTCTCAAGGCATGATTCACAAGATATATTATTGGGAAAAAGACAAGTCACACACTAACAAATAGGTAAAACCCTACAAGAGACCTACAAGGAAGACTGGAGCTGGCTAGCAGACACGCTAGCCTCCAAATCATATCAACTACAGCATACTGATGCCACCCCCTTTCAACAACTTGTTTTTGGCTCATGGAACACCAGGGGATTTGCACATCTCTTCGGGCAAGGATAATTCGTTTTTGAAAAAAATGATGTAGAGTGTCTCCAGGAAACTTGGCTAAGTGAGGAGCCAATCATGGAGGGCTATGAAACCTTCCTAAACCCCACTATGAAAAGGGTGGCTGGATGACCCATGGCAGGGATGATTACTGCCATCAAGAGAACTAGTGGCTGGACAATGTGTTCCTTGAAGAATCCTACTCCCTTAGTCCAGCTTGTGGTACTAGAAAAAAAACATACTTGGCTGTTATTGGTTTGTAACCTCTATTGGAACCCGGTCTCACCATTGGCAGCAAACTTTTCTCAAACGGTTATGGATTACATTGACGAGGAAAGATTTGTCTATAGTAATTTAGATATCATGTTGTGTGGGGACTTGAACATTGAATGTTTCAATACTAAACAAGAGCTAATAACAGACCCTCCAAAAAACACCACACCCAAGATATCAAGAGGGTAATGTTGGAGAGAGGAGTTAAAAAAAAAACATCTATTTATTCAACGGACATCTTAAGGGTGACATCCCGCCAACAATAACCTAGAAGAGAGTAAATCAGACCAAAATCCTCGACTATGTATTTGCCACAGAGAATCTTCTGGGACAGTTGGGTCACATGAAGGTAATAAACTCAATTAACAGCGATCACAACCTTATACAGATAATAGGTTGCCGACGGATGGGTGGTCAGATCCCTGCTTCACTACCGCAGACAACCCCCAACATGGAAGTTACATCTGGTTTCAATCGCTTAAGAATTACCAGCACAGCAGTGAAGGATCTGACGAGTGCTTGCCAACTGGTGCAATCACAGATGAATCAGGGAAAATGTTATCACTCTTGCACTATCCCTTGAAAGCCTTTGAAGTAAAAAAAGGAGCAGGAACTAAAAGAGGTTATTCAACAAAGCATGTATTCAACCAAGAAGTGACTGACAGGAAGAAAGCACTGAACAAAGTACGCAGTGTACATAAGAAACTACAGACAACTGCATCCTGTAAGGCAGTAAGACTTGGAAGCCAATCCCTTAAAAACTGGTTAAAAATTCATAAATACCAGCTTTTGCAAATGGACGGTGAGAGGATGATACAACTAGGAGCTGCTAAAAACATGGCTGAGATATGGAAAATGTTTAATGCTTTAACAGCACCCCAAGATGCCCTTCTTGTTAACTCAGTACCGTCTTACATATGGGAGAAACATTATGCCAGCCTGTTCTCGAGTGTGGTTAACCCGGTCCCAAGAGCCATGACTTCAACCAACTCTGCATGGTCTTTCAAATTTGACAAAGAAGAAATTCTAACTTTGATAAAAAAAAGCAAGTTCTTCGAGGGCTGCGGGTCCAGATAGCCTCACTAACGCCATATTAAAAAAAATCTGGACCAATGGGCTGACTTTATGATGATGCTTTTTGAGGAGAACAAAACCACAAAATCAATACCTCAATCATGGTAAAAATCCATAGTGGTCCCAATCTACAAGAAGGGCGATAGGTCGGACCCTACTAACTATAGACCTATCGCCCTTCTAGATGTAGTTGGCAAGCTGTTCACGGCAATCCTCCTGAAAGAATTGAACAGCTGGTCACTGCTGACAAAGCTTCAAGACCGCTGGTAATCGGGTTTAAAAAGGGCACATGCATATCACTGAACTTATTCCTGTTAGTCTTGTTTGAATGCAGGGTTAAAGCTACGAAGAACAATAACATCCCCATTGCCTCAATAGATCTAGCTCATGCCTTCGATTCAATAGACAGGAGGATACTATGGAACACATTGCAAATCTGGGGTTGCCCGATAGATCTGAGAGAAGCCCTGGAACTACTTCATACAGCAACCACAATCAGAGTGAGGCTTGACAAGACAGGAACTCTATCTAGTGAAATCCTGACAACAAAGGGTAATAAGCAAGGATACACACTGGCGCCGGCTATATTCTGGCGTGGATGTTGAAGAGGCTTTTGTTGATGTGAGATGTTTTCCACCTCGCATCGCACAAACAGCAGTTGGCAGACTCATCTATGATGTTGGATCAAATGGAGATAGGGCTGCAGCGGCAACTTGATGCACTGGCGGCCTATGTTGACTTAAATGCACTATCAATAAAGCCTAAAAAGTTTTGACAATAGGCGACACCAGGTGACCGCATTGCACCAAGAGAACCTGGTACCTGGAAGGGGAGAAACTCCCAGAGGATACTTCAATGTTGTATTTAAGATCAATCTTGAACGGCAGCATCAACGACTCATTTGGTGTGATGGCCGTGAAATCTAAAGCTATGAATCTGACCACTCAGGGCAGAATTATCAACCAAAAGTATGGGAAGTTTTCCTTAATTCCTTTCATCAATTTCTACAAACTTAAGGCCATGCCCATACTCACTTTTGGTGCCGAATCACAACTTTTGCTCTCAGGGTCAGTCTGGCAACACTTGGATGGCATCTTCTGGCAGCGAGTTCTCAATAGGCCAATTCCCACCCCGTGGATGTGATACAAAGAGAGATGGGCATAATATCACACTACTCTGCCATGGTGTGGAAAACACTTTCAATTCTGCGGAAATGTCTGAATCCCCCAGGAGAAGGAGGATTTGAGGTGCTGAATAAGGCTCTGAAGCAAAACAGTGAAAGGCTGCTGACTGAATGGAGAAACACATGCATTGAAATGTTGCAAAAACTAGCACTCAGTGAAGAAATGCTACTAGCAAATCCAGGACACGTCAAAAAGACATTATTTGACTTGGATTGGATCTCCACAGATGAACGTACCCTCGCCGTAAAAACCGAAGGAAAGAAAGGCAAAGACGTCAGGAAGCGAGGAGCGATACCTAGATACTTGAGCAATTTTCCATCGCCAACTTTGAGACATGAATTTATGAGATTTCGTTTCAATTTATATCCGACAAGGAAAGTATTAGAAAGACGTAAACCAGCTCACAACTACACCTGTAGAATCTGTCCTGAACCACTTGAAACTTTAGCTCACCTCACGACTGAATGCCTGGCTTTGAATGATCTAAGAACGAAATATCTGGGCAAACTTTTTGAAGATTTAACAGTGATGACCATGTGATAGCATGAAAAGTTTAAAATGTAAACTAAAAATATGCTTAATAAAATACATTTTAAATAAAGAGTCCCTGTAGTTAACTTGGCCGTAGTCATCCATGAAAAATAATGCAAGTTAGACCCTCTATTATTTATCAACTATGAGACAATATCTATGGTGCAATTTCTTATGGACATCTTGAAGAAACCAGCAGCCATCTGGCTACAAGAATATTTGAGAAGAGAGAATATTTTAGAAGATTGGCATCAGTTGCACAATTGATCCTAACAGACATCTTCGATGAAAGATTGTAAACTATGCTGAATGTTAGATTGTGTTTGTCCGCTTCATTCTGCACCCTCAATCAACAAACACCTCTAAAGTGACTGTGTAGGATGGGAGCGGTAGTTGAAAAAACCAGTCAATGATTTAAATATTTCTTGGTCAAAGGTCTATATTGATAACATTAACTTGACAAGTAAAATAATATCATGCTGTGTTCCTTGGGGAGCCTGCTTATCTCTCCTCTCAGTTTAAAATTCTTCTAAATATATGTATGAGTTGAATTCCAAACCATATGATACCCAAATACGATTTACGCTGACTGAATCCTATGACGTAGGTGTGACCTGCATTCAAGGAATATTATAATATTGGAAGAAAAACAAGTAGCTGAGTTTAAAATAAGTTGCTGATAGTTTGATAAGATCCCAAGACAAAACTTTAATGGCAATCTGGTACACATCGTTTTCTATGGAAAAACATGCTAAATGGATTTTGTTTATTTATATAATCCTGTTAAGGCAATGAAACATCCATAAGTGAACAAAACAGGGCAGAAATTCCAGTGGTAATGATAGAGGAAAAAATGTATTACATCCTACTAATACTGGGCTCAATAGTAAAGTTAATTCATAAATTACAACTTATTGGACAGCAACAAATAAGAAAAGAAGGGAATTCATCTCCCAAGTATTGCGAAATCTCAATTTTTCCCATAGAGAGCCATGATTTTTTAAAAAAGTGGTAGTCATTTCACACCAAGCGATCTATGAAGAGTGGAATGTAACAGGTGCTTCTGAATGAGGAACTCAGATGACCAACCCACTGCTGTACCGTGAACCTCTAGGAGTCCACCCGAATGCCAATGGGCACAGCAGGCTCGCGGGAAGTCCTGGGAAACGGGGAAAGGAAATGAGGGGTGGAAGGAAGTGCAGGATCTTCATAGTCTTCCTGTACCAAAAAGAGGTTTTGTGAGAATTACATGACTTCCCTTTATACAGATTTCACCCTGAACAGAGTTAATCCTGGGTATTCAGACTGGAGAGAACAAGAAGCTGCCAAGGCCCGCTGGCAACCTCCTGCAGATCCTCCAAACCCATCTTAAAATAAGCGGAGCAACTGAAGGAAAACATCCCTATGAAAAGAAGGGAAAACCTACCACTCACATGAACCCACTATTAACTCCTGACCGGCCGACCCCAGACACACCTTAGCGCTGGCAAGAGATGACAAGGAACAAGGAAACTGGTGATGTTAAGGGCCAGCCTGCACCATGAAAGCATCAACAGGAAGAGCACAGGGACATTTTAGAGACTTAGCGGGTGCGAGGGACAGACGGGCTGAAGTGGGGAGAATGTGGTGGCAATAAGTGAGAATGCACTAAGCACCTGACCAATCTCCAAGAAGGCTTGGGGAACAGGATGGAGAGGGAAGAGCAAGCCAACCACACCACCAATATAGTGAGCCTTACAGGGGTTGCTACATGGGTAGGATGGCCAGAACTAAAGCCAAGACTCAGAACTAGGGAAACAGTGGCCAGCTGATCAAAACAGAACGACCTTGGAAAGTATTGTTACTACTTTTGTTTCTACTTTTAGCCTGTCTGTACTTTTTTTAATACACTAACTGTAGCAATAGAATAAAATGTTGCCCAGATATGTACTGATTTTACCTAAGATGGAGCATGTTGTGGGTGCATTGAAGGCCCTGAAACAGAAACAGAAAATCCCTGTCACCTAAACAGTGCCACCAAAAACGGCTGTGTTTTGATTTCCCTGGCACGTGTGTGGCAAGCATTTGAACATTTCACCAAGAATGACTCCTCTGCGTCTGCTTCTATTCCATTGAATGACAAAAGTTAAAACATTTCACCAAGGAAGGCCCTGCATTTGTTTTATTCCATCTGAATGACCAAAAGTTAAACATTTCTCCAAACGACTCTGCGTTTACTTCTCTTTCATCTGAATAACAAGAAGTTGTGCACTGCATTGAAAAACGGCCCCAGCGTCTGCTGCTCTTTCATCTGAATAACAAGAAGTTATGCACTGCATTGAAAAATGACCCTGCGTTTGTTTTTCTTGCATCTGAACATCAAAGTTATGCGCTACATCCAAAACAGCATTGTCTTACTGTTACACGTGAGGGGCAAGGATTTCAACATTGCAACCTGACGCAGCTTTTGTTTTACCTTTCATGTGAACAGCAGCACTCTAAAACACTGCAAATGAAAAACATCTCGGCTTTTTCTTTTTATTCCGTGTCAAATCAAAGAGCCCTGTGCAGGGGGTTTACCCCTCCGTGTCAATGGACCAGCAGCAAATGCAAACCCACTCAAAAGGACAAATTAAAAAATCTCATGACCTACAGAACGGCATTTCAGATATCAGATTAAAAAAACAGCTTCCACACGTGTGAAAGAAAATAAGAAAATTGACTTTTAAAAGCCAATGTGAAAGGACAGCTTTGCTAGCACAGACATGTCAATGAAATATGTTGTGGGTGGGCGGTTGGCTAAGCAATGTACATTATATTTTCCCCCACAAGACAATCACCTTGGAAGAGACTCAGAATACCAGTAAAACCAGTTTTTGGCTCGGGGAGGAAACTTCTCAGTTGAATGCCTTGCCTCCCACTGGAAGTCGCACCTATATGTTCACTTTTCCGCAATGACGTGCAATGTAACTGAGGGCACTATAATACCAGATCTGCCAGACAAGAAGGCAGTACTAGCAGGGAGGACAAAGAAAGCAAGTGTGGCTAGAGCTTGACCAAGAAGTGTGAGTTCATTCTGCACCCACTACCAAGGACAAACTGACAAACTTCAAAGGGTGTAATAAAAGTCTTTTGTTGACAGCTGAGCCAGTGGGAGACAGTTGGCTGTGGGGGATGAAGCACCTCCCTCCCATATGTGATAGATCCTCCAAATTGACATTAAAGGATTGATTCATTTTAGGCATTTTTGGCAGCACTCAGAATAAGAAATAATGTTGTTTTATGCTATTTTCCATGTGATTTCCAGGGGGTTCTGGAGGGACTAAGTGCATTTTCCTAGGACCTTGTGGACTGAAATGGCCAGTAAAGATTCGTTCCTGGCTGATTTAAAAATTGATGTGTAAGATAAGGGCAAAGACCCTATTTTTTGAAAGGGGGCCTGACTCCAGAAGGTTTAAGCAGAATTATCAAAAATGATGAAGTCATAGGCTACCCTTGTCATTGACGCATGTGTGGTCACCTTTTGTAAGCAGTGGGGCTAGTTCAGCATGGGTCGGCTAGCTCTTAAAAGGATCATAGAGAGGTGGGAATGCTTAAAACAAGAACAAAGCATTTTATTTACATACATAAAACTTTAGAAACATTTTTAAAAATAAGGAGAGGAGGAACATATGCCGTATTGGGCACGGAAAATATGCATTGCGTACAGTCAAAAATAATTATGCATATGGGTGGGTTTGTAACTAGTAGGTGACTATTATTTCATGTATTGCTAAGAATGTAGCAATACGCAAACATTGTCGACACACAAGGTTCAGGTGTTTCTGGTTCGGTGAGTGGTTTGAGAGGAAGACAGCAAAGGCTGAGAGATATGGCCCTACTGCTTGTGGCACCGAACTGTCTTGAGGACTATGGAATCTTGGAAAACGATGTTGCTTGTGAGAGTGGCAAGCACCTACAAGTAATGAGACGAAGGGTGGGAAGAGGAGTTGTTACAATGGGGGGGTACCGTTTCTAGATCTTGAAATCTACAAAGATTCTGACAACAGTTTAGGTGCCACCCTTTACAGAAAACCTACATCCAAGAATACCCTTTTGGAATACACCAGCTTCCACCCTACAGGCTTGAAAATGAATCTACCATTTGGCCAATTTCTAAGATTGAGAAGAAATTGCAGCACTAATAGCGACTATGACATTAAGAGTAACAATCTATCTACATGCCTGAAAGAACGGGAATACCCGAGCTACATTATACATCAAGCTTGAAAAAGAGCCAAGCACACAAACAGAGAATCATGCCTAACACCGACAGCAAAGGAGAAACACACCACTAAGATGACATGCGTGACGACCTTCACTTCCCCCAGCAACTCAATTAAGAAGACAATTCTCCACCACTGTGACAAACTCCATACAGATTGCTTCAAACCCAAGAAACCAAGATTTGCTTTCAAACACAATAGAAACTTGAGAGACCGTTTGGTACTCACATACAAAGACCATGCAAGTGCAAAAAACACCCAAACAACATTGTGGAATATCCCACCAGTCAAAGGCCATTTCAAATGTGGTAATTGTTCCGTTTGCTCCCTGACAAGCAACATCAAGAACATCGATCTAAACGGCAACTTGTGGACTTTTGAAACTTTCACGGATTGTAATACCAAGTGGGCAGTCTATGCCATCAAATGCCCATGCAACTTGTTATATGTTGGCAAATGCAAGAGAGAGATAAAACAACGAATTTGTGAACACCATTCTTGAGTTAAGAACTTAGTAGAGGACAAACCCCTAGTCGCACATTTCAAGTCAAAGAACCACAGTCACAACAACATCTTTTGGGTGGTCCAGCAAACTGCCAGAAATCCATTTCGCTGAGGTAACCGAGACCTGGCACTTCGAAAATTAGAACAAAAATGGATTTACCGCCTGGACTCTGTAAAACATCGTCTTAACATAGCAAATGAGTGGAACCTCTTCTTCAGCCAATGATTCTCCATAGTATTCTCTGGTATGAACCCCTTCCTACCTCTTCCATGAGCGTAGATAGGATAGGTGCAGCTCGAGCATATACCATACCTGTGAAAATAACGCTCACCAGCTCTCATACACTGCAACAGTTGGCCAATTGCGCAATCCTTCTTTTCGAGTATGCATTCACCCAGCATGTAGCTAGCACCCAAAATTGAAAAAAATGGATTGACGGGGCACTACCTAACTATGTTCGTGGACTACTGTTCATGCAAAGTCTGGTGTCTCTCTCCTCCGGGACATCAGCACTTGGACTCACCACCTACACGATGGCGATTGAATAACTTGTTCTTCATATTACAGTACAGAAGCCAACCTCTGTTTGTTTGCACCTTATTGTTTGTTATTGTTTTTCTATAGAGGGTAATCCATCTGTGCCATATACGACACATTTATTATATAATGGTCCAAATCTCCCATGGGTGGCACGCACAAGTGTCCAGTATACAATATAAGGATTATTATCCGTGCCTTCTATTTCCATTGTTTTGGTTTTATTACTCGAGTCACATGCAGATCATCTGTGTTGGCTCAATCATGTGTACTAAGGAAAAAATGTGACTACCACTTTCCTCTTTCATTTAAGGCAGTTCCATCACTTGAACCCTGTGCATATATGGACATTGTTCCCTCTCCCCGTGCCACTGATCTGCATACACACGCTAAGATAAGCGCTGGCTAGAACACTACCCTGCTAGCCCTGGCGCATGCTCCTTAAAGCGTATCAATAAAGTTTCTTTCACAATATAATGACATTTGCTACAACGCATGCGTCGAAACCAGACACAATCCTGAGACAGCAGCACAGCTCGTAAACTGAGGTAAGACTCCCTCCAGCCGCGACCCCATCAGGCACAGCGCTGCCTTATCCTTAATCAAGTGGCATTTTCTTTAACTCTATAATGCCAACAGTGGATTCCGCTCAACGCAAAGTCTTTGACCACATGAGTCTTCTGCAGTTCCCTTGAACTCGCAGTGCACTTTCGTACTCTTAGTGCACTTCCACCAGCCCATGATTAATAGACACGCCTGTCTTAGCACGCCCCAACAATATATTTTTGGCCATGATTTCTTCTACAGAAGATCTCGGTGCGATCTAACTCCTTTGACATAAACCTACCTGGACTCGATTTCTGCATGAGCCACCATTTTGCTTCTTGAATTTTCCTCGAATTCTAATCTCAGCGCACCTTTGAATGCTTAGTGCACCTTCACCAGTCCATGATAAAAAGACACGTCTGTTATCAGCACGCACCCACAACTATCGGCAAATAATATACGCGGTGACGGATAGCGACCTTTTCTCCAAAAACAACATACCTGGACTCCATCTTTGCTACACCAGGTAATTCGCATGTCATATTTTTCCAATACATTGCCCCCTATCGACTTATCCGTTTTGGATCTATTTCCTGCACTCATCTAAAAGTCGATCTCTCATTTTTTCAGAGACCTTTTGTCCGGTTTGCGGACACAAAACTAATCCAGCCACATGATGGAAACCTGGAAATTTAACAACATCCAAACCATGACGCCCTCACTATCTCAGGTAGGTCTCTTTTCCAGTGTCCGCCTTGTGCAATCTAATTGCCCTCGCCCCCCCGTTTTAACAACTCCTCTTCCCACCCTTTGTCTCATTACTTGTAGGTGCTTGCCACTCTCACAAGCAACATCGTTTTCCAAGATTCCATAGTCCTCAAGACAGTTCGGTGCCACAAGCAATAGAGCCATATTTCACAGCCCCTGCTTTCTTCCTCTCAAACCACTCACCCAACCAGAAACACCTGAACCTTGTGTGTCGACAATGTTTGTGTATTGCTACATTCTTAGCAATAAATGAAATAATAGTCACCTACTAGTTACTAACCCACCCATATGCATAATTATTTTTGACTGTATGCAATGCATATTTTCCGTGCCCAATACGGCATATGTTCCTTCTCTCCTTATTTTTAAAAATGTTTCTAAAGTTTTATGTATGTAACTAAAATGCTTTGTTCTTGTTTGTAAACATTCCCACCTCTCTGTGATCCTTTTTAAGAGCTAGCTGACACATGCTGAACTAGCCCCACTGCTTAAAAAAGGTGACCACCTGTGCGTCAATGACAAGGGTAGCCTTTGACTCCATCCTTTTCGATAATTCTGAGTTAAAAATGGGACAAATATGAAAATTGGTGGAAAGAGGGAAAATGAGATTAAGAACATGCTTCATCATTTGCAGAGTTATAAATGTTATGCATTTTATGAAAAGGACAAGAATGTGCCAAAGGGCCATGTTACCTCGCACGGAGTTGGTGATCGGCTTGTCTAATTCACTATAACCCACTGAAACCACATATCTATTTCTTATGGCGATGGCTATTATAAGTTTAAAGTTATGATACATAACTCAGTTTTGCTAAAAAGTGGAACTGGGAACAAAGAACTATAATAAATGACAGACAGACAGATGATGCTCTCTCCCCTGGAACCAATATGGCCAGGGGGTGGAGGGAGGAATGGTAGGCTGTCCTATCTTTGGGTAGCAGTAATTCCAGAGTACTCCCCCTAGATTGTAAAGTGAATGATGTCATTTGGGCTATATAAGGGGGGACTGTACTAGACAAAAGGGGACACACACAGACAAACACAAGAATCTGGGGAGACAGGAGAAAGAGGATGGAGGAAAAGCTGAACCTTACCATCTTGAAGAGTGCAGAGACTAAATCCCTTGCCTAGCTGTCCAGAGAGTCCTGAGATCCAGTTGGCTATCCAGAATAACATCCAGGAGAGTGCAGAGACCAGACCCCTTGCCTAGCTGTCCAGAGGGTCCTGAGATCCAGCTGACTTTCCAGAATCCCAAACTAAGGCTCACTTTGTAATCCCTTAATTGCATAAACCTTTCTCCTTTGGTAACATTGCATCCAATATTTCCCCCCATTGAAACACCATTGAACATCCCATTGAAAGTCCAAAATTGCCAGTATAATTCATTCACCTTCCCATAGTAGAATCTGTATTAGCCTGTGTATGTTAGCATATTTCTTTGATACATCTCTCAGTTGTCTGTATAAATCCTTAGCATTATTTTGAAGTAAATCAATTAATCCCCCATTGAAATTCATGGTATGAGTTGGTTAAAATTCGAAATTAACCCCCTTGTGTCCAGTGTCTTCCTTTAATAACTATAGTCATTAAAGTATAGCCTCAATAGAATTAGTCCCTGTGTAACTGAAAACCGAATTTGCCTGTGTGTTGTGTGCATTACCCCACAAACTCCTAAATCGCATCTGTCCCATTGAAAACCCCACACCTTAGTCCCATCAAGAACAATCCCTTTCACCTAGAATTCCATCCGTCATGTGCCTCTGTCATTGTCCATTAAAACCAATTTCCGATTTTGAAAGCTAGACTGCTTACCTTTGCTGCCTGTCATTGTAACTCCTGTGTGAAACAAATTTCCATTTGCTGTTTGTATTTTTCTTTTGCATTTGCTGTCTCCCCAAAATCGATGTCCTTACCTCATTTCCACATTGTTCTGTGTACTGATTAGTAGTCTTTCAGTTACCCTATCTCCTCAACTGTAGCAACACAAATGCATTTGCTTGCTGTTGCACAGCAGTTGTGAGTAGCCATGTGAGTATTAAGCAAAATCCGATTCTGCCGTTTTTTGCTCCAAAAATGGGTTTTCATTTTCTTTTCTGACTTCCCATCTTGAGGTGGTGGGCTTTATTCCAAATCCAACTTTTCTCTCTCAATCCTTACTCCTTGACAATGCCTTCCATTCAAGGGGAATTAAGTTAGCTGATGTTATCGGGGTGACTGTTGCAGGGGGGAGTGCTTAACCCTGGTGATATCACTTGCTTTAAAACTGTTCTATTTCCTGTTTTGCCATTAAAGATCTGTGTAAACTGTGTTAGGATTTCTGAATCAATTGTTCTGTAGGAAGCATTGCATTTGTGTTGCCACACCATTGGTGGCTGTTGTAAAATTGTTTGATTTTCCATTTAGTCCTAAATTAATAAATATCTTATTGATACACACACCCCTGGTTCCTCGTCCATTGTGACACGGGGTGTTTGTGAAGGTTGGGTACGAGACGGGTTGGAGGCCTACTCAGAACAAATCTCTTGTTTATTAAAAATACAAAATGCTTTATTGTATGCCGCATTCATTGTCGGGGAAGGAGTCCCTGGCTGGAGTGTGCCGTGTTATAAACAGTGTCAATATGCTGATATGCTGTTGTGGATGGTTCTATGTCCCTTCATCAACATTATTTTTTTTCAAAATATTTTTTTCAACTATTTTATTTTGAAAAAAGTTTTTCAATTATTATTATATATATATATTTTTTGATGGGTCTGCATCCAGCCCCCCTTCCCTATATTAGAAACTCTACCCCGACCCCGCTCCCCACCCCTTGTGACCCCTTACCTCACCCCCAATATATTTCAAGGAATTTTTTAAAAATTATTTTGTCAAAAGAAATTATTTCGAAAAAACTCCTGGGGATGAAACAACGCAATACCGTTGTGGATACATTAAACCTACTTATAAGGGTAAATATTTGTGGAGCCTACATAATGGTTTGTAATATGATGGTGCCTGTCCAAGTGTGTTCTTTTTGTAATCAACTTTACTCTGAACAGAAACTACACATTCATATCTTAGATTGCAGGAACACCAGTGTCTTAATGCTTGGATATATTACATTATATTATGTAATAATTTTATAACGCGTTTAATACTGAAGAGGTTTCTAAGCGCAAACCTGGCATTCAAACCAGTGTTGCTCTGAGTCGTCTTACTTCTCAGACGAGCGCGTTGCCACTGAGCTATACTACCCGTGCCATTGGGTAAAGTACAATATAAACGGATGAAGATCTTGGGGTATACAGTGGTCTTTGACATTCTGTATCTATCTTCTTGTTTTCTTGATGTATCCCTTTAACTATCATGCTACACTCCTACCCGATCCCCTGGAAGATGAATAATGATTGCATTGATCCCTGAGGATCAGGACAAAGCGGTCAAGATCATGAGAAAGTACATTGTTGAGAACACAATTCAGACTGCTAGTGTAGTAATTCAATTATTTTGCTATTGCCATTGTGCTCTATTGTATTTATTATGTGTGACTCAAAGCCGTAAACTACTGGTCTGTTACCCTGATACGTGTATTTATTAAACACATGTGTTCTATCGAGTGTTTAAAAAAAAATATGTACAGCTCATATAACATACTGTTCTTAATCTATTTCCAAACTATGTCTGTTGGATGCAAGTAGAATATCTAGCACTGCAGGCAAGATGAGAGGTGAAAGTGTGCCTGCTTCAAGTTCATTCACTTGATGTTAACTAGCACCAAGTATTGTATCCCAAAAGGAGGAGATACAGAACTCTAGGCAGAGGAAAGGTTTATTCAAAACAGATCAGGTGCCCATGGTATCTATTTGACTTCACCTGCGTTGGTGCTCGGCTCCTTCTTTGGACTGGTCTAGATATATGCCAAAACTCACAGCATTTCTTGTTTACGAGTTCCATCCTGTGAGTTTCGCAAGTTGGACTCAGAGTCCTAGAGTTTTTGATCTAATGTAGAATACATGTGCCAGTGGATCTGCAACATTTGGCTCTCCAGAGGCTTAGGACTACAACTCCCATCAGCCATAGCCAGAAAAGTCAATGTAGGGATAGTAGGAATCAGGATAAATGTGAGATGCGCCTGAGTTTCTAGTGTAGGACTTGAGCATGCATAGTGTCAGATGTATGACCCAGTCTGGACAATATATGCCCTTGGTGTAACCTTTAGCTGTTTTGGACTGCAACTACCATCAGGCGTAGCCTACATAATCCATGTTGGGGAAGGGGGGGGAGTCCAATCACCAAAAAGCTGGAGCGCTGCAGGTTGCATACCACCAACATTTGCCATACTTGCTCGTCACATTAGCCAGGAATGGACATACATTTGAATAATGGTACATTGATTGTCTCGTTGTTTTGGGTGGGATTTGAATCATTTATACAGCGCCGGTCATTCACAAAGGTTAAGAGCCGCTGTCTGTCATTACCATGTCATGCCCTTTTGGTGAACTGTGTGTCAACTGCAAAGCTCCATTAATTGGCACTATAATGGGATGTTTGAGCAAAGATGTCAAGCCTGGATTCTAGACTGTGGCGAGGAAAGGGGTCATGAAATAGCTAATCATCCGATTACAATTAACTAGAAGGAATTTAGAGTGGATTTTCAGGGGAAAATTGCCTTTTTATTCAAATAAATGGTCATAATTCTAAATAAATTCTAAATACATATTTACATATAACCTATGCTGACATTGCAGACATTTGATTTATTTTGAAAAAGGTTAACTAAATTGTCCTTGAAGAAATGTAATTTACAGAGTAAAAATGTTAAAACAAAATATCAGTAAATTGAAATCGTTCATTTTTTTTTCATTTTGCCATATTCCGGTGAATTAGAAAGGGACACAATTCTCAGAAATTAAAGAACACCACATATTTAACAAGTCCACTTTAAACTTCTCTGTCCAGTTTTCCAAAGCATCCATTTAATAAATAAATCAATATTGCTTAATTCTAAAATAATGTCAGTAAGCATAGACCAATCATATGCATGCAACATATTTCATATTTATATAAATTCTGAATAAAGACAAGCATCCATGCTTTCCCCGATGAAACATTGATGTTAATGGCGAGCTTAACTCACATACGGAGACGCGCTTGGGCAACGCGCTCGAGTGCGCAGCAGCAACCAGCGCTGCAGGGCTGCTGCCCGCAAATTCTGCGGGTGCGGAAAACCAATAAAAAAGTGGCATACAGTTGAAATGGCAATTCATTCCTTTTGTGACAGACCTTTTGAGTGGTACCTAAGGGAGAGGCTGTTGATAAAATGTGATACAAATTGTGCATTTTAAAGAATATGTATTCAGTAAAACTGGTCAAAAGTACTAGCTGCATGGTCAAGTAACCCACAAGCTGGACCACATGGGCCCAAAAAAAGGTACTTTCTAATCCTCACCTTGTGATTATTGTAGAAAAGACGTTGTTCTCCCACCCTCCCACCCCCAAAGGCATTTATAAAGAAATAGTAAGCTTTTGGAAACCAAGCCAAACACGCATTGGCAAAGCCAGCAGTTTGGGCTTTGTATAGGTACGGGATAGCCACTGATATAATGGCAATACTTGACCATAACAATGCAAAAGCTGTGAAATGGACTGACTTATGTCAGTATCTGGCAAATGCTTATCTAATATGTGAAGCCAAAGCAGTTGACTTTGTAGGTGCTTGTTTTTAACAGGATTTCAGTGCATGGAAGAGATATGAATCAAGTGGCTAAAAGCACACTTGGTTAAGAAAGTTATATTACACCAGTAGCCATTTACAGCTGCAACTAAGCCATTAAGGGCCTCATAACGAGTTGGGCTGTAGCCCCAGAGGCATAGAAAGGGTAGGGCCTGAGCAGGCAAGGCCCGCCCACGATCTGTAAATGCCCACTCAGTAGCACCATGTGGGCATTTACAGATGTTAATGTCACCATGGAAGGCCCAACTACATTACCTTCAGGCCCCACTTGTTAGACAATCCTGGCCACGCCTCTGTGTAGCCCTTAAATGCGGTGTTAACGGTATTACCGTCACATTTAAGGGCTGGCCCTATCACGAGTTGGGTGCTAAATGGGCTGTTTTACCTCCATCTTTTTCTGGAGGTGAAAATCCCATTTAGCGCCCTGTATTACCACCGGCTTTAAGCATGCAGTATTAGCGCAGAAGATTCTGCATTGGGTCCAATGGACTCAACGGGGAATGGGGGTATACAGTTAATGCCCAACCCGTGTAATACCGCCAGATCGGTGGGCACTAAGCGTTATTATAGTTGGGCGGTATTACAGCCGGGATACAGCCCAACTCGTAATGAGGACCAAACTCTCAGCAGAAATACACTGCTTAAAAAAAACACTGGCAGGCCATTCATAGTGCGATGTTACTGCTCTATAGATCTCAAAGAGATCCCTGGAGGATGCGATTGGGGCGTGGAGGGGAAGGCATTGGGTGTGAATGGCCATAGGGTTTAGCATGGCCATGAGCAGTTAATAGGTGAGTAAAATACCAAACAACACACACAAGCTGTATGACCCACCTCTTATGTCAAGTCCCTCCTACCTGCACTCCAATGCGATAGTTTCATCCGCCTAACAGCCCAACCTAAAAAGATATGCACTAAAGGTAACAATCAAGATTCGTGATAACGCTGCTTTCTTAGATACACATATAGAAACGTAATACATATTTGTGAACGTTACTAGTCAGACCGGTCGCATCTCAGTCACTCTCACCTGCTCTCTATCTCTCTGTTGTTGTCTATCTTCCCTCGATTTCTTTCTGCTTTCTTTTTCTCTCTGTCTCTATCGCTCTCTGGGTGATAGACACATTTTCAGGTGCACTTTTTTAATGCCCCTCTAGCCATTAGTGAGAGAAAGAAATTGTACAGATATCTTTAAGGCAGGGGTGTGTGTGTTTATGGCTGGAATGAGAGCAGCAATGACAAGTTAGCCAAAATGCAAGCCTTTTGCTCCAGAACATTGCCTTTGCGGACAGTCTTGAGAAATGTCTGTCTTGGGTTGCTTAAGCTGTGTATAAAGTAGCACTGCCCTGAATGGCAAAGGCAATTTTTCTGGAGCAAAAGGTTTGCATTCGGGCTAATTTGCATACCCACAATGCTTTGCTGATGTGGCTATGAACTGGAGGTGAACTTCCAGTGATGGTTACTAGGTGGCGCTGTGGCAGGTGTTGCGTGGCGCACCTGGATTATACAGACTCAGAGCTGCAGTCCC
Source organism: Ambystoma mexicanum (assembly GCF_040938575.1). Lineage (NCBI taxonomy): Eukaryota > Metazoa > Chordata > Amphibia > Caudata > Ambystomatidae > Ambystoma > Ambystoma mexicanum. The sequence continues at coordinate 177,058,529 of NC_090927.1, read as the reverse complement.
TGTTTTCTGTGGCTGCTGGAGTTTCTGAACAATGCATGAAACAATTTCCCTTTTTAATATAATTGTATCACTATCTAAAGAAGGTTTTTCACCATATGTTTTTATCTAAGCCTCATTACACACTGTGAATGGTGTAAGATCATAATACTAAGGACTGAGTGTCCGAGGATATTGCCACTCCGTGCACCCCAAGATACGGTACAGTGTAAAGTGGCCAAAGTTTTCATAGGCAGGTCTCATTTCTGCATATTGTTTTTCCCCTTAGCCACTGAATTCAAGGGAGAAGAGAAAGAAACACTCCAGGTCAAGCAGCAAATCTTCTTTGAGGCAGTGTTCCCCCTCTTCCTATAGCCAGTGGTGGCATAAGTCGCCTACCCTTGGCTCGGGTTCAGGCAAGGAATCTGCACCTAGGTTAGTTGAGGTGAGTTATAACCTGCCGTTCCATTTGCGTCATAATAATAATAATAATATTTTAGCATTTATATAGCACTACAAACCCTCAGGTAACTGAACGTTGCTTATTATTTTCCACAGTGTGTGGTGCTCATTTATGGATCTCAGAAGGCTGAAAAGCTGAGTTTGGCCGTGCTGGGATTGGAACCTGCGTCAGCAGACTCTGCACAGATGTCAAAGCTAGCACTCTACTCACTGTGCCATCAGATCGGCTCCACTGTAGAGATGTTCAGGGCTTCAGTTTGACAAATGCTGGATGGTCTGTCTCCCTGACCCTAACCAAATGAATGCCAGTTCCTCCCACTGCTCCTTTGGTTGACAGTGGAGCCCCTTGACCTTCACACCGCCGAACACCGGGCACAGTTATGGCACCAGCCCCATGCACTACACTAGGGTTCAAAGCCACCAGCACCAGTGTTATTACAGCTCCACCAGTGCCGGTTTCTGTGTCATTGTTCGATCCGTTGGTGTGTCAACTGCCCTCCAGCCTCTCTCTCCTGCTCTGGGGTTGGAGCAGAATCTCCTTGTGTAGGCAAGGGTCTAAGGGATGGAGTCCTACAGTTGGCACCATTCTGTTTTTAGTGAAGATTTTCAAGAACCTGAGCGCTTGATGTGGCAAAAACCTTCCTCTGCATCTGCCTTGTCCAAAACTATGAGCGAAAAACAACGCCCAACTTTGGGAGATCTGAATACCCATTGCTCCCATTTTATCCCAGAAAGCATGATTATCCAGGCCTCAAACACTGGGGCCCGCCCTGCGGCTTTTCCTTCTCTATCACTGAACAGGTGATCCAGGAAGCAGGTGGGCTTTTGGGTTGAAGGTTTCACCTGTGGAAGATTGACATTTTGCTCTATTAATTCAATGGTGTACCCTAGTCAGATATACTCATACATTCAGACACATTGAGCGAGACTGCAAACCGATTGCCTCCGGAAACATGCAGGTCCCTTTAAACAAATGGTTACCGATAGGAAAGAGACAGCCAAGTATATCCTTAAGAATGCTCTATATTTAGTGGACTAAGTGCTAGGTTCATGGCCGCTGGAGTGTGCTTCCTGGGATACTCATGGACGCAGTCTCAAGGTTCACCCATGAAATCCAATCCAAATATCTGGGAATACTCTTTGGTGGTGGAGCACTGTAGCAACAATGGAAGCTTTGTTTGGTTTTGGAGAGTAAATGCTTTGGCCTGGATAGGCGCCATCATTCGCACCTGCTGAAACAGCTCTTTAGTTGGGCCCATTAGACCGCCACTAACCGGTTAGGGGCAGGATTCGGCTTCTTCAGCAGGAATGGGAGACAATTGCATAGGATTGTTGTCTTCTTTAACAAGGTCTTGCAAGTGACGGATCAAGGAATGTAACTTTGGCATAGTATATTTTCTTGTCAGGATTTCAGGGTGTTTAAGGTCTCTCCAACTCTGTGCAATAGTATGTGCAGGTTATGGTCAGGTTTAGTCCCCGGGTGATTCTTGTGGCTGGTCTGTGTACTAGGTTCATCTCAAGGTGACTCTAACTCTTTAACCTCTTCCTGGGTTAATCCCCAGGTGACTCTTCTTCTCTCACTTATATTTTTGTTAGGGCCTCAGTCTTCTCCACCTCTGCCTCATACTTGGTCTGGGCCTTTGCCTTTGCCTTCTTTGACCCCTTCTTGGTCAAGGTATCAGTCTTCCCCTCCTACTTGTCTGTGGTGGGAATTTGGCCTGGTTTTCCTGGGCCTTGCCCTTGGTCAGAGTCTTGGCCTTTCTACTGTGGGCTTTAGCTTGGCTGTTGCTTCAGCCCTTCCTTTGACTAGCCTTGGCTAGAACTTCAGCCACTTCTTTCTTCACTTTCACTTTATCCAGGACATCTTATTTGTTACTCTTAGCCTCTGCCTTAGCTTCATTGGTCATTTCCTGGATCTCAATCTCCACCTATTCGTAGGCCGCTGACTCTTCTCTGTTGGGATAAGATGTACCTCTCACCTTTTTCTGCTCTTTCGGTCAGCTCCCTTGTTTGCCCACTTCTCCTCCTCATCTAATGTTTCCTTCTCTCCTTTTTCGTTTAGGTCCAGTCCTCTCCCTAGCTCCTCCTTCATTACCACCTCCTCTAATTTCTCCTCCAGTCTTCCTGTTTCATCATCTCTCCTCTCCTTCACACTCTATGTATCCTTGACTCCTCTTCTCTACAGGTCCTACAATCTGTCTTTGCTCAACAGATATGAAAAATGTGCCTTCTCCTCTGCTCTCTTCGTCGTATGGTGTGCAGCATTCTAACTACCCTTATGGCCAGCTCCTCCTCTGCACAGTCTTTGCCTCCTTTTTTGTGTCTAACAGACTGACTCCCCATCACTCACTCATCTGGTGGACAGAAAGCCAGGCCAGAGCCAGTAATAACCAGCAAACCAATAACACCAAGCCATGACAGATATTCAAGTCAGGAAAGTAGAGGTCAGGAAAGTAGAAGCAGTTGGTGAGCAGGTGCAAGTGGATCTAGGTCATGTGGCCTAAGCCCTCCCCTCCTGTCAATCACTGCTAAACTGTTGGCGACTTCCTGTTATGCCACCCTTTTTCCATACCTTATCAGGCCTACAGCCTCCTTTCCTTTGCAGTTGGTGAGCAGGTGCAAGTGGATCTAGGTCACGTGGCCTAAGCCCCACCCACCTTTTAGCACTACATCTTCCTTTCTGCTCTTAGATCAAGGGCGTCTCTCACCTGGGCAGATGTAGAAATGGGCAATTCCTGTCTGGACCTGTTTGATTTTGGAGGAAAGAGGATCAGAACCCTTGCTCAGACCACAAGTAAGCATGTGCCAACATGTATTTTCTCCCTCAGTCCCCACAACCAATTCCTAGCATCACCAGGCAACACCAACATCAATGACACTCGTCTAAGGCATGGACTCCACAATGCAGAAATCTCACCCACATTTGTCTCAAGCCCATCAGCACACCCGCACCGCTCACAACACAGAAGTTGATGTTCGCCAACGTCCACTCAGCTAGCACCCATGCAGCAGACATCACTGACCTCATCGCCGCAAATTATTTTGACACCATCTTCATTATCGAGACCTGGCTTACACCCACCTCCACTCATATTCTAGACGTGCTTATCCCCGATGAATACAGCATCCAGCACTGAGACCGGGCCAACATGACAGGCGGAAGCCTCACAGTCATCTACAAGACCAGGTGGCCCTGCACCAGATTTGAAGTTGACAACATTGGCTCCTTTGAAGTTCTCTCCAGCCACTTCCCACTCTCCTCGATGGACAAAGTCACATTCCACCTCATCTACAGGCGACCCAACACAGCCTTCATCAGAGACTTCACCAACCTGGTCACCAACATGTCCCTCACGCATGCCAACAACATCTTCCTAGGAGACTTCAACCTTCCAGGTGATAAGGCCACCAAACTGATGAAGGAAGCTCTCCTCAACCTTCTTGACACTCTCAGTCTCACACAGCACACAAAAGACCCAAAGATAGAGAAAGGTACCATCCTCACCCTAATCATCCCTGCACTGCCTTTCCCCCACTACAGCTCTCCTCTACTGCTTGACTGGTCTGACCTCCTGGCCATGCCTTTCAACATTCTGCACACGAGCCCAGTCAAACACTCCCAGCAGAACCCCATCAGGTCCTTCAAAAACTTCCTGGTGGAAGCCCTCACGGAAGACCTCACCAACAGCCCCAACTGAACTGTGACTCTATATTGAAAATACTTAACGCCACCTTCGCAGCCTCCATTGACCGAAACACGACTTTTGAAACAACACACCTGCAAAACGAAATCTTCAGCACACTGGTACATGCAAGAACTCAACCTCAGCAAAAGAGGCATCAGGAAACAATAGATAACCTGGAGCTGCTCAAGGACCGCATCCATCCTGGCACTCCTCAAGGAACTTCGAGCAACCCACCGACAACTAATCAACACAGCCAAGGCCTCTTACTATTAGAACACCATAGTAGAAGCCTATAACAAAATCAGAACTCTCTTCAAAGTGGTAGCAACACATCAACCCGCTACCCGAGCCTGCCATACCACACTCCATCGAAAAATCCACTGCCATCACCAACACCTTCTTCATTGACAAAATCAACAAGGTTCGCCAGCACATAGACACCAGTTCTGCATCGACAGAGCCAATTCACGTCCCTCCTCGTGAAGTCTCCACAACCTGGACAACATTTAAGACACTTTCTAGAGAGGACATGGTAGAAACCCTGGCCGCCCTCAAACCCACATTGTATACAGATGACATCCTCCCAGCATCCATCCTCAAGACCTTCCCTTCAGAGGCTCTCATTCCTTACCTGGAGCTCATCAACAGCTCCCGAACTCAAGGCACCTTCACATAGACCTTAAAGGAAGGACAAATCTTCCATCTACTAAAGAAACCCACTCTGGATCCCGACAACCTAGGTAACTATCGCCTCATCACCCATCTTCTGAGGTAAGATCATCGAGAAAGCAGTAGCCACGCCACTGCAGCAACACATCAGCACCAACAATCTCCTCCAAACCTACCAATCTTGTTTTAGACTCAGGTGCAGCATGGAGATGGCAACCATACAGGTGGTCAACAACGCTCTCAACATCATTGATGACAGCCACCCCTCCCTCCTGGTTCTACTCGACCTCTCAGCCGCTTTTTACACATTAGATCACCAAGTGCTCACGGACACCCTTCATCTGCATATGGGGATCAGCTACCTGGTCCTATGTTGGTTCAAGTCCTACCTCGACAACCACCAGGAGTTTGTTCAGATGGACTGCTCTAGAACACCAGTGCTACCCAAAAACTGTGGAGTCCTGCAGGGTTCCATCCTCTCCCAGTGATCTTCAATTTATACCTGGAGCCGCTGGGAGCCCTCCTAACCATACACAACATACACATCCATCAATACGCAGACGATACACACAGCTATACCACAAGATCAACTCCATCAAGAACATCCGCAGGCTCAAGACATGCCTCTCACTGATCCAGTCTTGGATGTCCAGTGGATACTTGAAGCTCAACCCCTCCAAGACCAAATTCCTACTCATCACCAACAACACCAAACACCCACACATACAGACCTAGCTAGCAACCATGAACCCTGAGGGCTTCACATCTTCTGAGCTCACCTAGTGTGCCAAGTGCCTCCGGTTTCACGTCAATAAACACCTCTCCTCCAAGACACACATAGCTAAGAAAAAAAATCAGACATCTTGGTATCAGCTCTCTCTTCTGCAGGAAGTCAAGCCCACCCTCCCACCAGACAGCTTTAGATACACCATTCAAACATTGGTCCTATCCCACTTGGATGGGGACAATGCCCTCCTCAAAGGCCTCCCGTCGTCCTCCCTTGTGACCCTGAGAAGTGTCCTACACACGGTCACATGCCTCATCAAGGGTCTACACAGACACGATCACATCGCCACAGCCCTCATCAACCTTCACTGGCTCCCCCTGCACACATGAATCACCTTCAATTCTTGCTGCATCATCTATAAGGCAGTCGCCCACCAGTCTCCCAGCTACCTCACGGAGAAACTCAGCATCTCCGCCGGACAGAGCACCACTAGCAGCCAGGGCATGTGCAGACATGAAATCCGCCAATGCAAAAAGGAAAGCTCCAGAAACCAAGCATTCTCTGCCTACGCCCCAAGACGATCAAGCCTCCTCCCCGTCAGCAGCAGACTCGCACCCACGCTCCTGCAATTCAGAAGAAACTCAAGACCCACAAGCCATCTGACTCGCTAGACGATCATTTCCCCTCTCCTCCCTGCAACACTGTACAGCTGTCCTCCTCCTCTGTGTGCCTCTGTACCCGACCCCACGCTGTATATCTGTTCTGTTACCTCAGAAAAGCGATCCATTATGCATCTGTACTGTGGTATACGTCTGTAAAACTCTCTGTTGTGTATCTGTATTGTTGTATACCTCTGTAAAGCTCTCGGTTGTTTCTCAAAGCTAGGAAATTGGTGGGGTTGTGGGGCTTCTAGGTACTGTCTATGTACTGTTAAGTCTGTGTACGATCAAACACCCAAAAGGGTCAATAGCACATGTGCAGTATGGGGTGCTGTGTGTGCTTGGAGCCACCATATATTGTGCGTCTCTATAAAAGTCAGCTAGTGTCCCATAGCTGCCATATTACACTGTGCTGATGGAGTTGACTCTGAACCTGCGCAAACGGCTGTTCAGAATGTGTAGGTATAGATACTGACACATGGCAATCATTCGGAGATTGTGCAGGGGACATGTTGCCTGAAGTCAACCATGAAGGGATGGGAGGCAGGGGGGAGCTATCTTTTTAACTGTAAGACATGTTGCAGAATCATATCCGTTAATTAGCCATGGGGATATCATTCCATGGAATAAAGCGTGTGAGTACAAATTGTCCTCCACATAGTAGTATAACGAGATTACAAAATGTATTTTTTTAAATACACCAACAATGTCTTACTCTGCCGTACATTATTTTATTTCATTGCAACTTATCATTCTTACGGTGTTCTCTATAATAAAAACACGATTTTCCCGAGGAAATAAAAAAGAAGCAGCGAGTAATATGGAATAAAATGTCATGCGGCGCATTTTGGGTAATTGCATTGATCAAATCATCAAACATGACATGGACATGAGGCTTAGTAACAGGTATGCATGCTTGCTCATGGAAGCGTGAAAGATTTTGATGCACCAATCCACGGTCGCAATGGGATAACAATGCACTCAAGCTCGTTTGTTTACTTTTCCCTGGATTGAGGACAGAATCAAATGCCTAAACTAGTCATTGGGGAGGCACCCATTATTAGATGCTCTGCATGGGCATTTAAGTTCTTCCTGATTACACAGTCCCTCCAAATGTAATGAACAAATATAGACAGTAGAGGAAGGCTTTACTGGCCGTTAATGACCCAGAGCCCAAGTTAGAGCAAGCCCACTGCCGATACTGACCGGTAAACAACCGACATGTGTATTACAGTTCTGACCTCAGAACAAGTTGTATGGAGGGTGGAGGTCACGGAGCACCAATGCAGCGAGGTTGTGGGAGCCGGGTCACGCCTGCATTGCACACTGAAATGAGGCATCCAAAAATGAGGAACTAGGAAGCAGGTCGCTGAAGAAGGAGGTAGGCTGATGGGCATGAAGCGGAGAACCAGGAAGCGGTCGGGTGGTGCAAGAAGATTGGCGGAGTAGGAGAGCTGTGATTGGAGACACACCTGTGAAGAGTATACCCGGCCTGAGGAGCGGTGAGAAAGTTACTGAGATGCAAGAGAGTTGTGTGGGGTGGCAGCTGCAAGGCAGGAAAGTGAGGACATCACAGAAGCATGGGGAGGGGGGATTTTACCATCATATAAAGCCAGCCTGGAGCTAACCACATCCTGGGTATGTCCCTGTGGGGATACTCATTAAAAATAGCAAATACCGCGCATGCGGTTGCAGGGATACACTTCTGCATTTTGACCAGAGTAGAACCTGTTTTCGGATATCTAACCTGTGCTTTATTGAAGAGTGGTTAAAAAAAATCCTTCTCAGATACAAATGTAAGTTCCCGAGAAAAACAACATGGATGGGTTTTTTAACCTCTCCGACCATATAGCTCCCAAATTTGTCATGTAATTTGGTCCTATTCCATTTTTTTGGAGGTAAAACATAAAAACAGAAATAAAAAATGTATGTGTGCGATAATATCAAAACCTGGAAAAGGACTGCATTAAATAAATGAAATTCATCCACATTAAAAAGCAAACGTCATTAATGAAAATAAAAAGACCAGAACATACTGGCATGTTATGAAAACAGAATGTATGTCCGCAATATGTTAATTGTTATTTTAATTATTTCTTTTATTTGTGTTTTTGGTTTACATTTAACCTTGCACACATTATCATGATTTTCAAAATGGTTATGGAGTAGATACAATATTTAACATCATTATGCAAAACAAAGTAAAATCACAATTTCAAAACAACAATGTTATATATAGATCTACACATTAAATATATCTAAAAAGACACATACAAAATTAGACTTTAAAGTCTTTAACCGTGCTTTCCTTCTCCAATTCATTACAAACAAAGTAGTCAGCTGCTGTAATAACCAGGAATTACCTAAGAAAAAGACCCCCAGAAATGATCTGTCTCAAATAACATCAGGGTATTGACACATTTTATATATCCTTTATTATACAAATCGATTAGCATTGGCAGCAGGTGAGTACATTAGAGGTTTCAATCCCTTTCTTACACAGCCTATACATTCTCATTTCATAGTTAATGTTTTTCCAAGCGCCAAAACAGTCATTAGTATGTAATAAATTAAACCTAAAATGCATTATACAATTTCTCAATTGTAAACAATTTGATTTAATTAAATAACTAAAAGGAGCAGGAAAAGGAAAGGTCTGTCTAGTGTATTCCTTATATCGTACTTTCATTGGAAGCCTTTGTAACGACTACTCTCTGTCCCATAACATAGATTTATGCTTCTTTTTCTTTTGAAGAATATCCCAAATTAAAAGGTATATCAATTTTAAGATTAATCAAGTCATAGATATTTTCGTCCTAACACCGAAAACTCCCAAACAAAGGGGAGACAGCGAATGTCCCCCTCAACATATTGTTAAGCGCAGTATGCAAAGTCTTAAATCCCTTATCATCAAACATCTTGGAAATAAAAGAGCTACATACAGCCTTCCATAAAGTAAATAACAATATCAATCCCAGTTCACCACAAATCGCTTCCACAGGAACTGAATTAGGGAGGCACAAACAAGCACCACAATTTACCTTCAAGCAAATTAAGCCATGTAACTAAGCTCTTTCCCATCGAAGGCTCCTAGACCATATCAAATCCCTGGAATAATATCAATTCTATAGATTCTCAATGAACCTTTGATGCAATGACCTTCATGAGAAGGTATTTTTGTCATGATGGTTTTAGCTAATATACTACGATTAAGGCATGATTAATTGGGACACCAAGGAACACATAGTTATCAACCACCTCAATTGAAGTGTCATCAATCCTCCAGGTAAATTTACCATAGCAATTCCTGTAATTACCAATTAACATTATGTTGGTCTGTTTTATGTTAATCATTTTAATCTTTAGCCCTGGAGTATTCAGATAGCTTCATTATGCTACGCCGGAGACCAATCGATGTCCTATCCAACATGATGGTATCATCCGTATATATGAGAGCCATGTTATGGGAAAATAGTCAATGCAGGGGTGGGGGGAACTACAACATGATTCAAGCATTTCATGTAGGCCAGCCCCATATAAATTATATAGCGCAGTAGCCATAATACAGCCCTTTTTTAATACATGGTTAGTCATAATGGGAGAGGATAGTGCTCTTTCATGATTCACCCTAACCCTTACGGTGGTATTATTATACAGCTGATTAATTAAATTAAGCAAACTAGGATCACAGCACCAAAAACAATTTGTCATTGGGCACTACGGATGGAGCTTTTATGGGTCCTAAGCCAATTCTTGTACTTTGTACAAAGATTGGCTATACAAGTCCTTCTTGAGATGTAATCAGGGACACATTTCTTCGTTCTATGAACAAGAACATCCAGCTCCTGTTTCTCCATTGCAATAGCTGCGTCATAGACAGTATGAGATCTATTTTGAACACACGCAGACCAACTCTGGGACCCAACAAATGAGGCAATCACCTTATCGATCTGCTCCAAAGCATCCTTAATGTACCATCTAAATAAATCACTGTCTCCCATATTATCAAGAAAGGCATGATGTAAATGGCATGATAGTAATCTATTGAACCTCTCTATGTTAGTCCTATTACATCATAATCTATTTCCCCGAAGGCTACTGTTAAGGCTGTTTTATAAATATTGCCTATTAAGGCAACATGATCACTTAGGTCATTGACTCTCATCTCATAGTCATCAATTACATTATTTAATGTATGCGAGATATAAATGTAAATATAATCAGTCCTAGACCGAAATATTCCATTATGACAAGTAAAAGACGACAGAGGGATCAACAACGAGTGGATTCAAGAACATCATATCATACCCCTCTAATAAGGAAGACCAGAATACTTCAGGCTTACTTCTATATAAATAGGTCCATGCTGCAAATTACTCTCTTCCACAGAAAAGCAATGTGCATTCATATGCCCTGACTCAATATACTACAATCGGGAAAAATCATGCTGCCAAATCGACGGGATCATATCAACATTACATATAATCATTTTGTTTTATAAACCCCCTGGCGGATCTTGAACATTTATTATAAGTATTTCCAAATTGATAAAGCCAAGGGCATAGTTAAAATAGCAACTAATACATTATGGTTCGTCAAATCTGGAAGATATTCAATAAGATCTAAGACTGCTTTAGAACCCACAATAAGACCACCAACAGTTCTGCCCAGTAGTTTGTTGGGCATGCCTCTGTATTATTGAGTAACCATCAATCGACAAATCATGCAACAACCAGGTCTCCTGAAGGGCGAACAAATCCACAGCATTCAACATATTAATTCCTTCTTGTTGACTCAGAAAAGAGTGGAAACCTCTGGCAATCTATGAAATAAGAACAAAGGGTGACATTTTACTGCTAAACTCCACCCCTTCAGTGCTAAACTTAATTCACTCCTTCTTTGACGTTAATACAGCAGGCAGCCAGTTCCAGTTTGTTTCATTTTCAGCAAATTTTAATTTGTCAATATTAGAATTCATCTCATGCTAGACCTCCCCAGAGACTTTAGTAATGTTAAGATTAATTATATCACTATTCATTCATGCAGAATCGACCTTCACATCTATGTCATCACTATCAAAAGAAAGCCCTTTGGACTCCATTTTTAGGAATTAATGTGCAGAAGTTTAAAGATGTGCCACAATGACAGGAGAGATAAAATGAATCAAAGATCAATTGGAATCACTATCCGAATTAGAGGTTAAACCCAAGTAACGGCCTTAGATGTTTTCAAACTTAATTGGGGTATGTGGCGTATTAACTGTAATACCATATCTCAATGTAGAACGGGCTGTCGTCAGTCGCAAATAACGCAATCATTTTAATCAAACAGCCCTCTTTCTTTTTCAAGATAAGAACCTTATTAGCAGTCTAATTTTTGTTATTATCCACAATTTGAGGGTGTTCATGCTGCCTAGCGTTGATCACATCATTGGACAAAGGCAATTCCTGAATCTGGGGCTCATTAACATCCTCCAACGTACAAATAGATGGTGCAGACAGACTTGTCATGGTTAGACTCTGCAAAACTTTGTTGTCTTTTTGAAGATTGTAGCCATTGTTTAGTGTTTCCGCAGAACATTTACCCTTGTTTTTCTGATTAGCATTAGTGTTTGAGAAAACATCAAATTTCTCAACCGTTTGAACGCAGGTACGTTTTTCCACAGACATGATAGCCAGACAGCCAGAATTCTTTCTTTGGGGTTGTTGGGATCTCTCACGTCCGCTCTTTACCTTCTTATTATTAGCTTTCCTACGTTTTTTATTTTGTATTCTCCGTGACCCTTTTTTAATTTAATTTACTACTATTCTGTATAAGAATAGAAGCAGGATCATCCTTTACAACAATCTCCGTTTTAACATTTTCAGCATTAGAATGAATCAGCTGAACAGAATCACAACAATTAGTATCACAATCATTAACAAAATCACCCACCAAGCCTTCCCAACCAGTAGACTCAATAGAAGCCATCAAAGTATTCAACGGTACAACCCTAAGTAGATGGACTAATGAAATTGATATATGTGCGTCGCTGGAGAAGTGCATATATGCTGCCAGTGGCTGCCCGGGTAAATTCTTGAAGGTGTGGGGTAAATGGACAGGAACCGCATACCTGTGAGTCAATCATGGGCCTCTGACTTAGGGGACATGGGTTACTGCAGCGCACTCTAGCCCTCTCAGTCAGTGCTTCCTGCCTCTTCCTACCATGAACTGGAATCTCCCACACGTACTGCATCGCGACCTGGTCTTGTTTTTGTTTAGTTTCGTTCTCCCTCTTTTTGTTTTGTCTGCTTAGCACTGCTGAGCTTGTGATACAATATTATGGAGTGATGGGTATGCCTGTCCTTTAGCTGTTGTAAAGCAATTAAAAGAATTTATTTTTAAAAGAAATCCACGAGCTAACGCATCACCCATACTGTTTTGTAATATCACATCAACAATTCTACAAACCATATTGCAAAGAGATTTCTCTTCACGTGCAGTATTAGTGCAAAGAGAGGAAAGGGCTTTAGCAATGGTTAACAAACAGTTCCCATTCTCGATGGAGTCTGTTCAGCAACTCGACAAACTATCATCAGCTGGCTCGTCATACAGAGTCTCGAAAATGTTTACGAGTTGAGGCGATTTGAACAAGATCGTGCCTATGATGTTTCCAACATCTTCTGTGCACTGGAAAGGAGAACTAGGCAACAGGAACCGTTAAGATTCTTGTTGGAAAATAAAATGCATGTCCAGAAGTGAGTTATTGTCAATGATATGGCATTTATGACGCGCCTATTCACAAGTGTTTCAAGGCGCAACAAGACAAGAGGGGGGGGGAAGAGGGAGGACAAAAGCAACGATCTTATAATGCCTTGTGATATTCAGATCGGGCTATTGCAGGGGATAGCGACTCAGAGTGCCCCTTACATAAGCCAACAGGAGTACTCCGCTGACGTTGCCCAGAGTTAACTGTCCTATTACTATTTTACGTCTGGAAATAAGCCGCGATGCTCTCAGCCTCAGCAGAAACCATTGAGGCATCATCCCTAGTATGCACGGAAGTAATGACTATCATCCAGCACCTGACTGGTTACCTTCTTTCTCTCAGATGACGTCACAACATCATCATCCACATGTTCAGTTACCGTTTTACCTTTAGCAGAGTCGTAATTGGCAACAATTCTTCCTGGCCGTCATGGTAGCTCGCCGCACTATACAATCCAAATCCGATATTGTCTTACAAGTGATGCGAGGATTGTAGGGCTCACATTTTTTTTATTTTTTATTTGAGTGCAATTTGGCTATTCAGCAAGGCTTAAGCATCTATCAAACACACAATGATAAAGAAGAAAAACAATTTAGACATAACCTATACAACTATTTAAAAGTACAGTTCTTACAGTTAATATCATCCATGCACATCTTAAATTGCACAGCTCGGTGTACTGGTCGAAATATACAATCCACAGGTAGCGGGCAGTGAAACCAGAGCAGTCGACAATGAAAAGAGGAGTCGGGAGAGCAGGCAACAGAAGCCCTCGCTGCCTGACTGCACTTCCGCCGTGCACTTGTACAATAAATACAATACATGTTTCCCTCTTTTCTTGTGGCATAGCTTTACTAATGAGGTTTCCGCTTAACATTTTGATTTCCATGTGGACAATTTCACAATCTCATTGCTTTTTTTTCATTGAAAATTCCCCAAACAAACAATTTATTAACCATATTGGAAAATGGTGGCTGGTAGATCATGAGGGCATTGGAGGGCATCTCTTTAGCCCACTGATAGGAGAATAATCCACAAACCACAGGCAGGATGCCAACACAGTGTGCTCTTCTGAAAGGGAAGCCTGACATGCAATAGCACTGGGAGCACCATAAATATTAGAAAAATACATGTTGGTTGTTGCCACAATACAAATGTGTTTTTAATTAAATTTCAATCCTTCTTTTGAATGGCCAGTTATTTAGAAAGAACATTTTAATACAATATTCCAACTCCGAAATTTGAAACGAGGTCCAAGTTGTTAAAAACAAGACATTATTTATTAGTAAAGATTAAAGAGGCTAAAAAAACAAATGGACAAAAAAATTTGAGGAAAACAAAATATTGATTGCTTTCTTTTGGTGGAGAGGGCCGCTCTGTGCACTCACTAGATACGTTCAATCTATGGTAGACACCGTGGGTGATCTCCTCTCAACTAAGTCATAGGAACCACGCATGATCTTATTGTTAGAACAGGGCATGTTTTGGTAGTGGCAGCCACATGCCCAGTCAGTACTTTCTCACACTGCCACGAAATGTGGGACCTCCCCTCAAAGAAAACCTTTCTCTATGGATTTACGACTTATCCAGACCACTAGCCACACTAGAAGGGATGGCCGATTTGGGATCGGTGCAATTGTAGCAACTACGTTGGGCCTAGGGATTGCTCTAGGTTTGAATACAGAAAATGTAAGGGTTCATTAGGGCCTTTGAACCAATGGTCTGATGCCCCACCTTTTTATGGAGCTGTACAAGTCTTTTCCCTCTGGGGTTTATGGCACAGCTGAATGTAAACCAGATGAGCCACCGTCCTATGGCCACCAAAGCGTCTCCAATATTCCCCATCAGACCCATCGCAGCATCCAATTATTAGGCTTGTGTCTGGTAAGAAATGAGGAGCCGGTAACATGAATACTGCATTTGACGTTTAGATTCTAACCATTAACAAGTACACACCAAAGACAACACAGGCTCTGTTGCGTTAGTGCATTCAATTTAATTTCAAAAGTATATGTATCATCTTTCTTTACATTTTTTATCCTATATATACATTACCAACGTATGTACATTTTACATTTTAGGCAAAGGTCTGCACATCTGGGTTCCTGTGGTTGAGTCTGACGCTCAATGACGAATCCTGCTTAAGGAAAGTAGAGTATCTGGTATCCAGTGATTATAACAAAAAAAGCAAAATAAAGAATGCATTTTTAACGAATAAAAACAACAAAAAAATACCAAATTAAAAATATATATATATATATATATATATATATATATATGTGCGGGTGGTGTAAGGGGTTAAGTCTGGTGGGGAAGCGGTTGGGGTGAGGTAAGCAAGGGGATTGGAGGACTCCCGCCTAAAAAGTAAACGAATTTTTGAATTTGTTTCGTTGTTTCGGGATCTGAAAAAAATAATTATTTATTTATTTATTCGTTAAAATCACATGTAACTGAGTACCTACCACAAGAAGGCGCAGATCGCCTTGTCTTTTCCCACTGTACTCTGCAGAACAGTGGCCTTTCATCTTCCACTCCTCCTTCCCATGACAGCAGAAGATAGACTCTTTCTGTCTCCCCATACCACACAGACAAAACCTTCTTAGCCTTCTCTACTCATCCCCATCAACAGAATGGCCTACAGGCAGGATCTTCTTGCATGCTGACTGTGCAAATCATGTGTTGCTCAGCCTGAAATGTGAATGACTGACCCCAGTCCTAATGCCTTCTTAAGGCCGCCTGCTTAAGCATTTTCAAAATGGCCAGGCAAACATCAATGAGCCCCTAATACTCTAATCACATCAGAAGATGTAGCTCTCTATGGCTGTCTCTGTGCTGCTCATTTGTCAACCACCCCATACAGGGCTCTGTAACTTTCTCTGTCCTACAGAACTCTCTCATCTTTCACGCCTTTAACTCTGTGGCACAGTAGGCTATAAGGTAATGGGAAAACTCCCCTAAGAAGCCATCCAGGATGTAGTAACGGCAACATGTTCTCTGAATGACATGCAACAGATGCTTTCCAAGCCTTATCCACCTATACTAGGCATTCCGGAATAGGCCAGTCCACCAATCCACCACTGGAAATCCAGAGGTACCGCATTCTCACGTCTAATTGCCTGTCTATGGAATTCAATCCCGAACGAGATCAGAATGACAGAGAAGACCATCTCGGCTTCAGAAATAAAAGTGAAAACCTGGCTATTCAACTCATAGTGATTAACATAAACCGGGAGCTCCTAGCATTATCACTAGGAAACCAATACCATCCAACAATAGCACAAACCCTGGAACTAACAATCAAATACATCATACCAACCACTAACCTTACCTGTGTCTCGCTCCCCTCCAGCATACCAACAAATACCTCACACAACCCAACGGATCAGTTTCGCCTCACGCAAGCACACAAGCCATAAAGCCACAGATAACGAACTGCTGCAAACAAACATCCCAGCCACTGGACGTTACCCTTACGGACACAACAGCCCCAGTGTGCACAATCCAAACAGACCTACAAAGCAGACCCGCACAAACACTAGTTTCTCCTGGTTCTACACGCACCAACAGAAAAGCACATAGTCTATCCTACTCCCTGTTCCCCAACTACCCTTCCCCCTTTTTTACAGAGCCACGTGAGTGCCTGGAGACCATACTAATGGTACCGGTGCCCAGTGTAAGCCAACTTAACCTAGCATAACTTTACCTCTCCTTCTTTCAACAGGGTTGTCTGACCATGTCCCACAAAAACAGATCCCATCATACAAGAAGGAATTTCAAAAGGCAAAGAGAATGCATTATGATGACAGAATCACCAATGCCACCAACACACAAAAAGAAATGTTCAAAATCATAAAAGAAACCCCAAACCCCTAATAGAAACTGTGCAACGACTTGGCAGACCATTTCAAGAACAAAATCAACGACATCCGACAAATCATACAAAACAGACCAACCAACCCTAACACTCAACTAACTGGACCTGACAAGGAGCCACATCA
Source organism: Ambystoma mexicanum (assembly GCF_040938575.1). Taxonomy (NCBI): domain Eukaryota; kingdom Metazoa; phylum Chordata; class Amphibia; order Caudata; family Ambystomatidae; genus Ambystoma; species Ambystoma mexicanum. Next base: position 177,041,604 of record NC_090927.1, on the reverse strand, counting down.
CAAACTCCAAAACTTCCCTGAAATATCAGCAGAGGCATTCGTCAAGCTGGTAAAAGACAGCAAGGAAGCGGGATCACCCATGGATCCCTGCCCCCCTGTCATCTACAACTCGATCCTTGCACAAAGGACTCCTTCAGAATACTACAGAAACCTCTTACATCTGTCACTTACAACAGGAACTGTACCACAATCCTTCAAATCACCATATATTAAGCCACTTTTAAAAAACACAAGTGGCGACGTGGATGACCTCTCCAACTACAGACCGATTTCAAACATTACCTATCCGGCAAAACTCCTAGAAACGTACGTATACAAATTAACCCAAGAACATGTAGAAAAACACCATATGCTAGACCAAGCACAAGTCGGCTTCAGACACACAAGAGAAACAGAATAGGCACTACTATCCATCTGGGATGACGTAAAAACAAACTCATACTTCAACACAATCTCGGCGCTGATTCTGCTCGACCTCTCCGCAGCCTTTGACACAGTAAGCCATGACACCCTAACCAAAAGATTGGAAGATATAGGTATAACGGACATGGTACTAGTCTGGATTAAATCATTCCTTGCAGACAGGACAGAAACCGTATGGATAAAACCCTTCAAATCTACTCCACTAGTTAACGACTGTGGAGTACCACAAGGATCCTCACTATCACCACTATACTTCAACACCTACCAGGCTCCAAAAATCAGGATCTTCAAAAAATACAACATTACATGCTACAGCTACGCAGGCGACACTCAAATTATCTACAAAATCGAAGATACTCTAGCCGATCACTCAACCCTAATAGAATATCTAAAAGAAGTATTTGAATGGATGAACACCAACATCTTGAAAATCAACCCAGGAAAGACAGAAATCATGATTATATCCAAAAACCAAGAGAACAACACCTACAATCCCTTGCCGATGGAAATGGAAGCAGTGCCCACACCATCTAAGGTAGTAAATCTGGGAGTCCTAATGGACAACGCCCTGACCTTAGAACCACAAGTAAACACAATAATCAAGAAATGCTTCTTCCTCCTTCACAAAAGAAGAAGAATCCTACCTTTCCTCTCCTTCACCCACAAAACACTGACAATCGTCGCCCTCATCATGTCAAGAATCAACTACGCAAACAGCCTCTACCTCGTGATGCCAGAACACCTCCTGAAGAAATTAAAACGCATCCAAATGCAGCAGCCAGACTCCTCCTCAAACTATCCAGAAGAGACCCCATCACTCCAGCACAAAAAATACTAAATTGCTCCCAATCAAACATCGTATCACGTTCAAAACAATGTGCATAACACAGAGGGCAATCAGCGGACAGGGAGCTGAATTTCTACAAAAGAAAATAACAATCTACAAACCAACAATACTCCTTAGATCAAGCAATGAAACCTGCATGGAACCAAAACCATATGTCAAGAAAAAACTAGGCGGCTCCTCTTTCTCCCACCTGGCCATAAAAACCTGGAACAACCTCCTAAAAGAAATAAGAAACACCAAAGACCACCTAAAATGTATCAAACATCTAAAAACCTTGCTCTTCAACACCTTGGAACCAAACTGAAACAACTAAACAATCTGACAGGAAACACAAAGAACAGATTGACATAATATATGATGGCACAGACAACACCCAGAACCAACTAAGGAAACTCCTACAACAACAAAGAGATGACACTAGGTGGAATCGAACACAAGCGACAACCCCATGAGGACAGATTTAGCATACAAGCCCACCACTGCCTACAACCTTACCCACTCCCTGAACATTAGCAAGCGCCACACTTGGATAGATTTATGAATGTTGGCAAGTGCCACATTTAGATAGAATTGTGAAGGTGGATGTGGATGGAGTTGTGAACATTGGCCTGCGTCGGACCCAGACAGAATTGTGAATGATAGAAAGCATCTAATGTCAACATTAGCTTGCGTCGCATCTAGATGGGATTGCAAGGGTTAGCAATGCCACTCTTGGGTGGAGTTGTGAATGTTGGCAAGTGCCAACCTTGGATAGAGTTGTGAACATTGGCCTGCGTCACATCGAGACAGGATTGTGAATGTTGGACAGTGGCACATCTAAACAGAGTAGCGAATACTAGCCATTGCTGGACTTCCTTTGCATCTTGTACTCATGGTGGCCCTGAATCATGCTATTCCCATCTTCATCTTGTATTCTGGCTTGCAACATTATGTGTTACTACTGACTTCTGCAATTGTATTCGCTCTCCACTCTTGCTTCTCCACTCTTTTTGACTGCTTACTCTCTGTTCTCTCCTCATTTCCCTTCTCCCTTTTCCTATCTCCTCCCCTTACTTTCTTCTATGCACTTACTCTATCAGAATTGTCCCTGGACCTAATATGATAACAACCTCGTCTGTTCCCTCCACCCTCCCATTACTGTTTTTTTCCCTCCACACCACCCCTCCAGCACTATCTGAAATGTCGTCAGGCCTAGTATGATAGTCGCTTGTTTTGTTCCTCCCCTCCCTTTCTGCACCCCTCCCCCTCACCTTTTGTTTTTCTCCGGCTCTACCAGAAATGTTGTCAGGCCTAGTACGGTAGTCGCCTGTCTGTTTCCATTTCCTTCCCACTCTCCCCCACCCTGCCTTATCTATGTCTTAGCTCTTGCACTGAAATGTCGTCAGGCCGAGAACGATAGTTAATTTCACATCCTTACTGTTCATGGCCTGTAAGAATGTGGTTGTATTTTCCCTTGTTCCCTCCCTTACCTTGAAGCGCTTTGAAACACATTGTGTATAGGCGCTATATAAATAAAAAATCATATAATATCATTTTCACATCTAGACTGCATTGGGAATATTACCAATGCCATATTTAGATAGAATTGTGAATACTAGCTTGATTCGCATCTAGATAGGTTTGAAGGAGGGCCAGTGCCACATCTGGATATAATAGTGAATATTTGCATGTGTCATATATAGACAGGATTGTGAATGTTAGCCAGTTCCGAATCTAGATAGAAATGCAGAGATATTTACGCGCCACTTCTAGAAAGAATGTGGAAATTCAGCACACATCACTTCGCGATAGCAAGGCCATTAACCAACCCACTAACAATTTCACCCCTCTGCATACACCTCTCAAACTCTAACCAAACACAACCACAACCCTAAAGCACGGCAAACCACACAAACTTCACTACACCGCAACAACAAAACAAAACCAAACATAGCTCATGAAGGATACCGTCTGGAAAGCACCCCCAAGCTCAGCGAACGGTCTTAACCGAAATGAAGCTGCCAACAACACATCACTGCTCTCTTGCACTTATCCTGCTCGTTCCCACTTACTTCACCCCCCCACCTCCTTTCCTTTTCAGATCCGCCAGAGTGCCAGGGGACCACTCTGGTGGTGATAGTGCACGGTACAAATATCCTTTAACATTAACATTAACACCCTTTTACCTATCGGTCCTTACTCCTGGGTTAGATTACCTTATAGAGGAACCAGAGAAATGTCCTTAAATGAAGTTTCTCCGATGGGGCCAACATGACAGGAATAGAATGTAATCATGCAATGCTAGGTCTTCCCCTCCTTTTTCCTGTGTGACTTTCACCCCTGCCTCTCTTATCTGATCCTTTGTACTGAGTTCGAACAAAAAGACAAAGGACGTCATTGCAAGTTCACAAAGGAACAGAGGTCAGTGTCGGACTGGGCCATACAATTGTCTCGGTCACCAATGAAACAGTGGCCCACCGTTGCAAATGGCTATTCATTCCTTTTTGTGACACTGATTGAATAGTAACCAAGGGGGAGTTTTTTGTTAACGTGTGATGAAATTGTGCATTTTAAAGAATATTTATTCAGCAACGATGGTCAAAACTACTAGCCGCAGAGAGAATTAACTCATCAAACTGGCCCAAATTGGCCAATAAAGTGGCCCATTTTGATCCAAAAAAATCTCCCACACCAAAATTTAGGGTTTTTGGTTCGGCCATGGGCCTATTGCCCTATAAGCCAGTCCGAACCTGACAGAGGTAGTGACAGTTTTACCGCACAGCCACATTCCGTGTTTAGGTGTAAAACAAAGGATTTACCTCTAGCATGTAGCTGCAATGAAAATCCTCCGCTTAACCATCAAACAATGGAGAATTTGCCAAGGGTGAAATGACCGCCCACAGCAAATCCATCAAATCCCCACATATTAACACTGCCATACCGCACTTGTTATCTCTTGGTAATTCTGCAGGACCAAGTAGCAATAACAGCAACTGAATTGGGTGGTATTTGCATGGAATACCGCCAAACTTCGAAATGAGTCCCTTTGTCAGAACGGGCAAGCTATTATTCAGCTCTGGCCGAACACATTTCTTAAGCCCAAATGAGCCATGTCCAGAGTAAGAACTGAAGTGGGGTGTCCTGGTTGTCCTTGCTATTTGTCTTCAAACTGTGGATCTGGCCCCCTCAAGGGGACGAATAACGGCCAGGGGGGTGGGGTAGGCTTTTCAAAAAGGGAGTTTGCGACTGCAGATCTGGCAGCTGGTGGTGGGGCACACTAGTTTTACTCAAGGGGGGGCTCGAGAACAATATTTTTACTGAAGAGGGGCTTAGTAGAACGAGGTTTGAATGCCACTGCTGTAGATGAAGTTGTCATCGCTTCTGCTGATGGCAATCAGAGGCACCTGGTACCCCTTGTATTTGTGAATGTGTTTGCTTGTGTGCTCTGGGCCTGGAACCTTTTTTCCTAAAATGGTGAACCTACCCAGAAATGTTACCTACCCAGAAATGTTTATCCGTCAGCTAACAAACTAGAAGGCAAGTACCTAATATTTTTTTTAATTCGCTCTGCAGCCATCATGTTCCTACAGGAACAGACCCCAGTCAGACAAGGATGCCACCCCAGCGTCCCCCTCCTGTTCCTGCCACTTTTGGCTTACTGCGCTGGCACCAGAGCTCCTCAAATGCTATATTTCGCCATAAAATAGTATGATACTATAGGATCAATTTTTAACATAACGCGCGTAATACCCACAGGTTTCTAAGCGTGGACCCGGGGAACGAACCTGTGTTGCTCCCTGTCGTTTCCAAGGCACTTGTCCGTGACTATCCTCCCGAAACATGATTGGCCGCTAGATTACAATCAGGGAATAAAGTTAGTTTCACATAGGCAGTGGGCTTTCATGGAAAGTTAGTTTCACGGAAGGTGCGCGTTCATGGAAAGTTGGTTTCACCAGGAGGGTGCGCGTTCATGGAAAGTTAGTTTCAGCAGGAGGGTGCGCGTTCATGGAAAGTTAGTTTCACCAGGAGGGTGTGCGTTCATAGAAAGTTAGTTTCACCAGGAGGGTGTGCGTTCATGGAAAGTTAGTTTCACCAGAAGGGTGTGCGCTCATAGACGACGTGGATCGGCTCCGGTGTAGCGAGCGCCGGGAGCCCCAGAGCGATGCATGTGTTTTGCTCGCTGCCAGGCATGCAGCATGCCACACACATGGCATTAGCAGCTGTTTCTGCGGGGAGGCGGAGCTTCTGCACCCCGAGGTCTGTGCATCTTCCTGCTTTCTCTCTCCCCTTCTAGCCAGCAGCAGTGACGCTCAGGCGTGCACACATTCATTCTGTTTGGATACCCGCAAGCCTTTGTTTACCGTGTTCTGTATAAACGATGAAGCGATTGGGCGGGCAGAAGGAGTTGATTGGTTTGGACAGAAGGTTGCACAGCCTGTCTCACTTGCCCAGGGACCGTAGCTGGAAGTGTGTGTCTTGCTTTGGCTTTTCTAATTAATGTCATTCAGACTCATTTGCTAATTGTTCGAGTTAGTTATTCCGTAAGATGCTCATTGAGTATGGTTAAGTAGGTTGTGAAAGACAGCACCGAAGGAACAGAATCAAGTGTTTTAGCCATAGCTTTGACAATAGATGTTTTATAATCCAAAAGATAACAAAGGCTTACGGGGAGAGTCACAATATCTATAGTGAAAAAACAAAGACAGAACTGGAGACTAGGGGCCTCATCACAGGTTGCGTGAACTGTATTTTAGAAAGAAAAAAAAACGGGGATTTATACCACTGCCAGTGGTATTTCTGCAATTCCGTCACATTCAGAGGTTACCACTGGCAGAGGTGCTATTTATGTAATACCTCTAGTGCTGTTCTAGAAATAGCAACTTTCCAGTGATGGCCTCTGAAATATGTCTTTTATGTACACTTTGGCCTTCACTCAAGAGCAAAGGTCAGAGCGGAATATGCAGGCTTTCGTATTGAGCATCATTTGATCCGTGCATCTGCAGAGGTCAGGACACTTGCTATTATGATTGAGTCTTCACTGAGTTCAGATGCCTACACCAGCAGTATTGTAAAAAAAAAAAGCACAATACCGTCTTAGACTACTTAGGTGAAGGCCAGCTGCATCACGTTAACAAGAGCAGTGCTCATGCCAAGGCTGGACTACTGTTCTGGCAGGGAGGTAACACAGGGTGCAAGTACTGCGAAATGATGCAGCCCGTATTGTTAAAAATATTCTAAGAGGCGTTCCTGTGAATAAACAGAGAAGAGATCTTCATTGGCTAGCCATTCATGAGAGGATTACTTTTAAGATTAGTACCAGCACGCACACATGCTTTTATGGCCTAGCCCCGATTTGTCTCCTGGATAGCATTCAATTGAAGCAGTCCACGAGGACTGCTAGCTCAAGTGACACGATGCTCCTTTGCTGTCCCCGTATTAAAAGAGCTAGCGGTAATGGCCGCTGCTTTCATGAATTGCCTGTGGATCTGAGAAGGATTCCAGCCAGACCTGCAGATCTTCAGGAAGCGTCCGAAGGCTATTCTGTTTAAATAAAGACATTTTCCTTTGCTATGATCTGTTTGCCTCAGCAAATCGTTTTGTGCCCTGATGCACGTGGCCTCCGGCGCATTATAAAAAGGTAAATAAATAAATAAATAAATGTGATGTAAGAATTGATAATGTACAGAAATAATTCATGTAATTATTGTACACTTTTTTAATGCAAAGAAGGGTCAATCCTGACAGCAATACGTGGTGATGTGGGCAAATAACCATCACCCATTTGAAAAGAGTGTTCCTGTATTGACGGGAAGCAGTGCATTCCCCTAATGCAGAACGCTGATTTGTGTTGTGGGCCACTTGGGAGTTTTCACCTCCACCTCTAAGGATGAGGTAAGAATTGGTCAATTTTCAGATTGAAACTGAAATCGCTTTTCCACCAGTGGTATTTCCTCTGAATATTTTGCCACAGGTATATTATACAATTCTCGCAGCCCTGAATTGTGTGGATGGTAATAATGGTGGTATTTTGAAAGTGCAGCTGGATTTCCTTTTAACATAATAATGACCTCCTGTGGACAGGGATGGCATGCATGGGCATGGCGATGTGGCCTGCTGTGCCACGTGCATGATCAATGTTGTTGTTTATTATAATTTAAAAAATGCTCTAATTATGTTGCTATTTTTTAAATAATGAAATATACATGATTCTAACAATTTTCAGAAAAAAATTCACTGATGCGAATTTAGAAACAAAGTCCTTTAATGGCAAAGGCCTTTAATGGCAAAATCCCCATGTCCAGGGTGATAAAAACAGCAGATACAACATGACGCGTTTTGCTACACACGTGTAGCTATCTCACATGCTCCCATGATTCTATATACACTTTCTTCCTTTCAGGTTTCTTTTGCACAGTTTATATTTTTTTACTTTCTCGTTCACATCCAGCCAGAGACTGCGCCAATTTCATTGTTTTCTTTTTTCTTTAACACCAACCTGCTGACCGTTGTGAAGATCTTTGCCAGGCATGGTTTTAAAACGTTCAAAAGAAAATGCAAATTTATTTATTTATTTATTTATTTAAATTTATATAGCGCGCAAGTAACCCATGGGCATTGAGGCGCTGTTACTTGCAAGAGCTTAGTTACAGGCAAAGAAGCATTCATCAGTACATTATGTATTCAACAGGCATAGATCTGCTGTTTTGGTTGGTACAGTTGGTCATTACAAACTGTTTATGCAATGAAACATAGGAGATGTATTCAGCTGGTGCGAGGAATCTTATGTGAATAAGATGGTTTTTATGGATTTGCGGAAGGTGCAAAGGGAGGCCTCACCTCGGATTATAGGAGGTAGGGCGTTCCAGTGAGTGGGTGCGAGATATGGGAAGCTGGAGCCGCCAGCTCTGGTTTTTTTACTAATGGCACAGAAAGCATGTTAGTATATGGTGATCTGGTTGGCCTCGTAGTAGAGACGGGGTGGATCCTTTGGGAGAGGTAGTCGGGGGCAGTAAGGTGAAAGCACTTGTGAGTCAGTGTAAGAGTTTTGAAGATGATCCTTTCTTTTATTGGGAGCCAGTGTGCTCGTTTTCTGGCTTCCGAGATGTGACCCCATTCAGGTCAATCATATGTTAATGTACCTGTTGAATATTTATTGTTTTAATCCTGAATGCCCAACTGGAATCTGGCCCTCCTGGACCATCTGCAGGAACCACGAGATACATTATGCATTCTTTTCTGCCACATGTGCACACCGCGTGCCAAGAAGTCACACATCTGGGGGACAGAACATGTAGCTGGAGTGTCTTCGTACACTGTGTCATTTATTTATTTATTTGCATTAAAATTGAATCAACAATTTTTTAGCAACAAACAACATTTCCATAGACAGGTTAATCTGTGTAAGAAAACAAGAAAGAGATAAAAATCAAATAAAAAAGAAAGATAAAAATAAAAGCCAAAAAGAAAGAAAAAAAGGAAAAAGAGAAGAAATCCAGTTAAGAAAATGTTACACTTCCAATCTCTGGAAAGACTTCAATCTAAAACTTTACTTCTGAAATAATGTGCTTAGTTCTGTGTCCTGCCATTAAAGACTTCCACCAACCATCAGAACCAGAAATCAGAAATCCAAAAAAAAGCAGTTTGAAATGTTTTGAGCGTATAACTCTCAGGGCCGGGCACAATGTCATTATATGGAACAGAGATTTGACTTTAGTTTCATTGTTACAATACCGGCAATGTTTCTCCAGTGATTGGCCCTGAATTGCTCGATTGTTGTTAGTCAGTTGCAAATTCAAGCGGGCCCTCAAATATAGGTCTCTGACTTTTTTGTCTGGAAATTGATTCAAGTAGTCAAACAATGAATTGAGTTTCAGACCTTCTGAAGGAAGATGTGCTACAGGGTGGTAATTACGGGCCACCTCTAACGTTGAAATCCAGTCACAGTCCTGAAGTTTTCTTTTTACCCATACTGGATTGGACACTAGTTGCTCCAAAGAGCTGCAGTCACTTCTAAAAGGTTCATCACTGTGAGGTGCCATCCGTTCAGGGAGGTATTAAAATTAGACAACAATTCTTTATGGATCATCTCCAAAATCACAGATTGTGAGGGATTGTGGCACTTCCCGAACAAGGCAAGTCTGTTAAAGTTTACAATACACTTCAAGGAGTTGAAGCCCAGTTCTCTCCGAAGGATGGCAATCACGGTGGACAGGGGAACACCAAGGACTTGCTTCCAGAATATGCCCTCAAGGCGGTTCCAAAGAAGGTCCGGGATATTGAACATAACCTCCACCCCGCAAATCACTGCAGGGACCACGTTAACTCTGTAGAACTTTATGACTCGTAGAATAGAAAAACGGCCAAACCTTCTATTCAATGTGTAAGCTCATCTGGTAGAAGTTTTCATCTTTTCCAGAAGATAAGTTGTCATAGGAACTTCAGATTTAGAGTTGGTCAGCCAAACAACCAGGTATTTAAAAGATTGCACCTGTTCAATCTTTTCTCCGTCCAAGTACAAAGAGTAACGTTTTATCCCCTGAACACTGTTGCCAAAAGACAAGGTTTTAGTTTTCCCCTTGTTAATTTTGAGGTCGTTCTTTTGGATGTAACATTGTAGAGCGTCGAGCTGCCTTTGGAGGCACACAGGGGTCTGGTCAATTAATACAACGTCATCCGCGTATAAAAGAGGAGGCAACTGGACTTCTCCGAGCTTAGGGGGGAATGATCTAGTAGACACAAAGGCTTCAGCATGTCCTCCACAAAGAAATTAAAAAGGGCTGGGGCCATAGGTCACCCCTGCTTAACTCCTCCCGAAGTTGTTATTTCGTTAGAAAGGGTCCCTCCCTTGTCCAATCTAACCCTTAGGGAGGTGTCAGAGTGCATTGCCCTGATATGATTAAGTATTGTTTTTGGGCAATTTCTCCTTGTTAATTTCGACCAGAGTTTTGATCTATTAATCTGGTCAAACGCTCAGACCAAGTCCACGAAAACCATGTATTTTCTGCGTTTGTATTTTCCTGATTTGCCCTTCAATGTTTGTAATAGAAGAATATTCACTGAAGTGCCCAAACCCTTAACGAAACCAGTTCCAGTTTGAAATGGATCATAACATCTGGTTTCCCCGCCCCACCTTGAAAGTGATCAAGGATGATAGAACTGTACAGTTTGCCAATAATGTTGAGTAGAGCGATAGGGCGATAATTCTTTGGGTTCCCCCAGTCTCCTTTTTTGTGAATAGGTATCCCTATCGCTCTCTTCCAGGAACATGACATCTGATGAAAAGTGGCTATTTGATTGAATAGGATGGAAATAAAAATAGCCCAATCATCGGGAAACTCTTTGAGCATGAGGTTGGACAGCCCGTTAGGTCCTGGTGCTCTCAAACCTTTTAGTTTTTTTAATTTGTCTTACAATGTCAGTCTCATTAGTTGAGGATACCCATGGGCCGGGACAATCGATAAAATTGATGATTTCATTAGTGTTGCGACCCTGCATGTAGAGGCTACTAAAATAGTTGTTCCAAGTTTCCTTACTTATAGGGTTAGATTGGTCTGATTTAGAAACTGACTGTTCTGCTTTTAACATTGACCAGAATTTCTTTGGATCTTTTCCAGCTAAAGCTTTTAGCATTGTTTCCGAGTCATTCTGGTATGGCTGATATTTATATAAAGAGAGACAGTTTTTATACCTTGATTTAGCAAAACAGACTATACAATGGTCCTTGGCTAAACCAGACTTTGTCGCTGTTCGTCGCAGATTTCGCACCTCTTTTCTCCGGGCTACCAGTTCGCTGTTGAAAGTATGTTGGTGACTGTGAGCCAATTCACCCTTCCTGTGGCAATAACGGAATTGTTCCAAAAGAGGTGAGTATTCTACTGAGGAACCTATTCGTCCCAGGTCAGTCGTCAGAGCTGTTATCCTTGCGGTGGATAGTTTCAGACTCAGTCCTCCGTTGCAGGTGTCGAATGCTATTGGCATTCGCTCTCGAACCAGGGAGGTGGGTGCTATCCATTCTAACAACAAGAGATGGTGATCGCTATTTCTTGTCTTTATGACCTGAAATTTCTTTATCAAAGGCAAGAAATTGTTGGATACATAAATATAGTCCAGGAATGAAGTGTGCGCCCTTTGCTCCCACGTCGGTTGTATGTTGCCATGGCAATTTCCATTAAGCAGGTACATATCTCTAGAGTCCTAAGAGCAGACCATAAGTTGCGCTTAATGTACCGGGGTCATGGTGATTCCAGGCCCCGCCCTGTTTTTTTTTTAGCCAAGTCTGGGATGTTGAGATAACCATAGATGACAACATATGTGCACTATTGGTTGATGAAGGTGTCATCCAGTAGGTCAGTGACCTGACCAATGAACGCTTCAGTTGTGATCAGTACAGGGTTCCAGTAAACATTGATGATTATTATTTTGCTTGGGTATTCGGTGCCCTTCAACGCTGCCTTGAGTTTCCATCCAATCACTAATTCTTGCGTTAAAAGGTTTGTTGACTTGGAGTTTAAGAGGGATAGAGAACTGCCTGATTTGACTGCAGTCAGGAGACTCGCAGAGGGACGCCCGGCAGACCCTTTGGAGGCAGGATTTATTGATATTTCAAAGCCATCCAGCACTGGCTTTTTCCTCAGCCTGGTCTCATGCAGGCAAATCAGGTCAAAATCCCCCAAGTTTATTTCACTCGTTTTGGTCAAATGACCGAACCCCTGAGTGTTCCATGAGGCCAACTTTAAGTTTCCCGATACAGAAGACAAGGTAGTTGTATACAGTTCCCCCCTACATTGTCCTTCAAAATAAATGCTGGGTTGCTGGCAGTTATTTGGGTGATAGTGCTTGTGAAAGCCAGGTCCAGTCAGCTGAAACCAGGCTGGGCTTCTTTGGAGTCACCTTCAACTCAGCGCAACCCACTTGTCAAAAGGAGGACTCTTGCTGAAAGGTTACATTTATCTTCAATCCTGGGCCAGTCGGGACCCTACCTACACCTAATGGGTCCTTCTAATTGATTGCTGAAGTCGGACGGGGTGTTTTGTCCTCTATTAGTGATCGACCTGCGTTGCTATTGCAGATGTTTTTCCTCTCTTGTACATATTTTGGGTGACTTAATGGTGCCTCGTCCAGGAATTTTCCAGCCGTCATGTCGAACCCCAAAATGAATAGGCTCTCAGACGCCTCAAGAAAAATGTTTTTGTCAACAGGCGACCTGATATGGAGAAACAGAGCCGCCAGGCGTCTTTCATCGCAGAATTCAATCAGAGGAACGTAACTGTCTCAGATTTGAAATAGAATCAAGAAGGTCCAAAACTGTGCAACGATTAAGGATGGTCAACCTGTGATAATCCAGTACTCACTGTGTCATTGACATAAGGGCTTATGGGTGTGGCTGGTCATTGATAAAAGGTTGCATCTTTTCACTGCTCCAGCTGAGCACAGCGACCGCACTGCCAAATATCGGCTTAAACACCATTCTGATTGGTCCCTCCATATTCGTAAGAACTCCAATTTCTGACAGAGACTTGGCCATTGCTGGTCTCCTAAGGGTGGGAAAGGATTGATGAACTATGTGGATCAATAAACTGTGCATTGAGTCTCACCCGATGAGCCTGCTTGTACAGCGGGATGGACCTTATGACTCCCACCCTATGCAGGGATGTCATTTCAACAAAATGCCTGGGGTAGTGGAAGTGACATCACATGACCCTTGACCTCTGATCACATCACAGGAAGTGATGTAATTTGACCCTACCTCGAAGTGACATCACGGGAAGCAATGGAACATGTTCTTTCACCCCTTGACAAAATAGGAAGTGGCATCACATTGCATTGTTCCTAAGTACACTACGAAAAATATGGCTACGATATCACTAGATGTACAGTTCAATCAAGAATGGATCACCATAGATATCGTTAATATCAGTTATCTATAGGCCCATCTTACTAAATTACTGTGAATGCAAGCAAACGTCCAAGGCCAAATGATGATGATGCGCTATTATATAGCACTTAGGTTTAAGCACTTTATATAGAACAAATATACATACAGTATCACCCAACCTGTGGTGGTACTGATTTATCGACCTCAGAAGGATGAAAGGCTGAGATGTGGTGTTTGAGAACAGACTAAACCAGTGACCCTCCACCTGAAATGTGCCTGAAATAAGCCTTTAATGAGTCTAGCAATTATTGTATAGAATTCCAGAAAGACAAATTATTTGTTATTCCTGTTCATTCTTATTTAGGGTCAATGCTCAAAGTGTTACACTTGCGGAACCCCCTGTTTTTTTAAAAGGCCTGAACAAAAATTCCAGCCACTCCAGAAACAAAGACTCACATGGAGCTGGCCACAGCCCAAGAGCTTACATTTAAAAACATTTTATTTTGTTAGGGATAGCAGGGGAGATGTAACCCCTGGTGACCCCCAAATGACCTCCCTGACCCTACGGAATTGACGAAATCAAGTTCTTGTTTGTCTTTGAATACATGAATATCAAAATAATTCTGGTAACTCTGAAAGAAAAAAACCCTCGACTCTTGTTTCTCCAGAGACAGTCATTTGGTTCATCAGGAGGGTGAGTCAAACATTTACAGCCTGATTCATGGAATTATTTGCGTGAAAAACGCAGATCTGCGTGCCTTTCTGCCTGAAAATCCCTGTTTGAAGTATGGGGATTTTCGGGCAGAAAGGCGCTCAAATCTGCGTTTATCACGCAAATAATTCCATGGATCAGGCACATAGACTTTGCAAATATGTAAGCAAGATACGACATGTGTAAACAATAATAGCCTGCTATTGAAATAATGATTTTCTAATTTTTTCCTATTTTTGAACCACATTTTAGAATCTACCATTAGGCAGGCACAGAAAGTGATAGGTGTCTCCAATCTACGCAGAACATCAGAGGGTGGTAGGAGGGTAATGTAAAGAGGTCATTAGGGCAAGGTGGAGAGTTGTGAAGAAGATAGTGAGAGGAATTTGGAGAGGAAGATGGAAAGAAGGAGGAGTTATAATCCAGAGAGATACAAGGAAATGCAGAGGAACATCATACAATGATTGTAGTAGAGACTAAGAAAGTGATAGGAGAACTTGACAAATAAGTGGTAGGAAAGGCCGAGCAGTTGGTTGAAGAGAATGAGTAAGACATTATTAAAAAGAGAAGGAAGAGATGGAACTGATAGGGATGGCATGTCTGGCTCTACGCAGGTGTTAGAGGAGGGAAGTGGAAAAAGAATGTGGCATGATATTGGGGAGGGAGCGTATGATGGGAGTAGAGAAATGTAGAGAGGTGATGAGGAATGGAGAGAAAAGAACCCTACAACAAGGAGGTTTAGCGGCCTCCCATGCTCTCTGCTGGACCACAGAGAGGATTTCACCCAGCTGGCTCCATCCCCCACTCAGTCACCCACAAGCGTTTGCTCTCTGTTCAACTCTTAGGAGAGACCCACATGAGATTGGCACTATATTATATAGAAGGAAAGGGTTAGAAACTCCCGTACACCCAGAAGAAAAGACAATTGGGAGAGTGGGAAAAATGGTCAGGAATGTGGCAGTAATTCCATAACCGCCGAATTCCCACCACATTCCTGCACCGCCAAACTACGAGATTGGTGGTGGGGTGGAGGATTTACCTACAGCAGATAGCTGGAGGTAAATCTGCTGCTCTACCACTGATTGTCTGCAGAATTACTGTGGCAGAACTACCGCCAGCAGTAGCTCCAGCGAAAACCCCATAGAGTCCTGTGGTCTCCTTAAATGGGACTAACACCGATATGCCGCCACTTGTAATTCAGCTGTAATTCTGCCAGACCAAGTAGCGGTAACAGTTACACAATGTGGTAGTAATATGGTGCATTTACCACAAAACTATCACCAAACTCGTAATGAGGCCCATAGATCTTTCCATCAGGGGGATTTACCCTACTGAACCCCACTACACATTGCTCCCGCACCCCTTCATTTCCCTCCCACAAACATTGTACTCCCACACACAGACACACACAGACACACACACACACACACTTACCTGCTCCTCGGCACATGGGACTTGCTTCTACTAACCGCTACACAGGAATATATAGGCTCATGGGCAGGCCAGCTTTTAAACTACATCTTTCGTTGCACATGGCCAAAATATTGTGGGCTAAAGACCTGATAACACTTGCTCAGGAATGTGGCTGGAGGTAATACCACCTCCACGAGCCTTTTGTCTGAGAATCCACCAAGGTTAGAGTTCACCACTGCACTTGTGCTAACGGTATTAGCATTCCAGCAATACCATTTGATATACATATATTTTTATTTATTTGTTATCTTTTTCCACCCTCATATGGAGCATAGAAATGGATAATATACAGTAGTGGGTTATACCACTACTGTAAATTGATTTAAATGCATGAAAATATCAACGTTTATGGGGACGAGTTGTAGTTTTTACCACCAGCTTTGGGCGGGAAGTATACATGAGTGAATTCTCATCATGAATAGGGTGAACTTTGCTCTATGTGGTCTTTTGTGCGGGCAAAATAAATTGCATAACAAACATTGCTGAGGCCAAGCCTGGCCCCACCTGCCAAACAAGTGCATGAAGGGGCTGAAATCCCTTCCTCAGTGGCCCAGAAGAGGGAAGACGTGGGTGTGGATAGCAGGTAAGTGAGCATGTGTGTGTGCATGTGTGTGTGCACATTGTGTGTGTTTGTGGGCAAGGTTCAATATTTGTGGTGGAGAAGGGAGGGGGCGGTAAAGCAAAAGAAAATCCTGTCAGAATGGGATAAAGTGGTTCTGGAGATGGATGAGCGGCTCAACAGGGGAAGTTGGGGGGTAAAACCTCTCGAAATTGGCTTTTCCCTGATCATTGAGGAGTGCTCCAAATTTACCTAAAATAAAGCAGACGTTTTAGGATGCAGCCTTCAACGGGAGGATTTTAGATATGGAAGTGAACTTTGAATCTGCCAGTATTCCATTGAAATACCACCAGAGGCAATTTACCTCCAATCTTGGAATTGGGTGGGTGGCAAACCTGTTGGAAGTTGTTAAATACTGTTGGGTATAGAGTTCACCTCCCAACCTATAATGAGGCCCTTAATATTAGTAAACAAAATGCCTGACCCCAATCAATAAGAAGGAAATTACCTAATGTGAAAATATCCTTCTTGACTTCTAAATTCTGGCACATAGCTCAGTTCGCAGAATCCACTCACTTGTCCCCTCGACTGGCTATTGATTAAACAAGGTATTGCCCCGGAGGGGTATTTACTATACAATAAAAACCGAGAATGTGGGGTGGGAGGGGGCGTCGCAGCCATAGCTAGAAATTCAATGAAATTGTTTAAGGCTAACATAGCATGTAATGGCTGCGAAACACTCCATCTTAAATATACTCCCTCGCAAAATGACTGCATTAATGTTATTATCATTTAACGCCCTTACGAGGGATTTCTGTAACGAAATAACTCAACATCCTAATAACTTAAAATCCACCAACATAGCTACTTTATTAGAAGGAGACATTAATAGATGGAGAGGGAAGCCATCCTTTTGAAAAACCAATGAAAAACCTGGACTTCACGGTGATAAACAACGAGCCGACGATGGCTAATGGAAACCAGCTGGACTGGGTGGTTATGCAGAATTTGAACATGCAGAATGTGGTAACTCAGCCATGTATATGGTCAGACCACTTTTCGGTCTCTTTTGAGGTACATCTGCTCAATCAATTAAAACATCTTAGTAATCCCCACATAAAAGTCCAAAGTCGCAATTCTAAAAATTTAGGGCCAGCAGAAATGGAACCCTGCCTAAAAATGATTATGGGCAATTTCCAGGACGATGACTCTTGTGAAGTTATGCTCCAGCAATTTACCCTGCACATCCAAGAATTGGTTGACTAATTTGCTCCACTTGAGCCTAAACTGGTTAGGAAAACTGATTACATGATTTCATGACGAGCTCAGTAAACTGAAAGCTGAAAAACGAAGCCTATAAAGGAAGTGGCAAAAAAAACCCTCATCAATAAAGACCTCTGGAATTGCCCTAAACAGAAATATAGACAGTGCATAAGAGAAGCTAAGTCCAACCACTATAATAATTTGATAGCAGCAGAGCCCAATGCCAACAATAAACTTTTCAATATTCTGAAAACTTTAGAAAAACCTCAGGCACTGCCCCTCCTCACGTTCCAACAGAGGAGGACTGTGAAGCAGTACAAACGGCTTTCGCCGCAAGAATACAGAAAGCCAGAGACACTATCATCTCGATTAGAGAATCCTCTATATCAGAGATATCCTCCCCTGTTGTCGAATGCAGACAGAGTGAGCAGGCAAGTTTTAAATTTCACCAGGTCTCAGAAGATGAGGTGGTCATAGTACTGGCAGACATGAAACCTACGTCGTGTTCTGAAAATGTAATTCCACCCAAGGTTATACTGGAAAATAAGGAGTTATTCTCGCCGGCACTGACCAGAATTGTAAATGCATCCTTCAAAGAGGGCATGGTACCCAGGAGCATTAAGGAGGTTACCAGTACACCCCTAGTTAAAAAGCCTGGGCTAGATCCGAAAGATCCAGCTGACATGCGCCCAATCAACAACTCTAACTTCGTCTTGAAAATCTTGGATAAGTTGCTAAAAAATTGTTGAAGCTCATAACATCTTACATGAGCAGCAATCTGGTTTCCGTGCTGCCCATAGCACGGAGACTGCCATGTTAGATTTGCAGACATGTATGCTTGGTATCCTAGATAGGGGTAGAGCAGGACTATTAATGCTTTTAGACCTAAGTGCAGCATTCAATTTGGTCGACCACG
This sequence comes from Ambystoma mexicanum, assembly GCF_040938575.1. Lineage (NCBI taxonomy): Eukaryota > Metazoa > Chordata > Amphibia > Caudata > Ambystomatidae > Ambystoma > Ambystoma mexicanum. Next base: position 177,023,557 of record NC_090927.1, on the reverse strand, counting down.
AAAACTGCTGCAGCAAGCCTTGGACAAAATGGCAAGATGTTCGGCGTCTGCTCTGGCATGGCTGTCATCCTTCTTGGCCGACTGTAAAGCCAAGGTACATTGGGGGGACACATTTTCCTAAGCCTCCCATATACGTTTTTGAGTTCCACAGGGTGCAAGCTTGTCTCCCCTCTTGTTTAACCTGTACATGAGATGCTTGTGCAATCTTCTGGAAAGTGTCGGCGTATTTTTTACCAATTACACCGACGACACCCAGCTGGTGCTCAAGCTGGATGGAGACTACCGTACTGACAGTGCCAAAATCGCAGCAGTTTATGGCATCATAGATAAATGGATGGAGCACAATTGGATATGCCTAAATAGCAAAATAACAGAGCTGCTGATTTTTGGCACTCGACAAGCACGAGAGAAGTTGGGCACTGAATATGAAGCCTTCCACATCAAAGATACTCAGATCCCAGTTATGGATCAGGTTAAATCCCTCGGCATGATGGTGAAGGCTTCTGTAGGGGTAGAGGCACATGTGAATTATCTACATAAAAATAATGCCTGCTACATACGCCCGTTGCAAGCTATTTGTCCATTCTTAAATGAGGAAAATATGGCCACCAATGTCAGGGCCATTATCCTGTCTCGTCTGGATTATGGCAATGCACTGTTGCTTGAAGCCATTAAGAAGGGGATAGAGAGATGCCAGGTCATGGAGGGCAATGCTGTGTGCATTGTTAAAGGGATCAAGAAAAAAGAGCCTGTATCTGAGGGAAGAAAAGCTTTGCATTGGTTAAGGATTGAAGACAGGATCTTATTCAACTGGTCACCCCTCCCAGATGGCAATGCAAGGGAAAGAAGAAGACAATTAAAAACCAGATAAAAAATTCTGTACTTATAAGAATCAAAAACCCAACCCCATCCCCATCTGCAGAAGTATGAATCCAACGTCAACAAGAACTAACAAACCCCAAGCCACCCCCAGTACCCCTCCCAATCATATATAAACATCCCCAACCAGAAAACACCAAAATTAAAAAGAGCCCATGCAGACTTCAAGTAACATGCCAGCGTAATACAACCTGAATCACTTCAAAAGCGTCCCAAATATTGATGTAACTGGTGAGGTAAAAAAAGGATTGCAACAGCCAACATATCTAAAACAAAATGAGTATACCCAACACCCTTCAGACCACTCCATTAACAATCAAAAGATCACTAGAGAGATGCCTCCCCCAAAATAAAATAAATAAATAAATGAAAACAGCAATAGAGTAAAACAAATGACAGTGCAGCAAATTATATAGCAGACAGTCATGGTGTAAATCTCCGCCCCTGTCCATGCCCAGCTGTAACATCATATGCATGTTATGCATAACCATCACAAGAGTAAACATGGACCAAAAGTACAGTGAGTGAAAAATGGCCTCCATCGAATCCCGTACTATCTCCTTCAATTCTGCCATCATCTTGTGAGACAAAACCTTTCACAGTGCCGGAATGAAAAGTACCACATATCTTTATGCCTCCGTCACGTGCACATCCCCATTCCCCCACTCAGACTTAGAAGCAGGTGGAGGAGCAGTAGAGATGACTACTCCACGACAACTGCGGGATCATTCCAGGAAGGCAGCTGCACACGAAGCCAATGTAAAGACTTGAGATAAATCCCCAGCAGCTGTGCAAAGTTGACTCCAATGATATCAAAATTTTGACTCAGCATGCACATTGAGGCTTCCGGTTTGGAGTGGGTGCAGACACCGCAATCAACGACATGCACGTGTCTGGGAGCCAGCCATAATCCAATCAACGCATTAGTATCTGCGTTTGAGGCCGCCCGCCGATTATGTCAGACAAAGCGCCCATCAAAAGCCCGAGTTCCACAGCTGACGCACGCATCACCAGCTGGCCGGGGACCAAGGCACCGTAAGGCCACCACACAACCATCAACCACTCCAAGTCCGCAAAAGTTCCGGCCCTGCAGCACACCATGATAGTCGCCCTCCAGTCTTTAAAAGCTCCAGAACGTACCTTCAAGCGGCGAGATCAGCTGGTCCCAAAGCCCCGATCTCCATGCGCTGAGCCACATCACAAACCGCCACGAAAGGAGGGAGCGCTGCCGAAATCCGGATTGCATGTTCTTCCTCCTCCCAAATGCAGCGCCCCCTTCCACAATCCGCCGTCCGTAATACTGACACGTGATGCGGCGTGTGATAAATGAAGGTCCTTTCCTTCAGAAGTGCCGCCTTCAGAAAGGAATCGAATCAAAGAGCCGCGTTCCAGAAACGATTGCAGGCGAATTTGAAACTTGCAACTGAATCTAGCACCCGGTGCCATTTTCTCATATGAAATCCAATGTTAAAAAAAAAAAAAACACAACAAAACAAAAATACGAGAAGGATGGGGGAAGGCCAATAATACAATGCTACTTCAATCAGCAATTGTACTAGTTTTATCCCGTAATGTCTCAAGCCAAGAGAGAGCTTCATTTGGATCAGAAGTAATTCTCTCTCCCTCTGGCAACATCAAAGTCATGGAGTTATATCTATTCAATAAGGACTTCACCTTCAGGGACTTTGCCAAGTCTTTTACACCCTTAAAGCTCTTCCTAGCTGCCATGACTTCTTTAGGGTAGTCCGGGAACACAAAAATAGGTTTTCCCTTGTAGAAGGTAGATCCCTTAGACCTAGCGGCAAGCAGCAAACCTTCCTTCTTCCTTGCCAGAACAAAGACCACCATGATGTGCCTGGGTCTAGAGCCCGGCTGCTTACCAATCCTATAAATATGGTCAATATCCTCCTCCTTAATAGACATTAAACCAAAGCAATCTTTAAAAATCCCAGTAACTGCTGAAATCAGGTTCTCAACTCCAGGGTCTTCCTCTACTCCAACCAGTCTGATATTTCTCTCTCGCAGTTAGAAGTCCATTTCCAATCTTTGGTCTTTCTCATCATGGAGGTCCTTTTTCAAAATGTTATAGGCCCTGTAACTTCCTGCCATCTCCGAGGTCATTGAATGTGATTTCCTTTCCAACTCCTCCACTCTGCCATCCAGATGACACACCTTAGAGTTCAGTTCTGCCAAGGTAGTTTTCACTTCTACCAGATCCAGGGACACTTGCTTCAGAAGTTTATAGATGTCCTGACTGCTTGGATTTTCTTCTTCCATCTCCAGCAATTGTTTCTGTTTCTTGGAATATAAATGGTCTAAACAATCCGCTCAAAAGGCAAACGATTTTTAATTGTTTGAAGGATATGCGCAGTGATGTTTATTTCCTTCAGGAGACCCATTTATTGCTGGATGAAGTTAATATGTTGCGCAAAGGATGGATTGGGGAATTTTTTGTCTCGTGCTATTCATCCAGGAGTAGAGGGGTTGCTATTTTTGATTCGGAAGAATTCCCTGATTAGGGTCTTAAACTCTAGCTCTGACAAGGAGGATAGGGTCATTGCACTTTTGGTGGAAGTTCGGGGAATTCAGATTATTCTTTGCAATGTTTACGCTCCCTCAGTGTATGATGGTTCATTCTTTGGAAAAGTTGCTCAAATGCTGCAGGATTTTGCTTGCCGGAATGTTATTCTGGGGGGTGATTTTAATTTGGTTATTGATACTGTCAAAGATCGGAGTGGATCCAATGCTGTTTGCAGGAGGGATCCGACATTTTGTTCTTTTAGCTCACTTATTTCTGAATTTGCCTTAGAAGACTGTTGGAGATTACGTCATGCTAATTTGAGAGAATACACGTTTTATTCTAGCTCTCATGATTCACATTCTCGTATAGATATGTTTCTCACGGCTGGATCAGCAACCTTGAATCTGGTAAGCTGTGAGATTGGCTGTATTGCTGTCACTGACCATGAACCTGTGTTTATGAATATGGGTTTGCAGTTTGATACTTCCAGATCTTTTTGTTGGAAAATGAACACCTCAATTCTTCAGGATGAGAAGATAGTAGATAAAATCAGGTCTGAGGCTGATCAATTTGTTGTGGAAAATAGGACAGAAGGAATTGGTGTTGGGACAGTCTGGGAGGCATTTAAATGTACGATGCAGGGATTGATCCTGGGTTTGTCCAGTAGCAAGAGGAAATGTATAGAGAGGAATAGTTTGGATTTGGAACAAAATATTAAGCAGCTATCAAAGGATTTGATAAATGACTCAGTTAATCTGGAGAAAAGGAGAAAACTTAGGGAACTGCGGAGGGAGCTGAATGAGACTTTGAAGGCAAGGTTTGAAAAGGATTTGTTTAGATTGAAATGTTCTTATTTTGATTATGGTGAAAAGTGCGATCGTTGGCTTGCCTATAGATTAAGACAACAGCAATCAGAAAGATCTATCAATTCTATCAAAAGAGAGAATGGTCAGGTGACTTGTGACCCGAAATTGATTAATGAGACATTTAAGGAGTATTATATGAAACTCTATCAAAGTGAGTTGGGTGTCAATTGATTGAATGATTCCTTTTTTAATGGATTGGAAATACCTGGAGTGAATGATTTGGAGAATGCAATGCTGAGTGAGGCTTTGACTGTGGATGAATTGAAAAATGCGATTGGGAAGTTGAACTCGGGCAAGTCTCCGAGTCCGGATGGTTTGCCTGCTGAATTTTATAAAATCTTACCTGATTCAGTGGTAGAACTTATGCGGGATATGTTCATAGAATCCAGGATGGGAGGTTTGCTTCCTGCTTCTACTAGTCATGCCATTATATCGGTTTTTCTAAAAAAGGGTAAAGATGGTTGTTTGACTTCGAATTACCGTCCGATCAGTTTAATTAATACTGATAATAAGATCCTTGCAAAACTATTGGCCCTTCGTTTGCAGAATCTTCTTGTGAAGTTGGTGCACACTAATCAGTCGGGCTTTGTTCATGGCCGGAGGACATCTAGCAATATTAGGAACTTATTGTTGTTGATGACACATGCACAGGATATGGATGATGATGTTGCGGTGCTTTCCTTGGACGCGAAGAAAGCGTTTGATCGTGTTGATTGGGACTATCTTTTTTCAGTATTGCGTGCCATGAATTTGGGAGAGGAATTTATTTCTTGGATCGCCTGGCTTTATGCTTGTCCGACTGCCGCTGTAGGAACTAATGGGCAATTGTCAGATTTTTTTGTGCTACGGAGGGGTACGAGACAGGGATGTCCTTTATCCCCCCTGATATTTGTTTTGGCCATGGAACCATTGGCGATTGCCTTAAGGAGTGACGTGGGGATACAGGGTCTGAGTTTTCATGGTGCTGACCAAAAGTTGTGGTTTTATGGGGATGACCTACTTTTGTTGTTACGGAATTTAACAGTGTCTATTCCGGCCTTGCTGAATGTTTTGGATAGATTTCATGCGGTGTCTGGATTTAAGGTTAAATGGTCTAAATCTGAGGTGTTGCCAATTTCAGGATATTGTGACAAGAACTTGATTACTGGGATTGGGTTTCAATGGTGTGAAAGGAAACTGAAGTACCTGGCTATATGGCTAACCCCACTGGCGGATGAGATGGTTGTGGTAAACATGAAAGAGGTTTGTACTGATTTAAAAATGAGCATCTTGAGGTGGTCTCTGCTTCATTTGTCCCTATGGGGCAAGGTGAACGCTATCAAAATGAATGCAGCTCCAAAGATTAATTATGTTCTAGGTATGCTTCCGATGAAAATTGGTCAACATTACTGGAAAAAAATTGATGGTTTGTTAAAGTCATTCCTGTGGGATAATAAGCCGCCTAGGCTTAAATTGTGGAAACTTCAGTTGCCAGTAGAAAAAGGTGGTCTAGGAGTACCGAACTTCAGGGCATATCATTTAGCCTTTTCAAGTCATTTTATTGTGCCTTTTTTGATGGATTTGCCTGATCAATGGGTAATTGCAGAGGCTAGTATGTTGGGTCCGCTCCCTCCAAGGGCAATTCTCATGGCGACAAACAAGTCATGTAATAAATCACCTTTGACGGTTTTTCTGAGAGAGACGTGGAGACAGGTTCATGAATTGTTGGGCTCGGTTGCTTCAAGGACCATTCACTCATCCATTTGGTTGAACCCATTGATTGCTATCAGGGGCAGGTCTTTATTCTGGCCGGATTGGTTTCTAGGCGGGGTGCTCTGGATTGATGATGTTCTGGTGGATGGAGGGTGGATTGGGGAACGTGAGTTACGAGCAAAGTTTCACATTGATAATTTCAGAACTGAAGACTTCAGGAAATTGAAAAGATGTATCTGTGATGTGGCGGAGCTAGGAAGTTCAATGGTGAATCTCTATCTAATGGAGACGGAGCCAGGTGGTTGTTCCATTGCTAGCAGGATATATAATTGTATTGATTCTGCTTATAAGGAAAATTCTGATTTGAGAGATGAATGGGGAAGGAGGCTGGGGTGTGAGATTTCGCCTGAGATGTGGCTGGATATGTGTGCGAATGTTAAACTCTGTGCAATTGATATGGTGGAACGGTCAAGACAGGTAAAGATCCTCAATAGAGTGTTTTGGAGCCCGGAGCGAATGTTTAAGAGGGGGCTGATGGACTCAGATGAATGCTGGTGTTGTGGGAATGGACAGGGAAGTCTGGAACATCTGTTGTGGGAATGTGTGCGTGTACGGGGATTTTGGCACGATGTTTGTGGTGCCTGTCTGCATGTTTTGGATTTAGATGTTGAATTGGATTTTATGACAATGATTTTGGGAGGTGGAGAATTGCTGGATGATCTCTCTGTGTCACGGAGAAAGTTTTTGCTCCGTGTAGCTTGTCTGGGCAAAAAGTTGGTCCTCAGGGGCTGGAAGGCGCGGAATGCGCCTTCTCTTGATGATTGGGTTGAAGGGATGTCTGCCCTTGCATCCATGGAAAGGGTGGTTTACAATAGGCAAGGGAAGTTGAGGTTGTACGGAAAGGTGTGGGATGACTTTCTGAGTATTTACTGATTTATTGCAAGTTATGTATATATAATATTCTGTTATTCTGTGTATTTTTGCTGAGTATTTATTGTTCTGATTGTTTAATTGATTATCTATGTGTAAACATTATAAATAAACAAAAAAAAAAAAGGATCTTATTCAAATCCATGACCCTAGTGCACAGGTGCCTACAGGGTGTTGCACCAACGTATTTGAAGAAACAGTTTGTGAGATACATTCCGACTCGGTTGTTGAGATCAGAAACACAAGGCAGGCTTAAAGTGCCCACTTTTAGTAAAGCATAGGGCTTGGGTCGATCCTTCCCAGTGCAGGCAGCTCACCACTGGAATAGGCTGCCCCTCTCCCCTCGCCTTGAGGACAACCTCTTGAAATTCAGGAAACATTTGAAAACTCACTTGTTTAAATGAGTCTACTCTGAGACAATAATACCTTTCTAATTCCTGCTGCTACTGTTTTGTCATTGGTGCATGTGTTTCACGTTGAAGCGTCCTGATGCCTGCGGGTTACTGGCGTTCTACAAGCATATAAATAAATAAATAAATAACATTGTACACAAATTCAGGGACAATGGTGCGCTTTATGCGCTAGAAAATGTACATTCAACACCCGTTCACTGTAACAAATGTTCATTATGGGGTATGACTACATGATCTCCTTAACAGATACAATGAATCATAATAATGTGTCAGCTCCACTGAGAACAAAATGGTGGTATGACTTACTCCATATCGCCAATGCATGTGAGTTCTGACTTGCCGTAATGAATAGAATCCGCAGTAAAATGTGCTCAATTCATATTGTGGCATGGTTACCATTGGTCCCCCATCACACTGTATGAAGGTCTGTATTGGGACAGAAGTTAGAAATTCAGGCCACAGTACCCAGTGCTAGCATTCTTAAAATGTTTAGTGCTTCGTTAATTGCAGCTGCAGTGCCATGGCCACAATCAAAATGGGTCATCTGATGATGTGGCCGTCGGATCTCTGTGATTTTACCGAATTAAATAACCGAGAATGAATTGACAACGAAACATTTACCATGAAAAAATATCAAATTCTTTTATTGTTTTTATTTGGGGGTCCCCCCACACCTCTGTTTCCCTATGCTTTTAATTCCACCCCAAACCCCTTCCCACCCGTTTTAACCCCTTAACCCACCCCCATACATATATATTTTTTTAATGCAGTATATAAAGATTTGTTATACATTCTCTGTTTTCTATTCGTTCCAATCACTGGGTTCTGTGGCCTTCTACGTCGTTGCAGGACGTCGAGGGCCTTATCCTCAGCAGGAAGATGGTTAACATACCTGACGATGTGATTGGTTATTTTGATGATAGCTAAATATGCTTATATATTTATTTTAGTAAGGTGTGCTTATTGTCGAATGTCTCTTGGTGCAAATGATTGCGTTATATGTGAGCTATCTAAACATGGAACATCAACCCACGTGTCAATGTTAAACATTGGGGAAGGGGAAAACAATGAGGACGTTCAAAGTGCACCTCTTTACTTCAAAGTCTCACAAAGAGACCTGGTCGCATTTACTTTTTAAATTTAGAATGTGAAAATACAGTTGTGTTATGGGGATGATGTTAGCTCCCTGCGATGTTCCTTTAGCTTAACATGTTTCTTTGTGGATTTAAATGTTGTCAGGTTGCTGCGATTGGTGTGCAAGTAAAATCTATCAACTAGTGTTATTGTAGGCCTTGAAATCTATCTAGCGCGCTCTCTCTTCACGCTCTGTCACTCTCTCTCTGCACTGTCACACTCCCTTGCTTCCCACTCTTCCTCCTCATTGCCTTTACTCTCCTGCTAACCCCGGCAGCGTTGAAGATATCCCCTCTTGCACCCTCCTGCCATCTAGTCCAACTCTCACCTTTGTTCACAGGCCTTACTCGTTCTCTCTTCCTTCCGATCACATCTTTGCTTTTTTCTTACGCTCCCACTCTCACCCTTCCTCTCTCCTGTCTCCTCCTGCTCACCTTTGATGGCAGCCTCTCTCTAAGGTATCCCCCTCTTCTTTATTCCCCTTGCCAGTCTCTTGCACACCTGCATTCCTTCTCACACACTCCCTTGAAACGTTGTGCTCTCCTCCTTGGATCCTGGTGACTATGAATGCAACATGCAAAGAACAGCAGTAAGTGCCAAAACTATTGCCTTTGCCAATGCGTGTTAAGGTCTTTGTTGTAAAGTGTTTAAAATACGTTTTTTTTCGAAAGCTCACTATAGTGGTGGTGACAAGACGAAAATGATCAATTTGCAGCATGTGTTGTTGTGTAGTCCCAAGATGGCAGGTCCCCTTTTGTCTAAACTTTTATTGTCTTGGGAGGATAGCTCAAGGGCAACACGCTCACCTTGGAAGCAAGACGATGTAGAGCAACACAGATTCGATCCCCGGTCTGCGCTTAGAAACCTCTGGCTATTTATTGCGTTATAAATAACCAATAAAAAATGTACACAGACACCCCAATCACATTTTTTCACACGACCTTTTCTTTATATAAAACATTTTAAACCGCAATAGCTGTACAATGCTATGGTGCGCCCCATCCATTGATACCCTGTTATAATTCATTCTGCATGCAATGCAGGAAGAGCTTGCATTGTAAAACTACAGGTTGTGCTGTCTACCTGTGTATCATGCAGTCGGGCAGTGTGACAGATGCTACCCTGTGGAGGGCACCCTTTCTGGCAAACATTATCTAAGGCTCCCTCTGGTCTTAGCCAAGAAAGCATTTTAATACCAGCCATGTCTAAATAAGTAATGTCAACAGCCATGAATATTTAGCAGGAAATAAAGCATGCATAATAATAAGCGTGTGACATGGTGGGTGCAGTGATCAATGTTGCATGATTCCAGGGGGATATTAGCAAAATGGAATATGGCGCTCACCAATGGTTTGCATTAATGCAGAGATTTGACAGCGAGTAGAATACAGCTTAGAATGTAGAAACATCCACTTCTCCAAAATAATTTAAACTGAAACAGCTGAATTTGTCAAACATTATTTTCAAGCAGATTGCAAGAACACATCAATTATTTAATCGACCCTCTGTTCATGTAACTGCTACAATATTTTAACAGAAAATTGCAGTCCTTACTATTATATGTAAGATCTAGTAACAACCAGATGTTTCCAGCTGCTTGTGGTGCAAGAATTCAGATGAAGCATTACGCTGGTCAAATTTCGCCCCAGTGCCACTATGTAAAAATAACCGTATACTGCTGTAGCCCCAGTGACCAGCGGCATAATTTATTGTTTTTTATTCGGAGTCTAGAAAGTTCCCCGGATCCCAAAACATACAGTGGGTACAACAACCTTACATTAAAAAAGGCATTGTCAGAGCCAACAGGTTTGTGCCCACTGTCCATTTTAGAACACTACCAGAACACTAACCTTGGCCTTCGCGCCATGGCCCACAGCCTCCAACCATGCACTCCCAAACCACTAGCCATGGCCTCTGGCCGTGCCCACTCACCATTTTAGAACACTACCAAACCGATAGCCATGACTTTAATTTTTAAATCACTATCAGACCACTAGCCATGGTCTTCAGCTGTGCCCACACCCCATTTTAGAACACTACCAGACCACTAGCCATGGCATTCGGCCATGTTCAGTGGGCGCGGCCTCTGGCCATGCCCGCTGTATTTTTAAATAAATACCTGGTCCCTATCCATGGCCTTCAGCCCTGGCCAGTGGGCACAGCCTCCAGCCATGCACACTATATTTTTTACATTACTAACAGACCACTAGCCATGGCCTCCTGCTATGGACACTGGGCACCGCCTTCGGCCATGCCACTATATCTTTTCAAACACTTGCATTCCCATTGATCTCCCCTATAATACTATATCCCACATAATGTCAATCCATCCTCTTGTAATAAATATATCCTCTTGGGCTGTGCAACGGGAACACCCTGGGTTAAGCCGGTCCTGAGTGCCCTGATGCATTGAATTTCAGGGGGTTTCTTGCAATACGTTTCTTACCTTAACTGATCATTAAGTAAAGATATTTCATTGAATTTCAAGGGTTTTGTTATTTCATAGATTTTTTCGGCACCACTGGCAATGGCCTTCACCCATATCTATTGGCCACACCCTTCTACCGTGCCTACTGTTTATTTTCGAAGACCACCAGACCACTGGCCATGGCCTTTGGACATGGCCAGAGGGGCACGGCCCGTATGTTTTCAATCAGTGCCTGGTCACTAGCCATGGCCTTCGTCCATGCCCACTGTTTATTTTCCCACACTAACAGACCACTAGCCATGCCCACTTTATATTTTAAATCACTCCATGATCACTAGCCATGGCCTTTGGCCATGTCTTACGGCCGTGCCAAATGTCCTTTTTAGAACACTTCCTGGCCACTAGCCATGGCCTCTGGCCATGTCCACTCTATTTTTAAATCCCTACCTTATCACTTTAAAACACTGTATATATATGATATACATTGTGATATCACTATAGCTTTGAAACTCTGTATTTTGTTTTTCTACTCTTTTCTATAGCCGTGGGTACCGTTTAAATGAACCACCAATACTCTTGGTTATTTGTAGTCATTAAAGCTGCGGATATTGGAAAAAACCTAAAATAAAAAGAAATGTTCACCTGCCCTCAACAGCCCTCACAAAGTGCCCAATTAGGTGAGTCAGACTCCCGTAGGAAACTCGAAAAAATGAATTGCTAATAACATTTTGATTCGCGCAATGGATTTGGTCGAAATTGTGAAGACAACTAGGTACGCCCTCCACCCCACCAAAGGAAACCTAGTGGGCCCATTTTTAAAACCTATTGGAGTAATATATAGAGTTAAATCTGTGCAACGTAACTTCACCTGAACTAAGGTTTTTTCAGGGAATATATATATATATATATATATATATATATATATATATATATATATATAATCAATCCATCTTTCTGTGTGTCTCCGTCTCTGATACCAATACTTGTTTTTATTATCGGAGAAAATAAAATGAAATGTAGCCGATAAGCGGCATGGAAGGAAATGTGATTTGTATTATTTGGCTTGGTAACTAGAAGGTCATATTATGACTAGATGCAGAACTATAGGTAGTGGATTTATGGTGTGACTAAATATATGTATTATATTTAGTGCGATTTTTGCATAGGCCGGCCAATTATTGTTTCTGCCACTGGCTATGAATGTATCAATATTTGATTGTGATCTCACTGCCAGCATAAAGCTAGGGGACCACCTTTCAAGTGATGTGATATAAACAAAACAACATGTTGATTCCTAATACAACCTGATTCTTGTGCCAGAATTGTGAGGTGGGCTTGTGTATTAGGGGGAGTTAAATTAGGGGATGCAATTTAGGAATGTATATAATTGAATCCATAACAGAGCCAACATTCTGCATACTCTCGGGAGGATAGCTCAGGGGCAACACGCTCACCTTGGAAGCAAGACAACGCGGAGCAACATAGGTATATTAAGGGTATTAAGCACATTATAGATGACCAATCATAGATGACCAATCATCATATTGACGTGTTTTGCATGTGCCTTGCTTGTGGTGTAAAACACCTGGATAAATGGTTGCAGGGTAACAATGTGATATGAAGAATACAATAGGGCTGGGGTCTGCAACCTTTGGCTCTCCAGATGTTTTGGACTACAACTCCAGTCATCCATGACCATCATAGTTAATAGGTATCATGGGAATTGTAGTCCATAACATCTGGAGAGCCAAGGGTTGCAGCCCCCTGCAATATGGATCTGCATTTTAGCTATTTATTCTACATTACAAAGAAGGAGTTTCCCCATCTTTTTGATCACAATAGTATAGCAATTTGGGTTATTCCCGCTCTATTGCCAGGTTCCAGTTTTTGCCTCCGGTAACCATGATTGAACCCAAAAGATGCTATGTTATTCAGGAAGCATTCACGCACAATGCTTACAGGACCCTGTGACCAATCTCCAGTCCTCAGCTGTGCATAACCTTATAGTATATACATATTATACAGTCACTACCTCTCATCCTGCTTCTCAAGCCATCACTTCCACTGCAACAGATTCATCAATATGTCATTGCCCTACGGCCCCTGAAAACAGGATTGCTCCATTTGCAGTTTTTAATTTCTTACAGTGTTTTGTCAAGGCCCTATGCTCCCCATGACTAATACATACATTTCATTCAAAAAAAGAAGTAACAAAATAGTCAATAAAAAAGAAAATTGTCAATAGATATAGAATGTAAGGGTGTAAGGATGTAATACTGATAATAATAATAGTAATAATAATAATAATAATAATAATAATAATAATAATGATAATGATAATAGTAATAATAATAAGACTAATAATAATAATGATACATAAATAAAATACAGCTAGAAGTTTAAAGGTAGAAATGGGAGCAAACATACAAGCTGACCAAATTATTTTATAATAATACTAATCAGTCCTTTCAATATAATGGTTTTCTAGTGAGGTGAGAAGTGAAATACAGTAGTAAATCTATGATAGAATATAATGTCTTTGATATTTTAAGGTAATGCAGAGCCAAGAGATACTTATTTAAGAATAGTTAAGACTATGCATGTGTAAATAGGGAAGGAAAGGTAGAGGTTGCCTGAGAGATATTCAGAAGACAGGTGAGATAGGGAATGAGATGAGAATAAATGGAAGGGAAAAAGGAAAGCGCAAGAAGGTCATGCGTGACGGCAGTAGGGCGGGTAGGAGTAAGAAGGCCAGCAGTGTCTGAATCAGTCAGTGGGCAAAAGAGGGAAAGATAAAACATAGAAGGAAGAAGGGGGAGCAGAGAGAGAACTTTACAAAAGTAAATGGCCCAAAATATCTTCTTGTGGCCTGCTTTCTTACTGCTGAACATTTGGGCATGTCTGTCCTCTTTACCAGTGGATTACTGATTGAATCTTGCCTAATTCTGCTGTTGCTTGCTTACCATAAATCTACATATCACTGTATTTTGGTTTCCTCTGGCTTACTTAGCACTGTAATTCAGTGGCCTCCAACCTACTGACTAGTATTTTTTGGTTGGCTCCAGCTCGCTAACAATGCTTACTATGTATTTATGGTGGCCTTTAACCACCTTACAATATGTTTTTGCTACAACTGTCCTACTTACTACTGCAATGTATGTTGCCTCTGATCTACTTACCACAGTATAAGGGCCCAATGTTTTCATCTTTTTTTCTTAGTTTGCTTTGGCTAATAAAATGTATCTATGTGATTACAGTGGAAAAATTACTGCGAATGCCCAAAATGTTGGTTTTTTGTTTATTTGCACTTTATTCGCAGTTAAATGCAGGGGGAGACCCCCTACAGCCCCCATGTCTAATTAATACCACTACCACACTTACTATCTATTTGTGCAAAACAAAATGCAATAAAAGAAAAAAGCAAACCCACATTTTTGGCTTTGCAGTAATGGGATTCGACATTTTAATTGTGTACGAATAATACGCCAACTGTCAACAACCCTACTCCGAGTCACCTCCTAGAGACTCAGTGCACCTAACTGCATGGTTTCCCCATTGCTGATGCCCACTGCTCTCTGCCAGCCTAGCCATATACTTCACATCTCCCTTACGTGTTACAGGGGCTATTTGCTCTCTGTCCAGTCACTTCTACTTTCCTCAACTCCCTTTAGCAGGACACAATATCTTCTGCCTCTTCAGCCACTAATCCTACTCTGGGACTTTGCAAGGCCATATCACTCTTTAACTACACCTCATTCCTTGTAGGCTACTTCAACTCCCCATCATCTCTGATGGCCATCACATGTCACTGCTTCCCCTTTTAAGTGACTTCAATCCAGCACTCCAACTAAGTCAATGCCTAGTCTGGGATGCCCTGTGGAAGCCCTTATTTATATATTTGTATGTCAAAGTTCTTTAAATCTGGATGATGAACCCTTATATCACGCCCCTCTCTTTGAATATCCCCGACCTCACTGAGCCAAGAAGTAGGTTTGTTTTGCAAAATAAAAGGTTTATTCGAAGAATTGAACAATATATATATATATATCACACTTTTATGAATAGAATAATATCTGAATCGCACACTTATCAATATGAACAGTGATCAGCAATGGGCAAGGTTACAATATCAACAATCTCTTTAATCAGTGAGGAATAGGAAGAGGAGGATAAGGTAGCAGAGAATACTTTTATGATTCAAGAAAATGCAATGATGGGAAAGAATGCAACACAGAAATAAACATGATATGATTTCAATCAAAGATAATATGATCACTTTTTCTCTTGTTATTACTCATTCCCCCAACTATGCAATATACAGAGGTGGAAATGAGGGCACAAAGGTTTCAGGAATACAATCAATAATGCAGTTCAATTCCAGTTCCCCCAGCAAGCTTAGAGAAAACAGGTATGATTTTAAAATAGGTCAAAAATACTTTTAAATGGGAGAGCAATGAATGGGAAAATATGCTAAAATGATTTAATTCACTAAAGGAGATTCAGGATAAGTGAGAGTTACTTTAGATTGGTTCGGGTCTACACTAGCAATGATTTCTGAATGATTGTAAGATTGAAAACGAATTTCAGCAGTTGAAAACAAGAAACAGCTATTTTGACATGTGGTGAAATGGAGCTAAATTGCAATTTGTGGCAACTTTTCCGTGTGCGTGAAACGTCATTATGGAAAAACTATAATGAATTGGCAGCTGGGGAGCAGGTGTAAGTGGATCTAGGTCACCTGGCCTAAGCCCCGCCCACCTGGTGCCTTCCGGGTTGCCGCTCCTTTCACCACTTAGCAAGTCCTGCCCACCTGGTGCTTTCCTGCTTGCCGCTCCTTTTCACCACTTAGCAAGCTCCGCCCACCTCATGCCTTCCTGCTTGTTGCTCCTTTTCACCACTTAGCAAGCCCAGCCCACCTGGTGCCTTCCTGCTTGCCACTCCTTTTCACCACTTAGCAAGCCCCGCCCACCTGGTGCCTTCCCGCTTGCCACTCCTTTTCACCATTTAGCAAGCCCCGCCCACCTGTGCCTTCCTGCTTGCCACTCTTTTCCCTACTTAAGTAGCCCTCCAGCCTCTTTTCCTTTGCAGCTGGGGAGCAGGTGTAAGTGGATCTACGTCACCTGGCCCAAGCCCTGCCCACCTGGTGCCTTCCTGGTTGCTGCTCATTTTCACCACTTAGCACGCCCCGCCCACCTGGTGCTTTCCTGCTTGCTGCTCTTTTCCCTACTTAAGCAGCCCTCCAGTCTCTTTTCCTTTACAGCTGGGGAGCAGGTTAAGTGGATCTAGGTCACCTGGCCTAAGCCCCGCCCACCTTCTTAGCACTGTCTCTTCCTTCCTGCTCTTAACTCTTAGATGAAGGACGTCTCTCGCCCCGGGCGTCCAAAGTGAAGGGCAGTCAAAGAAAAGGGCTATTGCTGTTTGGACCTGTGCGGACCAGGAGGATCCAGGGTCCGACCCCCTGCTAAGACCGCAGGTAAGCATACACCAACATGTGTTTACACCCTCTGTCCCAACAGGCCATCCCCACCCTCTCTGGTCCGCCCGTGTTGTTCCCTTGTGCACCCCCCCCCTTTCCTGCACACAGGAGTCTGTCCTGATACATTCTGGTTTCACCATCACCGTCTTGTGGCCAATGCTGGATTTTACTTTTATGGACTTCATTGATTCACGGTGCGTCACCCTTTCTCAATTCTCATGCTGGACTTCCTTTGCATCTTGTACTCATGGTGGCCCTGAATCATGCTGTTCCATCTTCATCTTGTATCCTGGCTTGCAACATTATGTGTTACTACTGACTTCTGCAATTGTATTTGCTTGCCTCTCTTGCTTCTCCACTCTTTTTGACTGCTTACTCTCTGTTCTCCCCTCCCCTCTCCCTTTTCCTATCTCCTCCCCTCCTCCCCTTACTTCTTCTATGCACTTATTCTATCAGAATTGTCCCTGGACCTACTATGATAGCAACCTCGTCTGGGGTTCCCCTAACCCCTTACTGTTGCACCCCCGCCATCTAGCACTATCTGAAACGTTGTCATACCGAGTACGATAGTCACTTGTTTTGTTCCTCCCCTCCCTTTCTGCACCCCTCTCCCTCACCTTTTGTTTTCCTCCTGCTCTACCAGAAATGTCGTCAGGCCTAGTACGGTTCTCTAGGTAACTGGAGGGTTAGCTCATAAACAAGTGGAAGGACTTAAGAACTAGTGATACTTGAAACAAGAGGGATGGCATCCTGCCACTTACTTTTAGGCTCCTTACATATACAATTTGGTAAAGGCTAAGTAATTCAGCATGGTAAGTATGGCACAAGCCATTTCATTAGGCTAACTGACATACGTGTTAAAAAAAGACGAGCAATGGAGCCCTTAAAAAATTACACTGTAGCTCTTTTATTATTTAGCCAGTGTTCGTAAGTGCAGAGAGAGTTTTCTGCATTCAGTTTAACATGAAACTTGTTTAGTTTTTGTGGTATATATATAAATCAAAGCACATTCATCTTATTTAGCAAATGCATCAAAGACACAATAGCAGCAAATGCTTTAAGAGAGATTAACAAACGAAACATACAAATGCTCAGTCATTGGTGGTTTGCCTAAATGTGAAATAAATGCAAAACAACATGATATGGTGTTACAACACTAGGCAAACTGCTATTTGAAGAGCGTGGAGTGCAAGTGGAAGCAGTCATTGCAGTCTCCATTCTTTTCGGGAGAATTCCTGTGCAAGAACTGGTTTTGGAGTCCTACTTCTCTGTTTACTACATCTGGTGGTGTAGGAGTTAAAAACTCCCAGGACCGCGAAGCGGAGCGAAGTGGTGTGCAAGTGGAAGCAGTCATTGCAGTCTCCATTCTTTTCGGGAGAATTCCTGTGCAAGAACTGGTTTTGGAGTCCTACTTCTCTGTTTACTACATCTGGTGGTGTAGGAGTTAAAAACTCCCAGGACCGCAAAGCGGAGCGAAGTGGTGTGCAAGTGGAAGCAGTCATTGCAGTCTGTGCAGTCGGTTGAGGCAAGGCGGGGAACCTTTATTCATCATCCATTTTATGCATCAGGTAAACCCCCATTGACTTGATCTGCCGCCACTAAATGACATTGGCCCTCATTACGACCCTGGCGGAGATCGCGGTGCAATATGCACCATGGAGCACGGCGGAAAGCTGCCGATACCGCCATGGGGGTTGGCGGATTTACCGCCCCATTCCGACCTTGGCGGGGCGGTAAATCCCCATTCCCCATTTTACCCTTCCCCATTCCCATTTTTGCCCCATAGGGTATAATGGGAGTGGGGAAGGCGTTAATTACGCCACCGTAAAATACGGTGGCGTAATTAACAACAAGGTCCCATAGCGCCATGGATTTCTCCGCCGGGAAAAACCAGGCGGAAAACGGCTCCATGGCGCTACGGGAACTCGTAGTAGGGCGGACGGGTCCGCCGCGAATACCGCTGGCGTAAACCCACTCCGCCAGGGTCGTAATGAGGGCCATTATATTGACATTTAGGAATTACTATTGGAACTGAGCTGAACTGAGCTGCTGACAGCTTGAAAGCGCCACCGTGTTCATTGCGAAGAGCTATAAAAGCGTAAAGAGCGAGTACCGAGTGTTGCTACAATTCAATATTAACTTCGATAGGGCCTCATTACGACTCAGGCGGTAAGGGGTTTACGGCAGCGTAAACAGCGCCAACCCTTACCGCCTGATTCCGAGGTCCCTTAGCGCCATGGCGGATTTAACACCTGCTTTTAGCAGGTGTTAAAATCCATGGAGCTAAGGGACCTTGATGTTAATTACGCCACCGTAATTTACGGTGGCGTAATTAACGCCTTCCCCACTCCCATTATGCCCTATGGGGCAAAAATGGGAATGGGGAAGGGTAAATGGGGATTGGGGACTTACCGCCCCGCCAACCTCGGAATGGGGCGGTAAGTCCGCCAACCACCATGGCGTAAACATAGTTTACGCCATGGTGGTAAAGGTACGACCCAGGCGGTAACTTACCGCCTGGGTCGTAATGAGGCCCATAGTCATTGACAGTGAAAGTAGTGTGTGTGGGAAATAAGAGGAGCTGTGTGCGGCGACTGCGGGCTTTGTAGCCTTTGAGCCACCCGACTCCGACGTACATTCATCTTAGTGTGGGAAGCAGGAGAAGGGCCGAGCGGCGACTGCGGGCTTTGTAGCCTTTGAACCGCTAGGCTCTAGCGTGAATTGTAACTGAATTCTAACTCCCCGTATAAAAAAAAGGAGCAGTTGTGCTTGAAGTTTGTGGGGCTCGTGACTGCTGAGCCGAACGGCTCCAACGTGTTTCAACTTCTCCGAGCGGGAAATAGGCAGAGCGCTGTTTGGCGGCTCGAAGCTCTCAGCCTCTGAGCTGTTAGGCTTCAAACACGAAGTACGCCTCCGCTGCAGGAGGCAGGAGAAGGGTCGAGCGGCGTTCGCGGGCGTTTTAACCGCTGAGCCGTTTATTTCCCACTCATTCATCATTAACACGTGGGAAGTTAGAAGAGTCAAGCCCATTACAGTTGTTTGACTAATTCGTGTTGGGGAATACGGTCAAACACTTGTGGTCACTAATTCCCTAACCCTCAGTGTATTCTTATTTCTTTGTGCATTGCTCAAGTTCGGCTTTATCCTCTTTTGTTTTTCTTGGCACACATTAAACACTAAATTGCACTAGTGAAATTAAGGAGCACCTCATTGCATGATGATCCCAGAGCCCCTGAATGGGATGCCCCTAAAATTAAAAAATGCCAGTCGAATAGTGGCGCTACGTGCTCCACAGAGAATCCTAGTAGGGGTCAAACTGTGGAAGTGGGAGAGTCGCTGACGCAAACACAAGCTTTGGTGCATGCAGACACTTGCCTTTCAACTATTTCTACATCGGCAAGATGTGTTGGGACATTGCGCTCTGAGTCCACTTTAGTTGACAATTGGAAAAAAGGACTCGAATATACACCAACAACTACAAAAATCCAGAAACAAATAGAAGATCATTTTGGGGTACAAAATGCGGGACTTGAAAAAATAAGTCATAGACTCAGTAACACCTCTTCAAGCCCACTAGGAGCCATTAGTCAATCGGGTGAACGTGTCAATCCGCCCTTTGATATGGACACAAGCATTCCTATCTTGACCCATCTGAATTTTTCAAGCATAGAAAACAACCAAGAACCCGTGGATCTGGTGCAGGAGCATCCACTGACAGAAGCATCTTTCGCTATTAGTTCAAGTGAAGCCCAGGACGCGATTGTGGCTGAGGGGACGGAGTTGAATGTTAACACATTAACTGCACTCAGTTATGCGCTGAATTCACTGGTGTCTGTGTTTGAACTCTTGAAAGCGGAAGTACAAATTCAATCCGGATCTATGATGGAATTGACAAAAGAGGTAGCTGTATTGGATGGTTCCGTAGTAGGCTGTTGCAATGCCGTCAACTCAAGTGTATTGCCTAAACTACAATCAATGCAGTTGGAACTTGTCAAACAAGGATTAGACATTTCTGCGATGCAGAGGAGCATTGCAGATATACAGAAATCAGGTGAGCCTGATAGATCTGTAAATAAAGCTCTATTAGCCCAATTGCAACAATATAATATAAATATGCATGAACAGGTGGTGCCGGAGCCTGGTGAGAAAGACCCTTCTCATGAGAATGAAACATCTCTTTCAGCTTCAACACTAGAAGAATTTATGAGACTGGCGAATGTGAATGATTACCTCTTTGACGTAGTCCCAGTGGAGAAACTATTAGTAGTAAACACTGATAGTGAACCGGAACTCAAAGAGGATGTATGTGATGAAGTCAGTATCATAAGCACAAATCAAGGCAGGAAGAAAAAAATGAGAAAGAGGGCAGCAAGACGGATCAAAAGAATCAAGGAAAAAAAAATCCTAAACAAATGAAAAAAATCTGGAAAAAAGCCAAAGAACCAGATTGGAGGAAAACAAATAATTCGGCGACTAATATGTTTTTAAAGAAAATTGGAACTGGGCGCTCCTCAGTGGCTGAGGATGATAAGGAAATTATTGAACTTCCATCCCCGGACAGACCACAGGCAAAAGAGGGAGGTGCAAAGAAGAATTCTAACCAAGAAAAATCCTTGCAAATCCCTCATGAAAATAGAAAAAAACTAGGTGTTAATAAAAACGAGGTCAATCGTAGTATGCTAACGAAAGGATCGCAAACAGAAAAATGCCCAAGTCAACCTAACCCATTACCTAATTTAAAGAAGGCCATTCCTTTGGCTCCCATTTTCCTAAAAGTGAAACCGAAGATGGGCCCCCGGGTGACAATGAATGATGGTGGACCGGTGGCAATCACGAATCCCAATATGAAGGTTGCTCCAATCTTCTTGAAAAAACAGAGTGCTCAAAAACATCTGGCAGTATTCAGTAATTTGGAGGTGAATGATATCATAAATGAGCCTAAGCAAGTTAAAGCTCATCCATATTCACCATTAGAAGCCTTGATAAAAGAAATCTCGCAGAGCGAGCTACGGAAGATACAACACCACGAGGTAGCACCTGCAGTTAAAATGAGTAATGACAGTGAAAGTGTGGATACAACTCATGGCAGTAAGGTGGATGTAATGGCCCACAGATCTGAAATTAGGAAGGCTGTAGATGCTTATATGCAAGGCCATTTTATCCCTCCAAGCATAGTTCCAGTTTCGACAAATATCCAGTACAATATAACTGATTGTGATGGAAAAATTGTGGAGACTGAGAAACAAACCAAGAGAGGATTTGGGACTGGGGGGTCGATCCCAATAAATCCAGGAGCGGTAATATCTGTGATTACCCCCGTAAGCATTGAATCCGACACCCCAGGGGTGAATATTCCTGTGGCTGATTCTGAATTATCTTCATCTGCACAAGGGAGTCTACCTAATGACTTTTCCAAAGAGGTGTTGTCCCTGATTAAAGACACTTTAGGAGAATTGGTTCCGAATATGAGAGAGGAAAAAAATATTGCGACCACTACCAAGCGAGTTAACACACAAGATCCCCGGGGAATGGGGAAAGCCACCCCACGATTGGCCCTTTGTTCTATGATTCTGAAATGCAGACCAGCCCCATCCATTCAACATGACATGAACCGCAGAGCAATTCTAGCAATTTTCTCTGACATACCAGCATTAGAGGATATTACTTCTGCGGATTTGACTTTGGTTGAATTCACATCCAGTCAGAATTTAAACGCAGTTCGGGTGTGGATGCAATCTAAGGCAATTCGTAATCTGGTATGGCAGGCCAAAAACTCTCTATTTGATCTGGGTTTTATGCTTAATATAGAAACGGAGAGTGTAACAGAACCTGAGGTGGCAAGTAACATGGAATCCATATCAAAGGCAAAAACTACAATGTTGAATGGTCAAGATGCAAAGCAACAATCACAAGAGAGGAATTTCTGTGTGTGCAATTGTAATGAGAATTCAAATTAGCTATCTAACACTGCAAAGTTAATTCCTCTTGCTTTAGTCGGCTGGAATTCAAGAGGATTTAAACATTAGCTGAATAATAATGAGAGTGGCCTAGGTAAATTCGATGTAATTTTACTCCAAGAGACCTGGTTATTAAACCCCATAGTCTGGTCAGGATACCAGACACATTTGAATCCAGCTCGGAAGTCTGCAGTAGGTAGACCATCAGCAGGTCTACTGGTAGCCTTGAAAGATACACCAGGACCATCATCAAATCTGTGAGCAATGCCAAATGCGCACATGCTACTCGTAAGGGCAGTGATCAATGGCGATGCCTACGCGATTTTGAACTTATACTGGAATCCGGTAGCCATTTCATCTGAATGTTTTTATAGGGATCTGAACAGACTATTTGATTTAGTGTCTGCTGATGAAAAAATTCCGTATTTTGTCTTGGCAGGGGATTTGAATATGAATTGCTTAGCAACAAATGGTGTGCAAAAGAGTGAAAAGTTGTTGCAATGGAACACAATGATTAAACTTAGAAATTTGCAAGTCTTAAATGGAGCATTTAAGACAGACACTCCTCCTGCACCTACCTGGAAGAGAGGAAACTCTGTATCCACTATTGATTTCATCTATGTAAATCCTGAATTATGGTCAGCAATGTGTTCCTTTCATGTGTCTTCATCTGTGACAAGTGACCATAACATGTTGTGTGCCAGTTGGAAAAGTAATGGCAGAAGTCAATGTCATCAAACCTAAAGCAAGAAAAGGTGGTTGCTTTGTGGTAAACGGTGGAAAGAACAGACTATGATGGACGGAGAACGCCTTATTGCACTTTAACCAAATTTTATACGACTCAAATAATTCAATTAACCGGCAAACATCTGATGTAGGTCTAATCTATAGTAATGTAATGCAAATGTATGGCCAACAGATGAATGCCAGCTCTCAAAGAGAAAGTCTTATCCATGTTTTTGACAGATCTATATTTAATAGGAAGAGAGCATATCGTTGGTCAACGTCTAGAAACGGATCGAATTAAGAAGCGGGACTTGGGGGAATCATGCCCTCAAAGTGATGTAGTCCCGTGACGTTTTTCACTGCTCCGACGCCGGCTCCTGCAGTCGGCAGCCTGACCCCAGCACATTGATTCATTTGTTACTGGATATACAGGGTCCCGCAGCCATACCAAGCCACGGCAATTTCAGACCCTCCAAACCTGGGAGTCCTACAGAAATGTGGATCACCGGCTGACCGCCACACGTCAGCACTCTTGCAAAGGGTTTCTCATAATTCTGGACAGCCAAGATTCGTCAACGGCTGCTAGACCACAGTTACAGTGCATCCAGCACACCAGCTATCGATCTGCAGGAACCTCCTCCTTACAGCTCGAAGTGGTCTGCGTCACACTAATCCCAGCTCTTTGTGATTACCGACTGGAAGAAAGCACTAACCCTTGATTTCCATTCAGGGGAGACCAAGTCGAGGGCATCAAGAAGGCTTCCCGCTGAAACGTCACGGGACTACATCACTTTGAGGGCATGATTCCCCCAAGTCCCGCTTCATAATTTGATCCGTTTCTAGACGTTGACCAATGACTAGGTCCCTTTGGTCAAGAGTTTGGCTTCACTCTCGCCACCGGACAGGCCTCAGGCACTCTGGGTTCTGGTCTCAGCACTGCACTGCGGTCTGCGCGGCCTCTTGAACTGGATCTGACAGGTTCTGGATACAGCGCTACTTTCTGGGTCTGAATCTTGGTTCTAGCACAGGATTCTTAGCTAGAAGCAAAACAGCTCAGCCAGGCAGTTGAATGGCTTAGTTAGGACCCGTGGAAGTTTAGGGGATAGAATCAGTTTTGCAAAAGATTATGAAGCCTGTTGCAAAGAGTTCAGTTTTTGGGTTAGGCCTCTGCTTGAGGGTTCTAGAGTTTGGTTCTAGAGTTTGGTTCTGGAGTTGTCTGGATCTCTGTCTGGAGTCTGGAGTTTTCCAGCAGGGTGCTGCGCCAGGAAATCAGTTGAGTAGTGGAAAAAGTGTGTGTGTCCTTTCTGTCATCACAGTTCCTATTTATGTATTTCCAAAATGGGTGGGGAGGCTGATTCTACAATGCCCAACCCTCTAAGGATCTGATAGGATAGAGGATTTCCTATCCCCTGATTGGAGAAAGGATCAGCGTGTCAGAATGAGTCAGAGTGATGCCGTGTTTATGGTCCAAAAGAAATCCCTCCCTTTTGCTTTTACATAGAAAATCTATTTTTCCCAAAAAACATATTTCCCAGATACACAAGTTGTTGACAATGCATAATTACATGACAGATTGCGTAAAGGTACATTTCTGTTCAAGTCCCATGTTTCTACGAGCTTGGTTTCAGAAATGACAATATTTTTGCGCTTTTGGAGGGTTTCTCAATATTAATTCTTCACCAAATTTGATACATGCATACATATCTTCTCTTGGCATATTACTGTAGGTTTTCATGTTCATAGCATAAATACAGTAGCTACAATATTAATAAATTCTGGGTTTTAGTCTCAGAACATCGCACAGAGTCCAGCATAGTCTTAAACTGTGAGTGAATTTTTCATTTTCACAATCTCAAAGTTTCACATTTTTGTCAGTTCAGTACACTTTGTTATAAGCATTTTTATAAAACATACATTTACTCCAATGTGAAATCCACATTTCAGTCTGGTCCGCCCCCAGAGCTGGGCTGACTCAGAGGGTCACATGTCATGTTTCCTGCCAGCAGTTTGTGGACAGTTACACCCAAATTAGCATTCCCCATTCAATCCAAGGCCCCCATTGTTTCTTTCTCCGTGCTGCAGAGAAAATCTCTGCCCCTCTTAATTAGCATGCCAATGCGACATCCTCCTTCTGGTGGGAATGACAAGGTGTGAAGGGTTCTCAGGGGAAGCAAGCCTTTTGGAGTTTTAACTGCATCAGGTTACTTTCTGATCAATTGTAACATAGTTACTTGTGAAAAAATAACATTTATAAACTTAAAATAAGCAACATATCTTTAAATCAAGTCTTTTTCAACATGAAATCACTGTGTGGCACTCTTATATGGCATTTTGATGGAATTCTCTTCTTTGGCATATTTAATTCTGAAACACCAGTTCTCCTGTCAGAATTATAAATCGCCAGCACCTGACAGAGGTGAGTAACGGTACTACACCCATTTTGACAGCTGTCTTTCCATCAACCTTATCAACCCTCGGCATACACTGCCTAGGAGAAAGGTATTTTGTATTGTTGTGGGTGGGCTAAAACCACGTTCTTTGGCCTTTTGAAAACTGTTTGCCTACATCCTTTGATCACCTGGGGTAACGTTGTTTATAACACTCATCTTGGTACATTTACAATAATTGTGAAATCCTTTTGTAGGAATCTTCTTTGCAAATTGTGAAAATCTTTTGTATGTTGGAAAAGTATTCCATTCTACTGCAACGAGCAAGCACTCGTATTTCTATTTACTAATCTGCAGTGTCATTAGGAACTACAGTTCCCAGGAGCACCTGCTGCCTATTTCCTGATACGTCAGGCGCTTTCAGCGCCGGCGCTTTCAGGGGCTTGCCGGTCTGCACCGGTCCTCGCCATCCACGGTGTCCAGGGCAGAAACTACTGCTCGAATTCCTACAGACCTCCAGTAACATCCTCGCTGGTAACCATGGGGCTGCTCACTATTGATAAGCTCAAGTTAGACCTCAGCAAGCACGCACGCATGAACATGGTCCAAAAAGCTGTAGCCACAGTCTTGGACTGCAATAGTCAGGACTCGTACCTGATCAAGGAAAAACTCGCTACCAAAAGGCACCCCAACAAAGAGAAACTGATTACCCTTACTCGAAATAATCCCGAGCAACACCCTACAATGAAACTTAACTTAAAACTATGCCTACTAAACACATGCTCCCTTAATAAACATGCACAATGCGTCCATGACAGAATTGTCGATGAACAAATAGTCATATTCTGTATAACTGAAACATGGCTTAAAGACCCCGTTGGCCCCACGTGTGACACTGCCGTTCCGAATGGTTACTCTATCTTCTATTCTAACAGAGAAGAGGGTCAGGGTGGTGATGTTGCAGTAATTGCAAGAGATTCCATCCACATGTTCCCAAGTAGCATAGCATGTACGGGCTGTGAAATCATGCATCCTAAGCATACCCCTACAGCCAACAGCAGCCTAAATTTGATTGTTCTTTATAGGCCCCCCGCATCTACCCCAGACTTTCATTATGAAATAACACACCAGCTAAGCATGCTTAAAGGACCCAACACAGCCACATTAGTTTTGGGCGACTTCCATCGTTGGTACGGTGATGCCAAAGATAAAGAAGCTGGCAAACTACAGAGATCCCTTAACAATATTGACTTTAAGATCAATAACAAAGAGCCCACAATGGACAACGGTCACCTCCTTGACTGGGTTGTCTCTAATAACCTTGAAACTTGTGAGTTCAAGACAGAACCATGTATATGGTTAGATCACCACAGCATCTCTTTCCAATTTGCCTTGCCCTTTCCCAAACCCAAAATGCCCAACTGCCCTATCCTATCAGCATATCGAAACTACAAAAACATCGATAGGAACCATCTCATACAATGCTTGGCCAATGTTGAAAATAACCAAGCCGAGAATGACTCTTGTGAAACCTTACTATCCAATTTACCCAAACATCTTGAAAAACTGACGAATCAAGTAGCACCCCTGAAAACAAAGTCTACTAGACCTTCCCAAAAAAAACAACAATGGTTCTGTAAAGAACTGGCGGAACAAAAAAGGGTCAAACGAATCAGTGAAAATGTTTGGCAAAAAAAAACCTCACTTGCCAATGAATCCCAATGGAAGGAAAGTGAAGTAAAATATAAATACGTGATAATGGAGGCTAAGAAAAACTTCTATAATGAACAGATCTCTACAGCCGCTAACTCCACCAGCAAACTATTCAACATTCTGAAATCCATAGAAAAACCCAGAGCCATCACCCCTCCCTTCCGACCCTCTCAAGAAGAATGCGATGCAACCCAGATAGCCTTCTTCAATAAAATATCCAAAGCTAGGGACTCCATCATAAACTCCATGACGAACAAAAAAACGACAATCATGTTGCCTGATGAGACCGTTCTACCACATATTGAAACTTTCAAGTTCACACAAATTACCAGCAGTGAAATGACCAAGGTACTTGCATCCATGAAACCTACGACATGTGCAGAAAATATCATTCCGCCTAAAATAATACTGGACAACTCTGACATATTCGCCCCTATATTAACTAAGATTATCAATGCCTCCTTCAGAGATCAGAACGTCCCTAATGCCATCAAAAAGGTCACAGTTACGCCATTGGTTAAGAAACCCAATCTCGACCAACGAGATCCCAATAACCTTAGACCTATAACTAATTGCAACTTTGTCCTTAAAATCATGGATAAGATAGCCACCATGCAGCTCCAGGCACACGTGGAGGCTTCAAACTCCCTACACATACAACAGTCGGGTCTCCGCCCCACCCACAGCACTGAGACTGCCATGCTAGACCTACAAACCAAAATGCTTAGCATTATCGACAAGGGTAGCACAGGTCTCCTCATTCCCCTTGACCTCAGTGCCGCGTTTGACCTCCTCGACCATAATCTACTCCAGAAAGCACTAAAAAAGACCTCCAACTGCTCTGACGAAGCCATCGGCTGGACAATGTCTTTCCTAAAAGATAGGATATCTAGGGTCCTTTGGGGGGACAAGTTCTCCTTAGAAAAGGAAATCCTCTGTGGAGTCCCACAAGGGGCCAGCATGTCACCACTGCTATTCAACCTCTACCTGAGGTACCTATGCTTTGTCCTCGATCACATCAACACCTATTTTACAAACTATGCTGACGACACACAGCTGGTGTTTGAGTTAAGTGGCAACTATCGTTTACAACAGCGTGGAGAAATGGATGGACTCCAATTGGATGTGCCTCAATGGAAAAAAAACTGAGCTCATGATATTTGGCTCATCTTCAGCTAGAGCTAAATTATCTTCCTCCTATATGTCATTCCAGATCAAAGACACACCCATCCCAGTTCTATGTAAGGTTAAAACCCTCGGGATGATGCTGGAAGCATCACTTGGGGCAGATGCCCAAGTGCAATATATAAAAAAAACTGTGCATACCATCTTAGCCTAATAAAAGCCATCAGACCCTTCATATCAGAGGAAAACTGCGCAACCATAGCAAGAGCGACTATTATGTCACGCCTTGACTATGGCAACGCTCTAGTCCTGGGTGCCTCCAAGCAGTGTCTGCAAGCTTACCAAGTTGTCCAAAACAATGCGGTTAGAATTGTTAAGCTCAAGACCAGATCAGAGCACATCAGCAATTCCAGAAGGGAGCTCCACTGGCTGAAGATCGAGGACAGGGTGATAGCGCAAATTTTCTCCATTGGGCTCAATGGGGATTGAGGAATTCCCGAATGGGTCCAATGGGGAATGGGCACTAACTGTTCTGCCAAACCCATGATCCGGCGCTAATAGCACTGGGGGTTTCGCGGTAGGGCTAATAGCACCGGCGGTAATAGCACCAGCGCTACCGCCCAACTCGTGATGAGGCCCATACACTTTTATTAACCAGCAAAAGGGTTGGGAAAACATCCTCTCTGTCCCTAAAGCTAATAGGGGGTTCCCTGCCTCACAGAAATCTAATGAAAACACAGAAATCTAATGAAAATGGTAAGATGCCAAATATTCAGACACTGTCTTTTCCAAAAACCGTGCTTCTGAGCTTAACACTAGTAACTTAAATCTAATGTACAAGGATGCTATATTCAGAACTAAAGTGATGAAGACAGTTCTTGACAACAGAGAGTTCCCAATGCCTCGGGTTTTCAAACAAAACAAATGTTCCTTTTCCCTTAAGGTAATAGTTCAATGATTAGGGAGTAGCTCCTTTCCCCTGGATTCCTTATTGTTCGACTTCACAAGTTTAGGAGCTTGTTTCCTCCTTATGCGGTTTCTTTTACTTTGCAAGCTTTTCCCAAAGGTGCACAACAAAGGTTTCCAGCTTTTCCGTGAACACCTCTTCTTTGTTCACGGAGAGTTTATGGATGGTTCACTTTCCTGCCAAACACACCCCAGGAAATTATAACGGATGGTCACTGTTGATCTCCTTTTTTATTTCCTTGTGTTACAGGCCCTGTACTTTCTTGAATGAGCTTCACCTTATTCTTAGATCTTCACGTGGGTGCAAGTCCCAGACTTATAATGGTGCATTATACCAGCTTGGTGCACTCTCCTGCCAGGCAAATGGTTTCTTCTTGTCTGTCTCTTTTGCTTTCAGGGTTCCAGACCCTCTTATTCTCTGCCGTTTATATGGGTGCAGGTCCCAGACTCGCAATGTGGTATCATAATAGCTTGGTTTACTCTCCTGCCAAGCATATATGTCCATCTGGACTGTCTTTGTTTTGCAGAAGGTCCCAGACTCTCTTATTCTCCGGGTCTCATATGGGTGCAGGTCATGTTCCTTGTCTGATTTGTTTGCTCTACTGCCAAGCATACAATTGTTTCTTTCTCTCTCTGCTACTCTCAGGGTCCTAGACCCTCTTATCTCATGCTCTGTAGTTCCCCAATTCCTCCCGGACCACTATTACTACTCGGTCTGCCCACATACCTGTTTGTGTGGTTTGTATCTTCCGAGTGGCAATGCTCAGCTGCGAGGCTCCAGTAGCGTTGCACTCTCGGGTCATTGGTGGCTCTGCCTGTCACTCCTTCTTTCTGTTCTCGTCGGCGGTGGCTGCGTCAGCTACTGCTTCCGTCCCGGGCTGTGTTTTTTGTCTCCAGCAACTCCCTGGACTTTGGGATGCCAAGAGGGTTTCTTGGTCGTCAAAGTAGCTTCTTCACCCTGGACTACCTTCGTGCTCCCATTCGCTTCCTTGTACCGTGTCTCGTCCTGTGCTTCACTGCTCGCCGGGTCGGGGTCGCCCAGGTTTTCTCTTCAGAGGATGGCTCTCTCAATCTTGCTTTCACTCTGCTATTTTGCATTGCCTTTGACCAATTAAATGCCATAAGAGACTAGACCATTAACTTCAGTTCACTGATGTGATCTTCATACTCCTGGTCATCTTCTTCTTCACAGTACTTGCATTGAAACTATATGGAATCAAATGATGTTCTCTGGGGCCATAATCAGGTCCAATATACTAGGTTGGCTGACTTTACAATTAAAGATATTGGCACTAGATGAGCAGAGGGAAGGAGAGTTAGGCTTTGAAAAAGAGGGGCGGGTGTAACAAAGCAGAGGTATACCGCATTCTCAAGGGATGGTCATCCCTAATCCCATCAGCGGCTTCCTCTTCCATGTGATCCTCCCCCTGTGCACCACCCCCAGTGGGAGTACTGTACTGTGGACGCACCACCCTGACCCCATGGGAACGGACTTCCCCAGGGGAGAATTATAATTATAATTTTTCTTTTATAACGCACGTAATACCAGAGACCAGTTTCTAAGCATGAGACCAGGATTCAAACCTGTGTTGCTATGTGTTCTCTTGCTTCCAAGACAAACGCGTTGCCCCTGAGCTGTCCTCCCGGCCCGACATCCATGACACAACAGTCAAACGGATTCCTGGTAACCTACATAATTCCCAGGCAATACATTTGTAAATGGCTGACCTTGCACCACTGTCAGTATATTATTTTCATCTGGGTGACCACCCCCATTACTTGGCAAAGCCCTTGGGGGTCAAGTACCCATCTTCCTTTGTTCTTACTACTGGTAACCACCTGTGTGCTCCAGTAACATGCAAGGCCCTAACTGTTCTTTATTTGTTAAGGAATCCAACTGCCTATGGCTGAAGCATAGTCATTGGGGTTGCCTTAAGTCTCTGTATCTTTCCACCTTAAGTGGGGCTGTGCATTAACTCCACCGTGCACTGCGGGTAGCCCACCATGACTCATAATGCCCCACTCATTCCTACTTTCTTTTTTTGTACCTTCCCCTCCCGAGTAGCCACCTGTTTCATTAGAATCCCCAAATTTCTTAAATGGAACTGTTCTTTTCCTCCTGCCGAGGGGGTGCACGGTGAGAAGAGGGGAGCGTTGCATATCTCAGTAATTGCTGCCTACACAGCAGGCTGGGAAAACCAAGCAGGTGGCATCCAGAATTCACATTGTGTGAGTCCTGCTCTCCCTTCTCAGCCAAGCCATCCTCTTTGGGTCAGCCCTTGCCATTTGAGGTACAGCCCATCAAAGCACTACCTGAAGCCCCCTAAAAGCACCAGCCCTGGCAGGGCCTCAATAGGACATGCTGCTTGGCAACTATGGCAAGGATAAGAATCTGGCAAGAGCAAGAGAGCTCACATCACGATCGGACAGCACACTTAATATGCCGGCCCCATGATCTCCACGCTACCCCAGTTCACTTATTGTCTTCCTACATGCTTGGTGCCAATGCTAGTGGAATGGTACTCCAATGCTGCACGGCTACAAAAAATAATAGTAGTGTTGCTTGGGGTGGTCGGGACATTGTAACTGCATAATGGCTGGAAGTGGTTAGCTCCCATAGGGACCCTTCGTTGTCCTGTACCTACCTCCAGAACCTCCCAGCCTCCACTCAATGAGAAGTTGACTTTGCCTTATAGCCAGAAGGGCAGCGCACTGTGTGAGCGGCTCGTCTATCGCCCCCTGCAGGAGCAGCTTATAATTGAGAGATTTATCAGGGGTCTGTCTTCGATACAGGGTCTGTCCATTTCTAACGTGATGAACACACGTGCAAAAGCACGAAAATTACAGGTTTGAGGCCCCCAAGTCATCATAATAGAGACAGGTTGTAGATTCAAAAGGAGATCTACATTTACTGGCTCACTACGAGATTGGCACCAATTTGTCAATACTTCTGCTGAATTACCACCAAACTCACTGCTACCGCCACCCAGTCCTGTGTGCGTACCATGGTATTAAGAGTGGTGGAAGGGCGGCGTAAATCCCCATGTTTGCAGTCCACAGGACTCCATGGGGATTTTAGCAGAATTACCATGAGCGGTTATTTCACTGTGGTAATGCCTCCGATATTTGAAGGGAAAAAATCGAGGATTTACCACTGGCTTTTTGCTGAAGGTAAATCCTCCACTTTTCCCCCAAACTCAGAATTTGGAGGCGCGGTAAAAACGGTGTTCATTTCTTTACTGTCAAAAAAAGCGGCGGTAAACGATAAATAGCGACTTTTTTACTGCACCACCGAACTCGTAAGGAGGCCCACAGATCTTTAGTTCCTTCCTTTGTATTTGCTGACTTAGTATCTATTTTATTAAACGATTCACTCTGTTGGGTTTGCTTCTGCAAATTGTCCAAGTCTAAAATGTCATCCCTCCTGTTAACACTGCCTCCCACCTGCCTCCCTCAGCCCCCACTACCTCCCAGCTCCCCTCACCATGTCCAATTAAAGTGTAGCTGGGAGCCTCCAGTAGCCTGAAAGCCGGATTTTCTTCTTTCAGTAAATAGGTTACATTTGGTGCCCGGGGAAGTGGGGGCGGGGGAATTCTTCGCCGTTGATTTACTGGAATGAATTACTATAAATTATATTTTTCATATGTCAGAGGCTTCCAATCATGCATTACATAAACAGTCTGGAGTACGGCTACTTCCTGGAGGGACAATTAAATGCCGCTAAAGGTTGCGCGCGCAACCATGACGACTGACGTGAAAGTGATTGACGCAGAGAGAGGAAAAGAAACAAAAAAAAGACTCGCGTTCGGAAACCGGTTATTTTGAAAATGGGTGATTTTTTTGCTAAAACGCTGATTTATGGGGAAATTGTGATCCTGAAAGTGTGCGCCCCTTCAGAAGGAGCCATATTAGTGTGACAGAATTATAAACAGTTCATCGCTGTTTGTAGAAGAAGTCACGCAGTCATCATGTACTGTTATAATGCGGCTCTCTGATAAATCGGAATAAATCATCAGAAAATGATGATGAATGGGCAAAGTAAAGTGGACAGGCCTTTGAAAGAAGTCTGGGCGACCTTGCGGTCATGGATTACTAACAGCATTTTAGCCATCAATGAATTACAGTACACTCAAATCCTATTTTTTTTTTTTGGAAGGTTTACAATGTGGCACTAGTGCTTAATATAACAGTGGCCCCAGAGTTCGGGGTGAGCACTTTTGTTTTGCGGAAAGTGCTGGTATGAGCACTGCAAATACCTAGATTTCATGGATTGCGATATCTGGGCAGATCCTGCTCAGTTATAGCTCCCACCGCTTGGAAGATGCGAACTATACACCTGAGACAGGAAGACAATCTTCTGATTCACGAGAAAGGTCAAAGCATGTTGATTTAATCTGCCTTCCTTCGTCCCTTGCGCCTTTGCAGTACAGGCTTATTGTTTTCCTGTGTGATCGATAAAGCCGTGATGGGCAAATGTTCCTGTTTTATAAAACTCATAAACATAACAAGTTACAGTACTTAAGAGCAAAATAAGCCAAACCACCCACCTCACACATTTAACCGCTACTATGCTGTCTTGGGAGGATAGCTCAGGATAGCTCAGGGGCACTTGGAAGCAAGATGACACACAGCAACACGGTTCGATCCCCGCGTCCGCACTTAGAAACCCCTGAGTATTAAGCGTGTTATAAATATCATATCATACTTTGGCCTGAATTGATCTCTTACACACAGCCTTACTAGGGGTGGTTTATCACCTCACCAGTAGTTGGCACATTCAAGGTGGGTGCATGCTCTGGTCACTCATTATTATTAAGGTATATGTTGGGCGCAGACCTAGCTTCTGGAAGTAACAGGCAGCTTTACAAGTCCAAATAGGAAGTACATGGCGAGGTAAGCAGATTGCCAAGGGTCAATACAAGGAAGTGAGGAACTAACAATGGGGGTAAGAGGGTTCGACGCAATTTGGCAGCATGGGATCTTCAAGCATCCAGTGGAGGAGGCAACAGAGAAAAGGTCTCCCAGTCTCAGCTAAGGTCGGGAGTGGAGCAGGTAGGACTGGGCCATTTTTGTCTCAGGCACTCATGCAAAAGTGGGCCACCATTGCAAATGGCTATTCATTCCTTTTGCGGAACTGTTTGAATAGTACCCAAGGCAGAGTTCTTTTATATAACGTGATGCAGATAGTGCATTTAATGAAGGAGAAAATGTTAGAAGGCATTGAATGGTGAAATACCGAAATCACCAAAAAAGGCCTTGGCACTGGGGGGGAAAACCCAAAATAAGTATTCAGCAAAACTGGCTAAAACTACTAGCTGCATAGTGAAGTAACTCATCATACTGGCCCATATTGGCCAAAAAAAGTGGCCCATTTTGACCATAAAAAGTGGCCCACGGCAGCGGTTTGCGTTTTTGGTTCAGCCATGGGCGTATTGCCCTATTGGCCAGTCCGAGTCTGGCTTGGTGTTAGGGATGAGCCATTCCTTGAAGAGGAGGGTCTTGAGCTCCTTCCTGAAATGTTGAAGCAAGGGGGTGAGTCTGGTGTTCATGGGAAGGAGGTGCCAGAGTCTGGGGGTAGAGACAGAGAAGGCCTGTTTTCTAGTTCTTCCTCTCCTGCTCTGACAGAGTTAAAATCTGCACATGCTCTTGCTTCTGGTGGATTGCAAGGGACTTGTGGGAGATGGCCTTGTAGATGATACAGCATCACGCCCTTACAGCATGGTTCTTCAGTATCGTACACTCTGTTTGAATGGAGAGATGTTTATATTCGTCTAGACACTTAAAAAACTGATTGACAAGTGTAGGAAATAGCACAGGATACATTTTAATAATGAATAGCAACAAAATACACTATGCTTACTTTTGTCTAGCATATACGACAAAAATATTGTTCGGGTGGATTGGAACCTGGTGCCCAGTTGATTGGGGGTTCACCCAGTTGATGAGGTTCACTCTCTTATTCCCACTATGCTACTACATAGCAAGGAACGGCATTCGACCATCTTTCCCTCTGGCAGAAAATCAAGTCCTTCACCCCAGCAAACAACTTTATAACTGCTGTCCAAGAGTTGGTCCTCTTCCACCTGGATGTTTCCAAAGCCCTCCTGGAAAGCCTTCTGGTGACCACGCTCAGATTTCATTCCGGGGGACTCAGTCATCCTGAAGAAACTTGATCGCTATATATTCTGCTGCCGCAGATCGTTGCTGTGTATTTTTCTATTTTGTTTGTCTCAGTGAGGAAACCTCTGACATGGGACTGGCGCCCCATAGACAATGTGCTCCTTGGAGAATGCTGTGTCAATAAATCCTTTGAAAGTGCCTCTAGGACCTGTGCAGTTCTCATAGACTTTCATTGGGTACATCAACTATGGTTAATTGGACAGGTTTCTTCTCTTTCTAAATGGCAGGATGGACATATTATCCATAAACAGCATATCTATGAAGTCCTTTACTGACTCAATCCAATGTTTTTGCATGCAGCACCCTGTTATAGCATGGATCAAAGGTGGCAGCCTACACCGTAATAGAATCAAGGCATTGCAGCACTGCACACACATACACACTGCCAATGCAAAGTAACACCACACAAGATGTTGGGCTACATTATTATTAGCACCAACACCAGATTAAAGTCCCCTTGCAGCCTTAACACACCTATCAGAACAGAACTACAAACTACATAGAACCATACTGTACAAGTGATTGTCTCATCTCCCTATGCACAAGTGTTGGAAATAGAAAAGTTGAGGAATATTTAAAGCAACAATTTAGTCAAGATATATGATGCATATCATTAGGCCTACACGTGTTTCACTCATTGAGCTTCCTCAGGGCCTTAACCGAGTTACATAAGCATGTTAGTGCAATAATCGTTAATAACAGTGAACAGAAAATAAATGATGAAATAACAATGTTGTCTATCTTATTGCAGGCATTTGTTTCTCTGTTTAACCAGAAGTGCTTTAAATACGAAGTGAGTTTTCTATTTCCAACACGTGCGCATAGGGAGAGGAGACACTTAAATGCTTCGGATCTTACTGGTGAAATGATTGCTCTCTCCATGCCTTTGGTCCAGGGCCGACTGTCTTCTTCGGATGCTACAAGACGTATTCTCTAGTATGGCGTGTTCCTCGCCCTTCAGTTTCACCCTCTCTGGAGACTTTAGGGGGCAGTTTCCATTGCTGTGGCTTCCCAAAATCCCCGAACCATTGGACTCTTTCTCCAGAGGATTCCGTGTATCCAAACAGCTTTATCAAATCTTCTGGATGTCAGGTGGGCTTTCTTTATTATAATTTGCCATCACTGACATTGCCCTGACAAAATGAGAGCACAACAAGAAAGCAATAAGGACTTGAAAGTGCCCTATGCTTCAATTGTGGGTCACTAGAGATGTGATCGTACTAATAGTAGAGACTCACGGTGTTGGCGTGGTCGGGGAGGTTGCGTAGGGGGCAAATGTTGAAGATCACCAAACTGTGGGTTGATTCTTTTGGCACCCCACATGCCATCCTCTTTCCCAGAGGTGCCACTAGGTGGGGCGGTCCTTTTTTAGTGGCGCCGGATAGAAGCTTAGCGGATTCAATCAAAAGGCGAGCTAGCCCGGAGTCCCGCCAGTCCTGACATTAGCGTAGCCCCAGATCTTTTCCTGACCTAGCAACATCACCCCAGACTCACTATTAAGCATGCAAACCTATAAAATGTTCATATAGCATGCAGCAAAGAAAATCAAACCACCATTTTGGGGAAGATTTTATGTAGATGACTGTGCTTCCTGTTTCTATTTTCATCATATGTGTATGGAGATATCTAATTATAAATGTACACAATGCACGCCTCTTAGGAAGGCAAACTGTTCATTTTAATAGCCCTGGATGCAGAACTTGTCATCATCTTGTACTTGACATGTCAATATTTATGAGCACTGACACCAGTGCTCAGTCATTCTAATGGCTTCCCGTTCAATGCCACTCTCACTGCCGTGGATTGCCTAGTATTGCGTTGCAATAATTAATAAGTCAATAATTAAAACACAGTTTCTCAATTACAACAGATGGACATGCATTTCGCACTGCATCACCCTGGATTAATATGAACGAGGATTAAAGTGGGATGGCATATCAAGCACGTCCGAATTAACTTTGACATGAGAAAGCTCACATGTTAGGAGAAGCAATGGGTATCTTGTGTGTCAGTTCCTAAGCGCCTATGAGGAGGCTGGCTGAACTGATTAATATGCCTATATACATGGGCCTAATTGAAAACTACTCCATAAATAGGAATGTCCTCTCCAACTCCAGGCCTCGAGGGCTGGATCCATGCTAGGTTTTCAGGATACCCCTTATTAATATGCATGAGATAAATTGGCATACAATGATTCTAAATGTATGCACATTTTTCCTCATGAATATTAATGAGGGATATCCTGAAAACCCATCAGGATGCCAGCCCTGGAGGCCAGGAGTTGGACAACCCTGAGCCTAGTCAAATTAAACAAACTTTTCAATGATGTATTCAGCTGTTCATTACAAGACACAAACAAGGGACAAGCGGGTGCGTGCACAGCAACTTCATCTGCTCATGGGCATGCCCAGTGTGGAGACTCATGTGTACTATCTGTTTAACTATGCAGGGCCTCACTTTTTAAGCCCTAAGACTTGCACAGAGGGGGCGTTATACACTTCTGTGCACGTATTCCCCTAGTGCACGCACGAGTTTCCAGGCATGTGTACACTTCACACCATGCAAAACAGAAATTCCTCCCACCATGTTCGTGTATGGCTGGAGGCATTCACGGGCATTCTTATAGAATCTGCCATCTTTGAGCAGGTGCAGAAAGGTGGTGAATTCCATTTGGACCCAATAACCCTCTGCACGGATCCGGACCACATGCCGAGGCGATGCAGGTTGTTTCTGAACTCACACGGGCTTGGGGTGTTGGAAAGCGACATTCTGATCTGTGCACCAGCTCCTCATTCGAAAGCCACAATAATTCAATAGTTCGTAAAAAGCATATTGGCAATTAATTTATGGACCGCTTTTCCAAACCGCGACTTCTAAAATGAGCCCCAACATTTTATGATGGGGGGGATCTATCAGCCGGTCAATACACCATGAACACAATGTTTCTGGGCTGTGGCACTGTCTTTATCCACAGTCGTGGCCTCATTATGAATGATATGTGCTGTTTCAAATAACCCTTTTTATTAAAATATGCCCAATGTATGGTTTGAGAAGGCATGCAACATTTAAAGATTGAGGGGGAAACAATATACCACATGGGGCACATGTGGGAAGTTTAATCCATGCAGTACTTTCTCTATCTTCTGTGCCCCACATTCCCCCTGCAATCCCGACTCATAACAAGGTGACATTTTTAAAATAGGCCGTATTTAAAATACCACATTTTACTGATAGCACCATGTCAAGGTAGTGACCAAAGATAAAACTTAACGGTTCATAAGTATAATCCAGCACTATTGAGAATTTCTCTGCTATGAAAACCATGTCACATGACAATGTGGAAGGCCCGTTTATTAACCATAAAATGGAAGGGATGATTGTTGAATATAGCTGGCTTAGAAGCATAGATGTCTTATTTTTAGGTTTCATAAAGGTCCACTCGCAGAGTGCCAGGACAAGATGGGGTGGGCTAGAGAGAGGCAGCTCCTGGGAGGGGCATGGACACTTGAATGAACCATTTTTGTATGTATTTGTTGTGTTGGACTATCTTAATTTACCAAAGAAAATGTTAGCCCATTGTAAACGACACAGTATGTGAGTGCATTTTAAAAATATGGCACAGAATTATGGGTACCAAAGGCAAAAGAGAATGTAAATAGCTTTTTGATTGTATAGGTTCCTCATTTGACAGGCTTAAAATATTTCAATAAATCCTTCCATATCTGACTCATTTTTATTCTAGATTGCAATATGGGGCAATAGTAAATCACAGTTTACTTAGTCATTATAAAACTGGAATGTTAGCGGGCTATTCTAAACAATGTGCCAGCAGAGGGCCTTAACCACTTTTATAACGCTTATTTGTTTCCCAAACTTTTGTTTTAATTCTCAGTGTCTTCTTAAGCCAACATTACATCTGGACAATGCTCACAC
Source organism: Ambystoma mexicanum (assembly GCF_040938575.1). NCBI lineage: Eukaryota > Metazoa > Chordata > Amphibia > Caudata > Ambystomatidae > Ambystoma > Ambystoma mexicanum. The sequence goes on along the minus strand of NC_090927.1, from coordinate 176,984,231 downwards.
TATAGGCGCTACTGCCCTGCGTGGGAAGAAATGTAACAGCTGTTATCAACCTTAATATTGCTATGTGTCCTCCGCTTCACTACAGGCCCATACATCAGGTGTGGGCCCCTATTTAGGCATCAGGCTCCCATGTTTGAATATCCATTAGGCTGTATCTGGTCGGCATCATTGCCTTAATTGATGTCAAAAGGGATCTGCTAAGTGCAAGAAGATGTGATTGAAGCTCGATCCTAGGAAACTGAACTGGTGATTATCATGCAGCACACCACGATATTCCATTTTAAGGGAATGTTAATGGATGTATTTTCAAATATGTTTTCTTAAAATAGGGTGCTGTGGGAGGGGCCTAGTCTAGATGGCCCCTTTGTTCATTGTTTCTTGACAACCAACCATACACTTCTTCATTCCGAAAGGCCCAGGCCCAATCTCCTGAATACACGGGCCAGCCCCTTGAAATCTGTATGGAGTCAAGAAGTAAAGTTTTGACTTTTAGTTAGTTCATCAAGGAGACATTAAACTGGTTTTGTAAAAGCCATCTCAATGACACTATTGTTGTTATCTGCATGAAAGGCGTATCTGCTTCTATTGGCCCTCATTACGACCCTGGCGGAAATCGAAAAACGATGGCGGAAATGCAATACCGCCATCGAATAGCGCTCGGTGCGACTATGACCCGTCACCGCAAAGTACGAAGCCATTAGCGACACTGTAGTGAACGCCAACGCTAACTGCACCAAGCACGCGCGCGCGCGCCATGCCAAACCGTAAACACCACCATGGCGCAAGGGTACGCCAATTCCGACCCTAGCGGACATGTACCTAACGCCATCAAGCATGGGGGAATGTACCATTCCGCCATGGTGAGAAGTACGGCATCGCGAATCAACCGTAAACGGCCCCACTGAGTGCCTGTACACCGCTCCCTGCCCACAAAGTACAACTCCCCGTAGGTGCAATGAAGTCACAATGCAACCAGTGAAATGTACAAGTCACCCATGCATGCCAACGAACAAATGAAACACAAGAGGGGCCAATGGGAGCTGCAGGGCACAGATGGCACGAATACAGAAGCCATCCCAATGGACATGACCACAGTCCCCCACCAAGAAACGCACGCAAACACAGGCACCTGTGACCAGCAATATTCCGAAAATCACATCATTCCACCAGTCCACCTGGCTGACCGGCATCTGTTACACAAAATCCAATCCCCCGCCCCTGAGCATGACAACATTGGCAGCCCCCATCCCTGACCTCACGGGCTTCGTAGGCAAACGCGCCCAGTACAGTACCACGCAACTAAACTCCGAAGCTGGAACCCAATGCAGATCTCCTCACAATACATCGCTCCCCAAATAGGAATATGCCACATCACTTGCAAAGAAGAACGCTACACGGTTCATATCAGAATAGAAATTTAATGCACAACAAATTCACCAAGCCCATACAGCCATTAGGCCATGAACTCCAAAATACATTTCACCATTGTGGGCTGCATCCGCAATAAATGACCAGCTACTTCTTGTGTGACGCCCTGTTCCTTCATGGTACACAGGGGCTACATTCTCGTACGAAAAGGCAACATGGAAGAGCCTAGAACCGCAGGGCCGTCCCAATAGGGAGGCACTAGTCCAGCTGAAAGGCCGAAATGTTGCTCCTAGCCACTAGTACTGCGTAAGGGCATGTGGCCCATTGGCGATCGTCCCATAAGATCGTAATGCTGCTCCACTGATTAACACGAAGCAGCAGGTGTCGGGAGTAAAATCCATCTGCAGGAGTGGCATACAGATGGCAGTGGCAAAAGGGGAGGAGATACCTGTCACCCAAATGAAATGAAAAAGAATAGTATGGCCATCAGAACTACATTTGAATTACTCACTTCAATGATCACACCAAATCCACAGCCATATGCATGCTAGCCCACTCCAAAGGATCATCACCACCCAAAAACCACTTGCGAATCATAACTATCTATATCGAGGTGAAAACACTATCACAAACGAGTGTACCTGTGCATGCGTCTGTTAAAACAGAATCCATCAGATGGGATTGGTAACGTGCATAGACACAAGTGTCTGAAGGCGCGTCGAGACAGGGAGGGCTCAACAAGGCCAGATAGACGATGGTCCCACTATGGCAGCCCTGCATCACATAGCGCAGGGGAGGCGGATAGATTCCAAGAAGCCCTGTACATGGCAAACTCTGTATCAAATCATCTGTCCATGCATCCATACATCATTCCCTCATCCCGTAATGAAAACGCCTGTTTCCATACTCACATAACATGTGAAATTTCCATTGAGTCTGTGCGTTATGCAGCCTGCAAAATCCACTGTGCCCCAGCCCGTAATTCCAGTGTTGTGAAGTAACATGTATTTGGGAACGTCCGGCCTCATCGCCCACTTCGCTATTGCGCATCCCAAACTATTCATATCAATCATTGCATCCTCGCCATGGCCCCTGTCCCAAGGACATTGAACAATAGAACGTTATATTTGCAGTCAGACCTGTGGGCATCTCCTCGCCGCTAGCTGAAAACCGAAAGCGCCGCCCTTCGAATTCCTCATTTGCAACATCACGTCGAAAAGGCATCTGTGGCCGCTTGAAATCACAAATTAATCCATCTAGTGCGGCTGTGTGTGAAAATGGCAACTGCCTTCACTCACAAATGGGACGCCCCGCCCGTCGGTGAACCTCGGTACAGTGTTGCATGAGGGTCCACCGTTACTCGAGTACTACGTTCCACTGACCCTTCACAAGTCTGTTCGCGACTGCAAAGATAGTATGTGAAACAATGGGACCATAGCCGAATGAACATATCAACCAATGTTACACTGCCATCGGGTACAAATACATGATTGTAATAGCAAGATGCCATTCGTCGAATTGCAGCGTTGTGTGCGGGACGTGCTCGCCCAAAGGGGAGAGCAGCTTGCACAGGTGGAATGAATCACCACAGGTGGAGGCCATACAGCCTGAAAACACATAAATTGCACACCCAGTCTCCTCCCACAACCACACCCACTCCGAAATGCTACCGGCAGGACTAGCTATGTTGGCCCTGGGGGACCTGATAGCACTGCAAGTACTCCAACTTCAAGAAGAAGACGAACACCAACTGACCTTGTCAGCATGATAGATAGCCCAACCGCCATCCCACCCCTACTGAAGGTGGTGTCTGTACTCCACTTCCTGGCCACAGGCACCTACCAGCACACAGTCGGACAGTTGCATGGCATATCACAGCCACTGTTCTCACGGACACTATTGCAAGTGCTCGATGCCCTCCTGCAGCACGCAGACGACTACATCTCTCTACCACGCTCGGAGCAGGAAATTACCAACACAAAAGTGGGATTCCATGCACTTGCCGGCATACCGGGTTGCATTGGTGCCATCGACTGCACCCATGTGGAATTGGTCGTCCCAGATGCCATGGAGGCCCAGTACCGCAACCGAAAACAATTTCATTCTCTGAATGTACAAATGGTGTGTGACTCCAACAGGATCATTACACATTGTTGTGCCCGATTCCCTGGATCAACCCATGATTCTATGGTCTTGAGGAACTCTACAATACCACGCTACATGGAGCGACACGCAGGGAACAGATCCTGGCTACTCGGTGAGTCTCATTTCATGCATGATGATGTGGGGTATGTGATGCGGCAATGACCTGGCAGGAAGGGGGGGGTGCGTACGTAGCAATGGCATTCCTCAAAATTCCTTTATTGTCCACATACAGGTGATGCCGGGTATCCACTGAAGAGATGGCTCCTCACACCAGTCCGGAACCCACGGGACCAGCATGAGGAGGACTACAACCATGCCCACTCACGTACCCGTGTAGTCATAGAACAGGCATTCGGCCTACTGAAGACTCGTTTCCGCTGCCTCAGCAGGTCTGGCGGGGCACTCCTGTACCGCCATGTGAAGGTTGCAAAGATGGTCATGGCATGTGTCATGCTCCACAACATGTGCGTACGTAGAAATGTGCCCATGCCCCCTGACGCAGAACTGCAAGCACCTGAAGATGGTCATGATGAGGGTGAGGATGTGGCAGCACCTCAAGGAGTCTGCGAGGCACAGGAGGGCCGTGACATTCGTCAGCATCTCATAGATGCATGCTTCTAGCACTCACGCCTGGTGGCTGATACATGGACACGGGACTCGTGGCACTGTGTGTGTCTGGAACATGCACAATATGGACTGTACGCCTATAATGGCCTCGTACACAAAGATCAATGTCCACACATCTCATTGGATGATCGTGCATTGTTTATGGCATATGTGATATCATGTTAAACACCCTATCGACCCGCCACCCAAGTGAGCCCAACACACCCCCTCCACCCTCCTACCTCCCCCCCGAACACCAGTGTCCAAAGATGCTCATTGTCAGTGGGCAGTCGCTATTGCAAGCCCCCTCTCCGGGTATCAGGGGCACCCCTGCCTGTGGAGCGCAGGTTCCTCCCAGATCTACGTTGGGGGCTGCCCTGGACGGAACTTGCAACGGATGATGTCTCTGCCTGCTCACGTCCATGCATGTCCCTAAGGGTTTGTGAGAGCTCAGTGAGCACACGGCGCACTGCGGCAAGTTCGGCACATACGTCTTTGGACGTCGCATGCAGTTCCCCCCTCAGGCTCTCGGTGCTTCTCTCCATTTGTACTCTCAGGCTCTCGGTGCTTCTCTCCATTTCTACTCTCAGGCTCTCGGTGCTACTCTCCATTTGTGCCCTTAGTGTCTCTGTACTTCTCTCCATTTCTGCCCTAAGTGTCTCAGTTGATGTTTCTATGTCTGCCTTAGTGCCCCCACATTCATCGGCATGGTCCTTGAGGAGCGTGGCCAGTTGCTGCTGTTGCACGATTACCTGGTCGAGGGACTGTTGCCTCTGCTGGGCCATGGCCATTTGCGGTGGTGTCACAGAGTGGCTGATCACCTCATGTTGCCTTGCCACAGGGCTTGTGGGGGATGGCCAGTCGTCGTCTTGTGGGTGCCCCTGCGTGGTATCCTCATGGTGTACGGGATGGAACAGACAGGGGGATTGAGACAGGTCATGGATGGATCTAACTTCGACATCCCCGTTTTCTGTGTCGGAGCATGCTGCCATTAATGCAGTGTCACCTATGGTGCTGCTGCCACCAGAAGCAGTGCCTACTGTGGCATCCATTGGGGGGACCTGTGGTGGTGCTGTTGTGGGCATGCTGGCTGCTGGGGTGCCTGTTGGAGTTCCCTCCTCTGTGCTGCCACTTGATTTGTGCTGCTTCCGTGTCTTGATGCGTGCAGCTGAGGTGGAGGGTCTTTGGCCGTTGGTCTTGGCCCTCTTTGCAGGTGTGCTGGTAGGGGTGTCCTGGAGCTCGTCGTTTGGATCGGACCCTGTGGTGGAGTAAAGGAGGGCGAGCGTTATTAATGGGTATGTGGGAATTGGAATGGCAATGTATCACATGCATTGGGGTGGTACCTGAGGGTGATTTGGGTCGGGGCCTTGGAGGTGGTTTCATTTGTGTGTGGAGTGAGGGTGCAGTTGTTTTGCAGCCTGCAGTTAGGGTGTGCCTGCTGCACGTGTAGAGGGTGTTTTTAGGATTTTTGATTATTTATGTATTTGATGTGAGTTTTAAAGTGTGCTATCAGGCCTATGTATGTGGACGTTCTCCTGGACATGTGTTTCTGTTGCACTATGTGGACACATGGTACCTCACATGATTGGACATTGTGGATTTGGCATTGTTTTATTTGGCCCACCTACCTGAATCTTCGGATGTCTGCACTCCTTTCTCCATCCCTCCGACTCCCTCTATGCTCTCCATTCCGATGGTGGAGGCACAGATTTCTTCCCAGGGGGTCAACTTGATGGGTGAATCAGGGCCTCCCCCGGTGGCTGTGGCAATGTTGCGGTTGGCAGAGAGTATGCTGCGGACGCGTATCCGCAGGTCGTCCCATCGCTTTCGGCATTGCTGTGGGGTGTGGGGTGCGGTCCCCACAGCACTTACCCGCTGTGCCACCAGAGCCCATATGGCCTTCTTGTTTGCAAGTGCCGTCCTGGTCATTTGCGTGGAGAAGACGACGGCAGCATTCTCCTGGAGGGTCTCTGTTAGCACGGTGAGTTCCTCACGGGAGAAGTGGACCTGCCGCTTGCGGTCGCACGCTTTCTTCGCTACTTTTCCCATTTTTCTTGGTTTCGCTAGGGTGGATGACGGGTTGGGGTGTGTCTCTGGGTAGTGTTTTTAGTGGTTGTGTGGTTTTAGTGGTTTTATAGGTGTACGGCGGGATGTTTCCCGTTCCGGGCCCATGTTTTAACTTCCGTTTCCGTATATTTCCGGTCACCGTAATTTCCGGTAGGCGCACACTGCGGTGTCCGCTGTGATGGGTGGCGGTATTGCACCTAGGGCGCCGTACGGCGGCGGTGTGGGCCGTTTTGGGGTCATTTCCGCCATCACGGACTTTGCACTTCCGCCATGCCGTGGTGCTCGTGCCCGATGGGTCGGAATGGGCCGCACTTTGCTCCATCGTGCAATGGCGGAAACGCTATTTACGCTGTGGCGGTCCGGTCAGTCACTTTCCGCCAGGGTCGTGATGAGGGCCATTGTGTTGACAACATGTAAATCATTCCCATCAAACACTATTTCAATGGCTTCTTTCTTTTGTGTTCAACATTTTTAAATAAGAAAAATGTTGCAATGTAAGCACTGTCAATAAAATGAAAAGGTGATATACAGTAGTGTTTCATTTTAAACATGCGCTGATGTTTTTGACTTGTAGCATTACAGGGGAAAACATAAACCAATGTTATTCTTAATATTTATGGTATCACTTGACCTTTGTCATTTTTAAAGAAATGTCTCTGTAGCACCATTTGTTATTTTGCCAGTATAATCATATTTGCAAACCAAGCGTGCCTCTTGGCACTCCATCACTTTTTTCAGCTGGTGCTTTCTGTGTCTTGTGTTTTCACTTTGCTTTGGTTAAAACCCACTATTTGGGGTAATTTCACAGGGAAGTTCCTTGTTCATATGTGAAACTCGATGTGATTTGTGGGATGCTATTTCTTCACAGTAATTTCTGGTACCCCATAAGCATACCCTTGTCATGCTAGAAATCATTAATAACATGATTCATTCGCCCGGACCCTCTTTACTTTAAAATGAGACGGTCTCAATGTGTGACTGATTTTCCCTACAAAGAGCCATCGGCCTCGCATTTAAAAGAAGCAGTGCTGTTCTCAGTTTTTCGGCATGAGTTTGCTTTTGTGAAACAGTTTGGGTTTGCATTCATGGTGAAAAGCCAAAAGTTGTTAGCAATGCTAAAGAAGTTAGTCATACGCATGAAAAATGGGCTTGGTACTCTTGAATATACAGTGAGAGGATACAGCAGAGAATGTCAGAGTGTGGATACGAGAGAATTGGGGAAGGATTAGCCAGTATTCATAGCTCTCAACTCACACGCTTTTGGCGGGTGTCACCCGCCTTGTAAAGGGCTGCATCACCCGCCAAGCCTCCTGCACGCCCATTCATTCCAATGAGCGTCTCACCCGCCAAAAACAAAATCGGGTGATTTCACCCGCCTTTGCAGCACAAATGGTTGAGAGCTATGCAGTATTGCACTACGTTGCCATCATACACGGAATCCACCAGGAAGACAGAAGAGAAATCCCGGCTGGCATATTCATATAGCAGTATAGAAAGGAGCAAGTGAGGGCGGGGAGCTGAGATAAAAAGAGGACAAAGGGTGTGAAACATTCTTTGCTGGTATGTTAGTGAAAGGCTTGTCTCTGGTGGTAATAAGCAGGAAGAGCAGAATATCCTTCTTTGGGAAGTAGTTGTGGGTAATGAGCTGCACACACAGAGACTGGAGCAGAACACTCTAGAGCAGCAGCCTTTGAAGTCTCTATGATATGTTATCATTGAGGAGGAAAGCCTTAGCTGAGGAAGCAGCTCATTTCAAACCTGTGGGGCAGTACCAAAGGGCCATACAGGTTTGTGCCAATGTCTGCACTAGGCGACACTCTGGCTAGTAACATACATGCAGGTTTGTGAATGAACAATGAACATGCAAATAATATCTGCTATCATCATTTATATGTACATTTCTCTCAAACATGTTAGCTGTAATATTTGTGTAAATGCGACAGGGTTGGGGATTGGGTATGTCAACATGTCCAATTCCAAATGTGTCATAAATAAGCAAGGCACGTTTGCCTTTCGGTCCAAGTGGGGTCTTGTATGTTTATATTTCAATGGCCCTCATTACGACCCTGGCGGAAAGCGACTGACCGGAGCGCCACAGCGTAAATAGCGTTTCCGCCATTGCACGAAGGAGCAAAGTGCGGCCCATTCCGACCCATCGGGCACGAGCACCACGGCATGGCGGAAGTGCAAAGTCCGCGATGGCGGAAATGACCCCAAAACGGCCCACACCGCCGCCGTACGGCGCCCTAGGTGCAATACCGCCACCCCTCTTAGCGGTCACCGCAGTGTGCGCCTACCGGAAAGTACGGTGGCCGGAAATATACGGAAACGGAAGTTAAAACATGGGCCCGGAACGGGAAACATCCCGGCGTACACCTATAAATACACTAAAACCACACAACCACTAAAATCACTACCCTGAAACACACCCCAACCCGTCAACCACCCTAGCGAAACCAAGAAAAATGGGAAAAGTAGCGAAGAAAGCGTGCGACCGCAAGCGGCAGGTCCACTTCTCCCGTGAGGAACTCACGGTGCTAACAGAGACCCTCCAGGAGAATGCTGCCGTCGTCTTCTCCACGCAAATGACCAGAACGGCACTTGCAAACAAGAAGGCCATATGGGCTCTGGTGGCACAGCGGGTAAGTGCGGTGGGGACCGCACCCCGCACCCCACAGCAATGCCGCAAGCGATGGGACGACCTGCGGATACGCGTCCGCAGCATACTCTCTGCCAACCGCATCATTGCCACAGCCACCGGGGGAGGTCCTAAATCACCCATCAAGTTGACCCCCTGGGAAGAAATCTGTGCCTCCACCATCGGAATGGAGAGTATAGAGGGAGTCGGAGGGATGGAGAAAGGAGTGCAGACATCCGAAGATTCAGGTAGGTGGGCCAGATAAAACAATGCCAAATCCACACAGTCCATCCATGTGAAGTACCATGCGTCCACATAGTGCAACAGAAACACATGTCCAGGAGAACGTCCACACACATCGGCCTGCAAGCGCACGTTAAAACCCACAATAAATACATAAATAATTAAAAACCCCTAATACACGCACTACACGTGCAGCAGGCACACCCTAACTGCAGGCTGCCAGACAACTGCACCCTCACTCCACACACAAATCAAAGCACCTCCAAGGCCCCGACCCAAATCACCCTCAGGTACCACCCCAATGCATGTGATACAATGCCATTCCAATTCCCACAGACCCATCAATAACCCTCGCCCTCCTTTACTCCACCACAGGGTCCGATCCAAACGACGAGCTCCAGGACACCCCTACCAGCACACCTGCAAAGAGGGCCAAGACCAACGGCCAGAGACCCTCCACCTCAGCTGCACGCATCAAGACACGGCAGCAGCACAAATCAGGTGGCAGCACAGAGGAGGGAACATCAACAGGCACCCCAGCAGCCAGCATGCCCACAACACCACCACCACAGGTCCCCCCAATGGATGCCACAGAAGGCACTGCCTCTGGTGGCAGCAGCACCAAAGGTGACACCCCATTGATGGCAGCATGCTCGGACACAGAAAACGGGGATGCCGAAGTCAGATCCATCCATGACCTGTCCCAATCCCCCTGTCTGTTCCATCCCGTACAACATGAGGATACCACGCAGGGGCACCCACCAGACGACGACTGGCCATCCCCCACAAGCCCTGTGGCAAGGCAACATGAGGACAACAGCCCCTCTGTGACACCCCCGCAAATGGCCATGGCCCAGCAGAGGCAACAGTCCCTCGACCAGTTGATCGAACAACAGCAGCAACTGGCCACACTCCTCAAGGACCATGCCGATGAATGTGGGGGCACTAAGGCAGACATAGAAACATCAACTGAGACACTTAGGGCAGAAATGGAGAGAGGTACAGAGACGCTAAGGGCACAAATTGAGAGAAGCACCGAGAGCCTGAGGGGGGAACTGCATGCGACGTCCAAAGACGTATGTGCCGAACTTGCCGCAGTGCGCCGTGTGCTCACTGAGCTCTCGCAAACCCTTAGGTACATGCATGGACGTGAGCAGGCAGACACATCATCCGTTGCAAGTTCCGTCCAGGGCAGCCCCCAACGTAGATCTGGGAGGAACCTGCGCTCCACAGGCAGGGGTGCCCCTGATACCCACAGAGGGGGCTTGCAATAGCGAGAGCCCACTTACAATGAGCATCTTTGGACACTGGTGTTCGGGGGGGAGGTAGGAGGGTGGAGGGGGTGTGTTGGGCTCACTTGGGTGGCGGGTCGATAGGGTGTTCAACATGATATCACATATGCCATAAAAAGTGCACGATCAACCAATGAGAAGTGTGGACATTGATCTTTGTGTACTAGGCCATCATAGGCGTACAGTCCATATTGTGCATGTCCCAGACACACGCAGTGCCACGAGTCCCGTGTCCATGTATCAGCCACCAGGCGTGAGTGCTAGAAGCATACATCAATGAGATGCTGACGAATGTCACGGGCCTCCGGTGCCTCGCAGACTCCATGAGGTGCTGCCACATCCCCACCCTCATCATGACCATCATCAGGTGCTTGCAGTTCTGCGTCAGGGGGCATGGGCACATTTCTACGTACGCACATGTTGTGTAGCATGACACATGCCATCACCATCTTTGCAACCTTCTCATGGCGGTACAGGAGTGCCCCGCCAGACCTGCTGAGGCAGCGGAAACGGGTCTTCAGTAGGCCGAATGCCTGTTCAATGACTACACGGGTACGTGAGTGGGCATGGTTGTAGTCCTCCTCATGCTGGTCCCGTGGGTTCCGGACTGGTGTGAGGAGCCATCTCTTCAGTGGATATCCAGCATCACCTGTATGTGGACGAGAAACGTATGATGTGGAATGCCATTGATACGTACGCACACCCCACCCCCCCCTTCCTGGCAGGTCAATGCCAATTCACATACCCCACATCATCATGCATGTAATGAGACTCACCGAGTAGCCAGGATCTGTTCCCTGCGTGTCGCTCCATGTAGCGTGGTATTGTAGAGTTCCTCAAGACCATCGAATCATGGGTTGATCCAGGGAATCGGGCACAACAATGTGTAATGATCCTGTTGGAGTCACACACCATCTGTACATTCAGGGAATGAAATTGTTTTCGGTTGCGGTACTGGGCCTCCATGGCATGTGGGACGACAAATTCAACATGGGTGCAGTCGATGGCACCAATGCAACCCGGTATGCCGGCAAGTGCATGGAATCCCACTTTTGTGTTGGTTATTTCCTGCTCCGAGCGTGGTAGAGAGATGTAGTCGTCTGCGTGCTTCAGGAGGGCATCGAGCACTTGCAATAGTGTCCGTGAGAACAGTGGCTGTGAAATGCCATGCAAGTGCCCCACTGTGTGCTGGTAGGTGCCTGTGGCCAGGAAGTGGAGTACAGACACCACCTTCAGTAGGGGTGGGATGGCGGTTGGGCTATCTATCATGCTGACAAGGTCAGCCTGTGTCATGTCCACAATGGCGGTTATGGTGTCCCGGTCCAGACGGTAGAGGGTGTGGATCTGCTCATCAGTGAGGTTGAACGGATGTGCTCGGAGGCGTGGGATTGCGGGCTGCCTGCGTGGTGGTAGTGGCTGTGCTGGCAGCCCTTGCTGGCCCTGCCTTGGCCTCCTCCTCCTCCTGCGTCTCCTCCGTGCGGCTGGTTGTAGTTGGTGTTCGTCTTCTTCTTGGAGTCGGAGCGCTTGCAGTGCTATCAGGTCCCCCAGGGCCAACATCGCGAGTCCTGCCGGTAGCATTTCGGTGTGGTTGTGGGAGGAGACTGGATGTGCAATTTATGTGTTTTCAGGCTGTATGGCCTCCACCTGTGGTGATTGATTCCACCTGTGCAAACTGCTCTCCCCTTTGGCCGAGCACGTCCCGCGCACAACGCTGCAATTCGGGGAATTGTATCTTGCTATTGCAATCATGTATTTGTACCCGATGGCCGTGTAAGATTGGTTGATATGTTCATTCTGCTGTTGTCCCATTGTTTCACATACTATCTGTGCAGTCGCGAACTGACTTGTGAGGGGTCAGTGGAACGTAGTACTCGAGTAACGGTGGACCCTCATGCATCACTGCACCGAGGTTCAACGACGGGCGGGGCGTCCCATTCGTGGGTGAAGGCAGTTGCCATTTTCACACACAGCCGCACTCGATGGAATAATTAGTGATTTCAAACGGCCACAGATGCCTTTTCGACGAGATGTTGCAAATGAGGAATTCGAGGGGCGGCGCTTTCGGTTTCCAGCTAGCGGCGAGGAGATGCCCACAGGTCTGACTGCAAATGTAACGTTCTATTGTTCTATGTCCTTGAGACAGGGCCCATGGCGAGGGAGCAATGATTGATATGAATAGTTTGGGATGCGCAATAGCTACGTGGGCGATGAGGCCGTCCGTTCCCAAAAACATGTTACTTCACAACACTGGAATTACGGGCTGGGGCACTGTGGATTTAGCAGGCTGCATAACGCACGGACTCAATGGATGTTTCTAATGTTATGTGAGTAATTATTCAGGCATTTTGATCCCGGGATGAGGGAATGATGGATGGATGCATGGGCAGGTGATTTGATACAGAGTTTGCCATGTACAGGGCTTCTTGGGATCTATCCGCCTCCCCTACGCTATGTGATGCAGGGCTGCCATTGTGGGACCATCGTCCATCTGGCCTTGTTGAGCCCTCCCTGTCTCGAGGCGCCCTCAGACACTTGTGTCCATGCACGTTAACATTCCCATCTGATGGAATCTGTTTTGACAGAGGCATGCACAGGTACACTCGTTTGTGATGGTGTTTGCACCTCGATATAGATGGTTATGAGTCGCAAGTGGTTTTGGGGTGGTGATGATCCTTTTGGTTGGGCTAGCATGCATATGGCTGTGGATTTCGTGTGATCATTGAAGTGAGTAGTTGGAATGTAGTTCTGATGGCCATTCTGTTCTTTTTCTTTTCTTTTGGTTGACAGGTATCTCCTCCCCTTTTGCCACTGCCATCTGTATGCCACTCCTGCAGATGGATTTTACTCCCGACACCTGCTGCTTCGTGTTAATCAGTGGAGCAGCATTATGATCTTATGGGACGATCGCCAATGGCCCACATGCCCTTACGCAGTACTGGTGGCTCGGAGCAACATTTCGGCCTTTCAGCTGGACTAGTGCCTCCCCATTGGGACGGGCCTGCGGTTCTGTGCGCTTCCATGTTGCCTTTTCGTACGTGATTGTGGCTCTGTGTACCATGGGGGAACATGGCGACACACAGGTAGTGGCTGGTCATTTCTTGCGGAAGCAGCCCACAATGGTGATTGGTGTTTTGGAGTTCATGGCCTGATGGCTGTATGGGCTTGGTGATTTTGATGTGCATTAAATTTCTATTCGGATTTGGCCCGTGTAGCGTTTTTCTTTGCAAGTGATGTGGCATATGCCAATTTGGGGGCGATGTATTGTGAGGAAATCTGCATCGGGTTCCGGCTTCGGGGTTTAGTTGCGTGGTACTGTACTGGCCGCGTTTGCCTACGAAGCCCAGTGAGGTCAGGGATGGGGGCTGCCAATATGACAGTTTGAATGTTGTCATGCTCAGGGGCGGGGGATTGGGTTTTGTGTAACAGATGCCGGTCAGCCAGGTGGACTGGTGGAATGATGTGATTTTCGGAATATTGCTGGTCACAGGTGCCTGTGTTTGCGTGCGTTTCTTGGTGGGGGACTGTGGTCATGTCCATTGGGATGGCTTCTGTATTCGTGCCATCTGTGCCCTGCAGCTCCCATTGGCCCCTGTTGTGTTTCTTTTGTTCGTTGGCATGCATGGGTGACTTGTACATTTCAATGGTTGCATTGTGGCTTCATTGCACCTACGGGGAGTTGTACTTTGTGGGCAGGGAGCGGTGTACAGGCACTCAGTGGGGCCGTTTACGGTTGATTCGCGATGCCGTACTTCTCGCCATGGCGGAATGGTACATTACGCCATGCCTGATGGCGTTAGGTGCATGTCCGCTAGGGTCGGAATTGGCGTACCGTTGCACCATGGTGGTGTTTGCGGTTTGGCATGGCGCGCGCGCGCGTGCTTGGTGCAGTTAGCGTTGGCGTTCACTACGGTGTCGCTAATGGCTTCGTACTTTGCGGTGACGGGTCATAGTCGCACCGAGCGCTATTCGATGGCGGTATTGCATTTCCGCCATCGTTTTTCAATTTCCGCCAGGGTCGTAATGAGGGCCAATGTATTCTCATTAGCAGCCTGATCCGTTGGTCTGTTGCTACGTTCTCTAGTAAAATGCTTCACGTTTTATTTTGCATCGACACTTATTGGTTTCCTGTGAAATAATATACAAATCTGTTATGGGTCTCAATATTTTTAAATATTAGTACCTTCACCGTATGTCAGGGATGTGGAACCTTTGGCCCTACAGATATTTTAGACTACAACTCCGATCAGCCCCAGTGAGAGTAGCCAAAATCATCAAGAAAGCTATCATCGATGGCCAATAAAAAATGCCATGCAGACCGGCACAGCATGTTTTATTGGACTATGATACATGTCCAGTAAAAAATGCTATACATTCTCCCTTCGACCCCCAGTGCCTTGCACGCACACATAATCACATTCATGATAGATGCTTACTAAAATGCCATGCCTGGTCCCTAGGTCCCCCCAGCTCCTCGCACAAACACATAATCACATTCATAACTAGCAATTCACTCGCCCATACACATTCTCTCACATTCACTCACATATGCTGCAGAGCCAGAACATTCACACACACACTGCATTCTTATTCACACAACACATGGACTTAGACCCATACATACTTGCACCATTTACATGCACGCACGTCTATTCATTCATACATTACAGAGGGCCTCATTCCAAGTCCAGCGGTAACCGGCCAGCTGCCGTAATTTAACACTGTTTCCACCACCTGAGATCCTGCTGCCACCGGGACTTTACAAGTCCCGGCTGCCCGGGATATTAGGCGGCAGAAAATGTTAGTCCCCATTCCCGTGGAGTCGTATACTCTGAAGTTACGGTGCTGGTGCTTCCATGACAACTCTGCCTACCGGGGCCGAAGCACCCGGCAGGTCAGACCAGCCGGGCGCATCTGCTCCAGCAGGCATAGTTGTAGTCTGCCGGTCCGGAAAGGTGCTGGTACGTTGCAACCGGCACCCTTGTTTCCGGACCAACAGACTCATAATGAGGCCCATACATATAATATCACATCCAACGTACATGCTCACACCCGGACATACACAAATTTAAAAATCCAAAACCGCATTCTTAACCTTCTCTCACATTCGCACTGCATTCTCCACAGTCGCAGCCCACCAAGAACATTCACAAACACACTACAATCTTATACACATGACGACACACGCACTTACACCAATACACATGTCATTCACATGCACTTGCGCACATATACATACATGCACATCAGACAGGCATGCATTCATAATTTACCTGCTGCACCTGTGCGTACCCCTAGCTTGCTATTTACTTTGTTGTCTCTCCCCACTGTAGAACCCAGCTACAATGCATTCACTACTGCTGCACTTCCCTCATGACTCTCCCTAGTTTTTCTCCAATCATGCTACAACTTCCTCCTTTCCTATCCCTATCATAAAACTCACATCTCAAATCTTCCACTTCTTCATGTCTCTTGCACCTCCTACTTCCAACAAACAAAGCTTACGCACTAACCATACCTCCCCTAACAACTATCCACCAGGCCTCTCTTCCTCTGAGACGTAACTTCTCTACTCTTCCCTACCACATCAACTGTACATTGCACTCTGGAATGCTTAGTCTGTATGCAACAAATATTCCTTTATTACTGACTTCTTTAACACCCGCTCTTCTCCCAGAGACCTCCTTGCTGTCACTGAAGCAGCCTAGTTTTCTCCATCTGACACTGCCACTCCGGCACCCCAACACAACTCCAAACTATCTTTTCATTCACTCTCCTCATTTGACTGGCATAGGGGAGGCATCAGACACCTACTCTCTTCCCGCATCCTCTATCCTAATTCTCCTTGGCCAGTCTGCTGTCTATGACACTGTCAAGCACTCTTAATACTCTCTTTCTTCTTGGAATTTACAATTAACCCCCTGCCTGGATTGAATCTTACCTTGCATCTCATTAATTCTCTGTCCTCTCAACTCACTCTTCTAATTGTTGGTGTTCCACAAGGTTCTGTCTTGGGTCCTCTCCTCTTTACACTCTGCACCTCGGGTCTTGGGGCACTAATCTCCTACTTTGGGTCCTCATACCAACTCTCCGACCATTAAATATTGGATGGCTTCAAACTCTCTGATGCTAGCCTCTATCAAAACAGAGGTGCTCTACTTTCCTGCCAAACACTCTCTCTCTCAACTCTTCCCCTGACTATCCAGTTACCACATGTCACTCTCCCCTACTCTTTTTCGGCTTGTAACCTCAGCGTCATCTATGATCCTTCTCACACCTTCTCTACTTTCATCTCCAAAATTGCAGTGGCAGGTCACCTCAACCTCCTAAATATTAGGAAAATCAGTCACCTCCTTGCTTTCAATGGATCTATGTGATCACCTCGAAAAGAACATTTAGAACACGTAAATACTGATTTCCCATCACACCTTTTCCTGTAATTATATGTGGCTGGAGACCCTAAACAAGCTCCCCCATTCTCGCGTAACCCTTTCAACTGCCAGGCATCCTTTAACCACCCTTGCCTTGTCTAAACTGGACTGCAGTCCCAGCATCCTCTTTGACCTCCCCAACTGTGCTTTCTGTCCACTGGACAAGATCATTAGCTTTGCTACCAGGACTCTTTGTAATCCCTCACTTCACACCTACCTCCTCGTGCCGCCACCAGGCTGGATGGACGATGATGCATAACAGGGCCAGATTTAAATTTCTCCGCCCGATTCACAAATCTATCCATGGTAAGGCACCACTATATCTATCCTCCTCTATCCAACTCTATAAGGCTTCTCGTAATCTCTGCTCTGCCTCCTCGACTACCCTTGTGGCTCCTTGCACTCCCTGTGCTATCTCTCGCTTCCGCTCTTTATCTCTTCTTCTCCTCTTGTGATCAAAAGAGCATTGTTCTGCTCTGCATTTGAATAAATGAAAAATAAATAAATATGTCTTTTTTAACATTTAAATATGACCATTGAGATAGTTCCTCCTATTGAGGGATATTCATTTTGAGTTTTAATGCTTACCTTTGGTCTAAGGTTTGGCTGTAACCATGAAAAATGTAAGTTAATTTCTTTAAAACATCTGCCCAATTTGCATTGTTTGCATAGTTCTATTGCAAAATATGGTCAGGCAAAATATGTTGAATAAAGAGTTGAATACCTATTCTGCCAATAAAACAATAATGATAAGGTTCGTTTTTTAAATTGTTAAACATATCTTTTTAGTATTCTCTAAAAGCATTTGGTAAAACCATACTGATTTCTTAAAAAAGCTTCTATCTGTTACATGTTTGGAATTGCTAGTTAAAGCAAATATTTTTTCTAATTCTGGGAACATAATAGAATTAGTCAAAACATGTATGTGTTGTAGCTTGGTGTTGCTGGGCGTCATGTTTACCTGAGCACATAGTGTTTGTCATGTCAGTGTGCCTGTGAGGTCTGAGTGGAGTGTAGGGTGTGGTGGAGTGTTGTGGGTTCCAGGAGTGGCAGTTAGAGATAGAGAGCTGGCGGGTAGGATGGGCATTACCAGTAGTCCCTAAATCTGTCTGTCTGTGCATATAACTCACCGTCTGAATTTACCTCATGAGTTTGTACCAACTGGGAAACGTAGCCCACTGCACATGTTCCTGGGTATTGTGTCCTCTGTACGTAAGGACCCACATAATTATAGTATATTTATGCATTGGGATAAATCTTGGAAATTATAGCCCTATTCAAACATGTTTCCCATCCTTTCTGACGTAGAATGAGTAGTAAAATGTGGTAACATGTGTTAACCTACTCCATCTCCTGTTTACCCTGCTGTCTCCAGATTATGAGAGAACATAGTTGTATCAATATGAGAAATGGGACCTGATCATTTACTAAAAACATTTCAAGTATACCAGTGAGATATGTAGTGTCACTTAGTCCATCTATGAGGGTAAGTATATTCATACATTACGTTTTTTTTGCAAATTAAAATAAATACATACATTAAAGCAAATATAAATACACGCTCTGCATTTTTGTTGTTGCCTGGAGTGGCCAGTTCAACGTTTAAAACGTGAATACACCTTTCCTTGTTTAGTTTAACGTTTTAATTTGTTAGCTAAATGTTCTACACATTTTTCTTAAGATCCACATTTTAGTCACACAGTTGCTTACACATTTAGATGATTGTAACCACCTGTCTAAACTTGATTAAATATTGTTAAAATAGCTATAACCTATTCAAACTAATCTTTTTAACAGGCCAAGCATTTATTTATGAACACAGAATATGATATGATACGATCGTTTATTTATATAGCGCCTATACACAATGTGTTTCAAAGCGCTTCAAGGCAAGGGAGGGAACAAGGGAAAATACAACCACATTCTTACAGGCCATGAACAGTAAGGATGTGAAATTAACTATCGTAATCGGCCTGACGACATTTCAGATAGTGCAAGAGCTAAGACATAGATAAGGAAGGGAGGGGGAGAGTGGGAAGGAAATGGAAACAGACAGGCGACTACCGTACTAGGCCTGACGACATTTCTGGAAGAGCCGGAGAAAAACAAAAGGTGAGGGAGAGGGGTGCAGAAAGAGAGGGGAGGAACAAAACAAGCGACTATCATACTAGGCCTGACGACATTCAGATGGTGCTGCAGGGGTGGGGGGGAGGAAATAAACAGTAATGGGAGGGTGGAGGAAACAGACGAGGTTGCTATCATATTAGGTCCAGGGACAATTCTGATAGAGTAAGTGCATAGAAGAAAGTAAGGGGAGGAGATAGGAAAAGGGAGAAGGGAAAGGAGGAGAGAAAAGAGAGTAAGCTGTCAAAAAGAGTGGAGAAGCAAGAGTGGAGAGCGAATACAATTGCAGAAGTCAGTAGTAACACATAATGTTGCAAGCCAGGATACAAGATGAAGATGGAACAGCATGATTCAGGGCCACCATGAGTACAAGATGCAAAGGAAGTCCAGCATGAGAGTTGAGAAAGAGTGACACACCGTGAATGAATGAAGTCCATAAAAGTCAAATCCAGCATTGGCCACAAGACAGCGATGGTGAAGGAAGGCACCAGGTGGGCGGGGCTTGCTAAGTGGTGAAAAAGAGCAGCAGGCAGGAAGGTACCAGGTGGGCGGGGCTTAGGGCAGGTGACCTAGATCCACTTGCACCTGCTCCCCATCTGCAAAGGAAAAGAAGCTGGAGGGCTCCTTAAGGAGGGAAACAGAGCGGCAAGCAGGAAGGCACTAGGTGGGGGTGGCTTGCTAAGTGGTGAAAAAGAGCGGGAAGCAGGAAGGCACCAGGTGGGCGGGGCTTGCTAAGTGGTGAAAAAGAGCGGCAAGTAGGAAGGCACCAGTTGGGCGGGGCTTGCTAAGTGGTGAAAAGGAGCGGCAGGCAGGAAGGTACCAGGTGGGCGGGGCTTAGGCCAGGTGACCTAGATCCACTTGCACCTGCTCCCCATCTGCAATAGTCTGCAATGAAAACAAGCTTAGGACAATTTTATCCCTTTGAACAACATATAATGCACAAACCATGTCATTTTCCCAGTAGGCGATGTATGTATGCACATAAATAAAACAGCAGTCTCATAAACATCACAAGGGGCCAATACAATAAAACAAATTGCATTTTAAATATAATATATGTTGTAATTGTCTTTTTTAATATGACACAGGACACTCTGTAAAAGGCATCAGGCCATAAACATGTCAGATAGATGAATGAAGGCTTCCAACCATAAATCTGTTTTGCACAAAGCGACAGTTAAATGTTCTAGACTTCTTAAATAGACCTAGCCTTGTATCTTCCGGTAGGAGGGCCTGATTCATGGAAGCATTTTATAATGGCTTAATCCCATAAGAAAACATTATGTGAATCAGGCCCATAGTGTGTCAGACGAACAGCAGTGGCTTTGTATCACACATTGAGTTATAACAAAAAGGGGACATAAAAAATCCAAGCACAAGTGGCCATGCGGCTATCCCTACTTTGGTCTTTCTAGAAAAGACATTCCAATCTTGCCACCGTTCACATATTTACCATGGTTTCAGGTGCCCTTGTTATTTTAGTATTTACATTTGCATTATTGTCGATACTAATGTTTATGGTATGTTTGCATAGTCAAATGTTGCTGCTAGTGTCAACTGTGAGTCTCTGCAGCCTTTATTTTGTATTTCTAATTGTATATCTATCCATATGCTGTAACACTGACTCTTCCTGAAGTGCTTGCCATCTCACCTCCAAAATATTGATAGTGTCCAATACACAGCTGCCCATCCAGCATATAGAACGCCATAGAGGAGGTCATTGGGCCACAAATCGATGACTACACCAAGGCAATGTAAATTCTGATTTAACAGTACTTTTCTTACTGGCTTATGGCATTCCCCAACTTGGTTACCTAAGGCGGACGACTGGGGCTCATTACTAGTTGGGCGGTATTGCAACAGTTAATCTTCTGGAATAATGCCCAACAGAATTACCGTTACAGCCACTTGGTCCAGCGGAATTACTGCCACAGTAACTTTGCCGATTTTGCTGAATTTCAGCAGAAAGTGGGAGGATTTATCTCCAGCATGATACTCGTAGTATGGCGGAGCGGGAAAGGTGGCAGTCATTCTGTTACCGCCAATTATTTCCTGCACCGCCATACTCGTAATGAGCCCCATTGTCTAGTCCAAATGCTGCAGGGTCTAGCACACCAAAGTGGCCTGTAGGTGCATCCTCGTGATGACAGACTATGTGGTAGTCATACCTGACTGAGGCATAGACCTCTGCTGTTATGACAAGGCATAGCATCAACCATATCCAGTTCCACCACAGAATGCAGGTGGTCAGTGGTTTATTTATTTTCATGATACCGAAAAGGAGTACTTTAACGTACACTGGAGAGCAATGGTGAGAATGCACGTCGTATTAGAAGCAGCTTGTACGCACATTGCGCACATGTGCCAGGAAGGATTTATCTGACTACTTTTCACTGGCAATCCCCGATATACTTAGGACCCTTGGCTGTTCACCGTCGTGCAGCCACCTGCAAAAGCTGCTAGCCCAAAGTATAGCACAGCTCCTATTAAAACCTGGAACGCCATTTAGCAGACAGTCAAACCCTTTAAATCGGGAAACCGGGGATGACATTTACTCATCTTCCGTCAACAAAACTCACAGTACAGCTCAAGGCCTGAGATGACCCTCTGCAACAATGACTCGTCAACACTGAGGATGGTCCTGCAAACTGTCACACGTTGAGTGATCAAGCACAAGACTGAAGATCACACAGGTTCTGTGCAACAATGGTTTTTTGAGATCAAAGCACAAATGGTTGAGTAGGCCCATAGGAGATATCAAAGAACAGCTAGAATACAACATAGACACATCTCAGTATAACAATGCAGAGGTTCAACTAATCTACAATCAAGTGAGAGTGATGTGCAAACCCTAGTTTAATGTAGGACTTTGACCCTGATTCCAGGCTCTGTAGTCTACAAAATGTAATGGCCGGAGTTGCAGAACCATGAGAAGTTCACAATAGGTTACACAGATTTCCTGGAAGTTCCAGAAGATCATCTTTTGTAGTCTGTGTGAAAGTAGGCCCTGCAGGGCTTTCCGCATGATTTCCAACGTTGAATTATCAAACTTTGATGCCTTTGGATATGTGACCTCATCCATGACATTTTCAGGCTGCCATCATTAATGCCATGCTGCCCAACAGCCAAGGGTGATTTGCGATTCCAGAGCTCACCATGGGTTCTTGTTCTTGCATGAGCCAACTACAGGCTCTGGTCTTTCAGCTTTCTCAGTCTCGAACTTGGGCTCTGACCTTCAGTTGTCCACCAATATGTTCCTCTCCTTCCAGACCCAAGGCAGAAACGAAAGCAACAGATGCAGTCCTGTTCACTCCTGTTATTCTCTGACATGTACTCAGATTGGATCTGGATAACTAGCCACCAGCACGCCTTGTTCCCCTGCCCTCCGGTCAAATCTGGCCTTTCACGTGTGCAAGCATTTTGGCCACAACAACAGTAAAATGTGGAAAAGGGTGCTTCGCTTCCAGTATAAAGACTTGGGGCCTCATTACACGGATGGCGGTAAGGGTTTACCGGTACCAGTATTTTACCGTACCGGTAAATCCTTACCGCCTTACTACGAGGTCCCTTTGCAGGTAGGGGAATTTAACACCTGCTTTTTGCAGGCATTAAAAAACCAACCCGCAAAGGGAACAGGGAGCTAATTACGGTACCGCATTTTGCAGTGCCGTAATTAGCGCCTTCTCCATTCCCATTATGCCCTTTGGGGCAAAAATGGGAATGGGGAAGGGCAATGGGGGAAGGGGGAATTACCGCCCCGCCAACCTTGGAATAGGGCGGTAATTCCCCTTTCCACCAAGGCGGTGCCGGTATTTTACCGGCATGAACCATGGTGCTAATAGCGCCTTGGTCCTCCGCCTACCCTGTAATGAGGCCCTTGGTGTTTTTCCTTAGGCTCCACCTAAACTTCTCTCTCCACATTATTATTGCACATTTTACACTTATCTTCGACCAAAAAGTGTTTGCTGTTTTTCAAGCTTCAAGAATTTCAATTACCATAATGAAGGTATCATTCTGCAGAGCATCTGACCTCGCCCCACTCAAGGAACGCGGTGCTGCATGCAGACAACTTATCAGCACTGCCAAGGGCATCTACTACCAAAGCACCATAGCCAAGGCCAACAACGAAACCAGAGCCCTCTTCAAAGCCATACAGCACTCTGTAAACCCTATGCCCAACCTACCCTACAGAAAATCCACATAAATTCAGTCTTTCTCCATAAAGCAAGATCAGAATGATCTGCAAACATATAGAAACCAAAGACTCAATTCACAGGACGCTACACATCCCA
The DNA here is from genome assembly GCF_040938575.1 of Ambystoma mexicanum. Classification (NCBI taxonomy): domain Eukaryota; kingdom Metazoa; phylum Chordata; class Amphibia; order Caudata; family Ambystomatidae; genus Ambystoma; species Ambystoma mexicanum. Next base: position 176,961,028 of record NC_090927.1, on the reverse strand, counting down.
TCTTGTAAAACTACAACTACCCAGATTACTTCCAATACACTAACTATGGAATACCTCACTGCCACCCTATCATCACTCTAGGCCAGTGGTCTTCAAACTTCTTTGTCCGGGGCCCCCCTGAGCAAAATTTGGGCAGGTCGGGACCCCCCAGAAATTCCAAATGGACAGTATATGGAACAAGTTACTTACCTGTAACTGTTGTTCTCCAGCATGGGTCTGGCATGGATTCACATGCTCATGAATATTCCCCGTCGTCAGGCTGGGAATCCTCGGTAAAGAAAAAACCAGTATCAGTTTCGTTTCTGATCTGACTTTCGTAGTAATAACCAATCACTGGTCTCTGCGTCATACTGACCACAGCCAATAACTGCCCTCTACCTAAGCCCCACCTCTGGCAGCCATCTTCAGATTTGGAAGCACGTGAAGTGGCAGTATGACCAAGTGAAGAGCCGCAGAGGGGTAGGCGGGAGGGTTCGCATGTGAATCCATGCCAGACCCATGCTGGAGAACAACAGTTACAGGTAAGTAACTTGTTCCTTCTCCAGCATGGGGTCTGGCATGGATTCACATGCTCATGAATAAAGAATACATAGCAGTACACACATGCACAACCACGGGAGGTGGCAAAGGCTCAATATTAAGCATCACATCAAACTCAACATTAAGCATCTTACCTCCTCACCAGGCTCACCTCAGGCGAACAGGTTGCGCAGCACTGCTTGGCCGACCCTGGACTTCTCCCTGGAATCCCGGTCGATGCAGTAGAATTTCGTGAAGGTGTGCGTCGACCTCCACGTAGCAGCCCTGCATATGTCCAGCAGGGGCACACCAGATAGGAACGCCGTGGTAGCTGCGATCGCTCTGGTGGAATGGGCTCTCGGACGGCCAGGCAGCGGTCGGTTTGCCAACCGGTGACAGTACATTATACAGCCGGAGAGCCATCTGGAAATGGAAGCCTTCGAGAGAGCCTTCCCCTGATTGACAGGTCCAAAGTTCACAAAGAGTTGTGACGTCTTCCGAAAACACTTCGTGCGGTCCACGTAGAACTTCAGCGCTCTAGCCACATCCAGCGAGTGCAAAGTCCTCTCAGCCGGCGACGAAGGCGACGGGAAGAACACAGGCAACACCAAGGGTTCGTTGAGATGGAAGTCCGACGGTACCTTGGGCATGAAGGAGGGGTGCGTCCTGAGCACTACCCTTGTGTCGTGAAAAGTCAAGTACGGGGCCTTGCAGGAAAGGGCCTGGATCTCTCCCACTCATCGTGCGGAGGTGATGGCCACAAGAAACGCTGTTTTCCACGACAGAAATTTCAACAGAGCTGAGTGCAGAGGCTCGAACGGAGGTCCCATGAGCTTGGTCAGCACCACGTTGAGCTCCCACGCCGGGGCCGGAGCCTACACCGGCGGGAACAATCTGAACAGTCCCTTCATGAACTCTTTCACCAGACGATGAGACCACAAGGACGTCCGCCCCGTGGTTCTGGTGTATCGGGAGATCGCAGCAAGATGAATCTTGATGGACGCGTGTGCCAGTCCAGCTTTGGCCAGCGTCAGCAGGTACGGCAGTACTTGGGGGGCCGTAATCTGTAGAGGGTTAATCTTCTGTGCGTGGCACCAGACAGAGAACCTCTTCCATTTGTGTCCGTAGCATTTAAGAGTCGAGGACGCCCTGGCCTTTGCAAGAACCTCTCTGTAGTCGGCCGGTATGTCGTATCCTCCAAACTCTAGCGCTGCAGGAGCCAGGCCTGCAGGTTCAGCGATTTCGGGTCGTGGTGGAGGATGGCGCCTCCTTCTCTGGAGAGTAGATCCGCGTCCACCGGCAGCTTGATTGGCGGGGACGCCGACAAGTCCAGAAGGTCCGGGAACCATACCTGCCTCGGCCACGCAGGTGCGACGAGGATCATCCTGCACGTGACCTCTTGAGCTGGTTGACGAGCCGGATTAGCAGTGGCAAAGGAGGGAACGCGTAGAGGAACAGGCCCTCCCAGGGGAACGAGAAAGCATCGCCCATGCTCCTCGCCTGGGGAAACCTGCTGGCGAACCTCCGGCACTTGGAGTACCTCGCCGTCGCGAACAGGTCGATCTGGGGTGTGCCCCACCGTCGGAAGAGGCGATCCACTAGATCCTGCCGTAGCTCCCACTCGTGGCACGAGCGCAGCTCCCTTCTGGGTGAGTCGGCGATGGTGTTTTTTATCCCTGCCAGATGAAACGGCACCAGAAATATCCTTTGGGCGATGGCCCAATGCCACAGGTCCTGCGCCTCCTTGGACAGTGCTGGGGACCTGGTTCCGCCCTGTTTCCTGATGTAAAACATGGTGGTGGTGTTGTCGGTGAAGATCCTCACCACCTTGCCCTTGAGGGACGGAAGGAAGGACCTGAGGGCCCAAAACACTGCACGGAGCTCCAGGACGTTGATATGTAGGGATTTCTCCGTCGGGAGCCAAAGGCCTCTTGCGTGCAGATTTTCGGTATGCGCTCCCCACCCTTCCAGGGAGGCATCCGTGGTCACTGTCTCCTGGTGGGCTGGGGCCTGGAAGTCCAAGCCCGCCGTCAGATGCGCGCGGGTGCCCCACCACCGGATCGCTCGTCGGAAACTCTCGTCGAGTGTGATCCTTTCCTCGAAGCTGCCCGTCGTTTGGATCCAGCGCGCGTCCAGGAACTCCTGTAACGGGCCCATCCGGAGCCTGCACATGGGAATGAGGTAGATGCAGGAAGACATCATTCCGAGGAGGGACTTGATGGACCTCACCTTGGCCACGTCGGCCACCAACATCCGCTGCACCTTGCCCAGGATGGTCCTGGTCCTCTCCTCCGACGGGGAGGCCAGAAGGGACACTGTGTTGAGCCTCGCTCCCAGAAACAGAGCGTCTTGCGCGGGTACCAGGTGGGATTTGGCGTAGTTCACGGAGAATCCCAGGTCCGTGAGAAGTTGGACGGTCCTTGCCGTGTGAACCACGGCGAGCTCCCTCGTCTTGGCTCGGATGAGCCAGTCGTCCAGGTAGGGGTAGACGTGGACCCCCTCGCGGCGCAGCTGTGCCGCCACCGGTGCGAGGCACTTGGTGAATACCCTGGGTGCCGACCGTAGTCCGAAGGGGAGGGCTTTGAACTGGTAATGACGCCCTTGGACCACAAACCTGAGGAATTTTCGGTGCCCCTTTAGGATGGGAATACGGAAGTAGGCATCCTCCAAATCCAACGATGACAGGAAGTCTCCTTCCTCCAGCTGACCCAGGACGTGCTGGAGGGTGACCATCCGGAACTTCTGCGCCTTGATGAACTTGTTCAGACGTCGCAGGTCCAGGATGGGGTGCCATCCCCCCGTCTTCTTCTTCACGAGGAAGTATCTCGAGTAGACTCCGGAGCCCCGAAGCCTCTTTGGGACGAGTTCGATGGCGCCCTTCCTGAGCATCGCTTTTACCTCCAGGAGAAGTTGAGGGACGTGAAGTTCTTTCCTGGCCACGGGGGGGACGCGCGGGCACCTTCTCTGGAACTCGAGCGCGTGGCTCCGGGCCAAGGCGTCCAGCACCCAACGGTCGGTGGAGATGGACTCCCACACGCTGACGAAGCTCGCCAGCCGGCCTCCCACCGGGGTGCTTCGTTGGGGGCCCGACCCCACGGCCGGTTCAATCCTGCTTCGACAAGGCTTTGCCGCCTTGACCTCCTTGGCGACGACAGCGGGGTCTGCCAGACTTGCCTCGTCCTCTGTAGGCCTCCTGAGACGACGAGCGGGCCGCTTGACGGTAGGTGGAGAAACCGCCGCCGGAATCTTTGGAGGCGCCCTTGCCTCCGCTGCTCCGAAAGGGCGTCCGTTGTTGTTGCAGAACTCCCAGGGCCCGGGCCGTCTCAGTGTCCGCTTTAATGGCCTGAAGGGAATCGTCCACTGTTTTCCCAAACAGGTTGTTCCCATCGAAGGGCATGTCCAGGACTCTGGTCTGAAAGTCTTGACGGAAGTCCGTAGCCTTGAGCCATCCACGCCGCCTAAGGCAAACGCCGTTGCCCAACTGGCGGAACCCAGTGTCGGCGATGTCCGTCGCAACGGTAATGGCGTGGTCCGAAGCCACCTCACCTTCCTGCAGGATCTCCAGGGCCTCTGTCCTCTTGTCGTCCGGCAGGAAGTCCAGCAGGGGAGCCAGTTTGTACCAGAGCTCCCTGTCGTAGCGGGCCACGATAGCCAAGGCGTTGGCCGCTTTAATCGTCGTCGCTGCCGACGAGATGACTCTGCGTCCCATAGCGTCCAATTTCTTTCCCTCACCGTCCGGTGGGGAAGTCGATGTGGAGGCCGCACCCCCCCCGCTTTATTCCTGGCCGCCGCGGAGACGGTGGAGTCTGGGGTAGGCTGCGCCCGGAGGCACAGGGGGGCCGTGTCCGGGACCCGGTACTTCTTCTCGTACCGGTCTCTTCTAGCTGGCGTCGTGGAAGGGTTCTTGAGGAGGGTGAGGCCCTCATCCCAAATGTCGTCCAATAGAGGCACTGAGAGGACCGTCTTCCTCTTGGCCTCGCGCCGCTGATAAAGGAAACCTTCCTTCTTCTTCTCCTCAGGGCAGAGTTGAAAAAGCTTGGATGCCCTGGTGATCATGGAGTGGAACGATCCAATCTCGTCGGGCGGAGAAGCCCTGGTGGGAGGCGACAACGGTACATCCTCGTCGTATACCTCGTCGTCCGTACCCGTCGCTGCCGTATCAGTCCCCGTATCATCCCCTCGGGTGGACGGGGAGGAGGGCTGGACGGGGCGCGATGGCTGAAAAGGAGGTGGAGGGTGGATCCTTCTTTTCTTAGTAGGGGGGACACCAGAAGGTCCCGGTTCTGGGTCCCCCGACGGGAGAGGTTCCTCCGTCGGCAACGGTAGTCTCGTCCTTATCTCTGAGCATAAGGACTGTATAGCCAACAAAATGGCCGCCGAGTTGTCTTGCGGTGCTGGCAGAGGGGAATCCGACGGGCGATCAGGGGCCCCGTCGGTACCCTCGACGATGTCGTCGTGACCTGCGTCGGGATCCATCCCGACGGGCCGGTCTTCTTCCACGCCGAGGCCGTGGCTTAAGACCTCGACCAGTTCCTCCTCCGAGGTTGAAGCCGAATCTACGACGACGCCCTGCCCCCCCTTTCTCTTCCCCTCGGGGGATTTCACGGGGGTCCTATCGATGGGCACAAAAGAGGACTCCCTCCGAGGTGGCAGGGAGACTCTGAGCCCCGAGGTCGCCACCACTGGTGTAGCCTGCACAGGCTGAGCAAGGGCCGCCGCGACAGTTTCGATAGAGGGCTTGGCCGGATGGATTAAGGCCTTCACCACCTTAGGTGCGCTCACCGCCTTATCCTTGAGGGGGGGGACACCGCCTCGCTCCCCCTCAGCCTTCGAGCTTGACCGGGGCCTCTCCAGGAGCTTCGCCGGGTGCTCGGCCTTCCTCTTACCCGACCCAGAGCGTTGGCTCGTGGTTGATGGTGCCGGGGAGGGTGCGCCCTGCCTGGCGCCCGTAGAGCCCAACCGTTCGGCGCTCCCGGTGCCAGCGGACTCGCGGTGCTTGGCCTTATGTTGGACCCCCGTCGCCGGGGCGTCCTCAAAGGTCTTAGAAGACCGCTCAGATTTCTTCTTCTTCTTCTCGCCGGACGGGCTCTTCCCTTCTAGCCAGTTGGCGAGACGTTGATGGCGGTCCTTCATGGTCCGCTCCGACATGTTGCCGCAAAACGCACAGTCCTTCTCCACGTGCGTCTTGTCCTCATGTAGGCAGTAGAGACAAAAAGAGTGTTCGTCCTCCTTGAAGACGTTCTGCAGCTGGCATCCAGGGCAGACCCTGAACAGCTTTCCGGGCGTCGAGCTTCCCTTCTCCTGGGCCATGACCGGGCCTGAGAAACTTCTGGAGTCCTCCAAAAGCGTAGCTCGACGGAATCTTCACCCTTGAGGGGCGCAGACGAATCCGACACGGGTCCCCGTTGATCGGATAGAGAGTCGGTGGAGCTTGAGGCTCTTTTGACCGAAAAAACGAAGTTTTTGAGAAAAAACGTGAAAAAATAGCACTAACGCTCGAGAGCAATAGCACGAGGATCCCAACACATGAACGTGCGGTAAAAATCTGAAGATGGCTGCCAGAGGTGGGGCTTAGGTAGAGGGCAGTCATTGGCTGTGGTCAGTATGACGCAGAGACCAGTGATTGGTTATTACTACGAAAGTCAGATCAGAAACGAAACTGATACTGGTTTTTTCTTTACCGAGGATTCCCAGCCTGACGACGGGGAATATTCATGAGCATGTGAATCCATGCCAGACCCCATGCTGGAGAAATTGCATGCCGTCACCTGCTCCCATCACAGTCGCTGGGATCCCTCATCTCACTCCTACCCAGTCCCTCGTCTCTCCCCACCCCATCACACACCCTAGGCTCTCCCCACTCTGCTCCCACCACTATCCCATGGTTACCGCCCATTGTGCTCCCATCATAGTCCCTGGGTTCCCCCCATCCCGTTCCCAACACAGTCTGAGGGTCAGTGGCGGCTGGTGATTTTTTTAAGTGGAGGGGCATAACTATTTCTCCCAAAATTGCCATAGCAACCGAGCATAGTGAGGGAGCCCGAACCAATAAAGGAAGGTTTGGGGGGGGAGGTGTTTCCCCCTGTGAATTTTTACAATAATGGGTTAAAATGTTGCATTGTAGAGCATACTTTTAACAAAAAAATGGGTAAATAGCCAAGCAGTTTGCTATTGGTGCTGGGGGCCCAAGGGGCAGGCGTGACATTTTTTACTGGACGTCTATGATAGATGTCCAGTAAAAAGATACCATCCCTGTCCCCTGGGCCCCACTAGGCCTAACACAATCAACATGATTATGTGTGTATGCAAGACGCTCCACATTCATACAGCAATCACTCTATCATTCACACGAGTATCCATCACCATACACTGACTCATAACATAAGCATACACGCATCCATACACATGTTTAAATAAAAAGAATGAACATAAATGTACCTTCTGCATTGGCCTGCGTGTGGGTGCTGAAACGCCCTGCTCCAGGCTGCTCTGTCCGTATGTGCGAGGAAGCGCAGGAGCTCCCCCTTGGACATACAGACATGCAGTGCCCCAGCCAGCATTTCCAATGAGCTATGCAATGCTGGCAAAGCAAAACGCCCCAGCACTTGCATGACTCAGTGAGCATGTGGGCCTGGGGAACTAAACTGAACTGTCAAAGGGAAACAGTGTTTCCCTTCGACAGTTCAGCCAGCCCAGGAGCACTCCATCAGCTAGAAAAAGCAGCTGAGGGAGTGCTCACTGTTTTACTGGGCTGGCGCCTTACCACCTCCATAATGGGTGAGGGGCCACTGGGTGGGCGCCCCCTCGCCATTATGGATGAGCCGCCAGGCTCGGACTGGCCTATATGGCAATGCCTGAACCAAAAATGTAAAATGCTAGTGTGGGCCAGTCAAAATGGCCCACCATTTTGCCCAATGTGGACCAGTTTGATGAGTTACTTAACTCTGCAGTTAGTAATTTTGACCATTGTTGCTTAATATATCACAATTTACTTACAAGCACCCCCTTGGGTACTATTGAAACAGTGGGACTCATTACAACCCTGGCGGTAGCTGTACTGGTAAAACCGGCATGGCTGCCGCCCGAGTTGCATCCGGGTCCGGCACCCGCAAATGGGCAATGACCGGGTCATGCCGAGTTAGGCAGACCTGATAATTGCCCGTTCGCGGATGCCGGTACCGGTAGATCCCCATTCCCATTTGTCGTAGGGCTCAATGGGAATGGGGAGCTCAGATGCACCGGCACCGTTAATAACGGTGCCGGTGCATCCGACGAACTGTGCTCGCGGGTGCCACACGGCCTGCCAGTTCAGACCTGGCGGGCTGTCAGGCACCCGCAAGCACAACTCTTACTATGGCGGTATGGTAGCCACGATGCCGGTAGTTTACCGGCACCGTTGTTACCGTACCGCCATAGTTGTAATGAGGCCCAGTCTGTGACTAAAGGAATGAATATCCATTTACAACTGCGGGGCACTTTTTCATTGTTGCCTGAGACAGTTTCATGCTTCAGCCCGACCATGTGAGGCACCCCTGCCCATTTCTTTCAATCTAAAAAATAAAAATAAAAAATAAAAATATATATATATTTTTATATTTCATGCTGAGCTCTCAGGGCCCCCCAGGGATGCACCCGCTGACCCCTGGGGGGTCGCGCCCCACAGTTTGAATACCGCTGCTCTAGGCCATATCTTATGCAGGTGACATCCTCCCTGCCTCCATACTCAAGACCCTCCGACTGAAGCACTCCTCACTTATTTGTGACAGCTCCCTAACTTAAGACAGCTTCCACTCGACCCGCAAGACTGGACCACTCCTCCTGCTTCCCAAGAAATCAACACTGGAACCTGACGACCTCAGCAACTACTGCCACATCACCCATCTTCCCTTCTTAGGTAAGATCCTTGAGAGAGCAGAAGCCATGCAACTCCTCCAACACATTGAAGTGATTGACGATGCCCTTAAAATCCTCGATGATGGCCATCCTTACCTCCTGGTTGTGGGACCAGCAACAGCCACTCTGATCATCCCTGTGTCTTGTTGGGTCTGCAGATGCTTATAGGATGACACCTTCTCAGTGTGTATTTACTTCATTTCTGTTCTATCGGACATACAAGTACATCCTCGGTATGAAGACCGTTAGTCGGTGACCCGAAGGTCGAGCAACAGACCAGGCCGTGATGTCGGCGATATGTCTGAACTGGCAGTTTTATATGCAGCGGGGGTTAGAGTGTTCCTGATCTGGTGTGCGTTTAGAGTATTAATGACAGGTGGCAGCACCTCGATGTCACTTGCAGGAGCTGTCCTTGCCAGATTCCTCGCCTGGTTTCGAGCGTATTCCCATGAGGTGGAACAGAGCCAGTCCATTGCTGAAGCCCGGTTATAAGTGCCACTGGGCCAAATCAACAATCAGGATAAATTAATTTGCCATAGCCCCCTGTATTTCACCCGTGTCAACCTAGAAATATACTTTCAAACAGACACAACTTCTTTTAATAAGATATTTAAAACAAGAAATCTGCATTCAAATAGGGAAGTTAATTTGCATACTCTGAAAAACAGAGTAGGCAGGGGAAGGAGAAAATGGTGCACAGAATTTATCAGGTAATATGTGATGCCTTTAACAACATATTCTTCGATTCTTAAGAGTGTCCTCTGATGCTGTGTGCTGCAGACCAAATTAAAAAAAGACATTTAAGCCTTAGTGCCCGGTATTGGGTAGCATTCCCACTCATTATCAGCCCAGAAGCCCAATTTAACCTCCTGATCGAAGCAGTGACATTAAGGAAGGCCTTTGGGCACCTAATGCCCAGGAATTCCACCCACTTGCTGGTGGCAGGGCTATTAGCACCCCGGGGATGACTCCCATACTCTTCACTCAAAGAAAGGCTGCAGGAGGACCGCAGTATGTACAATGCACTGCTAAGCTGGGCAATATGGCTGCACATGGGAACACGGCATCTCTGTGTTGTGAAGGTGATGCAGAGTGGAGGGAAGGGGAAGCCGGGAGTGGCAGCTCCGTGCTGCAAGTTGGGGCATGGCAGAGACAGATGCTGAAAAATGGAAGCATGGGGCAAAGGGTCTGATCCGCCCACATCCCACCTTTAGAGAAGTGAGAGAGGTGAAAGGGGGAGCTGTTCCGGGATGGATTCCCCGCCCAGAGGGATTATTGTGTTCAGCCCTACCAGGAAGGAAGGAGGATTGTGAGTAACTGTTCGATGATAATGCCCAGTATTTGCTCCCAGTTCTCCATCCTGAGTTGATGGGCTGATCACAGCTTTCAGCCCAGGGTACTAATATTCCATTAGTCACCTACACTCTGACCCTGCTCAACAGGACAAATGACACATTCCTAACTTTCAAACAATTCTCCCATATCACCTCTGAAAACATCTTTACACAGGTGCAGAATAAAACATATCCAACGTTCAAGGTTCGCCTTGCTCAGACTACCTAAAGGAAAAGATAAACAACAATCTCACCCTGATCACATGCAACATCCTGCACTTGTTTTATTCTGGCCTAACTGGGACTATGGGTCCATGCAGCACACATGTTCCCTGACATATGTATGCAATGCCAATCTCTCTGTTGATGTGGTCAGTTTACTTCCTGTTTCTTTTCTTTGCACGTTGTTCCTGCCCCTCTGGAAAACCCTCTGATGGTGGTCTGGGAGTTGAACGGCTGCGTGAGCGAAATGGGCTTGCATCCTGGGACATAATGCTGGACACATGAGAAGTGCACGACTATGCCTGCTGCAGCTCTTGAAGGGCCTGTTTCAGAGATTGGTCCTGCCGGTCAAGCACCGCTGTCAGATGATCCTGCACCCTGTTGGTGGCCTCCGTTCAGCAAACCATATTGAGATGCATGCTGTGCTGAAGCATACCAACAGCTGATACAGTACGAGTGAATTCCACATTTCATAATGCTAGTCCAGCATTGATTCATTCTAGCCTCCGCCAGCTCTTTGTGGACTGTACTTGCTCCACCCTTGTTTATTCATGTAAGCCCATTATGGCCAATGTGTGCATGTCGAGGGATTCCTTAAGTGATGCCTGGAACACATTCTGGCATGTGAGGAGCTGGTTGTGCTGCTCAAGCTGTTGCAAGTTCCTCTCGTGGATGTTCTACTGTATCAGACTGCCACCTGGGCTTGTGGACCAGGTCCCATTGGCCTGCAACCAACAGGGCTGACTTATCCTGAATCTCAATATGGTCATTAGCAGTGGGTGTGTACTGTGGTGTAGATATCTGAGGCAGAGTGTTGGGACATTCATCAGCCTAGTTGTCTGAATATTATTGCATTTCTCGATGCAGATCTTCATCCTCTCCCTCCTGTATGAGTGCCCAGCCCACAAGGTCAGCAGCGGTTACCTCTTCCTCCTGCTCAACTGCCTCCACCTGTGACATGAATATTGCAATGCGGTTTGGGGCTTCTGGGGTTGGCCGGATGTTACCACTACTGCTATTATGATCTACTATGGCTGTGTCAGTGGCTACTAATGTCACTAGCACGTGTGGCAACTCCAGTGGTGCTGGTGATCTGCTGTCTTGATGTTGCAGGATAATTATCCTTGCACTCCTTCTTTGCCGTTGACATGCAAACATGCATAGCATCTGCTTGTGCTCAGACAGTATGTTTGTATCTCTATGTCTGAAACACACAAGACCGAGGCAAAAGCACACTTCTTTCTGTTCTGCATGCTTTAATCTGTGACCAATCTGAGGATATTGTCCGTTCTCCCCTAAAGGGGGCATTTTCCCATGGGGCCAGCGTGGTGCATCCACAGTACAATAATCCCCCTGGGGGTGGAGCACCAAGGGAGGATCACATGGGGAAGGTAGCCCTCTATGGAATTTGGGATAATTATTCTCAGAGAACGTGGCATGACCCCATTTTAATACACCCAGAGACTTATCCAATGCCAAATCCTCCTTCCCCCTCTTTTGATAGAGCCCAAGTTAGTTAATCTAATATACTTGACAACAATACGATCCCAGAACATACATTGTTTGCTACATATGGCTCTATTTGGAGTACTCTGAAAAAATGACTGGAAGTCTGACGCTCGCTCCAAAGAAGCAGGGTGAGTGGTCTAGCCTCTCGCGATATGTGATTGGTTCCAGACACTTCAACCATCCAGCGCAGGACTTCAAAAACAGATCAGCTGAGACAGAAAGGGAGAACTGGAGGACTCAGAGGAGAACTCTGAGGAGGTAACTATGAGAGCCGTGCATTAGAAGAACAGACGAGAGCAGAGAGGGAAGCCGTGAACGGAGAAGAAGGCGAGCCCGAAAGTGGTCCTTGACGGAAGGACTTCTTGAGCTGTCGCCGAGCTGAACCTCAGTGCACGGCAGGCCCTGGCAAAGAATCTGAGAGAGAGGACGTGCAGCCGGGAAAAGCCAGACATCTGTCGGCTACTGCAGACCCCGCCAGAGACCCGAACACTACCGAAGCCTCGAGAAGCGAAGCAGCTGCTCAGGAAATGCTGGTTTCTGCTCGGAAGAGACAAACAGGTATGTGGGTTACCTGAGAGGTGCTGAAGGACCAGGGGAGCAAGGAGGTGAAGACAAAAGCAAGGGTAAGAGAGTCTGGGACCTTGAGAGGACATTGCGACTTTGGGACAGCAGGTATAAGTGGGCCTTGGACCCTGAGAGGACATTGAGAGTCTGGGACTTGCACTCATATGGAATAATAAGAGGGCCTGGGACCCCGAGAATAAAGAAAGAGATAAAAGGGTCTGGGTTTCCTGCCAAAACACCTTTGGCTGTTATTCCAGCCCTTGCGGTGACAATTTACAAAGGCCGGACATTTGCAAATGGTCATTACTCATATAGCTTATCTAAGCAAGTCAAAATATCCTTCAGGATGCACGTGTAATCTTTAACATGCGTGATCGTAAAAACAAGCTAATTCATAACATTTGACACAGTGGGGAATTTGCAAACTACACATATCTTGCCGCGGTAGTGATAATAATATCCATTCATGGGCTGCTGGACAATAGCAGGACATATCTTTTACAGAATGACGCACGAGCTCTGACACAAGTTCCCCTTCCCAAATATCCCAGAGAATAACAACTCCGAATATAGATACGCTTTATGCTTATGTTTCGGGAAAGAGTGCGGGTGCTAGCAATCATCATTCATAGAGGAGACCCCAGGGTCAATGAATGCATGCTGACTCGCACGGCAGCTTTAGACAGGACGGGAAGTGCAAGAGTTTTAACAGACATTTTTTATGTAGCCTTTACAGGAACGGAGAACAGAGGGGACATTCCTAAGCCTGTGAGTAATATCTGTTCCAGGCGAAAACCCTGGGCCTCGTGTGCGGACACAAAAGCAGTTGGTTTGACATGGACATAATGCTATAACATGGGCAATGGGTTTAAGTCTTGCTGAGGCAAAGAAACATGACAATTACATGAATTTGGTATTTACAAACGAACCTTTTGCGTCAGCAAGACTTTATCAGTAATACACATGGTTTAGTTTGTATTCATTCATTCTTTCATTGTCGTTGTCCGACACATCAATCTTTTGTAACCCCTCAATTGCCTCCTCTAACTTTATCATCTCGTTGGTGGTCATGGCATTAGTGGGTTTGGGTGCCAGTGCTCCCATCATTTTCCTGCAGCAATCTCCTATGACTGACATACATAAGGGAAAGCACTGAATGCAACAGCAGCAAGCAGCTATTAATCCTCCTATGACAAGAAGAGGGGTGAGGAGCTTCCATCCCCAGCTCCGTAATAGATCCCAGAACCAGGATGTCCCATCCCCAGGCCCAAATTCAGAATGTATTTGAGCTGCTATTTTATGCATTTCATCGATACCTTTAAAGATATCGGTGCTATAATCAGGTGTAAAAGTGCAGCAAGAAGTGCCAATTATTTTACAAGCCCCTCCTACTTCTGCCAGCATTGTATCTAATACTAATCGGTTTTGTAATGCGACCATCCGGACTGCTTGTACTTCTTTAGTGAGGTTTGCCAGTATGTCACCGGTCACATTTAGTTCCTTTTCTACTAATCTAGCCAAGTGCCTAATGCTTCTGGAATTCATAACTATTCCCATGGGCATCACTATGCCCTTTAGGAAATCAAAGAATTCACCCCAAGTGGTGTCTTCTTTAGTAATAACAACTCTTTTCCTTCGCTGGTAATCCCGTGTACCCATTTTTATTCTCTTTGCCTTGGGTTTTAAGTTCACTTCCTCCACAGATTTGTAATGCAAACCCAACATTACGTATCCAACGGTACATCTACCTTTCCAATAGCGGGGTAACCAGAGGTATGCTTCCTCCCCGCAAATAAACATTGCCCCCTTAGGGGGACTAAAGGGTGCGGATATACTATTCAAATCTACTATACTCTGGCAGTTGTGTCTACCCATGAAAACAGCCTGAGCATGTGTCTTGTTTCGCTGGTAGCAAAAGGGGGCCCTACGAACTATATTTTGTACAGGGATTGGGTGTGGTAGTACTGCTTTGTTGTCTCTCATATAGTCGATTAGAGGAATCATTTCTATTTCTTTAGATGGGCAGGAAATGGATCTATTAAGATATCTAGTTACATTGGGTGTTAGAGGAATATAAATTCCTCCCTGTATTCTAGTCTGAGTGCTTGTCTCATTTTTCCTATTCACAAATGTGACTGTCACATTTTCGGTATAGTTTCGGGAGGCACGCAAAAGATAATCTCGCCAAGGCATGTATCACTTGTAGCAGGAGTCGCGTACCATTCGGGTCCGCTTTCATGGCTATGGGGAACATATGTACATATGTAACAGTTGGTTTTATTTAGTATCTGGTTTGTTTCATTCATCCATGTGAGGATGCTATTCCTAGGATGGTTTTTCCGATACTCCTGATCTATATGGGGAATAGTTACTAGTTCTGGTGTTGGAGGCTGAGGCGTGGGAGGCAGCAAATTATGGGCAGCATCAATATCATGGTGCTCAAGGTACCAGAGGAATATTGCGGACCCTACTGTTATAACAATACAGACAAGGGATAAGAAGAGCTTTTCCTTTGGGGTGCATGCATATCTGTCAACTCGTTGACGCCTCTGCCCTGCGTCCTCGTCATTCATTATAACAACCTGTTTTGTTCCCTCGCACAGGGCTAATCCCAAATGGCTGCGTTCCGGAACTTGGCCGTTAAATGTCACACGTTATATATATATTATATATTTACACAAAAATGTTCAAAAAGTCCCTAACAATTACCCTAACGGTGCCGTCCATTTATGCGCTAAATTGCAAGGGTTGCACAGTATAACCCGTCCTGCAGTCACCGCTTCTGGCACCTTACCTTGACACGTCTCGTTTAGGCTACTTCCTACCCTTGAGGGGACGCTGAGGCCGTTTCATCTGTGTCTCGGTGGAGCTACTTCATACCCAGGAGGGGCTGCTGAGGCCACTTCATCTGTGTCTCGGTTGTCCTTTGTTTGTTCCGACCCTTTACCAAGTCCTTTCTCAGCCAGATGTCAGAGTTCAAACATAGGCAATCAATGTTGCTTCCTAGGGCATAGGTGATACCTGGGAGTGTCCTCCGTAGTTTCGGCTGCGAAGTGGTCTGTGTCCTTGGTCGGGGGATGGACTATCTGAGGTGGTGCCTTTTTAAGATGGTTGGCATGGATCCACGTTTTGTGGCCAGCAACCTTCACAGCAGTTTGCGTCGCCAGTAGGACCAAAAATGGCCCCTTCCAGCGGGCCTGCAGGCAATTGGTGCGATCAAAACTCTTCACGAGGACGTAGTCCACTGGTTTGATTGCGTGGCCTTCTCCTTCCAAAGCTGACGGGGCTGCGTCTTTCACCTGTTGATGGATAATAGACAGTTTATGCGTGAGCTCAGCACAATAATCCCTCAACAGTGGTTGTTCAATATTACCAATAACTCTTGGCTTTGGGATGGACCATGCACTTGGAGGGCGGCCCATTACAATTTCAAAAGGGGACAATTTGTGCGTCCCCTTTGGAGTGGTCCGCATACTCAACAATGCCAAGGGAAGGGCATATGGCCACTTCAGGTTTGTAGAGGCACATATTTTTGCCAGTTTGTTTTTCACTACGGCATTCGATTATTCAATAATCCCAGCACTCTTGGGATGATAGACGGAATGGAATCGCTGATCGATACCCAAGGTAGTACATTCATACTTCACAACTTGACCTGTAAAGTGTACTCTGTTGTCGGAATACAGAAAGCTGGGCACTGTGTACTGGGGCACCCAGTATTTCAGGATGCATTTAGCTGTGGAAATAGCAGTGTTGTCTCTTAGGGGGTAAGCATCCGTCCAACCAGAGAACCCACACCTCATAACAAGACAATATTTTAATTTAGCAACCGGTTCCATTTGTATGAAGTCCATATACACCACCTCAAATGGCTGCGTAGGAAGTCTGCTATGACCTGCTGGTACTTTCACAGATTTGCCCACATTATGCTGGAGGCAGACAGCACACTGTGCTGCCCATCTCCTGCAATAGGATCCAATTTTCCGGTTTTTCCATACTTTGCTCAGAATGTCCTCCATTGCACCTGCATTAACATGGGCATTCCCATGTGCCATTTCGACTACCATGGGTAAATAACTGTCAGGGAGCAACCACCTCATTTTGATTTTGTCCAGCCACACCCCTTTAGGAGTTTGTCCATTGTTACTGTCTTTAGTCCAAACTTTAATTTCGCAATCTGCCGCTTCCTTTTGAATGTCCTTTACTATCTCCTCAGGGCCTTTTTCCAAACCGCCCTCATCCCCTTTCCCTTCCACATTCCTTTGCAGCATGTTACACTCTGGAACGGTCAATTTACAGTGTTCTGCAGCATATTTAGCCACCTGGTCTGCTAAATAGTTCCCCTGCCCCACAAAATGTACCACCTTTTTATGGGCGGAGCCTTTCACTATAGCCACCTGGGCGGGTTCAGCCAATGCCGCTAATAGTTGTTTATCAAATTGCCATGTTTTATTTTTGTTCCATGCGAGGTAAGAAACCCTTGCTCTTTCCACAGTAGACCAAAATTAAAGGCCACGCCATGTGCATAAGCTGAATCCGTATAGATGGTCACAGCTAAATCTTTACTTAATTCCAGAGCCTTTGTTAATGCCCTTAATTCTGCAGCTTGCGCTGATAACTCGGGTATGCGTTCCATATGGACAATTTCACTTTCAGTTGTTATTGCGTACCCAGCCACTGTCTCCCCACTTTCCAGTTTGTAACATGAGCCATCACAAAATAGAATCCCATCACCTCCCTCTAGGTGAAGGTCACTCAGATCGACCCTACCTCGCGTCTGTTCATCAGTGCGTATAAGGCAATCATGCATGTCTTGATCTCCCTCCCCACTCGGCAAGGGCAAAAGGGAAGCCGGGTTCAAAGTATTACATCTCATGATAGTTACATTTGGTGCAAACAATGTCAGTTCACATTGCGTTAAGCGGGCAGCTGTGAGGTGCTGAGTCTGAGTTCTATTGAGCAATACGTCCATAGCATGGGGAACTTTTACAATGACGGCAGTTCCCAACACTAAACCAGCGCTTTGCTTAAGAGCTACCGCTGCTGCAGCAACTGATCGCATACATGGGGGAAGCACTGCAGCCACACTATCCAAGGTGCCAGAAAAATAAGCACAAGGCCTTTGCCTTCCATTTTGTTCCCGTGTCAATACAGATAGGGCACAACCTTGCTGTTCATGTACAAAAAGAGTAAAAGGCTTGCCGTAATTGGGTGTCCCGAGCCCTGGGGCACTGCACAATGCGATTTTCAGAGCATCGCAGGCTTCTCTCATTTCTTGCATGCAAGTGAAGGGTGTCTGATCCTTTTCTGTTTTCAAACATTGTAACAGGGGTTTAGCTATCAGGGAGAACTCTGGGACCCAATGACGGCAATATGAGGTAATACCTAACAGTCGTCTCAATTCTTTAAAGGTACTGGGATAGGCCATTTCCTGTATTAACCGTACCCTCTCAGGTGACAGTGATCGACCCTCTGCAGTGAGGACATATCCCAAATAATCAACCTTGGACTGTACATACTGCATTTTCTTAAGCGACACTTTGTGGCCATGGTATGCCAAATGCTGTAACACAATCAGGGTACCTTCTTTACAACTTAATTCAGTATCTCCACAAATGAGAATATCATCCACATATTGTATGAGCATCACACCAGAGGGTAACAGAATTTCATCCAACTGCTGTTTTAGTGCTTGGCTAAAAATAGCCGGGCTCTCTGTGTAACCTTGGGGTGCTCGACAAAACCTGTATTGTCGCTGTGCTAATACAAAGGAGAAGAGGTATCTACATTCTTCAGCTATGGGTATGGAGAAAAAGGCATTTTTTAAATCCACGACACTAAAGTGAGTGGCCGTGGGAGGGACCATAGTGAGAATACTTGTTACACTAGGGACAACTGGATACCTGGGGTCCACAACCTTATTAATTCTCCTAAGATCAATAACAAATCTATATGGGGTCACTTCATCTCCTTTCTTATGAATCGGGGAGTTACATGGGCTGTCATCACACTCTTCAACAACCCCAAGTCGCATTAGATCCTGTACAATCCTTACCAATGCTGCTTCCCCTTCTGGAGATATTTTGTACTGCGGGGTTCGGGGTAGAGGGACCCCATGTTTTACCTTGATCACAACAGGGGGAATGTTCAAAACACCTACATCATTACTACCAGCAGCCCAAAGCTCTGCGGGCAGTTCCTGTAACTCTGTTGGCAATGGTTCAACCAAATAACAACCACCAAATTTGGATTTACATATGGTCATACGAACGCCTGTTGGGGAACAACAGATAGTCGCATTTAAAGCTTTCAAAAGATCCAACCCAAGGAGATTCTCGGGGCACCTGTTAGTAAGTAACCATTTGTTAGTCAATTTCACTCCACATATAGACGTCTCAACTCTCTGGGACACTGTAGTACATATGGGTTCCCCACCAAACCCTACGGAAACTTTGTTTTCACCCGATAGTGGAACTGAGGGGACGGCTTTGGAATCAACCGAGCTGTTACCTGCTCCGGTATCGACCAAGCATCTAACGGTGGGGTGCTGTCCTATCTGCAATTTAACATACGGTCCTTTCTGGTCTATAGGAACAGACACCATCTCCTCAGGTTCACTAGGGGCATTTCAACTCATTGCTGCTGTGTTATCAAAGAACATCATTCCACTTAGTTCATCCTCCACAAACTCATTGCCATCCACTCTAACCATTTGTCGCTGCGCTGCGCTGTTTGAGAATCCATTATTTTCGGGGTTTACAAACCTTCCCTGGCCTTGAGGTGGTCCTGCGGGGGGTCCACCGAGGCCCCTTCCTCTCCCAACCGCCGGTTGACCATTCCGCGCCATCAATATGGGTCACTCATTTTTCCAATGTCCCGTCTGCTTGCAAAATGAGCATTGGTGTATTCGCGGGGGTGTCCATTGCGTAGTGTTACCTGTAAGGTTTCTTACCTGGGGTTTCTGGCCCTTTGGTTTACTGTAAGGTGGTTGCACCAATTGTTGCATTAGCACCTTATTTTTTAGATTCCTATCTGCCTGTTTCTTACCTTCCATTTCTTCCTCTTCCTGTCGCTCGTAATATTTAGCCATCTCTAGGATCTGGGATGGGTGCTTGCCTGCCAAGTACTCTCGCCCAATTTAAGTGGTTTCTTAATTCCTTTTCGTAAACCCTTCACAAAGCCCATGGTGAAATATCTCTGACCCGTGGGGTTGCTAACAGACTGGCCACTGTGTGCCTTAAATGCATTCTCAAATTTCAGAAAATAGTCCCCAACTGTTTCTGCAGGGCCTTGTATAACTGCATCCATTTTTGCTACATTCACATCCACGTCTGGCAACACGCTACTCAGTGCCCTTAATATTCTTATCCCTAGCGTTTTTAGGTCCTCTGGAATGGGGTCAGTTGGTTTCCGGTCTGTATCCTGTTTTTCTATTTCTGTCCAATTGATGGCATGCCCAGGGGGGTCCCGAGATCTAAAAGGTTCCCATACATCAGCCGGGGACACAGCGGACATTACATGATCAATGTCCTGCAGAGTCAGGGTACACATTTTAAATAGCGCTCTCAACTCCTTGTAGAATCCCGCGGCATTGGTCCTAGGGTCTGGGGTGCTTTTTATTATACTCAACAGTTCTGCTCTAGTGAGGGGTACATAGACATATGTTTTGGTTACCGTGAGGGTCTTGTCACTTGGGTCGTGGGCTGCTGTAACAATGGGCGCACATTCCCTCAGTGGTGCCATTACTTGGACCAGCTGGGCCCCTGGGAGAAACACTTCCAATAATTCTTTGAACAAACTACCCGTCCTAAGATCCTCCGCTTCCCAGTTCGGTTTATACGTTTTCAATTCAGCCTGGCACTCTCTCACCTTTTTGCAAACATCCTCCCGCCCTCCTGTTTCACATTCTGATCCCATTTTGCTCAAAAGCTCTTGCAAGCATACCAGTCGGGTTGCCTTGCTATGGGTGGTAAATAGATCCGTCCAATATCCCACCTTCCCTGGCTCCTTTTCATCATATATCCTTTTAACCAACGCCTTTCCCGTCGGTTTGGCATCATGCAAAGACTGCTCTCTTCTACAACGTTCCTCTTCTTCCTCTTTTAACTGATCATCATAATCTTTCATAACTTTTGTTACCTTGTCAATGATTTGGTCATACTGGTGCCACAGGGTTGCCCGATCTTTCTCAGTGTCAATGGCCTTATAAATATCAAACAACCCCATGGGCCACTGGCGTTTAGCCTCATTCCTCAGCCATGCATGAAGAAGGTCACAATGCATTTTCATTACCTGTCGAAATTCCTTCTTTTGGCATGTATATAACCTTTGTTTTATCCCTGAGGTCGGGTTATCAAACACTTGTTGTGCCATGCGCTCTAATTTTGCATATTCAACCGGGGGGAAGAAGGGGCCCTGTCTAGATAAGCGCCCTACTTCCTGCTCCTCGACACCATTTCGGTCCATAGTACCAGTCTGGGTACCATATGGGGTTGGGTTTTCAGGGGAGGGGGGTGCAGTCGGGGCAAGGTGCGTGCCGTTAGGCTGGGGTCTGACAGGTGTTGTTAATCGCAAAAGGTTCTCTGTCAATCTGATTGTATCCTGATCAGCCTCGCTGTCAAGGCTGACTATCTCTTTCTCTGGCTTGGGGAGGAGTGGGTACATGCCTTTACTGAATTTTATCAATGCAGCCCGATCCTCTACATCTAGCCGGTGTTCAAACTCTTTGTTATCTAATTCACATGCCTTCTCCTGTAAGGTCCGTTTTTGCTTTTTCCTATCCTTTTTATCTTGGGACATTTTCTGCTTTATCGCTTCTGTTCGCCACTGGCGAATAGCATCATGCTGGGCGGGGCGAACCCTTCTTTTTAGTAACACTAATTCAAGATTTTCGATTATGGGTATACAAAAAGTGCCTGCTTTGGGCCATTTAAATTGAATGGACTTCTTTGTGTATTCCTCCCAGTTTTTACAAAATTGTACCGCCCCCAACCCATAATTGGTTAACATAGTGTAACATGGAGTGCCTTCAGCAGGCGCATGAATAGGTTCCTCATTCTTATTTCTATCGCACAAATTCCCCATTATTAATTACAATATCCTTACTACAATCAAAATAATACGTACCATAAAACTGATACCAATGTGGCTTACCATCCACCAAAACTTTCTGCAGACACAAAAATGCACTCACCACACCAAGGAGACCTCCCCTCTGTCTGGTTCATCTGGTCCTTGGCAGAGCAGTCGTTCTCTCCTTCTTCTTGATCTCCTGTCTCAAGGGAGGACCGCGCTGTTTGCATTCAAAAGTGCGATAGTGTTTGGGCCCAGTTAAGTCGTCCACCGGAGACGGGAGCTCAATGGAAGGCACGCATCAAAGCGATGGACTGCATCTGCAAGGTCCGCCA
Source organism: Ambystoma mexicanum (assembly GCF_040938575.1). NCBI lineage: Eukaryota > Metazoa > Chordata > Amphibia > Caudata > Ambystomatidae > Ambystoma > Ambystoma mexicanum. Next base: position 176,939,580 of record NC_090927.1, on the reverse strand, counting down.
GTCCAGGGACGCCAATCAGTCAATGCTAAAATTCACCAGGCGGAGGTCTCCATCAATAAACACGCTAGTAAGTGAGTTCAACAATCATTTATTGCAATGCAAAACTTCCGCGGAAGGGCTGACTGCAAGATACACCATAGGGATGCTATCTAGAGTGAGCTACTAACATTACAGTGAGCAGGCTTTTTATAGGAAAACGTTTACATTGAGTCTTATGACTGGCGCGAAGCCCAGGCACGTCCTGACATACAGTTTCCTGCCAAAACACTTTTGGCTGTTATTCCAGCCCTTGCGGTGACAATTTACGAAGGCCGGACATTTGCAAATGGTCATTACTCATATAGCTTATCTAAGCAAGTCAAAATATCCTTCAGGATGCACGTGTAATCTTCAACATGCGTGATCGTAAAAACAAGCTAATTCATCACATTTGACACAGTGGGGAATTTGCAAACTACACATATCTTGCCGCGGTAGTGATAATAATATCCATTCATGGGCTGCTGGACAATAGCAGGACATATCTTTTACAGAATGACGCACGAGCTCTGACACAAGTTCCCCTTCCCAAATATCCCAGAGAATAACAACTCCGAATATAGATACGCTTTATGCTTATGTTTCGGGAAAGAGTGCGGATGCTAGCAATCATCATTCATAGAGGAGACCCCAGGGTCAATGAATGCATGCTGACTCGCACGGCAGCTTTAGACAGGACGGGAAGTGCAAGAGTTTTAACAGACATTATTTATGTAGCCTTTACAGGAACGGAGAACAGAGGGACTTTCCTAAGCCTGTGAATAATATCTGTTCCAGGCGAAAACCCTGGGCCTCGTGTGCGGACACAAAAGCAGTTGGTTTAACATGGACATAATGCTATAACATGGGCAATGGGTTTAAGTCTTGCTGAGGCAAAGAAACATGACAATTACATGAATTTGGTATTTACAGGTCTGGGACTCCGAGAATAACTGAGAAAGAAATAGACAGGTCTGAGCCGCTGAGTATAAACAAGAAAGAGAAACGAGAGTCGTTTGTTTGGCAGGAGAGTGAACCAAGCAGATACGACAATGATAAGCGAGTCTGGGACCCGAACCCATGTGAAAAGTCAAGAATCAGAGGGTTTGGGACCCTAACTCTGAAATGAGCAACCAAGGAGGAGTTGTATGCTTGGTAGGGGAAAAAGCCAAGCAGACATACCTCTACATTGCGAGTCAGGGATCCACACCTATATGAGGGACAAAAAACAAAATATGTAACAAAGAGGATCTGGGACCCTGCCAGAAAAAGAAGAACAGTCCATAAGAGGACAGTTGCTTGGCAGGAGAGTAAACTAAGCTATGCAGAAAATTGCGAGTCTGGAACCCGCACTCAAAGGAGATTTTGATAATAAGTGGTTGAAGGACCCTGGAACTGAAGAGAGTTCATTAAAAAGAAATCCTACTATAGGGAAGTGTGCCAATTTGGTGGGACAAAGAACTGTGAATGTGCGATTTATGCATTATCCAGTGACAATTGCCCTAGGAAAGTACAGGGCTCAGAGGCCAAAAAGGCGGAACAAGAAAAGCACTAGGGAAAAGGAACGCAACCTTAGCCTTGGAGTTTTACATTTATGAACATTTGTTTATTTCACCACTTTCTTTATTACCCAAAATACTGGCTACATTTCTGTTGGTCGGAATTTCGATGAACACTTTACTTTGGCAAGTGATTATCCTTGCACAGTTACTTTGGGTTATTAGTGTTAGAGACAGAGGTAGGCATTTGGGACATGACAGTGACAGGCCTTTTTTAGTTTCGCACATCCTGACAATTTCACTAGCTTTCTTTGAGGTCGTTTTAGGGATCGAGAGGCATTTTTCCAAACCTTTCTTGTATCAAGGTTTCTACCCAAAAACATGCCACGGTTGTGTCCGAGCCTTACTTCTGCACCCTTACAATACAAAACTAAAACAATACGGGTTGTGCTCACTGTTCAATTCTTCAGGAATAAGGTCAGTGTGAGATGAGCTTAAGATGATTAGGTTTCGTTGTCATATCGCTATTGTTTAAATTGCTGTTTGTTTTAACAAAATGTTACTAACAGCTGATTATCTATTCTGCTGTCAATGTTCAATTCATGATCCTGGGAACATGTTATGCAAAATATGCTAACAGCTCTTTTAACACTTTGGTATCATACTATTAAATGCCATCGGTTTTCCCCCCCAGTGCCAAGGCCTTTTTTGGTGATTTCGGTATTTCACCATTCAAAGCCTTCTAACATTTTCTCCTTCATTAACCCCTTAAGTGCCAAGGACGAGCTATCTCGTCCTTGGCACTGGCTAGGTAATCCCAAGGATGAGATACCTCGTCTTTGGCACTTAAGGGGCTCTTAGGTATTGCGCATGCCTACTGCTTACTGTTTTAATGGCAATAATGCTTTTACAAACATGGCTATGATATTGTATTTGATATTTGATGATGATGATGATGATGATATTGTATTGTGATGTACCAGGGAAGCAAGGGGAGCATGTTGTTTACTTTTCACGTCATCTCTATAAAACTGGGTATTTTAGCTCTTGAAAGCAAAACATTAACATATATTTCTACCAACTACTTCTTAGGAGACACCTGGTGAAATGCATACAGTTTAGACTGAGCTGCACTCATTCTGCACAATAAAGTATCTGATCCTGGGAACATTGTTTTCTCTCACTCTTTTTTCCCTATCAAAGTAGTGGGCCAGCAGAAATGTTTCAGTTGATAGCGTCTATTTATCAAAACCCTCAAACATAGCTTATAAGGCTACAATGTTGCTCCACATATTATGATAGTGACCAATCATACACTGCCCCTCACAAAGTTATTTGTCTCTTGTTTACTCGTGGAAATGCCTTGTGATATAACTTCCCATGTTGCAATCAATTGTAAAAAACTGTTGTTACTTCCAGTGTTGTTAATACATCTGTAAATTAAGGGGACCCACATGGTTTTTGCCGGTCAGGGCCTTGCACACGCGATATCCTGCCTTGGCTGAAAGACAGTCACGAAATTGAGGTGCGAACGTGATCTGTGAAGGAGGAAAAGGAGATGTATTTGGGTTTTGAAAGTATAGAAGTGGCAACTCAAGACATGGGGTAAAATAAAAGATGAATTATATAGATCCAGAAGGGAAGGGACAAGGAGCTGAACATTGGCAGACACCATAGCCTAATGCCATGGGGCAGAAGGTTTACCTGACCAAAACTGATAATTGGAGCGATGTTGCAAGCAACCTGAAGTTCAGAATCAGGAATACCAAGGGAAGAGTGCGATGAACAAAGTATTGGATTATCAACTACTACTAAATCTGAAGACAAGTGCAAAAGAACAAAAGACGGCAGCTTATTGTATTGCGTGTAATAAATATTTTGATTAATATCTTAATATTTGACTTGTTCATTAGGTGGTGTACTGGAGGCATGGTATCACAAGAATGACACTGACACAAAAGGTACAATTTGTAAAACCATTATTAACATTTCTAAGTTTGGAAAAACTCCTACTTTGCCCTAAAACTAGGATGGGAGTAGCCTTGACCATCAAATAATAAATAAAACAGTCCTAGTTTAGTCTGTCAAATCAAAATGGGCCATGCTAACAAAACCTTATGCCTGCTCTATCTCTTGTACAAAAGGTGTACAAAGGAGATATGTATGTAAAAGAAAATCAGTGTTCAAATATAAAGAATAAATGTGGCTGAATCAGCTCTCCTCCCAATGTTAGCCAGCACGGAGTAAACCGGTCCCCGTAGGCAGGATGACACACCCTGGCTTGGGTTTTTACCCCAGAAACAGTTCAAAATGTAGATCGAGGCCAGCCTGGCCTTCCGCGTTAAAGTCCCTCTTTTCAGTCCTCCAAAAAACGTTCAACAAAAATTCACGTGGTCCCCCCTCTGTCAGGCTCAGACCTCTTAAAGACAAAAGTTCACACTAGTCCCCCTCTGTCGGGCTCAGAACTTTCACAACAAAAGTTCACATTGGTCCCCCTCTGTCGGGTTCAGACATTTCACAACAAAAATTTGACAATACTTATTACACTTCGGGACTCCCTTAGTCGGGCTCAGACCATTTCCGGATGTCGAAGACTTTCAAATGTGCGTGGCTTTCTCTACAGACCTCCGCAGACCACTTCAACTAAAAGTTCAATGTTCAGCATTTTACTCACCCCTTCTAACGGGGTTAATTTTTTCACTTTGCTTTTACAGTTCGTCCACTTTATCGCTACATGCAATTCACCTTTTACTGAGACTTTCATCTGGGCTACTTCATTTTGCCAGACCACTCTGTTACTCAGTATCGCTGGTTTCAGAGCTATCCTTACTTCAAAGTTCATTCACAGGTCTGCCTTTCTTTGCGTCTCATCCACACACGTGCAGCCTTCACTTGCAATATAATGTTGCAACTTCAATCTTTCCTTAACACACACTGGCCTCTCAGGTTGCTTGCCAACTCACCGACTGTGAGTGTTTCTTTCTTGTCTTTACAGTTTTCCATATCACGAGTCAAGATTAGTACCAAAGGCTTGGCCTCACCTCCCCGACTCTGCCGGTCACCAGGGAGGGTCTGTGGCCTCATTGAAACACAATGCAGCCTTCTGCTTTGGGAATTGGCCTTTTCCATGCTTCTTTCACAGCATTTTGGAGGCAACAGCCTCCTTTAGGGAACTCCTAGGGTTCTCAACCCGCTGCCCTCGTCCCTTGGTACGTCGCCCTGCTCCAGTAGGTTTGCCTTCACCCCAGAAGTTCTGCTCTTACTCGTGTTCTACCTTTCTCAGAGTGTCTCTCTATGGTCCACTTTTATCCGTGTGAAGAGAGCTAATTGGTATCAGATATATGCACTTAAAGTCCAGTTCCTGACTCATTGCCTGACTCGATTAGCGGGACATGTCTAGTGCGAATTTTAAGAGTTAGTCTTGTTACTCTCAGGTGCCCTCTTTCTCGTCCCAGTGTTTGTGTAGAAAGGGGAGGAGTTAGGACATCAGAGAATCCTAAAAAATAGGATGGGTTAGGTGTACAGAAAAGGGGGGAATACAGCGTCTCACCATCGGCTGCCTCACCCCTACTCCTCTAACACCCCTGACATGGGTGATCCTCCCCCACTGGTCCACCCCCAGGAACTGGATCCGAAAGTGATGGTTGTGTCCTGACCACCTGGATGACAAGTCACGAGGACCAGCGGGTGGGACACCCTTTGGTTTCTCACAGTGGGCACCCAAATCTCATACCCACCTCATGTACAGTCCAACCCCACAATTAGGTGGAGAAACAGGAATGCATTCACATGGATTCATTTGCATGGTGAATTCTGTATATATCTTAAGTTCTGAATAACACTAGACATTCTAATTACACTTTTACCACTTGTCAGTTGGCATTTCAAAATCCTTGCCTCTATGTTAAAACATTTCCAAATTACACATGAAGTTACATTTGCAAATAATGCAAACACTTTGCTTTCCCCAATGACACATTTACTTGCTAGAATAAGAGATCTGTTTTCCAATCTCTAAATGTGATGCTGTGGGCTGCTAACATGTGTATGCAATTTGCCCTATTACAATAACTTTGGGTTGAGAGTTCTGGGTTAGGAAAGTCATGTTTTCAATTTAAACTGCACAGGGTATTTTGACTCACCCGCCCAACTTGAGAACATTATTTTCACTTTGTATTGAGGAAATATAAATAGGTCTCCCCTTTCCGATCACATATGAATCTCAATGTGCAATTTCAAAATTTTTGTTTACATTCACACTATTTTTATGGAAATAGAAATGACTCCTTTAAAATGTCTCTCATTTCTGAAATTAGTATAAATATCTACAGCCTTCAATGAACATATATTATCAAACTGATCCTCATTAGGCCATAGATCGACGCACTTCCAACCATGCTCTTGTATGTGTGATAGCATTTTTGGGCACAATTTAATGGGAATATGATTTATAAAGAGCAGTGCACTGAATGCAAAGATAGGATATCTATATTATTGTGCACCCAACTCAGATAGTTGTTTTAAGTTGAATTAAATTGGCATTTCACTTAACTTTACATGCAATGAGAGTGCAGTGCATTGCTCATTTAAATAAACAATGTTGATACCACCTTTTCAAACCACCCCGTTTTTGGGACTTAGCAGGGAAATAGTTATAGAGAGCATGAATACATTCTTTTGGTGGAAAATGCAATCTCACCTTTGGCAAGGGTTTAGAGGCAAGAAATCAGGTGGGCCCTCATGTGCTCCCAGGGGAGCCTTCGTAATCATCGGTTTCCCTTCTGCATATCCCCTTTGTGCACAGAACTCACTTCCTAGGACAAAAACCTTTCCTTCTGCAGCCTTTAAGTCGATCTCTCTATTTAATACATCCAATAGGAACCAGCAATGTTCTTTCCTGCAGCCCTTCCCAGTGTCTGAATTAATTTTTTCTTTACTCACACTATTTAAAATGCTCTATAATTCCTATTTTTGTCATCATTATTTCACACTATGTGATGAATTTGGGTTGGTTGTTCATTTTCGTTTTGTTCGTGGTAAACTGACCGCAATATAACATAAAATAATTTTTTGGTCCACCCCCTCCAATGTTAAGGAAGCGTGGGACACCCCCGCACCTCAAAGCCCAAAAATACTAATCATGGGGACGGGGTCAGGGGAGGATACACCCCCACAACCCTCGCTCTCTGTGTTCGGTATTCTGAAAAGTGTGCAGGCAAAGTGCACAGAAGGTCAATTCACACATATGAAAAATTAGCAAATGTTTAATTCGAACAACAGTTTTTGAACAAATTGGCTGTTAGTTATTAAAAAGGTTAGGCAAGTGAAATTTGGTGTCAACATGAAGAGGCGTGTTTGATCTTTAAAACACGGTTTTATGTTCCTATCTTTTTTGTTCAAAATAAATATTCATTTTCTTAAGTAAAGTCAATGGTAATTATGTGCTGCTTTAAAATTAAGGATATATACATGCCTAAACTTGCCTTGTAATTCCCCACGGAGTCTCTTGATCAGCACGTGACTCTGTTAAACATATCCACATAATGAGTTCAGTGAGACCTTGATTATTCATTAGTGTAAGTCAGTTGACACAAACTTGCTAGGTTTTATGGTGATTGATGCTTTAACATGTAATTTTAAGTAGAAATAAACAGTTTGCATCTGGCATGTAAATCCAAAGAGATATTTGCCAGCATATACTAATTTCTATGTACACTGCAAATTCTATTTTGATCGAATGTTAAAGTATTTTTCTAGCACTGTCCTCTGGAAGACTTCCAAAGGTGGGAGGGCTTTTGCTCCAAAGTTAGAATGGAAGTCAATTTAAAATCAGCACAATGTCAGCTGAATTGAATACTGTGTTATCCAAACCAATAGAAGTATTGCCACTTTCTTTTCTTTATAATTGTATCATTTTCACATTCAACACTATTTCACATGATTTAAATGAAATACTTTGCAGGATGTAATCCACTTATCAATTAGCTGTGCCACATTTGAAAGCAAAATAATAAGTTACTTTAGAAAGTCAGATTGTGACGACATTGGCTGATGTAGTCTTTCCACTAGATCGTTCAGTATTACAAATACATCTCTATTTATAAACGTTGGAGTGTTTTCCATATAAAATAACATAGGTGGCAGTTATTTGGCTTTCCTGCCTTTCCCATATGCAGTTCCATAAATGTTCAAAGTTCATAGGGAAACACATCTCCTATATCACATGCAGTATCTCAGGTATGCAAATGACTAACAGCAACCCAAAGTGCAACCTTGTCATGGTCGCGAGTAAGAGGCAGAAATAATAGCTAAAGAGATGCATTTTTAAGGCACATCTCTCATGTAAAATTGAAACAGTCTCTATATCTTGTGTTAGCTGCTGTTTATTACAACATGTGGCAATTATTAACCTGCTTTGCGGACACATGTCTCCAAATAGTTCAATCACATGTGTCACACTTGAAGAAGCCGTGCAACTTTTCAGCACCTCTTGCTCTGATTCCCAGCAGTGTTTCTTTGGCTTTAATTGTGTTAACACAATCAGAGGTAAGGGAATTAGTGATGTGTTAAAGGGATGTTTGGATTGAGATGGTGGAGAGTATACCAAGATCTGCAAGGTGTAGAAGACAATTTCAATCAATATTTAGAGAGAGTTGAGTGTAAGACACTCAGCAGGTTTAGAATGAGAGTTCAAAATATAGAATGGATGATAGTTTGAGTAAAGCGAAGGCTTGTTGGGAATAGTGAGAAGTGAGGCATGCTTAAATAAAATTGGAAAGTGACACAATAGAATGCAGAGATAAAGAGAGAAGAAAGATAAAGAGGGAGGCAGAGAAGAACTCTGGGAATGTAGAACTATGCTAGAAGGTAATTAGGTGCAGTTGGAATAATGCTTGGTAATAGGAGACTGAGATCAGTCTCGGTGAGTAGTACACAGGAAGAAAGAAGGAGAAACAGGAGGAGGGTGTGATTTGATGAAGGATACAGGAAATGCAGGTAGAAATCAAAGTTGTACACAGAATGTTTACATTTGAGAGCAGCCTCATCAGAAGAAAGTGAAAGAAATGTGCGGACTAAGGACAGACATGGTAAAGAGACAGGGAAGTACTAAGAAACTGGTTAGCATGGAAAAAGTCAGGATCATAAGAAGAATAAAGTAAGGGAATCATTAATAGATCACAGGGTGAGTGCAAAATCGATCACCTTTGTGCAGAGGAGCTAATTGTAGAGATCGGGGTTTTCCTGTGGAGGCGAATGGTGAGGGAAGGTATAAAGTTTGCAGGGATTCGTCAATAGCTGATACCGGAAGAGCAGCAAAGGAATCTGCATGAGTAAGGGTATGCCCGAGATATAAGAAGGGGCAAAAGTTGTGAAAGTCACAGTGCCTGAATGAGTGAGCCGAGGTCAGGTAAGTAAGTGGAGGAGGCAGGCTTTAACCTGACTGTAGACTGTAAATGATCAACATTGAGAAATTCAAATGTAGGAATAGGAGAGTCAGCGTGGAAATTAGAGACAATTAAGTCAACCAGTGAGCCAGACTTATGAGAAGGGTGTTGCTGCATTTTGTTGTTCAATGTTTACAGTGTTTTTACTCCTGCAGTGTTCTATATATTCTTTAATGTATTTGCTACTGTGATGTCATGTTATCAAGCGGCCATGGCCCTGGTAACTTGGGGTTTGCGATGTAGTCCCCTGTGTTTTGTTAATAAAGGGAACTTATTACCTGCTCTCCTACCTACTGGTCTTCCTGTATTGGAGCACCTCTAAATAAACTGGTGAAGAGCTCTCCCTCTTCTTCTCTTCTCCAAGCTCCTTTGTGGGTGCCTGACACTCTGTGTAAACAAGGGCAAATCTTTTGTTTGCATGTGGTGCTCCCCAGGTGGCTGCTCCACATGTTCTCTCTGTGCCTATGCATTATGGGGTAAGGAGCACCTAGCTTTCAAAGGACAGCCTGTACTGTACTGTGGGTCACATTGTGAGATATAATGTGCAGCCATGTCCTGCATTGTATTTAGGTGTTTTTACAACTCCTGTGCTTGGGGCCTCCTGCAGCATGCCTACCACAGTCCTCTTTCTCCCTGCACACTGCTGCTTCTTCAGATCATGCTTGTCTCTCAGGGTGCCATGTCACCTCTCCGACAGTATTTACATTGTGATAGCGTAATTTACCTCAAAGTAATTACTTTAACATTTTTCATTGCAATTTTTGTCCCCTTTGGATTGGTCTCCACCCATGCCCCCCTTCCCCTTCACAACTGCCCGTACCCCAATCCCTGCCCCTCTTTCTACCCCCTACGTGCAAATACCTATATTTTTTCTATTAAGTAATTAGTGGCGGTGAAACAATGGGATATCGTCTCCCACTTCTGACGTGTGCCTGCTGATTCTCTAGGGTTCTCAGCTCGAGCTGCATGCATTTTTGAAAAACACCACACATCAGTGCCCAGTGTGCATCATGAAGTCATTGTATCCCATGTGTGACAAGGATTCAGTGATGTTGGACAGCAGAATAGAGTTAGAGTCTCCTTGGCATATCCGCTCATCGAAAGCATGCCTGGACACTGTGCGGAGCGCCCATGAAATCCTCAAGAAGGCTGCGAAGTTGCCCCGCAATAAAAACCCTTCCCCTAACATTGTGTTCTTTCCCTCTACATGAGCACTGCTTGCTCACAGTCGTACCACCTGTCAATACCATGCATACAGTGGAACACCAAAGTACTGAGTGATGAAGACCCACTTGTGCTGAACAGGAGTAAACAGATGGCTTCCTCACCACTTCTCCGGAAGAACAGGCTGTGCAAATATTGCATATCTTTACACAAGTGAAGCATATAAGACAAGATTGCAGCATACTCCACCCAGTGAGCTCTATAATTACAGACCATTTCAATTGGCATACTCTGCACCTGGCACCTGTCCGCTTCTTGTAGCACTCTAAACACTCTAAATTAGAGCCATTCCACCATGGAAATTTGAGACTATGTACATAGGGCCTCATAATGAGTTTGGCGGTATTCCCTGAGGGAATACTGCCACGCCTATTTAGTGATTCCTACGCTCAATCTCATTGAAATGGCTTCTCCACGCTGCCCAAGTTTTGAGGTTTCCTTTTCGCTTTCAGGAACAGGCAACCTCTGACATCTTCTCCTCACATCTTCATGGAAAACAAGTCCAGCTCTGAAACCCTTTGTAGATAATTGACCGGGCCCATGCAGTGTCCCTCACCGCAGGTCTGCAAATGAGATTCAGCTTGCTAACAACAAAGGAAAAACAATCGCTTGAGCAGAATAAATTGGCAATCACTGTAGACAGTATGAGCGGCTGTACAGAGACCTTTCAACCGCGAATATGCTGATGAAGTCCAAGTAATTAATTCATGCTTTAGCATGTGCCATTGAAATAAACTTTTAAAACAAATCACAGTTAGGAGTAAACTCACCACGTGAAGGTATAAGTGGTAAGACATGCAGCTGAAACATTGTTGAGTGGAAGAAAAAGTCAGCAAACCAGAAAGTCCATACCATCACATATTATAGACGGTTACCAGTCATTTGGTCGACAACCAAATGGTCTAAATCCAAATGGTCGAATTTTTTTTTTTTTTTTTTTGGGGGGTTCCACCCCAATAGCCCTTTTTATATATTATTTTTTTATTTTAACCAAACAAAAGGAAAAAAAATATATACATAAATAAAAAAAAGTTTCGACCATTTTTTTTCCGACCATTTGATTTCGACCAAATGGTCATTCGATCTTTTTTTTTTCGACCAAATGAGCGGATACCGTTATAGACCTATGGGAGTTAGGGTTAGCTGTGCATGCGGTACCATGCAGTAACTTTACTGGCCTGCAGGATTCCAAGTCATGCAGACATTAAAGTTATTCTCCATTACATGGTTCCATAGGACTCCATGGGGATGTGTTACTAGTGCATGTAGTCATATCCGCAGGTGGTAATTACTGGATGCAGAAATGATTTTGTGTGGCAGTCATTAGCGGCTGATAAAAGCAGGCGGAGTGAGAGTTTCATGTTGGAAACTCATAGTTTGTGGAGGGATAAAAGATCTGGTATCGAAGATCCCAGATGTTTTACCACTACTGTCTAACTCATAATCGAGCACTCAATCTCTGCTACTCTTTGGCATGCCTTGATGCCCCTCTTCCCTGTCAAAGGTTGCTTTCTATTTCAGTAGAGATCGACTTTCTATCAAGCGCAACATTGTATATCAGTGCTGTTCTCGCTTTGACATGTTTGATCGCAATTCATGTGGGCAAGGTGCGGTTTTCTATCATGTGCAACATTGTATATCAGTGCTGTTCTCGCTTTGACATGTTTGATCGCATTTCATGTGGGCAAGGTGCGGTTTTCTATCGTGTGCAACATTGTATATCAGTGCTGTTCTCTCTTTGACATGTTTGATCGCAATTCATGTGGGCAGGGTGCGGTTTTCTATCGTGTGCAACATTGTATATCAGTGCTGTTCTCTCTTTGACATGTTTGATCGCATTTCATGTGGGCAGGGTGCGGTTTTCTATCGTGTGCAACATTTTATATCAGTGCTGTTCTCTCTTTGACATGTTTGATCGCAATTCATGTGGGCAAGGTGCGGTTTTCTATCGTGTGCAACATTGTATATCAGTGCTGTTCTCGCTTTGACATGTTTGATAGCATTTCATGTGGGCACGGTGCGGTTTTCTATCGTGTGCAACATTGTATATCAGTGCTGTTCTCTCTTTGACATGTTTGATCGCAATTCATGTGGGCAAGGTGCGGTTTTCTATCGTGTGCAACATTGTATATCAGTGCTGTTCTCGCTTTGACATGTTTGATAGCATTTCATGTGGGCACGGTGCGGTTTTCTATCATGTGCAACATTGTATATCAGTGCTGTTCTCTCTTTGACATGTTTAATCGCAATTCATGTGGGTACGGTGTGGTTTTCTATTATGCACAACATAGCATATCAGTGCTGTTCTCTCTTTGACATGTTTGATAAATCAATGCTGTTCTTGCTTTGATATGATTGATCTCATTTCATGTTGTTGCAGTGTCTTTTCCCATTATGTGCAACATTGTATATCAGAGCTGTTCTCTCTTTGACATGATTGATCTCATGCCATGTTGGTGCGGTGTCGTTTCTTATCATGTGCATTGTTTATCAGTGCTTTATGTTGGTACGCGGTCGTTCTCTACGTAATGAGCAACAGTTCCTATTTGGGAGAGAGGACACAGACACCACAAACACATTCTTGTGTGTAGAATGTTAATTAAATGCCACAGATTGTACAAAAATACTATTCAGGCTGGCTGCCTTAACAAAATACCACCCTAAATATAACTCAGTAGAGGAATCCCCCTTACGTGAAGGACCACCCTTCCCAAAGCTAGATATGTACATTTTATACTATGAGCCTCTGTGTAGGGTGGCAGGATAAGGAACAGGCATTTAGAAGGTGGGGAGGGTGAAGAATCAAACAGGGCAAAAGAGCATAGGTCTTTCCAAAATTAAAGCAATCAAAAAGAAAAAAGACGCTGGTATTAGAGTACCAACATTATCGCATAGACCCACTCATTTACCTGAAGACATTCCTGGCCACCGCAGGATCACTACCTTGCCCTCCCCCAACACTTACTGCCCCAGGCTAGTCTGTTCATTCACATACAGAACTATCCCTCCCACCTTAGCTTTAAGAAGCAAGTGAATCTTGCAAACCCAAAACTGTTAAACTAAGCAAAACAATCCCAAACCGGCATTTAGGGTAAAATGTCCACTGATGGACCTTTCCTGCCCCATTCCCCCTATTAACGCAAACCCTAACCTCTTAGTCCTTCTTTGATTCCCCTGCATTCACCTTTTCACTGAAGTTGTGTAACGTGTGCCACAGCTCAACCAAATAACATTCATCGTTCATCAAAGATAGGGGATCCCCATCCAATCTATTACCGAAATTGTGATGGGTGGAAAGTTTTGAATTAATCTGAACAACTGGCATTGCTTATTATATTGTTCTGTGCCATTGTAGAAGGGGTCTCGCTACATGAAGATCAGCCCTTTTCCATCCACCAATGGAAGCAGACCAGCCCTCACAGCTAGGCCATGTCCCCTCTGCACGGTAGCTCAAGAAACCATAGACATGCTTGGGCCTTGTCAGAGGCAGAGGGGTTCCCGAAGGTGCAGAGAGCAAAATGGAACCTATCAAATCGGTATTAGCTCAATCTTTAGTTTATGATGAATCATTTCACATATACACCTGCAACGTCTCTATGTGTCTTTCTTCAGGGCCTGTCTAGTGCTACCTGGCTGCTGACCCTATTCCATTCTCTACTAGAAGGTAAGGCTGTCCTTAGCAACTTTGCCAACTTGCTAGCCTCAACTTGGCTTTCATTGCCCACAACAAAATACTTTACTCCAGGTGTCTCACCGACAAGCTAGGGACCAATTGCACCTCTTTCAGTTTTAATATAAAAGTTGGAATCTGTCCCCAATGGATACCACCTAGTCCTGCCCATATTATCTAGGGATCCTTAAAGCTAACCAGTGTCAAAGAAGACTCTTGTTTGTTTGGTTACCCATTGACTTACCAATGAGTGTCCACAAAAATATCTCTTCTGCAGCTTTCTGTAGCAGAGGAAGAGGACAATTTTTCTGATTGGAAGAAAAGAGGGCAAGCAGTGTTTTTTAAAAAAAAAGGTTTTTTGGGGCATTGGCAGTCACCAATGGAAAGGGTATGCACATATCATCGTACGCCCCAACTTTAACCATCACAATATTATTATTGTTTTCCCATTCCAACTACGCTTGAGCTTCTTCTGCCACTTCCTCAAAAGCAAGAAATGCTAACCGCCCATCCCACCGCTCTTGGCTTTTATACATTTACATGGCATTGGCATGCCTGGATAAGATATGAGACGTGGCACACTCACTGTCAACACAATGCACCCTCTTATTTTGAGCCAAAACCTCCATGATCTCAGCAGAATTCATCCTCTCCCTTTTAGTCCTATACTATCCAACGAACTGAGGACCCTGCCACATAGTCTTTCAATCTCGAACATCTTGAAGGGTTAAAAATAAAATCAACTATGTTTTCATACTGTTCAAAGTGCATATTCAGTCATTCCTGTGTGAGCCACCCAATGCACACCTGATCACAGCACACATCAGCCATTGCCTCAACCATGTGTACATTATTTTCATGGATTGCATCTGTTTTTTGAAAGCACAGGAAAATCAGACACAATTTGTCCAAATGCTCTGATTCCTTATGGCGTGGTGAATGTCTGTAAAACTGCATGATTTCACCAGTCATGCAAAATAAACACCACGCATGCGTGGGATTACCAATGCAGCGTTGATTTACCAGTATTGCAAGATGTTTGGAAGGGCAGATGCAGACAAAATCCATACACACTTGTTGTGTGTGCACCTTCCCCCGAAAACGTTAAACCTGAGGTCTATTATGAGAATGAAGGTATTGGAAATAGAGACAATTAAGTAACACATTTTCATATGAAATCATTGTTCATTCCATCGCCGAACGAAATGCCCCAAAAAGTTCTCACTTTTGAATAAGTCATTGTTACAAAAAACTCAGTTACATTTAATTTAACTAAGAATGAATATCAGCCCTTACAAATTCTGAAGCAAGACCTTTCTATCATTAAATCAGCAGGTGAAGAGTCCTGTATAGTCTTCTTTGATATACCACAATATAATGAAGAGGGAAGGAAATTCTTGAACACCAAAAGACATGATATGCTTCTGAGGAAAGAACCAACAATAGAAATTCAGGGAAGAATTCTCTCCATGACAGAATGTGCGCACAGTGACAGTATTTTAAGTTCCCACAAATTCACATTGTTTGATAATAAGACTCAAAGACTTTTTAACATTTTGCCTAAATTACCAAAATGTCCTTTAAAGCCACCATGTAGACCTATCATTTTGGTATGTGGATCAGGGCTTTAAGCTGCGGCTAAACATGTTGATTTATTTAGAACACCTTTATCTAGTTTGAATAAACATTATTTACAGGATGCGTGGGAATTGATTACATTAGTAGAAGATTTACAACTCAGTCCATTGCCAGATTGCTGAGTTTTCTATACATAGAATCATTATACCCAAACAACCCTCAAGATTAGAACCTGACTGTAGAACAGGAACATTTGCATAATAGGCCTATAGCAAATAAGAACTGAGATTTTGATCTAGTTAGCGAAAATTGCACTAAAAGATAATTTGATTTTTTAAGGGGTTATTTTTTCAACAGATAAAAGCAGCATTTCCTGCCATTAAAGCAGCTCCATATATGGCTAATGTAGAATATATATTTGGGATTAGTCTCATGTATTTTTGTCATTGTTACTACTATATACTATATTGCCATTACATCGATGATATACTATTAATTTGGAGAAATAATAATTTCGCAAATTATTATTTGTTATGGCTGAATATATTGGAGACAAATGTAGAATTCTCATCAAATATGAGCAGGCAAGACATTCTATGTATAGATCTTCTAATTAATCAGAATGAAGGGCATTTACATGGGACTCTCTTTACAAAATTCATGGAAAGATATACTACCTTGCACTTTACCCCCTGGAGACTCATAAACGTAATGTGCTGTTTATTCATTATTCAACAGCAAGGAGAAACTGTTCTTCACTTAATGATTTTTAGACACAATCAGAGATCATCAAGCATTTAATTTGTTAATGAGATCATGTAGAAGAGCAAGATTTATAGACACAGATAATCTATTTTGAAACACAATGAAACTGCAATAAATATAACATTATGTATTACAATGATTTGCCATCAAAGTAACTGGTAACTATAATCATTGCAAATGGATATATAACTTGGTGTTAAGAAAATGGCATATTTTTCAAATTTCTGTATTTGAAAAACCCTTGTTTGCCTGTAATAAGGGTACAAATACACAACTGTCCCTTGACATGCCATGAGGAAACCAAACTTTAATCAAAAAGACATGTTGAGTCAGATTATCTTTGGAACTCATTGTAGAGGAGCAGCTGCACGCCTCTGCAGGAAACCCCATATGTTGGAGACCTCAGATGGTGCCGTTTTTGACACCTGCCGTTGTGCCAATACTGCAGCGTGTGCTACCAAGAAGATACCCATTGAGACAACCCTACCGAATGTATCCCCGAAGTGATGACAACCTAAGGGAGGAACTCCCTGAAGGAATATGAGAAAGAGCAGAGAAAAGATGTCAGTGAAGTCACAAAAAGTATGCGTGACGTCTTGAGATACTGACTGAAGAAAATGTATAGACTCTAAAGAAACTAACGATGAAAGAAAGAATCAAATTAACTCGCAATGTAACAGATGACGATTACATGTTCATGAAGTACTTGCAGAAAATCAACCATTCGATAAATGTAGAGATGCTGAAATGCAAGGTACAGTAAGTCATCATAGAATCTGGCAATACGTAGTGAATAGAACACAGGCAAAGCCGCCATTATATAGAAGCTAGACATGGGTATCTGTCATGATGCCCGCTCCCGGGGAGCCGGTTCAAGCCCGGCGTCCCCAAAAGCGGACATCCAGTCCCCAAGGAAGGACCCAGCAACCCCATATAGGGGCCCTTTGGACAGTGTCCTGGCGCCTATGGCGCCAGGCTCATAAAAGACATCAGTCCTGGCGCCAGGCTCATTATGGGAATGCTTGGGTGCACTTACCTGATGCAGACCATGCTGCAGGATCCCGGCCTCCTTGAGGCCTGAAAGGAACTACTTTACCTGTGGGACTAATTTACCATCCGGGCGTGGTCGGGGAAGGATACATACCTGATTGGAGGAAGGATACATACCTGGAACTTCTTCCAAGGCTATTTAAACCCCACCCGAACAGCCACACGTGCTTCGCGTTGTTCTGCATCTAGCAGCTGGACGCCCACCGTGTCTGCTCCTGCATCCTGACTTCTGCCACGCCTGCCAGCATCCTGGATCACCTGCAAAGGAAGAGAAGAAGAGAACAGAAGAAGGAAAAGTCCTTACCTGCTAAATCCGCATCCCGGAGACATCTCGCCGACAATCCTGAAAAGGAAGACTTTAATTTAAAAGCTCATCGCATTGATTGCTGCAGCGCCGCGTTCCACTCACCTTTACAGGGCGCCTCCATGTTCAGCAGCGATCATCCGGATTCGCAGTCACGCCCCAGTGCCTAGGGAGAAAAACACCAGAACAAAAGGTGAGAGAGAGAAGGGAATAAGGAAAGCTAAATCTCCATGTTAAGACTTACCTGTTGATTCATTCCCTCTTCATTTCGGGTCCGCGCCACATCCTGGCATTTCCGGACCCCGGCCCCTAAGGGGAAAAAGAGACATCAGCGTTAATGAGCGAATGAAAAGACATTACCAAAAAACGCTCATTAAAGACTTACCTGATTTCTACAAGGATTTCACCGCTCATTTCGGGTCGGTGCCTGTTCCCCGGCATTCCGTACCCCGGCCCCTATTGGGAAAAAGACACTAGCATTAGTACATTAATGCATGGACACAAGGGAACCTCTTATCAAAAAACTTACCTGGAAGCCAAGCAAGTTTGGTTCTCACCAATCCGAAAATCCAGTGAAGTAACTGCATACCAACGTGCCTCTGCATCAGAAGCAGGATGGAGAGCTCGTCCTTCCAGAACCTAAGGTGAGACGCTACGAGAAATCACAGAAGGGTTTCAAGGAGGGTGAGAGGGGAAAGTGGGAGGCCAATTGCATTACCCCGCAGACAGTTAATCCCCTATTTTCGCCTACAGAAGGATACTTCTGCGAGCCAGACAAGCCAGATTTGGGGGCCCGGTCCAGTCCGTCTTCCGAACCCTGCGCATCACCTTAGAAGAGGTCACAGCAGCGCGAACCAGGCCAGCGCCTCTGTGGGAGTCAGGTGAGCGTAACAGTATCATGAATTTAGTAAGCCAGGACCCATGAAGCGTGAAGGGAAAACTGCGTCGCAGCAAGAATAAGCAGAATCATTGAGCTGCAAGACGAGGCTGTCTGGCCTGAAGTCACTACTGCACTTCAAAATAAAACCCTTTTGTGCAGAAGAACAGTTTCATGAGAATTCTGTGACCACCCACACAAGGGGCCACCCACTCAGGGTGTAGCAGTGGTTACTCTTCAGCAGAGATTGACCTGACCTTGCTCATTCGTTTTTTGATATTATTGTACCAACCTGGGCAGAGCAAGGCAGTAACCAGGTACCCTTCAGAATACTGGCCTGAAGTCAAGCCTGAAGCAGCCACGGTCAGTTATCTATTGTGGAAATGAGCTAACTTGCAAAGGGTGAATTTTCCCTTGTTAAGGTACAAAGAAAGAACACCAAGAGTGTCAAGTTTAATTCATTTAAAGCATTTAAAACCTGCAAAATTGACCAAATCATGGTCTCCTGTCACGTGAGCCAAGGATGAAAATAGAATACGAACTTGAGTCCCAGAACACGATAGTGAGTGCTCTCATTCCCATGTATTCTAAGAGACAAGGATACTTTGAAAGGACAAGTTTAAAGACAACGTTTATGGCAGAAGGCATGGGCAATGAGAGATGCTGGGCTAATTGAGTGGCGAAGTAGCTTCATGCCCCATCTCCTTCCACCTGTGTCTGGGATTACGTACTGCTAAGTGAACCGAATGTTCCAGACCTGGAGAAAGCATGCCAACCAACTGTAGTAGTCCATGTAAAGAAGGACCTTATAGTTTGAAAACCACCTGATAGTGAGCAGTCAATCACAATCCTAGTCCTTATAGTAAAGTAGACTTAGATGTACCCCTTAGCCCATCCCGACCCTTGATAGGTTTTTCATTATTGCCATGTAGTATGACATCACCGCTGACATATTTTTGATATAAAAGCTATGATTTGTGTGAAGATTGCTGAGAGAAACCGAGCGTACATCAGTTGATGTTCGTTGTAAAAACTCTGTTTTAGATAGTTGTTTATAAAACAGTACTTTGCCATCTTCCTGAGTTGGTTCGGTTATTTGGCCTCAGAATTAATCTGTGTGATCCAATCCATTACATATGCATGTTCCTAAATGGCCCTAAGCTCACCATTCTAGCGCACATACCTAGTGTACATTGTATAATATGTTGGTATACGTGTATACGTGTATGCTGCCGTCATCAGCCCAGGCTATTACACCTATTGCCCCTAGCCAGGCCTCATTGCACATGGTGCTACTACTGGGTCTGGACCTGCACCACGTATTTAATCATCTGCAGTCCCCACCCACCATTACTATGTCTATACTGCACACAGTCCACACTTGCACTTGACCACAAGTGTCCTCCACGCTATGAATCTAGACCACCCCGCAAAATGGAGGCAGCTACCTCTATATAAGTACACCATGAGGACTATACTAATCACACTGCCACTACTATTTGCTTTCCCCTCATTCAATACAGGACATACCCTGACCGAACCTCAGTCGCATCCTAACATGATCCCCACCAAAAACATAGATTCTAGTCCCACCACTGACTCATTGACCACCCACCCCAGCTCTTCAGACAGAAACCTTAGACTCCGCACCAGGCTAGCCTCACATTACCAACCCGTATACAATTGAAACTATAGTAAACCCATTACCAAAAATTCTAAGAACCACCCTAAGGGACACCCTGCAACCAATCCCACACACCTCAGTCACAATGAGAACCAAAAACAACCCAAACCCGGCAGAATCACTCCCTTCAATCCCACTCAAACCATCAAAGGAGCCTTAATTAATGCAAGGTCTCTAGTGGCTCATGCTACTGACATAGCAGATTCATACTATCTAACAACCTGGACCTCCTAGCAGTAACAGAATCCTGGGTGCACGCGGCAGCAGGACCCTCACTTCTGCTAGCAATACCTGACAACTATTCTATCATTAGAGTTGACAGACCAATCTCCAAAGGGGGAGGTATTGCCCTTATCTTTAAAAACTCATTATATATGAGAATAGCGGCCCCACCACCACTCTCTTCATGTGAAATCCTCTCAGCTAAACTCCAAACCTCGCACAAAAGCACCATCACTATTCACTTGATCTACAGACCTCCCGGGCCTACAGGCTCATTCGAAGAGGGTATAACAACACTATTTTCTGACAACATTAAAACCACCTTGCAAAACTTAATCTTAGGATATTTCAATTTAGGGTACAATGACCCTAATAACCTCCCAGCTTCCTCTCTAGCTAATGCACTGGCGGAACATGGATTCACCCAAAAAATCACACAACCCATCCACGAGAAGGGCAGAACCCTTGACTGGGTAGCAGACTTAAATTGCAACATCTCTGTAAACGAAAACCTGCCGCAAACTTGGACTGACCACTTCCTTATCCCCTTTGAGCTTAACACCGGCAAAATACCCAACAAAACTGGTCCCACAGCGCCGCCGTGCCCTACAAGAAATAAACACAATATTACTGCTGAGACAATCATGCCCCTTATCATTCCTACACTAAATGCCATCCTAAACACAAACAACCCCAACTTGCTTGTAGACTTATACAACTCCTCTATGGCTAAAGCAATAGACAAAGTCTCTCCGTTCAAAATGCGCAAAGGCAAACCAAGAGCCCATGTGAACTCTTGGTTTATGCCTGAGCTAAAAGCGCTCTGCGCTCGAAAAAAGAAAATTTGAAACCATTTGGAAACATACTCCCTCATTGAAGAACAAAACCAATCTAGTCACCACTGCTACTAAATACAAAGAAGAGATTATCTGCACTAAGACAGATACATACAACAATAGAATAAATCAAGCAGGCTCCAGCACTAAAGAACTCTTTACTATCCTGAGAGAAATAGAGACACCCAACCCACCCACAGACTCATGCATAAAAGACAAACTCTGGTGCACGAGCATTCAAAATGCTCTCACCAACAAAATTGTTAGTCTACAAACTAAAATAGCTGACAAATGATGACTACTCACTAACACTACCAATACCAAACCTCCTCAAAACTACTCACCCCACAACCCCAGGGTTTTAAATTTGCAAATGTATCAGTACCTGAGTTTCAAAAAATCATAGCCTCTCTAAAACCCTCTAATTGCCAGGGAGATAGTTGCATAGATGCAGCCAGAGATCTAGCCCCGTTCATCACAAAACTAATCAACACATCATTCTCAAGTGGCATAGTACCCAATAACCTCAAAGAATCCTGGGTACTTTCACTTCTTAAAAAACAAACCCTAGACCCCACCATACCCAAGAACTATAGACCTATCACTACAGTCCCTTTTTTGCAAAACTTCTTGGATAGGGTTGCATACCTGCAAATCCAAGACTACCTGGAGACCAACAAACTTTTGGGATCTCGGCAATCTGGCTTTAGACCACAATATGGGACAGAAACCGCCCTTATTGACCTAAAAAGCCAGATTGACAATCTCAAAGACAAAGCTAGACTTGCTATCGTGCTCCTCTTGGATTTGTCAGCGGCTTTTGACTTAGTCGATCACAAGGTTCTATGCGATCACCTTGCCTCAGCTGCCCACTTCTCAAAGTCAGCCATTGTACAAGAGAGGCGGAGCTGACCCTGTAGTACCTGTAAGACAAGATAGCTGCAATAAGTGAGGAATGGGGGTGCAGGATTCACTTACTCCAACACAATTCAATAAGGACAACTTAATAGTTTGGCAAAGGGAAGTCTGTTTAATGATAAGTACAAAAAACGGGGAAACACATGGGAATGAGCAGTGATGCAATGACCTGTCTCGCTTCAACTTCCTCGAACTTCATACAAACAGTAACATTTATACTCAAAACTCATCATCATTGACGTCTAACTCTATATGTTAGTCATGCAATATTATTGGTTGGAAAAGGTAACTTAAGTATAGGTGCAATATCTGTATATGGTAACAGAGCATGCGGATTGGATAACTCTTATCGGGTGGGCGTCTACACCCATCCCTCTACATCACACGAGATAGAAGTCACTACAAGTACGACGTCCTCTTGGTTCTACTATCTATAGGACCCTAGATTTCTTGGTCCATTGTGATTGGGTAGGTTACACCCCTAAACATAAATTTCCACTTTAATTAGCAGCATGCAGAATGGCCACCCAGGTGCCTAGTGCCCCAAGATTTACCCTGCCTCCTTTCCATCAATCAGTGCTTTTGGGCTATGTGTCAATTAGTTGGCTGGGTATGGCCTCGAAACTGTAGCCTCTTATCTGGAGAAGTTATGGCATCCTTGGTTCTGGGTGACATCAGACGCTGGTAACTCTTCGCGCTTGGCTAGTCACGTGTCTGTTCACCGTGAATCTGCTTCAATGCCCTTCTTTTCGGGTATTTGATTCTCCTTCGGCCTCGCCACCTGCCTGACCCCTTATCTTGACCTTCACGGGGCAGGCTGGTATGCTCTGAAGTTTTGATTCTTCAGAGTTGCCGCTCTCCTCCCTTCCTTAGGTTGACCTCGAATTCCCAGGCGTGAGATGCTTCTTTGCTGAGTTTCAACTCCGCTCTTCCTTCTGGCTTTAGCAGGAATATGAAACCTTGCCTGGTAGGCCTCTGGCCGCCTGGGCATACTTCTGTTTACAAAATGGAGTTGCACTTGTATAGTGTGCTTTATTGAGGTAGATATATGGTTGGCGCTTGCCGCTCTATTCTACTAAGCATTGCAAGCAGTATCTTAGCTTCTTGCGTTTCAAACCTATTTATACGTGTTAGCTGGTTGGATACTTCAATCTTGTTTTACAGCGATGTTTCCTTACATTTCAACATCGTCTCCTCTTCTGCGTCCATTACATCTATTTTCATAGCTACTCGCACTGGTGTGTTATCTTTGATTGTCGTTTTCGTTCATCCGTGAGTCTGTCCGGGCCCTCGTGTCATTACCACTGGCCATCCATTAAGGCTTTTTGGGTCTCTTTGTGGACCGTCTGTAGGTACTCTTCATTCTGTGTCAGCTGCTGGTACGGTTGTCTAAGAGGGTACTGTGCAGCCCAGGGTTGTCTGGTTATGGGCGCTTCAACAGGTATGGCGCTTCTGATGTACAATGGGCAGAGTCCACGTGCAGCTCTTTGTTGGTTCATTTGCTCCTCATACGTCACGTACCTTGGCGAGTACGTTCCTGGTACTTCGAAATGGGGGGCAGGGGTGCAGGCCATGTCTGGGGCCTCCTCTGCACTCCCCTCTCTGGTCGGCTCATCGACCACTTCTGCTTCCTCCTTTGGATTCATCTTTTTTGGCTCTTCTGTGTCTTGTTCGTCGTCTTCAGGGTTTGTACAAGATGGTGTCAATATGTGTATATTTGGAGTCCATATTTTTATCACACCTTTCAAACTTCCTGCTGTTTTTACATGTTCGTCTTTGTTCTAGGTCATTAGCTGGCATTGTCCATTTGGGCTGCAATAGATCCATTTTGCTTCATACTTCCTTCGTATTATGGGATATGCAAACTTTGTTCCTTCTGGCGCAAATTCGCTGGCCTTCACAAAGTCTCTTATTTCTTCATCAGTCAGGTTTCTGGGCTTCCATCCTGGTTCGACATCAACCATGATTTTCATCCCAATGGCTTTCTTCACAATTTTCTGGCACTGTGTGATGATTATCTTGATAACACAGAATCCTAGCAGTATCATTGCTAATGAGGCTCCCAGAAACTTGAATATATCTGCCATCCATTGCGGGACCCATGAGAACAGTACTCCAAACAAGCTGTCATCATCCACTTTGTCTGTTTCGTCAATCATCTGTTTTTTTAAGTTTGTCAGCATACCTATGGCTTCTGTTAACGTTCCATTTTCTTCGTCATGCGAAGGTATAAATGTGCAACATGATTCTCCGATTTTTGCGCAAACACCTCCATCCATTGCTGTGATCATGTCAAGTACATATCTGTTCTGGAGGGTCATCAATCGGATTGCTCTCAGTTCTTCTTTGATTGCATTAAATCCTTTTATGGTGGTGTTGATGGTATGCAATAACTCCCATCTGGTTATCTGCAACCATTTAGCATTCACTCCATCTTGGATGTGTGGCATGAGTAGTGTTGTGAATACTGTTGAGGTGAGGCTAAACAGCCTGTGTTCGTATTGGATTGCATGGAATGCTTCTTCTGATTTGGCAGAAAAGTAATTCTCTCTCTTCATCCGGGATACCAGTTCCACAGATCTCCTCTTCCTTAGATGAGCATCTGCTTTCGGGAAACTGCCAATACTCAAGTCACTTTTCGGGATCACTAGTGCAGGAACGTGGACGTTCACTAGTGTGCATATGCCTCCCCAGTTTTTCGGTAGTCTTATATATGCCTTGGATCCAGACGCCCAGTGATGGTCCATTATGACGGCGGTCCCTTGCGGCATTCTTGGGGCTTCAAAGATTCGTCCGCAGTTTTGATTCTCTCCCATCTTCCTCATGCCATTGTTGCTGAAGCATAGTTTCGGGCTTCCCAGTGGTACTATTTGCAAGGGCCCTCCTCTGTCTTCAACCCATGTCAGTAGCTTTACCAATTTCGGCCATAGAGGTTTGCATAACCTCTGTGAGTTCTCTATTGCTTCTTGGCAGGCTCCAAGGACCATACAAGCTCGGCAGATTACTACTCCTTCCCATCCATTTGGGGAAACCACTGTTCCCCAAATCTGCATTTGGCCTCTGTTCTTCTGAATTTGAGCCTCTTCTGCAGTTTTTCCTTGGATGTTCAGTCGCGAGTTTATTTCCCATCTCGTTCCTGATCCTTTAACTTCAGGGTTCTCATATCTGATCACGTGATTCCTGGTATGGGCTCTGTTTCTTGTTTTAATGTCCTGGCTGTAGCCGTCTTCATCTGGGTAATCCTTTTCAGTGGCCCATACCAATGAGGTGTCTCTCCCCATAAATTGCCCTCTGGTGTTGCACATTGCTACGTGTGACATAAAGTGTGCTGTAGGGACATCAATTTCTACAGCCACAAAGATCTTGGATTTTCCCATGCTGTACGGTAGAAGTGCACAGACGAAGCATTCTCCTTCGGATTGGCTTCTTCCCACTTCCTTCATGTGCTGGTACCAAATGTTGTTTCCTAAATGTGCTGTGCTGTCCAGGTAATCGCTCAGTTCATTGTCGTCTTCATGTGGGCTTCTCTTGGTTCTCAGTGTCCTTCTGTAGTCTGCTATAACTATATCTTTAAATGCATCTATGCTGCTTTTCTACTCTGGGGGTTTCTCTGGAATGCTTTTCGGTGGAGCAGGTTTCATTATATGTATTGCTGTGGTAGGAGAAGTTCTTGTGTTTCTTTTCCTCTCTTTTTGTAATCTTTCATAGATCTCCTTTAACCACCATTGGTTTACCATCTGCCCAACGAGTGGCTGCGTTGTGGGCCTGGTGCTTGTTCCTCGTGTTGGAACTGGTGTGCTTGTTATTGCAGTCTCTGTGGCTTTATTTTCCAGCTCCTTGTGCAGTTTCTTTGGTTTTACTATAAACGGGAATACATGATCTATCAGCATCTGTGTTTTTACTGTGAATTCTCTTGTGGCTGCTTCAGTCCTTTTGTGTGCCTTTGTTATATCTTTTTTAGTTGGTCTTTCGCTTGCTTCCTCTTGGTCACTTCCACTATTTTCTGGGACTGGTTGTTCGGTAGGCAGTCTTGCACCCTCTGTTGCCTTTGTTCGAGGTTCTGTAGCCATTGACACTTGCCCTGGTTTGTGTGCATTCTGTGTGTCGGTGCGTGCAGTGGTCAGTGCTACGTTTTCATTCATTCCATGCTGACCCTGTCTCCAGCTTTTCTCTTCATTCGTTACCTCAAATGTGTATGAATCACTACTAATTACATTCAATTTTAGTTAGTTTACTTAACCATCAGGTTTCCTTGGAACTGGAATAACTATATAGGGTCTGGGTGCCTTCGTGGGACTTATGCATACGTTATCTGGTGGGTGCACTGAAATTGGAACGCTTTGTGCACCAATAAAGAATGCAGTTCTGATTGTTAGTGACAGAAAAACAATAATAATCACTATACATATGCACATTATCGTTCGATAGAACAATTTGCAGCATTTTCTTCCAGGGAAGTGGGGGCGCCCCTCCACCTGTGGGAGGACTAGGTTACTGTTCTGGGCCCCCATTTCAATCATATCAATAGTTAAAGTTCTATAAAGTTCTCTTCTTTTCATTTACTCCATTATTGTCTTTCAGGAGGTTTGGACGTAAAGTGTCTTGTGCTTTGTAAGAGTCCTCCCTTTCGAGGGTGACGATTGTCTCTGGTTACGGGGTGCAGTTCCCCTGCTAGACTATGGAAAAAGATTAGACTAGCCTCTTTGGTGAGTCACATTCATTGAGCATATTCAATATAGGTCAACTCCCGGTCCACCCACCGAATTTGCTTTAGTCCGGAAGACATGCTAGAACCTGTTTAAATGCGGAAAAATGGAAAAAATGGAAAAAATGAAAAAATGGTAGAATGGAAAAATGGTAAAAATGGAAAAAATTGAAAAAAAATTAAGAAAAGGGTAAGAATGGTATCATTCAATATCAAATCAAAAATAAGAATAAAAATAACCATAAAAATTAAAATAAAAATAAAACAAAATGGTGAAGTTCTCTTCTCTGCTCTTCTCGATCTTTCCAACGGCGGAAAGGTAAGTACTGTCTCTCTGTTTCCTCGATCTGACCCTCGGCGGAAAGATGAAGAACTGTGTCTCTGTCTCCTGGATCTGTCCCTCAGAGGAAGGTTTCACTGGAATCTCCTCAGGTATTCTCACTGGAAGGTAGATAGCTCCACCTGGAGCATGATTCTGTGGAGGAATGTTCCCATGTGTGCAGTGTTAGCTGGATCTCTGAGGATGGTGATGATGTCAACCTCTGCAGGCCTTCGTACCTTTTCTGAATAGCCAGTGACTAGACGAAACAGGATATTATGTGCCAGCCAGCTGCCCTTGGGTGACAGGGTCATTTCTCCTGCTTTGCTGGGTTCTGGATCACAGGCCTTTCTTTTGATGTGAACAGTCTCTGCACTTTCCTGCTTTGTGGATTGCCACTAAATAATTGAGCTTAGCCCGCAGCTGGTTCAATTGTTCAATGTTTCTTGGATCTCTGACAAATGTGTGTGTGTCTGTGGTTCTTCTGACAAGTGCTGGGCATTTCTTGATTATGCGAACGAAGAGCGTAAAAGTGAGTTCATCAATAGTTGCCTGTGGTGGAAGCATTTGTGTCCTTATTCACTGTACTCAGGCAATTCAGCGAAGGCCTCCGCGAACACAGTCAGCAGTTGCCGTATTACCTTCCTGTTAGCAGGATCTTGAATGAAGTCTGGGATATTGGTGTCTCTCCCTACAAGTGACACATATGTCTCTAATACTAATCGAAAGTAGGACAGCACATCCCTTGTGATATTTCTGCTGGGAGATACCATAGGTTCTGAAAACCAAAGTCTTGGTGTGGGCTGCTTCAGGATACTGTGTTAAGCTTTCAGAGAAAAAGTCTTGTCTGTAGTCTATCAGAGTCTTGGTTTTTCATAATGCTTGAGTGACTTGATTCAAAAGTTCATTGTGGCTTAGATGCACTTTTCTCTTCTTCACTCTGCAACTGTGATGCACAGAGTGTCCATATTATTGTCTTTTATCACCTTTTTATGCTTAGAGGGAATGTCTAGTTAAAAGCCACAATTTTTCAAAACCAGAGTTCCTTTGTCTTGGCCTTGCTACTCATGTGTCCTTCTTCCTTGTCATGGATCTCGTCTGCACATGCTGAGGTTCTTCCCCATTGTCTGTGGGTTCTTCGCAGTGAAGTGCAGCTTGAGGGATCTCTCTGATGTAGGGTTTGATATCATTTAGGAATATCCAAGCCCTCCTGCCCTGCAACATGACGGCCGATGGAGGGCAGTCCTCTACGATGAAAGGGCCATTGAAATCTTGGCTCGTCCCACCTTTTCCTCGTATGGTTATTTATCAGTGCTGCATCACCAGGGAAGACGAGGGGTGCACATAGACCTTGAACTGTATCTGTTTCAGCACCTCATGTTGTGTTTTGTGCTGTGCTGCACTATTTTCGCCGTTGCTGCAGTTGGCCTGACATGACAGAGAGGCTCGATGTCATGCAGTTCCAATACTCCTGCATTCCAGTCCCCAGGACCTCTCTAGTTGGTTGGGCATCACATCTAGCTCTATCTCGGGGGCTAAGGGGCGTCCTCATTCTCCTGACCGTGACTATCTTGTGCGGCGTAAGATGATGGTCGGAGCCTGGCTGGTTCCGAAGTGAATACAATGCCAGTGGTAGACAGTGCAGTCATCCCTTTTTTAGAGTGAGTTTCAACTTGGCTATCCTCTCTTATAACAAGCCGTTGAGCTTCACACAAATACCATTACCCCAGGATGATACGCCGACGAGAACCTGTGCTTTATACCAAGCAACAAGCTGATCTGCTCAAATATTGCATTGACAAAGTGAGCCCCGTTATCTGACCTCATTACCTCGCACACCCCCCATCTAGTGAACACTTCCCTCACCAGGAATTTGGCAGCACAGGTTGAGTCTGGGTGTGTACAGGGACCTGCTTCTATCCATTTAGAGAATGGACACACCACTACAATTAAGTACCTGTACCCATTGCACACTTGAATCATGTCGACATAGTCGATATGTAAGTGCTGAAAAGGCCCATTTGGCCGGGGGATGACTCCTCTCACTACTTTTAATGAGTGCCCAGCGGTAAATTGCTGGCAGATTGTGCAGTTCACCATAAAGAATGCAACATGCTCCGCTAAATTTGGTGTAAACCAGTCTTCTGCGAGCGTTTCAGTGAGGTTTTCTTTTGACATGTGCAAATTGTAGTGTAATTGCTCCAATGCTATCTTTAGTAGGGCGACAGGCATTACTGGTTTACCAGTGCTGTCTTGCCGCCACAAACCATCAGAGGTGTTTAAAGAACACCCTTGACGCTTCCAGAGATTCTTCTCTTCCTGAGGTGCCTCCCCTTGGAGCTCCATTAGTTGTGTCTGCCCCATATTGCTATAGGCCTCTGGTGTGGCTTGTGCTACCATCATACGCTCATGGGTGCGTGCCACCTCCACCTCCATGATCGTTTCACTCTTGGATACCATATTCTTGGCTTCTGTGTCCGCTTCATGGTTTCCATGTGACACGAAATCCGTCCCTTTGGTGTGGGCGGTGCATTTTATGACCACTATGCCCACTGGGAGCTGTAGTGGCTTCATCAGCCTGTCTAATAAGGCTGCATGTTGCACTGGCATGCCGTCTGCTCAGAGGTAGCCCCTCCTTTTCCAGCGTGCTAAACCTGCATGCACGGTTGACGTCACGTAGGCGGAGTCACTGTACACCGCTACTTCCTGGTGTGCATGATTCTCAATGGCGAGCATCAACGCCAATAGTTCTGCAGTTTGTGCTGAATAGTGAGAAGGTATTGGAGCGCTGATGAGTACTTGAAACTCCCCATTTGCTATGTGTTTTATTACGGCAACGCCTGTATATCTTTGTCCGTCTTCTTGGTTGATTCTTGAAGAACCGTCAATGAAAACAATTTCACCACCTGCCAGGGCATTTTCCTTTACCCTGGGGATTTCATCATAGAATTCCTCATAGTTTGCTCAGTCATGTATGGGTTCTCCCTCTGTGACTGGCTCAGCTAGGAACGCAGCTGGATTTACAGTTTTACATCGAACTATTTTGATCGATGCGTTAGAGATAATCACCTCGTAGGCAGGCACTCTGTGCGATGTCAGTGTGCCCTTTGGTTTCTCTAGTCTATGGCGAACGCGGCGGCAGCTAAATTTTTTTCGAATAGGAAGTGGCCGGGTCCAGACTCTCACTGTAATATGCTAAGGGCTTATACACCAACGAGGTTCGCTGAGCAAGTACTGCCGTCAGAACATTGCCATCTGTATGTCAAAACAGGCAGAATTCCTCTGCATATTTAGGAATCCCAAGAACTGGGGCCTTACAAATCGCCCCCTTAACTTCTACAAACCCCTTCTCCATTACCTCGGTCCATTCAATTTTTTCCTTTGTTGCCTGGGCTTTCTTTAGGGCCTGGAGCAAAGGCTTGGTATAAGAGCTGTAATCAAAGACGCATGCTCTGACATAATTGCACAGGCCTAGGAAGCTCTGCATTTGTTTTATCGTGAGTGGCTTAGCCGTGTTCATGATTGCTTCAGCCCTTTCAGGGGTTACCTTTTTTCCCTCATGTGAGATTAACTGGCCTATGTACAGCACCTCTTGTTGACAGTATTGCAACTTTTCCTTCTCAAACTTATATAATTTCTCAGCCAATATAGTCAGTAGCTGGACAGAATCGCGCCTGCATTGCTCTTCAGTGGTGCTCCAGAGCAGAATGTCATCTACATACTGCAAAACAACACTGTCTACTGCAATATTGCTTAGGTCCATTTGCAGGACTCTGTTGAAAATGGACAGAGACTCACAATACCCCTGTGGCAATCTCATGCTCTTCAGACGCATTTGTCTGAAAGTAAACAACGTCAGATCTTGTGATTCACAATGCAACGGGGTTGAGAAAAAAGCATTTTTCAAGTCAATCACCGTGAAATATTTTGCCTCAGTGGGTATGTTGCATAGGATTGTAGATGGATTAGGGACTAGAGGGAACTCGGCTTCAACAATATCATTTAATGCTCTTAAATCTTGGATTAAACACCAAGACCCTCCCTTTGATTTCTTGATGGGGTAAATCACTGTATTACGGGTGAGTTTGACGTCACTAGGATGCCTTGCTCCATCACGGCGGAAATTGTCTTCGCAATGCCTTCATCCGCTTCTCTGGACATGGGCTATTATCGTGCTCTTGGTAACATTGCTCCTGGCTTCAGCTTAATTTTCACTTCTCCTGCCCCCTTAAGGAGGCCTACGTCATAGGGTCCTGTAGTCCATACTGGGATGGGCACTTGGGCCATGTCATCATCAAAGTATTCTGGACACACGAGTGCCAACATCATTCTCTGTGGCACCTCTCGTTTGATCATTTTGACCCAAAATATGAGACTCACTTCCACCCTAGTCTCTTCCAGGTCAGGGTGTTCTTCGAACAAGTCCTCATCAATGACTTCAATGGCGATAATCGCGCACCATTGTCTTCCTTCGTCATCATACTCTTCGACCAGTGCTACTTTCCCTCGCACAGCGGCAGTATGTATCATTAAGGGAAATACTTGTCCCTCTTCTTCATGTATAGGTATTCTTGGTCTGAATAGGAACTCATCAGGGGTTCTCATAGTTTTATCTGCGAGGCCTGGCAATCCCATCATGAGCACACCATATGCAAAGACTTCTGACTCTAATGGTATAGCACTCATGGCTATGAGTCCGGAGTATGCTCTCATTACTTCGCACACATTTGAATAATGCATTCCTGGAGCGGTGCATACTATGCCATCCTCCGTAAACGAAATTGTCATATTCAACTTTGTCATTAAGTCCCAACCCAAAATGTTTACTGGGGTCTGGTGTGAATATAATAAGGGTACATTCATCTCACAATCCCCTACAGAGACTCAGAGATTGTCCGTAAAGGGAACTCTACTGTGAGCTCCTGTGAAACTCTGAGTATCTATGGCCTGGCCGGACAAGGAAAACTTGCCTTCTCGTATGCAAGAGCGCGTTGCACCCTTGTCAACTAAGAAGGAATATTCTTTCCCCCCTTTGACGACATTTACCCTTGGTTCCCTGTTAGGGTGTGGTGTCACTGATAGGATAGAGCACATCAGAGTTCCCCGTGAGCTGTCCTATTGTATATATAAGTTCGGTCCACTGTACACTTGTGGATTTCCTCCATTTCCAGGGTTGACTCCCCCTCCGGAGTTAGTTCCCTGAGGTATTTGCGTAGGTGCCTGTTGGGTATGCCCTTGTGGCGTGTTCCCCAGGTTCAGGGGTTGGACCCCTTGTGGCATACCTTACCGCAAGCCTGGTGCTTGCTGCTGCACTGTGTGATTCTGTGCATCGCCTTGTTGTGGGATGGCAGGCTGATTCACCATGCCTGTTCCCATTCCTTGGCCATTTTGCCACATGCCTTGGCTTCTGCATGCACGCGCCACGTGCCCTGTCATTCCACACAGCCAACACACTGGCGGTGGTCGGGCCATCTGTCCATTTGGCGTATCTGGACTGCCCATCTGCGCGTTTTGTAAGCCACTTTGATTATTCTGAAAACCTCCCTGATTACTTTGAAACCCTCCCTGATTACTCTGCCATCCTCTTCCTCGAAATCCCCTTCCCCTCGGGTAAAATCCTGCGTTACCCTGGTTATTCTGCAATGGGTTAGTCGCTTGTTGTGCGCTTGGTTCAGCTGGGCTTGTCAACATGGCTCCCTCGAGAACATACTTTGAGAGTTTCTTTTGCACCAGCTTCACTTCCTCACCCTTACGAGTTGCCTCCTTTTTTCGGTTCTTTTCTTGCAACAATCTACAGTAGTGTGCAATTGTCAACTGTATTTCAGCCCATGGTTTAGCTTCTACTCCTACCAATTTCCTGAGCTCTTTTTGCACCGGTTCTGGCAACCCTTGGCACAATATAGATTTGTCCAAGATTCATGCGTTTTGAGTATCCATGCGTCTTGAAAATTCTGGATATAAATCAACGGATCCTCTGACTCTTTCATTTTTCGAGTCATTATAGCTCCCATATCGGAAGTGTCCGGGTACAGTACTCATAGCGCTTTCCACACTGCTGTGCTACAATTATTAAATTGGCGCTCCGTCATGGGTAGTGTTAATTATGGTTACCCCAGGGTACCCAGCTCGTCTCCATATATCGTCTGCCCTTTGACCAAGTATGGCGATCAGGAGGCCCTTAATGTCCCCTATAGCTAAGGTGACACCCCCTGTCATTTTTTCTAACTCATGTATCCACTTCCCGGTTCCCAATGTCAGCATTGGAATCTTGTTTTTCAGGTTCTCTCGATCCATGGAATATATTGTGGTCTTACTCCCCCCTTTTCTATCAGCGGGAATTGAAATGCGCAGTCTTCCTTCTCTTTCCCCATAGCTCTCCTGCCTATCGCTGGGGTAGCATTCCCGCATCGTCGTCTACCTGGCAATGTCCTCAGTCTGTCTACATAGGCAGGTGCTGGCACCCCCCTGTGACCATGGGGAGTTCCCTCATGTTGGCCAGGCTGCGCAGCGGACTTCGATGCCCTAGGTGCGGACCCGCTAGCGTCTGACCATCGTACCCCTTGGTCCCTTGGGAGCTGCTTTTCACGCCATCTCCCTTCTTCATGTGTCTCGTCCTCCGTCTCCTCACCGGAGTCAGACTCTAACCGTTACCAGTTTACGCAACTCCTTGCATCTTCTTCATTCTTACCAATCTACAGCCTATCTAAGGACAGTCCCCTGCTCCCACTACTTTGGGTAATATCTTCAATGTCATATAGCTGAGTGCCTTCCAACCGCTCGTCTTCCCTTCCCCCTTGGATAATTCCAGCCCCATTTCATCGTATATTTTATCAATCGTTTCCCCAATGCTTCTGGTGTTGAAGTCATCTTCAATATTTGCCCCACTCTTGCCTGGTACTGAGTCGTAGCAGGAAAGAATTCTTCGATGTATTGCCATTCTACAACAGGAGTGGGTTTTATAACTTCCCGCTCCAAATATTCAAGATCCCGTGCCCTCTGTCTGCGTTTGCGTTCTATCACATCATCGACTTCCTTGCGCTTCCTCGCTTCTTCTCTTGTCTTATCTTCTTCCCTTCTTCTTTCATTTCTACGTTCCTTTGCCCTTCTAACTTCCTCATCTTCCCCTCTCTTTACTCTTTTCTCACATACTCTTTGCTCTTCTTCCAACCTTTGCAGGTTCTGTCTGTACAGGTCATAGGCTGCTATCTACTTGCGACTGAGTGGCTTTCGTTGCTCTTTGCGATATAGCTGCTCTCGCCTCAGCCTATCCTTCCTTTTTATTCTCTCATCCCTTATTTCCTTCTCCCTTCTCTATGTCTCATCAGACTTCTCTCTCGGTCTCACATCATCAATATCTGTCCTCCCATCCATTTGTCTTTTGCAAATGGCATCTCATCAGTTCTGCCTTCGTTTCCTTTCCATTTCTTTCCCTTTCTCTCCTTAATGAGAGGTG
This sequence comes from Ambystoma mexicanum, assembly GCF_040938575.1. Taxonomy (NCBI): domain Eukaryota; kingdom Metazoa; phylum Chordata; class Amphibia; order Caudata; family Ambystomatidae; genus Ambystoma; species Ambystoma mexicanum. Next base: position 176,905,013 of record NC_090927.1, on the reverse strand, counting down.
CACAACTCTGTGCCTGGTCCTTCCTTTCATCATCACATTTCTCCTTGTCCCTCGGGACCACGGAGGTAAGATTACTTTCCTGATCCTTCCCCTTGAATTTGTCACTACTGTAAGTAGGTGACTCGTATGCGGGGTTGCTATACCCCGTGGCTGCCTTGAGTTCTCTTAGCGGGTAGAGTCGCTCTGACTTACTTCCCTCGATCTCCTGCTCGGGCGGGGCTGGTGGCACGGTAGGCGTCTCACCCCCCTCCGTGCACACGTTTAATATCCAGTCTGCGGGTGGCTCTTCCTCCTTTGGCTGCTCAAACATTTTCCAAAGTTCTAGAACAGCAAGACGTTTCTCTAGCTTTTTACCTGTATATGTGGCATGTAGATAAGTCATCACATGCTGTAAGACGGCTTTAGATAGGGACCCACTGTGTGGCCACGGCATAAACATCTTGTGGCGGTACCCTTAACCCACTCAGTGCTGTACATTTTAAGCTTGGGTGCATGTTTGGGCAACTGCTTGCATAAATGGGCAAGTGGGGTAATATCCTCCATTCTTAAATTTCGTTACCAACAATATTTTATACAGTTTCAACACGTCCACCAGTATGAGCGAGCACCAAATACGCAAGCTCCAATCCAATCCTTTCCGCCAAAATTCTATCTCATGAATTTACTTACGAACATCAATCCATTGGCGATTCCCTCTTAGTTACGGAATCGCGTAAAGCTCAAACTTATTTTCAAACAATCAATGATGCAGTCATTTACATTTGACATATAACAGGACACATATGACAGACATTTGACGGACTAGACGGACATCAGCTGGACATACATATACCTGCCTTCTAATCAATACCCCGAAATGAACCCCATTAGTGCCGTCTTTAATCGTCACCGTAGTCTAATCGTCCCCCATTATGCTCTGAGTTCACGTTTCTTCTGACCGCTGTATTAAAGCGCAGGAACAAGACGAATCCTCTTACTTTTTCTCTCGGGTGCCCTCCCGGTAACCTACTTTTTTCTCTATTATACTCGAGTCATTACCCCATATATATATATATATATATATATATATATATATATATATACAGTCTTCTCTACTTCTATTTTTATTTTTCTCCGCCACCTTCCGTTACCTTTCCCTTACTTGTTCTAATGATTACAAGACATTTGCCAAGGTAATGAGTTTATTGTTTCACTTACTGCTGGCATCTTTTCCTCTCTGGAACTTCGGGATCACCGCCCCTCATTTCCAGCCTCTTGCGGTCTTTTCGTCCGATTGGCTGCCTGTGGGAATGAGAAGGGTTATGCTTTGAAAGGCAGGTTCCTTCAAACCCACTGCAGATTTTATGGACTTACACTATCATTGTCCACGGGAAGCTTCTCAGTCTACTCAGCCGAATGGCAAAAGGACTCGTGATATTGGCGAAGGCCTAAAATTACTTTGTGCCGTCGGTCTATGGGTGTCTTAGTGATAATTAATCAATAGTTGATGGTTGAACCATCCTCTTCTACCAAGTGTACAAGAGAGGTGGAGCGTCCTCTGACGGGCCCATAGGTCAGAGCTCACCCTCTAGTACCTGTAAGACAAGATAGCTGCACCAAGTGAGGAATGGGGGTGCAGGATTCATTTACTCCAACACAATTCAATAAGGACAACTCAATAGTTTGGCAAAGGGAAGTCCATTTAATGACAAGTACAAAAAACGGGGAAACACATGGGAATCAGCAGTGATGCGATCTCCTGTCTCGCTTCAACTTCCTCGAAATTCATACAAACAGTAACATTTATACTCAAAACTCATCACCATTGACGTCTAACTCTACACGTTTGTCATGCAATATAACTGGTTGGGAAAGGTAACTTAATTATAGGTGCTATATCTGTATATGGTAACAGAGCATGCGGATTGGATAACTCTTATCGGGTGGGCGTCTACGCCCATCCCTCTACATCACACGTGATAGACGTCACTACAAGTACGACGTCCTATTGGTTCTACTATCTATAGGATCCTAGATTACTTGGTCCACTGTGATTGGGTAGGCTACACCCCTAGACATAAATCTCCACTTTAATTAGCAGCATGCAGAATGGACACCCGGGTGCCTAGTGCCCCAAGATTCACCCTGCCTCCTTTCCATCAATCAGTGCTTTTGGGCTATGTGTCAATTAGTTGGCTGGGTATGGCCTCGAAACTGTAGCCTCTTATCTGGAGATGTTATGGCATCCTTGGTTCTGGGTGACATCAGACGCTGTAACTCTTCGCGCTTGGCTAGTCACGTGTCTGTTCACCGTGAATCTGCTTCAATTCCCTTCTTTTCAAGTATTTGATTCTCCTTCGGCCTCGCCACCTTGCTGGGCCCCCCTTATCTTGACCTTTACGGGGCAGGCTGGTATGCTCTGAAGTTTCAATTCTTCAGAGTTGCCGCTCTCCTCCCTTCCTTAGGTTGACCTCGATTTCCCAGGCGCGAGCTGCTTCTTTGCTGAGTTTCAATTCCGCTCTTCCTTCTGGCTTTAGCAGGAATATGAAACCTGGCCTGCTAGGCCTCTGGCCGCCTGGGCATACTTCTGTTTACCAAATGGAGTTGGACTTGTATAGTGTGCTTTATTGAGGTAGATATATGGTTGGCGCTTGCCGCTCTATTCTTCTACTAAGCATTGCAAGCAGTACCGTTTTTCTTAGCTTCTTGCGTTCCAAGCCTATTTACACATGTTAGCTGGTTGGATACTTCCATCGTGTTTTACAGCGATGTTTCCTTATGTTTCAACATCGTCTCCTCTTCTGCGTCCATTACATCTATTTTCATAGCTACTCGCACTGGCGTGTTATCTTTGATTGTTGTTTTCGTTCATCCGTGAGTCTGTCCGGGCCCTCGTGTCATTACCACTGGCCATCCATTTAGGCTCTTTGGGTCTCTTCGTGGACCGTCTGTAGGTACTCTTCATTTCGTGTCAGCTGCTGGTACGGTTGTCTAAGAGGGTACCGTGCAGCCCAGGGTTGTCTGTTTATGGGCGCCTCAACAGGTATGGCTCTTCTGATGTACACTGGACAGAGTCCACGTGCAGCTCTCTGCTGGTTCATCTGCTCCTCATACATCACGTACCTTGGCGAGTATGTTCCTGGTACTTCGAAATAGGGGGAAGGGGTGCAGGCCATGTTTGGGACCTCCTCTACACCATCACCTGGATACAATCTTTCTTAAACAATAGGACTATGCGATTCTTCTCGCCATCTGCAGCAGCTGACCCCATACCAATCACTTGCTCTGTGCTCCAAGGCTCATGCGTCTCGTCAACTTTGTATAACATCTTTACAAAGCAATTGTTTGATGAACTGGATCGTCTGGGTGTCACCTACACTAATTATGCAGATGACACCCAGATACTCATACCCCATACATGCGTGTACGACATAGATGTACGTCATGTGAATGAGATTTACACCAACATTCCGGCATGGATGGCCGTCCACGGCCTGTGCCAGAATGATGATAAAACGGAATTACTCCTTGTAGGCTCACCAGCAAACTTAAACAAACTAAGCCCCAACTATAATTCACTCAACATAGATGAGAACAACATCCCTACTGCCAAAGTAGTCAAAACACTTGGCTTCTACCTCGATTCTACCTCCAACCTCAGTAAATAAGTGAATATGACCGCCTCAGCCACTGCCTACAAGGGCAAGCTGATTAGAGCCTGCAGACCCTTCCTATCTGCAGAAAGTTGTCTCATATTAGCTAGAGATCTCATAATGAAAAACTGGACTACGCAATGGCCTTTACCTAAGCACTAACAAGACTGTACTTAACAAACTCCAGATAATGCAGGACAATGCTCTTAGAGCGGCACTCAACATACCAAGGCATGAGCATATCTCTGCAACTAGAAAACAATGCAAATGGCTCTCCATAAAAGAAAAGATTGAACTCAAAACTTTATGTCTTACTTTCAAAGCATTGAATCACACAGCACCCCCACACCTCATGGAACAATTCACCTTGAGAACATCCACACGCATTACCAGATCATCAGACACTACATGCCTAGTGGTCCCAAGATATAACTTAAAAAGATCCGGAGGATCTAGTTTCCCAGTCTTGGCCTCTCAACTATGAAACTCCCTCCCTTCAGACATTAAAACCATCCAAATATTTTCAAACTTCAGGAAAAACGTAATTTCCTGGTTAATCAGCAAGAATTGCTAAACCACTTGACTACACCATACCAATTCAGCACTTGATGACTCTCACTTCGCTTCATTCCAGGAATCTAAAAATTACTGTCTTGATACACATATCTTGCCTTCTCGTCTGGCCTTGTATCAATTCCCGTCATTCACTTATGTACCATGATTGTACATTTTGTACCTATCTGTTTATGCATTGTACTATGACTGTATATTTGTACTTATCTGTTATGCTCCTACAACTTATTACGCATGCAATATCTACAGCGCAATTGCATTTCCTTTGTATGTAACAATATTGTAAAGCGCCCAGATACCCCTGTATCAGGTTGCGCTATATAAATAAAATAAACAACAAACAAATAAGTGGGAGATTTTGTACATGATGGAAAAACTTGGAAGTACTAACACTTCACAAATCTTTTTTGTCCATGTAACAAATGCTATGTAGGAAAAACCATACAATCTATTACTTGTAACATTAATGAACATAGACAAAGAATTCACAATTCTGTTCTAACCTATGTAAGTCATTATCTACATCAAGGCCACACATATGGTGCTATTTTGTGTACTGTCTTAGAAAAAGGAAAACTGATCTTAGCGGAGGATTGTTTGAGATTTAATTGGCAAAGAGTGACCAATATTGGATTTATACTTAGTATTCTCATGCAACTGGTCTCATTGACCAGATCAAGTGGATGAGCTTAATGTTTGAGTACTACAATTTTGACAGTATAGTTACTCCTTTGAATTGAAGGTATGCAATACACTGTGAGGATGTTATAGACTGCGTAAAATCCTATGTGTAAAATTATTGTAATTTGGCTGAGTCTGCCCTAATGTGTGAAACACAGACTATGGAAAATTACTAGTTTAATGTGCTATGTGGTATAATGAAAATGAGAATTAATATTGTAATAGACTCTTTCCAATTAGTTGGTATGCACAGTTCATGTATTTTTTGTTAAAATGGCCTCCGGGAAGTTCCATTCCAAAAGGTTTACTGTTACGCTCTAGGACATTAACAAGTATGCCTATTCTGCCCCATGTGATATGTGAATCTTTCCATTAACTGTAGGTGATAAAATGTGTAAAAAATATTGAAAAACCAACAGGTTTTTTTACGTATCAATTAATTGAGTGGCAAGGATGCAGCAAAACTCAGTGGAAGGTGCATTCTTATGGACAAATGATATGTCTTGTTTTGCAAAGGATGGATTCAAATGTTACAAAGTGTCAGAAATATTTAGTCGTTTCTTTCAGCATCAATGAATGAGCATACAAACAGCACATGTTACTTTGAATACATATTGTGAATTTGAAGGACCATAATTGGTTGGATTAGGAGATTGTGGCGTCATGTAAAATTAATAAATGGAAGTGGATAATAAAGGGCTACCTGTCCTATCCTTGTGTCTAATTTGAGTAAGTGAATTTAGACTGAATAACAATTTGAATAGCTAGAATCTGAGATTAGGTGTTTCACTAGTAAGTCACTGTTGTTTTGGATAATAGATAAGGTTGAATTTGTATTGCCCTGATGAAGACAATTCCATAGAAAGTATCAAGGTGCTGTCAAAATGAGACTAGCTAATTTGAAAATGTTTTAGCAGCTAGTAGGCACCTATCATGATAACATATGAGAAAATGAATATGTGGAGTGTTGGATGATCAATCCTGACAGGAATTGGAAACAAGACTTTTTTTATATACATTTTGTTTGCACTCCTGGTGTAATTGTATTCCATGTAGTGTATTAATGTCATTTTTCTGTGATAAATGTTTCACAAAAATTATATGGTTGTAATTTTATATGCCGAGCTATGCATTCACTCATGAATTCATCTCATCTTGAACATATTATTTTTTTGTTCAGAACGTTCCTCTGTTTTGGATGAGTAGTGGAGTATGTTAGAAATGAATACTTTCCCTACATCTGCAAAAAATGAAATGAGGCACAACATTGGGTATTTAAAGCAAAAAAACGATTTGAATCCAGGTGTGTTCTTTCTTTACCTCTCTCAATTTTGGAGGCTCAGCATTTTATAAGTGACTAGATGGCTTGTGATGTGTGTTGGCTTCTTCCAAATATTTATTTTGCTCTTTGCTATAATTCTTCAACTTCTTTTTAGCCTCTTCCTGTTCTTATATTTGAACTGAGCATCATATTGACATTTTGAACCCTTTATATGTTTCACCCCTGAATCAAAACTATTTGTTTTGTAGAGGTGTGTATTGGGAGCGATAATGGATAAGTTCAGCATAAAGCCACATATTTTAAAAAGCATCAACACTTGGCCAAATATCCAGAAGCCATCACAAATATTTAAGTTCCAATTATACACAGCTCTTCCAAAAAAGAAACTATGGGAGAGAAGAAGGTGTCCTCAGTCCAGGTAGCATCCCTTGACCAGAACCTGAGATAGTACAGACATTCTCCCTTCCAGAGGTGTCTGCCTTGTCAATACTAGCTTGGGGCATGGCAAATCTCTCTCTGGCAGCCAGAGCATTGCAACAGGAAATGGCACTAAGGAAGAAAACCTACAAAAGCAATACTTTTTTTTTTTAAAGATTGAGGGTTTTTTACTGCCTATCCTCATCTCAATATAAGTTCTTGGGTATATATTTGCAACATGTAGATAATGCATGTGGCATATCCTACAGAATTAGGGTTTGAATGCCACCTTACAAACAGACGTTTTTCACAACAAGTTTCCATTAATGAAAAAGAAAGAGGTAACCCCCCCTCCTTAAAAAGCCTTTTGTCCTGTAAATAAACAATAATGCATTCTCATCCCGCTTTGTGCATGGCGCTGCACTATGATATTTTATGAGACTTTTATATGGCACCAGATTACTCCACTAATAGTTGCAGAGTGCCTGGGATTGTTCCAAAGTTGGTGTATCAAGCCCCTTACAGGGTTAACCAGGCAGGTCCTACTGTGCTGAGAGAAAACAAGTGGGGAAAGATAAAAGGATGCACTGCAGACATAAAAGTAGGGCTTCATGCAGCGGGGTGAAGAAAGGTTTTGTAATAGGATGGGCATTTATCAGACCTGTTAGGTGGCCATACATTCATGATGTATGAAAGGATAAAATGCTCTCATTGCTTACATGTAATCTTCATTACTCATAGCCCTACTCTTCCTCGTCACAGTATTATGTCAGTACTGTGACGAGGAAGCGGGATGCGGAGGTAATGGATACTTGAACTGTTATTTTAAATGTTTAGAATGTCTTCCTTTACAACCCACACCCCGGGCAGAAAATAATCAATAATATATTTACTCCATGACTAAACAAATCAACCAAAGCCTATACCAATTTAGTGTCTTGGGTATAGCCCTCATTGATGTATTGGAGATGTGCAATTAGCTCAAGATTCTCAGGCATTATTCCAGGTTTCTGCCACCAGAAAATCATTTTACACTATAGCAATAAAGGAAAAGCATACCAATAAACAATGAACAGCAGATGCGTGCACAGCCCAGTCCCATATAGCACCAAACATCCCATAGAAGAACTAAATTAAACCCAGCCTTAGCAAGGAAAAAAGACATAACCAACTTGTATTCAAAACACACGCATAGCACTAGGCTGAACAACAATCTCAGAGTTTAGATGAGGAGCCACCAATGTACATGCAATGCACCACAGAGACCCCTCTGATCTGTCTACAGCCACTGTCTCAACACACCGTGATTAAAAAGCAAAAGATCAGGCGGCCCCATATTTCCCATTCGCTCTGCCATATTCTGGAACAATCCCCCACTCCCGATCCGAGAGGAGCTCTCCTTCCACCTCTTCCAGAAAAAATTCAAAACTCACCTATTCACTTAACTGTTTCTCCCCTATTCCATGACGGCCTACTATGTATGATGCTGTACTCACACTGTAACCTCGTTTGTAACTGTCTCCCCTACTGATAGCTCAGCGGGTTGAGTGCTCACTGCTGCGATCTGAGCGTGATCTGCAGGTCACAGGTTCTAATCCGGCAAGGCCAACTCAGCCTTTCATCCTTCCGAGGTCGATAAATGAGTACCAATTTCGGTTGGGTGATATTGTATGTAAATATGTGCTCTGTAAAGCGCTTTGGATTAAGGCGCTATATAAACAACACATCATTATCATTACTTGCTGTAATTCTGGCCTCTTCTCTGATCATGTATGGGCCTTAATCCCAAGGAGCTGGGTGAAATCATGAAAGATTGGTCCAAATCTTTCGTGGACAAGTGAATTCATCTCTGAAACTCTATGAGTGGCACAGACAAACAGGAACAGGGTTCCAGAGTCCTAATGCCCACCTCCCTCCACGCAAGTGACGACCATGGGAGCTAGAAACATTCCATTCCAAGCAGCATGTTCTCCCAAAACACCTGAAACATGTCTGAGGTTGCTTGCAGGCTCCTGCAGAAGGGTTCTGACCAAATAGTGCGGTCTGGATTGACCCATTTGGGGTGGAACCAATTCTGATTTGCGTATTGTCTTTCCCCTTCCTGTAATGACTTTGCAGCTGAAGAGCGATGGTCTGGAGGGTTGCCCAGAGCAAGGCTAAAGGTTAATCTTAATTCCAAACCTTCCAACCATCACCACTTTTGTTTTGCATAAGTTACCCCAAGTGGGACGGGTAGGCCCAGAGGTTGGTCACAGGCCTGCTGAGCCTAGAGAGCTAAGCTACTCCTCACTGATGATTCCCAATGAGGCCGAAACATGTCTGGGGATGCTTGTGGTCTTGTGAAAACGAGATGCGATCTAGCAGTTCCGGCTGGACTGCCCCTTTTTGGGGTGGAACCAATCCTGATTTGCATATTGCCTTTACTCTTCCTGTAATGGCTTGGCAGGCTGAAGAACGATGATCTGGAGGGTTGCCCAGGGCTATGCCAGAGGTTACGATTAATTCTCTAGTCACCAACTCTTTTGTTTTGCTCCCCAGCACTTCACCATGGAGAAGAACCAACAAGTCTTTCCCAGACGCCTGGCTCACATCGTTAAATGTTACATTTATTAAATAATTACCAGCCTGCCAGCTCAAGTCAGAGCCATGGGGGCTGCTCTACTAAGGGCCCGATTCTCATGTAGGCGCAGTGAGCATGCTTCACTGTGCCTTTTCCTTACGCCTAGGCACGAAGCTTATTCTGAAGTTATGTTATGTTAGCGTTATTTATAGAGCGCACGTTCACCCCGGGGTATCTTGGTGCTGAGAGGAGGGAAGCTACAGTCTGAGGAAACCCAGTCAAGAAACAATAGACCTAGAATAGATAGGTCTTCAGAGGCTTCCGAAAGCCAAGGTAATTGGTCAGTGACTTCAGATATAATGGGAGACTGCTCCATAACTGAGATGCAGTGACAGAGAAAGCTCGACCACCCAGATATGAACAGCGATAAGGGGGCACTGATATTAGACCTGCTGGAGCTGAGCGCAATGGATGGTTAGGAGTATACTGCTCAAATTTAGCACAAAGATACTCTGCCCCTTGGACAAATAGAGCCCGGTGGACAATGCACAGCGACTTAAATTGAACACGCTGTGCCACCGGAAGCCAATGGAGAGAGCGGAGTACTGGGCCTGTGTGTCAGCGCAGAGCATGACAGTGTGAAGTTTGCAATCCGCCTGTTTTGGAATGAATGGGAGGATTGCTAGTCATCATAATGGCAATTTAACGAAAATGCTGCTGAGTACAACTCCTTGATTTGGCTCATTGTGCGATCCCTGGAAAGATGTAGTCTGCTGTAAAAACTCCATGAGTATTCTGGTTTCTCATTGTTAGAGTTTGATCAAACACCTAGAACAGTCAAAATGGACAGTGCATTTACATCTCACATGAAGTAGGGTTTATTTTGCACTGGAAAATGTACAACATGGAACACGCTCTGTTCAGAAGCAGTATCTACCCCAGACTCTTGTTCTCATTTTCTTACAATGTTAAATGGAGCATACATGCGTGTGTTCTCATGCACGATGGTGTGTGAACCTCCCAACTTACCAATGCAAACCTCTGATGTCACTCCTCCACAACAGCGATACATACCCCACCAAAGAGGTACCGTATATGTGCACCAATTTCAGCCTATCGCTATTGTGGAGGAGTGCCACCAGAATCGACATGCAAAGAAATGTTTTCCGAAAATGCCGGTTGCTAGGTTGGTTTTCAGCCAATCCTAGGAACCAGCGCACAGGTTTCAAAAGAGGCGCTTTCTGTTCACTCTCGGTAAAATACGCCTACTTCAGAATGGGTGTTAATTACCGGAAATGTCGGGAAGTCTTTATACAGCTTTTTCGGTAATTAACACCTTATTGAGAATCGGGCCCTAAGTATGTTTGTGCAGGGTGTTTGTAACTAACCCTTCCATGCTTTGTTTTTTTACCACAAGACAACTACGGTGTGAGGTGCTACAAGCGACATGCTTTCACATACATTTCCCCATGGAATATTTAAATAATACCGCATTTCCAGAATTGCTTTGCTGTGCTTGCTGCAGAAATTCCAGCAATTCCATGATAGTTGCAAACCCTGCAAAGTACATGTGCGATGAGAGTAAACGCTGCATGTGATATTTCTAAACGAAATCCCAGAAAACCCATATTGACCACCGAAATGACTTGAAACTAAACAATTCCAAATTGTGGACCAGGAAACTAAAAATGAAATGTTCTCTTTCATGATTCTTTACTCTCAATATCCTAACCCTTTCCACCCCAAAAATACCATCTGAGATCATGTGGAAAGAGAGGGAGCACTCTCCAATGGCAGTGCCAAGGTGTGGAATACATTCTTACTGAACCAATCAACTTGCTCCAAGGAGGAATCAGCTGGGACATCTTCACGTTCTTCCTACTCGTCCACATTCACTAACAAGCCGGACACCCTTCCATCTTCAACCAACTCACCTATCTTTGAATTACTGACAGATACACTTGTCATTCGTTGCCAGTCTCCAACCTCGGAAAATATAGAGCAAAAAAAAGTTTGATTTGGGGACAGAGTGAAATCGGGCCCAAGATGGCCTCTTCTCTTTTGGGCTGCCGGTATGTAGCTGTTAGGAATCGCTATTCTACGCAATCTGGGGTTAAAATACCTGTGGAAAGAAACTTGCCGGCACGTTTTACACCCAAAAAGAAATCCTTGAGTGTTCGTTTTGCACGTTGCAGACATCACCATAAATTACAACATCGAGCTCCGTTTCTCGCTCGTTACCGGTTGCCCTGGCAACGGGGAGGACGCTTCTGGCGCAGACACGCTGCCGTCAGCTTGTCACGTGACCAGGGTATGTGATACACTTTGAATAAAGCCGGCCCCAGACTGCTGCACAGCGCTTCTGATTGAAGTGTTTGGAACTGCATCGTAATTCTTGGATTCCTCGTATCCTTGACATGTATTTTGCCTTTTGGATCTGCCTAGTCCTTGCCCCTTGTCTTCCTGCTTTTGTCTCCCCATTTTCTATTCTCGTCCTTGCTGCTGAATCCCTCGCTTACAGAACTCTTTCTTGGTTCACCGGACTGCATCTGCCTTGTTCTTCTGCTTTCTATTGCCTGCACGCTGCCAACCCATTTCTGCATACCGGATTGCCTCTGCCTTGTGATTCTGCTTTCCATTGCCTGCACGCTGCCAACCCATTTCTGTATACCGGATTGCCTCTGCCTTGTGATTCTGCTTTCCATTGCCTGCACGTTGCCAACCCATTTCTGCATACCGGACTGCCCCTGCCTGGTGAGTCTGACCATCTTGTCTGCAGAAAGACCTACCTTCCTTGGACTCTTGGAACAGTTCGTAGGAAAATGCCTCAACCTCCACCGCATCGCATATTAGAGACTAGAGACTCTGTTTCTTCTAGGTGTTCTCGTGCCGTCGAGGTAGTCCTCGGACATTTGGATTGTTGGAACTCTCGGGCGTCCTTGTGTCGTCGGGGTAAGGTCTTGGACCTTGGACCTTAGACCTTGGGAAGTTAGAACTGGAACCACAGACAGACTATGAAAACACCTAATGGTAAGAACCATTCCCCCTTCCATGTATATTGTACCCTAAGAATTCTTACGCCTAGATTCCTCAATAGACTCTTGTTTTGTTCTTGCACTTGCTTGCTTAGGAATTCCCGGGCTCTACTGAGGAATCCACCGCTACCCGTCTGTAATATCAGCGCTGACTACAACCGTTCATGTTGGTGTAGTTGGTATTCTGTTACTTTTGGTTGTACGAGATTACAACAGTACTGATCTTGGTTTTTTCTCTATTATTCCCAATTGGTGTCCACGGGTGTGTGTGTCCCCTCTTCCAACTATTTGATCCTTCTGTCTGTAAACCTTGCACAGCAGAGGTTTACAATTGTGGGAAGAATTCTACAGCGACTTCCAGAGTTTTCTGCTATTCGTGCTCCTACCGTCCTTGCAATTCCGGTGGTGAGTTCTAACAGTAGCTCCAAGGTGCACAGCCAAGGAACATCCTGGACTGATGCAGAAGCCACCAGAGGAGAGTTACTTGGATGGTAGCTGCCAGAGCATTTTCTGCTGACCCGTGGGGTAGACCCCTGACCCTCTTGTTGGTGCTGAGACAGGTAACAGATGCTCCTTCCTCGCCCTCCTTAATAGTGGCCATTCAGCGCTCACCCTGATGGATAGTGGCAGCAGCCTTTTTTTAAAACTATTTTTATTAACATTTTGCATTGTACAAATGCATATAACATTCTGAACTTGCACAATGAGAGTACCTATCCCCCTCCCTGGCCCATCCTGGTCCAAACCCACCCTCCCCTCTGCCCCCCTTCCTGTTCCCTGGTTGTGCATCACCTTCTTAGGGCCACCGTCCCCTACCCCTTTACCCACCTGCATCCCCCCATTTACCACAGATTTTCTGATACTTCCCCAGGATCCCTCTTCTCCTGTATACCATTTTTTTCCAAGCTACAGCAATGTTCCATGCCCATCTCCCAGTAGACGATCATCAGCATGTCTTTGGACCCCCACTTGACTGCCAGGTCTCTGTTGAGCACCAATGCTGCCATTGCTATCAGTTTAGTTTCCCATCTTGATCCTTTCATTTCCCCACTTGTGTACAGCAATAGCATTTTGGGGTCTTTGGGGGTTGGTACGCCCAGAATTCCGCTCATCCTCCCCAGGACTCGATCCCACAACCCTGAGACCCGTCGGCATTCCCAGATTATGTGGTAGAGTGCACCAACACATTTGAGACATGTGTCTTCTTCGGCTCTGCTCAGCCAGTGAAGCCTATCTCATGATATATATATATATATATATATTCTATGCAGGATTTTGTATTGAATGAACCTCATCCTCGAGGATACGTTGACCTCCCTCGTTGCCACCATGGCTTCAATCCACTGTTCACTTTCTAGAATCCTGAGGTCTCATTCCCATTATTCTTTTAACTGTGCTAATGGGGGGGCCTGAACAATTATTTATGGCCTGGGACAGAGTTGATATCCCCTTCTTCTAGCGCGCCTCAGTGAACAGATGAATTTCTCGAGGACTATATCATGGTAAGTCCAGATCCCCCTCCCCCAAACTGGGCCGCTATTGCATGTTTTAAACACAAATACGTGTTTTCCTCTCCCTGGCCCAGGGCATACCTATCTTGCAGGTCGGGAAAGGACGATAGGGCTTGATTCCCAATCATATCTCCAACCCTAGTGATCCCTGCCTGGGTCCATCGTGGTTGGTTCCCAGGTTTCGGGATCTCCCCCAGATGTGGGTTGTTCCATAGTGGCTGTGGTTTAGTGGTCTTCCCCTTCCACTCCATTGCTTGTGTAGCTTCTGCCCTTATCTGTACCACTTTCCATCCTGCTGGGGGAAGTATCTTCCATTCCTTGCTCCTGTAGAGCAACTGTAGCAGGTCCAACCCACCCCCACACCGATTAATTCTAATTCGAGCGTCATATGGGACAGGTTCCTCCCGCCAAATATCCATTTGTTCACCACTATTAACTAGTTGGCTGCACAGTAGTATTTCCTTATATCCGGGATGCCCACTCCACCCTCCCATACTGATCTTGACAGGATGGTCAGTGCTATATGTGGGCTCTTATTTCCCCATACCACCCCACTGATTAGGGAATGGATTACCTTAAACTGGGTGTTGGTGATACGCACTGTAGTGTTTTGTGGTACATACATTTATCGGGGGAGTGATAGCATTTTGAGCAGATTGACCCATCCCAGCAATGTCACCTTTAGGGTATCCCAGTGTTTTGCGTCTTCCCTCAGTTTATTAATGACCGGTTCCAGGTTCTCTTTTAAGAAGGTCCTTAAGTCTCTCTGCACCTTAATTCCTAGGTATTGGAAACCTTCTATCTCAACCCGTAGAGGGCATCTCCTAGTCATAGCCACTCGTCCTCCCTTAACTGTCTTAACTACAGACTTTACCCAATTAATTCTAAGTCCACAATACCTCAGAGATTCCTGTAGTAATTGAATTACCAGTGGTCCTGACTTCTCCGGATCCCCAAGGAATACCAGGACGTCATCCGCATATAGGGATATTATATTTTCCCATCCCCGGGGCCACGTGAACTCGCGTATGTTGCGGTCTGTACCGAGGACCTGTGCCAGCGGCTCTTTTGCCAACAGAAATAGTAGGGGGTACAGTTGGCACCCCTGTTGGGTGCCTCTCTGCAACGGGAACGTGCATGATGTGTGACCATTCACCCTCACCCCAGATCGATTCTGTCCATTACTGCCCACAGGAACTCTCACCAGACTGTGTCGAAGGCCTTCTCCGAGTCCAAGGCCATGACTACATGGGCCCCGTCTAAAGACTCTGCGAGTGCAAATGCATTGTGCTGTCTATGTAGGTTATTCTAGTGGCCCTCCCAGGCACAAACCAGATTGGGGTTAGAAGCCTGTGGTGGACATTTTCGATGGTGAAAAGACCAAAAGTTATTTTTCTGAAAATAACTTTTGGTCTTTTCTCCCGTGAACTTTTCAGACTTTGCCCCTGCCGCCACCACCCCTCCACACCCACCCCTCTACTTACCTTGTGCTGGCACACTTCGTAGTAGGAGGCCAACTCGCTGTGTTCCTGCAACGCCTGTTCCCTTTCACTTCTGTGATCAGGGACCGGCATCGCAGGGTCCTTTCCTTTTTTTTCTTTTCTTTTCTTTTTACTTTTTACCAGATTGGCTAAGGGAGACACCCCCGCAACCCCTGCTCACAGTATGGTGAATAAGGGTGAAGGGGACTCCCCTGCCTCCCCCGCAGCCCTGGCCACCGACTGGGGGATTTGGTCAAACATTTCAGCCGTTTGGAATTTTAGAGTGGCCGAAATTTGGCCAAATCTCCCATTCGGGGTTATAAACTCTGTCTTTTTGGACGTTTCCACAAACCCACACTGATCCGGGTGGATCAACTTGTTTACCAGGACCATAGCCAGTATTTTGGCTTCTGTATTAAATAATGAATTTGGCTGATATGATGCGTATTCGGTCGGCGGCTTCCCTTTTTTATGGATTAGCACGATATTGCCCGTGCTCAGATCTTCAGGGAGTTCCCCTCTCTCCTGGCTTTCTTGTAGCATTCTCAACATCCGACCAACTACTTTATCACACACGCATCTCCAGTACTCTATTTGGTCCTGGTGTTTTCCCTACCTTCAGCCCATGTATGTCGTCATTAAGATCCTCTCTAGTTATAGCTACCTCCAGCTCTATGTGTTCCCTTTCCCCCAGTTGTGGTAGAGCAATGTCAGTCAGGTATCCCTGGATCTCTTCTGTGGTAGCCCTGGGGGCCTCGGCATATAGGGTTTGATAATAATCGACAAAGGCTTGGGCTATGTCCTCTCCCCTCTACCCCATGCCCTATCACCTGCACCCACCTTGCTCCTTCCACCTGTCTCTCCAGCCACCCCAGCATCCTCCCCCTGTGGCAGCAGCCTTAGTCCCGGCAGGGCCTGAGGAGGGAGGCAGAGCTGGAATAAAAGTGGAAGAAAACCGGAAGCTTTGCACTGAACTTGACATGACCCCTGGTCAGTGATCCAACCTGCAAATATAAGTGGCCTACACATGATTGCCAGGGAGAACCATTCATCCAAGCAAACCTGGCGTCCTATCTTGTCTTAATGAGATTTGCGTGTGTGAGGCATCTTTGGCTCAAACATGGAGAGTAGAGGGTATACACAGTAGGAGAGCCAGAGCAGTGAACAGAGAACTTGTGGAGAGTTGGTGAGTGACAACCTGTCACTCACAATCCGCTTTCAGTAACATTTTGGTTTGCTGGATGTTGGTTCCTAAAGCTAAGGATGTCTAAAAGTAGGAACTAAAGAGACCAGACAAGATGCCTTCACCACTCTGCGTGCATTCCAAAAGGAAAGATTAAAAGGGGGAGTGCTTTATGCCTTCCTACATCAAGAACCATGCTGATGAAGTTAATGAATGCGCTTGTCCTGTGTAACCTTTAATGAGGGTCCATCCCTGAATTGGTAAACATCACATGTCACATTTCAAATCTGATGACATTGAAAAATTATTCATGGAAAAATGAGCATATGCCATTTGCTAACACGGGTTAACTTTTTGTAGTGTTTGACATTCTTTGATATTGAAAGATCTGTCTGTGATCTTTAGGTTTTACTGCAGAGAGTGATCATACTAGCTCCACACCAGACAACAGCTGGACACTACAGTGAATAGTGAATGTAGCTTGAAGCCGCCAGGTCTGTCCCATTGACTCCTGTCATATCTTCAACTCAAGTTACAGACAGATTTATCCAATTATGAAATGACAGACTATACTTCAGTACACATAGGCCAGCACCCATTAGAAACACAACAAAGGGGTCATCCACAGAGCTCTGGACAAGAACAGATGTCGAAACAGATTGGGATATTGCGCCCAGTACATGTCTCTGCCACAGTCAGAGGCATGTAGCGCCCAGCACATGTCTCAGTGATATTTTTTTATTTGCATTTTTAAAGCGCTCACACAGCCCGCGGCATCGAGGCGCTGTTACATGAATTGTTTTTGTGTGTTAGTTGCGTAATTGTTTTTTTTTAGTTGTATATTTATAACGCGCTTAAATACCCAGAGGTTTCTAAGCGCGGACCCGGGATCGAACCTGTGTTGCTTCATGTCGTCTTGCTTCCAAGGCGAACACGTTGCCACTGAGCTATCCTCCCGGGATATAGCGCCCAGCATGCTTCTTTACCTCCATCACAGTCACAGGAATACAGTTTACAGAGCACTTCTTTTTCACAGTCACAGTTAGAGGGATATAGTACCCAGCTCACCAAGCTCACTTGTTTGCCACAGCCGCAGACAGAAAGATAATGGGGCTCATTACGAGTGTGGCGGTGCAGGAAAAGAGTGGCTGCAATGGAATGACCGACACTTTTCCCATTCCGCCATACTGCTGCAGTAATTCTGGCGCAATCCCCCATGGAGTCATGTGTATTGCAAATGTATGGGGGCCAACACCGCCACCACCAGTTGCAATCCGGATTTATCACCGGAACTCTTAATGAGGCCCATAATGGCCACCCTGCTATTGGTAATCCAGGTTTAAAATACCTGTCCTGATTCTATGTGTTTTTACAGCATATTTGTTCAACGCAGATTTTTTTAACTGCTTCTTTTTTCAATTTTTTTGCTGCAAATTGCATAGGAGAACACCAACTCTCTCCCTTCTCCCACCAAACCCACCCACCGTCCCCCCCATATTGCCTTATCCTAACATCCCCCTACATTTTGCGTCACACAATTCAGTAATAAATCAGTCCAAAATCGGCAGTGAATAATTACATGGTAAAAAGATTGTGGTTCCCAGGCCCACTTCTTCAGCAATGATGACGAGCCCAATTTTATTTGGATAGTGTGTCCAAGCCTGTCTCCACTGATGTAGTACCTAGCTCAATATTCGGAATATAGTGCCCAGTCCACTCACACAATTATAATGTCCATCTCAGGGATATAGTGTTCAATTCAATGTCCTGGGATGTAGTGCCAGCCTCATTATTCCCGGGACGATAGCTCAGGGGCATTGCGCTCGCCTTGGAAACAAGACGACACAAAGCAACATAGGTTTGATCGCCGGATCCGCGCTTAGAAACCTCTGGGTATTAAGCACATTATAAATAACCTATTATCATTATATAGTTCTCAGTTCACCTATCAGGGATGTTGTGCCGAGCTCACTTTTCGGGAATATAGTACTTAGTTCATAAGGGATATATATCCAAGCCAATTCACAAGGTTATAGTACCCAGCTCCCACTTCAGACATATAGTTTACATGTAGAACTCAGCTCACTCTTCTGGAGTTAAGTGCCCAGCTCACTCTTCTGGAGTTAAGTGCCCAGCTCACTCTTGCAGGGTCATGTGCCCGGCCCAATCTTCAGGGATATAGTTCTTAGTTCACCTGTCAGCGATGCAGTGCCCAGGCCACTCTTCAGGGTTATAGTACATAATTCGCCTGTCAGCGATGCAGTGCCCAGGCCACTCTTCAGGGATATAGTACATACTTCGCCTGTCAGCGATGCAGTGCCCAGCTCACTCTTCAGGGATATAGCACATAGTTTGCCTGTCAGCGATACAGTGCCCAGCTCAATCTTCAGGAATATAGTACATACTTTGCCTGTCAGCGATGCAGTGCCCGGCCCAATCTTCAGGGATATAGTTCTTAGTTCACTTGTCAGCGATGCAGTGCCCAGGCCACTCTTCAGGGATATAGTACATAGTTTGCCTGTCAGCGATGCAGTGCCCATCTCACTCTTCAGGGATATAGTACATACTTCACCTGTCAGCGATGCAGTGCCCATGCCACTCTTCAGGGATATAGTACATAGTTTGCCTGTCAGCGAGCAGTGCCCAGCTCACTCTTCGGGATATAGTATTTAGTTCGCACGTCGGGTATATAGCGCGCAGCTTACTTGTCAGCTGTCCCAAGTTCTTCTGCACTCTCAAGCTTGGCAGAACGTTAGGCTTTTCAGCTTCTCACAGTCTAAAGACTTAAATTAGGCACCTCAGGCTCCCCTGGCAGGTGGTTGTCTATCCACCTGTGTGTCCTTTGCCTAATGATGAAGGCTCTGGGTATGATATGCGTCTTCCTGTTGCTTGCTGGTGATCTTGGTCATGACACTGCCTCTTTCTCCTTTTTCCTTGGCCTGAAACATGCTGGTTCATGCCTGAGCTGATCTCTCTTGGCCCCCGGATTGGTGGGTGTCTTAATCCTTTTGTTTTTACCGTTCACATAGACACATCTGGCTTAATTGGTTATTGGTCACACTTGGTGCAGGCCTCTGGTCTTCTGAGAATTGAAAAGTCCAAAGCAGTCATCTTTGAAACCAGCAATCCTGCCTTGTTCTCCAAGCTCTGCAGAGCTGCTTTTAGTACCTCTTCCATGGTCCAGGCATCGTTCTTGTACTGTTTTGATTTCAGTCAGTGTTTGTGATGATCTCAAGACCAACCACATGCAGGGATCAGAGAGGTCCTTCCATGTACTGCCACGGACGGCCTCAAGCCTTACTGTGAGCTGCAGTCAATGTTGGACAAACTTCGCACAATGGAGAAGAGGCAAGATGCTCAAGAACAGGCAGCAAATCGCACAGATCCATGCAACACGGAAGGCAGTGGTGAAGTCAAGAATGAAGGAGAGGTTTTTAATTCTCACGTTAGTGTAGGGTGCGGGAGACGTCACAAACTACAGCAACTCATAAGCCAGTAGATAAGTTGCAGAATGAATGAACTCTGTTTTCACCCTTCTCTGTGGCAGCGTGGAAGGGAACAACATGGCCGACCTGGTCACATGGCCGACCTGGTCAGTCATGCCAACACAGCTGCCTGAACCACTGCTTCCACCACACATGTGTGCTTCTCACAGACTGCCAGTCCACCACCCATGCTGCAGCTGGGTGGGGATGATGGGGCAAATTAATTGTTCTCATGGGAGGGAGAGATGTTATTGTAGTCAGGAGAGGACATGGGTGCTTTGTGCGTAAGAGGAAATGATGGTTTACTTGGTTGCATTTATAGTGCGTGGGGTGGTTGGCACCGTAGAAACATATTAGCTTCTCATCAAGTCTATCCAGTGGCTCATTTTCTTTAAAAGAAAATGTCCAAATGTTCCTGATACTGAATCTGTCCCATTCGTTTTGAGATGCTGACCAAGTCATTCGTCTGCTCCTTCTTCTGGTTGTGGATCCTGCTGCTCGGGTTCCACTCTGGGCACTTGGCATCTGATCCCTCTGTTGTGGAATTTTCAGCACAGGTTGGCACTCTTGCTAACCTTCTACTGGGTGTACTGTACTACATCGTATGCATGATGCAGACATTAGAACTGGACCACAGGAAGTCCAAATGCCCACACCGTGTGTGCCAGTGTACGAATATGTGCTTGATATAATATTACCCATGTTGTGTTCTAGAGCCATGAATGGATGATATGAGCCACGGCGGGGGTGGATAGTCTTGTGGCCAATGCTGGATTTGACTTTTATGAACTTCATTGGTTCACGGTGCGTCACCCTTTCTCAACTCTCCTGCTGGATTTCCTTTGTATCTTGTACTCATGGTGGACCTGAATCATGCTATTCCCATCTTCATCTTGTATACTGGCTTGCAACATCATGTGTTACGAGCGACTTCTGCAATTGTATTCGCGCTCCCTTCTTGCTTCTCCACTCTTTTTGACTGCTTACTCTCTGTTCTCTCCTCATCTCCCTTTCTCCATTCTCCCTCTCTCCTCTCCTCCTCCCCGTACCTTTTTTCTATGCACTTACTCTATCAGAATTGCCCTTGGACTTAGTATAATAGCAACCTCGTCTGCCTTCTCCTTCCCCCTTACCCACCCCCCCTCCAGCACTATTTGAAATGTGAACAGGCCTAATACGATAGTCGCTTGTTTTGTTCCTCTCCTCCTCTCTGCTCCCCTTCTCCCTCACCTTTTGTTTTTCTCCGGCTCCGGAGAAATCTCGTCAGGCCTAGTACGTTAGTTGCCTGTCTGTTCCCATTTCCTTCCCACTCACCCCTTCTCTTCCTTATCTGTATCTTAGCTCTTGCACTATCTGAAATGTCACCAGGCCGAGTACGATAGTTATTTCACATTCTTATTGTTGAAGGCCGTGTAAGAATGTCATTGGCCCTCATTCCGAGTTTGGAGGTAAGTACCGTCCCTTACCGGCATGGCGTAAATAGCGTGTCCGAGCTGGCAGTAGGCCGCTAAAAGCGCACTATTACGAGTTTGCGGGCACGAGCTTTGCGCCATGCCGGTAAGGAACATAGCGCCATGCCGCAAAAGGGCCTGAAACCCCCCAACCGGCATGAATCGCACCGTAGACAACACTACCGCCATAGACCAACGTGGCATTAGCGGTGACCGTAAATAGCGGTCACCGTTATTTACGGTCACCATTAAATTGCGGAACCGGAAATAGCGTCATTGCACAGGAACGGGAAGGAGCATGGCGGCCATCTTTAAAAGCACAATCCATTGCCATCCTCACCACAAAGGACCCCTGGCACACTGGTGATCTACCGGAAAGTTTCTCCAACCACCCAGGAATGCACAAAGCACCAAAGAAGGGATCTGCCCGCTTCCGAAAGGAGCGGTTCACCCCAGATGAGCCACAAATGCTCGTGGACACTCTACACAAGCATGCTGGGACTGTGTTTAGCAGCAACATGAAGAGGGAGGCGGTGTGTCCAAAGTAAATACTGCTAAGGCAAATGTGATGAAAGTCACTGCTAACGTCTGGCCAAAGAGTGACGCCATGGTCGGCCACACACACACCCACTGTAAATTATGCCGAAGCAAGTGAGACCCAAGCCAGTGCCTGGTGCAAGGCCATAACGTACAGGACACATACCACACAAAGTTGAAAATTCCATGAGGCACACAGGGTCGTTGATGTAAACAGTGTGCATGTTAGACAGCACAGTACCTGGCCAACATGAGTGACACCGACATATGCCTGCATTTACCACCCATGTATGGAATGACGTGCTGTTCCCTACACAAATGCTGAGTACCCATAATTGTGTGGATGTGCAATCGTACCAATGTATGTATGCTGGCTATCCAAACATCACTCATGCCGCCCCTCTCAATCATCCCCACAGGCAGTGAGCATGCCAGTGAAGATCAGGACAGCAACGTTACCACCACTTCCATGGGCCAAGGCAGGGGCCGCCGTGTCCCAGTGAGGAAGACACCACTGGTACATACACCACCAGAACCAGCAAGGCCCATGGCGGGCGCAACAACCCTATCCCCACCCCCACCCCTCCCTGCACTGTCTGCAGACACCTGCCCAACGCCACGGTCCGAGGAGTCCAGTGTGGCTGAGGAGGCGGCAGCCACGGCACCCCTCGAAGTTGAGGACAGTGCCAATGACATCTGGGGAACAATTGAGGACGACACTGTGGAAGTTGTGCACACCCCTGAAGATTTGTCAAACCCCCAGGTATCCTTCAGTGACTCTGGTGATAATGACACACTGGAGCAGTCTGGCTAAGAACAGACACAGGGACATGGCAGTCCCGTGTACCGTCCCGTTGAGGAAGCGCCGGCAGGACATGTCATCCCGATCCCCAGCAGGGCCATTGGTTCATCCGCCAGTGCACAGCGGGCTGACCAGCTCTCTGCCCTGATATTGGAATTCGTGCAGGACAATTGCCAGGCGAGGGAGGAGTGGCGTGCTGATTTGAGGGCACTGGGCCAGTCCATAACTGAAAACACTAACCATCTCTGCAAGGTGCTCGGCCGTATAGCCGATTCTTTGGAGACTGCTCATCCCGGCCAACAGCCTCAGCATGAGGACACACCATCCACGAGCAACTCCACCCAGACCAGCCCGCTCCGTCGGTCGTGCCTCCCCCTGGCTCCGGGAATGCAGAGTGACTATACTGGCAGCCTCATGTGGGCTACGTGGACCCTATTGGACTAGTGTGGGGTTGTTGTGGTGGGAGGGGGAGGGGGGTGAGGGTGTGTGGGGTTGTTGTGCTGGGAGGGGGAGGGGGATGAGGGTGTGTGGGGTTGTTGTGGTGGGAGGGGACGGGAGGTGAGAGTGTGTGGGGTTGTTGTGGTGGGAGGGGAGGGGGTGAGGGTGTGTGGGGTTGTTGTGGTGGGAGGGGGAGGGGGATGAGGGTGTGTGGGGTAGTTGTGGTGGGAGGTGGTGGGGGAGGGTTGTGAGGGAGGTGGGAGGGGGAGGGGAGGAGGGTGGTGGAGAGTTTGTTTTTCACGTTCATATATTCACTTTCAATACACTGGTTGTGTTACAAAAAAATAACCAGAGTGGACATTCATCATTGCACATGTGTCATTTAATCTTGCACAGTGCATAGTGTACATGTATCCCCACACCCAGTGCTCTATGTCCTAACATTGTGTCACCCTCTGCTGACTTGTGTGTCAGAAATATTGTGCGATCAATGACTGCAGCACAGCACGTCCCTCCTTTGCATTTGCACCGTGATAATGTCCTGCCCCATCTTCCTCCTCCCCTTCATCATCATCAGGTGGTAGCAGTTCCATGTCAGCGGGCAGGAGCACGTTCTGGCGGATGCACATATTGTGCAGCATTGCACATGCCATGGTGATCTTGGCCACCTTCTCATGGCTGTAGAGGAGTGCCCCACCCGACCGGCTGAGGCAGCAAAATCGTGCCTTCAACAGGCCAAAGGTCTGCTCAATCACCACATGTGTGCGGGTATGGGAACGATTGTAGTCCTCCTCGTGCCTGTTCTGTGGGTTTCGGACAGGGGTGATGAGACACGGCTTCAAGGGATAGCCACCATCACCTGCATGAGAGGGGAATGAAGGTAAGTGTTTGCCATTCATGTTGGACAACTGTACTAGTCTCACATGGCTGCAGGTAATTTGTGCCCATATGCATATGTCCCTTGATGCATTGACCCCATTTCAGGTCCCGCTATGTGTCATGTGCAATGGACTAATGGTGTGGGTTGCATCTTCAAGATGGGTCATGGTGTGCACTGACATCTTGTTGCACGTGCATCGTATATGCATACAGCAGTGTTGGTGTAAAATCAGTGATGAGTTGTGTTCTGTGCGATTTGGTAGTAGGGAGCGTTGGCTATAGTCAGTACTATATTGGGCATTCTGCACTGATCAGTTTCATGGTGACATGCAGCACTCCTATGGGTGTGCCGAACCAGTGACACACTGTGGTATCCCTGGTTGACTCAGTTCAATGCACTTCCAGGGATGACTGTCCTGTGTGGTGATATGCCGGAGACAGCCACATAGTGCATATGCACTGCATACTGCAGGATGACCTTACGGTGTGTGAGGGCCACTGATGAGTGGTGCATGTGTTGTGGGATGTGGGCTGGTTACCTGTTAGCCATGTAGTGATAGGTGTCGGCCTTACTTCTTCACTATGGGATTTGGATGTCATGTACCGTTTCAGTTGTTTTGGGGCACAATGTTCGGTGATTTGTACATCGTGCACTGACGTCAACATTCCCAGCCAGGTGGAGTATGCATCCTCCCCCATTCCCAGCCAGGTGGAGTATGCATCCCCCCATTCCCAGCCAGGTGGAGTATGCACCCCCCCATTCCCAGCCTGGTGGAGTATGCACCCCCCCCCCATTCACACCTGGTTGGAGTATGCAGCCACCCACCTGACAACCCTGATGCACTGCCATGGCCCAGTCAGGCAACTCACCAAGCAGCCAGGCACGTCGTCCAGCATGTCGCTCCATGAAGCGTGGTAGCGTGGAGTTCCGCATGACCAAAGAGTCATGAGTTGATCCGGGTTATCGGGCACAGCAATGTGTGATGATCTTGCTGACGTTGCATACCATCTACACATTGATGGAGTGGTATTGCTTGCGGTTGCGATACACCACCTCCATGGCATGCGGGACTACCAACTCCACATGGGTGCAGTCGAGGGCACCTACCAATTTGGCATGCCTGCCAGTGCATGGAAGGCAACTTTTGTATAAAATATCTCCTGGGGAGTCCATGGTTGGGATATGTAGTCCCTTGTGTGCTTGAGGAGGGCATCCAGCACTTGGTTCAGTATCCGGGAAAATAAGGGTTGTGCTATGCCATGCATGTGCCCCACTGTGTGCTGGTAGGTGCCTGTGGCAAGGAAGTGGAGCACAGACACTACCTTCAGTAGAGGGTGGAAGGCGGTGCGTATTTCTATGAGGCTCACTATGTCGTCGTGTATCAGGTCCACTATGGTGGTGATGGTGTCACGGTCAAGCCGGTACAGGGTGTGGATCTGCTCAGGTGTAAGGTTGAAGGGAGTGGCTCTGATGCGAGGGATTGGGGGCTGCCGGCGTGGTAACGATGGCTCCACTGGTGGGGCATGCTGGGCCTGTCTCACCCTCCTTCTCCTCCTGCATCTCCTCTGTGGTGGCGGCTGTTGTTGTTGAGGCATTGCAAGCAGGGCCTCCAGCTCCAGTAATACTACTACAATTGGTATCATCTTGGTGTGGGAGGGGGTGTGGTGTGCGGGTGTACTCCTTTTGTACTGGCCCTGACTCCATTGCCTCCACCTGTGCTGATTGTGTGCACCTGTGGCACTTGGAAACACTGATCAGGGGTCTTAACGCCTGGACGGCAATGCCGGTATTTACACCATGCCGGTATGCACTTTCTTTTCTGGCCTTCAGGCGGCCATTATTTGGATGTCCGCCTCACTTGTGATCTTCTCAAGTTTACGGCATGCCGCTAATGCCGGCATGGTGTGTCGCGTGAGCGCGCCCAGACCACTATTTACGGCATCGTACTATACGATGCCGTAAATAGCGATCTGGTTGGTCAGAATAGCCCGTAGCGGTAAGCGATGCTGGTAATCCTTTACCGGATCCTTTTTCCGTTACCTCCAAACTCGGAATGAGGGCCATTGTATTTTCCCTTGTTCCCTCCCTTGCCTTGAAGCGCTTTGAAATACATTGTGTATAGGCGCTATATAAATAAAATTTCATATCATAGCCAGCATATCCTTTATGTAGGAAATGGATGTAAGCAAAGGGAACAGCAAACACGGGTGTGGGATATTGATCAGGGATATTGAGTAGGCAATGACTGTGATTCACCCCTACTTATCCCTGTGCATGGGCTTCACACTGTTGTCATCATTTCACACCATGGGTGGAAATGTGAATAAGGGAAAGTGTGTAGCTCTGTGGAAAGGTGAGAGGTGAGGAGGAATTGTGGGATTTGGAAGGTGCGTAGGTGTGTGAAAGGATGGGCTGAACAGTGGGAGTGGACGTGTGCATCCAACTGAGGTGTCCCATCCACAGCCCAGCAACAAGGTTGGTGATTGACTGTGCGACTCTGGGGACCTGGCCAAGGTGCTGTTCCACAGGATCATGGAATGATGGGTTCTTGAGGAGAACTGGGCGCAGCCGTGCACAATGCACAGGGCGACATATCTATTGATGGAGCGTGTGCTGTGGCTCCTGAACACGTGTTCCATTGGTGAGTGTGATAAAAAAGGCTATGTTGAAGAAGTCCAGTGCCCCTCATACTAAGATTAATTTCTATTCTGTATGTGGAAATACGGCGGGTGATATCTAGCTGGTAATCAGATGGTCAGTAAACACGGGCGATATGCCAAATGCCACCTGCTATTGCCATTAACGCCACAATGGAGCTCTACAGTTTACGTTAGCAATGAGCCATAAAATGGCGTCTGAAAAAATGCACAGTGGCTGCAATTGCAGCAAATGTCTAATTTATTGTGGATTAAGGCAGCTGTGAAACGAGAAACCTCTTTAGAGAAACAAAGGTGTACCGCGGTGCACTCATCATTACAAGCATGTGATGAGGCTACAAAGGAAAGAATTCGTAGCTTAGCAGCTCTAAAATGCTGCCCCGGAACACAATGAGCCAATGACAGGCCCGCGTTCAGTCTGTTCTGATGCTGCAGGTACAGATAAGAGACTGGCGCTGGCCAGGCAGCGTAGGTAATCGTTCTGCAAAAGAAACATATGTTTGGCAGCTGCGAAACAAACATCAACTTCTCCCCACACTGCATGATATTATTTACTGCCTTTGTGACTGTGCCTTTTCATATTTGGATCTCCTTTTTTTCCGGGCTTCCAGAATTGAAAGCTAACCCTGTTGCTGTGCATTTATGGCTCAGCTGGAACCGAACCCGTGGTCACGCCAGGCAGGCCTGTGGGTTTATGAAAGAGCATGGACTCCTAAAAGCTAAAGAGGGGCTTTCATATTTTGCTTCTTTCTCTTTTGGGTTTCTGTTCATCTCATGCACTGCTGCTCAAAGTGATCAAGTGACCCTCCCCCTCCCCTCACTTCCGGCGACCTTTGCTACCCCCACGCCCAACCTGTAACCTGCTCGTCGTGTCACCAGTGTTCAGCGTTCCATGGCCACCAAGCTAGGCTCGCGTGGAATAAATCCACACATTGGTGATAGCAGGATAGTGTATAGCCCCAGGATGCTTCAAACAATTATCTACATACTATTATTCACAGTTTTATATTTTCTCCTTTGATTGTGATTTCCATTGTGTAGTGTTATCTTTAAAAATACAAATAAAAACGTACATTTCAAAATAAATGACTGGTGTATTTCAGGTGACAGGCACACAGGAAAAGTGCCATTTTATCGACAACGTTACTGAAAGATCTCACACAATATAGGTGAATATTCACACCTCTGACCCTCACCTTGCCAGTTGGAGTAACAATATTCGGAAACGTCCAATATGACCAAGAAAAAATTCCTGAATGGGAGATATGGCCGAATTCTGTCAGTTCGAAAACTCTGAATGGCCGAAATGTTCAACCAAATCCCCCATTCGGAGGCAGAAAAATAAAGGAAAGGACCCTGCGGCGCCGGTTCCTGATCACGGAAGTGAAAGGGAACAGCAAAGTGTGCCGCCGAAAGGTAAGTATGTGGTGGGGGTGTGGGGTTGGGGGCAAAGTCGGAAATGTTCAGGGGAGAAAAGACCGAATGTTATTTCGGAAAAATAGTCTTTGGTCTTTTCTCCCTCGAACATTTCTGTCACAGCCTTTCAACCATGATCCACAAATTCAGCGTTCAGTTTCCCTGCATCAGGTGACACGAGAGAGTCAAAGGTTCACAGGCATATCCACGTTCGTCTATGGATCTCTCTTTTTCCAAATCTCTTAACCTTTGACCCCTGCGTTTTCTTTCCATTACAAGGGAACTATCCCTTCACTTATGGTGCATTCTGTGCTCTGTTTCACATGTTACTGAATAATCTTTGTGATGCACGTGTGTTATTTGTTCTCAGTAGCCTCATAAGTTGTAATGTTTCAAAGAGGATTTCACTACAATGCGATTGATTGGTACCTTTTTATGCAGCACACTCTGCCTTCCCCTTTGATATATTAAAGCAATGCAACTGTACACTGCTGTAGTGCTTGCAATCTCAAACTAATAGACGTGGGTCAAGTTGGAGAGAGTGGCAGAGAGGTGACACACTTTCCACCTGTCTGTGGAAGCCCTGAAACCCACATGACCTCGTGAGCTGAAGAGTCATATATCAGTGTGCGCACGAGGTGTGTAAGTGGATCTGATGTTAAGGGACAGAGAGTCCCTTACATCTGGTGTCAGTAGCTGATGATGGCAATCTCTCAAAGCAGATCTGCAGATGGGTTCTAAGCAGTACCTAAAACCCTCCTTTGTTTATTCGCAGGTGAGCAAGCGTCTATTTGTAGTTTCACAAAGGTCACTTTTGGGCTCCATGTCATTTCGCCGTCCCCCTTTTTTCCGACGGGTGTTTTGTCGCGGGTGTTTTGCTGAAAAAGTTAATAGAAATGTTTTTGAAATTATTTTTGGGGAGGTTCCTCCCCAAGCCTCCTTTCATTTAATAATTTTGTTTATTTCCCTTCCTCCACCCTTTATTTACCCTTTCCCACCCCCACTAAAATAAATTAGATGGAAATTTTCAGCAAAACTCCCGCAGCAAAACACCCGTCAGAAATACGGGTGTCGGCAAAAGTTTAGTTTATTTATTTGTATAGCGCAGTCAAACCCTAGGGTAACTGGCGCTTTAAACTTAAGGAGCAACATGGGTTACAGAAATTTGCACATACAAGAGACAGCAGAAGATGATACATTAGAATGCAGTAAGATACATAGCGTGAAGGACCAGGTTACAGAATGGTCCTTGATAAAAGGGCATAGTGACGTTGTAGAGGGACCAGGTTACAGGTAGGTCTGTCGCAGTGGCTGTACATATTTGAGGCAAGAGTACAAGGATGCAAGATTTAGCTGAATGCAGTTAACAGTATATTGCTGTGTTATGAGCAGTGCCTTTACCTTAGCTCTGAATGACCAGAATGAGGTGTCCTCTCTGATTATCATACAACGCAATACCCACTTTTTAACTGAAATACTGGAGCAGTTACAAAATTAACCTACTTTATTTCTAGTGTAGGGTGCAATACCTAAGAGGGGCAACCTGAGTTTAAAATGACAACTTCAAATCGATGGCTATGTAAATGTCTGTACACCTCTTGAAACCTGTAAACCTTTTGAAATATTTTATTTTATCAATCATTGCTGTTATCGTCAAAAGGGAGGTTCATGGTGGACTTTGGGGGTTAATTTGTAACTACAATCCTACATGGATCCACGAAATTAAAATATTTCCACTTTCAAGAAAGAGCAAGATGTTTTACATCCTCAGGGCATAGTCCAGAGATAACAGATAATGTATTCACTAGGCATTCTATTGCTGCATTCATGATTAACATCCTTCCCATTGGATCCTAAGACTGATATCGTAAATATGCCACAGTTCGCGTCTCTCTGTATTCCTGGGGGCTTGACTTGTGTCGTCTCAGTGGCTGGTTTACCATTTATGTCTGATGGCAATCGATAATTGGTATTTTAACATATCCAAGTGGTGTTGATGTCTAACATAAGTATTCTTCCCTCATACGATTTTGATTAGTGTTGATAGAAGCCGACCCCTTGTTAATGACAAAAAGCAGTCGTACATGTTGCCCAGTGCAAAATGCAGCCTTCTGGAATTTCCAAAATTAAGTACCTTTGTTATTTTTGTCTCCATCCACAGGGACAATACCACATCTATGAAGTTTGACTATCTCAAAGAAGATCTGCATTAGCTGTGCAGACCATTGGGCGTTTTTCTGTTCAATGTTTCGATAAGCTGAAACAAGAGGTTTCTGTACTTGTCCGATATTTACATTTACGCTCCTCAACGCTGTGCAAGAGACCTTAGGAGGTGCAATACGATGTCTGAAAAGGATCACCTGCTCCCCTGATACACAATTGCTCTGATATGCATCCAATGTGTTTGCTTTAGGGATGATATCCACAAACACGTTTTGAGACACACTGTATCTGCAAGAAGGGTGTGAGTCCTGAGTCACAAAGGTGTTCCTAGGCACAGTGGGGCTGCAAGAAGGGTCCCCTCTCTTCCGACAGAGAGGCGTCCGGAACAATCTACCCTCCAAATCCGGCTGTACAGGAATACTTACTTACAGTACTGCTACTCATTCCAGACTGCAGAAAAGAATCTTTAGAATGATTAAGAATGTAGAATTAAGTATGAGAATTAGGGCACCTCTTAGCCTACTCTCCAGTGGCTGAAAATGAACCTGTTATTTGGTTTGGTGCCTAACCTGGAAGATATTAACTCAGGTTTTAGTTCACCAGACCTAACAAGGTAATTTCATCTTGTTACCAGAGTGGAACCCAGCCAATAGAATAGGTTATTTTGCCATGTTCCTTCTCAGTAGAGGAGCTGTCAAACCCTTAGCTAATGCCTAGAAAGACACATCACCACAGAGCAGTGGATGGGGACGACCACACACACTGAGGCAGAAACATATGTTTGGTCTTTGTAATGTACATATCATCCTTTCATCACGAGGCTCTGCGCGAGCTCCCCTCGTGATGAAAGGATGAATGGAATGTATGGAATGTAGTGACGGAGAAGCGATATTCAAACACGTTATTCAGTTGCTGCCCTCGGTCGGTGGGGCCTGTCCACCTTTACTGAGCTTAATAATAAAACCCTCATTAACTTAGATAATCAGCCTCCTTTGCCGAGTTTGACCACTTCAGTCTTCTGGGGGCAGGAAGGTTCTAAATATTTGCCTCCTTTTACCAAAGATGTCTTGCTCCTCTCTGTATTGCCGGTCTCCTTCCTTAACTTTAACAGATATTCTTTCTTGGTGTACCGGAAGGCGAACAACAGGCAGAATGCTATTACAATTTCTTTTTTAAATGGAACTTTTGGGCGGCCAATCCAATCATATCGACAGCAGCCATCTAGTCTAGGGCCACCTTACTCGGGCACAGGAGAAGCTAGGAGACATGTGGGTTTACTTACAGGATGATTCTGGTGGCTTGAGGGACATTGTCCATACTGTCTACCATCATTGGTTGGGAAACTCCAGATGATTTTAAGTGAGATTTTATACTTGTCCTCAATGTTACAAGTTTCTCTCCTTAGGACCTTTCAGATGTTAAACTTTGGGGCACTGGGAAATGAATGTTGCATCATTTGTAGGCGAGTATTTGACTTTGCTTAAAGGGTATAGTTTAGAATAATGGTAAGGTTTGAGCAATTTTTCAGGACATATGTTCAATAGCCTTAAAAATAAAAAAAGCATGAACCCTACCTCAATTCCTGAAATGAACCGGCGGCACTGCTAAATATTTATTGCTAAAATCATTACATTACTCACTCAGGAAACATTCTAACACTCCCCCTCAACTTGCCCAGATGGCCTGGATTCTACTAAGTGTCTAACCCTAAGACAGAGCCTTCTGTCCTGATGTCATGCCTGCCTTTATGACCTCACACACAATGCCATTGTGAGCCGAATCAAATGTATGGAGGGAGATTGCTGTGACAAACTACAAATGTGCATGATGCAAATGTATGTTGAACAAATAACTGCTATCAGCACAATGCATTATAATGTACGTGGTCCACGTGGATTAGCCAAGTGTTATGATGTAAGTGTAAGTTAAAACAAGTTCATAAAAATGTATTACCAGATCCTAGTTAAACATTGAGCTGCACTATGAGCTCATTAAGTTCTAAGAATGTTATTCTAAGAATGTGGATGAGAGACAGTAGAGACTGCAGGGAGAGAGCCATGTTTGCACGCGGCTCTCATAGGCCGCTG
Organism: Ambystoma mexicanum; assembly: GCF_040938575.1. Classification (NCBI taxonomy): domain Eukaryota; kingdom Metazoa; phylum Chordata; class Amphibia; order Caudata; family Ambystomatidae; genus Ambystoma; species Ambystoma mexicanum. The sequence goes on along the minus strand of NC_090927.1, from coordinate 176,872,742 downwards.
TCGCTGTAATGAAATAAATTACTGTTTCTTCATCACTGCTGCCTGGAGCCCTTCTTTCCTCATTGGCGACGAGGATGGCTCTCAGCAGTGTCTCCCTACTCCATTGAAGTCTCGTCATAGCGTGGCCTGCATTATTCCACACTCCCGTGTGACAGTGGACGCTGCAGGAAGGTCAGGAGGAGCGGAACAACAGGTCAGCAGGCGCTTCCCCTGGGGGGTAACCTTGCCTTCCCCATTACTGTGTTGACTCTGTCTCAAAGCAACAGTGTTTACTTTCAAGGATCCCTAGCATTGACATTATCGTTGCTGAGCAACCTGCCCATGCAGTTCTGGCAAGTTTCAGGAGCCAGCCATTATGACATGTATCCATTCTGTGGATGAGCAGCCATCATGTTCCAATTCAGACTGATGTAAGGAGGATTGTGACATCATACACAAGGGATTGTACTCATACAAGACTGATCCCTTTGTCTGCATAGCACAGCACTGTCACTGCTCAGTCTGTGCATCCACTGGGCATACTTGAACTGATCCAGAGTCTATTGGTTGCATCCAGCAAGCCCACTCTTTACCACCTTTTTACCGCTTAAGTCATGGCAGCTTCAATACCTCTGCCAATGTCATTTTTGAATGAACCTGGACGCCCCCAAGTTAGGTGGGACAGGTGGAAAGACATGTTTGAAAACTACCTGGTGGCAATGGGAGGAGAGAGATTCAGCTCAACTCGCAAAAAAGCATTATTACTTCACAATCTTGGTGTGGAAGGCCGTGCAGTGTTTGATGGGTTAGGCAGTGCACAAGCTGGTGAAGCGGAGGACACAGATGAATATGCCCTTGCGATTAAACAACTCAAGGATCATTTTGAGCCTAAGAAAAATGTTACATTCGAGAGGCACAAGTTCTTTCAGCGTATGCAGGAGTCCTCAGAATCCGTGGAATCGTACATAGCCTCATTAAGAACATTAAGCCACTCCTGTGAATTCAAACATCTATCTGACTTGTTAATTAGAGATCAGTTAGTGAGGTGCACAAATAATATTAGGATACAGGAGAAATTGTTGGCAAAAGACATGAAGTTGGATGAAGCAGTGGACCTAGCCAGAAGCATAGAACAAACCTCACAATATGTCAAAGAACTGAAGTCTGACAGAGTACCCAAGCTGTGTGCGCAGTTGATCACAGGAAGAGACTTAATGTCAATACAAGCAGGAAAGGAACATGGGGTGCGAAGTGTACCAGATGTGGCAGTGTCAAGCATGGTCTGAATTACCCTTCGTGCCCAGCAAGGAATGCTGAATGTTTTAAGTGTAGGACCAGAGGACATTTCGCTAATGTATGCAAGAGGTCATCAATAAATCTCTTAGAAAGCAGAGACAACCAAGAAGAAGGTGCTCACTCAGCTTACAACATACAGGAGGTGTACTCCTCGCAAGACAACCCCAGACATGTCTTCGAGATTTCGACCATTGGAGGAGGAGACAGCAAAGGTCCAACAGATGTTTTTGTAATTGATGGTCAAGAAATACTCATGAAAGTTGACACATGTTCCCCATGGACCATCATTTCTAAAGAGACATTTAAAGATGTTCTAAAAAAAGATGAATCAATGCTGGATCCACCAAGAATTCGGCCCTGCAGCTATGCGGAATCCCCTATTGAGATGCTGGGACAGTTTACTGCAAGTGTGCAATACAGAGGTGGAGAATGCATAGCTGACATTTTGGTTGCAAGAAAGGGAGCCTCCCTTTTAGGTTGGGAGGAACAAAGGAAGTTGAGAGTCAGGGTGCAAGCTAGCGCCACTGAGCCTGTCACCATTGCCGAGATTGATGATATGTGGTCAAGAGAGTTCCCAGAGGTCTTCACCGAAGGTCTGGGCAGACTCAAGAACTTCGAACACCATATTAGACTAAAGAAAGAATCTTAGCCTATTGTTCATAAAGTGAGACATGTGCCGTTAAACATGAGAGCGCAACTACGCAGTGAACTCAATAACTTAGTAGATAAGGGTGTCATTGAACCTGTTGAGGCCACAGAGTGGTTGTCCCCCATTGTTTTAGTGGCCAAAAATAATGGTAAATTAAGAGTGTGTGTAGATTTGCGCAGTCTTAATCACAATATTCTGGTGGAGAGACATCCCCTACCCAACATTTCCGAGACACTCTCCACTCTTGGCGAACCCAAATTGTTCTCTGTCATTGATCTCTCTGCTGCCTATCACCAAGTTCCCCTTTCACGAGAATCGCAACATCTCACTGCCTTTATCACACCTGAAGGCACTTATAAATACAATCGCATGCCATTTGGGTTGGCCTCGGCCGCATCTGTGTTCCAAAAGGTGATGGAGGAAGTGTTAAAAGGGTTGGAAAATGTTAAGGTGTTTCAAGATGACATTCTGATTTTTGCAAGTAATGAGCATGAGCATGACAGAGTACTTAGGGCAGTACTATGCAGACTGAAAGAGGCTGGGTTAACGGTCCAAAGAAGCAAATGTAAAATAAGTGTTGAGGAAGTGGAGTATCTGGGACACAAAGTTTCGAAAGAAGGTATTTCTCCCAAAAAGTCACTCATAGAAAGCATTAGTAATACTCCTCAGCCCCAAGACAAGGACCAACTACGTTTTTTCATGGGACTAGCGGAATATTACCATAAATTTGTGAATGGCTTTGCATCCATCTCATCTCCATTGAGGGAGTTACTAAAAAAGAACGTGAAGTACACATGGTCCAAAGAGTGTCAGGAAGCATTCTTGCAAATCAAAGATTGTATAGTCAAGGCCCCATCCTTAAGTGGATTCATGTTTGGCAGTTGATGCTAGTACCCTTGGCTTAGGAGCAGTTTTGACTCAGTTTGACTCAGGTAAAACTGAATACACAATTGCATTTGCATCCAGGCCACTTAGAGGAGCAGAAAACAATTACTCGGTCATTGAAAGAGAGGCACTAGCAGTATTTTGGGCAGTCACGCACTTCAAGTTCTTACTATGGGGTCGACCTTTTATTGTCAGATCAGATCACAAGCCTTTGGTTCAATTGATGAACGGTTCTGAGTGGGCCAAAGGGTCTCCAAGAGTTTCGAGGTGTATGGTAGAACTCTTGGGTTATAATTTCAAGGTGTGTTGCATTCCCGGGAGGGAGAATGTGGTACCAGATTGTTTATCCAGATTACCTGTGTGTGATGGTGAATTGGAGGGTGCACCTGAATTTCAAGATGTGAGCATTGCAGAAATTGAGCATGATGCCATTGATAAAGAGATGTGGATAAGAGCTGGTGAGGAGGATTTAATATTGAATCAAGTTATGATTTGGACCAGAGAAGGATGGCCTCACAAGAATATTGTGGGAAAAGAGTTTGACAGATATTTTGGTGTGAAGGACGAGTTAAGTATGTCTGAGGACGGATGTAAACTTAGAAAAGGAAATAGGATAATACCCCCCAGTGGAGTCAGATCTCATTTAGTGAATATAGCACATCAAGGTCACCTGGGCATGGGAGGAACAAAGAGATATTTGCGGCAATATTTCTGGTAGGCCGGGATTGACAGCGATGCAGAGAAGTGTGTTAGGGGTTGTAGAGAGTGTGGTAAGAGTGACAAGACCAAGATAGTTAGAGAATTACCAATAAATCCTGTCAAAGTACCGAGTGAACCATGGCAAAAAGTTGCAGTTGATTTGATGGGACCATTACAAAACCTTGACAATGGGTATAAATACATTGTTGTGTTAGTAGACTACCATTCCAAATGGATTGAATGGAAGGCTTTGCGTGAGGCAACCACTGCAGGGATGGTGTTATTCTTCGAGGAAGTGTTTTACAGGGAGGGTTTCCCGACAGAATTAATCACTGATAACGGAGTACAATTCTGTTCTGAAAGGATGTTAACTTTCTTGAAGAAATTTTGCATCAAACACACTAGAACTGCTTTATATCATCCAAGGGCCAACGGCCTCGTTGAGAGAGCCAATAGGTTCATAAAGGGTGGTTTGCAATTGGCCATGGCTTCTAATCTAAGATGGTTTGGTGTAGTAAGAGAAATGATATGGAACTACTGTACCACACCACACTCAGTTACAAATGTATCTCCGTTCATGTCATTGAAAGGGAGACAACCTGGAACAAAACTATGTCCAGGGTGGTTGGACTTAGCCAAGAGTTCCAACATTGATCGCGAGAGAATTATGACTCTCATCAAAGAAGCACAGGATGAGTACAAAGAAAGATTTGATGAGAACAAGAGTGTCAAAAGTAATACCTGGAAAGTGGGAGATTGTATTCTCATAAAGAACCCTAGATTCACTCCCAAATGTGTAGAAAGCAAATACATTGGTCCCAGGAAAATATCTGCGGTAAGAAACAATGTAGTAATTGTAGAAGGGGGGGAGTGTTGGTCAATGTCCAGAATTGTGAAATGTCCAGAAGGCATGAAGGACAATGCACATGATAAACATGACAATGGTGAACATGACAATGGTGAATTTGCTAATAACAGTATCAGAGACTCTAGTGTCATAAATAAGTGCTCCAAGGATGACAATAATTCAAGGTCTGCAGCAGAGACACATTCAAATAGAGTCAAAAACAAACCCGGCTGGTTTAAGGATTATTATGTGGAGTAAACAGCTGTATGCACATAAGGGATGAGATGTGTTATGATGTAAGTGTAAGTTAAAACAAGTTCATAAAAATGTATTACCAGATCCTAGTTAAACATTGAGCTGCACTATGAGCTCATTAAGTTCTAAGAATGTTATTCTAAGAATGTGGATGAGAGACAGTAGAGACTGCAGGGAGAGAGCCATGTTGGCACTCGGCTCTCATAGGCCGCTGATGCTGTAATGAAATAAATTACTGTTTCTTCATCACTGCTGCCGGAGCCCTTATTTCCTCACCAAGTTACATAAATAGATAAAATACAATGAATGGCTACTCTCAGCAAACAGTAAAGCAAACAGTACAAACCTTAGCACCATGATTTATGATTACCTTGCTGTTAGGTTCACTCACTAGACAAATAGAGGATGTGACAGAAAAGCTGCTTCTGGAGTCAAGCAGTAAACTGAATTCTGCTACTTCCGTGTAACCGACTTTCTCAGACCATGTGAGCCAAGAGTTGAAAAGGTGAAGATACCAGAATGTAATCTTCAAAATTCCTAACTATGTACAGACGCCATATGTGCCCGATTGACTTCTAATGCAATGGTTGGAGTTCTTGTTCTTATTAGCCACCATTTTGTCAGCAAGATATATAAGCCAGACCAAGAAGAGTCCACACACACAGCAGTTACATTCGGACGGCATGAGCCCAATCTGCTGAGTTTTATGTATTTAACCTGGATATTTTGTTGTTGTTTTCACCCAAAATGACTATATCTCATGTAATCTTTCTACTGTTTGGCTGGCACAGGCTTTGAGAAGAATATTATAACATTAGAATTAATTGTATATTCTCTTGGCAAGTGTCAGTCATTTAATCAACAATTCAGAACTGTCATCTTAAACAAAGTGGGCTTGAGTTCATTGTAATGTCTTGACGTTGGCGTTGTGTCATCCTTGAGACATACACTAGACCATTTACAGATGTGCAAAGCGCAAGCACAGGCGCATGGTTTCTTGTTGGCATGAACAAAGACTGATGATCAAGAGCCATCAATCAAAGCCCTATTTCTATTTCTTGAGTTGAGACGCATGGCTCTTGCTCTAAGACATCACGTCACTCCTTTTACCAGTAATTAAGAACAATGAAATCTGGCCATAAGTGGAAAAAGCCCTCAGTGCACTAAACAGGGTTGACAGAATGATATCATACATGCAACATTCCACAAGTCTCCCACAACCCGCACAGTATCCATGGCTTTCCAAATGGCTAATCCTGTATCAGAGGCTCCTCCATGATGCACTCATGCTTGCATTAGAAAGTCAGTAAATAAAAACATTCTTACGGCATGGACATTACGAAATGAACCTGCTTGGGATGCTGGCCATCATCACAGGCTACCAAGCTCCCAGCTGCTTCTAACCCCAGGGTCCTACATTAATAGAACTGATGTGCTTTTTATTTCTTCCTGAAGGAGGAAAGATTATGGTTAAGCCCAAGCTTACTGGGGATGCTTTTTCTTCATCACAGTTCTTGGATTGTGAATCTCCTAAACACCTGTTGGCTTTACACCAGTGGAGCCCACCCTAGGTCCCATGCCAGGTCTACACAAGAGGCTATTTTTCAAGAAGTTAGGACTTGATGCACGCATCCATGAGGTAACCGAACTTCATCTGAATCCAAGCACTAAAGGGTGCCCAATTCTTCTAGCTGCTACCGCTTGGGCTCTGTCATAATATGTAATATGGAATATGTTTTAACCAACCATACGTTATTGATCTAGTCTTTGACCTGAAGGGTCCCAGCAAAGAAATCGGAACGACTTGCCTGAGGGGTGAGTTGTTTTAATGCATCTGGTCTCCCCAAACAATAATCTCCATCCTGCTGGCATTAAGCTATAGTCAGTTTGTAATATCTTATTGTATACTGTATTGTGCAACCAACCGTGACAGTGTTCTGTGTTCTATGCCTCATGCCTGTAGTGGCTGTAGAACACAGAACATGGAATGTAATGGGAAAGATGCCTGGGAAGAATGCTTAAGGATCATAACTGTGTTGTGTTGCTGGCAGAGCCAGTGGCCTTACAATTACACTTAAATAAAACCATTCCATTTCCTTCTAATGGTGTAAGTGTCCATCATTTCAATGGCGACGAGGAAGGGATTGAATGAACGGCAGCCCACCGAGTAGTCGTTCAGCCTGAAACAGAATTTGAAGAGGATCCAGCAGTCGAGTCACCCTTCATGAGGAACTAGAGGGAACACATGCCAGATGTGCCAACGGCAGAGAGGTGAACTGCAATCTACGACGGGTGTGGACGTGAACTGCAGCTGGTGATAAAAAATCGCAATCCAAAGTTCCGTTTTGACAAGACACAGTGCTTTAAGTGGGGTAAGAAACTGAGGGGGGGCCCTCATTTGGGGGCGTGGCCTAAGACATGATGGGCACGGCCCAATTGGTGGGCGGGGCCTAAATGTGACATGTTAAAACTAGTCGGGCCTACATTACTAAGTACATATTTTGTAGCAGACTGCTTGCTACATGGCTTAAAGTATAACAAATCAAAGCTCAAGGTGATTATTTATTGGACCCTTAACTGGGCCGTTGACAAAAGGATAGGTGTTGAGGTACATTAACAGGTGCATAGGTCAGCCTACTAGTCCAGTTTACTTTAAATAGACAGTGTACTTTAAATAGAATAGTCACCAAAAAACAGAAGAGACAGGTTAGAGATGTCCACAATCAGTGACATGTTTCACCCGATTTGGGCCTCACCAGTGTGATCTATGTGAGATATTTTGAGAGCGATATAGATCAAAAGTTGCCAATCCCAAAAGATTAACAAAAGGGGGAGTTACCATCCTCCCACGTGAAACATTCATTTACAAATCTGTGTTCAAGTGCAAGGCAAAAATTATTGGGGTTAAAAACCATCACATCAGATCAACGCAAATACTATTGTATAGGAGGGGTGTAGAATTTGTTAATACAACCTCTTGTCCAAGGGGCCAAATGTATGAGAAATCAACTTATCCCATAAATAAACGGACTCGTCCAAACATGACACAGGAACTGTCCCTTTTTGGGTTCACCAAACCAGCGAAGTCCCCCTTTGAAAAAAAACCTTAAATTTCCAATCCCGGTCTCCCAAAGCGCTGCCAGCTAATCTTAAATATTATAGTCCAGCACCAGCAGCCTTTATTCTCATGGAGTCGAGTCACATACTGATGGCTGTACGAGTGTACCTTAGTCCTGGTTAGTGACGTGATGTACAAAACTGCTTGTTGTACACATTCTCATGACAATTGCTGTGGCAAAAGGAAGGAAGCTCTATGAGGTGGTGGCCTGACAACATAGAACACCAGCCAAGGCAGTTTCTTGGGACTGGCAAATAAGATGGCAGCCTGGGTGAAGTATCTTAGAGGGTGCTGGATTAGCTCTCCTACCCAGCCCTCTGAGATTGATGTACCAGCTCTGTTCCCGCTTTTTCCCCCACTTTGCATTCAGATACAATAAGGAAATGGGGCAGTTGATACATATTTTTCTCCTCAACAGAGCATTAAAAACTAAGTGATCAGTGGTAGATCACAAAAGAGACAGCAGAGGGTAGGTAATTGGGAGGGACAGGCAGTCCCTAAATAAGTGCAAATATTGGGTAATTATAGCTGTTGGAGGATAGTTCAGGGGAAACGCGCTCACCTTGTATGCAAAATGACGGGGAACAACACAGGTTTAAACCCCCGGTCCGAAATTAGAAACCTCTGGGTATTAAGCACGTTATAAATAACCAATTACAATTACATTGAAAGAATGCATCGTAAGCCCCATGCTGTGGAAAACAATGCCTACACACAGGCAACCTTATCATTAATTTTCCTTGACTGCCATTTGAGTCTCCATAAAAAAGCTGCAAAACCCAGAGCAGATTTGTTAAGAATTTCATTAACTTGCACACTGGTGATAGTAGACTCTCATAGTATGGGACAAATAAAGCTTAAATTATACCCCAGACCCCCACGTCGCTTATGATTTATAGCAATTTACAGTGGGGTATGGGAAGTGAAAAAAGAGAAAAGGACAGAGATAACGAGAGCAGGAGTGAGGGGGAAGAGGTGGAACGAGAGAGAACGACCAACATAGGGGAACACCGAGATGGGCGGCAAACACGCCAAAAACTCAAATAAAGGGGGAGAGAGAAATGCAGAGGCGAATGGGGTAGAAGGCGGTGGAGCATCACCGAAGAGAGCAGAAAAGTAAAGGGGACAATCAAAGGAAAATTAACGTTAAAAAAAAGCAACACAATTGTCTGTTGCAGTTTCAGCTTTCCAAGGCGAACACACATACACATTGAAGTGCGAAGTTCGCCTTGACTAGCTGAAACTGCAACAAGGAACAGCAGAGCAGACTTTCACTTACCTCATGATTTTCTCCTTCTCTCGTCAGATGGGGGTCGTCGCCGCTCGTCGCAGGTAAGGAAACCGACCGTCCCAAACCTATGGCCACTTTAACTCCTTGCGAGCCTCGGTGACGTGACTTCCTCTGGCAACCCCTCGCGAGGGGTTGCCAGAGGAAGTAACGTCACCATTTCCAACGCTGTGATGCCCTCGGCAGCAGGCAGCTCAGCTGTGACTGGCAGAAGTGTCAGCCAGTCACAGCGTCGCTCAAGCTGTGACTGGCTGGCAAGTCTGTCAGTCAGAGCTTTGCCTGTGTTGCCTGACTCTGTGCGGCGCCGGCGCCTGCGGCCTGACCTCTTCATGGGCGGCCGTCCGCCAGTCGCGTCTGTGGCGGGAGATGCACCCGCCGTGGCTTGGTGGCATCGGGGGGCCCCGGCAGGGCCCCGGCTCAGTCTCACTTTTTGGAGACTGCCGGGGCCCGGCCCCGGCAGGCCCCGGCCCACTTAAAGCCCTGACAAGACACTTCACGACACCCCATAAAGAAGATGTGCTGAAGAAGATGCTGCGAACGGCGAATACCAGTATATCCATTGGGAAGCACAATTGCAAATTTGACGTATGTATTCCCTATCGCCAACGCGATGAGGACACGGCTTAAAGGCGCGAGCCAGGCCTTACCTTCATTCATTGTATGCACACGACCGGACCGCCATCATTTGTATTTACTCGCGCGACTGCATCATTTATTTTCCTGTGCGTGGACACTGAAAGGCTAAAGGCGTGCGCGAGAGCACAGGCATCATTTGTATTACTGCACGCAAACATTGTCACTCGGCCGGTACGCTAATGAACGTAATGTGTCGCGCGATGAACGAGAGTTAGAAAAGAACACCTTTTGCGTCGGTCTAGCGGCCATCTTTGTCTCCATAGCAACCAGGTCTAAACAAAAGCTTTTCATCATATGAATTACGCGGTGAAGGACAATCTTATAAAGAAGCTTTTACGTGCATCCCAAATTCAAGCATTTATGTTTAAAAAATTAAAGTGAAGAACATGCCAGGTTTTTACATCTCATGCATTGTCTCTGTTAATAGACTGAATTAAATGCACAATTTATGATAGCAAGGTGAATAACAAATTACTACCACTGCATTTGCAACTAAGCAAGCCAGTACAAGCAAGCAACTAGTGAAGGCAATCTTCAGCTACTGTCTTGTGAGTTTCTAATTGAAATACATCACTTTGTAATACTCAATGTCATCTTCACATCCACAATGGCAACGGCACAGAGAAAATAATCAAACTTATAAGGCCCTGTTCACAACATTACCACTAATTAACACCTGCAACAATGCAAGGAATACCACCTCCACACTATTTCTTGGACACAAAGGGAGAGGCTGTGTTACCCAGGAAGAAACGGAAGAAACATTTAGAGCATTATGTACTAGCTGCTCATGGTCTAAATGTTTCTAATGAAAGAAAAAAGTGCCTTTTGATACATTGCTTGGGCAATTATGGACAGGAACAGATCGAGAATTTGCCTGTTTTGTCAGAGGAACAGTCAAGAGGACTCAAATAATACGAGAAGTGCGTTAAAATGCTAGCTTTCCACTATGAACAATCTGTGAGTATTGTTCTCGAGAGGTAGCATTTTGGCAATGGGTAACAAGAACCAGGAGAGATGTTGGAACAATTTATCACTGCCTTACGAGGTTTAGCAACCTCATGTGAGTTTGAAATTAATTTGGATGAAAGGTCACAAGACCAATTTATGCTGGAATGTTGTGACAGCAAAGTAAGGGAGGCATTATGGTCTAAAGGCAATCGATCTTTAGAGGATGTTCTTAGAGTTGCAAAGGAAGTAGAACATACCAGTAAGTTTGTGAGAGAACTTGAAAAGAGGACAGATTCCAATGATAAGAAAGATGAGACATTGCAGACTTCAGATGTTTTGCTAGTTCAAAGTAGTAATACTACCAGGAAGAAACAAGTTGGAAAGAATCCGATGTATGTAAAGAAAAAAGTAACAAGATTCAAAGAAAGAAAAGAGTTTCAGGATCGCAGAATATGCTACGGGTGTAATAGTGTACATCATTTGGCGAGCAGTGAAGAGTGTCCTGCAATCAAAGAGGTCTGCAAGAGATGTACTAGAAAAGGACACCTCACAAAATGCTGCAGAACAAAACAGGAAAACATAGAATGTGTTGATAAACTATGCAGTGAAATGGAACCTTTTCCATAGAAGACTCGAATGTCAATGGGATTGAGGATGATGATGCAGATCTGGAGAAACTGATGGCAACAATAGAATTAAGTGGTGTGAACCTAAGTATGGTTATTGATTCCGGTGCAAAATATACTCTTTACCCAAAGCACTTTTTGAGGAAACGTTTGAGGCCAAAATCACACTAAGATAAGTGGACATCAGACCTGTTGCATACGGCTGCAGGCGCATCGAACTAGAAGGGTGGTTTTGGTCTGTACTTAAATTACAAGATCGAGTGGCAAAAGGGTAAATTCACGTCTCCCAAAAAGTTGAGCACACCAAAGAAGACTCAAAATAAAGCTTTATCCCAGTGCTGAGGAGGCTGTGTATGCCGTGGAGCAAGAAATTCTACCAACATCCTGTATTACATGAGAAACTGGGTACTTTGAAGAATTTCAATCACAAGATTCGGTTGAAAAATGATGCGGTTCTAGTAGTCCAAAAGGTTAGACCTATTCCTTTGGCAATCAGGTCTGCAGTGAAGGAAGAAGTGTAAAAAATGGAGGCACAGGGAGTTATAGAAAGAGTGGAATCGTCAGAATGGGTTTCGCCTTTAGTCATTGTACACAAGCCAAATCCTAAACTTAAATTGTGTATAGACCTCAGAGGTGTAAATAAGTGTGTGAGTCCAGATAGACATCAGTTGCCCAACATAACGGAAATGTTGGGAACAATCAAAGACGCCAAGCTAATGAGTACCTTAGATCTGAGATCTGCATACAACCAGATAAAACTGCATCCCAGTTCCAGAAATTTTACAGCTTTTATCACTACAGAGGGTTTATTCCAATGTAAGAGGATGCCTTTTGGTCTCATTTGTGCTGGAGCTGTTTTTCAAAGAATAATGTATCAGCTATTTCATCATATGGAAGGGGTTTTATGCTTCCGAGATGATGTGCTACTATATGCGAAAAACCAGGCAGAACATGACAGTAGGGTTCACAGAGTTTTAGACATCTTTAAAGAGGTGGGTCTTACCCTTAGCAGGGACAAATGCAAGTTCAATAGGTCCAGTATACAGTATTTAGGTCATGCAATTTCTGACAAAGGAATAAAGCCAAAGGTTGAATTGGTAAAAACCATTATTAATTTTCCCAGTCCTACTAGTAAAGATAAACTGGTTTAATTCTTGGGAATGGCAGAATATTATGGCAAGTTCATTCCTGATCTGGCAAGTAAGACATTTAATATGAGGAAATTGGTGGAAAAGAATGTGAGATTTTAGTGGAATGAACAGTATGAATGTGAATTTGGGAATATTAAGGTATAGTTGAACAATGCTCCCACTTTGAAGTCATTCAAACCTAACAGGAAAAGTATCATTACCATTGATGCCAGCAACTATGGTTTAGGGGCTGTGTTGTCGCAAGCTGAAGGGGGTGTGGAATACCCCATTGCGTTTGTGTCAAGAGTATTGAGTGAGGCAGAATGCAATTATTCTACAATTGAGAAAGAGTTGTTAGCTGTAATATGGTCCATTTAAAAGTTTTGCACATTCATTTGGGATACAAAGTTTGTGGTGAGGTCAGATCACAAACCACTGAAGGAAATTCTCATGATGAGAATGATGAAGAACAAATATTGAATGTTAATCAGGAGGTAGTTTCAGAAGAGGAATGGTCGCAAGCCATGTTGTCCGATGAGGTATTAGAGCGGGTAAAAGGGCAGTTGTTGAATGGCGTAAAGGGTAATGAGATTCGAAAAGGAGAAATTCCAGAGGCTGTCAGACAAATATTTGATGAATTACATGTCAAGAATAATTTGGTTATGAGAGGTGACAAAGTATATCCACCTGTAGGGGTGAGATAAAATATTACAATTGGCACACAAAGGTCACCAGGGAATGACAAAGATGAAACAACTTGTCAGACAGGATTATTGGTGGCCTGGCATGGATTTGGAAGTGGAGAGACTTATAAGAGAATGTTGTGTATGTGAAAACTCTGCCAAAGGGTATAGTTCGAGACAAGAACCAATGACCATCATGTCAATTCCCAGTATACCATGGGAATGTGTGGGGTTAGACATTGTTGGTCCTGTGAGAAGTGAAGGGACTCTTAAGTATTGTATAGTGGTCATTGATGTTTTATCCAGATGGGTAGAGATTAAATGGGTAAGAAATACATGCGCAAAAGATATAATTTCATTTTCTAATGTTATTTTTAAAAGAGAAGGTTATCCCACCACGATTATTATGGATAATGGCGTACAGCTTGTATCTGAGGAGATGAAATCATTCCTCAGAGAAAATGGAGTTGAACATAAAACCAGTTCCATATATCATCCCCAAACAAATGGCATTGATGAGAGGTTTAATAAGGTATTAAAGAACAGTATTAGAGGGGCCCTTGCAGTAAATGGTGACTGGAAAAAAGCTGTGGAGGATACTATTGTTGCTTATGGGTTTACTCCACATACCAAAACAAAAGAGGTGATGGATGGAAGGTTTAGAATGAATCTTAACCTCTGGCATTGCTCTGGGCAACCATCCAGACCATTGTTCTTCGCCTGCAAAGCCATTACAGAAGGGGAAAGACCATATGCAAATCAGGCTTGGCCCCACCCGCAGAGGGATAGTCCAGCCTGAACGGCTAGGTCACATCCCTTCTGCACGAGACCACAAGCATCCCCAGACATGTTTCAGCCTTGTTGGGCATCATCAGTGAGGAGTAGCTTGGGTCTCTAGGCCCAGCAGGCACGGGACCCACATCTGGGCATGCCCGTCCCACTCGGGATGACAATAGCAAAACAAAAGAGGTGATGGATGGAAGGTTTAGAATTAATCTTAACCTCTGGCATTGCTCTGGGCAAGCCTCCAGACCATCGTTCTTCACCTGCCAAGCCATTACAGAAGGGGAAAGACCATATGCAAATCAGGCTGGGCCCCACCCGCAAAGGGATAGTCCAGCCTGAACGGCTAGGTCACATCCCTTCTGCACGAGACCACAAGCATCCCCAGACATGTTTCAGCCTTGTTGGGCATCATCAGTGAGGAGTAGCTTGGGTCTCTAGGCCCAGCAGGCACGGGACCCACATCTGGGCATGCCCGTCCCACTCGGGGTGACAATAGCAAAACAAAAGAGGTGATGGATGGAAGGTTTAGAATGAATCTCAACCTCTGCCATTGCTCTGGGCAAACCTCCAGACCATCGTTCTTTGCCTGCCAAGCCGTTACAGAAGGGGAAAGACCATGTGCAAATCAGGCTTGGCCCCACCCCCAAAGTGGTAGTCCAGCCCAAACTGCACGAGACCACAAGCATCCCCAGACATGTTTCAGCCTTGTTGGGCATCATCAGTGAGGAGTAGCTTGGGTCTCTAGGCCCAGCAGGCACGGGACCCACGTCTGGGCATGCCCGTCCCACTCGGGGTGACAATAACAAAACAAAAGTGGTGATGGATGGAAGGTTTAGAATGAATCTTAACCTCTGGCATTGCTCTGGGCAACCCTCCAGACCATCGTTCTTCACCTGCCAAGCCATTACAGAAGGGGAAAGACCATATGCAAATCAGGGTTGGCCCCACCCCCAAAGGGGTAGTCCAGCCCGAACTGCTAGGTCACATTCTTTCTGCACGAGACCACAAGCATCCCCAGACATGTTTCCGCCTTGTTGGACATCATCAGTGAGGAGTAGCTTGGGTCTCTAGGCCCAGCAGGCACGGGCCCACGTCTGGGCATTCCCATCCCACTCGGGGTGACAATAGCAAAACAAAAGAGGTGATGGATGGAAGGTTTAGAATGAATCTTAACCTCTGGCATTGCTCTGGGCAACCCTCCAGACCATCGTTCTTCGCCTGCCAAGCCATTACAGAAGGGGAAAGACCATATGCAAATCAGGCTTGGCCCCACCCCCAAAGGGGTAGTCCAGCCCGAACTGCTAGGTCACATCCCTTCTGCACGATACCACAAGCATCCCCAGACATGTTTCAGCCTTGTTGGGCGTCATCAGTGAGGAGTAGCTTGGGTCTCTAGGCCCAGCAGGCATGGGACCCACGTCTGGGCATGCCCGTCCCACTCGGGGTGACAATAGCAAAACAAAAGAGGTGATGGATGGAAGGTTTAGAATGAATCTTAACCTCTGCCATTGCTCTGGGCAAACCTCCAGACCATCGTTCTTTGCCTGCCAAGCCGTTACAGAAGGGGAAAGACCATGTGCAAATCAGGCTTGGCCCCACCCCCAAAGAGGTAGTCCAGCCCGAACTGCTAGGTCACATTCTTTCTGCACGAGACCACAAGCATCCCCAGACATGTTTCCGCCTTGTTGGGCATCATCAGTGAGGAGTAGCTTGGGTCTCTAGGCCCAGCAGGCACGGGCCCACGTCTGGGCATTCCCATCCCACTCGGGGTGACAATAGCAAAACAAAAGAGGTGATGGATGGAAGGTTTAGAATGAATCTTAACCTCTGGCATTGCTCTGGGCAACCCTCCAGACCATCGTTCTTCGGCTGCCAAGCCATTACAGAAGGGGAAAGACCATATGCAAATCAGGCTTGGTCCCACCCCCAAAGGGGTAGTCCAGCCCAAACTGCTAGGTCACATTCCTTCTGCACGAGACCACAAGCATCCCCAGACATGTTTCAGCCTTGTTGGGCGTCATCAGTGAGGAGTAGTTTGGGCCTCTAGGCCCAGCAGGCACGGGGCCCACGTCTGAGAGGACCTCGAGACCTGCAGAGGGGACCTGGCCTAGCAGTTTGGGCAGGGCTGCTCCCATTGGTGGCAGTACCTGACTGATTTGCATATGGCTGGACCCCTTTTGCAATGGTGCAGATGGGCTAAAAAACGGTGGTGTGGAAGGTTGCCCAGAGCAACACCAGTGGTTCAGATTAATTCAAAACCTTCCACCCATCACTTTTTGGTTTCAGTTTGTCTCCCTATGTGAGAGAGGGTATGCCCAGACGTGGGTCCCTTGCTCTCTGCGCCATAGGGAACCAAGCTGCACCTGAGGAGGCCCAACAAGGCCGAAACATGTCTGGGGTTGCTTGTGTGGAAGGTTGCCCAGTGCAACGCCAGTGGTTCAGATTAATTCAAAACCTTCCACCCATCACTTTTTTGGTTTCAGTTTTACTCCACATACCACCATGAGTATATCGCCTTTTGAGATGCTGAGTGGTAGGAAACCCAATACAAGAGTTTGTCCTTCATGGTTGGGCAGGGTTCAATTATGAGACATTGATCTCAAAGATGTTGAGGAGAAAATATTACACAAACAGAGGAAGAACAAACATTATTTTAATGCCAGGAAGGCTGTGAAACTATGTGAAACTATGTGATGTGAAAGTAGGGGATTGGATTTGCATTAAACTTCCCCACACATCTGCAGGCGGAGCTCCAAAGTGGTCAGAACCTACAAAAGTGATGAAGAGATTTCATGGATCTGTGAACGTAACAGATGGTAGGGTCTGGATTGTCAACAGGGTTTGTAAGAGTATTACTGAAAGGTTCAGGAATACTGAGTCAAATGATAGAAGTATGAACCCTAGAAAGAGCAATAAAAATGGGAAAGCAATTGTAATGCAGGAGAAGGTGGTTAAACGTACCAAACATGTATGTGGGAACCCCTCATATCTAAAAGATTATGTGAGTTAATATATTTTCCACATTGATTGTTTTGTACATATTAAATGTCCTGTATGTACACATATGTGCAGGTAATGCTTTAGGGTTGAGGGTTACATTATTTCACTATTGTTGACTATATGATTCCAAGTAACATTTATCAAATTAGAGTATCAAATTTTAGTATGCTGGGGGTGTGTTATTTTGTGATGTTATCTTAGTACAAGCTGTTCGAGATGAAAGTCAATCTGTATAATATTTTTGATGTTCAGTGTGTTATGTATAAGGAAGGGCAGTGTGTAATATCTTATTCTATACTGTATTGTGCAACCAACGAGGACGGTGTTCTGTGTTCTATGCCTCATGCCTGTAGTGGCCGTAGAACACAGAACATGGAATGTAAAGGGAAAGATGCCTGGGAAGAATGTTTAAGGATCATAACTGTTGTGTTGCTGGCAGAGAAGGTGGGCTTACAATGGCACTTAACTAAAACCATTCAGATTCCTTCTAATGGTGTAAGTACCCATCATTTCACAGTTGCTATGCATCCACTCCATCAACTGGTGTGAGGAAGTGTAACGAAACCCGGCCCAAAACTTACCTACTATAGAAAAACCACTGATAAGCTGTGGGAAAGATGCCAGCTACCGCATGGGTTTTGGCATCTAGAAATTGGTACACCACAGACACCTGTCCGGATATAGTAGGGGTGTCGACCTACAGAGGTATAAAAGATTTGGCCAATCAATATGGCGTTGGCTTTGCAACTGCTTGGTGCTCCTGCGGATCAATTGCAATCCTGCCTTTGTTTCCTGTGGAAGACTTCTCTTTGGTCTCTTTCCCATGCTTCCATTACCAATCTACCTGTTTGGGTGGCAGACACAGTAAGAGTTTTGCTGTGTGCTCCTGATGCCCTCCCGAGAGTCACCGAGAGATTTGCTGTAAGCTCCAAGAGAAGGATCTCGGACCTTTGCCGAGATGAAGACCGTTGCACACTCTCAGGGTCTGCTTACACTGGAGACACTGCTCTTCATTGCTGCGTTGAGTATGCCCGGGACAGATATACTGTTCTGCCTCTGTGAGTCTGCCTGAAAAAAGAGACACTATTCCTACCTCAAGGCTCTGATTCTGCCTGCTGTAGAGACACTAATCTACCTGATGGTTTTTGCCGTTGCCTGGAGTCGAAACACTACCTTGTTTTTCTGATGAGAGTTTTCCTGGATAACAGATAGTGATTTAATCTGCTCAAAGAAAACATGCAAAGTTGAGACACTACATCTGGGGATTGCATTCCTTACATAGTGGAGAAACGATCCACGAAGATCTTTTCTTTTTTCCTCGTTAAAAAATATTTGTTTTCTTTAGTTCAAAATCCTTATCTGGTAACTGCATATAATAGACTCAATTGCACATATCTGTCTCTGAGTGTTTCGGGGCACAACAGGCAGTCGGGCATTTCTGTCCATCTATACAGAGCCCTGTTGCCAGCCAGTTGAATGTGAGGTTCGTCAACATATTAATACGAGGACGAATTGAAAGAGCCAACAAGATGCACAAGCATGCTTATATAACTATTGCACGCGATAGGGGAAAGTGGGCGGCCCTAAGGGGTACTACATGTGGAAGTGTGCCAAATTACAAGCTGGGCATCCAGATGAACCTCTTTCTAAGGCATCAGTACCAATGCATGTGACCTCATATAGACGATATGAAAGAATAGAATTGTCAAAGCTGCAGACAGTTCCAGAAGCAACAGCAGAAGTGTGGACCCTCCAAAGACCATGTCCAAGAGATTGTCCGAAATTTCAAGCAATGAATATGCCAATTCCTAAACCCAGATTGCGAAGGTTGAAGGAGAATTACGACCAATAGATTCCCCTGAAGCCGATTATCTAATGCTCCCTGTAGAATTTTAGGTACTGGTGGAAGATGGTAATTGGTCAATAATTACCCTGAATGTTCAGACGGAGCCAGGGCTTTTTTAGGAATTACTTTCTCAGTCCTCTACTCAGAATGGTGGAAACAAAACCTGCCTTCTAAACCATGGTTACAGATAGCAGTTACAAATCTGCACCAGATTCGAAGGACCAGCCTGATACAATGTGAACATGGTTTCCAGTTCATCGGTGTACTAAATCTGCTGCCACTTTCCGAATTTAAGTGCATTGTCTGAGATACCACAAACTGTTCCCTGATGCAAGTTAATCAGGTGCCTACAAATTCGGGATTTATTCCTGATGGCTGGTTGCAGACAAGCAAGGCAAACCTATCCTCTGATATGACAAATTTAACAGTTGGACACATGCACACGGAAAGTGAAAGCGTCTCTATAATGCCCATCTTGATTGCCATAGAATATACGAAACCTACCCCTCCCTTTTATCAGTGTGGTCTGATCTAAAGACTAAACCCCTTCAAGATCATGTCAGCTAAAACTGTCAGTGGCATTATGAGGCAACTGATTGGCGCCAAGATCCCTCTACATTCTTCTGCAATACATCTGCCTGAGTTATAAAGCTTTCTATGGCCAGATCAAATAAATAATGGCAATGCTTATCTATCACTGTTAAAGGGATATAATTGCATACAGACAACAATTTCACATACTGCTACTGCCCTGATATCAAGCAAAGGCACAGAATGTTCAGAAATAAGACTACTATCCTACGCACAATCCCCATACATGTTTCAAGAATGTGCAAGGGAGTATGTGGGTTTTTCCCACATTTTGATAATGCATACTGTTGGTGATCACTGGGTGCACATTTAAATGTTTGTTTGTTTGTTTGTTTTATTAATTTATAATGTGCACCAGACCCGAGGGTAAGAGGGCGCAGCAGTAAAGGATATGCGAGGCATAGGTTACATATTTACGTAGTTACACATACAATTAGAGATATATACAAGCTGTATCAGTAATACAGTGAGTTATTTACAGGATATTATACAATTTACAGGTAGAATATCAACATAGTGTAGGTGGGAGAGGTAGTGCTGGCTAGATGATCAATTGTTTCAGATAGTTGATGTAATTAGATCTGAATTTAGGGTAGGATTTCTCCTCACGTAAGGTGTGGGGCAATGAGTTCCATAGTTGGGCCGCCCGGACGGGGAAGCTGGCGCCTCCGGCCTTGGTCAGTTTAAATCTAGGAATGATCAGTGTGTTGGCATTTGAAATTCTTGATGGTCTGGAGGATCTTCTTTCTACAAATCTGTCTGTGAGATGGGGAGGAGCCACATTGTTCAGGGCTTTGTGTGTGAGAGAGGCCACTTTCAGAAAGATCTTGTCTTTGGTTGACAGCCAGTTGTAGATTCTTAGAAATGTGTGCTCGTCTAGGGATACTTAAAACTGCTCTCAGGGAGTTATTTTGTAGAATTTGAATTCTATGTAGTATGTGTTTGTTAGCTCCGATATATAGGGTGTTGCAGTAATCAAGTCTAGATAATATAAGAGCTCTAGCTAGAATCATGCAGTTGTCGTCAGAGATAAAGTGTTTACCTGCTCTGATGAGCTTACATGTGTAAGCTGTAGCTGAAGCCAATGAGTTCACCTTTTTGTTGAAGGAGAGGGTGGCATCTAGATGGAAGCCTAACATCTTCACTTCTCTGGCTACCTTAATGGTGTTCCCGTCAATCTCAAAGGCAGAGTAATTCTGTCGTAGTTGTTTGAGATTGGAGTGAGTGCCCAGGATGATAAGCTCTGTTTTGTAATCATTCAGGCATAGACCATGAGTTGCCATCCATGCCTGAATGATGAGATACACCCTATTTACCAAGGCCAAATCCTCATTGTAATCCCCTGAAAGCGGTGAAGTGGGAGAATGGAAAAACAGGCTCCCGTCCTTCCCCTCTCGCGCCTGGCCTAAATGATCACGGCCCAGACACCCGCCACGAGAAGAGTTTGCCCATCTACCAGACGACCAAATACCCTGGTACAGGAACATACGGATGTGTCCATCTGCCTGCCCAGCAGGCCGCCCTGCCCATGCCGATACCTGCGGCACGGATCAACTAGACTAAAACCTACACGTCGTTAGAGATGCCATGACGACCTAGCCAACGGTCAGCACACCTGTGCCAATATACACACTGGACACTCCCGCACCAATCTACACGAAGAATATACCCAGTGCTATGACGTAGGCGACAGACATACTCACGGACGTGCATCTTTATTATTTTCCACATAGGCTCTCAAAATGCAGAAACGCAAGACGCATCATGAACTCATCTAAAGAGCTTGCTTACGCTTCTCCTAAACCCAGGTGCCATTATGAGAAATATAACGAAGACACGATACTGGTCATAAGACAATATGATACTATAACCTAAAGCGCCTGTGCACCAAACGGTTCCACCTATACACCAGGCCTAAGTAGGCCGCAAGCAAGAGCTCCCATGGACGTTAAAAGAACAAAAGTCAGGTTGCTGATCCTGCAGAATGAGCCTGGCGAAAGCAGACAGCCAAGGTCGTAATGTTGCAAACCCACATTTCAAAAGCAGACCATCAAGGGCACGATGTTGCAACCTCGCACGCCGGGCACCAACGTTAAAGTCGCACCTGCAAATTAAACCAGGCACACAGTGGAAAAACAATATTAATTGTGCAGAATTCTGCCTCAAACACGGTCCCACCTCACGTGACCAAGCCGAACCTGACAGGATGCCAAGCCCAGGAGAAAGAAGGCGTCTGGATCCTTCGTTACAAGACACAGGCAGATACACTTAAAAGGGTCAATGGACATCTGCGACAGTGGGAGTAGTCGGCTTTCCAGCTCATGAATAAGTCCTCACATTGTCTGCACGTACTCATAGTGAAACATTGTTGCAAATGACAGGTACACCGAAAGCTGGGAACAGCGATGGTCCCAGGCTGGGAAGCTCGCGGGCGCACCAATCAGAACATGGGGCTCTTATCACTGACGCCATTAACATTAACCAATCATCAGGAGTCTTCATGTAACAATTCTCATGTATCTAATTGTAGGGACAACCCAGATATATCACCTGACTAACCCTTGTCCACTAATATTGTTCTCTATACGTATGCTATACTAACCCTACCACTCGAGCAACCAATTAAGAGTGGCGATAGGTTTTTTGCTAACTTTCTAAGGTGACGCAAGTAGCGCGTCATACTAAGGTAAAAAGGGCCTGCGAGCCCCACGATTGTGTGTGTGTCAGGACGGACGCGTACGATCCTTGACCCATCCCTGCCGTTTTTGTATAATAAACAGCAGAGTCACCTTGCTTCTTGTGTGTGTCTCATACTCTATCTCTTCTGGGATATACGGGAGGAGTTGGGGCCTCCCTGCCCAGAGGTCTGCGGAGGGCCCGGCCAACCCCGGCAGAATTTTCCCCCCGACAAGTTGGAGGCACTGCTGAGATCTGTTTAAGATCCACCTTTTTATTTTTACTTTTTCCAGGCACTCCCGTTGCGAGGAGGCCCGGCGGCGCGGCCCCCTCTGCCGTCGCCCCCTTCTGAGGACTCCAGGACCATCGCGGAGCTGCGAGAAGACCGGACAGCGCAATCCGGATATTGGCCCTCGGGAGCCGGTTGAGAAGTATCCCGCCCGCGGTTGGCGAGTGTCCAGACGTGGTCCAGACGAGGGGAGGTGACGAGCCGCTTGGAGGGGTGCACGCAGTCGAGCGGCCCCGCATCAAGAGAACTTGGTGAGCATGCCACGCACAACAAGTAATGTGAAATTTTGAGGGAGGGGGGAGGAATTAAATACGGGAAGTGGGAGGTGTGCACAGGCGCGCGGCGAAGGTTTGACAATTTAGTGTTGGAAATGGAATGAATGGTAGCCGAACAAGTGCGAGGGCAGTCGGCTACGTTACGCGAAGGGAGGGGGCGGAGCACGAAAACATCACGTGCGGCCGCTCGTAGACACTGATTGGCCTAGGTCGCGACTACGTGTAAGGGTGTGTGTGTGTGTATGGTTTCCTACGATTTGGCATTTATTGATCAATGAGTAGATGAGGATTCCTATTGTTCGAGCAAGACACTCGATAGGTAGATGACGTTTCCCTGTAGGCGGTAGCTAGTTAGTTGCCCAATACGGAAGATAATTGGCTGGTTAAGCCCTCCTGTCGAGGGGCGTATCACACGCGAGGCGACACAGCGTGCACAGTCCGATTATATTATTGATTTGATTACCTTGTTCCAGGAGTGACAGGAAGACAGCTGTAAGGGTAACGGGGGTAGATTGCAAGTGTATTTTGAACTTAAAGAATATATGAAGAACTTACCAATAGCTCGAAGAGGTCGGTGACGTCACCAGTAGGGCTTTCATAGGATATCGCGAACACAAGGCATCTCCGTTTTGAGAGTGATGGGGAAGAGAAGTGTGGTAAGGGAGTGGAAACGGAGATAAACGGTAACTGAGTTGATCGGGGAAAGGCGAAACAGGGAACGTGGCTGCGCACGGAGAATGCCGGCCACGGCAAGTGTAGAAGGGGGAGGAGCACGTGAAATTAGGACGACTGTATAAGAACGTCATAAGGGGTACGCAGCCGCAGGGGGCTACGTGCGCCTCGGCCGCAGGGGGCCGTAAGGGTGTTGTAGAAAGAAAGAAAGACAGGAGAAAATATACAAATGTAACATACTATATTTTTTATATAATTTTCCTTAGCGGACTATCGTAAGTCCCCAAACTTACGGGGCCAGGTAACGATATAAGGCTGTATATTGTAAACTACTAGTGAGATAAACTGCTACCAGATAGGGGAAGGGTAGCAAGTGGAGCGCTACTATGTCATACGGGACAAGATCGGGAGGGTGGGGGAACACCCTCACTACCCCACTACAACACATATGCACAACACTGCCACCCCATAGGGAGAAACTGATTAAGTATAGCATAGAATGGACCCAGGGGACGGATAACAAAATGCTGACACCGTGGCCGCCTAATGGTAGCTTCGATCCATATGTCCAACATTCATTATTAAACCATCTGCACAATACATATAAAGGGAAGAAGTTGGCAAACCACGTGGAGGTGTTTAACTTATGGAGGATGTTCCAGGGGTCCCGACCAGGACCAAATGGAATGTTCACTATGGGGGAAATACCGGAAGACAAAGAGATTAAGGAGGAAGGAGAGGATGGGAAACAGGGGAGTGAGGACCAAAAGAACACGGGAAACAGAGGAGAGGGGGGAGAAAAGAATAATAAAACAGATGAAATAAAACAGGAACCGAGCAACGATATACCCCTAGCAAAGGGAGTGAAAACAGAGGGAAGGGGGTTGTACCCTTTAAGAGAATTAGGAGAAATAGTGTAAGAGGATTCAATTCAACACTACAGCTAAGTCAATGCCTAGTCTGGGATACTGAATGGAAACCCTTATTGATATATCTTTATGTCCAGTTCCTGCGTTCTGGATGACTACCCCTATATCACACCCCTCTCTTGGAGTCCTCCTGACCCCACTGAGCCAAGAAGTAGTTCTGTTTTGCAAGTTAAAGGTTTATTTGAGAATTTAAACAATAGGTATATATATCACACTTTATAATAAATTAATAATTGAATATCACACTTAATCTGATATGATAAAGATTAACAACGGAGAATCTGGCACTAGCACACTTCTTTATAATCAATGATGAGTGGTTATAGGATGGATAAGATAACAACAATACTTTATGGTTTCAAATGAATGCAAGGTGGAATGAAAATGCAGTACAGAAAATACTCAATATGCGTTCAACAAAACAATGTAATCACTTTTCTCTGGCAATCCCCTCCCCCCTTTATGCAATGCAAGGAAATGGAAGGAAAGCACACAGTTCTCAGAAATGCAATCAACTGTAATTCAGTTCACCCCAGCAAGCTTAGACTACAGATCGGAGTTTTAAACACAGGCCCAAAATGCTTTTATATGTGCTGGCAATGAAGTGAGGAATATGCTGAAAATGCTTTTAATTCCCCCTAGAGGTTCAGGGTTAGTGTTATCAAGTTAATATTAGTCCAGGCTCACTTTAGCAAGGATCTAGGAGTAATTGGTAGGTTAAACAAATTTTTGGCAAATGAAAGCAAGAAGCTTCTGTTTTCACACGTGGAGAAATTTGCAAATCGCGGCAAAATTCGCGAGTGCGTTTTTCACGATTATGGCAAAAATACAGGGATGCGGTTCTAGGTTCGTAGGAAAGCCACAATTCTAAGCTTTCTGAGGAAAGTTACTGCAAGTCTCTAGGACAAACGGTCACGGAGATATGAGCGATTAAATAAAGGTCGTTTTTCAGATTTGAAATTTTAAAGTTCAAAAAGACAAGTGCAGCTTGCAACTAGAAAATGACAGGTGACAGCTTTACAAATGACAGGTGACAGTTAGGAGGCAGTTCTACTTAGATTAAAATAGATTGAATTATATTATTTTAAATAAGAGATTGGTTCTGCACAGTCTTGCTAGGTACTCACACTATATTCTTGAATTAGAATGGGCCTCGCCATGGATCTCGTCAGGTTTTAGACTGGACTCTGGTCTCTGCACTTCACAGTGATCTGGGTCAGCTCTCTCTGGTTCTGCTAACAGGTCAGCTCTACTCTGCTGGTCTGGTCTGGGTCTCTGAAGGTTGATGGAGGTAAAGTATGGATTTTCCCGGCAGAGCGTCCCACAGCAAATAGATTTGAAGGTCCCTATCTGTCCTGTCTGTCTGCTTTTATCTGTTTTTTGAAATGGGTGTGTGTGCAGCATCACTAGACCCTACCCCTCTCCACTTGCCATTGGCCCAATTCTCCCCTCTCCCATGATTGGGGAAGGAACTGTGAGTCAGAGCGATGTCATTTTATGGCTTGCAGAGAGGACACTCCCCTGTCAAATTGCACATAATCTATATTTGATAAAAAAAAACATATTTGCACAGGTACACATTTGTTTAAAATTACATGCACCCCTCACATATCACAGGAGGTATCCCCTGTTCAAACTCTGCTCTTCCTGAGAGCTTGCATTCAGAAATGGCAATATTTTGCACTTTTTAACTGGTTTGCAATACCGGACATTAACCCAAATTTACACACATGTGCGCAAGGAGTATGGACATTAGTTGATGAAGTGTCAGATTTTTCACATGCACACATTTTGAGTAATATCCTCTTAACTGCTAGTTTGCCCCCAGAACATCACACAAATTGGAGTTTGGGCTTGAATTGAAGGTACATTTTTTAAATTAAGGCTCTCAAAGTTATACATTTCTGTCATTTGATTACAAAGAGTTATCAGTGTTTCTGTAAAATATATATTTTGCTTTCAATTCAGTTCTCAGAGTGTTGGAGTCCGCCTCCAAGACTTGGGTGGGTCAGTCACATGTGTCCTCTGGCAGGCAGGCCTTTGTTGACATTAAACAGTCAAAATCAACATATTCCTTTCAGAGGAAAGGGGCCATTGTGTGGTCTCTGGGAAGCTGAGATCAGGAGGCCAGGGAGCCACTTTGCATTTAATTAACAGAACCCTGTGATTTCCTGGCTTCTTGTGTTGAGTTCTGAAGTGTCAAGAGTTCTCAGGACAGGCAACCCCTTTGAACTTTTAATTGAATAAGACCCCTTTCTTTGCACTAGACAGTTTTGCAAGACAGCTCTCCTGTCAGAGTTTAGACCGCTAGTGCCGCCTTGAGGATTTTGTTGGTACTGCATGCAATTTTGGGATCTTTCTTGGATTAATGCATTCTAAACAGGAATGGTTCTTACATGGTAGTAAATCCTTGCTTAACATTGTTTTGATGGGGCTCCTTACAGTAAGATGGTTATGTGGAACCCCACAAAAGGGTTGAATCTTTAAAGTGGTCCAATGAGTCACGATTTCAGCAACTTTTTGACATCAGTAACGGTGGATTTTGTTAACAAAGACCTTTCTTTACACTGGTGGGTGGCAAGTTAGGTAACCATTTTGGTGTGCGCACAACTGCGCAGCTCTCCTGGATTCTGGGATGAAATGATGGGCGGCGACAGCGCATCCCCATCTTTACCCACTCCAATGATTTATTTTTGTTCTGGGGTAAAATGATGGGCAGCGACAGCTTAATCCCCATATTTACCCCGTCTAATGATTCCACATGGGTCAAAACCCTCCACAATAGAAAGAGGACAGTAAAGGGCGGCTGAGGGATACTCAAACCCGGCATACAGCCCTCCACCATATGTAGCTCATAGGAAGGTGCCAGCAGGGGAGGGGTGGACCGGAGAAGACCAGACTGTGTAAATAGGAAATGATGAGTGGGTAGCTGCACAGATATTATTAAAATTATGAGGTTCATTAACAGGAGAAGAGAAGGAGGTAGTAAAGAAAACAGACGAGGATAATGCCAGAGAGAGTGAAATGAGGGGGGAAGAGCTGTTAAGACAAAAGGAAGAGATTTTGGAGGAACGACTAGCAAAATTAAGGGATGAGCAGAATGAATTGATCAAGCAGCTCGAGAGGGAAGAGAGAGAGAGAGCGAGGAAAAGGAAAGAAGGTAAGAACGAATTGGAAAAAATAAGGGAACGAACTGAGGAGCAAAGGAGAGAAGCTGAAAGGGTAAAAGCAGCAGCAGAAAGGGTATCAAGAGTAGTGCTGCGAGAAAAGAAAAGGGAAGAAGAAGAAAAAGAAAAAGAAATGGCAATGTGGAAGAGGAGGCTACTATCAGAAACAACTAAGAAATACGAAGAAGGGAGGGTGTTAGAGAGTATAGTAGAAAGAGAAAGGGTGAAATGGGAAAGGAAGAAAGAGGATGAAAGAATATTGGAACAGATGAGAAGTGAAGTGATGGAGGAATTAAAAAGGAAAAGGGAGGAAAATAGTAGGGAGATGGAGGAGAGAAATGAAGGAGAAAGAGAAGATAGGAGAAGGGAGAGTAGAGCATGGGGGGATGTATGTAGAAACACAGAAGTAGCAACAACATCAGCACAAAGGGGAGCGGTTGATGAAGGAGGAAAAGGAGAACTGGACCTAATAGACTTACAAACAGTAACGATCAAGGGGAAAAAGACCGAGTGGGGGGTGCCGTTTACGACTAGCTTTTGTAGTGAGGAAGAAGAAGGAGTGGAAAAGGAAGGAAGAAACAGTGAAAGGGAAAGCTTAGATAAACTATACATCACCCGGACCAACACAGACTCACCATGGATCAGTAGAAGAAAGGAAGAGCTGGGGAGAAGTGAGGAGGGAGAGCAAGGAATAGCGGAAAGACAGGCACATGAGGCCGCACCATCCCCATCACGCCCTCCCCCATCGCACCCTAAATGTTCAACCACCTCACGCTCGTTACGCAAAATAAAACTCGCGCCCTTCACAGACGAACTGACACCCTATGCATGTCGGCTTAGAGACCTCCCTAGTCGCAGGCAGGAAAGACGAATACACATGCCCACATTAAATACAGGAAATGATGGAAGAAGGGGAAAAGATGGAGAGGAAAGAGTTACGAGCAGGGGAAATATGGACGAAGTTGAAGATGTAGAAGAAAGAGAAGAGGAGGAAGGGTGTGAGGATTCGATATTATGGAACACAAAGGTGAAACAAGACATAACTTAATGCCACTTTTGGAGAGAGGAGGGGTTAGACCACAGTATGTCCCTTGGAAGCATACCGATAAAGAAAATATAAAATGCAGGCTCCCATCATTAAGTGGAGGTGCGGGTAAATGGATATATGAAATGGAAAAACACACCGCAGGACAGAAACTGGCAGTAGGAGATGTAAAGGGCCTTTTAATATCAATATTAGGGGATAGAGCGGATGACATTTGGAAGAGAGCGGGATTCCATGGGGTAACAATAACAAACACATCGCATGATGGGGCACCATTCGCAAACTGCAGACATGCACTATGGCAGGCACTGAGGGTACAGTACCCAGACACATCAGACATAGGAGCAATTACCTCCCGCAAGATGCGTGAGAACGAAGATCCTGGTGATTATATCCAGGAAATCCAAAAGAAGTGGCGCATGGAAACTAGAGAACAATGGGATAAAACACCAGCAATATTTTACCATATACTGGTACAAGGGCTCCCAGAAGGAGTTCAGAAACAACTAAAGAAAGTAGTGGGAATGGAAGCAAAACCATGGCCAGAAATACAACTGACTATAGTGCATCATTGCAGGACATGGCAAGGAAAAATGAAACAAAAGGAAGAGGACAGGAAAACGGAAGAGGCTAAACTAGTACAGAAAAAGCTTACTAAATATACAATGGAAGGGGCACTAATAACTACACCTACAACAATGACCCAAAGCCCCACACAAGTAGTGGCTGCACAAGATTCCTCCCAAATGCCACCTTCACCGGCTATAACACAACAAGCGCCGCCAATCCAACCATACACGACGAACATGGGGGGAGGACATACAATGGCAGGAGCCGGGTATTATAATTATAACAGGGGGAGAGGAGGAATTATGAGAGGGAGAGGATACGGATATAGCACCCAACAGCAGGTGGGAGGACTTAGAAATTCCTACCCCACAGGGCAACCAGTATACCAGGACAACACAGGGAGCTTTCCATGGCAGAGTAGGGAACCACTGGTGTGTTGGAGCTGTGGACTATTAGGGCACATGTCACGCACGTGTAGAGTTAGACCAGGAACACCATCATGGAGTGATCAGGGACAACCAAGGCCCTCACAGGAACAGCAGGGCCTACCACAACAGCAGACGTTGCAACAGGGAAATGAACAACAACAACAATTAACACAACAACAGCCACAAATATATTCACTGCCACAACAACAGGTAGCGATGACACAACAACCCCAAGCACCACAAACACAACTGGGTAGGGTGACGGTTTTGGGACACAACCCTTATACCGGAAATGGCCAGTCGTTGTACCCTCAATAGGACAGCCCACAGACGGCCTTGGTGTGTCCCATCCTGTCAGTAACACATAATAGTGCGGAGGAACCACGCATAGAGGTAACGATAGGTGACAAAAAATTATCATTCCCTGTTGACACCGGGGCGACCCGGTCTTGCATAAGGGAAGGTAAATTCAAGATGTCAGGCGAAGCCATGAACACCCAAGGATTCTCTGGGGCTAGAGGGTTGGTTCCCTTTACTGATAACATTCCCTTATCTATTGGAGATTATGATCTGTCAGTTCCACTTCTATATTATAGTGCCTCACCAGTAAATATACTGGGGAGAGACATAATGAACAGGTTGAATATGATGATCTCCTTTACTGAGGACGGCATCATTTGCTCTACTCCAGGTATTAACATGCTCACAGCACGACAGATTATGCAAGCATACTGCGGACAGACAGCGATTAGGGCGGAGCCAGTAGATGGCGAACTATTCCAGTATGGAACAGATATGGCAATTGCATGGATGCCAGGGATAGAAGGGAAAATATGGAGGAGGCCAGCAGCCTATCTGTTCAGACCAGAAACACCTGTTAATGAACCAGAAGGAAAGGTGGTTCTAATGGACATTGAGAACATTATTGCAACAGCTGATTACATTGCTGTACATGCCCAAGACAGAGAAGGAAGAGCATGGAGGGCCGTGATAGCATTAGCAGAAGGATGTAGGCTCACCCAGGTGTCAGATGAGGAGCTGTTCTCAGATGAAAAGGAGGAAGGTGAAATGGTGTTTATGATGAGTGTGGAAATATGGTTAAGAGTGGCTTACAAACAAGTAGCACAGAAAATTGCAATGGCACTTGAGGCACCCGCATGCACCCCAGTCCCCTTCTTTAAGGAGGATATGTCAAAGGTACCCAAATCATTGTGGACTACTGGCCCCTATGACGTGGGGTGCATAAAAAGTATAGGGGGAGTAAGAATAAAATTGAAAAAAGGTGCAATACTCCCCAGAGTAAAACAGTACCCACTGTCAAAAGAGGCAGATGAGGGCATATATGATACCATAACGGCCCTTATAAATAATGGTATATTGGTCCCCTCAGAATCACCATGTAACACGGCTGTGTACCCAGTGCGCAAGGCTAAAGGGGGGTCTTGGCGCTTCATACAGGATCTCAGGCCCTTGAACAACATAGTAGAAGCGGAATATCCCGTAGCAGCAAACCCGGCCACAATATTGTGTGGCATTCCAGGAGAAGCATCACGATTTACAGTGATCGACTTAAAAATGCTTTTTTCTCAATACCACTACACCCAGACTCACAAGATCTGACGAGCTTCACTTACAGAAACACAAAGTGGAAGCACACCAGATTGCCACAAGGGTATTGCGAATCACCCTCAATTTTCAATAGAGTCATACAGATGGATTTGGGTAACATTGAAGTGGAAAGCACAGTGTTGCAGTATGTGGATGACATAATAATTTGCAGTACAAACGAAAGAACATGCAGAGAGGACTCCTTAAAGATGTTGACAATATTGGCTGAAAAAGGTTACAAGGTAGACATGGAAAAGATACAGTACTGTCAAGAACAGGTACTTTACATTGGTCAACTTATATCCCAACATGGAAGAAAGATTGCACCACAAAGAGCACAGGCCATTTCAAACACTCCAATGCCTCAAACTGTGAGGGAACTGCAGCAGTTCCTGGGGCTGTGCAACTACTGTAGAGCATGGGTATTTGATTACAGCTCGTACATAGGACCCCTGCTTGAGGCGTTAAGGGAAGCTAATAAAGGGGAGAAAAAGCTGGGGTGGACGATGGAAATGAAAGAGGCTTTTGATGAATTGAAAGATGCGATATCAACTGCTCCAGTACTGGCATCCCCAGACTATGAGCGACAATTTTTTATATTCTCACATTGCGATTCAGCAGTAATGAAAGCAGTGTTGGCTCAAAAAACAAGCATGGGCTACAAACCAGTAGCATTTTACAGCGGCCACTTAGATCCTGTGATGTTAGGCCACTTCTCTTTCGAACAAGGTCTCGCCGCAGCTGCTTTTGCGGTGGAAAAAGCATCAGCAATCACCATGGGGTGCCCAACTACACTATTTGTGGAACATGCACTATTTGCGAAATTGAATAAACCTAAATCCACCCTAACCACGCAAAGAGCATCAGGTTATGAGATCATTTTATCCAGAGCTGAACTATCGATTGTTAGATGTAGCACGGTCAACCCTGCAAGGTTCCTAGCAGAAGTAAATGAGGAGGGAGATTATGCCCATGACTGTACGCAAATAACTGAAATGTACTCATGTACTAGAAAGGTTGAAGAAAACGCACTAGAGGGAGGTGAGCTCTTGTTTATTGATGGGTCATCAACTATCGATCAAAGGGATGGTGTAAGGAGGACTGGGGCTGCAGTGGTAAAAATGATGGAGGTACCGGTGTGTGTGGCAATGAAATGTGTACAATTACCACAGCATTACTCCTCTCAAGCAGCGGAATTAGTTGCACTGATCTTGGCGTTGAAGGAAAGCTTTGACAAACGGGTGACCATATACTCCGACAGCGCATATGTTACATCCACCGTCCACTCAGGGTTGTCGAAATGGAGAAGAAGAGGGTTTAGGAGAGCTGATGGCACTCCCGTGCAACATGCCCTCTTATTGGCTGAACTAATTGAAGTAATAAATGACCCCCAAGAATTAGCTTTAGTAAAATGCACCGCACACACCAATGGTGAGGACCACGTCTCGAAGGGGAATGCAGCAGCAGACGAACATGCGAAGTATGCTGCATACTTTGGTGAGATATGGAACCCCCCAGAGTCACAGAGAGGGAGAGGGAGGGGAATGGCTAAGGAGATGTTGATAAGAGAAGGGTACACCCATCTCCCAGCCACACAGATTATGGAGCTACAAGCGGCCGCACCAATGGCCGAAAAAGAAATATGGGTAAAAAGAGGATGCACAATGTCACCAACCGACGCACTATGGCGCCAGGGTGGCACTGGAAAGGTTGTAATACCATTGGCACTTTTGAACACCGCCCTGAGCCAACTACATCATCCAGCCCACACAGGCAAGGAAGTAATTGCAGCACGAATTAGGGAAGACTGGTTCTGCCCCGAGTTAAATTCTCATGTGTCAAATTTTATCAGTAATTGTCTCACATGTCAACAGTTTACGGCCGGCCATACTCTAAAGGTGATAAGGGGTACTATACCCCGGCCAGAGGGACCTTTCCGGCATCTCCATATTGACTATGTTGATATGATCAACATATGTCAAGGAAATAGGTATATGATTGTAGTAGTATGCCCATTCTCTAGGTGGATTGAGGCAGGGCCCTGTGCACACCCAGATGCATTTAGAGCAGCTAAATTCCTAGTGAGGGAGGTCTTCCCCAGGTGGGGAGTGTGTGAGGTGTTAAGGTCAGACAATGGCCCACATTTCGCAAACGAAATGTTCCAGCACATCACATCCTTGCTGAACATCAAGCATAAATTCGCATGTGCATACCACCCACAGGCCAACGGTATATGTGAACGCCTGAATGGCATATTAAAGGAGGCAATTGCAAAGATACAGCAAACAACAAAGAAGAGTTGGTTATATTGCCTTCCATTAGCCCTATTTGAGCTAAGGAATAGACAAGGGTCCGACCACCACCTCACCCCTCACGAGGTGGTTACCGGACGTCAAATGCGCCTTCCCCTAACGCCAACGTCAAGAGCATTTACCGACCACGAAAGCACAGCGAGTGTTCTTGGTGATGAAATGTACCAATATGTGTCTTCTTTGATTACTAGTGTAGTGTTTGTGTCTCAACAGCTCGAGCGCACACGGGGCGGGTCTAACAGCAATCAACAAGAAGACGCGGATAAAGAACTGGAAAAGGAAGGACTGTGTAAAATTGCTAAAGGTGACCACGTACTACTTCGCAATTTCAACAGGAAGTGGAATAGTCCACGATTCACTGGCCCCCATCTGGTAGAGGAGGTATCAACGAGAGCAGTAAAGCTACAGGACAAGCGTGCCTGGAACCACCTACACGATGTAAAGATCTACAAACCACAGACCCGCCCCAGCGCCACCGACAGGTCCATTGGGAGAACAGCAACAACATCACCAACGGAGGAAGAAAGTTCTACCACAGCCAACGGCCCAAGTGTTCCCATACCCTGTCACTCCCCAGACTCCCCAGAGACAATAACTGAAGAAGAAAGGGGTGATCCCCATACTGCCCACCCCATGGTCACACGCTCAAAGAGTAAAGATACTTCCGCCAGTTGAGCCCAAACCCCCTGCCCACCACCCACTGACCCTACCCCCATTGCAGTAATAACTGAACTGAAGGACATTGTCTTGCACACATACACATGTAAACACGTGAATGCTCTCTTTTCTTTTCTCTCGCACATGCAGGAACTGCGTATTATTGTACTGCTAAGAAAATAGATAACTAACAAATTCACTGCCCAGGAGTAGATGGTACCCTCAGACGATAACTACCCAGAAGAATTGTCACACCAATTTGTATATGAAATAAAAAGTCCAACGTACCTGAAAAGGAAAAGGGTACGTGTCTACTACACAGCATTCCTCTTGGCCATAGAATACTCAATGCCCCACCTCCACCCATACTTGCCTGCCCTAAGAGATAGATCGCTTAGATTAGCGTGGGAACAGCTCTTCGCCTGGGCACTGAATGACTATTTGATAGGGAGAGCTTAAAAAACAACAACTAACATCTAATAACCAGCATATTGAGAATTTTCAGGCGGGCAACTCTAACGTCGCAAGAATACGCTGCCGGACTGCAGCAAGGTAAGAGCAAAATGCCGGTGAAATTAGCATGTGTAATAAAAATAATAGGGATTTTGATGATCACCGGGTTCTTGGCTGCCTCTGTATGGCAGTACAGCTGTGCTATCAATATTATTGCTGTACCCAAACCTAATCCACCCCCATCCCCAGCTGCAACAGGTGTTACGTCAGGTGATACTAGTAAAATTGCGCACAAACAAAATAGAGTTCAACGCAGCACATACTCAGATAATAAAGGTATTGACAATTATATACAAGATTTAGCACACGTCTCAAACAACATATGGTACCAACACATGACCCGCATTGGTAAGCAGACAACAGAAGACAGCTGCTACGTTTGCTCATTAATACCATACGCCATGAGCGCTTCTCGAACATTTGTTGCCACGGAAATAGATGAAAAGACAGCACGATGCATAATATACTTGGCACTGTTCCAAACGAAAGGAAGATTTCAAGGGAAAGTGGTGCATATGGTGTGGAAAACACGAGACTCGTACCCATACGAAAACAACTTCCTCAAGACTTATTTGAGTTACCACAAGAGCAGTTTACATGCTGAAGCATTCAGATACATAACAAGTGGTCCTGCAAAAGGGGAAACGAAGAAAGTGACACTGCAGTATTTACCATGTGATTGGTACGCCACTGAAGTTCCTGGTAAACCAGGATGCTGGGAGAGGCCACTGGTGACGATAACGGGGAAGGTGTACTTGGACAACAAATGGGAGATAGGAGTGATTGGCAGCAACATGGTAACAAAAGAAACTATTTCAACTATCGATGCACACAACCACAGATGTTGGACGACTTGGATCAAGTACGTGCCCATGCTCACGTGGATAGAGACGGATGAAGACTCAATAACAATACTGCCGCTGACTGCGCCTAAGGTATGCTACCAACATAAAGGAGAGGTGGACGTAGGATACAACACCAACTGTGCAAGCGTGATGGAGTTACCTGAGGGGGGAGCAGGAACAGCAGTAATAATGGACCATTACTGGGCCTGTGGAGAAAAGGCATACCACACACTGCCCCCTCTGTGGAATGGTGTATGCACGATGGTGCACGTCAATGTACCATCACTAGTGGTACCCCAGAAGCATGTGAATGTGGCGAACGTTCCCAAAATGGATGAAGGGGACAAGAGAAAGAAGAGATCTGCACCACCTCAGGAGGAGCCAGGAAACAGGACCAACGGCAATAATACTGTCCTAAATAGAAGGAAAAGACAAGGAGAACCTCTGACAGGAAATTACCTATGGGGAAGGTCGGAAACAGCACTCACTTCAATTCTGCCAGAACACAGACTATTCAGCAGAGCAGCAATGTTCTTCTCCTCAATAATCCATCCGGGACTGCAGGCTTACGCAAACGCAAAATGGCTCCAGATAACTAGATGGGAACTAATGATGACCATCAATTCTACAGTAAATGGATTCAACGCAATAAACGAGGAGCTGAGAGCTATAAGGATGGTAGCACTTCAGAACAGATATGTATTGGACCTCCTCACAGCCATGGAAGGAGGAGTCTGCGCAAAGATAGGACAATCATGCTGCACGTTCATTCCTGCCAACGATGCTGACAACGGTACACTGACAGAAGCAGTTTCACAATTGGCCCAGATGCACTCCAAAATGATGGATGAAAGTAAAGGCGTGAAAAAGGATGAGAGCTGGGTTTCGCTATTATGGTCATGGATGCCATCTTGGCTGTCAGATGGACTGAAAATTATAGTTGGTTGTACTATTTTGGCTGGAGCTACACTGATCATAATAAGATTTTGGAAGGCCCGGAAGGAACGCACCACTGACGAGTTGCTTGAAATGGTCGGTATGCACCCATTGATGCCAGCAGATGACGGCCAGCACACAGGCATAATAATACAAGAGAGAGAGAAATTGCGCAACCAGATCATCACCAACCACCTGGACCCACCATCGGTGAAGATCGAGAACCCAAGAAATCCCAGGAGTTACATAGGGAAATGGGTATACTGTACTCCTGGAGGAACATGTGAATATATGTATTGGTCATTTGAAGATCATGTTAACCACTATGGACATTTAGGAGGAATAACTAAGATATGGAGAGTAAGAGGAGATAACGAAAAGGATATGTTTGTGGTCGACAAGTCGACCAGAGGGGGGACTGAAGTGGGAGAATGGAAAAACAGGCTCCCGTCCTTCCCCTCTTGTGCCTTGCCTAAAGGATCACGGCCCAGACACCCGCCACGAGAAGAGTTTGCCCATCTACCAGACGACCAAATACCCTGGTACAGGAACATACGGATGTGTCCATCTGCCTGCCCAGCAGGCCGCCCTGCCCATGCCGATACCTGGGGCACGGATCAACTAGACTAAAACCTACACGTCGTTAGAGATGCCATGATGACCTAGCCAACGGTCAGCACACCTGTGCCAATATACACACTGGACACTCCCGCACCAATCTACACGAAGAATATACCCAGTGCTATGACGTAGGCGACAGACATACTCACGGACGTGCATCTTTATTATTTTCCACATAGGCTCTCAAAATGCAGAAACGCAAGACGCATCATGAACTCATCTAAAGAGCTTGCTTACGCTTCTCCTAAACCCAGGTGCCATAATGAGAAATATAACGAAGACACGATACTGGTCATAAGACAATATGATACTATAACCTAAAGCGCCTGTGCACCAAACGGTTCCACCTATACACCAGGCCTAAGTAGGCCGCAAGCAAGAGCTCCCATGGACGTTAAAAGAACAAAAGTCAGGTTGCTGATCCTGCAGAATGAGCCTGGCGAAAGCAGACAGCCAAGGTCGTAATGTTGCAAACCCACATTCCAAAAGCAGACCATCAAGGGCACGATGTTGCAACCTCGCACGCCGCGCACCAACGTTAAAGTCGCACCTGCAAATTAAACCAGGCACACAGTGGAAAAACAATATTAATTGTGCAGAATTCTGCCTAAAAACACGGTCCCACCTCACGTGACCAAGCCGAACCTGACAGGATGCCAAGCCCAGGAGAAAGAAGGCGCTGGATCCCCCGTTACAAGACACAGGCAGATACACTTAAAAGGGTCAATGGACATCTGCGACAGTGGGAGTAGTCGGCTTTCCAGCTCATGAATAAGTCCTCACATTGTCTGCACGTACTCATAGTGAAACATTGTTGCAAATGACAGGTACACCGAGAGCTGGGAACAGCGATGGTCCCAGGCTGGGAAGCTCACGGGCGCACCAATCAGAACATGGGGCTCTTATCACTGACGCCATTAACATTAACCAATCATCAGGAGTCTTCATGTAACAATTCTCATGTATCTAATTGTAGGGACAACCCAGATATATCACCTGACTAACCCTTGTCCACTAATATTGTTCTCTATACGTATGCTATACTAACCCTACCACTCGAGCAACCAATTAAGAGTGGCGATAGGTTTTTTGCTAACTTTCTAAGGTGACGCAAGTAGCGCGTCATACTAAGGTAAAAAGGGCCTGCGAGCCCCACGATTGTGTGTGTGTCAGGACGGACGCGTACGATCCTTGACCCATCCCTGCCGTTTTTGTATAATAAACAGCAGAGTCACCTTGCTTCTTGTGTGTGTCTCATACTCTATCTCTTCTGGGATATACGGGAGGAGTTGGGGCCTCCCTGCCCAGAGGTCTGCGGACGGCCCGGCCGACCCCGGCAGAATTTTCCCCCCGACAGCGGGAGGAGAATCTGAGTATCATCTGCATATTTAGTGTAGGTGATACCAAGAAGGTCCAGATCAACAAAAAGGGCTTAGTAAATATGTATAGTGTTGGTGATACAGAGGAGCCCTGGGGCACACCGCATGTAATGGGGATCGGGTCCATTGCATCTAATTGGGAAAACACCCTCAGAGTCCTTTCGCTGAGGAAGGATTCAACCCATATTATGGCTTCTTTGGAAGACGTGTGCAGCGGATTTAAGGTGGTTACAAAGGACTTTATGATCTACAAGGTCGAATGCGGCCGAGAGATCCAAGAGTAGAAGGAGGGCTGTTTGACCTTTGTCTCTTAGCTCATCAATTTGAGCTTTCAGATCGATGTGAGCGGTTTTGGTCCCATGTTGTGGGCGGAATCCAGACTGTCTTACTCCTAAGAGCTTGTGGTGTTCTAGACATTTTTGTATGTTTGTATTGGCGATTTTGTCTTGAATTTTTAACAGAAAGGGGACTGTCGTGATAGGGCGGTAGTTGGAGGGGACGAGGGGGTCTAGTGATTGTTTTTTAGCAACGGCAGTACCCAGGATTGTTTCAAGTTAGACGGTACAGTGCCTGAGGTGAGTGAAGCATTTACAAGTTTAGTTACGAAGGGGTAGAGTTCTCTCGCGGCATCTTTTATAAGTTGTGCAGGGCACAGGTCTCCTTGGAAATTGGGGGGTTTAAGAGAGAGGATGACTTTCTCCATCTCTCGGATAGATGTTTTTGCAAATCTGAATTGGGTAGTGGAGTTTTGTTCCATAGATGGAGGTATGGTGTTGGTTATATGTGGTTGGTTAAGGGCTGCCTTTTTAGCCGCTATTTCTTTTTGGAGCATGGTAACTTTGTTGGCAAGAGCTTGTTGTATCTCTGTGCACCAGGCTTTATTTTTTGTGCATATCTCTAGGTTGGGAGTCGGCGACTCTAGTTCCTTTAAGATAGCAAACAGCTGCCTCATACTTGAGTTGGCTGAGGAGATACGATTATTATATGAGTTGCGTTTGGCCAGGATAATTTCCTTCTTGTATTGTGAGGACATTTTTAAGAGTTTATTTTTATGGTCATCTGATGGGGTAAGTCTCCAAGTGGATTTGCAACTCCTTTTAAGTTGACAGAGATCTTTCAATTCGGGGGTGAACCATTTATTTATGTGGGCTTTGGGTTTGCTAGGTCTAAGTTTTAGAGGGGCGACGTTGTCAAGAGTGATTTGTATGATTTTGTTGTACTCTTCCACGAGCATCTCTGGGTCCAGATGTTCATCGAGTTGGTTTAGGATGGGTAGAATAGCAGGAATGACTTTATCCTTAGTGATACTTTTTTGTTCCTGGTAGGATCATGGCTGCCGGAGAGATTGGCCTAGTGGTAAATAAGTCATAGGTTATCAAGTAATGGTCTGTCCATAATTGTGGGATGATAGAGGTAATGGAGGAGGCACAGTTGTAGTCTGCTAGCCAATCAAGGGTTCTCCCTCTATCATGGGTGGGTTCCACAATTGTTTGGATTAGTCCTAGTTCAGTGAGGGTTTTGGCCACATTGACGGCATGTTTATCTGAAGGGTCATTGTAGCCTAGATTAAAGTCTCCAAGAATAAGTAGTTGGATAGAGGTTTTGAGATTGGTAGATAATAGGTAGTTAATGTCCTCTTCAAATGTCCCCAAAGTACCTGGAGGCCTGTAGATAAGGTAGATATTCAGGGTCTGGGAGTTGTGAAGTGGGTGTTTGAAAGAGCACACTTCGCAGGAGTTTAAGTCTGGAATGGAGGTAGTTCTCATGTTTAGGTTGATTTTGGTAATGCGGAAATGCCACCACCTCACATGTTATTTCTATCTTGCCTCAGGATGAGGTAGCCGTCTGGAATTGCTAAAGATAATAGGGGTCCAGCTGCCTCGTGCAGCCAGGTCTCTGTAATGGCGAGGAGGTCCAACTTATTGGACAGTATGAGTTCACAGATGTCGGTGGCATGTGCCGTTAGGGATCTGGTGTTTATTTGTCCTCCTTTAAGTGGGAGAGCTGCTGGGCTGGTTTCAATTAGTTTAGTTTTGATACGGGAGAAAGGCGATGAACTAGTTGGACATTTAGTGCTGGTTTGTTGAGTGATGGTTCTTTTGTTGGTGGCAGGGAGGGACCTAGACAATGGCTCGTGTAATCTCTTGAGTCTGGCTCTGAGTCTGGAGTTTCTGGTGGGTGGGCGACTTGGTAAGCTTAGTGGCTAGCTCGTATATACAGTCCTGGTTCTGTTGGTGAGATTGACTTGCTCCATAGTGGTGTAAGGGGAGGTGGCTGTGTGGGTATAGTTGTGTTGGAGAGTCTTGGTAGTGAGGTGGAGGATAGTATCGGAAGTAAGGCAGGTTATGAGCAGTAGGTAGGTGATTGACCAAAGGCAAAGTATTATGATGCTCATGGTGTATCAATGTTGGGAGGTGAAGACTTGTCCTAGGGCATACCCACTTCAATTATCTGAGTTTCGCAATCAGGGCCAGGCGGATAGCTGAGGAGCCATATGTTAGTCCTGGAAGCAAGACAACTCAGAGCAACACAGGTTCGAAACACTTGTCCCATGCTTAGACACTCGTCTCTGGTATTAAGTGCAGTTATCAATGATTAATTAATTATCTATGCATAAAGGAGAGGTTTACATTCTCAAACTTTGCAAATCAACTACTTAGGTTTGTGTCTTATGCAACTGAACTAACTTAACTAACTGAACTAATTTACAGGAGTCAAGTCCTGAAATAAAAGCGGGAGGATCCATGAACATACCAAATGAAGGTGGTGTCAACAGAAATTAGCATATCTTGGGACTCTGTCCACCCACATGTACTCTCAACCTGAGCCCTCCTATGGCTGTGCACCCTGTACCACCGAAGCATGGTGAGAACACTTGCACAATGCCATAAAATCACCAGACAGATAATGGTTGCAAAAGTGGCATCACTCTTCTTTCGATTGAAAAATGGCATGGCAGTCAATTGCATTTGATCATCCTTGGTACATAATGGCCGCAAGTTAATTTGTTTTAAAACAATGTTCAGCAGCAGATTAATACATTGTCTTGATGACATTCACTCAATTTCCTTGATGAATAAGCTTTCATGAAATGTCTAACATACGGCACAGTTGACGTACATAGTGGCTCCACTAACATTCACAAACAACGATCTTCAGCCAAAGCGATTTCATCACAACAGTTGCAAAGCCGTTTACAGCAGCGCAACACACAAGCATTGTCCTATTAAGGGTGGGAATCCCCAGCTTTAGGAACTCTACATACGTGAATCCCCGTTGTTGGGAAAGATTTCGTAATTGTAGGTAATTTTCCTTCCATGTGGCAACCCCTAAACTTTTTGCTGTTGTTTTACACCTTGTTCTCGACTTTGCCAGAGAAGTGCAGCCTTCTGCCGCACTCCTCTGGGCTTTCGCTCCTTTCTTACGGGGAAACTGACATGCCCTTAAGACAGTCAGTACCGGGAAACGCTGTTTTCCGTAGTTTCTTTTATCATGTTGCGGCTGGAGTGCAACATGACACAAGAGGGCACTGTAAGCTAAGTTACAGCTCTCTTGGGTCTCTAGCCTTCTACAGGCCCTAGATACTCGTTTAGGATTGTAACTGATCGGTGCAAGTGATTCACAGACGGGAATGGTGGCAGCGATCGTTTCTTGTGTTTTGAGCTCCTTTTGGCGTTCTAAGCGCGTTTTTCGCGCTTAACCCAAAATGGTGGCCTGGCTCCCAGAATGGCCAGACCACGAGGCTCCTTTGTCCTGTCCGCTGACCGGCTTGCTCCCTTCACCTTCCCCAGGTCGAGCCGACCCGGGGCCTTCCTTATTTGGGCATGTACTTTCCCGCGAAACACGGATGCTTTCGCGGGCTTCTACATGTCTTGTGTGTGCCTCCAGGATGTGGGCTAAGTTGTCTGGTCCCAATACACATCCTGGGTGCCAGAGAGTCTAGGGTGGTGTGAATGCCTGGGACCACAGTGGTGCGTGATTGGTCCACGAATGGTGTGAGTGTTGATGAGCGGATCTCCCATTGGGTCCCCTCCGTTTTGGCGCGAAGGGAACCGTGGATAAGAGGGGGCTGGAAACACCACTACCATGTCGATCTCCTGAGTTCTCACGAACGAAGGAATACAGGAGCCAAGTATCCTGCAACGAAGAGGCTGAACCGAGGAATCGCTGGTGACCCGCT
Source organism: Ambystoma mexicanum (assembly GCF_040938575.1). NCBI lineage: Eukaryota > Metazoa > Chordata > Amphibia > Caudata > Ambystomatidae > Ambystoma > Ambystoma mexicanum. Next base: position 176,830,375 of record NC_090927.1, on the reverse strand, counting down.
GAAGGACTGCTCCTCTGCACTGCTGTCGCCTTGTGAAACCCTGTTTAACTTTGATCGAACCAGAAGGCCTGTACTGGTACTTCGACCCTTGGAATAGCGGGAACAGCTATTCTCGGCATCTTCACCATCTCCTGCTAGTAAGCCTTCGGAAGCGTCTCTGGGCCATCCAGCTGACTGACCAGCCTACACAGGAGTCTTGCTCTGTAACCACCGCCAGGTTGTGTAGTATTTCGAGTCCTTGTCACTCTCACACGCTTCGTACATTTGGCGTTCCCAGGTCTGAAGTGAGTAGTGTACATTTGGCTCAGATACACACGGCCGCTCCGTTGCCCTGCTGTGGTAACAAACTGTGCGGGTTTCTTTGATTGGGACGTCTTTTACTCAACTCTTCTGCTGCAGACTCAACATGACGACGAGACGTTCCCTGCTCTTCTGAACCTGCCAGCTACTGAAACTGACACGGAGAAGCCTGGGTCTGCTTGCATCGGGGACCGGTGAGTAGCATAGCTAGGAACTGGTCGCCCTCCTGCAGGAGCCCATAGCTTTTCCCCGCTGTGTCAAAACAGCACCCTTTTCCGTACTCGCGCTCTGCTTCTGCCCACAGTGGAGGCTGCGCTTGAGTCGCGGAACTTGTTCTTCTTCATTTGTGCACTAAACTGAACTGCCTGATTTCCCTCGAAGAGACTCCCCTTTTGCCCGTTGGCACCAGCGTGTGCAGGTACTTTTGAGCACAAAGCTCCACTCTTCGCAGGGCTCGGACTTTCTTTTAGTTAGGTGCCTCTGAAGGCGGACTGGGTCTAAGCATTATTTCGCACTGCCTGTTTTCCTTCCCTTTTAGGTGGACTACACATTTCGTGCATTTAACGCTTGAGACTTGTTGTATTTGTATATATATTGTATTGGTATGGTATGTGTTGGTTTACTAGAGTTGTATTGTGATTTCTCGCTATGGTCATTGTTTTAAAGGCCTTGGAATAAATGTGTATATATTTTTAATATAGCACCTGTTTGGAGTAGTTTGTAAGTGTCCTTGCTTTGTGTGCTCATTGTGGGCTTTCAGTCACCCTCACCCCTCTTGAGACCTAGTCTTGACCGCCGCGATCGCTACCTTGATTGGTCTGGCTCGTCCAGAGGTTACCCTGTTCCAAGTAATTAGGTTGGCCTTCTGAACTTCTGCGCCACCAGGACAGAGTTCAGAAATCCGTCTTAACACCCGTGCACTGCCGTCGGACGGCGGCTACACACACAACACCACATTATCCACTCCTTAGCCATGGAGAGGTTGCGCATATCCCAGAAACAGCACTACGCCCGACAGTGTGCGCCCCTTGTTGCAGAACACTAACTCTCCCAGCGCTCAATCACAGGCAGATATTCGACTTTGAACCCTCCCATCTTGTTAGAGAGACACCCACGTGTCCTGGTAAACCCCCTTTACTACACCCAGAAATCTCTTCTACAGGCATTTACTTCTTGCTCCTTTTTTGCTTTTAACTCGATTGCATTTTCACATCTTCAAGGTGGCAATGGATATGGTTAGGGTTAGCTGTAAGGTTAGGGTAGGGGTCAAGGGTATTGGAGAGGGGAGGTTATGGGTTACAAAAGAAGGGGGATATAGAGGATCTCCCTCTGTAATGAATAAACGAATGTTAGAAGAAATAAAGGTAAAAAGAGGTAAAAAAGTGACAGAGTGAATGTATGGTGAAGTGAATGCAGACATACATCCAGGGTCACCACAACAAACCACCTATAATTACAACAGCACATGGGGTGCAGGTGCTTCAGGCCTGCACCCTTCAACACTGCAAACTGTGCATTTGCCTCCACTGTCCTCTGCAGCACTTTGTGCCAGTAGGGTACCAGAACGACTGAAGGTTTTCCTTATTAGTACCCAGCGAGGTCTCAATCAGAATGAAACAAGCATTCTGATTGGCCCTCGCCAGGGCATTAACCAGCCGGGAATCCCTCAGCCGGGATTCTACGGCCATTGTTCGCGGCGGGGGTGTGGTAGCCCCTCAGCCAATGGAAGGCTTGAAGCGGGGCTATCCCCATGCCAAGCCTCCACATGGCTGAGAAGATGCCTTCGCCGCTCGCCAGGGACTCAGGTATGTGTTTTTTTTTCTCTTTCCTCCCACCTCCACACCCCACTTACCTTCTGCCTCCTTTGTCCATGGCAGGTGGCGTGGCAGCTTCCAGCCATGTAGTGGCCATTCCCGCTCCGAGCCTCCACACAGGTGGAGGCTGCCTTCGTCCCCCGTCGGGGATTCAGGTATGTCTATTTTTTTTTCTTTTCTCTCCATCTCCCCCACCTATCCTGCCCTCCCAACCCTACTAACCTTCTCTGTCGTCTTTGGGGAGCGAATGCACTGGGATCAGTTATGTTCCCAGCGCATCTGCTCCCGATGGCCGCCATGCAAAGGGAAAACGGACTCTGTTTTCCCTTTTCCGGCAGCCATTTTCTTGGTCTTTTTATTTCTGGCCCGTTTCGGGGCAGAAAAAACAGCTTTTAGTACCCCGGTCACGCAGATCTTGCGGGTCGTGGTACTAATATCAATATGCCCCTCACAGTGGGGGCATTACCGAGTGAGCTATTGCCCCGGGCCTATAGTTATACGCCCGAGCGAAGCGACTGACTCAGTAATGCCCCCGCCGCGAAGGACATATTGCTTAATGAGACTACTTTACTTTAAATGCGATTTTACAATGCCATTCTTTGGTGATCATTGTCATTGCATGGGAGGTAGTTCAGAGACTGCTGCAGGGTGCCAGTGGGAGACAGGGGTGTGCGCTGGGTACCAGAGGGGTGGCAGGGGGTTGCCGCAGACCCCCCCTTCCTGACTTATCCATTGGGATCCATTGTAGGGAAACTGCTGCCGCTTGACTCTGCTACAATTCCGAGTGAAATGTTGGAAAGAACGGAGGATAGCACAGGGGCAACGCGCTGGTCGTGGGAACAAGACCACGCAGAGCATCAAAGTTTTGAATCCTGGATCCGTGCTTAGAAACCGAACTCAAGTACGGTATTAGGTGCGTTATGAAAAATAAATAAAGAAAGGTTGACAAAAGCAGCACTTTTCTGAACAGCAGCCTTCCACGCTGTCAAATATGTCTTTATGAAACTCTCATAAGCGTAGCGTTTCGGGGCTGCAAGGCGCGATACGGCGCCCATTAGTAAGAAGCCAGCAGCAGACTGGCACTAATGCGGCAGATTGATTTCATCTGTTGCCACTGAAGAAGACGAAATACATATCTATCCAGGCGGCAAACGCAGTGCAACATAGAAATGCTTTAATGGAACTGGCAGGTGAGCCACGCAGCACGCCAACCTCTTCATGGAAAACCTCCGGATGACTTTATCGCGGTGATGTTTTTCAAATGGCCTCACAAATCTTCATACCTGAACGACCCAATTTTTCTACATTTTGTGACAGTACAGAGTATATATATATATATATATATATATATATATATATATCAAACTTTGGCATGGAAGGCAAAACTAACTTCAGTGCTCTGAAGTGGCCTAAGGGTGTAGACATACAATTATGAAGCACAGCAAAGCATAATATGGCATAAGACAATATATGCTATGCATACCAATAGTGTTAACAATGTATCTTAATACAAACAACCAACCATTACCTACAATATTCATTACATAAAATTGACAATAAAAATGATTACATATCATGAATTTAAAACAATGAAATCCATATCAAAATTAAATTACTTTCAATTTTCATCCTGCTTCAATTTCCAACCATATCCTATACAGTGCAATTTGGGTTGACCTTGAATTCGAATTCAGACACCTTAACCAACATTCACGTTCCTTTATGGAATCCAAGTCATGTACCAGGAAGCTCAAATGTCTAATGTAAGTAGGCCCCATCATAGGGCATGCAGTCAGCACGTGTTTCCCCGTTTCCAAACTCTCCTTGTTCTTAAACAGTCTACAATATCTATCTTCCTCTGGAATTTTCGAAATACATAATGCAAGATTAGCGCCGTTAACTGGTTTTTCCTTCTTGTCCGATCTCTAATACATTCATGGTAACCCTGCTGTGGTTCCATAATGATGCCCGAGTATCTGTATTGCTCAGTGTAATGGATATGATGTCCCTCTATGGTTAAAGCTACTCTCCTGATCCCTTTTTTACCAAACAAAATCGCCTGGGTGTTATCGATGTTAATGGTCAATTAATTTTCATATACCCAAGTCATCAGCATACGTTTGCATAACATACATTAACAGCAAAGCATAGCATATCATAACATAATGCATCACAAAGCATAACCGAATACAACACAGAAAATAAATTAGGACATAATACAAATTCCCATTGTCGTAATATCCATGCATCCGTATTCACCTCTTTAAGATGGAACAAGATCAGCAAGTGTCTTTTTCGTTCTTTTGAACTTTTTTGGTGTATTTGTCAAGACATAATTAGCTGGAAAATCACGCCCTGATTGACTGGAGCAGTTTCAATTAAGCAATGCAACCTGAGGAGGGGGGCATTACTGGTAGCGTAATGCCCCCGGGCGATAGTTAGAAACCCGAGCGAAGCAAGGGCTTTAACGCAGCCCGGAGGCATTACCCAACCTGTAATGGCCACCCTCTGAGGCTTCTAGTGCTATTGGTACGCTGGCACGTCTTTGTATCGGGGTACTAATAGCAATTTTTCTCGAGTTGAGCAACAGTGCTGCAACTGTTTCTTGACTCTTAGGAAAAAATGCCGCCAGGGATCAGGGAGAAGGGACTAGACGTAGGCTTTCCATGGCAGCCATTAAAACAAATGGAAAACAAGTAAAGAAACAAAATAGCCACCATGGAAGAGGGAGAAGGGACTACAGGTAGTCCCTTCTCCATGTCCATGGCAGCATCACAGGAGAAAGAAAGGAACTGCGAGGAACGCAGCATGCATCACTCATCAGGTAAGTCTTTGTTGGTCGGGTAACACCTGGCTAGGGCCAAAGAGCTTGCTTGTTACAAGCTAATTGACCCTCACCGGGTACTAATATCATTTAATACACTTTATGTCTCTACAGTGGAAGCGTAAAAGCCCTCAATTTTACAGTTACGTTGACAACATCAAGCTCAATTAGGTATATGTGAAGTAGCGTTACCTCACTTTCACACATTTCATAATATTTTCTAGAAAAGTTTTAAAACTTAATAAAGTTGCCAAGATCGTTGAAGGAGCCATAGAGTAGTGTGACTGTTAAAGTACACATATGGTTATATTGGTATGTTAATGGTGCTCTGAAGGTACTGGGTATACCCTGGTATCAGCTGTAACCAAAGAAGAAATGTCACAAACGTATACCATGTAATACTCTCTCAAAACACTTTTGCCTGAAACAAATGTATTCCAGGTCAAAAAGATCATAGAAACAAGCAAGCAATGTACTGCAGGCAGTAAGCAGGAACGATAGTATACTATAGTACTGATTGTCTTCATCTGTATGTCTAGAAGAATCTGGGTGCATCCTTTGGTCTGCTTGTAATGATGTTGTTTTTTCACACTAAAACACAGGTAATTAGTAATTACATTTGTTAGGACTAGTTAGCTAATCATTGGTGAAGTTTTTAACAACTTTTTTGGCGGAATGGATGGTCGGGGTGTTGTAGGTAGGCTCTCAAAAATGTTGCTTTATTTTATGGCATCTTGTCTTTGCAATGTAGAATTTGTTTTTGTGTGTACAGTGAACTACACTCACAGTACAACAGAGAAGGCAAAGGGGTGAGTGCAATGGCAGGCTGTGCTTCAGTCCCAGGGTGGGACAGCAGAGGAAACGAGCAGAGGGTCCACTCTCTGGAGCTGCTGGGAACTGGGATTCATGTTGTTTGTTCAACAAATGTCTTTCTTCAATGTGCTGCAAAGCTAGCCAATGATAGGCTCTTTATTTACCATTTGGGGAGGATGGCGAAGCAAGGTGGCTGGGGGCTCTAAATTAAAGTACACAGTTATATTAAAAATATTAGAAAGTATATAGTGATTACATATTTGAATAATACATTTCTGTACATGTTACACATTTAACTAGTACAGTAAACACATGTAAAACAGTTACTTTTTTTGTATTTGCACACATTCCTAGAAATGAGAAACTGGTTAAATAATACATCTGACGTTTTACACTTTGCAAAGATTACTTTGAAATAGGATTTTCAATTAGCTGTGTGGCTTTATGAATAATAAAATACCTTTCATTTAATATGTATTAGTTTATTTTTTTTAAAGTAATTACGATTATTTTGTATTTTGTGCTAAACATATTTCATTTGTATTCACTACTGTTTTTTAAATGTTTTATTCATCTTGCTTATTATTTCTCATTAATATTATTGTATTTTCTATTAATAATGGATTTTTTAGTGAAACATTACAATTGTGTTTTCTTGAGTATTATTTCTAAACTATACTGATTGCATGTTTTAATACAATAGTATTTGTTAGGAAGTTTAACTTTTTTATTCAAGGTGATTATCATTTATTGTCAATATAATTGTATTATAATGAGGACTCCTTCAGGCATCAGGTAAGCTGTGGCAAGCTCCTTTATTCAGTTTTCTTCAAGTTACTTCATAAGTAGTATAGGAAGAGGACGGACAGGAGTCTGGCTGCAATCACTCAGGCTTACATAGCTCCAACTGCCTGGGGTGGAACCTCCTTCACACATAAACCTTCCAGTCACCCACACATCATTCTCACACTGATATCATCCATTCCAAGCTTCCAGAAAGACACTGTACAACACACCATCCTTCCTTCAGTGTTGACAACAGGGGACACAAGCACACAGCATTGTGCTTGCTCAGTCATTCCGTGCATCTCAGGAGGCACTATACCACACAGCTCCCTTCAATACAGACACCACACCTGATGCACACACCATCTGCCGGTTGGACAGACAGGAGCTTAACATCATTTTAACAAGATACCTAACAGACCAGCAGCACACAAGCACCACTGTGCTACATCCTCAACCAACAGAGATATGAACATACCACCTTTTACCCAAGACTGGCACTCTTGTGTCTTAGGCCTGCCACGCTTAAGCACTAACTGCCCCTCCTTGAGCATGTCCAGCAGTCCTACTGCACACATACAACTTAACTAACCAACCAAAAGAACCTGTTACATGCTCAGTATGACATGATATGCAGAATACTAACACAAATCAGCGTGCAAAATACCAGCACTCATGCCCACACAACAAAGAAGGTGATAATGTACCAAATGGAACTGATATCCAACCGTATGCTCCAAAGAGAAGCAAAACCAAACTTCCAACTGATCCAAACCTGTTGGCCAGACAGGCTAGAACCCAAAAGGTTCAAACTCTGAGCAAGACACAACTAAACCTCACTCCAGGAGAGCAATTTGCGTTCACCCTGTTACCATAACCGAACTCCAGAAGGTTTTCTCAGCAGCCACCTTTCAGTATATTTATCTTCAGGGAGAAAAAATAACCTAACACAAAACTGAATGATGGATAGGCCAACCACCAAGGTTTCCCACAATATAGGGCCTACCAAGTACACTTACAAGGTTGCTGAGTGAAGCGTTGGTAAAAAAGAAGATTCACTACCAGGTCAGGGATGCTGCATACAACAACCACTGTGATGAATCTGAGGAGGTTGTCCCTTCTTCCCTGGGGGGAGACCTTTCCCATGGGGCCAGGGTGATGAGTCCTCAGGCCAACAATTCCTCTGGTGTGGTGCACTGATTTAGAATCACATGGGGAAGACAGCGCCATATGGATTGGGGATGCCTCTTCTCAGGGAACACAACAAACCACTGCCTTAATATATCCAACCCCTTCCCAAATAGCAAATCCTCCTCCCCCTTTTTAGGTAGAGCAAATGTGCTCTGTTGCCAGACCAGTCATTTTAATATACTTCACAAAGCTGACATACAAGAGAATACTAAGAGCCTGATTTACAGACTCACTTTATAATGCCCCAATCCCATTGAAAAATGCTCTGTGAATCAGACCCTAATTGTCTTGCAACAGAATTGAAAGTGAGACAGTGAAGAAGAAGAGGATGGTTTTGAGGGGGTCTCAACCCCCCTCCCACCCAGCATACCGCCAAGATGACAGATGCCACCCACTGAATCAGCCCCACAGACCACACCCAGATGACATCAACAAAGTAATCATGAAAAGGCGACATGAACACACCCACAGACGCATTAGCCAGGTTCAAAACAATACACACAAACTGCCAGCACACACACCCAAAAAGCAATTCTCAGCTAAATGGAAGCCACAGCTGCATAGAAAAGAATTGGGAAAGCTCAAAACACAGGGCTGGGGTCTGATACACTGACGTTTCTGAGAGATGTGAAACAGGCCTGGCAGCATGTCCAGCCCTACCAAGGACACCGCGGAAGAGGGCTCGAGTCAGCTGAAAAGATACAGCCTTACAAAGATACAAGGACAAAAAGGCTGAAATCCCTCATAAATGGCAGCAGAGAAAATCATTTTTATGGTCCCAGAGCACGTGACCTGGAGCTGGGGAACAAAGCCCATTCAGACATATAACGTCGTTCCCATCAAATTGAAGACAGAAGATGAAAAAATGCAACACAACATGAAGATGGTTGTGAGGTCATAGTGGCTTAAAAACCCACTGCCCGCATATAATGAGCTGAGATTACATTTGGAACTGAGGAATCTGTGTGGGTATCCCCACTTGGACTAAATAAAGCAGCAATTTATCACATTTCTGGACTCAAGTCTAACTCTGTTTTCCTAACTACGATTCAATGAGAGTCCGAGGATCACTCAGGAAAAGCCGAATGAGTGGTCTAGCTTCTCACACAATGTAATTTGCCCAAAAATATACAACAGACCAGCGCGGGAATTCAAAAAAGAACTCAGCTGGGAGACAGAGGAGAAATTGTCCGAGGAGGAGGAACTGCAGGAGCTGAGCACCGGGTGGCCAGACAGAAGCCACAATAGGAGCCATGAACAGAGGGGAAGGAGAGCTTGAACACGGTCCAAGTTGGAAAGAGTACTTGGGTAGCTGCCAAAACGTACCTCTGGGCATCCCAGGCTCTGGCGAGCCATCTACGAGGTACTACGCACAGCCAGGCAAAGACAGCCTGCAGAACTGCTGCAGACCCTGCCATTCACCCAAACGACAGGGAAAATGCTGGTACCTACCTAGAAGAAGGAAACAGGTATGCGGGTTACCCAGGAGACATTGGAGGTCTGGGAAGTGAATGGGTAAATATAAACATTGGAAAAGGAGGGTCTAGGACCCTGAAAGGATGTTGCGAGTCTGGTACCTGCACCCATATGAAAACTAAAATATAAGAGGGTCTGGAACTCCAGCAATCACCAAGAGAGTGGAATAAGTTGTTTGGTAGAATAGTGCACCAAACAGATATGATAATTGCGAGTTTGGGACCTGCACCCAAATGAGACACCATCGTGTGTTTGGAAGGAGAGTGAACCAAACACATACGATACCCAAGAATAACCAAAACACATGAGCCATAAGAGGGTATTAGTTTGCAGGAGAGTGAACCAAGCTATATTGCGATTGTGCGACCCGCTGCCATGTGAGAATAGTATGGCAGGAGAGTGAAGCAAGCTATATTCTGAGTCTGGGACCTGCACACACGTGAGCCATGAGAGGATATTAGATTTGCGGGAGAGTGAACCAAGCTATATTGCGAGTCTGAGACCCGCACCCATGTGGAAGACAAGTGCCTGATATAAGGAAGAATAAAAGGGTCTGGGAGCCACGTGAAAGAGAGACAGTCCATGCAAAGACATCAGCCTGGCAGGAGAGTGAACCAAGTTATATTGGAAGTCTGGGTCCCACACCCACATGAGCCATATGAGGGGATATTAGTTTGGCAGGAGAATAAACCAAGCTATATTGTGTGTCTGGGATCCACAACCATGTGAGATGTTGAGAGGGTCAAGGACCCCAGAGTTTATAAAAGGAATCCTACACTTGATAAATGACTTATCAAGTTGGTAGGATAAAGAATTGTGAATCCAAGAAACATATCCCTGACCCTTCTTGCCTGGCTTGCTATCGCCATATCTCTATCACGCCTATTTTGGGAAAACTCATGGAGAAGCCAGTCAACCCCCAACTAACCCTCCACACCAAAGTGGCTGGCTGCCTCCATGACCACCAGTCTGGTTTCAGGACAGCTAGAGGCATGGAAACTGCCCCCCTGAACAACCGTGAAACCTACTCTCTAACCTGGACTCTAACACTCTGTTCTGACCCTCCTTGATCTTTCTTCTGCCTTTGAAACAGTCAACCACTCCATCCTCATAAACTGTCTCTATGATACCCTAGGCATCATGGACAGGGCAGTGGCATGGCTTACCTCCTTCGTTTTTAAGTCGCATTCCCAAGTCCAAATGGGTCCTTTTATCACCTACGCCACACCCTTTACCTGTGGCGTCCCTCAGGGCTCTATCCTTTTGAGGTGATTACTTGGGGGTTTGGTTTTCGGGGTGGGGGGTGCTGGGAAAATCAAGTGTCCAGGGCAAACATTACCTTGGAGAAAACTAGTGGGGCTGTTAAAGCCTATTATGCGAAACATGATAGAGGAGCTCTGGGGGCAGCCTTGGGTTTATATCAAGTCCAGGTTAAGGCATCGGCTAGATATGGAGCCGAGGTATGGGGTTATTCAGATGCGTCATCTATGAGAATATTCAAAAATAAGTTCCTTAAGGCAATCCTCCTCCTCCCTCAGAGCACCCCAACTAGTTCTGCCTACCTGGAGTGTAATTGCTCCCCAATAGATGAGGGAATTGCCATCAGTCCTGTCTACTTGGGTAAGGATCTGGGGTAGCCTCTATTTAGAGACATATCGATTGACATTGGAGCATGTCCTGTCACTGAGGGGGTGGCAGAAGATTCCCTGGTTGACCCACGAAAGAAGTTGGTTGCTTCAGCTGGGCCTTTCTGTCTATTGGCAGAATCACTGGCAGATGGATTGTAATTCTAAAATAGTATTTAAGAAGGCCTTTGTTAGATACAAAGAAGTAAGGGCGAGGATAGTGACACTTGACCTGGCCACATGCCCGGCCTATCTAGCAAACAAAGAGTCACAGGGATTTGAAAGCTACCTGAATATTATTAAACCAGCTTATGCAGGGCATTCTACATGAGGTTATGGCTAGGATCTATGCCATTGCGAGATAACACGAAAAATTGGTCTGGTTCACTTAGTAACGTTTGCCCGTTGTGTGAATCTGGGGAAGAAAATATAGGGCATTTTGTGTTAATGTTAAAGGTATTTACATAGCGCACCGCCACCAACGGAATTGGTCTCCAGGCACCCCGGTGGATCTGTAAGAAAGAGGTGGGGGTTTGGTGGGTGAAGAGGGCGTAGGAAAGTGCGAAGGTGGTGTCCTGTTGGCCGCTTCAGTTAAATTTTCACCGTGCGCTGAGCTTGGGTGTGCACATAGGATCGAAGCGAGTCCTTGCATGCTGTTGTTGCGATCTATGTGTTGATTTGTTGTTGTGGTGAAGTCTGTGCGGTTTGTTAATGATAATAATGTGTTATTTATATAAATAGCTTTATATAGCTCCTTAATCGCTTTACAGAGCACATGTTTACTTACAATATCACCCAACCGAAATTGGTACTCATTTATCGACCTCGGAAGGATGAAAGGCTGAGTTGGCCTTGCTGGGATTCAAACCTGCGACCTACACATCACGCTCAGATCACAGCAGCGAGCACTCAACCCGCTGAGCTATCTTACTGAGATGGTGGTTGTGTGGGTTTTTGTGTGATTAAGTATGTAGAAATTTGAGGTTTGGGTAGTGGGTTATATGCCTCATAATCCTTGTAGTTTTGTATTATGTATCAGGTTGTCATACTGGGTAGGTATATTCTTTCTCTTGCTTTATTGTCTAGTTTCTGGGGCGATACCGTGGCTGGTTTCTAGCAAATTTATTTGGGCTTAGTATTGTCCCCTAGTTCGATAGTGGTGTTCTATTATCATTCACCAGCTCCTTTCTATATATTTACTGTCTATTTACTGTCGGTAGTCCCACTCAGTCCTACTAACCCACCCCACCCTCTTCCCCTTTCAGATCCGCCAGAGCGCCAGGGAACCACTCTGGTGGTGATAGTGCGCAGTTTAAATATTCTTTAACATAACCAAGCTACGAAGCAGGACATTCCTCCACAGCGCTCTCAGTGCTGACTGTTTCGATGCGACGCCTTGGGCAGAGGTCCCTGTTAGACACACCCTGTTTGCGGGCTATGCCCATCGACATTAAATGATGTGCCAATGAGCACACACTTCGGTAAAACAATCTATCTGAGATCCTTTCACACAAACTTCCAATTTCCAATATCGATATTAAATGAGACTTTCTTTTTTGCGTATCAACCTTGCAGATATCATAGTTGTAAAGTAGCAGTAAGTAACTGGAGCTGTGGGCTTGTTTTCAGTTGAAAACATCCCATCACAACTCAAATTACTTACACTTTTACATATTAGAATAGGCACTGCTAATAACAAAGAACCCTCTTAAAAAAGCAATTTCCCAGGCTCTCCAAATCAATCCCTTCTCCATTAAAGGACACCAATGGTAACAGATGAAGCCCACTTAGCGAAACAGGGTTCAGTGCTTAGTGTGCTGAGAGCACAGTAGACGCATGTTTGTCTCTCCTTTTGTTCTGCAGGGTGGTTCCTGAAGAAGACATTATGGGCACTGCTGCTGGTGGAGGGAGAGGGATCTGCTTTCCCCAGCAAAGGCTAGTCCTTTAAGTTGAGATAAAGTGAAATGAAAAGCTTTCATTTTCAGCTCTCAATATAGTTCAGTACCGGTACTCTGTTTCAGGCATTGAGAAGTGCAGGTACTCAAATGCTCCAAAATAAGAAGTGCTGGTACTGAGGGCTGGGTAGCACTGACCCATTTAAAGCACTGATAAGAAATAGGTAGAACACAAAGCAATAAACAAACAAACAAGATATGAAGAGGGAACCAATTTGATGCATGAAGGGATTACACAACGTAACATTAAATGATGTGTAATGTCCCCCTTCTATGTTCATGTAAGGACACACATTCCACCTATCCCCTTTTTACTCCTGATGTGGGTTGCAGCCCACCATACAAATATAGAGACGGGGTTACCGCCTGGCGCGCAGTTTAGAGTTGAAGAATATTGACGGTTGACCTACACGTCGGGCTCCTGTGTCTTATTGCATACCGTTAGGAAAGATTTCCATTTATGTGTAATTTTCCCTCCAGTTGTGAACCCCATAACTTTTTGCTGTTGTCTGACCACCCTAGCCTGACTTTTGACAGTGGAGCCCACCCTTCTGCTGTACTCTGCTGGGTTTCCTTCACTTTGTTATGGGGAAACTGACATGCCCTTAAAGACAGTCAGTACTGGGACACTTTGTTTCCCTTAGTCTTTCGCTTTGTTGCTAGTTTTTAGCAACCTTACAGTACAGTGCGCTGGGATTTTCCTTTCATTTTTAAGGCCCTAGATAATTCCCAAACTGTATGATAGTGTGACAGAGTAGGGGAGCTGAATTAGATGTAGAGTTAATTTTATGCTTTATCCTCTTCTACTCTGCCTCATGCATTTTTGTTTCACTCCATTCCTCCTTCGACTCACTCTTCTCCTTCCTTTCTCTTATAGTCTTCAGACTAAACGTAGGGTAACTTCTGCATCAGCCCCCAGCCTCCCCATCTTCCTGATTCCCCCTGCACCTGCACCGCACCTCTCAAATAGGATGCTCCTGTGCTCCCAGGATCACCAACCTCATCTAACCCCCTCACCTACTGCACAACGCCTGCTCCTCTCCCCACCTCCTATTACTTTTTCACTTGGCCTCTGGCATGCACAATCCTTCTGCAACAAGATTTCCTACCTCAATGACCACTTTGACTTTTATCACCATCAACTTTCATGTCTTGCTATCACAGAAACCTGGATCTCACCTGATGACTCTGCTACACTGACTTTGCTACCTTGTCTGACTCTCCCTGACCTGTTGGACATGGTGATAAAAGTGGGGTTCCTTATCATTAAGGCCCTCAACACTGCCCCTCTGCCCCCTCTGACATCGCCTCTTGCTCTTTTGAATATACCACTATGCAACTCATCCCTCCTACTCCTCTCAGTGTTCTGGTTCTCTGTCGACTCCCTGGTCCACTCAGGTCCTCCTTTCCTGATCTGACCCTTCTCTGAGTAATTTCTTACTGGCATCCCCATTGTCATGCTGAGTGAATTACCATCCCCAAGCCCGCTAAAGCTGCATGCCTTGAACTTAAATTCTTCCTATTGGACCACTCCCTCTACTACATCCATGACTAGCCCACCCACTCTCCTGGGAACTCTCTTGACCTTGTATTTCCTTCTAATTCACTCTTCTTCTCTGCCCTCTTCATTGACTCCTCTTCCCCATATCATTCACTTTAGCATTTCGGTCCCCCTCCCTTCTACTCCTCTTCTCCCACTGTCAACGAATGAGGATATTCCAACAGTACTCTCTTGCCCCTTACCTAGATGATGTGAGGACCTCTCTCCTGTCTCTTTCCTCTTTGTATGCATCTTCTGTTGACCGCGCTTGCTCTGACTTTCACTATGCACTTATGACTCCATTTGACCAACACTACCCTGCTCCCCCATTCACACCTTCCCATCACCGTCCTATGCTCCCCAAATGGTCAGACTAGTCACAATCACTTGCCCTCATATCTCTGAGAGCTTTAACCTTTAATCAATGCTGATTGTCGCTCCAGGACTACCATCCGGAGGGGCTGAACTACACATTATATAGATGCTGACATCTCATCAACAGGTATATTATATCACCATATTAGCATGGCCACAGTGCTCACATGAATATTATCTGACCATCACGCTCTATGATTATTTGAAAGACACCTTATCACCAGTATCTATGATTAATCCAAACCATTACTAACACATTTGTGATCCTTTAGAATGACCAAGGGTCGAAACATGTGTTGCAAAGGCTAATATGACTATATGATCGGAATAATTAAATCTCTATCAAAATATTTATTAATTAATACAATATTGTGGACACGTGCACACATGCAGGAAGTGATCAATACTATTATTCAATTTGAAGAGATATTGTGGTCAGGATTGACTTCCACAGCTGTGCAGCTATCCAATAAGTCTAACTGTTTATATATTTCCAACCCAAGCGCATCCATTCCATTTCCTCCAAACCTCGGCACTATACTTTGTGCGGGTAGCCTTCACAATGATTTTTGTATCACCATTTATGCTGCTCGGGGCGTCCCAATATGAGGTCAGGCCCAAGATCATGAGGCACTTCTTGATGTGTCTCGGCCAAATAATTTTATCACAGCCCCCCAAAGTCAATAAATGCTCAAAGCCTTTGTGATATTTCCCAAGCTCTGGCCTACCCCAGATCCGAAGCCAGTAAAATACTGGTCTTAACTTGGCTTCATCACCAAGAAGCGCCAGGTTACACGCCATGCCTACCAGGGGTTTTGGTGTGCTTTACAAGAACTTATTATCAACAATGGTGAGAGATTCATTTTCTGCGTGGCCACAGATTCTGGCACCATATAATGCTGATGCCTTTGCCTGTGCTCTGTAGGTTTAACAGCCCCCACACCATGTTTGATATAAAAAAAGGTTTTTAGTGGCCCACTGGTCTTCTCTAACATAATCTTGGCCTTGAACAGGTGCTTTTTCCGGCTGGCGTTGCTTGCAAACCTCACACTTAAGTAATCGTACCAAGGTACCTGCTCCAACATGATGCCTCCCACCGTTAGGTACAGGGACTTACATTTTACATTCCTAGGACAAAAAACCATAGACTTTGTCTTGGTGGCATTAATCTATGTCTTGGTGGCATTAATCTCCAGACCAAGTTCTGCACACTTGTATGAGAAATTTGACAAATCCAAACGAATACCCATGGGAGACATTGATAAGAGGACAGCATCATCCGCAAAGAGTAAAACGGGGAAGTGTTCGCTCCCCATTCTTGGGTGTCTCTTCCGGTGCTGAGGAGCTGCTCAATTATCAAATTAATATAAATACAATAGAGAAATGGCACCAGTACACAGCCCTAGCGAACTCCCCTAGCCACAGTGAATGGTTTTGTTAAGTCCCCCAAAGTTCCAGCTTACCACGGCTGAATTGTTAGTATATAGGAGCTGAATCGGGGATAGTATTTCTACTGAAATATTTTTTACCCCAAGGACCTTCCATAATAAATTCCTCAGCGCACTATCAAATGCTGATTTTAGATCTACGAACACCCCATATAGTTTAGCCTTGTTGATAATTAGCTGGTTCTGTATTATAAGGTGTAGCCTACAGCCTTCATCCACTGTGCTCATCCCAGCCTGAAACCCGGCTTGCAGATGGTTTAGCTGTTTAGTTTCCTCAACCCAATTCTGGAGGTGTTTTAGTATCATTTTAGCAAAGATTTGAACCGCAGCATCCACCAGGTAGATAGGGCGGTAATTACTAGGTTCCGCCCAAACTCCCTTCTTATATATGGGCACAATCTCAGTCAATGTGCAGCTTTTAGGGATGCAGCCAGTAGCCAAAATGGCATTTAAGATCAAAGATAATACTGGCGCCCAGACCATAGGCCTGCTCTTATAAAAGTCGGCAGGTATTTTATCCAAGCATGCTGCTTTTCCACCCGTCTGTGCTCTTATGGCCTCCCCCACAAAGACTGTGTCCCTACCCTTGCCCCTTTCCTTACAGCCTTTATCAATTCCTCCTTCCAGTCAGGCCATGTCCCAACTGGTCTCAAGGTAGCATGGGTACGCCCTCTCCTCAAGAAACCTACACTTGACCCAACGGTCCCAGGGAACTATGGACCCATCACCACGGTCCCATTTTTATTAGAAATCCTTGACAAGTGCAAAAATTCCTAGAGGCGAACAAACTTCTAAGGCCTCTGGCAGTCTGGCTTTCGTCCAGGACACAGGACCAAAACTGCACTTCTCGACCTTAAAAATCAAATGGACGATTTCAGAGATGTGGGCAAACCTGCTCTCCTTCTGCTCCTCGATTTGTCTGCAGCTTTTTACTTGTTGCACCATAATACTCTTTTTCACCATCTCTCTTCCGCTGCCAACTTCTCCCATAAGGCCATTGCTTGGATCACTTCGTTTCTCCAGGAAACATTTATGAAAGTCTTTTCTGACTTCTGTCCACCCAAGCAACATAAAATGTAGAGTCCCACAGGGCTCCTGCATCTCACCTACCCTTATAACCTATTCACAAGGGCCACTGTTCAACATTCGGGATGCGCTGGGCATCACATACACCAATTATGCTGATGACACGCAGGTCCTCATCCTCCTTACCAGTGACTATGAGTCTGACATGAAAACCCTTAACTTCATATATTCCACCATCCAAACCTGGATGGCAGAAAACTGGTGTGCCTTAACAGTGAAAAAACTGAACTTCTGCTAATTGGATCACCTGCCACCCTTAGGAAACTGGACAAACAATACAGCTCGTTCATGGTTGATAACATGCCGATCCCTGTATCTCAAGCTGTCAAGAACTTGGGTGTCTACTTGGACTCCAACCTCTCTATGAGCAAGCAGGTCAACGAAATTGCATCGACATCGGCATACCGTTCTAAATTGCTCACTGCAGCTAGACCTTTTCTGGCAAAACAGAACTGCCTCACTATTGTGAGAGCAATAATGGGATTTCGGTTGGATTATTGCAATGGCCTCTTTGTAGGGGCGTTCACCAAAAACATCACCAAACTCAATGCCCTCAGGGCCACCACTGGCATTTCCAAGAGGGGCCGTACCTCTGAGACCAGGAAGCAATTTCACTGGCTCTCCATAAAAGAGCGGATCGTCTTTAAAACTCTCGCCTTGACGCACAAATGCATCCATAACCTCGCACTGCTCTACCTTTCTCAAAGAATAGCCAAACCCATATCAGCCAGACCCATCAGTTCAGCTTACATTAACTGAAACTCCACACCAAAGACCTGGAAAACTTGCACAGGAGGTTCCAGCTTCCCTGTCTTGGCCGCGACCCACTGGAATACACTACCCCCCCCCCACGTTAGAAGTATTGAGTCGCATTTAGCCTTCAAGAAAACAATAAAAACTCTGCTGTTTGTATAAGGGTGCCATTTCTAAACCCTTGCTCCCATTTAGGCTGTACATTTTTACTCCCTATGTGATGTAACCTTCATTGTAATTGTATGATACTCCAAACCTATAACCACCTATGTATGTATCCTACTAAATTCTCACTGTTAGGCTACACGCTTACTGTAACCATGAGCTAAGTAATCCTCCTGTAACTAAGACACTCTCTTGTAACAGCGCCTCAATGCCTATGGGCTGTAAATGCGCTTTACAAATTCAAATAACTAATTAAATAAATAAATATGTGTTTTGGAAAATGTATTTGTGATCTAGTTAGAAAACACTATTTTATGTTTGTTTTGCTTTACCACTTTTTGGTCTGTGCACAAGTGGATGTTTGATATACCAGACTAGTTGGATAAAAAAATATGTAAGTATTCGCTAACCTTCATTAGGAAGATATTACAAATGCAAATATATATTACCCCATGTCCTGTAGGGGCAGTTGTGGGCTTATGCTGTTCTCTTGCCCAAATATTTTGGTCAATGGAAAGCGAGCTCTGGAAGCTAGTGTATTCATGAAGTATAGTTATGCGAGTCTGTTTGACGAATACTGACCATTCAACGTCATGTCCCTTCTATGGAACTCAGTGTGTCCAATGTTCCCTCAGAACCTCTCTCATATCAAATTCCACAAACCCCTGTAAAACCCCTGTAAAACTCCTAATTCTATTAAGTGTTCTAATAACCGACTCCGTCACTGTTATTGTTGTTGTTGTTGTTAATTTTGGCTATTAGGTGGTGTTAAAGGGCCACCTATAAATCGAAACTATTGCATTGGCATACAGCTAGAAGGGACAATACATGCTTGTGGGTGTTGTTTTGTTGTTTGCCCACCCATTGACTGCCCATAGCCATGATAATCCCTATGTCCATTCCTACCTAATACATCCTTCTTAGATCTCTTTCAGCTAGTTGTTTGATGTGGTAAATTGAAAATGTGTGCTGTGTATTGCCTGCCAGTGTTATTTCTAAACAGTATTTTGAACGGTAATAGCTACATTTCAGCCGTAAATGTACTAATGGTGTAAAAAAAAAATCTCAGCCACTTGATTTATGTCTGCTCCTTGCACTTATGTCTTGTTAAACCTAGCATTGACAAAGCCAGCATTATTGGCTTGTGTATAGGCATTTGACAGACACTGATACCACACACCCAAGTAACCACACCATTTATTTTCTGTTGCCATTTTATGACTTGGTAGTACCATTATAGCAGTGGCTGTTCATTATCTGTCCCATCCCTATACTAAAGGCCAAACTGTTGGATTTGACAATGCTTGTTTTTTGGTTTCTTTTCCTTTTCTTTATTGTGCATTTGGTTAGTTACTTTTAGTTGAACGGCCCCGATTCCACCTCAGTGACAATCCGGCCACTTTTAAACCCCAGTTTATGCTCTCTGTGCAGTGTGTACAGTGCCGGAGGCCGTCTTCTGTGCGTTGTGTGTTGTCGTCATCCTGCAACCATCTCTTCCCGCCGACTCTCAATGAGAAGACGAAGAGTGTGAAATCCCATTACCAGCTGTCGATGAGGCCCTCAGAGCGCATGCCCAGGAGTGCCATCAGGAAAACGCATCTGCCGAGACGCTGATTTTATCCAGAGCCCATGAACTCTCAGGGGCATCAGAAACCCAGTAATTACCGGGCCCTAGATTGCCTGCAATTTCTCACGTGTGCAGCGGGCTGAGGTGCAATGGTACAGGAGATAAGCTGAGCAGGGAAGTCAAATGGGACTGGCAGGAACACACCTCGCAGAATTGAAAACTGAAAGGGAACAGTCTGGCTAAAAACACACAAAAATCTGCTGATGACAAATGGAACATGCCCTTCTGACTGTCACCTGTTCACATTAAAGCAGGTGATTATTGTGAAATGTGTTAATGTCCTTTTTTTTAAATCAGCCTGCAATTTCAAGTTGGGATTGCATAGGATATTCGATTCTGCATGGGGTAATTATGGGTCATTTGCCCCTACAATACTTTCCACTTACCCCTTGATGTAAATAGCTAGCTAATGTGACCCCCAACCCATAACTAGAGGGTGTTTTGAAGCAAGAGGGTGGATATCTATACGAGCAAAGTGTTGGCCTCTGGCATGAATGTGTACTGCATTTGGCAATCCTCTGCAGGGCCGATTTAGCCTTTCATCCTTATGAAGTCAATTATCATTCATAATACATATATCATTCCACATAATGATTCATTTAGAGTAATGGTGGATTTTCGTGTGGCCAGGATATATGTGGTATTTACGCAAATTCACCAAATTATGAGAATACGACCCCCTGCTGGCACTCACAGGTATCGTATTTCCTAAAATCTGCATGCTGTAGTAAATCGGAGACAGGAGACGGACAAGAGGACATGTTTGCAACAGAAACATTTATTAAAGGAAAGAAGGCCTCCTCTAAGCCCTGCTACTGCTCCTCAGGGCATCTTACAAAGAAACTCTGTCCTCTCTCCAAAACCACTCTACTCTACTATCTGCTCTACCACTAGGAAAATAAACTTTAGCTTAGGGTGTTGTCCTGATTAGGTGGAGTAGTGGTGGCTGGTTTTCTGAGCCCCACCAAAGAGTTCTCAAACTCTTTTCTGACCTTAGGCCTATTGTTGTAGTTCAAACAAAAAAAAAGGCCTCTCCGTTGTTCTCTCAGCCAAAAGGCAGCATCAGGCTGTTCAAACTGTTTCCGACCTGTTCCGTGTCCTGGGGCGTGTTTTCCCCATTGAAAAGAACAGGTTTGTTTGTATTCACAAAGCCGAAAATGTCTCTCATCCCCATCCAGGTAGATGTCACCAAATCCAATTTCACCTACTCAGAAATGTTTCAATACATTTTTCTTCGAATTTGTTAGGTAAGTAGGTACATTTTAAAACATGGATGTGGTTGTGGTAAGGAGATGGGCTAAGGTAGGGGGAAGTGGACGGGGACTCCCCCCACATAATTAAAAATAAATTTGAAGAAAAATAAATTCAAAGATTTCTCCCTTAGGTGAGGTGGATTTGGTGAAATCATGGACATTCTCTCATCCCGGCTTGGAGTCATTTGTGTCCTGTAGCATTGTGGATCCTTTCCTTGCTCACCCTTGCTTGGGTTGTGGGACTTCTTCTCCCCTGCTGCAATAGTTGTTGTTGTGGGTCCCTCAGCTCTTGAGTCGCTCTTAGTGGGTGGATTCTATTACCCCATTGCAGAGTATTTATATTCCCATCCCTTCATGAGCTACGTGCCTGCTCAGTCCGGTTTTAGTTGTTGCTTTTCTCATCCCTCGTGGGGTATTCAGATTTTCAGGCATGCGTGGGCTATGGACTTATCCAGTCTTGCTTCGCTACTTAGTTTTCCCACCCCTTCATGGGGTCTTCAGATTTGCAGCAGACATGGGCAAGGGGCTTTCTCAGCCCTACTGCGCTTGTCAGTTCTTTCACTCAGTCGTGGGGTATGCAGATTCTCAGCCCTGTGTGGCTAGGGGCTGTCTCAGCCAGACTGTGTTTGCCAGCTCTTTTACCCCTTTGTTGGGTATGCAGATTATCAGCACGGTGTGGGCGAGGAGCTTTCTCAGCAGGACTTTGCTTGTCAGTTCTTTCACCCCCTCAGGGGATATATAGACTCTAAAACTAGTATGGGCTCTGCTATGGCCTCACTGCCCTCCACCTGCTCCTTGTACGATCTTGCGTACCTGCTTTCCAGTGGCGGTGCTCGTTAGGAGAGGCAAGCTCTCTGGGAAGCACAGACCCGCATATTCGACCTCTCTCCGGTCTGCGTGGTCGTGCATCTCATGTCAGTTCATCCCATTCTAGACTGATGGGTCTTTGCCGTCAGCTGGGCAGGACGCCGGTGCGCCGATTCTGGCATGGCTTTGCTTCCTTTCTCTGCGACTACGAGCGTCTCCAGCTCCCTGCCTTCATCAAAATGGCAGCCTTGTGCAGGCTGGCTTGGGTCTCTATCCCTAGTTCATCAAAGAGAGCCTATAATAACAACCGCAAGGCACTGTTGGAAAAGAAAAGCAAAGATTATTTTAAAAAACTGGGATAGTATTTGTCAATACTTTCTCCAATCTATCTTAAAAAATCAAAATGATAGTAAAGAAAGCATCGAAGAAAGTATACAATGACAAAAATGTACTCCCCCAGTTAGTGGCCTTTAAAAGAAGAACATTCTGGTAAGGAATGATATTTCTGTGAATCTGATACCTCAGACCTGGCAGACCACTTTGTGGGGTTTACCGACATTGAAGGGACATTTTCCCTGTGGTCAATGTACCATGTGTAAATTTACCAAAGAGAAGGAACACGTCAATATAGTCCTTACTACGAGTTGGCAATTGGGTGAAATGACCAATAACAATACTGAAAATGTAATATGCATGATAACTTGCCCTTGCGGTCTACATTACATTGGGAAGACCAATAGAAATATGTCGTCCAGAATGACAGAACATCGGAGTTGCATAAAAAATAAGGTATTGGTAGCTCCGATAGTGAAACACTTTGTGGAAAGAAAACACAGCCATGAGGATTTCGAGTGGGTCATACTTAAAAAGATACATGGAACCAATAAGGGTGACATCACTCAAAAATTGGCCAATTTTGAACAGAACATGATTTTTAAACTTCAGAGTCACATTGTGGGCTTGAACGAAGGTATCGACTGGCCTCAAGTTAATCTGTGACAACGTTGTTGTTTATATTGAAGAACTGTCCATGGATGTACCACTTTGCATGGGAATGTTTTAAGTACCTGGATTTGGCATTTAGCTAAAGTTCCAATATGGTGGGCTCTATGTTAATATGTGTTGTGTGTGCTAATAACGAATGACAACTATAAAACATGTTGTAACCATTTTAGGTGGTAGATCAGAGGAAGATCCATCCAGCATAATTCTTTTTTGAAATTTATGTTGTAATGCAATCCCATTCTATTTCTGTAAAAACCTGTTGGGAGTACAATATGTAATAACTAAACATGTCCAGATTTATAATACGGGGTACTGGAGGAATATCACTCTAGTACGACCAACATATAATTTATGATGTTATGAAAGTCGAGTAAGGCACAAATCTATGTGAAACCCAGTGGTTTGTAGGTATGAAGGTTTCTTCAACACCTAACATGGTAGGGTGTTGAGTCCTTTCTTTCATCTGTCTTTCGTTCAACTAAAACTTAGTGTTTTCCACCACTTTGCATTTGTTCATAGTAATTTGTAATACTGGTCCATTGAGAGTGGTGGATTGGTCCATTTTATGGGCGTGGTTGATGATGTGCAGTGCCATATATTCTTTCTAGGGGCCGTCCCATGTATGGGTTTTTTAATACGAGTGCAAATAGGAGAGCTCCTGCATTATATTAAGTCTAGGATACCATTTGTCTCACCGATGCACAGGTTTTCTAAATATGTCCGGCACATTTCAACATGGCGCCCGTGAATTAACAGGCAAGCTCCATGATAATCCCTTTTCCATTGCTGGGACAGAAATAGAATGAAAGCGGCTACTCGGTTTATTTCGGTATCACACGCCAGTGTTGAATGGAAATGTTATTCTGCGTCCATAGAGGTTAGTTCAATGTCAATGCAAATTTGTTGAAATCTGAGGTTGTGCGAAGTATTACAGAAGTGTTCCGATAGATATAGGCGCATTATTTTGGATTACATTTTGAAAGCAGAAACTAGGCAGCATTGTCAGTACGCGGTTTCACGGCAAGTTGATGTATCAGATTGTGAATTTGAACCGCCACAAGTTTTAGTAAGCCTTGAACTTCAACACACTGTGTGGCTCGGTTTCCTATGAGTGAAGGCGACCAGGGAAGTTCACCTGGATTTTGTTTGTGATCCGTATTGCTGTATCTAGCTTGCTAATTTGGGGCCACCTTTAATTTATGTCACAGGTATCATGTCCCAAAGTGAGAGTGACGTTTGCACTTAGGGGGCCACGAATCTACGCCCCGTGGCAAATGGAAATTAAATTAGATATACCACATACATGTAATTGAATCATGAAGTGGAGGGCTTGTGGAACTCAGCTATTCTTTTGCAAACTTGTGGCGCTTGACCATTTGGGTCAGAATATGCTGTGTCCTGAAGTTGTGCATTTCAAAGTGGATTTGTTTACATCATAAATTGTGGATTTGATTGTGTCTCCACCATTGTTATTTTAATTTCTCTACATATATTTGAGAACACTGTGGCTATGTGTTAGCCGATGGTATTAATGCACATGCTTCAATAATAGGGCATGAGGCGACGGATCCAAGAGGGAGTGCACCACAGTTAAAGTACCACATAGAGGTAAAATCTGTAAATTCAGAATGGGGTTGGTCTATTTGGGACCAATACCAAGTCCCTGCCACACTGATTAACTACAGTGATGGTGGGGTGTTTTGCTATTTGAAAGTCTATCTCTCACGACAGTTTGTAAGGGTATGTGTTTGTTTTTCTATTTTAGGTTTACCCGCATTGCGCCATTTGTGATGCATATCGACCCTTGTCACATGGTGTTGAAGTAATCTACATTTTAAAGAGAAAGTCCACCTGAAGAATGTTCACCCATTTGAGGCAAAAAGAACAGAAACATGTTGGGAAATATGTTTTAGAGACACTTTTAGAGTGCTTAGTGTTGTAGTTTAGGTCATCTGTGTCTGACATTTGTTATATGTTGTTTTTGTGAAGTGCAAGTGATTTACATGTATGGTAATTACCCTCTGTGTGTATTATAGGGGTTTGTTTTATGAGTTTTTTTACATTAATAAATTCAAAAAATTTGTATAATGTGTATTAGATGAGTACTGTGTCAATTTCTTCAGGACTAAACAGTGCAAGGAAAATCAACTATCCTACTCTGTCGATGAGAGACTATTTTTGTGTCAAATCGAATTGATCTAGCTCCTTGTTGTATGTACATTGGGTCTCTATCTACCACATTGACTTTGTGGTTCCTCCTTTAGACTCCTCTTGTGAGGGAGAGACTCCCTCCTCTCTAAAGCTGTGCATGCCGCATTTCTCACTCTCGAGCTGGTTCTCACCTCCTCTGTTTGAGTCCAGGGGCCTTTATGTTCTTCCCTGAAATTAAATCGGCACATGCATTGGAATTCGGCTCTTCATGAAAGAGCAGCAAGAACTACAGGTAAGAAAACAAGCCATCCACCTGTAAAGGGCCTTGTACATGACTGCTTTGTTCAATTCCCATATAATCAACAAACACTTTGGATTCGTATGTAAAGGCAGGTGGAGCAAAACCCTTCCTTAGGGATTTCTTGTCCACTAAGGGGTGGTCACCACCAGTGGAATCCCATTTGCCCTTTTTCTTAAGGGGTGTTAAGCATAGCAGGCTCACCTCCCTAGTCCCAAAGAGGGTGGCTTCCATTTGGGGAGGAGGGATGAATTCCCTGGATTCATCACACTTTAATAATATACTCTTCAAAAAAATATATTTCCGCTTCATTTTTTAGGACTGAATTATCTTGTTTACAGTAGCTTTTACCACTGCTATTGTATAAAAAAGTTAATGCACACAACGGATATTCTTGACCCTTTTGTGCCGGAATTAGGAGGAGAGTGTTAGAGATGCACCCCTCCTTGCCCCCTCTGGATGTGCCCAATCAGGATTTAGTTCTCTGTCCTCCTCCTCTTATGGCAGGTACAAAATGTCAAGTGCATAATCAGGAGATACCACATGCTATATTCCTACAAATACTGTGTGCTCCATAATTAAATAATAACTATGGACTGATTGTATCTGCAATGTCACCTGGTTTCATGCCTTAAGAATGAAGTTGACAACTGAGTACACCTCAAATGTCTTCATGTTTGCTGCTCAAATGCTGTTCTAGGATATTTTGTTAAAGAAACATCTCAACAATTGAGTTTTGTAGGGTAATTGCATTACTCCTCGAGCAGGGATTGTGTTTAAGTCTGTTACAAGCCATTTTTTTGCATCTCCACAACTTTGCTGCCCCAAGTACATTCAGTGTTTAAGCCTGGGCAGCCTTCTTTTTATGTGAAAACAGAATAAGAGATAAGGGGAAAAGCTCAAGAGACCATTTCCCAAACACTTGGGTATTTTGGGAGGTACAATGCTGTTACATCGCCAGTTTATTTTTCGATTCGTTTTTTTGCTGAAACCTTTTAAATGTAATTTCATAGAAAAATATAGGAGAGTGTATCTAAGAGGTAGGGGGATGGGGAATAGGGAGTAAACAATAGGGGTGGTCAGTCTTGGTGGGGATAAATACCAAATAGACAAACACCATTTTTTAATTAGTTTTTTCAAAATAATATTTTTTGCATAAAACTCAACAAAAAAAGACTGCCGATGTAACAACATAGAACCATTCTTGTTATTCCATTCCATCTTATCATTGTTTAAATCATCTGTGCTACTACAGAAGGGGACCAACGATCTGCAAATTAGTTAGAACCTTACCCAGAAAGGAACTGCCAGGTCACATCCCCTCTGGACAGCTACACTAGAAAACCCAGATGCATTACAGCCCAATTGTCCCTGGTTGGGAAGTACAGATCGAGTTCCGAAGCTGAGTCAGCTAAGGGACACAGATCTGGGCATGAACCTCTCACCTGGAGAGTCTTTCTGAGAAAGACTTCAATTATGTTGATAAAATAGATCTCTGTATCTGAATCCATTGCTGGAGTGTTGGTATATAAGTATAATGTCCCAACAAGGAAAAGAGGTTTACGCTACAAAAGTTGTATTATCCTATGGCGTGGCTTGTTTAAACACAATGTTGCAATTAATTGTGCAGTTAATTAACTTTGTAGTTGGAAGATTTGGGATATATTTGTTACTTGTATCTAGTTCATCTAGCAACATAACAAGAAAAAATGTAGTCACAATGTTAGCTGTGGGGGACAACTTTGTTTCACCTAGAATTAAGTGCAAGGGGCTTGCACTTAAGAGAGAAGAATTTGTCAACAGAGAAGGTGACTGTAAGGGGGCACAGTAATCTTATGAATTGAACATGTGGGGACTTGCGATGACTTAGGTTGAGTATGCACTTAGAATATCATGATGTTACGAGTTCTACCGTCTGTACATGAACACTTCCGAAAATTGCAGCTTTAGGCTGCAGAGTTTCTGGTCTACAGTGGCTGAGTTTTCCTTAGCTCCGGGGTGTTTGGATGACCAGGTCAAGATAGGGGGAGGAAGTTAACCAAGTGAAGCAGCTGGCCAAATGGTCTCTGGAGGTGAGGACTGAATGAACTGCCATTAGGTTAGGTTTTATGGGCAGATGGGTGTGTAGATACAAGAGCCACACTTCCTGAGACCACAAAGCCTTGTTATTGAATGACCAATGGGGTCGGGTTAGGTTGTAAGGTTTGAATTGGAGTAAGGAAATAAATGCATGGAATGGATACTTAAGGGCAGAGCTTGACTAGTGTTTTATGATTCCATCTGGGTTGTCAGGAAGATAAGAATAATACATGCTAAGGAGGCCATTTGAATTAAGATAGAAATCGCATGAGGTGAGGCTAAGCAATGATGATGTAGCAGTTTGAGATGCCAGCTTGTTGGATAAAGGAGGTTATTGTGCCATCAAAATGAATGGTCACTGTTTTCTCTCTGCCCTCTAATTTATGACATGATATGATATGGCATTTATAACACGCTTATACACAAGTGCTTCAAGGCGCGATGAGGAAAGGGAGGGGGAAAAAAGGGGAAGACAGAACAGCGATCCTACTAGGCCAGGTGTCATCCAGATCACGCAAGTGCAGGGGAGGTGGAAAGGGAAAAGTGCGAGGGGGAAGGGAGAGAGTAAAGTGCAGTACATGGGATAATTGAATAAATAAGATAAACAAAAAAAGGTAAGTGCAGATATAAGTGCTGGTTGCGGGACTGTAGGGATACAGAAAACAGTCCCCCGGTGCAGGGGGTGCCAGGGAGGCAGTGCAGGAGGGCAACTGGCAGGGGCCGAGAATCAGAAAGGGTGGCCAGGTAACCAGTGCAGTTTCTGCCAGGAATTCAGCAGGGGAGAAGGGGGGAGAAAGCAGAGGCAAAGAGGAAGGTTTTGAGGTGCTTCCGGAACCGGAGATGGTTCTCCTTAAGTTTCAGGGAGGCAGGAAGGCTGTTCCAGAGGGAGGCCCCTGCCGAAGAGAGAGATCTACCACCAACTCGTTGCTTGGAGAAGTGACTGTCCCTGAGGGAGTTGGATGCAGATGAGCAAAGAGCACGAGAAGGAAGATATTTAGGAAGAGAGAGTTGCAGGTATGGCGGCCCCAGGCCCCAGAAGGCCTTGTTCTTTTGAACTTAATCTTGGGAGCCAGTGCAGAGATTTCAGACCTGGAGAGATACGATCCCTGGGCTGAGACCAAGGACAAGTCTCGCAGTCCTATTCTGGATAATTTGCAGAGGGCAGAGAGTAGAGACAGGCAGATTTAGATAGAGGCTGTTACAATAGTCCAGTTTAGAGAGAACCAGCGCTCTGGAGACAGTGAGCTTCTGGGGGAAGGAGAGGAAAGGAAGAATACCTCTGAGGAGGTGCAGCTGGTAGTGTGACTTCTTAGAGACATCAGAGATGTGAGGAGAGAAGGAGAGTGTGGAGTCGAAGATAACTCTGAGGTTTTTAGCATTGCATGTGGGAGCAGGAAGAGGGTCAATGGAGACCAGCCAGAGAGCTGCAGGGTAGGAGGGAGCAGGTGTGCCGATGAGTAGAATCTCAGTCTTACTGGCATTAAGGCAGAGGTCATTGGCGGCACAACACTCCTGGATGGCAGACAGACAGTCAGAGCTGAGGGAAGGAGAGGAGGAGGCCGAGGGTAGCCTGAAAAGGAGTGGGTATCATCCGCATCGCACTGGAAGTTGGGGCAGAGAGTGGCAATGCGGTGGGCAAGGAGTGCCAGGTATTGGTTGAACAGCCAAGGAGAGAGGTTAGACCCCTGGGGGACACCGCAGGACGAGAGAAAGATATCGGAGAGGAAGGGCCCAAGTTGGACCTGGGAGGGTTGGTCAGAGAGGATAGAAGTCAGCCACGCCAAAGCCTGACCAGTGATACCCAGGGTGTCACAGAGACGGTTGAGCAGGATGGCATGGTTGACAGTGTCAAAGGCAGAAGAGAGATCAAGTAAGATGAGGACGCATGGGGTGTTGGAGTCAAGGTTGGAGAGCAGGTCTTCATAGATGCTCAGGAGAGCAGTTTCCGTGCTTCTGGTAGCTCTGAAGCCAGACTGGTGGTCATGAAGACAACTAACAGATTCAGTGTGGAGATTAAGCTGGGAGATGGCCAG
Organism: Ambystoma mexicanum; assembly: GCF_040938575.1. Lineage (NCBI taxonomy): Eukaryota > Metazoa > Chordata > Amphibia > Caudata > Ambystomatidae > Ambystoma > Ambystoma mexicanum. The sequence continues at coordinate 176,800,971 of NC_090927.1, read as the reverse complement.
TTTCTCCAGGAGTTTGTCCAGGAAGAGAGTGATGGAGATTGGGCGATAGTTAGCAGGGCAGGAGGGGTCGGCAGAGGGTTTCTTCAGAAGAGGGTGCACAAGGGTGTGCTTCAGGGGGGAAGGAAAGACTCCCATGGCGAAGGAGTGATTGCAGAAATCGGCCAGGGCTGGAGCCAGGGAGTCGATGTGGTCCTTGATAGTTTTGCAGGAACAAGGGTGAACCTGTTTCGACAAGACTTTCATAGATCGGACTTGTCTAGAAACCTCGTCTGCAGAGAAAAGGGGAAAGGCAGAGAAGGAGGGGGGGTGGCTGCAGAAGGGCCAGGGGAAGAGCAGGGAGTAGCGGGAGGGAGGCGATAGGAGGAGAGTGAGGACAGGATGTCCTGAGCTTTAGAAATGCAATGAGAAGCCAGTGCCATGGAGAGGGCCTGGGACGGGACAGTAGATTTAGAGACTGCAGCAGGATTGGCCAGTTCTTTGCAGATTTTAAAGAGTTCAGCCGAGTTGTTAGATGCCGCAGAGATGTGCGCTTGGATATGAGCTCTCTTCTTGGTGAGGACGGAGAGCCGGTACTGCCTTTGCAGCAGGCGGCAGGCCAGTTTGTCAGAGGATGAACATGAAGCACGCCATTTCCTCTCGGCCACCCTACACTTGCGTTTTAGGGTGACGAGGTCTGAGTCAAACCAGGAGTTACACTTGGCTTTGGACTTCAGGCGGATTATCATGACAGGGGCAAGGATATCAAGAGTATCAGATATAAAAGCGTGGAGAGGGGTGTGTCAGGGTGAGAGTCAGTAAAAGGGGCAGGAGGGGGTGAGAAGGTGGTGGCGAAAGCCTCAACTGACACGTGCTTCATGGGTCGGATTACCGAGAAGGAGGGTGGCAGTGATGGAGGTGGCTTGGCCTGAGGGGTAGGGAGGGTGAGGTGGGAGGATAGGAGAAAGTGATCACTCCAGGAGAGAGGAGTGGAAGGAGAGACAGAGAGGAGAAGGTCTGAGGAGATCAGAACATCGAGAGTGTGCCCTGCAAAGTGGGTCGGGCCAGAGGGGAGAATAGTGAGAGAGAGAGTCGCAGAGGTCACGAAAGAGTCCAGAGGGAGGACAGGAGGCATCCAGGTGGATGTTGAAGTCTCCAAGAAGGAGGAGGTGAGTGGTAGAGGCCAGGAGTGAGGAGGAGGGGTCCGCCCACTCAGAGAGGAAGGAAGAATCTGACCAGGTGGCCGATAGATGGTAGCCACAGTAAGGGAGTGGCTAGGGGAGAGAGAGAGCCTGCAGACGAGGAGTAGGCCTGCCTAGGAGTGGCAGTGGCAGGAATCCACTCAGGGAAGATCAGGGCTACACCACCACCAGAGCGGTTGGACCTTGGCATGGAGAGGATCTTGTAACCGTCAGGTAGGAGTGTGTCAAAGATAGTGACAGAGCTGGCCGTGAACCATGTCTCGGTGAGACCGAGGACATCAAGGTCAAGTTCTTCCAGAAGGCGGCAGATATCAGAGGAGTGTTTGACAGCAGAGCAAGAGTTTAGGGTGGCAATATGGGGCTGTACCCCTCTCCTTCCAGGGAGGGGTACAGATCATAGGTACCCCCTTCGCAGGTGTAGCGGGAGATCGAGAGGGGCCAGAGAGGGAGGGAGGCGGCAAGGTAGCCAAGGAGGAGGCAGAAGGGGGAGGCGAGGTAGTCAGGAAAGGGGGGAGGGGACAGCAGGAGAAGAAAGGAAGTTGATGAGGCGCGGGAAGGTTGGCCTGATGGCCTTGGACCAAGACGGTCCCATTAGAGTAGACATTACTAATGACCTTAGAGGAATGGAGGGAGGCCAGGAGGGCATCCCAACGGGTGCCACCATTAATGGGAGAAGAGGGGAAAGGAGAGAGCACAGAGACCATATGAGGGGTCCATAGGCCTGGTGAAGGGACGACAAAGAGGATGTCGGTGAGAGTTTCCTTGGAGGAGGCACTGGTGTACGTGTCAGCGATAGGGAGGCCTGGGTTAGAGACAAGGATGTCCTTTTTAAACTTCTTCCTACCAGTTTAGTGAGGAGAGCAGGATAGTCAATAGAGAAGCAGTTTGAAAAGAGAGGAGAGACAGAGAGCACCATAGAGTAGGTGGGAGAAGAGGGGGGTTGTAGGGAGAGGGATGGACCCTAGGGTAGACAGACAGACAGGACAGCGATAGGCAAGATAGTAGAGCGACAGGACAAGGAAATCTTATCGAAGCTATGCACTTCATGTACAGTAAAAAAGTTCCTCTGACAAATGAATTGTTTTGAGTAAATAAACTAATTACATTTCAGGATGCCATGACCGATTAGAATGAGATCATGTGGAAAGGTGATTGTGTTTAGTAAACGTAACCAATGGGATTATAGAATGGAGGGGAGGATTTGTTTTCTTTGTATAGGGTTAGCTAATGGGGATTGTGGGATGACATGTAACTGGTATGTGTAATTATGTACATTTTCTAATTTTGTCTATGAAAGCTGTAACTTTGTTGAGCACAGGAAGGAATTGTTAGTTCTCAGCTTCACAAAGCTAGGTAACTACATCTGGCCGTTTGCATGTCATTAAACTTGCTTTTCTAACAATGTGCTTTCACTCTCTTCTTGGAGTTATTGTTTTTTCATGTTGGGTTTTGGGTTTAGACTTCTACATTTGGTGACCCACAATGTGATCTCCAGGCCCTTCGAGATGCTGAGAACTTCCTTGCCACACAACTCAGCTGCAGTGTTTCTCTGTGGGGACCAGATACGTGCACGTCGAAGAGGGGTTTGCAGGTGCTATATTGTTTAAAGGCCTACCTGTTCCCTAATGGTGGAGTGCCGGGGCCTAGCAGTGAGGTCATTTTAAGGGACGCAGCTTCGGAGAGCTTCAGTGGACACATACTATGTGAGTGCACTTTCAGGGAAAACCGAGGGGGAAGAAGGGGAAGAGGGACAAGTTATTATTTGGGATGATTGGGAATGTGTGAGTTGAATAGAGTCAGAGAGGTCATTGAGGATGAATGGAGTCAGAAAGGTAGTTGAGAGTGAGTACGAGAAAGAAAAGGCAAATTGTGAGAGTAGAAGAAATGAATGGTTATATGTTGTAAGTGGTTCCCATCTCCAAGAGTGGCGATCGGGCTGATCCAGCGAACTATCGCCCTATCGCCCTCTTGGATGTAGATAGTAAAATCTACATTGTCATTGTAAGGGAACTCGAAACATGGTCCATCGAATCACCAAATGGGCTTTAGAAAGGCAAATCCACATCCCTAAATGGTTTGATTTTGAACTTAGTATGTAGAAGCTCCTAGTTGAAGTGCAGGCACATGCTGTATGGTGCTTGGATAGACCTCTCTAAGGCCTTTGACATGGTCAACAGAGAACGTCTTTGGGTGAAGCTGGCTGCCAGGGGGCTCCCGGCATCTTTTCTGACAATTTTGGTCTGCCTTCATTAGGACAATAGTCTGCAAGTTAGATTGAATGCTCAGGGGCAGCTGCCACAGCGGATTCCAGTAAAGAGGGGTGTGAGGCAAGGTTGCATAATCGCCCGTGTGCATTTTAATCTATACCTGGCAGACTTGGAAGAGTTCTTGGGTCTGCATGCCTTGGTTAGTCCCAAGATAGGCGCAAAGCAGATGATGTGGTTGGCCTATACCGACAATATAGTCCTCCTGCACCATACCACAGTCGGCTTTCAGTGCCTTTTGAATGCCCTCTGTGATTATGTAGAAATGAATGTTCTAGAAGTCAACCCCAAAAAATCTAAAAGTGTGCCTTTTAGAAGACCTGCAAGGCTCATTCCTTATTTCGAGTGGTCAATGGGAGGGCATGTGATCCCAGTTGAAAATTAAGTTGTATATTTTGGCTTTAGACTGTACTCATTTCTGACCTTGGCACAGCTTGAGTCAGATTTGAATGGGAAAGTGCACCAACTCACCTGCCAGATGTCCAAACTATTGGCCACATATAATACATTCTCTGTCACGCCATTAATACGATTTTACACTGGAAAGTGTTCCCTGCTCTCCTTTTCGGCATCGATTTAGGACCATCAGCTGGAAAGTAAACTGGACTCAAATTGAGGGGGCAGTTTGGAAGAGGTGGCTGAGGCTCCCCCAAAGCTCGCCTATTGTGAGTCTGAGATATGAGCAAGGCACCCAGTCCATGCAAATGCAAATGGAGTGGAGGCTAGTTTGGCTTTATAAGTTGATAATGTCCCCACAAGATAACTCTGTGTATACCGATGTACACATGCAGATGGGTAGGGAGACAAGTTTATTCTTGCAAAACCTGAAGAATCTGGAGACCAGAGTCTTGTATGATTGTGAATGCTCTGTGGAAGATCATGCCTCTCACCCAATGGGTGTGAAGAATGCACTGGGTAGAATGGTTGGAGCTGCCCAATTGAAACCATGTGTAAATTAACTTTGGCATCATCCCTTTCTCTATTTGACAAACAGAGAGGGTTCCTAGCCAGGTATTTAAGATACTTTCCAAACTCCAAATATAGGCAGGAGTTCTTAAGATTCCACCTAAACCTGATTAATATGGGAGAGGTCTTCAACAGTCACAATAAGACTTTGCAAGGTGCAAAAACCTGCTCTCTCTGTCAGAATGTACAGGAGGGCGTAGCGTCCTCTGACGGGCCCATAGTTCAGAGCTCACCCTCTAGTACCTGAAAAATAATATAGCTGCACCTAGAGGAGGTTAGGGTGCAGGATTCACTTACTCCGACACACTTCAATAAGGACAACTCAATAGTTTGACAAAGGGAAGTCCGTTTAATGAAAAGTACACAAAATGGGGAAACATATGGTAATCATCAATGATACGATCGCCTGTCTCGCTTCAACTCCCAATTTCTTCAAACAGACACCAACTTTTATGGGCAAAATTCGTCATCATTTGACGTGCAAATCTCATAAGTTCGTCATGCAATTCTATTGGTCGGAAAGCTAACTTAAGTATAGGTGCTATATCTGTATATGGTAATAGAGCATGCGGATTGGATAGCTCTTATCGGGACGGGTATCTACGCCCATCCCACTACATCACTCATGATAGACGTCACTACAACTACAACGTCTTATTGGTTCTACAAGCTATAGGACCCTATATTATTTGGTCCATTGTGATTGGGTGGGTCACACCCCTAGGCATAAATCTTCACTTTAATTAGCAGCATGCAGAATGGACACCCAGATGCAGAGTGCCCCAAGATTCACCCTGCCTCCCTTTCATCAATCAGTACCTTTAGGGCTATGTGTCAATTAGTTGGCTGAAGTTGGCCTCAAAACTGTAGCTCTTATCAGGAAACGTTATGGCATCCTCGGGTTCTGGGTGACATCAGACGTTGGTACTTCTTTGCCCTTGGCTGGTGATGTGTCTGTTCACCGTGAATCTGCTTAATTTTCCCTCTTATTCGTGTATTCGATTCTTCCATAGCCTCGCCACCTGCATGGGGCCTCCTTATCTCGACCTTCACTGGCTGGCTGCTATGCTCTGAAGTTTAGATTCTCCCGAGTTGCTGCTCTCCTTCCTTCCTGGGAGTTGACCTCAAATTCCCAGGCATTGAGCTGCTTCTTACTAAGTTTCGCTTCCGCTCTTTCCTTCGGCTTTGGCTGGAATATGAATCTTGGCCTTGTTAGTCCCTTGCAGCCTGGCCTTAATTCTGCTTTTACAAAATGGAGTCGCACTTTTGTATAGCGTGCTTCATTGAGGTAGATATATACTTGGTGCATGCCGCTCTATTCTTCTACTAAGCATTGCAAGCAGTACCGTTTTCTTAGCTTCTTGCGTTCCAAGCCTATTTACATGCATTGAGTTAGTCGCATATTTTCATCTTACTTCATGGTTACGTTTCTTTTTGCTAACATTGTTTCTTCTTATATGTCCATTACACCGTTATTCTTTGTTTTTCGTCCTTGTGTGTCAGTTTTTCGTTCGTATTTTGTGTTCATTTGTTGTCACCATCTGCCCTCCATTAAGGCTCTCTGGTTCTCTTCAGGGACTGTTTGTAAGTAATCTTCGTTTCGTATCAGCTGCTGGTATGGTTGTCTCAGTGGGTACCTTGCAGCCACGGTTGTCTGGTTATTGGCGCTTCAATAGGTATACATGTCCCTCTGATGGGTACTGGACAGAGCCCCACTGTGGCTCTCTGTTGGTTCATTTGCTCCTTATATGTCACATATCTTGGTGAGTATGCTTCTGGTATTTCAACATGGGTGGCTGGAGTTCAGGCCATATTTGGGACTTGCTCTACACACCCCCCTCTGGTCGGTTTATCGACCACCTTTTCTTCTTCCTTTAGATTATTCTTGCTGAGTTCTTCTATATCCAATTCTTCATCGTCTGGGTTTGTACATGATGGTGTGAACTTGTGCATCTTTGGAGTCCATATTTTTATAACTCCTTTCAAACTTCCTGTTGTTTTTACGTGTTCATCTTTGTTCCAGGTCATAAGCAGGAATTGCCCATTTGGACTGCAGTAAATCCACTTCCCTTCATACCTTCTTCGTTTTCTGGGGTATGCAAACTTTGTTCCTTCTGGCGCAAATTCGCTGGCCTTCACGAAGTTTATTATTTCTTCATCCATTAGGTCTCTGGGCTTCTATCCTGGTTCGACATCGACCATAATTTACATCCCAATTGCTTCCTTCGCAGTTTTCTGGCATTGTGTTACGATTATCTTGATAACACAAAATCCTAGTAGTATCATTACTAGCAGAGCTCCCAGAATTTTAAATATGTCTGACATCCATTGTGGGACCCATAGAAACAGGGTTCCAAACCAGCTGTCATCATCAACTTCGTCAGTTTCATTGACCATCTGATTCTGCAGATCTGTCAGCATACTTACGGCTTCTGTTGAGGTTCCATTTTCTTCATCATGTGAAGGTATAAACGTGCAACAGGATTCTCCGATTTCTGTGCAAACACCTCCATCCATCGCAGTGATCATGTCGAGTACATATCTGTTTTGGAGGGTCATCAATCGAGATTGCTCTTAATTCTTCTTTGATTGTGTTGAATCCTTTTATGGTGGTGTTGATGGTTTGCAATAACTCCCATCTGGTTATCTGCAACCATTTTGCATTTACTCCAACGTGGATATTAGGCAAGAGAAATGTTGTGAATACCATTGAGGTGAGGCAAAACAGCCAGTGTCCATATGGTATTGAATGGAATGCTTCTTCTGATTTGCAGAAAAGTAATTATCTCTCTTCATCCGGGATACCAGTTCCACAGACCTCCTCTTTCTTGCATGAGCGTCTGCCTTTGGGAAGCTGTCAATGCTCAAGTCACTTTTTGGGATCACCAGTGCTGGAACGTGGACGTTCACTATCATGCATATGCCTCCCCAGTTTTTCGGCAACCTTATCTATGCTTTGGATCCACACGCCCAGTAATGATCCATAATTACTGCGGTTCCGTGAGTCGTACCTGGAGCTTCAAAGATCCGTCCGCGGGTCTGATTCTTTCCCATCTTCTTCGTGCTGTTATTCCTAAAGCATAATTTCAGGCTTTCCAGTGGCACTATCTGCAGTGGTCCCCCTCTATCTTCGACCCATGTTAGTAACTTCACCAAATTTGGCCATAGGGGTTTGCACAGTTTTTGAGAGTTTTCTATTGCTTCCTTGCAGGCTCCAAATACCATCCATGCTCGGCATATCACTACTCCTGCTTCCCATTCATCTGGGGAAAGCACTGTTACCCAAATCTGCATCTGGCCTCTATTTCTCCAAATTTGCGTTTCCTTTGGAGTTTTTCCTTGGACGTTCAGTCTCGGGTTTACCTCCTATCTTGTTCCTGCTCCTTGTGCTGCTGGCTTTGCATACCTAATCATGTGATTCCTGGTGTGAGCTGTGTTTCTTGTCTTCATGTCTTGGATATAGTCATCATCATCAGGGTATGCTGTTTCTGTTGCCCATGTCAGTGAGGCATCTCTGCCCATGAATTGTCCTCTAGTGTTGCACATTGCTACGTGTGACAAACAGTGTGCTGTCGGGACATCAATTTCTACAGCCACGAAGATCTTGGATTTTCCCATGCTGTACGGTAGGTGTGTAGACATAGCATTCTCCTTCAGCTTCTCTTCTTCCGACCTCTTTCATGTGTTGGTACCAAATGTTATTTCCTAGATGTGCTGTGATGTCTAGGTAATCGTTTAGTTCATTGTTGTCTTCATGTGTGTTTCTCTTGATTCTTAATGGGCCTCATTCCGAGTATGGCGGTAAGGGATAGCGGCCACCGCTAACGAGAGCGGTGGCGGTAATCCCTTACCGCCATACTCCGAGTTCCCTTAGCGCCATGGTGGTTTTAACACCTGCTTTTAGCAGGTGTTAAAAACCATGGCGCTAAGGGACCTTGATGTTAATTACGCCACCGTAATTTACGGTGGCGTAATTGACGCCTTCCCCACTCCCATTATGTCCTATGGGGCAAGAATGGGAATGGGGAAGGGTAAATGGGGATTGGGGAATTACCGCCCCGCCAACCTTGGAATGGGGCGGTAATTCCGCCAACCACCAAGGCGCTGCCGGTCCGGGTACGGCGTCAACCAAGGCGTTAATAGCGCCATTGGTTAGCACCGTACTCGGAATGAGGCCCCATGTCTTTTTGTAGTTAGCTATAACTACGTCTCTAAATGCGTCTGTGTGACTTTTTCATGCTGGAGGATTCTCGGGCATGCTTGTTGGAGGAGCAGGCCTTATTACCTGTATCGCTGTGGTAGGAGAAGGTTTTGTGTGTCTCTTCTTCTCCTCTTGCATTCTCCCGTAGGGCTCCTTTAACCACCTTCTGTGTATCGTCTGTCCTATGTGTGGCCTCATCGTGGGCCTCGTGCTCATAGGAACTGATGTGCTTGCTGCGATAGTCACTGTGGTTCTATTTTTCAGTTCCTCATGCACTTTCTTTGCTCTGTCTATAAATGGGAAGAAATGGTCTATCAGCATTTGTGTCTTTGCAGCAAATTATTTTGCAGCTGTCTCTGTCTTCTTGAGTGCTTTGGTTATATCTTTGCAGTTGGCCTTTCGCTTGCTTCCTCTTGGTCACTTCCACTATTTTCTGGAACTGGTTGTTCGGTAGGCAGTCTCTTACTTTTTGTTGCCATAATTCGAGGTTCTGTAGCCATTGACACTTGCCCTTGCTCGTGTGCATTTAGTGTGTGTGTGCGTGTAGTGGTCAGTGCCATGTTTTCATACATTCCGTGCTCACCCTGTCTCCAGCTTTTCTCTTTATTCTTTACCTCAGGTATGTATAAATCACTGCTTATTACATTTAATTTTTGCTCCTTTACTTTATTGTCAGATTTTCTTGGAACAGCAATGACTATATAGGGTCTGGGTGCTTTCGTGGGATTCGTACGTACATTATCTGGTGGGTGCACTGAAATTGGAATGCTTTGTGCACCAATAAAGAATGCAGTTCAGATTTTTAATGACAGAAAAACAATAATAATCACTACACGTATGCACATTTTCGTTCGATAAGACAATTTGCAGCATTTTCTTCCAGGGAAGTGGGGGCTCCCCTCCGCTTGTGGGAGGATTAGGTTACTGTTCTGGGCCCCCATTTCAATCATATCAATAGTTAAAGTTCTATAAAGATCTCTTCTTTTCATTTACTCCATTATTGTCTTTCAGGAGGTCTTGGACGTAAAGTGTCTTGTGCTTCGTTAGAGTCCCCCCTCTCGAGGGTGACAATTGTCTCTGGTTGCGGGATGTAGTTCCCTTGCTAGACTATGGAAAAAGATTAGACTAGCCTCTTTGGTGAGTCACACTCATTGAGCATATTCAAAATAGGTCAATTCCCAGTCCACCCCCCGAGTTTGCTTTAGTCCGGACGACATGCTGGAATCTTGTTTAAATGCGAAAAAATGGAAAAAATTGGAAACAATAGAAAAAATGAAAAAAGAATTGTAAAAAATGGAAAAATTGTAGAAAATGAAAACAATTGTACCGTTCAAAATCAAACATTATCCAAACTAAGTGATCAATATTGTAACTTCACCATAGCATAGATAACTCCATCATACCTGTCTCCCCTTCAGTAAAGATGCTGGGGGTCTACTTAGACTCCACTCTTTTCAATGACGAGACACGTTAGCGCCATGGCCTCATCCGGTGCCCACACTACCAAACTATTAAATGCTGTCAAACTATTCCTCTCCAAACAGAATGTATTGTCTATAGCCAGAGCCACCATTGGAGCTAAACTTAATTATTGTAGTAGTTATACAAAACAATGCCCTTAGAGGAGCTCTAAACATCCCAAAATGAGACCACGTCACACAGGCCAGGCGTGCTGCCCACTGGCTCCCCATCAAGGATCGGATCACCTTTAAGACCCTCACCCTGACGCACAAATGCCTAAACCTCACAGCCCCACCCTACCTCTCTGAAACTATCACCAGAGACACCTCCGCACATCCCAAAAGAACCTGCCATACCAACCAACGACGCATCCCCCCTATCACAAGGGCTAAAGTGGGTGGGATTGGAATTCCACACATTGCACCCAAGCTCTGGAATGCCCTCCCCAACGCACCCAGAGCCGAGACTTCCCTCTCTGCATTCAGGAAAGTGCGCAAAACCACTCCTTTCAACTAACTCTGCAGCTCGTCCTCTCCTTCCCTTGGCCACTCCTTTCCTTTATCTTCCATACTTTACTGATGTAAATATGTATAAATGTACTTCTGATGTAAATATGTAAATATGTAAAAATGTACCATGCAGCTAAGCATGTATCTTGTAACGCCGCCTCAATTCCTCAGGGCTGCTGCGCTCCTTTTTTTTCTGTAACTAAGCACAATGGGCCTCATTACGACCCAGGCGGTAAGGGGTTTGCGGCAGCGTAAACAGGGCCGACCCTTACCGCCTGATTCCGAGGTCCCTTAGCGCCATGGAGGATTTAACACCTGCTTGTTGTTAATTACGCCACCGTAATTTACGGTGGCGTAATTAACGCCTTCCCCACTCCCATTATGCCCTATGGGGCAAAAATGGGAATGGGGAAGGGTAAATGGGGATTGGGGACTTACCGCCCCGCCAACCTCGGAATGGGGCGGTAAGTCCGCCAACCACCATGGCGTAAACGTAGTTTACGCCATGGTGGTAAAGTTACGACCCAGGCGGTAACTTACCGCCTGGGTCGTAATGAGGCCCAATGTCTTGTAACAGCACCTCGATGCCTCAGGGCTGCTGCACGCTTTGTAAATGCTAATAAATAAATAAATAAATAATAAATACCTAAGTGCTAGTGTGGATGTTAAGTTCTAATTCAGGAGCTGGTTATAGATACCTAAGTGCTAGCGTGAATGTTAAGTGATAATTCAGGAAATGGATCCCAATTGTATATCAGTCTAACAGCAGCATTTTGGGCCACCTGCAATCGTGGAAGGAGAGTGCCACAGTAATCTAGTCTGGAGTTAATCACCGTCCCCACAGCCGCTGCCTGATGTTATTTATTGACAGGACCAAACCTGCAAGCCATTCGACTGTTTCACAGCTTGTAGACAGAGGCGCCTTTCTGTGCCCATTAGAAGGTGGTGCTGGCATCTTGCTAGTAGCTATCAACCTGCATAAGCATTTTCTCACTCTCCAATATGTGTTGACTTCCCGTGAAGCATTTCCTGGTTAAAGTAAAATTGATGAACAATCTAAAGTTAACAAGGTGCAGTTGTGATCAATTTGATCAATAAAATGTAACAGGTCCGTTAATCTTCGCCACACATCCTGGAGAAATACCTCAAGGTAACACAATATTTGATGCCAAAATGAGTCATTGGAGAATTTCCAGGAATGACACTGAAGCAATCGTCGGGCCAGCAATTCTAATGCATGCCAAGCTGCATACAATGCATGCAAGCACAAAATGGTGTTCACATGGTTCCGGAGCTAGGTTCACGCCCAATTAACATCCACCCAAATTAGAATAAAAATAGAAAGATTGCAAAACAGGCAGAAGATAAGCCTAAGATATGACACAAAAGCCTTCTTAATATACATCTTCAGACATGTTCCTTGGAAATCGGAATCACCTTAAACATATCTTTATTTCACAAAATGCACATACATGGGAAGAAATATAACACTACTGAACATTGAGGCATGCTAACAAAAGGAAAGTGCCTGATCTCAGCTTCGATTTCAAGCGACATAAAAATTGATGGTCTGTGCGGGCAAGAGTAATTACCCCCTGAAAATGAGGAATGACCCTAGCAGGATTTTAGCATGGCAGGAACATCAACTTTTATGAGACATGAGTCGAGGAGCATGGTCACTGCATCTGCTACAAGCAGGATTGATGAGGCCTCCTTATATCAAATGCGCAGCACAAGATTTTTTTAGACATATCTATAACTTTTGATAAGACCCGGAGTTGCTGATCCGCCTGAATGGGGGGCATTGGGAGGTGAAAAATGCCCACCTTTACAAAATCGTTAGAAGAAAATGATGCACGTGTTACATTATTAAAATGATTACACGATCCAAGTAGTGCTATTGATATTGATATTTTATTTGTATCGCGCTCATACACACGTGTTGCCGGCGCGACACAATGCAAGGAAGGGGAATCATGGGAGGACAAAACAAGCGATCTTACTAGGCCCAGTGACATTGAGAACGTGCAAGTGCAGGGAAGGGGCAAGGGCGAAAGTGCAAAGGAGAGGGGAGAGGTAGAAAGCTCAGGAGCAAGGGATACAAATGACCAGCCAGAAAAGATGGCAAGTGCAAGGTTTAAAGCGCAGACAAGGCGTGTCTGATTAGTGCAGGTAGGGGGGCTGTAGGGTTACAGATACAGACCCAAGTGCAAGGGTTGCCAGGAAGCAGTGCAGGTATGTGGCAGGGTGGGCCGGGACAGGGCCCGAAATCAGAGGATAGCCAGGTGCAGGAGCCGACCCAGACAGATCAGCAGGGGAGAGGAAGAGTGAAGGCAGAAGCAAGTCTTGAGGTGCTTCCGGAACCAGAGATGGTTCTCCTCAAGTTTCAGAGTGGCAGGGAGGCTGTTCCAGAGGGAGGCCCTTGCTAGGGCAGCGGCCCGGAATAAATCAATAAAGACAAATACAAATAAATAAATAGGAGCATGCAGTGAATACCTGCATTATTCTTAGACAAATGTATCAAAAGCCTGTACACATTGTGTAAACTGCTGTACTTTCTTTGCTGTTATAAGCCTTGTTCTAACATAATAAAAACTCTTTCATAGCTGAAAATATGTTAGTTTTAAAGGCAGGAGTAACTTACAGCAGAGCTCTTATGTCAAGGAAATCATTCAGAGCAGCGCAGTATGAAAAGCAGATCCTTGGCAACAACAACACAATTACACCAAAAACATTGAAGGCAGGGACACGATCCCTGTAACGCATAGTTCACAGCTGTGTTCGGTTGGGAAGCACTGGCATAGTGCAACGTTCGTGCTGTCGTGGTGTTGACAGTGGGCGAGATGATGTATAGCCCAATGTAGTTTATCGTGAGTTATTTTCACAAGGCGGTCATGAGCAGCTTTGCCACTTTCCCAACGCCCTGGAGCCAGGATTGGGCTGTGAACCAAATGTAGTCCTGAGTTTGCTGCTCAAAGTGACCCCAGATTACAATGTGTGAGCAAGCCCGTCTCATCTAAGTAGAGTTTGGGGGAGGGAGGGAAGGGCAAAACAAGAAACTGACGTATAACATTTGTTAAGAGTGAGGAACAAGCTACTTGCAGATTTATGATACACGTGTTACTGCAAATGGTTGTGGGGGGTGAGGAAAGATGCAGGGAAGTGGCAAGAGGAGCAGAAAACCAGAGTACCCAGCCAAAAGAGGTCCATGGTGCAGAGGCCCCTGGGGGCCACTCCAGAGTTCCGTGTAGGCAAGTTCAGAACTGCCCAGAGCGGATGGCAAGGCTGGTGTGTTGGCAGATGATGCTCAGAGTTGATGTTTTCCATGAAGCCTGCCTGTCAGAGCAAGAACATCTAGGATCTAGGAGGTGGCATCTACCGTGGGGGAGATGCCATAGGGGCAAAAAAGGAGATGTTGATAGGGGGCTTTCTTTCATCATGGCATAGGTGACGGCTATCGTAAAGGGCCCACATGTAGGTGTTTAAGGAGGGTGCTTATAGGGGCATATACTAATAGGACTTTGTTTTGCTCCTAGCGCTTTGCTGCTGGAATTTAGATAAAAAGCCCAGGTCCCCAGCAGCTTGCCAGCTTGCAGCTGGTGGGTAAACATTGAACATATAAATGTGTAAGTATAATGCTTTATGTTTGGCTGTGCAAACTTCCTAGCATGCTCTGTGTGTGGCAGCACATGGTGTTTTATAAGTACACATATACTGAACTAAGACTTTCCAAGATTTTCTTTCAATATCTGCTTGCCACACTTCCAAGTTGCAGCAGGACTTCCATTGCTCAAACTGTGGTCTGACGCCAAGAACGGGTTTACAGCACGTTTAGTGCTTGGTGTTGAGATATGTGCTGCTGAGAAAGCATCACCAATGCCTTCTGAGATTGAGCCATTGTGTAAATTGTTGATCATCATTTACACAATAGGCTTTACCAGCTGCACTGTGCCATCACATCCTCGATGCTTGCAGTGCCACTAGCACACCTGAAAGGCAGGCGGTTAGGCGCAGCAGGAGGCTGCCATGCACACAGCTGATTCACGTTTTTGTTGTTGTGTGTGTCTTGTTGGCGACCCCATGCCTACGGCTTTGTCTTGCGCACAGTGTAAATAAAATAAATACATAATTAAAATCATAATGAGACAGACTGTACGTGCAGTGTTGTGCACCGTGCTGCGTCAATTTCAAAATAAGACATGGTCGGTGAAACACAATGAGATTGCACGCTTAGTGAGCACTTTGCCCACGCTTACCCAATCCCATGATTAATGATCCAGTAGAGGGCTGTACTGTACATATGCATGGAAATCCCTTGTCCAATACAAATTTCAATCAAAATATTTTGCTCCAAATTTTACAATGATCATGTGTTCTACTTGCATTGGTCTGGTAGCCGCTAAAGGTACTTTTAATACCACCGATAGTATTAAAAGGTGTATTTGCTGGAGAGTGACAATGAGGTATGTGTATGTGTAAATATGACACTGCAAGTCATTTTTGAAATTCACAGTTAAGCATGGGTGGGACAGTTCGAGCAAACTTTAAACCGCTAGAATTTCCAGCGCTTTTGTCTAGGTCATCAGCGTTTGAGATGAGAGGTTTTAGCGATATGAAGTCCAATCATCGACAGTAGTTTTTTCGACAGGTGTTTTTCTGAAAATGTTTGATGAAAAAACACATTGAAATTTTGGGGGTGGGTGGGAAAGGGCATATAAAGGGTTGTGGGTCAGGAACAGTATAAAATAGGTGGGGGCGGAGGGATTAAAAATAAATAAAAGAAAATGTTGATTGACTTTTTTTTCGGAAACATTTTTTAGAAAAACAACTGTCGAAAAAACGGTTGTCGATGATATGACATAGAACCGGTTTAGCTTGTGTCTATATACAGACAGGTGAGTAGCAACTCAGGACAGTCAATCGTTGAGATCTGAAGAGGCAGGTGTGGCACAGGATTGATAGGGAAGAGATTTGTACGATAATTAGGTTAGCCTAGACTTACATCGAAAATAGGGCCAAGGCGAAGTTAAGGGATTAATCATTTGGAGAGCTCGGGGGCTTGGAGGCACATGATTTGTGGTTGGGGGTGTGAATTGCAGATGTACGGGCAGTAAGCCCCACATGCATTCTGTAGCAGAGCTCATAAGACGGAGAACCATGTGTGCATTTACAAGGCAAAGGAGATAGCAAAGCACTGAGAATCCCAGGTGCGTTTAATAGGCGTAGGAGAAGGCCAAAGCACTGATACCCCATGTGCTTTTTCAGGCAAGGAGAAGAACAATGCACTGAAGACCCCATGTGCATTCACTAGCCATAGAAGAAGGCCAAAGAATTAGGAACCCACACACATTTAGTAGGACAGGGGATGACCACAGCACTGAAAACGCCCATCTGCATTTACCAGATGTAGGGGAAACTGATAGTTCTAACATCCCATGTCCATTTACTAGGTTTATGAGGAGGCTGAAGCACTGTAAACCCTACTTGCATTTATTAGGCGAGGGGAATAGCACTGAAGACAAAGGTGCATGGACTAGGCATTGGAGAAGGCCAAAGCACTAAGAACCCCATCTGCGTTCACTAGGCGGAAAAGCCAAAAGTATTGGGAAACCAGTGTGTATTTAGTAGGCAAAGGAGAAGGCCATATACATGAGCGTTCTATGTGCATTTACTAGGCTGTGGATAAGGCCTGGAACTGAGAACTCTATCTACGTGCTTTGCTGATATTGTATGTTTTCCTATGAGCACTGACCATGCAACTCTACCCGAACAGGGCACCACCGCAGCAATGATTACTGATATGACTAGAGGTGGATGAGCATGGGTGCTCCAGCCTGACACTCGTTTCGGGCTGGTACCCCCAGACGCCACGGACCCCACCATGGCTCCCGGGTACGCAGCACACGATCGTGATGAGGAGAGAAGAAAAAAAAGAAAAAAGCAGCTAGAGAACACTGCATGCTGGCCTGCCCAAACACCACCCTCTGAGCTATGACTTCCAATTGGCTGGGCGCAGAACAGGGTGTCACCTGAGCAGCCTTAAAGAGGCTAATGGGAGAGGCATTTGCCCCTTTATCCTATCATCTCTCTATAAGGCTGTTTCCGGAGTGATGATGAGGCTCAGGCTGGGGGGTGCAGGAGACTGGCGTGCCGCAGCTAGGAGGACCTCCGACAACGGATTAAAGTAGGACTAGGCCCAAATCCGTTCCCCGTTCTATCTTTCTATTTTGGGCATTTTTTTCATTTTGCTGGCGCTGCGTGGGTAAAATGCAAAGAAATGGCCAAATAAGAAACACAAAACTGTCCCTGATGGCAGCTCGGGTGCTGAGAGGGCACCAATGGCGCATTTTTTTTTCTTCATATTTGTCAATTTCTTTCCATTTTGCCAGCGCCGTACGGGCAAAATAGAAAGAAATGGCCACAATCGAAAATAAATACATCTGGCCTTGATGCCGGCTCGGGTGGCGAGAGGGCAACAGGGGCGCATTTTTTTTTCTTCCCTATTTTGCATTTCTTTACATTTTGCCAGTGATGCGGGCAAAAATTAAATACGACCCTGATGGTGGCTCGCTGGTATCAGGTAATATTATCCCCCTATGTATGGTCGCCGTATATAATATCGCCGGGAAAAGTGTTGTGGCCTTAAAGGACGACAGGATGCTGTAAGGGGTTCCAACTCTCTTTATTGTAAGACAAACGGGTGGACCTTAAACTGCCTTAACTCGGGACAAACATTTACTCACAGTTCGGTTCAGTTCAGCTTCATGGCTTCCCAGTTAACTCACTGTGGGAAGGGTGTGCACAATGACGGCACACTGCAAGCTTCTAGGGCCCCCATGTAGCCTCCTGTGGCTGTGGATTTATGCCCTAGAAGCTGTGACTGGAGGCTGCTCAAAACCTCCTGTTATTGCTTCCTTGTCAGGAGCAGCGCTGTGGCATGACCTGCTTGGTCTGCCGCTGCATCAACACTGGCGGGAACGTTTTCCCACGGAGCGTGGGCTCGCGAGATCACGTTATGCCGAGATCTCGCGAGAACACGTTCCCGCGATCACGTGATGTCCCCACACACCTCCTTTGGTGGGAAAAGGATGGATGGTCATTCCATGACGAAGTCCGCAAACTTGCTGGGATTCCTTCTCTCTCTCTGAGGTCTGCTTAGATCTGTATCTGGGGCAGGATTGCTGGAGTACTCTTGAGGAGGTGCGGGTGATTCGAGTTCTCCTTGTCTTGTTCTTGTTCTTGTTCGCTGTGCCTCCCTGGGTGTAGTTGGAGAGTTGGGGCTTGAGAACTTGTTGCCATGGTGTGGCTCCAAGGCATCTCTTTCTGAGAGGCGAGGGTTTTCGAATGTCCCCTGGCGGTCTTGATCTTCTCCGGTATCCCAGTGTGGTTGTTCCCTGTCTTCCTTCCTGCGGTACATGGCCACTCTCTCTAGATTCCATTTCCTTCCGTCGCTGGTACAAATGTGGTTTGACCCTCTCTCCATGACTTCTATGGGACTGCTGTATTTGGAGCCGGTCGAAGTGTCTTTGTGGGGAAGGCGTATTTTCACCAGGTCACCTCTGTTAAATGCTGTGTGTCGAGCGGCTCGACGCAAGTCCCCTTGGGTCTTCATGGATTCTTTGTTGCGCTGCATGCGAAACCTTACGTCATCCATGTCCACGTCTTCGTCAGCCCTCACTTGATGGAGCCAGGGTGGTACCAGTGAGGATGCTGCCCTTCTCCCCCTCAGCAGATGCAATGGCGAAACACCTGTGACGGCGTTGGGGTGAGGCGGTGGGCTGCTACAGCTTCCTTGACTGTCTTGTACGGGTTTAGGCCCGAGGCATGAGCCAGTTGTAGCGCCCCTTTGATGAAACGGTTTGCCCGCTCAACCAGGCCATTGGCCTGTGGGTGGTATAGGCTTGCTCTCCGCTGTCGAATGTTGTTGAGCTTGAGAAATTTCTCCATTTCTCGTGAGACTAGCTGGACTCTGTTGTCTGTGATGAGTTCTTCTGGTAGACCTTCCCGCTGGAATACGGCGGTGAGTGCTTCAATGACTGGGCTTGTGGTGATGTCTGAGGTGAAGTCAGCTTCCACCCATTTGGAGAAGTAGTCGACCATGACTATCCCGTATTTGTGTTCTAGGGGCATGTTGTCCAGGGGCCCAATGAAATCCAAACCTAGTTTTCGCCACACCCCTTTGGGGACTTCGGTGGGCAGCATGGGGGCTTGCCTCACAGCTAGGCACATGTCACTGTTGGTGCACTCATGGCACCTTTCGACCATTTGTCTTATGTCCTGGTCCATGCCTCGCCACCAGTAGGTGTTTCGTATCCTGCGTCTGGTCATGTTGCATCCCAGGTGGCCTGAGTGTGCTCTGCACAGTATCACCTTGCGGATTCCGCTGGGCGGGATGATTTGATCGCCTCTGAGGATGAGACCGTTCATGGTGGTGATTTCCTCGTTCACTTTCCAGTAGGGATGAAGGCCTTCGGGGATCGCTCTCTCGTTGGGCCATCCTTCGCGAACCCAGGTACTAACGTGCCGTAGGGCATCGTCCTGTTCGAACTCCTCCTGCCAGTGGCGCTCACTCAGGTCCATGTACTCGCCATTCCTTAAGTCACTGATGGAGGCTACGACACACTCATCTTCCAAGAATGTGGTACCGGGGGCGCTTTGGTTCAGGCGTCTGGACATGCAGTCCGCTTGTGCGTTTTTCCAACCCGCAATGTGGGCTATCTCGTATGTATATTCTTGAAGCTTTGCGGCGATCCTGGCCAGCCTCGGGGTGGCAGTCTTGGTGCCGCCCGGGCTCAACATGTGAATGAGGGGTTTGTGGTCGGTGATCAGCTTGAATCTTGTCCCCCATACGTACAATCTGAAGTAGTCGACGGCCCATGCGCATGCCACATTTCTTTCTCAACCGTGGAGTAATTCTTCTCCGATGATGACAGCGCTTTGGATGCAAACGCCACAATATTCTCAGTGTCTCCCTTATTCTGGGTCAAGGTGGCCCCCAGGCCATACACGCTGGCGTCTGTGGTAATGCAGGTGTCCCATTCAGGGTTGTATGGTTTCAGGCACGGCGCGTGTAGAATTCTCTTTTTGATTTCACAGAAAGCCTTGTTCTGTTCCGGGACCGAAGAGTAGGCTGCCCCTTCTTCAGAAGCTCCCTCATGGGAGACGTGGTCTCGGAGAATCTAGGGACGAATTTGGCATAGTACTCCGCTAGGCCCAGGAATGAGCGTAACTCCTTTTTGGACATCGGAGCCGGGGCTTCTGTTATGGCCTGCATGAGGTTCTTCTTGGGACTGACGCCGTCACTTGAGATGCAGTACCCAAGGTATTCTACCTTGTTCACTCCGAAGACGCATTTTTCATGGCGTAGATGAATGCCCTCCTCTTGAAGCCTGCTCAAGACTGTCCTGAGTGCCTTGTCATGGGTCTCGTTGTCTTTGGCATACACGAGGATATCATCTTGAAAGAAGGAAACATTTGTGAGTCCTTTAAGTAATGAGTTCATCATCCTCTGAAATGCAGATGCTGCCGACGACAACCCAAATGGCATGCGGGTATATTGGAAGGTGCCGAAAGGAGTGATGAACGCTGTAAGGGGGCGAGAGGATTTGTGCAGCGGGATCTGGTGATAGGCATGACGCATGTCCAGCTTAGAGAAGATTGCTGCCTCTTTCATCATGAGGACAATTTCGTTGATGCTGGGGAGTGGAAAGCTATCCGTGATTACCTCTAGATTGAGGCTTCTTAGGTCGATGCAGATCCTGAGGTCGTTGCTGGATTTCTTTTTGACCAAAACTACTGGACTTAGCCACTCTGAGGATTCCACGGTCTCAATGGTTCCTTCTTCGACCATCTTCCGAAGGTGGGCATCCAATGCGGGTCTCGCTGTGGCAGGTACTGCCATGACTTTGTGTTTCACCGGGATCGCGTTGGGTTTCAGGCGAATCTTGTGGACAAAGTTTCTCACCTTCCCTGGGTTCTTTGAAAACAGGTTCGGGAACATCTCCTTGAAATTTTGCGCTGCTCCTGAGGAGACCAAGAGTACCTGTTCCGGAGTGCTGGGATCTAGTTTCATGCTGAGTTTGTGTTGATCGTCCCATCCCAGCACGGCTGGGCCTTTGGGTGAGATATACACTTTGGTGGTGGTAGACCTCCCTTTGAAATTGATCCGGGCTTTGATGTAGCCTAAAAGGTCGACAGTTGCACCACCGAACACCGTTAGTTTTTGCCTGGTTGTTCTGATCTCTACTTTTGCTTGTCCCATCATCTCCTTGTATGTGTTGATGGGGAGGATAGTTAGGTCAGATCCCGAGTCTGCCATGACGCGCGTTTCCATTCCGTCAACCTTAATGGTGCAGTGGGGCTTTTCCCTCCTGGCATGGGGGGCGTTGACCATGACGACCATGGGTCTGTCCTGTAGATCGTCATCATCGCTCGAAGCGCAGTCACCATCGACACGGGAAACAGTTTTCTCCCGCCACGTGCATGCCGGAGCCACGTGACCAATGCGTCTGCACTTAGAGCACTCCTTATTCCTGGCGGGGCAGTCGCGATCATTCGCCATGTGCTTGGTGCTGGCGCATCTATAGCATTTGGGTGCCTCCTTTTGCCTGGGACCTTTGTCTCTGGGGCCGTCGCGGGACTGCTTGTCTCTGCGCCCTCTCCATTGTAGTGCCGCAAGTTCGGGCATGGGCAGGTGACTTCCCGCCTCTTTGCATCTGCTGGAGGTTTCTTCCTCCGCCCTGGCAATTTGGATGGCCTTGTCAAGGGTGACCTCCTTTTCTTGTATGAACTTGTCCTGCACTTTCCTAGAGTTAGTGTGAACGACGAGCATGTCGCAGATGATCTGTTCTGCGTTTTCGCCAAAGGCGCAAAGAGAAGCCAGCTCCCTCATCCTGGTGATGTAGTCGTCCACGGGTTCGCTCCCTTCTTGTTTGCGGGTGTAGAACCTCAGCCTGTGCAGTACAACGTTCTCCTTATTGGTGAACCTCTTCACAATGCGACGAGTCGCTTCCTTGTAGACGTCGTCGTCGTTGTCATCATCGGCCACAGGTATTGCCTTCAAACTGGCAAAAATGCGCTGACCTTCAACCCCTAATGCATTTAACAGCATCGCCCTCTTCCTGACGGGGGCATACCGCGTGCCACCCACTGCTTCCAGATAGGTGGAGAAAAGGGGCTCCCACAGCATCCATGGAATTGCTGGTGTCCCTGGTGAAGGGAGAAAGGCAGGGGGCGGTGTGGCGCCTTGCATGGGGGGCCCGTGGGTATTTTGATATCCTTGTCGCCAATTATGTTGTGGCCTTAAAGGACGACAGGATGCTGTAAGGGGTTCCAACTGTCTTTATTGTAAGACAAACGGGTGGACCTTAAACTGCCTTAACTCGGGACAAACATTTACTCACAGTTCGGTTCCGTTCAGCTCCATGGCTTCCTAGTTAACTCACTGTGGGAAGGGTGTGCACAATGATGGCACGCTGCAAGCTTCTAGGGCCCACATGTAGCCTCCTGTGGCTGTGGACTTATGCCCTAGAAGCTGTGACTGGAGGCTGCTCAAAACCTCCTGTTATTGCCTCCTTGTCAGGAGAAGCGCTGTGGTATGACCTGCTTGGTCTGCCGCTGCATCAACACTGGCGGGAATGTTTTCCCGCGGAGCGTGGGCTCGCAAGATCACGTTATGCCGAGATCTCGCGAGAACACGCTCCCGCGATCACGTGATGTCCCCACACAAAGGTTGTGGCGATATTATATGGGTGACCACATGGGTGACCATATATATATAGGGACAGGGGCAGCAAAAAAATAAAAAATAAAAAAAATTATTATTTTTTTTTTAAAGGGTTTGGGGTTTGCCGGGGTGTCCCCCGCATGTTCCATTCAATAATGTCCCCACAAAAAATGGCAATTTTTCGGCGATATTTTTGCATGGCGATATTTTTGAGGGGACATTATTACATGGAACCGTCTTGCCAGGGCCGCGTTTAATTTTATTTCCTTTTTCTGGGGGAGCCAGGGATTTCATGGGCTTGGCCCGTGGTGGGCTCCTAGAGCCAGGCCTGACCCCCAGGCTCCGCCATGGCTCGGCCCTACCCATGAAACCCCTAGCGCCCCCGCTCTAGATATGACCCGGCTATCCCCTGTTAATCTTAAATTGGTTGCCATGGATTGTACAGTACATTTAGACTGGATGTCTGTGGCAGAAATCCCAGTTCAAGATGTAGCAATGATCCCGAGGCACTTTTTTACACTGCTAGGAAAAAGAAAACAGAGGCAAAGGGTTTTACAGGGGTATTCCCTGTAAATGTCACACGTAACAAAAGTAGGGTGAGGGTGTTCCACATGAGAGGAGCCATGCTCTATGAACGCGTTCCCGTGCATGGCGCAAAGGTGGTGCAGGGAATAGAGGGACAGTTTGGGAACACGGCTGGACTTTTGAGGTTAGGACTTTGCAAAGGTAGAGCGGGCAGTGAGATGGCGGGCGATGCGCTGGGTCATGCTCCACAGAAACATGTGCACAATCTACAGCCACGCCTAGTGACAGAAAAGTGACATGTAACACATGAAGGGGAATCCCGCTGTTTAAATGCACAACATTACTTTGAAGCAAATTACTTCGAATTACTTTGAATTTTGTATATATGGTGGTGGGTTAAGTGGTTGAAAGGGGGTGGGGAGGGGTTTGGTGCAGCGGTGGTAGTGAAGGGGAAAAAGAGATTGCCCCACAACATTTTTAAAAAAAGGTTTTCGAATAAAACTTTCAAAGTAATGCCTTTGAAATAAATTAACTCAAAGTAATTTATTTTGGCAAAAGAACATGGAACTCATGAAGGCAAGAATGGTATGTGGGGTATCAGGTGGCAGGCAGTGAATATTTACATAAACTGGAACTATACTCCACAGGCAATAAGTAAGCATGGCTTTTTTTAATTATTTTTTATTTGTCTTTGGTTCAGTACAAAAGTAGAACCTTTACAAAAAAGATCTATTTACAACATGTTTCATTTAAAACTTTCAGCTACATTTAACACATTCCATAAAATAAAAGACTTCAGTGCAATGAGTGAAGACTTCAGTGGAGTAAGTGAGAACATTTTAAAACAAGGAAGACAAAAAGAAATCTTTTGAAAAATGTCCTAAAGCAGACAAACAAATGTCTTTCCTACTTTAGCAATTTCAAAAGACAGCTACATACAGTACAATGATGATTTACATAAAAAACAACAATTTCATTTGCATGGCTAATGGTGCTATTAACATTACCCCTCAAAGTCAGGGTATAACCTGCTAGAAAGTGTACTGCTTAAACGTAACCGCCTAAATGTACCTTACTAGCCTATGCAATATTCCCATCGTGTAAAACCCTATAAACCCTGACAACTCTGTGCTTGAGGGTCATATATTTGGGATGAGATAATATCCTGGTTTCTCTGTTTTTTTACAGCTTTACAACTGTTTTCTGCTGCTGGTTACTACTGACTTTAGATCAATTTGATGCTCCAAGAGTTTTTTTGGTGGCATCAAACCTTGAATCGTCATGCCCACCTACGATGGTGACAGGAATTGCGGACCTCTCTCGCTCGAATCCAAGTACACACAAACAGGATACATTAGATGCCTACTTGAAACCACTCAGGCGATTTGATGGAGAGCTGGCCAAGAGGTTGTGTCTCTCCTTGGGCTGCACAAAGTCATAATATTTAAATTTTAAATTTTATAGGAGCGGTGCAGAATCAGTAAGGTGGCAGAAGCAGGAAATATTTGGTGTAATCACAATGCCAACTAAATATCTGCCAATTGCAGACATGACAGGGGCCAGGCAAGGAGCTGAATACAAATACATGTGTACATCTGAATATTAAGGGTGACCTTGATCCTCAGAGTACACTAGGATTTCAAAATGGATTTGTGTCAAACAATACAGCCTGCCATGATTGTAAACAGGAAGTGCACTGGAAGTTTGAATGCCGCGTACATTCACACCGCAGAGCCAGGATCCATCCGCCCCCCATTCCTCAATGTGAATGTGTGAAATGTCCACCCATGAGTAAAGTAAAGTGAAGGTTCAGACAGTCAGCGGAAAGGCAACATTGTCATGCACAAATGAATACCTATAGTTCAACAAGGACCTCTTTTGGATTGCAAAATTGGGGATAAGGTTGAACATTGCTTACTAGATCCAGGGGTACATCACTTTGCGATACAATATATAGATTTCAAAACTATGCCTATTTCTTCAGCAGCTGTAAGTGCGTTTGGTATCTCTAATAACCTTTGTTGCATCCCCTTGCAACCACTCTAGCTGTGGTCCAGTCTCGCATCAGAATGCATTTCTGTGGCGCCCATCTTCTCCAGTGATTGGTTTAGGACGTGGTGTACCATTCAAAATGAGATGTATGGTTTACTGAATCCCAAAAGGTGTGTTTCGTGATATTCCCCATGAAAATGGAGATAGTCTGTTAGCTATGCTGCAGGTAGAGTGGCTAAGTGCCCCCTAAAGAAGGCGATTTGACTGCAGACGGGTAGTATAGCTCAGTGGCAAATCGCTCGTCTTGGAAGCAAGACAACACAGAGCAACAAAAGTTTGAATCCCAGTCCATGCTTAGAAATCTCTTCAGTGCGTTATAAATAACCAATTATAAATAAATTATAAAATGATAAATCTGTTGAATTATGATCATAATTATGATGACCTTTTGTGATCGTGGACCAAGCTTCAGGATGCAATGGAGCACTCTGCAATCAACTATCATCTAAGGTACCTTCATAGTATGCACTTGAATTATGTTTGATTAAAAACGAAGAACATGTTGTTATTCATGATAAACCATCAACACCCTTCCAAGAAAGCCCCAGTATCATTTGAAACCCGAAGTGGGAAAGGGAGTTCAGTAACGATTGCGTCTTTAATAAAACAAGGTATCTTTGCCTTAATGGCCTCAATGACTTGCCCATGCAATACACCAATGTTGCCAGTGAAAAACTAGGTACATGGGTTTGTGCAGGATCTGCAGTCTGTGAATTCAGGGGTTCAACCCAAGTTTCCTATGCAACCAAACCTGGCAACCATTCTCTCTTGTATTCTGTCTTCTGGACATTATTTCACTTTTATTGATTTGTGTTATGCTTTTTCTCTTTTCCAACATGCCCAGCTAGTCAATATTATCCAACTATGCACATTCTGGTGTATAGTAAACCTGCATTAGGCTACCAGAGGGGTACACACAGAGCCATAAACGTTGTTGACATATTCTAAAGAAATACATCATATTGTATTCCCAGGTGAAAAGGTAATAGCCTGGTATGTGGATGACCTCTTAATTGCATCCCCTTCATATGAAGTGTGTAAGCAGGACACACTGGTGATTTTCACTGCATTAGCTGAAGAAGGGATAAGGCATCACCACCGAAATTACAATTATGCAAACCTATAGTGCTCTACCAATGTCATGACTTTCTGCAGGTGTTCCAAGCTTTACTGATTCCTAAATAGAAGCATTCTTATATTTACTCAAGGCCATGACAATTACACAAATGAGATATTTTCTAAGCACATTGAGATATTGCTAGCTATTTAGATAAACTGCTTTGGCAAGCCCTTTAGGTAAGGACACCCAGTGGTACTCCTGAATTTCTTGAATGGCCACCAGAGACTGGGAAAGTGCTTTTTGATGTAAATTGTGTACTTGCTAGTACTCCGACACTTGGTCTTCCAGATCATAAGAAACCTTTCATTCTGTTTTGCCATGAGAAAGATGGGTATTCTCAACCAATACTAAAACAAACAATGGTAATGAGCATCCATTTGCCCAGTTGCAGCTGGACTGCCAACTTGCTTGCAGTAAATCAGAGCGGCTGCATTAGCAATACAAGTCTCAGAAAACGTGTTGCAGTGATATCTCGTGCAATATCAGCCTTATTGTTAAAAGCCAAGATACAGAATATGTCTGCAGCATTTGTCTGCTTTTCGATTGACAAAATATGAGCTAATTCTGTTGAATTGGGCAAATGTTACTTTAAACTGATGCCCAGTTCAGAACCCTGCTTTGCTCCTGCCAACCCTGGCAGAGATGGATGGCCATAATTGCATCACTGTAAATGACACCCTGTAGACTTTGAGTATTATGTAGATGGGTCTTCTTTGAGGAATGGGCAGGGGAGTTGGTGGTAGAGTATGCAGTCTGTACCCCAAATTAAGTGAATGGGAGTTGTGGCAGCTAAGAAGAAGCACACAAACTCTCGGAGGACATCTTTAGAATGACTTTATCAAATGATATGGTGAAAACCTAACTATCTTTACCTACTTTATTAAGGTACTAGTCAGCCGTCTTGAAATGTCTAAAAGAAATGGGTCCACTGACCAAAACGAATGCTATCTGACCCACCACTAAGTTGACCCAAAAAAGAATAAGGCCAGAAAAATGTCTCCCTTCTCCTGACAGGTGCTTCTTATACTGTTCCCTTTAGTCTTTTAAACTCCAGTTTAATATGCAATTTTAAAATAGTCTTTTGTTACTCCTCGTATAAGCTCTTACAACTCTCTCAACAGGCTCTTGCTGCTCCCTTTCTTTGGTGCAATAACTTTCATTGAGGCTGGTCGGTTCCTTAGGTTAATCTTGAAAGGGGTTGTGCATTCAGGCTTAACATAAGTCTCAATGGGATTCTTATTTCTCTTGTCAGCATATTTCCCCTTTTTCTCCTCTGTATGCTCTTACCAGTTATTATTTGTGAAGCCTTATTGCACCTTCGGCTCCTTATCTTCTGTAATTCTTATATATGGTTAATTCACTTCACAAACAGTGTTAATCTTCCCTTCTTTCAAGAATAATACTGTACTTTCTTGTAAATTGTTTATCATGAAGGCTTCCCAGCCTTTTTATCACTTTCAGTTCTATATTTCTCCCTTTTAGGATTAGTTATTATTCTCTCACAATCATTTAGGCAGCTCACATTTAGCAACAACTCCTTTTCTATTTCAGCTCTATTGGTTTAAATTTTAGAGCGTGTTACAATTCTCTTACCTTCATACAGGCATTCAAGTTTGTCAGATTTACTTTCTCACTTTTAATGTTTCTACTGGTATGAGTTTCAACATGCTTATAATGATTCTTGCCTTGGTTCCCATTCCTCCCTGGCTTCCCGTTACCTTCTAATTCAGGTGTGAACGTCTTGGGTTTGCTTACGGTTTGGGTCTCTCTGGGAATTCTCTCTTCTTCGTTCATCTTCTTGCTGGCCTCTTTGCCTGACGTGGCTTACCTTCTCCCCCAATCTCTCCATTCCTCACAGGGGAACTGCATCAGCTGTAGCAGTCTCCCCTTCGAGGTCTCAGCATCATTATATAGGAAGCCTGCCCACCACTGTAATCTTGTGATCACTCCACCAACACTACTCCATCGCTGCCTGTGTCGGAGTCTCGTCTCCTTCAGTCTCCACCCAGCTCGCTTCTCGGTTGTTGGCTTCCAGAAATGTTGCACTACATGCTACATGCGAGCTACATGCTTGTCTATGGCCCTGCCTTCAGACAGCATAATGTTAACAGGGGACCTCCCCAATATCACCCTGCAATCCTCTCCCTTGGCTCTTTCTTTCCTCTCTGGAGTCATCAATACTCCTCTTTAAACCCACTGTTTTCAGTGGATCTAGCCTTTTCACTTAATGAGCCAGATACTCTTTTCTCTTGTAGATAGCATATTTTCTCTTATTCCTTCCTCAAGCCTTGATAATTGGAAGTATTACATATGGGTGGCAGTCCCATATATGCCATTATATGTCTTGGTTTTGGGAGTTCATCACAGGAACAGGAGTCCTTGTCCCCTATGGGGGAGTCTGTCCCAGTGAGGCCCCATTTGCCTCTACCCCTAGGGAGGGTGTTGCGGAGCAGGCTCACCTCCCTAGTCTCACTGAGAGGGGCTCCTCCTTGGGGAGAAGGGACGAGTTCCCTCGATTCATCACAGAGTGCACACATATGGATGTATTTGGTGTTCAAATTGCTGAACTCATTTAATTAAGCAGAGCATATAGTATGTTTCAACGTACATGGATTACAAAATACACTGATTCCCCATATGACTTTTGTATGGTGCACAATTATGGTCATTTTTGTTGGGTGGGATTCCTTATTTCAGTTGCTACACCAATTAAAAATGCTTATATGTAGACACTGACATTATTTCCCTAATCTTACCTAATGAACTGGTGGTGGTGAAATGCACTGCCCATCAGGCCCACGAAGACAAGATCACCAGAGTAAATGCCTTTTCCAATAGAGTGGCAAGGGAAGTTGCCCATTTCCCCTTGCTCCATGGCTGTGAAAATGTTTCACCTAACCCAGGTACAGACATCATTGTTTTGCCTCTGTGCATCATGTTATCAGCAAAGGAGGGGTGGTGTTTTCAGTCTGATGCAAATGGTATGTGCCAAGTTCTTCCATGGTGTCTGAAAAACACTGAAAGCAATGATTGATTTTCCAACAATACAATGTTGGCAAGAACGCCAATGTGCACATCTGGAACATTTGACATCTATTTTTACCAAACACTGCGATTTCATTCAAATGCCAAAAGTCACACTATGTGCTCTTTTTCACTTACATGTTCTAGTTCGATTGAGGCATATTCTTGTCATCAAGTAGATGCACAGACAGTGGTCATGTCATTGGTAAAAGATTTTGTGATTCACCTGTGAGTGGCAGTGAGTATCAATAGTGATCACATAAACATTTTTTATGGGATTGTCATACAGGAACTCTGCTAAGTACTGCAGGTTTAGTAGAGGTTCCAATGCCCATGTCATCTACAATCAGTGGGAGCGGCTGAAAGACAAAATGTTGTTCTGATAAACAAAATCAACAAATCTTCTCTGAAACTGGTATGAAGTAGCCTGACATGATAATGTTTGCCCTAATGACCAGTCAGGGTACTGTGAGGATGAAAATGAGTTTAAAATAAAATTCTCACTGGTTCTGATACTCTTACAAGTGTGAGCTCCTGTTCCACTATCCAGAGTAAATGTCCAATTGTTAGATGATGCAGTCATGTAGTGTTGTCAAAATGTGTTTGAAGCTTTCAGGCATATTTATTCACAGGGCCAAAAAGCATAGACAAATGTACCTGAGATGCCTTTTCACCAGTTAATACCAGGAGATAGAACGGTCTGACACCCATCGGCATGGTCCCTTCAAGGAGTTGCTAACTAACAACATTGTGGTGCACTTCAGAGATATGCTGGCCTGAACACATGCACATTTCTGTGTGGGGCATAGCCTCGCCAAGGCAAAGCTATATTTGTCACTTGTAGTTAGCAGACTGGTTCTGGTATAGTTTAGCATACAGGTGAGGTAAACTTTGTACAGTAGGATGTTAATATAGAACTAAGAGTGGTTCAAATGTTTACTGGTGACCTACAGACTGTGACTCCTAAACACGTGAGAAACTCGTCCTTTGGCAAAAGAGAACAGTCACTGTTTGGCAAGGTGACACATGTGGAA
The DNA here is from genome assembly GCF_040938575.1 of Ambystoma mexicanum. NCBI lineage: Eukaryota > Metazoa > Chordata > Amphibia > Caudata > Ambystomatidae > Ambystoma > Ambystoma mexicanum. The sequence goes on along the minus strand of NC_090927.1, from coordinate 176,770,912 downwards.
CTGCTTCATAGTGGTGCAAAATAACATACTATATGGTACTGTTCCAGAGGGCAAGTAAGTGTACATATGGAGATATGAGTTGTAAAATGCTTCCAAGCAGGGTAAACAGCAAATGGGAAAAAATGCATTGTTCTGAGGAAGTACCAGCACTTAGAAAACATGAGGAGAAAATGGCTACAAATGTTGGCAAAGAAACCCCAACAGTGAAAGCTATTCTAACACCAGAAACTGGATGGCCAAGACGTTTGCAGGGAACTAAATTGTCCTCTTATTGACCAACTCATCTCTATTCCACAGAACAATAATGGCTGCATCTGAGAGAACTCTGGTGTATGACAAATGGCACGGTGAGAGCTGACACCTAGAAAATAATGGTTGAGGCTACTCTGGAGGATGAGCATTTCATCATGTTGAAATGAATATTGAAAAGGACACTTTAATAGCACCATGGAAGTGCATACCATCCAAGAAGGAATCAAAGAATGGGTGGTCATTGTAGGTAATGTGGAAAAGATGTGTGTGCAAAATGGTAAAGTAGTATGCCTGGATTTGTTAGTAGGTGTGTGCTATTTGTGCACATTCTTTCAGTGTAGATCCTCTCATGTCCCAAAGAAAGACCACTCTCATTGTCTTAGTGCTGCAGACCCAAACTGGAAGATTTCCCCCAATGTATTTCTCTTTGCCATCCACCTTTTTCTGCACTCTTCGAGTTGTATATGTTTTCGATTGTATCACCCTCCTGCCCAGTCACATAGAAGAGGGTATGGTAGTATCAGAGTATGTGCCTCTCCATGGCATCCACCACTACCACTGGATCCAGATCTCATGACTGGCAGATGACAAACAGTGAAAGCAGTACATGTCTGCATTCCTCATCACTCGGTCTCACAGGTCATGCCCACATATATGTATTTATTTATTTATTTTTGCATTTGTAAGTGCTAGTTGCATGAGGTACCATGATACCATGCAGTACAAATGGTGCCATACTCAACCCTTTTCAACGGTATGCTGTGCTGCTGTCGGTGCTGAAGAAGTTCATGTCAGTATATTGCGGCACTGGGTTATGCTGTGGCTGGCCAGGCCCAGCACCTTTAAAAGACATTTGGGCTATCTAAGGGTTGGGGATGTGGGAGTCTCTTCCGAGAGCATGACCAGTGACCAGGTAAAGTGTTATCCCACACTGCTTTGTGGCAGCTGTAACCACTGGAGGATGGTGCTGCGTCCGCGCAGTCTTTGGATCCCGATGTGCACTCTCTGAACACATCATTTCCCCAGATACTATAATGAGTGCATGGATGTGGTTCAGAAGGTGCTCTTACTTGGGTGACCCACTGTGACAGTCATATCCTCTGGAAACCTGTAATAGTGCTACAGCCATTATCAGAATGGCAGTGATGTCATGGGTGGGCATGACTTCAGACTCAACTTCACCTTCTTGATATAAGCCTTAGCCCACCTGGCCCCCTCAGCACTAGCAGGCATTGGTACAGTGGCCCTGGTCTACTCCTCCTGAGCCATTCTCTAAAGGGCCATCTCTGGCTTCATCTTCTGCCATTCTTCAGTCTCTGCCAACACACAGACTTCCTCATCTACCCTTTGCCCACCTCTGTGGTTACCTCTTTCTGTTGCTCATGAAGTGCCATCTCCTTCCCATCCAAAACAATTTAAAACTGCCCACCTTCTTCAAGTAGACCATGAGTGACTCTGTAGCAATGGCAGCCTATTCTGGATTAGGAGCCGCAACCTCCTTCTCACAATCTGCCTTTTTTCACCTAACAGACTTTCTACCTCTCCTTATCCACAGCTTCCCCCCTCAACCTCCATCTGTCCCTCCTTAGGCTCTCTCCCTAGAGGTTTAGGATTAATCCAGCACCTCACTCGCTTCAATGTGTTGCCGAGGGTGTCAATGTGCAAAACACAAATGTGATTACGGTGCCTATTGTGCCTATGGTCTAAAAGCAGAGCGACAAAGATTAAAAAACTGATTCACTGAAGATTAACCGACAGAAATGAAGTTGACAGAGCACATCACGGGAAAACGTGTTTTTGTGATCACACTGTTTTCTAGACATATACAAGAAAGTAAAGGTGTTATCGAACCTTTTTGGTTCTTTTTAATTTTTGGTTTGCCATAATAGAAAAATAGAACAGAGGAAAATAAAAAATAGAGGTTTGGGGTTTTGTGTAATTTGTGTGTGCAAAAGATCAGTCTCTCTCTCTCTCTCTCTCTCTCTCTCTCTCTACCTTTCTCTCTCTCTCTCTCTCTCTCTCTCTCTCTCTCTATTTCTCTATCTCTCCCTCTCCCTCTCTCCCTCTCTCTCTCGCTCTCTGTCTCTACTAAAAACAGCACAAACATCACAAGTAGCTAACAGACTCCAACCAAACTCTCCTAACTTTTCAAAAGGCACTCCAAAACTCCTACAAAACTACCAATTTGTGAGCCTTTCTTTTTCAGTCCTAACTCGAAACTCAAAAGAAATACTCAAAGGCCCTGAAAACTGTAGAGTAGCTCAGGACCACCTATACACTTGTCGAAATCCCCTCACGGACCCTAGGCCATCCGAATGAACAGAGGACCTGGAACCCTGCAATGACACCCAAGTTTTTTTTGGGACCCTTTGGTAAGCATGTAGAAATCCTACGAGGCGGGTCGAACATGCGCGGAAATGTTCGACATTTCACTGGTACACATTTTGGGAGATTAATCACACCTAGTGATGAGCTCTGCTCTCAGCCAGGCCAGAAAGTATGAAATGCTTCGCCCCACTATGTTTCTAATGATGGAATCTATGTCCTGGAAGACATGACATTGAAAAATGCACAAGCCAGGTTCATGCTCATTAAACAGCAGGAGACTCTACACCCAACAGTTTCGAGTAGAAGTCTATGTTCATATAAATTATTTTACTGTAAACCTAAATATATCTCAGGGTCTTAACAAGGATTGTTTAATGAAAGAGGGAAAACACGAATGCTGCATGACCAGACATGTCACGCTGCATTGGTGCTTTATTTGTAAAGTTCCATACACTTTTGTAATGTAGGTCTGGCAACCTCCTACATTTCGCAATATATGCTCAGAATTTGCATTACAAGTCATGAAGCTGTAAAACAGAATTTAGGTTAGTTTCCCTTTGAGGTGGAGAGCATTGTGAGAGGGACACAACAGCTACACTCTAATGTGCTTGCTTTGTTGTCTTCATTCTGCTCCGGGTGGGTTATTATTATATTATAGGCCAGGTTGGTTTTATTGGCATTTGGCTAACCTAAAAGCTGTAAGATTTTTTCAGAAATGGGAAATGATTATGGCTTTTTTTCTGGCTCTGCTATCATGCTGTATACCTTTAGTACTTTAGTACTTTTCATCAACGTTTTGTAAAATTAGTCAACACACAATGCGCTCATTTCCATTATGCGAGATCCTTTCTCTCGGCAAGCCACGGCTGACACATGTATTTCTTTTATCTCCATCACCGATGGGCCTAACGTCAAACTAACTGCACCGCTCCACTCTTTGCATGGTGTGGCGCAAGATGCAAACCGCTCTGCAATGTGCAAGGTTTCGGCCATACTCAACATTTTTCATTATCTACTATCCACTGAATGCCACCCTGGAGACGGCGCTGAGCCCATGGTGATGTATGGGGATACACTGGACTCTGCTTAAGCTTATGTACATACCGACTTGCTAGCTGTAACCTTTGAGTCTGAAAGGGAGCACAGCCTGAGTTGGAGTCTCACATTTGATGACTTTTGTAATGGACTACAGTTTAAACAAAAATCTAATCATCAACTTTACTAGTATGTTATTTTATGTTATTTGGTCGTGTACGATGCTCTGCTGCCACTTACGTGGTCTCTTGGTGCCCTCGCAGATCTGAAACAGAATGAGGGCTGGAGCCCGGTGGGGGCTTTGTTAGTGGGATTGAGAGGGAAAGTGCAAGAGCTTTGATCTGCTGTTGGTAGCTTCAGTTGATAAAAAACAGCCACCATGTGCTGGTTTGTGATATGTGGTGGTTGCTGTATTGTGCTTGGTGCGTGGGCGTGTGTAACTCGCTGCAGTTTGTGATGCTCTTATGTTTTGTTGCAGCAGAAGTATGTCTTATATTGTTCTGTGTTTTAGTGCGATGAAGCATAACATTTGATAGTTATTAGTGGGTTTGTGGACTGTTGCATTGCTTTCTTCTAAATTCAATCATTGGTTATCCTCAAATTCTTCCAAATTCAATCCATTGGTTGCCCTCAAACACACCCAAGCTCAATTCATGCCTACCCACAAAAATGCACATGCAGCAAGGCACAGTGGATAACAATTTAAGTAACATAGAAGTGACCCGTTCCTCCGGAGCATTGCAATGGATGTGCTCACATCTTCCACCACCTTACCTTTCGGTAGATAGGTATTTATTTGTTGTTTTGTGGGCAATTGGGTGCATATGTTCCTTGAGTGTGTAGGGTGTTGTGGAGAGATGGTGGTGTGATTGTAGTTTCTTTGTCTAGTGTTAGGTTGTGTGTCAAGTTAATTATGCAATGGGGGTGTAGAGTTGTTTTGCAGACAGGAGTGTTTTTGATTGTTTTTACAAAAAATGTACATCGAAAAAACTCATCTGAAAATGTAGGGGTACGAGGATAAAATGGCTAGGGAGGGGATTGAGGTCTGGATACAAATATGGGGAAGGTGGTTTAGGAGAACCCCCCCGAAATATCACAAACATTCAATGAGTTTTTTTGAGGGACATTTCTCATTAAAAAGTACATTTAAAAAACACCCATCAGCAAAAGAATATGGAAGCGTAATGGGTGGCGATGTGCTGTGTTTTAGAGAGTTAGGGAGTTATTAGTAGGATTGGTTGGGTTTTTTGTTTTTTTGCAATGCGTGTAGCCCATTTGCTTATTCTTGTTCCTGTTGAGTTCATGGTTGGATTTTGGGTGGTTCATTCTCTTGGATTTCTCTTGTTTTTTGGTGGATGGTGTAGAAAAGCAGATTCCAGGCAGACATCTGAAAGGTTCCTCAGGTAAGCTTTATTCTAGTTAAGCTGTTGCAGTGAATCACTGGGTCCCATCACCCAGGCTAAATTGCTCCAACTGCTGACTCCTGGAACATTCACGACATCATTCACACCCAAACATTCCCTCAGGCACACCAACATTCTCTCAGCATCATCATGCAACTGCATTCACTTCAAGCACTATACAACACATCTCCCTCCTTTACACTAACACAACAAATCCACAAAAGGAAACACACAAGGGACACACTAACACAACATCTTTTTATAAGAGGGATACAACTCAGAAAGGTGGGGAGCGTCCCCCAACACACTATGTGTCCATACACAGAAGGCGTGCACCCCTTTCTACACTCACTGGCTTTCACGCAGCACTCTTCTAACATGTAGGTATGTGTTCACATCTCTATCAACTAAGGTTGGTGCGAAAATGCACACCCGCTACCTTTGTACGGATTCAGTCCACTCACTCCCATTTACATTAAGAAAGGCATGACCCTCCTACCCTGTGGGAGATCAAAAATTCCCATCCACACACAATACGAAAGGCATGACCTTTCTACCCTGGTGGGACACACAGTTTCAATACACTCACAATGCAGAAGGCATGACCCTCTTACCATGTGGGAAACACAACAGTTCCCATACAATCACAATTCTGAAGGCATGACCCTTCTACCCTGGTGGGACACAACAGTTCCCATCCACACACACACTCCGGAAGGTATGACCCTCCTACATGGTGGGAAACTCAAAATTCCCATCCACATACAATACGAAAAAGGCATGACCCTCCTACCTAATGGGACACCCGGTTCCCATCCACGCACACTGCGGAAGGCATGACCGCCCCTATCTCTCCATTTCACATAAGTCACTGAACATGACAACTCTAGACACATTCAAACACTTGTGCATTCACGATGCACAATTCTAACAGCATGTCATAACATTTACAACATATAGCTCTATATTCCAATTGGGCAACAACATTACAAATGTAATTCTTAAAAAAAAAACACTTCTTTGCTTGTTTTTAAAAAAAAGTCCTTGTTGCTTCTGGGCAACCTAACACTTTGTTATGTCTAATACTAGACACATTCTACGTAAAATCTGACATACAGTCCATTTTCTTGCTATGAGTCCATGGTTGTACACAACCCCTATAGCTGCAAAGCCTCAAACATTGTATGTCTTCACACATCAACATATGTAACTTCAGTATTGCCCACTTATTAAAGCCTAAGGGTCCATAACCAACATGGCTGTAACCTGCAATTCCTCAAAATAGTTAAGCCAATGTACTCACACTAACCTCATTCAATTAAATCCCACTGTTATTGCCCTATTTGTGCACATATATTTTTTGTACCGATATGACAATTGACTACACCCTATTACTCATTTCATAGCCCACAACGTGATACTATCCTCGCATCCAGAAAGGATAATCACATTAATCACTCCCACCCACTGTCTGCACATACTTCAAAATAGACCAGTGGATTGAGGATGACAGAATCCCCTTGTTTATACCAGAACAACCACTTTTTATTCTACAAATACAGAAATACAAAAATATATATTTTCTTCTAGATACATACACAAAATAATTATAAAAAAGATTGTTATACACAACATTTCCTGGCTCGAAACCATTTTCCTATCACACATTAATACTCATACTCACATATGCAACAAATCTTCACTCCTTCCAAAGGTGATGCTTTGTGTATCACCGTCTCAAAAGACACAATACTTTAGTTGTCAAATTGTTTCAACCCTTTCTTCAATACAGATGTAAAAAAACACGTTAGCATTAGATCATTCATTACACTTGGCACACATATAAATGAGTGCCAATGTGTACAGTGACACCTTTTGTAAAAATAACCCTTACATCAATGCTCTGCGACATCTTTAAAAGTGTTTCTCAGAAATCGATGTCCAACGCTGTACCAAAAACGCAAACTCCACTACTTTTCCGGCATCTCATTGTGACTCCAATCCAACTGATAAAAAAACAGTACCTCTTGTCACTCCATAGTCCATAATAAAGAAAAACTCTGTTCATCGATCCATTGTTTATTGTTGCACCTCCGCAACTACAGGATACAACATTCCTTTATTCCCCACATTATGACCGCATAACGTCAGTTCTGCTTATTTTGAAATAACTCTTCTCTTTTCACAAAATGACACCTTGATCTGAACTTAACATTTCTTGATCTTTATTTGAAATTGTTTGCTGCCTATTTGTCACGACTATGTTGGAGCCAGCACCTTAATGCCTCGGGGTTTAGTGCCCTTTATAAATGAATAAATAAAAGAATAAATCACTTCGTCACTTTTTTTATTTTGAAGTACTGCCAGGCTATAAGAGTGGGTTGATATTCACACTCTCCACCCAAAGCATTGCCGTGCCTTTGGGGTAATTCTTGGGTGTCAATCTGGAGATAGCAAGTGGGGAACAGGATTTTAAGGTGAGCAGCAATTTTGCAGAATATGCTGCTCTCACATGGAGGCAGAGGAAGAGAGGGTTTACTGAGAACAGCTCCCTCAGGTAGTGTTTCCATTTCTCTCCGATTCTCTGGAGCTCAGACCAAAATTCAATTGTATGGTGACACTTGGAATATACTGACCTATATGAGCATATGGAAATCTACTGTATGCTGATTGAAAGTCAGACTAGGCAGCCACCCCTCTGCGTATGCAAACCAATTCCCATAGGGAAATTAAGGCAAGGACACACATGTTCCGTGTTTACCTTATTGCCCACCTACACCACACCCCCAGCGCCTGTGCACCCTAAAGCTTTGCAGTTTATGATCTGAATCAGAAGCAACCTCTGTGTGACCGTGTGTGACAGTGTGACGCTCTGAGGTGCGGCTTGATTCACTTCTGTGTTTCGTACTCACTACGTTTCCCTACCCTGAGAGGTTCTTTCCTCTAGCTTCATCCTTCGCTTCGAGAGCAGGTTGCTTCGAGAGCTTCATCGAGAGCAGGTTGCTGCTGGTGTTGCTGCCGGTGTTGGGTGTTGCTGCCTGAAGCCGGCGGGAAGCAGGAAGCCTGAAGCCAACCCCGCTCACCCGCTCGCCCTACCTCATTCCACCCCAGTCCAGCAGTCCAGCAGTCTGTGGGGGGCAGTGGGGCTGAGGCATCCGGCACCTGGCACCAGTGCGAAGCGAAGGTCTGATGAGGGACCAAAGGGGTAAGGCTCTCGCTCTTGTTCTCGCTCTCAGAGCTCCCCTCCAGGCAGGTGAGCGGAGAGCACTAACCACCAAGTACTATGTAGTACAAGTACTAAGCTAATAGCTAATGGCTATATATAGCTACAAAGCTCCTAAGCAAAGCCTCCTCTACCTCCCACCTCTACATTAAACAGACAACTTACCCTCACGCGGGGTGGGGGCCATAATTAATTCAGGCTTTAAGGACAAAGTTGTTTGGGTAGACATATCTAGAACAGCTAGAACAGCTACAATAGCTTGGTAACTTAAGCACCGTACCTGGTCGGGAGACTTGGGAGTTAATTCTTTGATCCGGACCAGAGCACGTATTACATCTACATCTATTCAAGCATTGTAACTTCTATAATTACCCCTATAGAAGGCCCTTCTGCTTGGCTACCAGGTTCAGCCAAACCGCTTCTTCCTGTGCTTAGTTGGGGAATTCGGGAAATCATGACAACTGAGGCAAATCGAACTTTGAGCCTCTTGGTGAGGAGGAAGCGGCCCTCGCCATCAATAAACCAAACACTCTAACCTCTTCAACTCAACCAGACAAGAGAGTGAATAACTGCAAAGACAATGAAATTCAGCCCAGTGTGAGGAAGAGGATTAAATCTACAGAAAAACAATTAAGGACTTCAGATCTTCAGACTCCACCGGGGACAAGTTGCCCCAGGAAGCGCCGTAGGCTATCCACAGCCACTGAGGCGGACTTGATGTCAAATGCGTCTATATCAGATGAAGACTTATTATTGGACATGGTCGCTGCTCAAGTGGAGGAAAAGTCATCAACAAGTGCATCCTTAGATGCAAATATGATTGCAGCATTTTCTGTCACTATGAGTCCCTTTATGAAATTGAACGAAAGCATTGCTGATCAACTAAAAGATCAATCCACCTTGATTGCAATGCTCCACACCAAAATGATTTTTGTGGAAGGGTTCATTTCTGCCCTAATTGAAAACAAGCATAAGCAGGAAGAATATATTACCAACTTTTTGAAGTCTATTCTGGGACCCTTGATCAAAGACAAGGAAAAAAGGAGACTATCTATGTCAAGCTCCATTCAAAATGGTATGACTTTTGACACAGCCGAAAGAAGTACCCCTGTAAGCCTGGGTGTATCAGATATAAACCCGGGTGCTACAACATCCTTGCCAATCCCAGCATTGTGCTCTATTATAGTAGTGGACAGTCCTGACAAACCCTCAGGGTAAGGTAACACGTTGAGCCTAAACTCAACCAACAATAGTACACAAAGCAGAGTAGATCCAGAGGTCTTTATGCCTCCTCCAGGGGAATAGAACCTTGTCGGAGTGGAGGACAACCAGGTACCTGGGACCTCAAAGCAGATCCCCTCCCAGAGACAACATGGAGGGATCGGTGTGACGCTCACCTGGTTCCCACAGAGGTGTCGATCGGACCCGGACAGCTGTGGCCTCCACCAACGTGATGCGTAGTGCCGAGATGACTGTCTGGACTGGCCCGCCTAATCTCGCCTGCTTGATCCATAGAAGTATTCTCCTGCAAGTGGAGAAAGGGATTGAGCCACCAGTGGATGTGAGTGATAGCTCCCTCCCACTGTTCTCGTTCTCCCTTCTTGTCACCTCCGATATCCCCTTTTAGAAACCTCACCTTATGTATTTAAATGATGAGCTCCCCATCCTGCGTGGATTGCAGGGGCGCGTTGATGCCAGTTACTTCACTGGTTTGAAGGCGTGGGAGAGTTCCGGAGAGTATTGACTCTGAGGTTCCTGGCAAAGTTCGGTAAGTATGAAGTTCATAGAGGTCAATATGTCCGATGATTCACTCTTGTCCCCCCTTCCTTCCTTGTCTTGCAACTAAGATCGTGAGAAGATACCCCTTGTGGCAGTTGGTGGTGCTCAGGTAAGAGTCTGTATTACCCGACACCGTCCGGTAAATGTTGCTGGTGTTTAACGTGTTGTTTTCTCTCCCTTTGCAGGTGCGGCACATGAAGATGTGGAGAGTTATAGAATAATGCCTCCGGTGGTAAGTCTATGATGATAAGTGTTTTATTTGTTGGTTTTCTCGGCTCACCTTGTTGTTTTCTTTTGTACCTTAGGTGCCGGAGTTCGGCGAAAAAATGATGGAGGCAGCGCAGAATCGAAAGATGCTGCGAGGACTGGTGAGTATCGAGCGGCGCTGCAGCTGGAGATGCGACGCGTACAGAAATGATGTTCTTTCCAGGTCCGGAGGCGAGATTGATCCGAAATCAGGTGAGGAATTCGAAATAGTTTGTTTTCTAATCTTGTCCTTTTCTTTCCTCTTGGTTTTAGGAGCTCCAGATTCGAGGCGGGCGTGGCAGAAGACTGGATGCAGACTGCAGGCATGGTGAGCGTTATGCTGCTGGATTCAGAATAACGCGAAGCGTGTGCTGTTGTTCGGGCATGGTTTAAATAGCCTCCAAAGTAGTTCCAGGTAAGAAGTTCCCTAGAACCACGCCTGAGTAAAAAATATTCCCTGTAGAAAAAGAGTTCCATCCAGGCCTCACATTGGCTTGGACTCACTAGCAGGATGGTCTGCATCAGGTAAGTAAAGTCTGTGAGCCTGGCACCTATGGCACCAGGACTGATTTCCATGATGAGCCTGGCACCTAAGGTGCCAGGAGTGAATGCAAACAGCCCCCAGCCGGGGCTGTTGGGGTTTTAATAAATATCTGGATGCCTGCTCCCGGAGCTGATGGGCTTGGTCCTGATGCCCGGGGGTAGGCATCATGACAGCACTCCCCCCCAAGGCCCCTCTTAAAGTTGTTCTTCCCCTTGGCCCTGGTTTGTCTGGGAAGTCTCAATGGAATTTCTTCACTAACCGAGGTGCATGAACATGGTCACTAGGCTCCCATGACCTTTCTTGTTGTCCGTAGCCCTTCCAATCAATTAAATACATTTTTTTTGATTTAACCATCTTGGAGTCCAGGATATTTTTTACCTCAAATTCAGGTTCTCCATCTATCAAGATGGGGTCGGGTGGTTTTATTAATCTTGTTCCTGGTTGAACTGGTTTTAAAAGTGAAACATGAAAGACAGGATGAATTCGCATGTTAGAGGGTAATTCCAATTTGACGGCCACCGGGTTGATAATGACTTTAATGATGTAAGATCCCAAATATCTAGGGTTAAAAGTCGGAGTTCCCTTCAGAGGTATGTGTTTTTTAGCCAGCCAAACTTGATCTCCATTCTGGTATTGTGGAGTTTCACTTCTATGTTGATCCTCTCTTTTGCTTATTTCAAATGTTCTGTTGCCTCTTTAAAGGCTTGTGTAATAGTTGAGTGTAAATGACTAACTGCGGGCATTTCTAAATGCTGAGGCGAATCTAGTTCTGAGGTTCGAGGGTGATGTCCATAAATGGTATAAAAGGGGCTTTGTACGGTTCCTGAATGTATAGAGTTATTGTATGCATACTCGGAAATCCATAAAAAATCTTTCCAATTACTTTCGGTCTGGTGTAGCATGCAACGTAGGTACTGTTCAAGGGTTTGGTTGGTCCTCTCCGTCTGACCATCGGTCTGGGGATGGTGACTGGTTGATAACCTCACGTCGATTCACGCCAATTGACAACATTTCTTCCAAAAATGTGAAATGAATTGACTACCTCTGTCAGAGACCAATACGGAAGGAAATCCGTGTATTTGAACAATGTTTTCGAGGAACTCCTTGGCCAGAACTGAAGCAGAAGGTAATCCCTGTAAAGGAATAAAATGGGCCATTTTGGAAAACAGTTCCACAATAACTAGAATAGTGTTAAATCCATTACATGGAGGTAGATCTGTAATAAAGTCTAAAGATAAGGTATGCCATGGTGTAGGTGGAATATCCAAAGGTTGTAAAAGGCCAGCTGGTTTTTTCTTCTGACTTTTGTTTTGGGTGCAAATGCCACAAGACATCACAAATGACTTTACGTCTTTTCGCCAGGTAGGCCGCCAGAATTGTCTCTTAATTTTAGCTTCAGTTTTTGCGATACCTGGGTGCCCTTCCATCAGGGTGTCATGATAATTGGAGATGACTAGTTCTTGTAGTTCCTTGTGTGGTAGAAATAGTCGCCCTTGCTAATAAGGTAGGTCATTGATGACTGAGTAGTCCGGGCCTTTCTTTACCCAGTCCTGCAGGGCTGATGGATCGAAGAGTTGTTGGATCTTTACCTGAATATCCTCTACTGTCTGTAGAGTAGTTATGCCAAGAATTCTTTGTTCTGAAATTATAGGCACCGGTTCCAGGTTTGCATATGCTTCTCCCATCCCTATTCGGGATAAGGCGTCTGCCTTGCCATTTTTACAGCCTGGTCGATAAGTGATCACGAAATCGAACTCGGCAAAGAACAATGCCCATCGAAGTTGGCGCGACGATTGGGCCTTGGCTGTTTTTAAATACTGCAGGTTTCGGTGATCGGTGATTATAGTAATGGTATGCCTGGCACTGAGAAGATAATGCCGCCAAGCCTTGAAGGTGGATTTGATGGCTAGTAACTCTTTATTGGTAACCGCATAGTTTAATTCGGATGCCGAGAACTTTCTGGACCAAAATGCTACTGGGTGAAGTTGACCGGTTTCAGGATCCTTCTGGGACAAGACAGCTCCCATGGCTAAACTGGATGCATCAGTTTCAACTATGTATGGAAGTTCAGGGTGTGGATGCTTTAAGACAGGTGCAGACGTGAATTTCGCTTTCAGCTCTTGGAAGGCCTTTTCAGCTTCTTCGGTCCACAAGAAGCATTTGTTTTTTAGCAAAAGTGCTGTGATAGGGTGTACAACATGTGAGAAATCCAGAATAAATCTGCGGTAGAAATTAGCAAATCCGAGCATGCTTTGTACCCCTTTAACTGAACTGGGTGATGGCCACTTGAGAATTGCGTCCACCTTTCGAGAGTCCATTCGGACTCCTTTTGGAGTCAGGATAAATCCAAGGAATTCAGCTTCCGTAGCATGAAAAACACATTTTTTCCAATTTTGCATATAACTTGTGCTGACATAGTTTCTCGAGGACTGCACGAACGTCCTTCACATGGTCTGATTCTGAGGAGGAGTACACTAGAATATCGTCTATGTATACGACAACACAGACGTCAATGAGTTCACGAAGGACATCGTTCATAAAATACTGGAAGGTTGCTGGTGCATTGAACAACCCAAAGGGCATCACCTGGTATTCGAATAACCCGTACTTAGTGCGAAAGGCAGTGTTCCATTCATCGACTTTCTTTACACGTACCAGATGATATGCCCCTCGGAGATCTAATTTAGTGTAGATGCAAGCGTCCTTTACTTAGTCTAGTAATTCAGGGATCAGAACCAATGGGTATCGGTTTTTAACCGTGATCTGATTTAATACGCGGTAGTCTATACACGTTCTGAGGTCACCTTCCTTTTTAGGCACGAAGAACAAAGCTGAAGATGCAGGGGACTTGGATGGACGAATCAAGCCATTAGCAAGGTATTGGTCCAAGTATTGTCGCAGGTGAAGGTTTTCGGGTTCCGTAAGGGCGTAGATTCTACTACATGGAGGTTGTGCAGCAGGTATGAGATCGATTTGACAATCGTATGATCTGTGAGGTGGCAAGGTGTTGGCCTGTTCTTTTTTGGAAAACATCCTGGAATTCTTGATATTCCTGAGGTAACTGCACGACTGGAGTAGCAACTGTGGCCATGCCTTGGTTCAAGGGTTTTTCCGGGTAACAAGTATGTGCACAATCCGGGAAGGTTATTCTCTTCTCTCGCCAATCAACACAAGGATTATGTGTTTCCAACCAAGGTATCCCCAGTATTATTTGGAACTGTGGGGCTTTGATTAAATAAAACACAATAGTCTATCGATGCCCATCTTGACCCAATAATGTCATCTCTGCGGTGGAATGAGTTACAGGCCCAGAGGCAATTTCAGTTCCATCGACTGTGGTGATGACATCCGAAGTGGTCTTTTTGCAGAAGGTAGATTCATTCTAGTAGCCAATTCGTGGTCCACATAGTTTCCTATGGCCCCGCTATCAATGTATGCCCTTACTGCGTGCATGTGTGATGGCTGCCTTGGATCCACAAGGACCATTGGTATGATGAAGTGCGAGGTCTGAGTATCCTTCTTCAAGCTCAGCAAGCGGACCTGTTTGATTTTTATCAGCAACTCCGACTACTTTTTTGAATGGTTTTATAGGGCAATCCCATCGAAAATGTCCTAAGGCCCCACAGTACAGACATAATTGCATCTGCCATCTCCTTTCTCTTTCCTTTTGAGTTAAGGGTCCCTTGACCCCCCTGATCTGCATCGGTTCTGGTGCATCTATTCCTTTGAGGGTAACATTGGGTTTAACCAATACCCGATTCTCGAACTTAGCTCGATCAGCCTTTCTATTCTGAAGTCGGTGGTCTAACTGGACCACTAAGTCTATATAATCTGTGAAATCCTGAGGTGGGTTCACAACTTGGGCCAAAACATCTTTGAGTTCACCCCGAAGTCCACGATGAAATAATGTAATTCGTTTTACCTCTGACCATCCGGTTTCCACCACCAACCTATTGAAGGTTGCGATATAGGTTAGTAGATCCTTGTTACCTTGTTGTAAGGATAAGAGTTCGTTATCCAGGGCCTGTCCCTGTGAATGTCTGGAAAATAGGCCCTCATTACGACCCAGGCGGTAAGTTACCGCCTGGGTCGTACCCTTACCACCATGGCGTAAACTATGTTTACGCCATGGTGGTTGGCGGATTTACCGCCCCATTCCAAGGTGAGTGGGGCGGTAAATCCCCATTTCCCATTTTACCCTTCCCCATTCCCATTTTCGCCCCATAGGGCCGTAATTATCGGCAAGGTCCCTTTGCGGCATGGATTGTAACGGCTGCAAAAAAGCAGCCGTTAAAAGCCATCCCGCAAAGGGAACCTTGTAATCAGGCGTTAAGGGTCGGCGCCGTTTACGGCGCCGTAAACCCCTTAACGCCTGAGTCAGAATGAGGGCCATAGTCTATCCATGCTCAATTGAAACCCTTGGAAATCCCGAAGAAGAGGGTCATCCTGGTTGACTAGTGGAATTGACCAATCCGCTGCACTGCCACTAAGGTATGATAGTACAAAGGCTACTTTGGCTTGGTCATTCGGAAAAGCTCCAGGTCTGCATAAAAAGTGCAATCGGCATTGGTTCATAAACACAGCAAACTTTTTCAGGTCCCCAGCAAAACGTTCAGGTGGAGCTAAAGAAATGCTCCCTGGTAGAACCACTTGCACAGGATTGCTCTATGAAACAGGAGTTGGATTCCCCCTGAGTCCAGGTAATGGTGTTTGCCCAGCTTGGTTTTGCAGCAATTGTCTAGCAAGATCATCAGTGCGCTCCTTTGGCACAATCAGTTCTCTCCTGAGGGCATTAGTTTCTTGGCATGCAGAGTGCACTTCTGCCCTAAGTTCCCCTAACAATAGGGCTAGTTGGTTGGTTTCTGAGGTTTCCATGACGCCCGGGTGGGGATTTGTAGATGGTCTTCGCGTTCTGTTACGCTCACCTGGTTCCCACAGAGGCATCGATCGGACCCGGACAGCTGCGGTCTCCACCAACGTGATGCGTAGTGTCGAGATGACTGTCTGGACTGGCCCACCTAATCTCGTCTGCTTGATCCGTAGAAGTATTCTCCTGCAAGTGGAGAAAGGGATTTAGCCACCCGTTGATGTGAGTGATAGCTCCCTCCCACTGTTCTCGTTCTCCCTTCTTGTCACCTCTGATATCCCCTTTTAGGAACCTCACCATATGTATTTAAATGATGAGCTCTCCATCCTCCGTGGATTGCAGGGGCGCGTTGATGCCAGTTACTTCACTGGTTTGAAGGCGTGGGAGAGTTCCAGGGAGTATTGACTCTGAGGTTCCTGGCAAAGTTCGGTAAGTATCAATTTCATAGAGTTCAATATGTCCGATGATTCACTCTTGTCCCCCCTTCCTTCCTTGTCTTGCAACTAAGATCGTGAGAGGATACCCCTCGTGGCAGTTGGTGGCGCTCAGGTAAGAGTCTGTATTACCCGACGCCGTCCGGTAAATGTTGCCAGTGTTTAACGTGTTGTTTTCTCTCCCTTTGCAGGTGCGGCACATGAAGATGTGGAGAGTTATAGAATAATGCCTCCGGTGGGAATCAGGTAAGTCTATGATGATAAGTGTTTTATTTGTTGGTTTACTCGGCTCACCTTGTTGTTTTCTTTTGTCCCTGAGGTGCCGGAGTTCGGAGAAGAAATTATGGAGGCAGCGCTGAATCGAAAGATGCTGCGAGGACTGGTGAGTATGGCGCGGCGCTGCAGCTGGAGATGCGACGCGTACAGAAATGATGTTCTTTCCAGGTCCGGAGGCGAGATGGATCCGAAATCAGGTGAGGAATTCAAAATAGTTTGTTTTCTAATCTTGTCCTTTTCTTTCCTCTTGGTTTTAGGAGCTCCAGATTCGAGGCGGGCGTGGCAGAAGACTGGATGCAGACTGCAGGCACGGTGAGCGTTATGCTGCTGGATGCAGAATAACGCGAAGTGTGTGCTGTTGTTCGGACATGGTTTAAATAGCCTCCAAAGTAGTTTTAGGTAAGAACCACGCCCGAGTAAAAAATAGTCCCTGCAGAAAAATAGTTCCATCCAGGCCTCACGTTGGCTTGGACTCACTAGCAGCATGGTCTGCATCTGGTAAGTAAAGTCTATGAGCCTGGCGCCTATGGCGCCAGGACTGATTTCCATGATTTCCATGATTTCCATGATTTCCATGATTTCCATGATGAGCCTGGCGCCTAAGGCTCCAGGACTGAACCCAAACAGCCCCCAGCTGGGGCTGTTGGGGTTTTAATAAATATCTGGATGCCTGCTCCCGGAGCTGATAGGCTTGGTCCTGATGCCCGGGGGTAGGCATCATGACAATCGGTGACCTCGGGAGGAATCTCAGGAACCCAAAGGAGACTGAGGGTGTTAGAGACAACAACACGTCAGCAGAAACCATTGTGACTAGTGAGCCACCTGCAGCAGTGTCCTCTGCATCTTCGAAAACTTACAACATCTTCATAAATGGTGGGGACATAGGAAACGGCCCTACAGGAAAGTCTGGCTCGGGAAAGAAATGTCCCCAGCCCAACAAACGAACTAAAAATGTGAATATTGCCAAAGAAATTGGGAAAAGCAAATAAGGTCCTCGTTCCGTCATAAAGAACTTCAAGGACTGGACCCACAAACAAGGGAACTGGCAAAGAGGGAACCCAGATACCACGAAACTCAAATCCAAATGAAGATTCTTTTACAATTGTGGACTCTGTTGAATCTTCACAGGAAACTAGAAAGAACACAATTGAGTCAAATAACATAACAAGGCCAAAAAATGCCTCGAACTCCACAGATCTAGAGGATCTGATGTATCTCTCATTGTACTCTGCTGATTGGGATGAGGCCCTCGAGATCGACACCTCCTTGGAAGACCGCTTTAAGGCACTTATAACCAACGACGCCTGGGCATCCTCGCCTAGCTTTTTACTGGAGGCAATCAACTTTGAGGGTATCGACGGTGAGACATCATATGATTCTGATTTCGAGGATCAACAAAAATTGCCATCAACCTCCCCTGCAACTCCCCGTTTTAAAACAAGAGTTCACATGAACAGATCCCTTAGAGAGGAGACCCTGCCATTGGTGGGGAGCAGATTCATGAAGTTCGAATAAAATAGCCGGGCAACTGATAAACAATCAAAATGGCCAAATAGGAATCAAACCATGGACAACAGGAAATTCGAGAACAGAGCCTTGAAGGCGATTTCATCAGTTCCCATGTGCCTGGTATTAAGTAGAATCCTTAGTATTCAAGATAACCTTGTTTTAAATAGAGCTAATATCTTGAGGCTCTTTCATAGCATTAATACTTTTTCTGGGTTTAGTACTAAGGATCTCCTACAAGTAGAAATTCCGGATGACTCAAATTATGACAATTTTATACTGCATCTTGCATCCACGGAAGTGAAAATCCTACTATTGCAAAACACTGCCCTGTTAAAAAACAGGGGGTTTTCTCTTAAGGCCACACCAACTTCACCCCATGGAAGAAGAAAAGAGGAGAAACCACAGGCTTGGTTGCCGGCCAATAATTGCCAGCCTATTAGCAAAAATTCAAAACTGGGGAGTTGGAAGACTGGCAACGGTGCAGGAAATTGGCCTCTGAGTTTAAATAAAACTCTACATGACGAAAGGCTGAGAAAGACCCACGAAAAGTTCAGAATTATGATTAAGAACTCCAAACCGGTGAAGGCCGCAGTGGGTGAACCACGGGGGCCCATGAACACTAAGGACGGGAACAACTGGGACTGGCTGGCTAATACATTGTCTCGAAGCTCATAATGCCAGGGCTCAGAAAACAACAAACCCCTGCCCTATGTTCATTTGGGCTGCTGGAACACGTAGGGCTTTAAACACTTGTTGGGAGAAGGCAGTATTTGACTTAGAGACTTTGATGTTATCTGTCTTTAGGAAACATGGCTGCGTGTTCAACCAACATTCAAGGGTTTTGTAGTCCTCCTGAATCCAGCTACAAACGGCCCAAAGAGAAGACCGATGGCGGGCCTACTGACTGCAATCAAAGAGAGTTGTGGTCTAAGAGTAGTATGGTCAAAAAACATTTCACCATTAATTCAAGTTCATTTTCTGGAATATCAAACTGGGGAGGATGACACCACAAGGTCAATTCTCTTGTGCAATTTGTATTGAAACTGCAAGGATCCAGTGGCTAAAAACTTTCTTGACCAGTTGCTGGAGGAGGTTTACGATGCAATAATAGATAACTCCAGCTTCAACGTTATTTTATGTGGGCACCTAAATATTCACTGCTTTAACAACTGTGGTGTCCTCATAAATCACTATACCAGCAACTTACAAGAAGCGGAAAAACGAGGATTGATGTTCAGGAAAGAGTTTCAACTAAGAAACATCTCATTACTAAACGGCTCAATATCGGGGGCTATTGCGCCAACTTCCACCTGGAGGAGAGGGTCTGAATCCGATGTTTTGGACTATTTCCTCGCCTACGATAACCTCCATGCCAATGTTGTGGCTCTGACCATCATTGACACACCACAAAGCGATCACATCAGGTTGCAATTACGCCTCAAATTGGGCGTAAACCCACAGCCTGTACTGGAAGGAAATATTCTAGAAGTCCAGTCAGGAAGGAATAGACTGAGATTATTGTGCAATAATGTAACAATACTATTAAGTGACTTGAGAGATAATGGCAGACAAGAATATATTGACTACACACAGTCTCTGCCAACATACAGGGAAAAAATGGGTCCAGGCCGAGTCATGGGATTTTTCCATAAATATAACTTCGACCATGAAGTTGACACAGGGAAAAAAGAACTAAAACGATCACTAAGGGCGCACAAAAAAACTCCTCATCTGGTACCAAATGCATTTGTCAAGAAAATCAGGGCAACGCATAACAATTGGTTGAAGCATTATAGACAATCCCTAATGCAATCTAACGCAGAGCACATGCTGCAATTGGGTGCATCCAATAATTCAAGGGAAATTTGGCAAATCTTTAACATGTTGGATGGCCCTCAGCAAAGTCTTATTAACAACCCCATTTCAGCGAAGGATTGGATGGATCACTTTTCTAGACTCTTCTCAAAGCCCAACTCACACAATATATAGAGCACATAGGGAATTCTTGTTTGAGATGGGAGTTTGGAACTGACAAAGAGGATATTCTTGCCTTAATCAAAACCTCCAGTAACTCAGAGCCGCAGGCCCTGATGGCCTTACGAATTTGACTTTCAAACAGCACCCTGAGGAATGGGCATCCTCTTACATTACCTATATCTCTTGGTGAAATCAAAACGTACTATTCCTGCTACATGGACAAAAACTATAATTGTACCTTTCTTAAAGAAAGGCGATAGGTCTGTGGCAACAAACTATAGGCCTATCGCCCTTCTGGACATTATCAGGAAGCTTTTTGTGGCTTTGGTCCTGAATCATCTCACAGTTTGGAGCCGGGACTCCAAACATTGGGATGGTTGGCAGGCTGGGTTCGAAAAGGGAATCAAAACACTGTTGAACCTTTTCCTAATCAACTATCTGAAACTGAGAACTCAAAGAAGAACAATAAAACATATATCTTGCATCAGTGGACTTGTCGCAAGCGTTTGACTCAGTTAATAGAGACAGGCTTTGGCAGAAGATATGGGAGTGGGGCTGTCCGGCAGATCTACGTGAGGCCATGGAAGGTCTTCACTCAAACACGAACATTCAAATTAAACTCAATCAAAAGAGTGACATGACAAACTTGATTAAAACAGGAGTGGGCCTCAAACAGGGTTGCCACCTAGTCCCTGCCATCTTCAAACTGTATATCTGAGACATGGGCGACGCCTTCACGGATATTAGGTTCTTTCCACCATGTATTGCAGGCATCCCAATGAACAGATTGTTGTATGCCGACGGTGTTATCCACTTGGATGAAACTCTGATTGGGCTACAGTGCCAACTGGACGCCTTGGCTACCAAATCAGCGGTGCTCATTTTTGGTAAACTAAGGCGCCAATCGTTAAAATTCCAGGGTTGGTACATAAATGGAGATCAAATTCGTGAGACAGCGGAAATGCTTTACTTAGATATACCAATCAATGCAAGTTACAGTGAAGCCCCAAGAGAAGTAGTGCTGAGACGTAAATTGAAGATGTTAACAGCCCAGGCAAGATTGATTGTACGTAGATTCTACAAATTTACACTGGCTCCCCTGCTACATTTTTATACCATGAAGGTAGTCCCTACTATGACCTATGGGGCCAAGTGTTCTCTCCAGTTGAGTTGGAATCTGTGGCAAATTTTAGAGGGTCTCTTTTGGAGAGCTGTACTCAATCTCCATAATTGTATGCTGATTGCAGTGATAAGGAGAGAGTTTGGACTTACTTCTCTTATCACCTATGTTAGTTGAAAATCTCTCTCCTTCTATCGTAAATGCCTGTTGCCTCTGCCGGATATTGGCTTTGGGTTGTTGGGACAGTTGCCCAAGACAGGAAAAGAGCCATTTCTCGTCGATTGGAGCATTAAATGTGTGGGACTCTTGGACTCAATAGATACCACAGAAACAATACTCATCGAAAATCCTGATCTTGTGAAAAAACGTCGGTATGAGTATGACTGGATTGAGTTTTCTAAGTCAGCACAGCCATCTAAACTTTATGGGAAATACTGTGGTGCCCTGAATAAGCGTGGCTCAACTCCGCTCTATTTGAGTAAGTGCCCTTCAGCTGTGCTGCGACAACTATTTCTTAGATTGCGCCTCAACATTTTTCCGACAAAAGAAATCCTTGAAGCAAGGAAACCAAAGAGTACTAGACACTACAACTGCAGGCTCTATAGTCACGAATTGGAAGCTCTTCGCCATCATATTATGAGCTGTCAGGGAGCCGTGGACATCCGACGTAACCTATTAGGCAGATTTTTCGTGAACAATCAAACTCTAATGAAGAAACACATTTGTTACAACTTCTACCAGGTTCAACGTTATCTGTAACTTTTGCCTTGCTAGAAATGGTATCAATCATTTTCAAACAGTTTGAAGATAACAAGTGAAATTTGAATTGACAAGTGTATATTTTCTTTGCATTTTTTGTAAGCAAGAGCTGCTGATTATCCTTGGTTTTCAGTGTCATTGTTTGTAGTATGTGCTTTTATTGTCATGGAATTATTTTTAAAATGTAAACTGTAAATGGTAAAAAAAAAGCTTCTTTTGACGCTAAATGCTAAAAAAAAGAAGCTTTGCAGTGCAGTTAAAGTATGATTCTTCACCCCCCTATAGTCCATCCACCACTGAGCCACAGCTCAGTTACCTTGTAACTAAAAAAATGTGACAAGAAATGTTAAAGAAAAAACACAAGGCACTGCAGTCTTAAATAGAAAATGCAAATGTATTCAAATATATTTAATGTCAAAACACCAAATAGCACACATCATCACAAAAAGGGTAAACAAATAATCAAAGGTTTAAAGATAGTTACCCATAGACCCTCAACAGTGTACAAATTGCCTTGTGTGGGATACTGCAACCAACCACCATTCATTCCTCAACACTCATACCAACACATATGCCAAACACATATTCACATTTATAAAAGGAAACTCATATAATTAGATGACCCCAATCCAAGGTATCTAATTGACTCATGCCAACTTGTGTTTCGGCCAGCAGTGTTGAAAACTGAGAAGGTCACACACAGCCTTCATCAGGGCAGGAAAAAGGGGGGAATCAGAAACATCTCTACTGCTCGCACAACTTTGATACAGGCTGCCCCTAAACTGCATGCTACATAGGCTTCCTCCACATGACAACTTGTATGCACAGTCTCCTCGGAATGAAATGAAAGTAAGGCATGATTTACTCTTATACACTCCCCACACTGTTTTGAAAAGACACTTCCCAGTCTGTTCAAAGGTGAAGCCAATCACATAGGAGGGATATTCTATAACACCTGCTGCTGCAATGCTTTACATTAGGATGCAATCTGTCTTGAAGCACTATATAAAACCACTGTATAAGAGGTCTTAAAGATGCTCTTTAAAGGTGGCATGCAAAGAAAAGATAAATGGCAGTAGTGTATGATGTGGGTCATTTTGTTAAAAATGGTAATTACATACACCACCAATGCTTACACTTATATTTTGCTAGTCCCCTGCATGCAATTTTCAACACTCTTAAAGGTGATCATAAAAGTAAAGAGTAAAACAAGGCAAAATCACCCTTGCTCTTTACTTTTACTCTCCGCTTTGAGAAAAATAAAACACCTGCAAATCAAATATGCAAGCGGTGCTTTAAAATGGATTCCAATGGAATCTGCCTGCTAGATAGCAGGTGTAAAGCGAGGGGCTGTACACTGGAATATTTGGTTTTATGCCTGCATGGAAATGCTCTCCTGAGACGGAGCAGAAGAGCAAAGCATAAAATGCTATCGCTACAGCATATTTTATTTATCTATTTATTTCATTTGCAAAGCGTACATACAACCCAGAGGCATTGAGGCGCTGTTGCACATACAAGTCAAGTAGAGATAAGGTGTACATAATTAGTCAGACACTGCTTTTACGCTTTCCTTTTACGTGACGCACAATTAGAAAACGGGGCACTTTGTGTCCCTGCCTGTCTCTTCTGCTTATACTTCATCGCTCTCCTTTGTGTTGCCATTAACTTCTTTTCTTTCTCTCTGCCCCCTCTTACCTTACCACCCATAATTCCTATCTTTCTCAGAATCTATTTCACCTTCTGCTTATACTTCATCGCTCTCCTTTGTGTTGCCATTAACTTCTTTTCTTTCTCTCTGCCCCCTCTTACCTTACCACCCATAATTCCTATCTTTCTCAGAATCTATTTCACCTTCTGCTTATACTTCATCGCTCTCCTTTGTGTTGCCATTAACTTCTTTTCTTTCTCTCTGCCCCCTCTTACCTTACCACCCATAATTCCTATCTTTCTCAGAATCTATTTCACCTTCTGCTTATACTTCATCGCTCTCCTTTGTGTTGCCATTAACTTCTTTTCTTTCTCTCTGCCCCCTCTTACCTTACCACCCATAATTCCTATCTTTCTCAGAATCTATTTCACCTTCTGCTTATACTTCATCGCTCTCCTTTGTGTTGCCATTAACTTCTTTTCTTTCTCTCTGCCCCCTCTTACCTTACCACCCATAATTCCTATCTTTCTCAGAATCTATTTCACCTTCTATTTCTCTCTCCTTCCTCGTTTCAAACCTCCCTGTCTTACTTACACATGTTATCATTGTCCTTCTCTTCTCCCACCAGCTCTCTTCTCACTCCTCTATTCCCAGCTCGCTCGCACATTTATTTTCTTACACCTCCTTCAAACTGCTCTTTCTACCTCTTTCTGTGTTCTCTGCCTCGGGTTTCTCTCTCAGCCCTTCTTTCCCACCTCTCTCTCTCATTTCGCCGCCCTTTTGGCTCCTTGTCTGCTTCTCTCTCCTCTTTCCCTCTCATCCGCATGTCTATGGCTCACTCTTCCTGTTCCCCACACCTCCCCATCCCTCTTATATTCCTCTCTCCGCTCTCCTGCCTTCATTCATCTGTCTTCTCCTCTCTTCCATTGGACCTTGATCATTTGCTTACTCAGCCCTTATGGATAGTGCAACCAGAGCAGGAACACATGACACATAGGCCACCTGGCAGTCATGATTAATTTTCGTGAAAAAAGCCCTACTTTTAAGCACTTCATTCCTCTTTATGGAGACGATCTCGAAATATGCTGTGGATTATGGAATTGTCAATTTAAGAGAGAGCTCTGTGATTACAGATTAAAAACATATGATTGTTCTGTTTTTCAACTGGATTGTGAAATGCACTCGTCATGTTTGGTGCTGGGACTCAACTATTGTTGCAGTTTTTGAGTGGATGTATGGGTGTCATCTTTCGCCTTTCATGTGTCCGAAATGCATCGGCTTTGGCTTCTGCACCAAAATTGAAAATTAAAAAGATAAATACTAGATTACAACATACTCAAAGGACTACTGAATTTCTTTTGACAACTAAACTTTACAAAATTGAACATTTGCAACTTTTGTGAAGTGGTATTTACTACATAATAGGCATCTCCAGACCCAGTGAATATTTCACTGAGCACTTTTCCTTTGCTGTCATCTTTCGCATTTCATCTCACATGAGGGCGTGCAACTTTTGTCTGTGGCTAGTCTCACCCTGGCACACAGCAAATATGTTTGAACACCTTTATTTCTAGTGCAGGGAAGGGTGGATGAACACGTATCAGAGGAGATGGGGGTAAAACCGAAGAGGATGGTCTTTTGGTGAAAATATACATAGAGTGAATATGGGGCTGAAAAACAACTATTGGGCAGGGCAATGGCATTCCTAGTCCTGACCCTCCTTTTCATGGGCCCTACCACTATACTCTACTTCTCTCTCATTTTCTTTTGGCAGCTTGACCTCTGCCATCAAAGATAGATGGCAACTGAAGAAGGATTCACTTGACTCCATCTACGCAACTACCACAAGACCTTTCCGCTGACCACTGTGGGTATCGCACGAATCAGACGTCCACAGAGGTTACTGGTTCATTTATATATAGTGTTTCGAAAATCTATGAAATCCGCACATAAGAGTAGATATGATGCAAGTAAACACTCAAGGCCAGCAATGAGTTACTGGGTAACAAACTAGATGAGCGAAAACCAGTAAGGAAGAGCCGGCATAATGAACGAAGGAGAACATGACATGAAACACATGCAAATTGAAGACATCTGCACTGGGCAAACAGCCCTTCACTTTGCTGGCCAGGCAGATGAGAACCCAAGCCAGAGTTGTTGAGGAAAGAAATACTTTTCATTTCAATACCATACCCAATGTAATCAAGCAACATTTTCAGTACGAAGATGGCAGTATATTTTGGGGTTTGTTAGAATCACATTTTAAATTGTGTTTTTATTGTTACATTGCAAGCTATGTTTGACATCATCTGTGAAAAACTGCATGTTAATTTATTTCTTACATATTTAGATATGTGCTTTTAATTAAAAAAGATATTACAAAATCCTCAGCAAATACACAGTGGAAATGCATTATTTAATCTGCAAACCTCCCCCTGGGGAACACAGAGCTTTACAGGCGCTGCTCGCTCAAGTTATTAAAATTCAGGTTTCTTTTATTCAATACTGTTCATACATTTGTAGCACTTATTTAAAAGTAGGCTACACATATGCTCTCTTCTTTAAAGTCAAACCTGTAAATGGCCAATGCAGTAAAGCTGCATCGATTCAGGAGCTGACCATGAACGTCAAAGCTGGCCCTGGTTGAACCTCTTAACCATAGGTCCACTGCCAACCTTGAACTCCCATATGGAAGTGTGAAGTGACCAATGGGTCCATTCAACAATTACTGACACCTCAAAATCCCACCCAAAATTTTACTCAGAAGCTTGATGCCCGTGGGAGTTCCACTGGAACCCTTAAACAGCCAATTGGATCTTCTAACTTTGGCGTGGATGCCGATACTAGCTTAGTAGTAGAGAGATCCCCCTTTTGTCTCAATCCAAATTTAGACAGGTGGCCATGATCCCTGTTTCCAGTCTTAGTCGGGCCCCTTTTGATATGCTTTGATATAAACTTAATATACATTCGATATAAAAAGAGGAGCAATATTAACAACACTGGCGTCTTTAGTGTCAGCAGTATCGATACAAAAACTTGTTGTAATGGTACTGTGAATGCTAACAATGCCAGCATCCTTGAGAAGTGCCTCAAGGGCTGTATAATAGCAAGTAGAGATAGGGCCTCATTAGGGGTTGGGCGGAGTGGCAAAAATGTGGCAGTAACTCTATTACCGCTGCATTACTGCTCTGCCGAATCCCGAGTTTGGGTGGAAAGTGGGAGGTTTACCTTCAGCTTTTTGCTGGAGGTAAATATCTCCCCTTTACGCCCATTTGTGGCGCTATTACCGTGGTGCAAATTGTGCTGTGGTAATATCGCCCAGCATGCCCCATAGAGTTAGATGGGGACATATAGCCTGGCTGCAACTCGGGATAGAGCGCTAATAGCACTGCACCGAGTTGCAGTAACGCTATTTGCAATGGCGGTATCCCTATGCATTTACCACTGGGATTCCGCCAAGGATGAGGCCCATAGTGTCTGAAAACTCCATGGGCGGTGGTGTGCCACTAGATTGCACCCATTCCCCTGGTGAGCAGTCATCAACGCATCTAACTCGTTCAATGTGTTAATATGGATAACAGAAGTAACACCCGATTGTACATATCCCCCCTCACCCACCACCACCCCTGAGTGTCTTCATGCAGAGGCAATGCAAGCTCACCCTGTTGGATAGATGGAGAATGGACAAATGAGTTGTTGACAGGGTTCACTGGTGCATTAGCTAGGTTATCTAAAATGTTGCCAATGGCAGAGCTGTCGGCATTATTCTCGGCTTCAAAACTATTAACAGCTACATTCTCAGAACTAGTTATTGGTGTAACGCCTTTGAAACTAGCAACAGCTACTTTCTCAGAATGAGGTATTGGTGCAGCACCTTCATCGTCACTAATCACAACCACACCGCTCCTGACACATCCCAGCTGTACACAGTTGCTTGCAGTGAACATCCCCTTCTGCTCAGGTGTAACACCCCCTTGCACCTCCCTTGGGACAATTTCTCTTGACGCTCAGTCAGGACTCACGACCCTGTGGCTGTCTTACGACATCGGACTCATTCTGAACATTGTGTGGTAACCTTTGCTGCTTGGAGCATTCAGATTTGATATCAGCACACCCTGCTCCCACTTCAACGCTAGTCTGTCCTACGACTATACACTTTTAAAGCAGGTTTTCACCCCCAAACCAGTGGGAGGTGTGCCTGAAGATGCTGGTTATACAGGGGCCACAATACTCGCACAGGCATAATAGGTTTGGGGGTTTAAGGATCCGCTGATATCCGCCAGAGCCCTTGATCATACCGGGATGAGGAGCAACGGCATGGCGAGGGTTTGAAACCAGACTGCTCCCCTGTGCCGCTCCAGGGTTGGCGACGTGTTAAATGTGCTACCCCCCGTTGCTCAGCCCCTCACACTGGTAGAACACAGGGGGGCAGCTTGCCACATCAGAATCCTGGCTAGGCATCCATTTGTCAGGCCATTTCCAAGATATTGGTTGTCACAGTCCAATGTGGATACAGCACAGAAACCATGTTAGCCCTCCTGGATCTCAGACACTCCTTTGTCACTCATTGGGGTCCCCAATCCAGCAATTTTCATTCCTACGAGTGTTGAAAAGGTTTGCTGTGTTGAGCCCTCCAATCTGGCTGTCCCCGTTGCTGATCCAGCAAAAACATGCGCCCCACCTACTCAGACCTCCAGAACATCCCAGGTTTGTTGTATCAGTCAAACACATTTCCATTAATCCAATGGGTGACGCTTGTCGGTTGGCACAGGTCGTTTTTTCAGGGTCTGCCAGCTGCAACATCCAGTTGTTGGAAGACATGCCAGTTCTAAATAGAAAATATATGGAATCAGCATAGAACACCTTTTACACAGAAACAGTCCTCCATCAATACATAACACATCACCAAACGTCTCAAGCCCAGAGTATCAGCTCTGCAAGTCCCCTTTAAAAAAATTCTGCCATTCTGGCAGTTTGTAGAAATAAATCTTGGCTACACCACTTCATCAAAGGTGTGATCTTTTTTTATTTTTTTTAATTTTTTTATTTAATGGATTTAGTTGAATTTAATCAACTTTTTTCAATTTAAGACAACAATTTATCAAAAGGTTTACATATAAAACACAGTGAATTATAAAACATGCAATCATAAGACCTTACAGATCACCCCAAATGTCACACCATCACTTCTAATGCTAATAGTTACATTTGGGTTTTGCATTATTAAACAATTTATAAGGCAATGAACAAGTATGACAATCACTGTTCCATATAGCAGATATCATTAGGAATCAAACAATTTTAGTAGATTTAAGGCTCACAGAAAGTTAATTGTGGCCAGTCTTATGCTCATACAGTTGGTAGTGGAAATAGCAAGCCATCTATGCTCATGTCTCATCTGGCTAAAGTAAGGCAAATGTTTACTAAAGTTACTTTGTTTTAAGTTCATAAGTTCAGGACAGTCCACAATAACATGCTCCAAAGTTTCAATAGTTGTTGCATTATTGCAAAAACGGCATCCTGTAGATTCCCGCGGGATTTCTTTCCTGCGGGGTTGAATTTCACGGGTAGGACATACATTAAAACGCATGCGCAACAAAGCATTCCTTACAGCAGGAGAAGGAGATTTGTATAAATAGAAGGCCATGTCTCTATAACGCGTTGCTGAAAAAACAGATGGATCAAAATCTTTATACTTCAAACACAGATCTCTAGTGTCAATCCAATCCATCATGTAGAGTTTTTTCTTAGCTCTATCAGGATTGGTGACAAGGGTTTCAATAGGAATGTCTGCATTTAGTAGTATGGTAAGGATGTTTTTAGACCATGTTTTCGGAAACAGATGAGAGGAAGACATCAGGTAACTGGCAACTGTAGCTAAAGTTGATTTATCAAGAACAGATAATAGACATTTTCTGAACAAGCTGCATAAGCACCAGTTATACATTGTCAAAAGGGAAGTCAAACCTACTTCATATCGAATGATCGGGCCTGGAATGCGTTGTGGCAGATTTCGAATAGCACGCCAAAATTTTGCTTCCAAAGCATGTAGGAATACTGGATCAATTGCACTGTATGTCTCTAGACCATATAAGATGGTAGGGATGACATTCTGAATCCAGAAGATCAGAGCAGGTTTAATGGAGAATTTCCCAAATGTATGCATAATGAGACGAGTCTGGCGGATTGCTGCGAGAATTTTAACTTCAATTATCATTAACTGAGAATGAGCGTTCGACGATCCGTCAAATAGGATACCCAAGTATGTATAATTGGGAACCACCTCTAGACTTATGTGCTCTATTTTCCAAGTCATGCGATGACTGCGCTTGCCTTTCAGAGTGTAGACTACGATTTGGGTTTCCTCATCATTCACTACCAGCTCATTAACTCGAAAATATTGACATAATGCTGTTAAAAGATTTTGCAGGCCAATGGGAGTTTTAGATATTAGTACTAAATCATCTGCGTACCATAACGCTTTCACCTCGATGTTATTCAATTTTGGTGCATCTGCACGTACTTCTTCAAGTGCACTTCTAACATCATTAATGAAAAAATTGAACAACGCCGAGGCGAGAATGCACTCCTGCTTCAGCCCCCGATAGGTAAGGACATCCGATGATAGAAGCCCCTCAAAGTTCAATCGTACCCGGATGGAGGTATTCGAGTGCAATGCGAAAATGATGTCCCTTAAAGTTGACGGACACCCAGCCTCTAACAATTTATCCATCAGTCGGGGGTCTAGAAACTGAATCAAAGGCCGAGTGTAGGTCAACAAACGCAAAATACATGGGCTGTTTAACGGACTGTGCCTGATGTTTAATGGCATGAAGTGTTGTTAAATTTACCGAGGTACCCAGACCTGCCACAAAGCCTGTCTGCGCCGGAGCACGCTGTTTTGTTTGGGCGGTCCATTGGTTAAATTCCTTCAACACCAGCCGCGAAAAAAAAAATCCCGACGCGTCTAGAAGGGCAATGGGGCGATAGCATTTTGGGTCTTTACGGTCACCTTTCTTGTAGATGGGAACTATAAGAGAAGTGCTCCAAGATTTTGGAATTATCTTGGTGGATAAGATGTGATGAAAGGAATTAAACAAGATAGTAGCCCATTCTTCTGGGTTCTGTTTAAGCATATGATTCGTAAGACCATCCGGCCCAGTCACTTGTGAGGAGGATGACTTATTAATTAAATCCCTCACAGATTCCATCGAGCATTCCAGGGACCAAATACCAGAAGATCTCTGTATATATTCATATTTGGACATGTTATGATCAGCATATAGGTGGGTAAAATGTTCTACCCATTGCGTTTCTGCAAAACCATTTATTTGGGATTCCAGTTGGGAAGAGGTATTGCACTTGTTCAATAATTGCTGAGTTTTTCGAAAAGCAAGCAGACAGGAAGTTCTCACTGTCAACTTGAAATAAATGCGCTTTTCTAGCACACGTCCAATTGTGATATTAACATTTTTCTGTTTTGATTGCTTGGAGCTGTTCTTTTAGCGGCAGGATGCGGGAATAACGTATCTCTT
The DNA here is from genome assembly GCF_040938575.1 of Ambystoma mexicanum. NCBI lineage: Eukaryota > Metazoa > Chordata > Amphibia > Caudata > Ambystomatidae > Ambystoma > Ambystoma mexicanum. The sequence goes on along the minus strand of NC_090927.1, from coordinate 176,739,974 downwards.
TTCTTAATTGAGCTTTGCGTTGGTGTGAAGCTAAATCAAAGCCGTGAGTATGAGAGCGAGAAGATCTAATATGTAAAAATTGACCATTTCTGAACATGTCAAGTACCTCAACAAAACTGGTGACCAATGAAAACGATTCTTACCATTGTTAAGTATCGGGGATTGTTTAAACCAATGTTTAGTAGTGGAGACTGTCTGACCACCATTGAAGAGACAATATGTGATGGTCACTATGTGTTTGTTTTATGATTTCGAACTTAATGGCGTTAGCATATATGCTTTCACTTGCATAGATTTAGTCTATGATGGAACTAGAGTTTCCCCTTTCCCACGTGTTTTACGGCGGGATATCGCCCATAATTGAAGCATTCATCACTTTCAGATTAAGATCTTTGATAAAGGTGCTCCATCTCATACTTGCATTGCATAACCCCTTATTAGGGGCAGGCAGACATACAAAATTTAGATCTCCCAACACCATTATGCCAGAAATCGATTTTAGGGCAATAGTTTCAAAAACTGATGATAAGGCATGATAAAAAGCATCATCAGTAATGCCCGCAGGATTTCGATAAAGGTTTATGAGAGCAAATACTTGCGGTCCATGAGTGATTTTGACCACCTGGATGAATCTATTCGGCGACAGCCATTCCCCAATTTGGAAATTTTTGCTAGATTTAACGGCCACCAATAAGCCCGCAGTTGGTCTACCTTTATTGGAAGGCACTGTCGGAAGAGAACAAATAATATGATCATCCCATGTGGGAGCAGATACCAGCCACGTCTCTTGCAAGGCTATAATATTGTAACTGTTTAATTGAGCATTCGCAGACCACTGTAGATGTGAGTGCCCTTTAGTATTCCAGCAAGCCAGAGAGATAATTTCTCTCTTCTCAACTATTGATGGTTATAACATATTTTTTGATGTCAATCTGGTTTGTGGGCAGATAACCTCCGTGCAAAAGGTGCAAGAGCATTCTGTGGTCGGAATCTGTACTGGTATTTCATTTTGAACTGTATTTTCTTGTGTAGGTGGACGGGCAGGGTCTGACGCAAGCAAAAAGCCCAGATTGAATAAGTCCATTTTTGATTTCCATAGAGCATTCTGGACCAGGCCCGATTTAATCCATAATCTTACAATTGATAGATTATTTTCGCAAATAAATTCAATCTGGTCAAAATCACTCGAGGACAAGTCCTCCAGGGACTGAATGTCTCCAAAGATATTCAAAACACTAGAGCGACACAACCTCAAATCCACTGCAAAGGTTAGAACCATATTTTAAATTGTTTGCATAAAATTAACAAAGCGCTGCTTTAAAAGATTTAAAGATGCAGGCCAACACTCTGTGCTTCCCTTTCAGAAGGAGAATAGACACATTTTGTTTTACTTTGTGCCACTTTATGCACAGAAAAAAATAAATTGTAGCACCTACTTCAAAGTACAAAACAAATCCTGCCCAATCTAAACCATTAACTGTTACAGTTAAAAAAAACTTAAAAGAAGCCAACTTGTATACACTGTTTATCCCCCATCAAATCCACATGGCCCCCAAGTACTCTTACTTTGAGAAGATTCAGGGTATGCTTTATGCGTAGCTGGAGGCCCCGCCAGTCTAGCAGAACACTCATAGCGCGCAGACAAGTTGCGACTCATAAGCGCGCAGGAGAGGTTGCGTGACCCTTCTTTGACCACTCCACACCGACTCAAGGCGTTTGGAGTTCCACAACCAAGATTGGACCTTATCCAAGATTTCATATCTTTCTGATCCGGTCCTACAAATCCTATCTGTGGATCCATTTGGACACAAACTCACAGGAAACTCCTCTCTCTCTAGTACTCTGTCCTGATGAAGGCCTTTAAACATAGGCTATTACTGCAGCTGTTCTTGGCTGAAACACAGTCGTGTTGACTCTTGATCCTTGTTGTTTGAATCTATTCACTGTTCCATTGTCGTACTCTGTACTGTTTGTTATAATGCCCATGTGTTCCTTCTATGGTGTCAGGGCTTGTACTTTTTTGTCTAAACATTTACCCAAGGGATTGTCCATGGTCGAGCATTACCTTCATCATTTGATGACCTTTCTCTTTGTTGTAAGTCGAGTTTCCCTGTGATTGTATTTGATCTGTAAATTCATAATACTGTGATGACAATTAAATGTATCACTGATAATAACCATTACTAAACATGTGTGCATTGACCACAGGAGTGTGTGTTGTTTGGTTCTTTGAACCTGTTCATTTGTGTTCTTTAATGTGTATCCCCCATCAATACATAACACATCTTACATAACATATCAAGTAAGATGTAGCACCTTTGCACTTGTAACCTTTTAAAATAATCTGTCATGCCAGCGTTCTTTTTTTTTAAACACAACATATGTGATCTTTGGCACATACTAACTTCACATTGCATGCATTTGAATACAATCTGATTATTTAACACACTAAAAATATGTTATTGGCACTGTGAAACTAAAACAATGCATTGTATTCATGCTAATATGCTGCATCACGGAAAGACAAGTGCACCAAAAGTGCAATTAGGGTTTATCACACACACACACGCAAACACACACACATACAATCCGGCTCTACAAGCACCTTTGCTTTATCCTAGCTGACATGCAAACCCACATAGCATTCTAAGCAAACGGTGCATTTTTAACTAACTAAGCGATATGAAACATCTTTAATTGGCCTCTGTCTGAGTATTAATAAATACAGTATCACATGATTCTGAAAACATCACAAATTGTACATTTTATAGAAAAATACACAAACCAATATAATAAGCATATTTCTTAATTTACCCCTAAGTTCACATTTTTGATGTTGTTGAAATACACTCTGAATAAACAGCAGGCTCAGTTTCCAAACAACAGCTTTGCAGGGGTTCTCCCAGTGTCCCAACACCCACAATCAAATCTAGCCAAAAAGCAAGGTCCCTCACACACAGTTACAACCGGATCTTTCGAGTTGATTAGTGGCACCGCTGACGATCATCAGGCCATCACTCTGACAGTTGGGTTGACACTACCTTTAATGGAGTCAGACTCCCCCCTTTTAAGGGGTGAAAACACATACATTTTCCTGAACAGTTTTCCATCAACAAATACAGATTTCCTGAACTCATGTATTTTGTGCTTACTTTACAGAAACGGGGTTTCTCATAAAGAAAGCGCAGCATTCTATTTTGTGCATACACAGCAACATTAGAGAGTGGCGCTGGACCCAGAAAACATGTCAAATTAACCTGAGGCTGCATCTGTTTCCCATGCCATCATTCCGTCAGTTGGGTTTAGCTGATGAACAACTGTCTGCGTGTATTTTGATTTGGGTGTATTTAAACGCTGTCGCAGAACATCCTGTATTCTGACAAGCTAAACATAAAGACTGTCTGTGTTTTCTGCTGATGTGGATAGCATGCTGCTCTGTGAGTCACCACATTCCCAGGATTCCATAGGCCTTGTAGTAGATAAAACCCACAGCAGCGCTGTTTTCTGGGTCACAGAGTGGCAGAGGGACACATGTAAACTGAGCACCAGATGCTATAGATTCAATAAAAATGAGTTTGACTTTTGTATGGGATCGTGGAAGCACAGTTTACTTATAACGTGAACTGTTTTTCATTATTTAAAAAAACACACCTTGTCAAAGGCAATAGTAGAGGCCCTTGTAAGCACACTTAATTTATTTATTTTATTTTACATACAGCGAATAAAATGGCTTTCTATATACAACACATATGCAATTTCACACAATAAATACATACATCATAAAAACATAAAAAGAGGTGTCATTTCCACCTCATAGAGCACTTCCTGTTATACTTAAAAAAATCCCCTGAGACAAGTTTCCTAAAATATCCATGCATACTGTGATATATGAGATTAACATTATTACCCTGTAGCAACAAAGTCCACTCCAATGTTGCATCATCACAATTTAGTCTACACAAGCGCTCAAACTGGGGTATTTCCCTTTTTGCTCCCTCTATTTCCAATACCTTAGTGCTGTTAAATTTAAGCAGGTGATACTGCCTGTTTATGACACTAGTAGGGTAGGCCTCAATATATTTTGGCACAGCACTACGTTGCAACCAGTACCGGTTAAATGGCCTCCCATTAACAGTTGATGCTAATCGTACAAAATCAGCATTCCGCCAACACTGGTGTGTTTTTTGTTTTACCCATCTGTTCAGCCCTTTTTGCATTGACACCTCAATCTGGCATTCATGGCCTGCCGTCCAGATTTTGTCTTTAGCCAACAAACATCCAAGCGTTCCAAATCTCTCATGCTCATATATCCTTTTATAGGCCTGAAACACCTCAACTATAAGTGTTCCATTGTCTAGGTTCAGTACATTCTCATAGGCCTGGGTACTTTTATTGTTGATCACTGTTGATATTCTCTTGATATCAAATTCCAGGAGAATATATTCAATTGGGAGCGACATTGGCATTCTAAATAATATTAGAAGAATTTTACCTTCAAATTTGACTATCTCTGCCACAAAATGTGTCCCCCGTACTTCAACACCATATAAAAAACAGGGTACAATTTTGGCTGTGTAGAAGCAATATCATCTTAATGGAACATCCACCTTCTCTACTAATGAACAGGCTCAATGATTGTGTGAATCTCATGCAGTTAGCCTTATTTTCCTTTCAATGAGACATCCATTTAAGTTTATTATCAATCAGTAGACCCAGATATTTATAACATCCCACTGTCTCCACTACTTTCTGGTCAAGCTTCCAAATGATATTTGAACTGGTTTTATTATTATGTTTTCCCCTGAAAGCCACTATCTTTGTTTTTTCAATGCTAATGCATAGCTCTTTGACTTAAGCATATTCACCTAATGCAGCAAGCATACATTGAAGGCCTTTATGGGTGTGGTCCAGTAAAAGAAGGTTGTCAGCATATCCAGGCGAACCTATTTTAACACCCCAATCTTCACTGGTATGGCCAGAATGCATCCCTGCTTCACTCCCCTAACTATGGGGAATGAACATGGGACCCTCCCCTCACCATTTAGCCTTACCCTCACACTGGTGTCATCATGTAACAGCCTAATCATTGTCAATAGGTCTGAGAAATGTTCCATTAACCTAATTTGTTTCATAGTCTGTTCCTCATGACCCTATTGAAAGCTGCGCTAAAATGAATAAACGCACCATACACTGGAATATTCGATTGTGGATACCAAAGTGAGGAGGTTATGTATGGTGCTGGATAAGAAATTTGTTCTCTTTTATCCATTGATTTAAATCACTCAATAACACTCTTGCAAATATTTTAGCCAGGATATCAAGCATGGCCAGCATACAATAATTAGATGGATTTTTCCAACAACCCTTTTTGTGGATTGGGAAAATTGTGCTTTCCTTCCATGGAGGGGGAACCTGTCTGTGTTTACCAATATTCACAAAAGTGTATGTAACGCCTGTGCCCATCTACCCGGTGACATTTTTACCAAGCCATTGCATGTACCATCTGAAACAACAGCACAGGATGCAGGTAATCTTGCAATCAAACTAGTTATATCAGAGATAGTGAATTTACAAGTCCAGTTCACAGCTTCACTTGTTTGTGTTTCATCAACAGCTATCACAGACCCAAGTGTACTCCCTATGTGGATCAGCCAGGCTACACACTGTTAATCGGTAGATGTTTCTTGGCTGCTCCCCTCAGCACTAACCATATTCCCGTGTTGTTATTGGTCCTGGCGTGAAGAGCAAGCTGCAATCACAAATCATTCTTACTCCTCACAAAATGACCTCTCAAGCACTCTCCATAACTAGTTTTAAGCAATTTTATATACTTAGAAATATCGGATGGTATCCTTAGCACTGCGTCTAGCTGTAATATTTTAGCAATGTCAGTCCTCAGTTTCTTTTTTTGCAGCCTGTATTCTGTTATCATAACAGTGTCAGCGACCGCTCTTTCGGTTCCAGCGCTCACTGGGGCTGTTATACTTGCGTTTCTTTTGTGTTACTTCCTTGATACTGATGATCATCTCCACAAACTCTGCTATCCTTAGGGTCCCATTACTTGTGCTTTTGTTTAGCCATTTTTCAGCCAACAAGGGAGGTACACTATCACACACAACTCTGTATAGATTGGTGGGATTCCACTGTACTCGATTCGCTCCATTAGTAATACAAATTTCTCCATTCAAATCATGCAGTTCACGATTCCCATGTGTAGTTAACAATACACACGTAGGCATGTGGTCACTTTCTTCATGTGTTAAAACCGTCATATCCTCCACCAGTGTAAGTGCCACATCATTCCCAAAAATATAATCTATAGTGGATACACTCTTCCCACTAATTCGCCTATAGGGTTTCTGAGCATCCACCTCAGAATGGCCATTTAGCATAATCATATTGTGCGAGTAGAGCACTTCAACCCACCCTTTGCTCTGCGTAGTGCTCTCCACCATCTTAAAGGGAGCAGATGCTCTCTTTCCCTGAAATGGAAACTCCATGTTTTCTCCTCCTTGGAATTTGAAAATGTCTTTGGTGACCTGCTTGATTAGGCCTCCCCTAATTTGCGGCTAGGTGTTGCTAGACATAAACACAGAAATATCTTCGATCAGAAGCTTGCCTCTGAGAAAGCCTCCAAGCATCGAATTCTGAGATCTATTTTTGCTCTGGCTGGGACCAACCAAAGAAAATATCAGCATTAAGTCAATAAGACAAAAGTATAAAAACTACTGTAGATCTAGAAAGGCAACCATGATGCAAAACGAAGATGAAATTCTGCTGCATACTCTTGTAAAAAGAGACTTAGGAGCATTTTGGGTGCTGATCAATGTCCAAGACCTCAATGTAATTGTTAACCAACTGAAGGTGGTTTCTGAAGCCCAATGGGTTGATTTCTTTCTCTATGGGGATTCCCCCGGGGGGCTCGATAGAGAACCTTAGTGACTTGTATCCTAACAGTGTCGAAGAGTGGCAGCCTATCATTGAATATGAGAAGGCAAAATCTTCTCGGCCAGCAGGACCTAATGGTCTTACTAACAACACTTCAAAAGGTCATCCTATTGCCTGGGCACAGATGCTTACTTTGCTTTTAAGAACATTGTAAAAAGTGTTGAAATCCCGAGTACCTGACAAACTGCCTATGTAGTTCCTATTTTTTTACACAGTGAGATCAGACAAGAAACTATAGACCCATTCCATTAATAGATGCCAACTGTAAAATGTTCACCTGGATGTCCAGCTGTCATCGATTAAATAAACTTCACACAGGGTTTAGAGTAGGTCATTCCACAAACCTGAATGGACTGGTAATGAGGGCTCTTCAGGAAACTGCATGGGGTAGTTTGGTGGAGAGATTTATGTAGCGTCAATAGAAATGTCGACAGCCTTTGACTGTGTTATCCGGAACTGCCTATGGGCTAAATTGGAAAAATGGGGTCTTCCAGGAGGCCTTTTGCCTTGTCAATGCTCAAGGGTATTCAATCTCCTTCAGGAGATTTTAAGCGGCTATCTTACACGGTCTGCTATTTTCTTACCTTTGTATGTTTTTGAGCGGTCATTGAGTTTGAGGAGAGCGGTGAGTCTGACAGAGTTTGTCAGTCCATGTTTGTTTCCTAGAAGATCACTTACCTGCCACATGATCCATCCTTGTTGCATTATTTCCATACTCCATGTCATCGCACTTCAACCCGCAGACTATCATCTGACATAAGAGCCTTCGCAAATATCATCTCAAACGCTTTTCTTATTAGCTCTGTCTGGTGTTGCTCAACAGGCGGGTGAAGGGGAAGCAGGGACTCCAATGTGAAACTGTTCTGGTCATCCATAATTCTCCTAGATTTAGACAATCATTGGTCTCCATATCACTCATCTGGCAACCCCTCATTGGTTCTTTTTGAGTTGCTGATCTCACCCTCGACCTTCCTCTTTTAGCTCTTCCTTTGGAAGCCTCATGCCATTACTGATTTTTCAGGGTTGTTGCACCTGGAGACAAGTGAGTTTTCACGGCTTGCTGTTTAAACCTGTAAACATAAACGTAAGCATAAGGATATGTATTTTCGGATTGCAAAGCACTAGGCCCACTCAGAGGAAATCATTTTGCAAAATGTGTCTGTGGCTTTGTTAACAGTACCACAGAGGAATGGTGGCCACTACTGAGGAGTGAGAAAAACGGAGTCTGTCTCTGGCTGCTGTAAAAATCCTAAGAGAGCTCTTAACTCTAATGGCCAAATCTAACAAATATTGCAAAGGCGATGAGAGTGTGAATCCTTATGATTAAGGATGATGATTTGGAATTCAAATTGATCTATGTTTGTTTTTTGCAAAGGTTTTTCATATAAAACGGTTAAACAAAACAAAAATAGATAAATAAGGATATATAACAATAACCAATGGGATCCTTCTGTGTTTGGGTGTGACATTTATTCATAATGGTCTTTCTGGACACTGGTAATGCTTATCTCTGTGAGATAAGAGAAAAATAGCCATCTCCAAGAAACATGGCAACCTTGATTGGACTTTGAACTGCACATATGCCGTGCCACTCCTCACAGTGGGCGTGCCACTCCTCCCGGCGCCTGCTGCCCAAATTCTGAACCAGAGCAATAGAAAGAGCAAAGCACAGGCTCATCCATTTCTGAATGCATTCCGGTGTTCCTTTACACACATAATGAAATATTTCATGAATGCAAACAGATTACACTGACAACGCTAGCACTGTGGTGGCTTCAAACTTATTGTTTACATGATGCAGACACATAAAAGCGGGAGCGGTATTTTTTAAATAAAAGTAAAGCAATACCACATTAACACAATTTTGAAATGGTTATACATGTACATGGAACTGAGGAATGAATATAGAAAATACTTTGGCATAAACTACACTAATAAGTGTCTGGAATTCACATTTAAAGATGGCGGTGTCGGATCGACAAATTGCTTTCCTTTTTGGTTTTTGGCAGTGAGCCTTGTGGAAATAAAGGAAGTGACTGAGACGCGAAATGACGTGCATCCGTTCGTGTCAGGGAACAGGTGTCATTCTGCCTTGGAATAGATACCGAATGCCGGTGCCATGTTCTTTATGAGGCAAAGCATGTTCACAAAACAACCTAAATTGCTGGCAATCTAAAAGACACTGCAGAGTATTTGGTGCCAGATTATTAAATCTACTACACTTAGACCACTTTCAGGCTTATTACCTGTAATATAGCTCAGCGGGTTGAGTGCTTGCTGTTGTGGCCTGTCTGTGTTCTGCAGGTCACAGGTTTGAATCCTGCCAATTCCAACTCAGCCATTCATCCTTCTGAGACCGATAAATGAGAACCAACTTCGGATGGGGAAAACTGTACATATACATGTTCTTTGGGTACCGCTTTGGCTGAAAGCACTATTTAAATAACGAATCATTATTAGGGAATCTAGTGTCTTATACATACTAGTTTACTCTGGTTGTGCTTCCTTTCTGCAGTCCTGCAGAGAGCCAGGAGGATGTCTGAGAGGTCCACACAAAATGCAGGGTGACACAGAATACACGTACCAGCAATATGCTGGCCAGTCTTTGAAAGTAACCTTTTGAAATCAGCTTGGGTTTAGGTTAGTAGTTCTGGGCAGAGTAATTACTCTAGATAATCAGCAGACACAGCTGTTTTGGTTCTTTGCTGTTTCACATTACCCTATTCGCCCCCAGCTTTGGTGTATCTTCTGCAATTTTCACTTATTTTCAGACACTAAGAGCAAGGATGGCTACAGATGAAGTGCTTAGGGTGTGTTAGTAAATGTTCTGGAGTATTAGTCTTGACCCCCACTCCTGATAACCGCCCCCCCTTTTCTGTGGCATGTCACTGTATCTCGTTTCAACTTTCTGGAGTCGACTTAAGTTTGAATGCATGTGCCTCCCAAGAGGTATTATTTAATTTGAAGTATGGTTATGGTATTGTAGACACTCAATATTGTGATGGATTAACAAGCACCTGACCATGGTGCCCACATGGGCCACATTGTGGAAGCCCCATGTTATGGTACGTTTTTTTATGTCCAACTGCAACTGTATGAAATGGGAAAGGAATGCAAATATATTGCAACTGCTATGTGTACAATTTGCAGGAAAAGAATGCTTAAACACGTCTTCGTGCTGTAGCATAGATGTGAGACCGACATATCTCTCCTCCTTTTGCACCCACGCTCCCCAGCCTTTGCCCCAGCTGTGCCTTGCAGCTCTGTTCGGTATTTGGTGGCACTCCCACTGACCTCAGCAGATCTGGTTGCCCTGCCGCTTGCTACCTATTACCTTGATACTAGGTGACCCTTTCCACTTTACCACCCAGCCTTTGCTGCAGTGCTTGAACAATGCCCACTGCCATCGTTCTGACCACTGGCCGTACCTTTACCGCCACCCCAACATGCCCCGTTCCATCTGCCTAACTCCAGTTTGGTGCATTGCCAGCATACCATGACTGGAAAATTCAAGGTTAGGTGTTTGAGGCAAAAAAAACTGTAGGTAGACCATTGAATCAGGTGGCTTTCAAATGTATTTATTTTTTATTCATTTATTTCATTTGTTACACGCCCAGACCCTGGGGTATCATGGCGTGGTTACAGACATCTCAGTAATTGGTTATACATTTTGAAAACAATCATACAAGAACTAATACACAATCATTACAGGTTGACCAGGTATAGGTTGCACTAGTATAGAATCAACAGTGTACTAGTAGTGGTTGAACAACCATGTTTGCAGCTGCTTTTTAAAGCCAGGGAAGGAAGTGTCTTTTTTTAGATGTTGATTGGGAGGGAGTTCCAATGTTTGGGGGCTAAAACATGAAAACTTCTGCCCCCTGCTCTGGTATTGTTGTAGCGGGGTGTCACTAAATATTGACTGTCATTAGATCTCAGTGTTCTAATGTTTTTTTCTGTAGGCCGTTGTTAAGATAGGTTAGGGCTTTTTTGACAAGACATTCATGCGTGATGCAGAGAGTTTTAAAGATAATTCTGACTATGATGGGTAGCCAGTGGGCATCCTTCCTAATCTTGGACATGTGATTGCACTTTTTTATCCCTAATGCTGCCCTTAAAGCTTTGTTTTGCATAAGTTGCAGTTTGCTGAGGTTAGTGTTGGAAACCCCTAGTAGAAACACGTTGCAATAGTCCAATTTAGATAATACCAGGGCTATGGCCAAGGTAAGGCAGTTGGTTGAGGTCAGGAATTGTCGACTTAGTGCTATAAGTTTGGATGCGTAAACTGTGAAAGATGAGAGCGTGCTGATATGTTTGGTCATCGTGAGGTTAGCGTCTAGTTATACGCCTAATGTTTTAACTTGGTTGAGAACAGGGATCAGGGTGCCTTCAATGTTGATAGAGGTGTAATCTGAATGAAGGGCCGCTATTTTAGTTGGTGATCCCACGATGAAGACTTCTATCTTCTCATCATTGAGACAGAGGCTATTTAGCGCCATCCAGTTTTGGATGATGGAGTATATTTTCTTAATGGTTAAGGTGTCCTGGTCGTAGTTCCCTGAAATAGGTATCAGGATCAGAGTGTCACCTGCAAAGTTGGTGTAGATGACACCCATATCATCTAGAGCAGAGAAGAGGAGCTTAGTGTTGGCATTATAGAGTGTTGATGAGAGGCATGAACCCTGGGGTACTACTATGGGTACTGGTATGGGATCAGCAGCTTACTTATCTATAGGCACTCTAGAGGTACGTTCAGCAAGAAAAGATTTCACCCACATAGTGGCATTATTAGAGAAGTTGAAATCATTTGCCAGTGATGTGCAAAGTTTATCGTGATCCACAATGTCAAATGCTGGGGATAGGTCTAACAGCAAGAGAATGCAGAGTTTCCCTGAAACTCTGATAGTGTCCATGTGGATTTTATTTATTTATTTATATTTATATAGCGCGCAATTAACCCACAGGCATTGAGGCGCTGTTACTTGCAAAAATCTTAGTTACAGGCATATAGTCATTCATAGGTACAGTATGAGTTCGACAAAGCATAGAGCTGACCTTTTGGTTGGTACAGTATGTCATTACAGTACAGTTTATGCATTAGGAATATATGAGATGTATTCGACTAGTGCAACGCATCTTATGTGAATAAGATTGTTTTCAAGGTTTTGCGGAAGGTGCTGAGGGAGGACTCGCCTCTGATTGTGGGAGGTAGGGCGTTCCAGTGCGTGGGTGCGAGATATGGGAAGCTGGATCCGCCCGCTCTGACTTTTTTTACTAATGGCACAGAGAGCATGTTAGTATATGGTGATCTGGTTGGCCTCGTAGAAGAGACGGGGTGGATCCTCTGGGAGAGGTAGTCAGGGGCAGTGAGGTGAATGCACTTGTGGGTCAGTGTCAGTGTCTTGAAGATGATTTGTTCTTTTATTGGGAGCCAGTGTGCTAGCTTTCTGGCCTCCGAGATGTGTTCCCTTTTGGCAATGCCTTGGGCTGCCCGGAGAGCACTATTCTGAATGATTTGCAACCTCTCTAGGTTTCTGTTGGAGGTGCCTAGAAAGAGTACATTGCAATAGTCAAGCCTAGATCCAGTGATGGCTCTGGCTATGTTAGTGCAGTTCTCTTTGGAGAGAAAGGGCCTGACTGCGTTGATAAGTTTGGCATGGTATGCAGCTGCAGAGGCTATAGCGTTGACTTGTTTATCCATGGATAGGTTGGAGTCCAAGTAGACTCCAAGGGTTTTGACTGATTCTGAGACAGGTATTTTGATAGAGTCTATGGTGAAGTGGCTGAATTGGGAGTCTAGATTTTTCAGTGTGTCAGGTGAGCCTACCAAAAGGAGTTCAGTCTTGTCAGAGTTGAGGCATAGTCCATTGTCTGCCATCCAGGCTTGGATGGTGTTGTAGAGGTTGTTGAGGGTCATGGAGTCAGTGTCATAGTTACCAGTGAGGGTTAGGAGGATCTGTGTGTCGTCGGCGTAGTTAGTGTATGAAATGCCCATGGCGTCGAGGATGAGAAAGAGTGGTCGTGTGAAGATGTTGTAGAGGGTGGGTGAGAGGCAGGAGCCTTGGGGCACACCGCAGAGAATGGTAGTTGGAGATGCGGATGCTGAGTCCGAGAATACTTGCATGGTTCTGCCTTGTAGGAAGGAAGTGATCCATGCTGTGGCTTCAGGGGAGAATTTGGCAGTAGAGGAGAGGTGGTGGCATAGGACGTCATGATCCACGAGGTCGAAGGCCGCGGATAGGTCAAGAAGTAAGAGAAGTGCTGGTTTGGCCATGTCTCTGGCATCGTCCATTTGGTTTTTCAGGTCAAGTAGGGCGGTTTCAGTCCCGTGTCTGGGGCGGAAGCCTGAATGGCGGAGTCCTAGGAGTTTGTTCTCCTCAATGAAGTGTTGAACCTGCAGGTAGGCTGCTTTGTCCAGTATTTTGAGGAGGAAAGGGACAGTGGTGATAGGTCTATAGTTGTTGGGGGATGTGGGGTCGAGAGTTGGCTTTTTTAAGAGAGGGCGGACCCAGGCTTCCTTGAGGGAGGCAGGGACTTTCCCAGTAGCAAAGGAGGCGTTTACAAAGGCTGTAAGGAAGGGAGCTAGCGCTTCAGAGCAGTCTTTGATAATGGTGGCTGGGCATGCATCACCTTTGCAGTTGGAGGGTTTGATGTTCCTCATTATGTTGGTGATGTCTTTTTCTAGAATGGGTTTGAATGAGAAGGGTTGGGGGGGGTCCGGGGCTGGTGGTGGGGCAGGGGTGTGTGTGTTGGGTAGGGCTTGCTTAGTGGCTAGTATTTTGTTTTGGAGCAGGTTCAATTTATTTTTCATGGCTGTTTGTATAGCATCACACCAGGCCTTGTCTTTGGTGAAGTTCTGGGGGGCGGGCGTGGGTGTTTCAAGCTCCCTGAAAATGGCAAAGATTTCTTTAGTGCTGGATTGTGCTTCAGAGATTCTGGATTCAAAGGATTTGGCCTTAGCTAGGGTGATTGCTTTTTTATATCTAGTGGAGCAAGATTTAAAAGTCGTCTTGTCTTTGTCGGAGTGAGACAATTGCCACTGAGTGAGAGCGGCCTTTTTTTCGATGCGGAGTGCGAGGAGGTCCGGGGTGAACCAGGAGTTGGAGTGGCTGGTGGGTTTGGGCTTACGGGGTTTAAGGGAGGCAATGGAATTAATGGCTGCTTTGATGGCAACTTCGTAGGCTGTTGCGAGTGTTTCTGGGTCTGTGGAGAAAGGGGGTCTGAAGGCTGGGCCTTGGAGGAAAGGCAGTAGCTTTTCCTTAGTGAGTTGGCGGGAGCTTCTGGCAAGACAGGGTGGCAGTGGTTGGGGTGGGGGGGTGGTGGAGCGGGTAGTGAGGATGTTGAAGGTGATGATGTGGTGGTCTGACCATGGGGTGGGAGAGTTGCCAGTGATAATGAGAGGGCAGTTGTGTTGCGCAATCCAGTCGAGAGTTCTGCCCTGGGTGTGGGTTGGGCTAAAGATGGTGTTATTGTACCCCAGAGCCTTGAGGGCTGAGTCCAGGGATTTGGCTGCTGGGTCCTTCCTGTCCAGGAGACCTAGGTTAACATCCCCAAGGAGGATGGATTTTGATTGTTTTTTGAGGTTGTCAGAGAGGAGGTGGATGAGGGAGGCTTGGTAGTCACCTGTTGAGCCTGGGGGGCGGTAGACAATGTGGACAGTAATGGTACATTGGGGGGATAGGTTGATTTTGACTTGGAGGTAGTCACTGTTGAGTAAGGATTTCTCTACCTTCCTGATAGAGAGGCAGTCTTTGGCAATAATTGCTACACCTCCACCTTTGGAGAGGCGATCTTGTCTAGTGATGGAGTATCCAGGTGGTAGTGCGAGGGCGAGTGCTGGGCCAGAGGCATCGTGTAGCCATGTTTCGGAGATCATGAGTAGATCGAGGTCATGGGTGGTTAGGAGGTCATGGATGTCTAAAGCGTGGGCGTTGATGGACCTAGCGTTAATCAAGGCGCATTTAAGATGTGGTCCGGTAGTGGCTGGGGGGGGTGGGCACAGGTGGTAATACATTTGGCACAGTAGCATTCAAAATGGTGGTAGATGAATTGCAAACCACAGGTTTTACACTGGGGGGCTCAATTTCAGTGGTGGTGGGCACAGGTGGTAATAAATTTGGCACAGTAGCATTCAAAATGGTGGTAAAAGAATTGCAAACCACAGGTTTTACACTGGGGGGCTCAATTTCAGTGGTGGTGGGCACAGGTGGTAATACATTTGGCACAGTAGCATTCAAAATGGTGGTAAAAGAATTGCAAACCACAGGTTTTACACTGGGGGGCTCATTTTCAGTGGTGGTGGGCACAGGTGGTAATACATTTGGCACAGTAGCATTCAAAATGGTGGTAGAAGAATTGCAAACCACAGGTTTTACACTGGGGGGCTCATTTTCAGTGGTGGTGGGCATAGGTGGTAATACATTTGGCACAGTAGCTTTCAAAATGGTGGTAAAAGAATTGCAAACCACAGGTTTTACACTGGGGGGCTCAATTTCAGTGGTGGTGGGCATAGGTGGTAATACATTTGGCACAGTAGCATTTAAAATGGTGGTAGAAGAATTGCAAACCACAGGTTTTACACTGGGGGGTTCATTTTCAGTGGTGGTGGGCACAGGTGGTAACACATTTTGTATGGGGGTGGCACCCATGTGGGTGTGGTTACGTACGTCATCATCTGCTATGTTGTCAATATCCATAGAAGCAGTAGGCTTTTTGCGGAAGAGTCTATTCGAGGACATATGTGGGGGCGGCAAGATGCGTGAACATAGCCGTGCATTGCGGATGTTCGTGGGGAGGGGATTGTACTTGAAGGTGGCTTGCAGCGTGCGGGTGCGCAATCTGAGGCATCTGGTATGAGGGCATGGGTATGAGCTAGTTGACTCGTAGCTCTGATTCTTACCTCCGAGATGCCGCTTGGATTCCGGGCAGTCAGCAGACGAGCAGCAAAGAGCTGATAAGAGCGTGGGAGGCCTTTCCTTCCGGCCTTCCCTGCTCGGCTTCGCCTCTCGGCCCTCTCCCCCTCCATTTAAAGCAGGAGGGGAGGGGCAGGCAGAGGAAGGCAGCAAATGGGCGCTCGGGCCCGCGGCGGTGCTAGCAGCTGGCTCCGTTGTTGTGTTGGCGTCCATGGCAACCATGGGCGCCATCTTAGGAAGTTGCAGGGCCGTGGAACACGCGGCGAACGGGGATGAGTGGATGAAGCACTCTGAGAATCCGAATTCGATCGGATCAGCTCCCTGCTGATCCGTGTGTCGGTGAGCTCGCAGCAGAGCTGATAAGAGCGTGGGAGGCCTTTCCTTCCGGCCTTCCCTGCGATCTTGATTTTGAGATCCATGAGGGCTGTTTCCGTGCTATGATTTACCCTGAAGTCTGATTGTCTAATTCCTAGGAGCTGGTTCTGTTCGAGATGTGATTTAATTTGTGTGTATGCTATTTTGTCTATGAGTTTAAGCAAAAAAGGGAGCATTGTTATTGGCCGATAATTGGTGGGTACTGTGGGGTCCAGTGTTGTTTTTTTTAGAAGTTGGGTGACCCAGGCTTCTTTAATGCTGGCTGGGACTGTGTTCGTGTTGAAGGAGGGATTGACAACGTTGGTAATGGTGGGGGTGAGGGCGGATGCACAATCTTTCACTAGTTTAGCTGGGACACTCTCTCTTCACAGTTGGAGGCTTTTAATTTGGAGATAGTGTTGAGCACAAGTTCTTGGGTGACTGGATTGGAGTAGAATAGGGAGTTAGGCTTTTCAGTGGGGGAAGGAAGGAGGTTGGTGATAGAAGCATTTTAATCTGCTAATAAGTCTTTTGGTAGAAATTTCGTTTTGTAGCAGAGTAATTTTAGTGGAGAGTGCGTCTTGAATGGTGGTGCACCATTCTTTGCTGGAATTGGCAGGGTCATGATTGGAGTGGGATTTTCTAATCCTCTAAGAATAGCGAAGAGTTCTTTGGAATCTGATGTGGCATTGCTGATACGTGTGTTGTATGCGTTAGCTTTGTAGATGATGGCTGTTTTATAGATTTTATTGGTGTCCTTGAAGGCTTTTGCAGAGTCAGGGGTGGGATGTTTGATATGGGCGTGTGCAAAGGAACGTTTTGTTCTTCTGAGGGACACTAGTTCTTTGTCAAACCAAAAATGGTTATTTTTGTCGGTACGACACGTTTTGGTTGAAATAGGCACTACTTTGTCGATAGTAAGTGTGAGGCATTTATGGTAGTAGTCAGGAATGATACTTGGGTCATTGCTGGCGACTAGGTTAGATTCAAGAAATTTGTGGGTAGAGGTGAATTCCTCTACCGTGAGCTTACGGGGATTTCTGGCTTCAAAGGTGTCCATTGCTTTAGACTTAGGGGGATGGGGTTGATCACTCATGAGGGTGAACTTTATGCAGAAATGGTCCGTCCATCCAAAGGGGGTTGTGGTCAATTGTTATAAATTCTTTATTTATTTTAATGGGTTATTTATAACGCGCTTAATATCCAGAGGTTTTTAAGCACGGGCCTGGGGATCGAACTTGTGTCGCGTCGGTTGACCATGACCTATCCTCGTGAGAATGTCGCATGAGGGGTATTTTTAAAAGATTTTTACACGAACTAAATGGAATACTTTGCTTTCATTGTTTGATTTCGTAACAATGCTCCTATTATACATTTGTAAACATTATTTTGGTGCTAGTTTCTTACTTGGTCGCTCCTAAGCTGACCGCACGTCCGGCCATTCATCTTTAAGTATCAGAAAGGACGGGAAGATTAACCATTACAAGATAGTGTAAGAGGTCACCGATATGAAATCAAATGCACGTAACAAATACAAATAAATGAATAAATATTTGACCCTTCCAAGTCAGTAGCAAATAACCAGCAGCACGTGAATACAGCTGACATATGAAATCCCCCCCATGCCCTCACTGCAGCTCCCACAGCAGCCCGCCTCAGAGATCAATGCCAGCCCCCCCCCCCTCCCCAGCCCTCTGACGAGTCAATGCAAGCTGATGGGGCCACCCTAGAACCGGCCTGCCCCTTCTCGCCTTGTTGAATCGTGAGGTCTCGGCAACTCGGCAGCATTTTTCAGGACCTTCAGAATCCTTGCCTGGGGTTTCATTCATATTTCATTAAGTAACTCGCACTGGAAACCAAGGCTGCGTCCACTGAATGATTAAACACAGAGGCTGCATTTGGAACGTCAATGGGACTGAATAGGACGCATCTGGGGAAATAATGGAGTTCATTCTTTAAGAGATGCTTTCTCCAACAAGAATCAGAACGTTTTTTTTTTGTTTTTAACTGTGTGATCTTGCATTGGGGCAAGTACTTGGAGGGTCACCCTAAATTAATAGGGGTAATCCAGATGTGACCCGCAGTTTGGTCTGCGCATACAGGAATATTGCACCTCAGCCTCAACTCACTTCTCAGTAGGGGGTCCCTCACTTTTGCCCAATATTTTATTTATTTATGTTAGATTATTATTATTTTTTTAGAGCGCGGCATTGCGCACGAAGCTGCCTCATAGCGCTCGGCTGTAGGCGGGTAAGGGGAAACGGGATTCAGGCGTGCAAGCAAATTGAGAAATGGGAAACACGTGTGCACAGGCGCGTTATACATGCCTTATATCATATCATACTGACAGATATTGTAAAATCTCCAGTGCAGTCAATTAGAGAACTTTGTTGGTTATGAAGCTTTGATGTTCAAAATCTAATGCGGCCGACGAGCGAACGAATCTCACTAGAATGTGTGTAGATGGTAGAATACAATGTCGTTAATATTGTTGTCAGAATTGAAAAACATGTCATAAACTCTTCTGTTGCTTCTTCAGGGAATTCCCTCCATGTGCAAAATGCATCAGCCCGTTCTTTCTCTCACAGTGACTTTTGGACGCTTTGATATTGTGACTATATCTCCCAGAAGGCAGCTTCAGGGCTCCTTTATCTTTTGGGCACTGTTATACTTAGCTATATTGCAAAAAAAAAAAAAAATATATATATATATATATATATATATAAATATTATGGACTATATTAAATACAGAACTTAGTGTGAGACTGCCCTAACTCTTAGAGTATTTTTGACTCATTGATATGTTCACTACATTTCCCACAATGTACCATGAGGGCTCTCTTTATCACACAATGACTTTCAGATACTTTTGTACTTTCACTAAATCTGCCTGAATATGCTGCGCTAGGGATCTTTCCCACCCAACGTTATGCCTTTTTGACTCACCAATTACATTTGTAGGCCCCCTGTCATCTAGTGACAATGGGGTGTTTCTAGGTCTGGAAAAGATCAGGGGCTAAGCTAATGGCGGGACACGGGGCTAGCTAGCATTTTTGTTTTAGCACCTGAGCTTCTATCCGGGGCTACAACCAAAAGACCCGGGCTTATAGCCCCCTCAGCCACCTCAGCCCCCCCTAGCAACGCCTCCCAGGGTCTGTTAAGACTTTCCATCTATCACAGAGGCTCAGCTGGCTGTGGGGTGGGGTTACTTGGACCCACTGTTGAATTATCACCACTGGCTCCTGGACATTTCAAAAACAGGGGTTCTCTTGTGGTCCAGCCCCAGCTATTTCGGAGCTCCTCCTCCTCACATTTCTGCTCCCAGCTTCTACAGCTTCCACTTCCATATCTCGTCTCTGGGTCTCTACATCCTCATTGGCATGGAGTCCCATGGACTGTTTCCAATGACCCAATAGGTTTACTGATGTCTGACTCCTTCTCATTCCCGAGCATTCTCAAACGCTGAACACTGGTCACGTGATCCAATGCGGCCAAATTCCTGAATCTCATTATCGCTCTGCTCTGATGTTACTGGTCCGGGGTGAATGCTGTCTGTACCTCAGTCGGACCCAGTTTAACAATTCCATGAATCGGGACCTATATATGCCGGTTTTGTGTGAAAGGATAAGACTAGACAAGTACAGTACTGGGAAAGTGGTTATTTCATGGAGGCACAAAGATGGCCACCTTCCAACTACCCATGTATAGATTTCCAAACTCTCTGAATGACCGTCATGTCTGGTGATGATATGTTCTGTTTTCCCAGTGAAAAATAATGCTGAAGTGTGCATTTTGTGATAAGTTAATGCTTTCAAATATTATTTGCCTTTTGAACAATGAACATTGCAATGCTTCTCATGGAACATTAAACAAAATCAGTGCATATTCCATAGAGGTTCTATGTGATATTTCCGCATTTTGAAGGCTGATCTCAAAAAATGCAGATTTATTTTGGTTGATTTTGTGTGCCCTTCAAAATTCAGAAATATATCAAATGCTGGTCCCACACTGTTAGGATTTCTTGGAAATCGGGGGTTTCACACCCAAACCCCTACTTTCATCCCCGGTTGACACCCCTTCCCAGCCCAACACATTCCTCCTCATCCTTCACCACTCACACAGACACGCAAACACATTTTTACCCGCTCCCCCACCCGATCCCTTGCCCAACACAATCATTCCCCCTTTTTTCGAAAAAACATTTGCTCACAAACATACACACACAAACAAAAAGAAAATACTTATCTCACTCCGGCGAGTTCCTTCGCCTTGCCGCATCCGTCAGCCCCTGCGCGCCATCGTGTGGGGCAGGGGCATGACAGTTTTTTTTATAAAGACACCATGCAGCGGTCTCCGGGTTATTTTTTTAAGCAATTTCTTTTTCTTTCGAGAAAAATAATAGCTCTTTTCACTCCACACCTTTATAATAAGTCAATCCTGGGGCAATAAAAGAATGCAAACAGGATAATATTGGCTCTTCCATCCATTTTAACTCCTCCACTTCAGGAATTGTCCTTCCTTTTATTGTTCAGCTGAGCACTGA
This sequence comes from Ambystoma mexicanum, assembly GCF_040938575.1. NCBI lineage: Eukaryota > Metazoa > Chordata > Amphibia > Caudata > Ambystomatidae > Ambystoma > Ambystoma mexicanum. Next base: position 176,719,217 of record NC_090927.1, on the reverse strand, counting down.
TTAGGGCGTAGTCGACAGTCATGGTGCTTGTTATGTAGCATATTTTATTAAGCAGGAACAATTGCAATGTACCTTCATTGCTGAAACATGGCTGACAGAAGACTGTATACTGCCATACTCACTTCTCTAGTTCCAGAGAGTTCTATCATTACATCTCTCAACCATTGTGGAAAACCAGGAGGAGGGGTGGCTGTTATCCACAAAAGCAAATTGCAGTTAAAGAGTGATGTTTTGGAGATTGTCACGAGGGAGGGGTGAAGCCGTTCTACTTAATTGATCTGCAAACCATCAAGTCATCCTCATAATCCTGTTCTGTTTTCACCCACTGTGGACAGCTGAGCTTCTGACACCATTCTGGAATCTCAATCCTTATATATATCCCAAATAATGATCTTGTTAATGTTAATTTTTATGTTAACGGTATTTGTATTATACACTGTCACCTCCGGTGTGGTCCCCAAATGGTCTGGTCGTTCTGAAAAGGAGGGTGTGAAAAGAAGGGGGCAAGGGGTTTAGTAGGGTGTAGTGGGAATAGGAAAGTGAGAGATTTGATGTCCTGTTGGCTGCTTCAGTTCGGCTTGCACCATTCGCTGTGCTTAGGTGTGCTTTCCGGGTTGGTGCTGTTGTGCAGGGCTATGTGTTGTTAGTCTGTTGTTGCATTGTGGTGAAGTGCATGTGGATTGCTGTGCAGAGATGTGGTTGAGTTTCTGTATCGTAAGTAAATGTGGAAGGTTGAGGTTTTAGAGTTGGGTTAGCAGGTTTTCCTTACCTATTTGTCTTTGCATTTCTGTGCAGCATCATTGCATGTCCTGTGTGTTTGGTATTGTAGTTTGTCCGCCTAGTTGGCAGACATGTTTAGGAGTGGCAATGATCCCTTGTGTTGCGTATCATTTTTGGTAGTTCGTTCCATGTACTTGTTGCTAGGTGAGAGAGTGATGATCCTCCAAATTTTCTTTTATTGTATGGTTTTGTTTCTAAGCAAATGTTGTTGCTTGATCTGAGTGGTCTTGTTGGATGGTTGATGGTTATTTTTTCCTTTAGGAACTCTGCTCCCTGGCTGTGGATTGTTCTGTGTGCAATACACATTGTTTTGAACTGTATTCACTGTTTTATTGGTAGCTAGTGTAGCAATTTCAGCACTGGGGTAATGTGTTCTCTTCCTGATAGTTTGAGCAGGAGTCTGGCTGCAATTTGTTGATGCGCTAAAGTTTCTTTAATGGTCATCTGGCATTTCTAGGTATAGGCTGTTGGCTTAGTCTACTCTGGACATAACGAGTGTGATGATGGTGAGTGTTTTGTGGGTGAAATATAGGAATGGTAGGATAATTTTTACCTTGTGTAGGAGGACGAAACATTTCTTGATTATGGCATTTACTTGTGGTTCAAGTGTTAGTTCGTTAGCCATCAAGACTGCCAGGTTTTTTACTATCGCTGATGGAGTCAGTGCTGTTCCTAGTTCCGTCGGGCATGGGATGTAGTGATTGTTTTCCCTGCTGTTGGATATGCTAGTTATTTCTGTTTTTCCCAGGTTGCGTTTGAGGGTTTTAGTGTTTCTCCAGCTGTAGAGTTCATGTAGGCAGTCTTCCTGATTTGTCTTCCTTCCTGTGTATCTTGTATTTTGTAGACGATCAGTGTGTCATCAGCATAGCTGTAGCATGTGAGACCGTGTTTTACAATGATCTTGAGGAGTGGTGCCAGGTATATGATGAAGAGCAATGGGAATAGGAAGGATTCTTGTGGTACTCCACAGTAGGATTCACTTGGAGTTTATTTGAAAGGTTTGATCCATACAATTTCTGTTCTATTTGTTAGGAAGGATTGATTCCAAAGTAGGGCTTGGTCGGTGATTCCTATTTCTTCCAATCTCCTGGTAAAGATGATGTTGGGAAGGAAATTAACCTTCCAATGAACAAACTTGAACAGGCCCAGATGCTGATGGTAGAAGGACCTGCACTGCTAATTCCCATATAAACTTCTCTTTATTCCCCAACCTTTGCGAATACTTGTTATCCCTAAAAGGAATGCGATCTGCAAAGCCGTGAGACAGCATCAGGCACCTCAATGAGCACATTCATCACAGCCAGGCCAAAATCGGACCTCCAACCCCTACTCAGCCCACCCGGACTTATGACACCCACAACTGACTCAGTCCAAGACCCGTGAATTCCGCGATAGCAGATGACCTCAGACCAGTTACCATAAACCTAGTGGTCATAAAAGATCTGAAAGAACACAACCATTTCAGCTTATTTCATAATTACACACTTTATAATACGAGGTACAGGGAGGAATACATTATAGTCCAAAGCAAGGATGGCAAATAAAGTGTAATATGAACTGAGTGAAGAATGTGTGGAACAGCATAATCTTGAGCCTAGCCCTTTGCTAGTCCCTGAGTTTCACAGGTGCATGCCATAATGATAGAGTAGCAATGTCGCACAATAGTAACTAATGAGGAATGCAACCTCCAGTCTCTGGAGAGATGAGCCTAGCTGACCTCATGTGATGGAAGACGGACGAGGCTGGGGTCAATTGTAGCCTGGCATCCCCTATAAAGAAGGCCTCCCTCTATAGGGCCTCACCAACCAGCCATGTGGGTTTCTACTGTATGTATGACAAAGTGATGACGATGTGTTGCCTTAACCTTCTGCTTATGCTATTTTTCGGCAGAACATTTTCGTGCAGCAGAGTTCTTTGCGGGCTGACCTATTTTTGTGTGATAAAAAATATGTTATACTTGCAAAACATTTCTTGGCATTTTTTCCCTAGTGAGTAAATTTTTTTCTGGCATGCCTTCATTTGGTGACCCTTACATGATCCCAGTGCCCCCCATACATGCAGAGGAATCCAGGTAGCCTCTCTGGAAGGGCCGCGCCCACCTACAGCGACCAGATTCAAAAACGTGTACTTCCCAGTGGCCGTACAAGAGCCATCTTTGCAGAATCCTGTCTGCTCTTTTGAGTGGATTGAGGCCCCAGGAAGAAGTGCAGGTGGGTGTTGTTGGAACCCTGTGATGGAGGAGTCTGGGTGAACACGCTCAAATGAGTATAGCCTTGCAAGGGATTACTACTCTGGGACAAATGTATGGGAAAGTGTGAACAGTGTGAACAGGCAGAGATTGAAATTTGAAGTGTGGCATGTCTGTGGCTTATTTAGCTTTTAAGCAGAATAATACGGAAAGAAAACTGAAGTGTAGGGAGCCTCCCAAAGTGAGGGCAGAAGGTGACGCCATTCATATTGTTTAACGCAAAAATAAAGAGGAAATACATAGGAGCCCCATATAATTAAAGGGCTCAGGAATAGTAGTGATTGTTATTTTAGCTTGTTATTTTAGTTTGTTTTAATCATGTATTTTATTGTTTAGGGAGGAGGCCCAGGAGGGGTGTTGTGTGGGGTGGAGTGCGTGTAGAGAGTGTGGTTTGTGTGAGTAAAGAGACAGAGAGTAAAAGAACAGGGTCCGGGGGAGAAAAATAACATTTTTGGAAGTTTTTGTTGCCATTAAGAGGGGGAAAATAGAATATGTTTTTGACAATATATTCAATGTGTAGTGCACTAGCACAGGCATAGCACCAGGGAGGACGTGTCCAAAGTGGCCATGGGAGGAGAAACTCCCATAGAATACATGTGCAAGGCTCTGCCGTTCTACTGTGACAGGGTCAAGAAATATCGCAACCAGTGGTGACTGTGACTAGAGGAGTGGGATGGCCAGAGCAGGGCTACTATGACAGAAGTATTCTGGAACACAAGTCCATCTTTTTGACAGCAAAGTACAAAGGGAAACAATTCCAGAACAACAGCAGGGAAATAATGAACCTGTTTAAAATGCTTGAGGACACAGAGGAGCGCGAAGGAGAAGGAGGGGAAGCGTGCAGCGATAGCAAAGGTGCAGGCCTAAGCGAAGATGGGAAGCCGTCAGCGGGACACAAGGTAATATACCCGCTAGCAGATCGTCCTGCTGTGGAATACACAAATCCAGCTTCTGTAGCAACACCAGCAACAGCCCCACCCCCCCATATGCCTCCCCTCACAGTGCACGCAGATGTTAATCTGAGAGACCGAGAGGTAGAGCTGGCATCGACGCGCACATAACTCGCCAGACTATGGGCGGCATGGAACGTGACTTAGGCAGACCCACCGGTACTGCAGCGGATGGATGAGTGGAAGTCAGGAGATTTGTATTGAGGGTAGACAATGCGCCCATAATAACTGTACACGTACAGCATGACAGTGAAACAGACAGCTTGGGTTAGGAGAATGTTGGCTCCCATAGTGGAGAGGAAGATGAGTGAGCACATTCAATGAGGTTGAGGACGATGAGGATGAGGAGGCAGAACAGGCGCCTCAAAGTAACCCTAGAGTAGAGAGCATATGGGATGGCAGGAGGTTTGGCCGGATGGCAGTAGCAAGGAAAAGTGCAAAAAAGGGCAGGAGAAGCAAATAATAAATGCAAATGCCCTTAATACGCAAGGGTACAGGGAGAACGCACTATGTGCGATGGGCACAGAATGAAAAAGACAACCTAATAAAGGCTCTTCCGGCCCTTATGGCAGGCACGGGGAAATTGATATATGCATTCAAAAAGCAAACTAGCAATAGGAGACATGAAAAGATTATTGGTGGCTGCTATCGGACATCATGCCGCCGATGTGTGGTTGAAGGCAGGATACCCAGGAGTAACCCTGAGCAACGATCCACATGATGGAGCATCCTTCAATAAAATGAGTGCAAAGGTGTGGGATGCGCAGTGGAAAGCTTTCCCAGACACACTGATTTGCACGCATTATGCAGTGTACCATTGGTGATGATGAGTATGCCACTTAGTTCATTCTTAAGGTCCAAGAGATTTGGAGGGCAGAAACGGGTAATTTACGGACAACGCCATTGTCTGTGCCACACCAGGAATGTGCACATTGAGGGTGATGCTCGTAATACATGCCATATCACGTGACATAGTGGTGCAAGGCATTCCCGTTAAACCTGATATGTTCATCTATGGCACAACAGTGCTTGTGCAGTCAGTGCCTCAAATTACCAAAGACTGCTGGAGAGTGCCAACTGATTTCAATGTCCACCCTGTAGTTTCCCCAGAATTGGTAGCAGGCATCATGCTATCCCTAGACCTACAAGGATTGCTGGTGTCTGCAAAAATTGTAGTGGTTCTCGGGACAGACAGTCAAGGGTGCCAGTGGTGTACTGTATTGTTCACTGATCCCACCGTACCCCTCAAGGAAGTGACAGATGCAGAACTGTTTGAAGACAATGACAGGGAGATAATACTTGAGGTTATGTATACCCTGTGAGATCATGGTGCAGTAGAGAAGAGTGCAGTGCCCCATAAAGGCCGTTGTTGTGCCACCTCCCTGAATCCAGGCCGAATCACAGTATGTGCCAGCACAATTGTGGACAACCAACCCACATGATGTAGGGCTATTAAAGGAAGTGAACCTGGGGCGAATCACACTAAAAAACGGAGCAGCACTACCCGGGTTAAACACTACCCATTATCAAGGGAGGCAGACGAAGGGGAAAAAGACACAATACAGGCTCTACTAAACCAAGGGATAGTAGCGCCCTCTACCTCACCATGCAATACTGCCATATATTTTGTCACAAAAGCGACAATGGCTAATTGGAGAATGATCAAGGATCTCCTCCCACTTAATGACATAGTACAGAAAGAATGTCCTCTAGTTATGAACCCTGCAATCATTTTGTGTAGTATCCCAAAAGAAGCAACACACTTCACAGTGGTTGATTTAAAGAACGCCTTCTTTCCAATACCCATGCACCCTGACTCACAGTATCTCACAACATTCATACATGGCGGAATGCGCTACAAACACACTTGTTTGCTCCAGGGGTACTGCGAGAGCCCACGCATATTCAACAGGATATTATACAAAGACATCTGCAATATTTATGTGCCCAGCATGGTCATCCAGTATGTGGACGACTTACTAGTTTGCAGTGACAGTGAGCAAAACTCAAACAAATATTCTATCACCCTGCAATAAATATTGGCCCTCAGGGGATACAAGGTTGACAAGGCAAAACTCCTGTATTTCCAGCTTGAGGTGCTTTTATTAGGACAGCTTATCTCAGAAGATGGCAAGAGAATAACACCAGGCAGAGCAGCAACTGTGAGCGCCACTCCCGAACCTGTCACTGTAAAAGATATGCAGACATTCCTGGGTTTATATAATTACTGCAGGGCTTGGATTCTAGACTATGCAGCACACACAAGACCGCTTTTACTGAGTCTCAAAGAGGCACAAAAGGCAACCATAAACTAGAATGGACAGCAGACATGGTACAGAATTTTAATGATTTAAAAGAAGTGATTTCCACAGCCCCAGTTCTTGCCACCCCAGAATACACACAAGAATTCTATATCTTTTCACATTCAAATGGACACTCATGACCGCCGTGCTAAAACAGAAAAGTACAATGGACCACAAGCCATTGGCCTACTACAGCAGTACACTGGATTCAGTAATGCAAGGATAGTTTGCATGCAAACAAGCTCTTGCTGCTGCTGCCTGAGAAAAGCTCTACAATTGTGATGGGATAATCAGTAACATTGTATGTAGAGCATTTAGTGTTTGTGATCTTGGAAAGATTGAAGTCCACCCCGACCGCCCAGAGAGCATCGGCATGCAAGATTATCATCTCTACACCACACATCCATGTAGTATGATGGAAAATAGTAAATCCTGCCACATTCCTACTGGAAGAGTAAACTGACGAAGACTTGCAACAACACGACTGTGCCACATACGAAGGTGAAGAGGATGAAATCCCCAAAATCAAAAGACACTCCATTAGAGGAGGGCGAAGTACGCTTTGTTGACGGGTCAGCAATAATTGACAAGGACACAGGGCAAAGGCATACGGGTGCCGTAGTAGTGCACCTCAAATGAGGAGAGTATGAAACATTAGTAATGAAGAGATTACCCAGGGATTATTCAATACAGGCAGCGGAGCTCGTGGCACTCATCGAGGCCTCGTGACCATTTCTTCAGACTCAGAATATGTCACTACAACAGTGCCTGCTGAGTTGTCACGATGGAGATGGAGCTTGTTCCGCAGAGCAGATGGTTCCCTAGCACAAAACGGCACACATTTAGACACACTCATTTCCACACTATCACGACTTTCTATGGTGGTGGTCATCAAATGCCCTGCATACACTGGTAACACTGAGGAAATAGCCTTACGAAATGCAGCGGTGGGACTGCATCCAAAATAGCGTCTTACCTTCCTTTCGAGGCAATTTCAGCATGCGTCATAACTGCACCATCACATGATCCACAACCAACATTTTACACAGCACTGCCCATCGCACAATTGATTGAACTACAAAGAATAGCACCACATGAGGAAAAAGAACTATGGTCCAAAAGAGGGAGTAAAAAGTCCCCCACAGACCTTCTCTGAAGACAAGAATGCACTGGCAAGGCAGTAATGCCTGTAGAGCTCTTGGCAATAACATTCGACCAGTCAAACCACCCATCCCACAGCCTCAAACAGCATATTGCGGCAGACATACAGCAAGACTGGTTTATACCAAACCTTCAAGAGCACCTCACAAATATGATCATACACTGCACCACCTCAGACCTTCAGCACTGGAATGATGCTCCAGACAATATGAGGCACAATGCCTCGCTCCATTGGGCCATTCCGTGAGTAACACATAGATTATGCGGATTTGGGATAAAGATGCAGCGGTTTATGATACCTAATAGTTGTAGTGGGCCCTTTCTCATGATGGGTTGAGGCTGGACCATGTGCACATCTGGATGCCAAATGCGCTTCTACATTTTTGGAGCGCAATGTTTTCCCTAAAAGGGGGTGTGCAATACATTAAAATCTGCCAACAGCATCCGTCTTTTCAATGAGCTCTTCAAGGAGATCACAGCACTTCTTGGCATTAAACACCGGATTTGCTCAATTTACCACCCCCAAGCAAACAGCGTTGTGAAACGAATTAACAGCCTTCTCAAAAATAAGCTCTCCAACCTCTGAACCACCTTAATGAAAAATTGGGTAAATTGTTTGTCCCTGTCCTTGTTAAGCTTGCACTCTCAGCCGAGTAAAGACCATCACCTTTAACCACACAAAATAGTAAGTGGCAGGCAAATGCACACACCCATCTCCCCAGCCAGGGGATCATCAGATGCCCATAGAGCTGCAGAAGTTCTGAGTGAGGAATTCGAAGAGTAGTTAACAAACGTAACACTTGCGACCATAAATGTCTCCCAGCAAATCGTGCCAGCCCGCTCTGAGAGTACACATTGCACTGCAGAACAGCCCACCATAGACACCAGGCCCACCCAACCACTGTTGCCAGTTGCCCTGACATATTTCTGGAGCTTTGTGCACAAATGGAACAACCCTAGATGTCACAGTCCTTATGAAGTGGTGTTTTCAACCCCTCTCGCAGTAAAAGTCAAAGGGCTCCAATATTGGATTCACCTCTTATTAGGAAAGATTAGGATTTTTCGGTTATTGTGTGAGTGTGCCTGGGATGAACTGGTGGCAGCATTTACTGTTCATAATGTTTTACTTCTTTTTACTGAGTTAAACCGACTTTACTGTGTTTGGCTCAAGACTGTGGCCAGGTCCGAAAATGGCTGAGCCACAAAGTCTTTTGTTCTGTCCCATGGCCATTTTGTCCCTTGCCTTCACCCAGGTCCAGAAACCCGAGTTGTCCTTAATTGGGCATGCAGCCTCCTGCGAAAACCGATCTCTTTCATGGGCTACTGCCTGTCACTTATGTGTGCCCAGGAAGTGGCTGGGACTGTCTCGTCCCAATTCACACCACTGGTGCCAGGATGTCTGGAGTGCCTGAATGACTGAGACCACCATGAACTGTGATTGGTCCACGTCTGGGATGCCTGCAAGAGAGCATATCTTCTATTGGAAGTCCACGATTCTGGCACAAAGCTAATCTTGGATAAGGGAAAGGGCTCTGCAGCCATTCCGGGTCAATCACCTGTGTTCTCACTGAAGTACAGAAGGAGCCAAGTCTCCTACATGAAGAAACAGAGTCGTGAAACTGCCAGATACGCTTTGGAAGGTACTGGGATACCAGGCAGACTTTGCGAAAAGGGGCTGTCCCCTATGTGAGGAACCCACAGTTTTGGACACAACCCCACACACCCTTGCGAGGAGTACAGAGTTTGTGGGGTGCTCATAATGCAATGGGCAGTGAATTAAATGAACTGCCGAGTATATCAAACTCCTTTCAGAACACTATTCCAAAACTATGGGCCTCATTACACGGTAGGCGGTAAGGGTTTTCCGGTACCGGTATTTTACCGGTACCCGTAAACCCTTACCGCCTTACTACGAGGACCCTTTGCGGGTTGGGGAATTTAACGCCTGCTTTTTGCAGGCGTTAAAAACCAACCCGCAAAGGGACCAGGGAGCTAATTACGGTACCGCAATTTGCAGTGCCGGAATTAGCACCTTCCCCATTCCCATTATGCCCTATGGGGCAAAAATGGGAATGGGGAAGGGCAATGGGGGAAGGGGGAATTACCGCCCCAACAACCTTGGAATAGGGCGGTAATTCCCCTTTCCACCAAGGCGGTGCCGGTATTTTACCGGCATGGACCAAGGTGCTAATAGCACCTTGGTCCACCGCCATCCGTGTAATGAGGCCCTATTTCTTTTCTGCACCCCCCCTACCACCCCCAGGGTTCTTTATCTGCTCTGAGGAAGGCATATATGGATGCCCTCTGTGCTAGCATGCTAAAACGTGCTTCAAAGCCCAGAAGACTAGAATGGGCACTGTTAAAACATGAGATTCTATACTCACTCATAGGCAGCCTCAAGGCATGATTATTAATTAATCGTGTCCCGACAGACTTAAGGCATGACTATTAATTAATCGTGTTCTACCTTCAGGGTATTACAAATTATACCAAGAAGTACATCACAACCTGGATTGTAAACAAATACTGTATGATGTTTATATTCCTGGTTTTCTCTCTCCTTTTTATTTTTGTCATTGTATTATTTTTGAATTCATCACTGTTTTTGATTCAGCATTTGTCTCACCCTTTGTTTTAGGTAGATATGCTTTCTATGTTTTGTCTGTATGCTTTAAAAATACAAAAATACAGAAATGATTTCTATTGCATATATAAACATTGTATTACAAACATTTGAGATACTCTGTGACTTTGTTTGCGCAATATGAACTTCTATAAATTACTGTAATGTGTACAACATATTAAGTTGTTTGCAGCATGGACATTTCATTATTTTGCTTGGGTGATGGCTTCACCCTTGGATCTCCCTCGGTTGGGCTCAGACCCCTCTTTACTTCACATTAACAATTGTCAAATATCATTGGGGTTCACTTCTCTTTCTTTCACATTGCTTGTAGACCAAAGTCTTTCGATTGTACAGGGATTTTGCTTGACCTTCTATATGACCACTTTGACCTATTTCGGTGGCCCTCGTATGGCCTTCTTGTAGCTGTAGTTTCTCTCATATGTGGCTCGACCACAGTCTCTTGATTTAGCACCCACATGGTGCAAGTTTCTCTCTGCAGCTGGTCTCCTCTTCACATTCTTTAAAACTTGCCACTTTGTGATTCTCACTCAACACAGCCTGGTTCTTATCGGTTCTCCCCTTGACTCACCGGCTGTGATGAACTGCTTGACTGTTGGCTTCTCTGGAGTCAGGGTCGGTACCACGGGGGCGTGAGCTTCCCTTCGCTGCTGCTTATAGGCATACGTTTGCGCTGTGTACCGTTGACATCTGCTGCAGGACACTTGTGCTATTGTTCGCAGTCTTAGGCTCTCTTCCACAAAGGTTCTGCTGGTCGGTGATGAAAAGGGCAAAGTCACTTCTCTCCTCGCCACCCTCTTGATTCGTGACGCCTTTCTCCTTCACTTGAACTGCCACGCCCGCTTAGCCGTCTCATTGTGCTGTCTGCCGTGCTTGACTTGCTTGTTTTGGGCTCTCCTGCCCCACCTTTTATCTCTGTGGGGAAAAGGAAGGGTCGTCAGTGTGTGTGATTTAAGTCAATTGCTTGACTTTGCCTTACACTTGTGTAGGGACATGTCAGGTAAACAGTTTCATTACAAGGCCGTTGTGTAAAGGTTTTTGTATTGGAAAGGGGGCGGGGGAAGTCAGAGAATTTGAGTATGCTATGGAGTCTAAGGGAAAGAGGTGTTGTATAGGGTCATATCCTTCGTATTTGGTTTTGAGGTGCCTTCGGAATGGTAGGTTTTGGAGGATTTGTCAAATGGACGGGAATGACCGGAATGGAGAACAGCACAGAGGGGATTGTGGGAACAGAAGTGTTCTGTCATAGTGGATTGAGGGGTTCAGAAAATGACAATCCGATGGACGGGATTGGTAGGGTTTGTGGGGGTCGTGAAATGAACAAGGGGAATTGTGGGAACAATAGTACTTTGTCTGAACCTTTTGGGAGTGTGGGAAAGAATAATTAGAAGGACGTGAAAAAGAGGAATCAGGAGTCTCCGGGTGCATAACAGGAAGGCCAGGATTCTTGGAGATGTATTTTCCCATGGTAATGGGTTTTGGGTTCTTATGGGGTTTGGGAAAGATAGATGGATTATTGGTTTTGGCTACAGAAGATTCATCAGGAGGAGCGAGTTTAGAATTGGAGCATCCTACAAAGGTCTTAGGGATCTCCTCCTCCTCTTCTTCTTCTTCCCCGGTATTATACCGTATCTAACCTGGGGCATTTCCCCAAGCCCAACCCCGGGTTCCCTTACCCAGGTGATCCTCCCTCGCTCGTCCACCCCTAGGGTTGGGATCTGAGAGCGCCAGCCATACCCTGGCCACCTGAATAAGGGATTCACAAGGTTTTGCGGGGAGAATACCCTGCGATTTCTCACATGCCCTTCCCCTATGTTGGTTGGGCGGAGGGGTTTCACTGAGTGACCTCTCTGTGGAACATCCACTTTGTCAGTCCAAGCTTTCTAGCATTGAATTTGTTATGCTCGTTCCTTTGAATGTCCCAGGATTACTATGGCTGGTGTTTTTCACCATTGTTTGGTTCAGTTTTTGTGGAGGAGATGTTTTTAGGAGTTCTTTCATTTCCTTCTCTCTTTATAGAGCAAATTTGAATTCTTTTTCTAGCTTGTCGGGGAAGATCTCTGTAGCGGGGCCCCATTCCCCGCAGAACTGGCATTGTTCACCTTGGGAGGTTTCTGAGTTACTCAGAGAGATATTTGATATAGATTTTTTTCTTATTGAGAGGGCTGAAAAATCCCCAGATTGTGGTCCTCCTGGTTAATATATGGCTCTTCTTGCATATTCCTGTTTGGGTTTCTCCCCTTCTCTCTCCCTGAGTCGTCTTTTATTTTTTTCTTTAAGGAATAAGAAGGGATCTCTAGTTTTCCTCCTAATGTTTTCTCATGGGATATTTCCCTTACGGTCTCACATAGGGGGATCCTCTCTAGGTGTTCTCCACAGGGTTTCATATGCAAGAACTCCTATTAGGTCTCCCCTATAGATTTTTACTGGGTTTGTTGACAAGTTCAGAAATACAAAGGTAAATTTGTGGGAAATAATGGGTAACATTTTTAATCTACCTTCTTTACAAGGCAAAATAAAAAAGGCCCAACCCAAAGGATATTGCACTCTTATTTGCAATGAGGTTCAAACGTTGTCTCTTCTCTGTAGGAAACAATCCTGAGGGTAAAAAAGATAGTAAGTATTGTCCTCATGGGCGTAGGACATGGGAGGAATAGGGGGGACAAATCCCCCCCACAATTTGAAGTGGGGGGGTACAATGGCATTTATCCCCCCCCCCAGTTTCCCCCAGTTTGTGTGTCTCTCTGCTGCACCATTTTGTGTGTCTGCAGCATGTCTCTGTGCAGTGATGAAGTTTGCATGCAGTTCAGACACTGGCGTAACAGGGGTCCCCACAGCCCCTGCAGTGCGGGAGGCCACGTTAGCACACATCCTGGGAGATGCTCCCCTGGAGAAAAAAAATGAAAAAAGATATTTTTTCAAATTTTTCTTTTTTTTTATATTTCTTTTTGTAGTCACTCTGCATTCATAAAGAAATTGTTTTTGTAGCAGAAATAATTTCGTTATGAAGACAAAGTGACTACAAAAAGAAACTTTCTTTTTGAAGTTCGACAGCTCTCCCCACCCCATGACATGGAAGACCGTAGGCTGGAGGCCTCCATGTCACGGGGTGGGGGAGCCCTACGACTTCAAAAAGAAATAGTTTATTTTTGAAGGCACTCCGTCTTCATAAATAAATTATTTCCATTATGGATCAGTCCTCAATGTCTTTATGAAGTCAGAGTGACTTCAAAAAGAAACAATTTCCTTTTGAAGTAATAGGTCTCCCCTCAACCCCATGACATTTGCGTGTGTGAGTGTATGGTGAAAGGGTGTACACTTAAATGTGTAGGTGGCTGCCTGTGTAACTATATGTAGAAAGGGTGCACCCAAATGTATGGGTGGCTGGGCGTGCGTGTGTGCATGTATGGTGAAAGGGTGCACACTTAAATGTATGGGTGGCTGCCTCAGTGTGCCTGCATGGTGAAAGGGTGCACACTTAAATGTATAGATGTCTGCCTGTGTGGGTGTATGATGAAAGGGTGCACACTTAAATGTATGGGTTGGTGCCTGTGTGGATGTGCCTCTGTGGTGAAAGGGTGCACACTTAAATGTACGGGTGGCTGCTTGGGAGTACCTGCATGGTGAAAGGGTGCACACTTAAATGTATGGATTGCTGCCTGGGTGTGCCTGTATGGTGAAAGAGTGCACACTTAAATGTATGGATGACTGGTTGTGAATGTGTGTATATGGTGTATGGTGTGTGTGCTTGTGTTCAGGGCTGCAACAAAACCTACATTTCGGGGGGCTAATCCTCAAAATGTTCGGAGAGTCGCTAACTTCACGGGCGGTGGGGGAGGGGAAAACTTATTTGTGTGGGGGCATCTAACTTCTTTACACATTTTAATGAGACTATTCTAGTGCAGCTTCTGAAAGCACCCATTTATGGACTGCTGTGAGAATGAGCGGTCTCCTGTCCCTTCTCTACCCTTCCAATCACTCCCCTGACATGCAAGTATTAAACCCACATCACGATTTCAATTGCCTAAAAAATGTAGCATTTGAATGCAGGTACTAGCAGTGAAATGCTTTACGTTAGTAATTGTTGGGCCCTTGTTAACAACGAGCTGGGCCCTTGTTAACAGCAAAACCAGGTGCTGTTTAACATCTGTGTCCTGTTCTGTCCGGCAACTGCTCTGAAGGTCAGCTAGGTTGAGTGAACATAGCCCAAAATTTGAAGGGGGTGCGGGGGTGCTGAAGCACAGTCAACTCAATGGTGTTACGCCACTACTTGTGTTTAATGCCTTGATTACTTATTGGTAATCGTCATTACTCCTAGCCCTATTCTTCCTCGTCCCTGTACTTGTGTATGAGGCAGTACTTGTCTATGAGTCACACTGCCTCATACACAAGTACTGGGATGAGGTAGAGGTACATGGAGGTCATGCCTGACTTAGCTAACAGTAATCTTCATTACTCCTACTCCCACTCTTCCTCATCCCAATACTTACCTATGAGCCAAGGAGCCTCATACATAAGCTATGGGACAAGGAAGAGGGACGTGAAGGTAATTCTGGGCCAATGAGCTGATTTTGGAGGATGGGGTAGGAGGTGGGAGACAGAGGGGATATGTGGGGGTCGGGATTGTGCGATAAATCATAATGGTTGTCCATGTCCAGGCTAAGTAGGCATGACATGTGCTATTGGTGCCTAGAGAGGCATTTTGGTGCAGCCAGTCAAGTCATTCCTCAGTTTGGTATGACTTTTCTTTAACTGCGCATTTCTGATGAAGCAGACCTGCTACGTGTAATTACCTGGCGAAACTGGTATTTGGGTTCCTCCAGTATAGCCGTTTCTTACTCTGGCATTGTATATTTTTCTGGACATCTATGATAAAATGATATAATATGATATAAGTCATTTATAACAGGCCTGTACACAAGTGTTTCTACGCATGACAAGACAAGGGAAGGAAGACAGAGGGAGGACAAGACAATCGATCTTACCAGGCCTTGTGTCATTCAGGTCGTGCAAGTGTAAGAATGAGAAATGCAAGGTGAAAGGGAGGAGGGAAGTGCAAGGAAAAGGGCAGGGGAAAACAGGGCAGTAATGCTCTCAGTGGGTGCAGCCAGGGCAGCACGCCTCTGGGTAGTACAAGGAGAACAAGGGACTGTAGGGTTACAGTTACAGCCCCTATGTGCGTGGTAGGCCTGGAGGCAGTACAAGGGTGACTGATCAAGAAAGAGCCTGGACTAGGTGAGACACTGAGGGTAGCCAAGCAACCCGTCGGTACAGCAGGGGAGGGAGAGAGAGAAAGCAGAGGATAAGAGGAAAGTTTTGAGCTGCTTCCGGAACTTCAGATGGTCAGCTCAAGTTTAAGAGTGGCAGGGAGGCGATTCCAGAGGGAGGCACCAGCAAAGGAGAGAGATCTACCCTCCACTCTCTGCCCGGTGAAGCGTTTAACCCTTAGAGAGTTGGAGGTATCTGGGGGAAGGGATCAAGAAGGAAGGTATTTTGGAAGAGAGCGTTGGATGTAGTGTGGGACCTGGCCCCAGAAAGCCTTGTGGACAATGCAAAGGGTCTTGAACTTGATCTTTGCAGCCACTGGGAGCCAGGGCTGGAGAGATACAATCCCTCAGCTTGAGGCCAAGGATAAGTCTTTCAGTCCTGTTCTGGATTAGATGCAGAGGGTGGAGAGTAGAGGAAGGCAGATTGAGAAAGAGGTGTTGCAGTAGTCCAGCCTAGAGCGAAACAGGGATCTGGAGACAGTGAGCTTCTGGGGGAAAGTGAGAAAGGGTAGAGTCCCTTTGAGGAGGAGCAGCTGGTAGTGGGACTTCTTGGCGACGTCTGAGATGTGAGGCGAGAAAGAGAGAGGTTTTTTGCCTTGAAGGAAGGTGAAGGAAGAGGGCCCAAAGGGGGCGGCCACAGTGAGAGAGGGAAAGGCAGAGATCGTTGGAGGCGCACCAATATTGAATCGCGGATAAACAGTCAGGAATGAGTGAGAGAGGAGAGGAGTCTGAAGGAAAGCTGAGTGTCATCCGCATAACACTGAAAGTTGGAGGAGCGGGTAGAGATCAGGCCAATGGGGCCAAGTAGAGTTTGAAAAACCTGGGTGAGAGGATAGAGCCCTGGGGAATGCCACAGGTAGAGACAGAGGTGGCAGATAGAAAAGGACCAAGTTGGACCTGGAGGGGCAGTCCATGAGGAAGGAGGTCTGCCACTCCAGGGCCTGATCCGTGATGCCCAGGTTCTCACGTAGTTCATTGATCAGGATGGCGTGGTTGACTGTGTCGAAAGTAGAGGAAAGATCAAGGAGGAGTAGGCCAGAAGGAATGCTGGCATCAAGGTTAGAGAGCAGATCTTCACGGGTGTTCAGCAGAGCAGTTTCCATGCCTCTTGCAGCTCTAAAGCCAGACTGATGGTCATGGAGCCAACCAACAGATTCAATGTGGAGAGTAGGCTGGGAGATGGCCAGCTTTTCCAAGAGTTTGCCCAGGAAAGGGGTGATGGAGATTGGGCAATAGTTTGCCGGGCAGGTAGGATCGGCAGACGGCTTCTTGAGGAGTGGGTGCATAAGGGAGTGCTTAACGGGAGATGGGAACCTTCCAGTGGTGAAAGAGTGATTTCAGAAATCGGCCAAGGCTGGAGTGAGGGTGTCAATATGGTCCTTGAATGTTCTAGAGGAGCAGGGGAGCACCTGTTTGGACAACACTTTCATAGATCATACTTCTCTAGAAACCTTGTCACGTGTTGTCAGAGAGAAAGAGGAGAAAGGTGGAGGAGAGGTAGAGATGGCCAAAGGGGGGAAGAGAGAGGAAGAGGGAGAGGAGATAGAGGACATCATGTCCTGAGTTTTAGCAGGGACGTGAGAGGGCAGAGCCATACGGAGGGTCTGGGAAGGAACAGGAGTGGTGGAGACCGCAACAGGATTGACCGGTACCTTGTAGATTTTAAAGAGTTTGGCTGTGTTGTTAGAGGCAGCAGAGACCCCGGCTTGAATGTGTGCTCTCTTCTTGATGAGTGTTATTGCTTCCTCTGGCATTTTATTGCAACCAGTCTAGGTTTGTCTAAATGTGGCCTGGCATGGTTTACTGTAATGTTGTTATGTGCCTACACTGGTCTACATTGTGCAGCCAGTGAGACATGTTTTCAATGTGGCATGGAATTTTTAATAGCAAAGCATTAATGTTCCTGTGCACTGTGGGTGACTTGCATGTATTGGATTGTCATTACCCTACAAACCAATTGCAAACACTCTGACTTTTTAGCCAATTTTTCTCAGAAAGTGTGCTGTATATTGCAGTAAAACACATATTTCTACATTTCTTCTAGTGCAGTGTGTGCGGCATACGCCTTCAGCAGCACGTTTGTGCGTATTGTGCAAACGTGATAATCTAGGCTGGTCCAGAGTGTGGCATGACCCGTGATTTGTTGCCAAGATGGGGGCCCCCTCAGCATGGCTCTCAGGCGGGCTCCCACGTTTTGTGTTACAACACTGAGTTCAGACAGTCAGCAGCAGCGCTGCGGCCCAGGTATTGGTAATGGTAAGCAAACAAGATTCTTAACTCTGCTGCCTGCTGTGCAGATCGCTCAAGCGTTCCCCCTCCACCTGACCCTCCCACCGCACCAGCCACCTGCACATTTGGAGCGTCACATACCCAGGCTGGCATACTGCATGTGCCCCTGCGAGTGCTCAGCCTCAGCTTCAGAAGCCACTAGCCAGGCAGAGACGCGTGCTCCTGACTACTGACAGCGTGAGAAAAGTGTGACTCCGCTGACTCGACCTCCTGGAGACTGGAGTCCTGAGGAGAGACCTCACACTTACTCAGCCTACTAAGTAAGGTAGGTCAAGTCAAAGTGGCCCCAGGCAGGTGTGTTTTCATGCAGGGGTGCCACAGCGATGCAACACTGCCTGTTTAGTCAATGTTAGAATTCAGGAAAAGCCAGCTAGCCCCTTAATTCGCCCCACTTGTTAATCCATTTGCATACGAAAAATTGTAACACTTCCTGGCTTTCCTGTCTGGCACCTTTAAAGCTGCATAAACTGCTGATGGCGGCAAGTGGGTGGGGAGGGGGGGTTTGTGTGGCACAGTTTCTCACCACACAACTCTCCGCTGCTCGTTCACACGCCGTGGGTCTAAGCAAAAGATTGTGCACAGCTGTGAAGTGCCCCACCTCCACCCCCATGCCCTGTCTGACAGCCTTGGAGGTGCAGTGCAGGCCAGGCCGGCATCGGGTTTTGGGGGAGGAGGATTTAATTAGAGGGAATGAACGAGCAACCATCATATTTAATGCTCCGCGTGTGTTAACTGTATAAATGTGATATTTATACATTTAACATGCGTGGCACGTTGAAGTTGAAGGAGTTGATAGTGCGTCCTCAGTGTGGGCCCACCCCATGCCGCCTTGCATGCTCCCTGTGGGCAGGCGGCATACTTGCCAACATTCTGTGACCAAACAGTCTAAAATGTAGGATTTTTCAAGTTTCAAAAATAATACTTAGCATAACAATGAAATCACAGGAAATTACAAACCATACATTGTTGGCACCACTGGAGCATTCTAAAATGCACTACCCATCAAAGAGCACAACATGGAGAGATGTTGAAATGTTTACAATGTATAATTTTGAATGGTAAGTTTGCCACTCCTCTGTAGCATCAGCCAGGAAGTACATATTTATTACTGCAGTGGAGGTGGAACACTGAACAACATGGAGACTGATACCCTCCTCAGTCTGATAGGCAGATGCTGTGTGATGGTGGAATGCTCTGCCACTTGCCTTCACTGGTGGTTCACCTAAGGTCTGTCCCTGCAAGAGTGCAGGGCAGAGTCATGTAGCTGTCAGGTCAGTGGATCTGAGCCCATCACTCAAATGTATCACTTTTCAACCCACTGCACAGACAGATTAATTGCCTTAGAGTCACATAAATTATCTGCCACTGTAAAAAGCAGTAGGATCTGTCACCCAAATCTGTAGGCAGTAGGACTGCTTAAAAAGCAGTAGCCCGATAACTGCCTAAATCAGTAGGGTTGGCAAGTATGAGGCGGCACACAGGCCCAAAACCGCTATCAGTCTGGGGCCATGCTGTTTGTGCAAAAGTTGAGGGGCAGCCATTCCAGAACTCTTATACCCTGCCGGCCTCCAAAGAACAAACCTATGCTATCTTTGTCTTGCCCTTTAGGCACTGTTCAGAAAAACAAACATGTTTTTGCGCAGGACCTGCCCCTACACGACTCAACAAGCACTGCACTGGCTGGCAATCAGCTGCATCTTGCTAGCTGCATGTCCCTGACTGTCTCTGGTTGTAGCATTACTGTGCTTCTTGATAGGAACGTTGTGAGTTTTGAATTTGAATCCAAACTTATATCTCTTTACAAGGGGGCAGTGTCTTTGCACATGCACCCCTGTTACATCTATCCATGGAGACATGGGCATACAAGCTTCTTCACAACACCACCCCAACCCTCGTCCCCCTGCACCGCCCCCCAGGGAAGAACATCTTTCTTCCTAATCCAACAATGTCAACCTAATAATGTGCACCCAACAAATATTAACCACCACACACACAAAAATAAATACTAGCAAATATTGTAATTTTAAGCTGTGGTCGCAAAAATAGGCTGCACACATGTTAAACCAGAACATTGCATTCAAACGGAGTGTCATAAAGAGTATCATGCCATCACTAGGCAACCCAAAATGCCGAATCTCCACAGCCCTATTTCACTGCATCTATATATATTGGGCGGGGGGTGGGTAAAGTTAATACATGTGAGCGGTTATGGGGTTGGGGGGGTTGCACAGGGTCTCCTCTGCATATATATGCAGTGAAATGGGATCAAACAAAAACTTCTGCATTTTATTGATGCACAGTAAAAAATGCGCAGTGATCACATAAAGTTAAGGACGTAAATAGACATTTTTGTTGATAACTTTTAAGTTACTTATCTTCATGCAATGTGTCTAATACATCAAATATATTTCAAAAAATATTCTCCAACCACCCATTTGTGTCCCAACAAATGTCATGGCACTACAGTTAGTCTTTTTGGGACACATTTTGAGCAACTCAAAAGTTATCAATAAATTGGTGCATTCAGCCTGGAATTTCCACTTACAAACATGGATAACGCGCCCAACGTGATACAATAAAGGAAATGCTGTGCAGTTTGAGTGTTACACTTATGTCCAGCAACAATCAGTAGTACTAAAGTGCTAATACTAACAAGGGAGACAGTGACTGATCTGGCCAGTATAAGCAGAAACCACCTGTGCCTTCTCTCACATAAGTGGGGTATTATTTCACCCTCTGTGGTCAGATAAGGGTCAGCATTGATGGGAAACAGTAGTTTGTTACCCTTCTACACCAACCTCTGCTTGGTGTGTCGCTTGGAGACTCAGGTGAACTTTAATCTAATTTATGTTGTTCATACATTTACATGAAGTCAAGTATTTTTGCAACAGGGCAGCCCTTCTCAGCATCTACAGGTGCATTCAATCACGAAAAGCCTAATCAGGGGTATTGCTTGCAGAGCCCATTTGGATGAATCTTATTCTGCTGACGCTTCATATTGGTTCTTTCCTGTCCTGTGTTGCGTTCCTATGCCTCAATTCTTTCAGCAATAGCAATCCAGTGAACCATAACTCTCTTTGCTGGGCAGGTTGCAGACGGTTACCTGTTTATAATTAATGTGCAGGTGCCAAGAGGGAGGTAGATGTTTGTGCTACCTCTGCGCAAGACCCTCAGCAGATCCTGACAGCGAGGCTCTCATAATCTCGCCCATAGAATAAGGCAACACATTCCTCTCGGCTCCTCTCTCTCACCTTTAAAAGGACTTTATGTGGCAGCTTGCGTAATCACACACTCTTCTCAATACAATCACACTCACAGTGCCGCCACACTGGTCGTTTTTCACACAGGCTTTCACTCCCAACTCACCTTCTCTACACAATGTTCTACATCATAATTAAGGCCCTCCCCATCAAGAAGGCATCACCAGTAGCCTAACAATCTAACTGCACCACGAGGCTACCATTCCAGTGAAAGCTATGCCCAAGTCAAGCTGGAAATCTCTAGGTGTAAGAAAGAGAAGACATGCAAAGCCTGTCTTAACTGTATGACCAAGGATGTAGCGTGCTCTCCCCAGTTCCGTCAGACAGTGGAACTGCAAAGTGAAAAAAGGGTACAAAGGGTGCAGAGGACAGAAAAAGAGAGGAGCAAGGGAGGGGAGAGATGGGAACAATAACGGAGTGCAGAAGAAAGATAGGGATGGTTTGCAGCACAGGGTGACCAGTCAGTGCAGGGGAAAAGGGGTGCATGAAAGACCAGAACAAATGACAAGTCAGGAATGGTGGGTGGACACCCAATCTTTTTGGGACGAGCTATGCTCTGGCCATGAAAGCCTTTTGACCTGGGAAGTGGTAACATTTTTACGTGAACTGAGCCTTCTGAAGTGAGATGCTAAATTGAAGGATTTTGTACTCTGAACTGCTTTTCTTTTTCTTAATTTTCTTCTGTTTTCTTTTTTCCTTTTCTCTTGTTTCATACAGTGATGATATATGTGATTTACTACGTACTGCTATTTTAATTTTGGGAAAAGTCGAGTTCCTTGACTAAAACACAAACAATAAATAAAACAAGCAAAGTCCCAAGGTGTCCACTGTCACCCCCAGATTGTATGGGTCTCATATGGCCCTGATTGTCCTCAACGTCTTTTCAAATGGGTGAAATGGATCAAGAGGTCAGGGAAGAAAATTGGACTCCCATTCTTTGCTCCAAGGACTGAAAAGGCGTTGTCAGACTTCCCGTGGATTTTTCCTTATTAATGGAGAAATGGGTCTGATAGGGTTTGCCTCTTGACGCCAAGATGTTTGAGTCGCCTGTGAGAAAATTGTTGTGCTGCTCATTCTCCAACTCTGTGGGTAGGACATGGAATTCTCTGTTTGGATTCTCGACCTGTGAGTGGGCTCTCCAACTACTATCAATTGGATCATATCCCAAATCCTGACACCATATGTGAGAAACTCATGGTAACAACAAGTAAGACAGACACAAGTGATCAAAGTTCAAGGGTGTTTATTGAACAGTGGATGCTGTATGCAGGTTGGAAAAACACCTAATCTAAACCTGTATCTAAGATGGGAGCAAGCGCCGATCATCAAATGAAAAATAAGACAGTCCTAGTGGTGTTGTGTCAAAATAAAAAGGGCCTATACTAAGAAACCTATTACCATTTCATCTGGGGGGCAGGGATCCATGGGGGATCCAGCTTAGTTGCTGTTGCTTACCAGTTTGACGAATGTCTCTGCTGATATTTGGGGGAAGCTTCAGAGTTTATTCTGGCGATCCTCGGATGGCTGGGTATGTTGAGTTGTAGTTGCTTGTTCTGCTTTGTATAATCTGCTGGATTGTGCTGATTTTGTTTTTGAAGTGGTCTGCAAGGTTGTTGCATAATTTAAGTGAAGGTGTTGGTGTGTTGTTGCAGCCCCGGGGTTTCTCATTTTGTTCATGATTTTAAACAGTTCTTTTGGATGTTGACGGCTTTGGTGATTCTGTTGTCATAGTATTTCTTTTTGGCCTTATGAATTTACATTTTGTAAAATGGATTTTTTGTTGGAATTGTAATTTCTTCACCATGTAATTTTTTTCCCTCCATTCTAGTTCAAGATTCCTGTTTTTTTCTGTTCATGGCTCTCAGTAGCAGGGTAAACCATTTTGCAGTTGCTCTTATGCGCTATGAGGTTTTTTCTTGGAGATCTTGTCTGTTGTTCTGGTGATCCATTTGTGTAGTAGTTTTGTTTTTCTGTCAAGGTCAGCTTCATCCAGAGTTGTTGCCAGTGGTTTGTTCGTTTCAAGGATTTCTACTTTTGTTGGTCTTCTAGTTTATTTTCTTGATAGTCAGCAGTTTGGTGGATTGTTTGGTTGTTGGTATGGCTAGCACGATTTTGAAAGAGGGGTGATGAAGTGGTCTCTCCAGAGGATGTGTAATGGTGGCACCATGGTGGTGAGGTTTTTGTTGGCAAATATTGTATTTAGTGTATGTCCCGCTGTGTGTGTTGCTCCTTTGACTAGCTGATGTAGTTTCATTGTCTTCTGTTGTTTGGCTAGTGATTTTTGTGAGTTAGCGGATTCTTCGTCAAACCAGATGTTGAAATCTCCAAGGATTATTAGGTGTTCCTGTTCTATTGCTAGGTTGGTGAAGGCTTCAGTCAAGGCGTCCATGAAGGTTGCATCATATGTCAGTGGTCTGTATAACAGGATGAATTTCAAGTTTGTTTTGGGGTTTGCGTTTGAGCGAAGGATTAAGGATTTGCAGTTTCCGATGGTTAGTGGTTCTTCAGTTTCAATTTTAAGGTGTTCCTTGTATGCTATCACCAGTCCTCCTCCTCTTTTGTTTTTTCTGTTTGCTTGTGTGCACTTGGAGTTGTCAGGGAGGGAGTTATGGAGTGTAATTTTGTAGTGTTGTCTAGCCATATCTCTGTGATCAATAAAATGTCGATACCTTCGTCGCACACAAGGTTGTAAATCTCGATGGCATGCTTGGACATTAATCTAGCATTGATTAGGTTGCAATGGATCTTTTTGACATGGTTAGGTTTGTTTTTTGATCTTTGTTTTGTCTTGCAGTTGTTTAGGTGGAGTGCTTCTGTGTTGTCGTAGATTGGTTGGTGATCCGTGGAGCCTGCTTCATCCTTAAGGCGATCTGTTAAGTTCATGGTTGGGTTGATGAATTGTTCTGCTTCATCGTCTTCTATGTTTTTATTGGGGTTGCTGGCAGTGCCCTGGTGTTTTCATTATGTATGGAGTGAGGACTTTGGATTCGCACCTTTCTCTTCTGGGGACCATTCTTGTTTCTTTTTTTTGTGGGGTTCCAGTTGGTTGGCAGCATGTCTGGTCTCTGTGGCATTGGAGTGTTAAGGTGTTGTGGTTTATGCGAGGTACAGTGTAAAATATTGGGTTATTTCTCTTCTCACAATCTTTGTTCTGTTGACTGCAGTGTTAGTTGGGGTTTGTTCTGTATTCACAGCTGTTTCTACTGGAGGAGGGTGAGGGTGTGGATACGTTCGGTTGTTCCTTGTTCAAATTCTCTTTGGCGGCGTCCAACTCTGTGTCGTGGCATTATGTGGTCCTTGGTAGTAGGGTGGTTAGGGTATTGAGGTTATCAACATTACAGAGGCAGGAGCCCGCCTGTAGGGCCTTGGGTGGTTTAGTTTGTTTTGATTCTTATCCTCTTGCAATGTGATAGCTGGCTGCGCTCTATGTGTGGTTGTTCAATTAGTGCTTAGGTTCGGGTGTTACTTTATCTATGGTTGGCCAGTCTTAGCAGGGCTATGGGAGGTGGTTGAAGGGTTCCTAGATAGTTTGGGAAGTGACCTGGCTGTTGTTATTTGCTTTCAGTGGTTGATGGACGATTCTGGGTGCAGAGTAGAACTAGGATTCGCAGTTGGCTAGCAATGGGAGAACACACCTGGATCTGAGACTCCTAGTTGTGGGAGAAAGCCCTAATTTTCACAAAGTGGCAGTAAATGATAAAACATACCTAGATTTGAGATTCCTAAAAGTGGGAGAATGGCCTAGGTATCACAAAATGGCAGATAATGAGACAGGCAGACCTGGATTTGAGACTCCTTAAAGTCGGAGAAAGGCCCAGGTTTCACAAAACAGCAGTCAATGAGAAAAGCACATCTAGATTTGAGACTCCTGAAAGTGGAAGAAAGGCCTATATTTCACAAAATGGCAGTCAATGAGAAAAGCACACCTAGATTTGTGGCTCCTTAAAGTGGGAGAAAGGCCTAGATTTCACAAAATGGCAGTCAATGAGAAAAAACACCTAGATTTATGTAATGTATGACTAGGAGGCGGTTCGTGGATAAATACATATTTTATATATATATATGTCTATATATAGATACAGTGGGATCGTATCAGCCCCGCTCTCTCTGGCCACACCAACGGTACTCCTTGCAGCTTGCCTCCTTGCCGCTCGCGCTGTTCTTCCCTGTCTCCCTTGGTTACATTGCATCATGGTTCCATGACCATGATGCGATGTAAGGGACACTACATATCCCCTTTCTTAGTAGGGGATGCCACTGCTGCTTCCACTACTTGGCATAGTCATCCAGGAAATGTGGGCTCCTATAACTCCTTCCACATCTCGATGTGGACAGCAACTTATCTGGTCCATTTGACAAGGACAATTTTGCACTCCTTTCATCACCACTTATCTCCCTAATCTTTCTGCCCATATCACCATCCCATCTCAACTCCATCACCATCATCCTTTCCATATTCCACACCCTACCATCTATCGTACTCACTGCATGCTTAAACACCTCCATCACCTCAATAGTGTAACGTGGGAGTTTCATGATCAAAAAGGACGATAGGGAACACGAAGTGTGAGGTCGCTGCAACCTTCTTCATGCTCGACAAGCGGACCTCTAGACTTGTCGGGCACTGGAGTTTTCCGCCATCTGTTCTTTTTTGTCCTGATTAATACCTCCAATAGGTTTCCGAGCAGGCTTCACAGGGCAATCTTTTAGAAAATGTCCAGCCTTGCCACAATATAGACACAACTGTTGTTGCCGTCTCTTTTCTCTCTCGGCTTGGGAGATGGGGCCTTGAATTCCGCCCAACTGCATAGGTTCCGGGCAGGCATCAGCCCCCGTTTTAGCCAATGGTTCTCTGGAACGGACTACAAAAAGTTGGTTGACTTGACGGGCTCGATCTGTTCTTCGGTCCTAAAGACGATGATCCAACTGAATAGTTAAATCTATAAATTCTGCAATGCCTTCAGGCGGATTCACAACTTGGGCCAAGACATCCTTCAACTCACTGCGTAGCCCACGATAAAACAGGGTAGTTCTCTTTTCTGTCGGCCAATTTGTTTCTGCCACCAACCTGTTAAAAGTAGCTACATATGCAAGTAAATCTCGGTTGCCCTACTTTAGCGATAGCAACTCATTGTCTAATGCCTGTCCTTGTGTGTGACGAGCAAACAGCTTCTCTAACTCTCGTTGGAAATCAGCAAAGTTCTGTAACACTGGATCGTCCCTATTGACTAAGGGGATGGACCAATCCGCCGCATATCCACCCAGATAGGACAACACAAATGCGACTTTGGAGTGATCATTTGGGAAAGTACCAGGTCTGCACAGAAAATGCAATCTGCACTGATTTAGAAACACTGCAAACCTTTTAGGGTACCCAGTAAAACGCTCTGGAGGGGCTAACAGAATATTCCCTGGGAGGACTACTTGGACTGGAACTGGTGGTGAAGTGGAAGTGGAGGCCTGAGCATTACCTTGGGGTAAGGGTACCTGCCCAGCCCGATTCTGTAATAACTGACAAGCAACCTCTTCAGTCCGTTCTCTGTTAATTCCCAGTTCTCTACTAAGAGCATTAGTCTTGGACCGGGCTGCATGGACTTCTGCCCTTAGTTCTCCCAAAAGTTGAGTTAGTTGATCTACCTCAGAAGTTCCCATGGTGTTCAGGCAGAGTATTTTTCAGTATGGCTTTGCGTTCTGTAACGCTTACCTTAGACTCTGCGGGAACACCACTCCAACTGACCTCTTCTCTTTTCTCAGAGTGCGTTGTTACCCTTTCTCTCTCTCTTTTGGCTGAAACTATCTTCAAGTTCACAAAGGGTCTAAGAAACAACTAAAGAAAATACCAGGAATTATTTAAGGGGGCTTTCCCTGATAACTGAGAGGAATAGTGATTCTATCTCAATCTGATTCTGAATCGAAGTGACTCCAACCCCCTTACCTTAATTTATGGTATGGTGAACTATCCATCCTGCAACATATGCAGGGGCGCAGGTACTGAAGATGGGATTGATTGCGCACAGGGCTGGAAAAACAGTATTTTACTGACAGAGGAATGAGGAGATTGCTATAAAGGAGAGTTCCGTGACCACGACTCCTATGGCCAATTCTAAACTCAAGGCAATGTAAACACCACAGTGAATTCTAGAGGAAATACGGAGCAACCGTATATGCCTCTTTTCATCCTAAATGGTAAGCAGAAAATGTACACATTAATACAACAATTGCCAGAACAAACAATGCGCCTACAGACACAAGGATGCGGGTTTTTTCTAACGCCAGTTCGTTTAGTGAGGCGGCGTGACTTGTAACAGTGCATGCAGGTTGTGAGGTGAGCACTTCGTAAAAACAAGTGACGAATTACTGTAACAACTGCCTGCCATAAACCATAACCATAAAACTCCTCACAACACCATGGTACTTGCGTTTCGCTGAGGTAGTCGAGAAACAATTGGAACAGTTTTCTCTCAGAAACCTCACACACGTCAGGAGCCGGGGAAGGACAGGACAGTGGAGGGGTTGGGCACTGTGAAAGGACCGGGAAAATTACTTTGACGACTGAGGGCAAGAACTGTGACAGAAACAATTAGGGAAATCAGAGAATATCTCTGACAGGAATCCGGACCGCTGTAAGCGTCGCTGATAACAACAGATGCGAAGCACGGAACAAACAGAGGGAGGGTCTTAAATACTCTAGGAGCTGCAGCAACTAGACTGCTGCCTGAAATTCAAGGTGCATATTCAGACCGCCATGTTGGAAGATGAGGAAGTGGTTTTAGATCCGCTAACCCACTAAACTCTCCCTACTCTTGGACCAGGAATTGTAGGCAACTACCCAGGAAACCTTTGAGATCTTTTTAAGAGGGATACCCGTGGTCATGACAAATAGGCCTAGACCATTGACAACCATCACCACACAACACACTTGGCAACTTTATTCTGACCCAACCTCCCACCTGGGGAAGCTTGCAACTTCTAGACTGCTTGCTATCTTGGGTAGCTTTGTTTTTCAACTGACAATCTCTGATCTTTCCTTCTGCACCATTCAAGTTCAATTCCATTCCTGTCACAATTCGCATCTAGCCCGGAAAGAGCTTGGTTGTACCCTTTCTCCATTTACTATGTTCGATCAGGGAAATCCCTGTGGTGCAGTGTGGGGTAAACCTATGGGCACAAATCGTTCTCCTCACCACATCCTTCCACTCAATGCCCACTGATGGCTTCCTTAATAATTTGTTTATATTTCTCCACAATTCCATTTGTTTGTGGGTGATATATGGCATGTGTTCTATATACTATAGGTCTTTTCTTGAAATACAATTCCAGTTCTTTTGATTTGAATGGTGAACCATTATCAGTGAGAACTAAACCCGGATAGCCCTCTCGCTCACACAGTTCTTTAAAAAAATCAGTAATGCTTTTTGTGGTGGCATGAGGTATCATCTTCACCTCTTCCCACATTGTGAAGGCCTCCACAACCACCATGCAGTATGCATTACCACCATTCCAACGGTTTGCGGTTGGTGTGTTGTTCAAATTTGGTACCTCATACAAAGCTTCTGAACGTTTTAATAGCCCACTTCACCGCCAGGGCCTCCTTCTCAATGGTTGCATATGCTTTCTCAGGCCCTTTCAATCACTGTGAGGCAAATGCTATAACATACTTCTTTTTGTCCTCAAATTGCAAACGTACATCACTTACTGGCATGATATGATATGATTGGTTATTTATAACTCGCTTAATACCCAGAGGTTTCTAAGCGCAGACCCGTGGATCAAACCTGTGTTGCTCGGTGTTGTCTTGCTCCTCAAGTAGTTTGTGTGATCTGCAAATCCCTTAATAAACTTAGAATAATATTCAACCATTACTAAAAATGTTCTCAGCTGATCTTTACCATTTGCCGTGGCCATTCGCTCTATTGCATTAACCAGTTCCTTCTTTGGTGGAATACCATCCTTAGAAATTACATGTCCCAAATGCTCAATGTCCGTTTTGTTGATTTTTGACTTCTCCTTTTCTAAGAGCCATTGCTACTCAATGCAGTTTCTTGAGGATTTTCTCTAACCTTCTATCATGTTCTTCTTTGTTATTGGCATAAATCAGAATATCATCCTGGAAAAATATTACACCTTCTTCCCCATCACATATTTTATACATAACTTTCTAAAATGCAGAAGAAGCAGAAATTGGGCTAAATGGCATCCTGTGATATTGGAACAATACTTGCAGCAGGATAAATGTGATGAGATGGTGATATTTGTTGTGCAATTTAATTGGATGATAAGCCGAGATGAGTTTGAGCATCAAAAAATATTTAGCAGGCCCCATTGTAGAAATCAATTCTTGAATATAAGGCAGAAGGTGACGTTCAGGTATGACACATTTGTTTAGTTGAGGGAGATGTACACATACTCTGACCTTACCAGAAGGTTTCCGCACAACCACCAGGGTTGACACACACTCCGAGGCATCAGTACTTTCTATAATGCCTTGCTTCTATAATTTCCTTAGTTTATCTTTTACTTCCCTTCTCCAGGATAATGGTACGGTGCGTAGTTTTTGTGCCACAGGTTTGCACCCATCTTTTAATAAAATGCAATGCGTGAACCCCTCTAGATATCCAATTCCTTCCTGGAATACCTCACACTCTGTTACTCCTCTGCGCCCTACTACATCTTCAATTGCAAATACTGTTTCATTGGCATTCAGATCCAGGCGCACCTTCAGGAGTTTTTGATGTGTCCAACATAAAGGGAAGACACACCCTTTTTTTATACATGTACCCAACCGTCAGCATGTCTCCCTTTCAAGTCCAGCGTCGCTTGGAACCAACTAATCACATCGAATTTCACTCCTCTGTATACTCTGGGTTTTATGTCAACCTCATGTAAGTATTTAGGGCTGAGTCTCCTCCACACACCTTCCAGGATAAAGGTGTACTTAGCATCCGAGTCAGCCATCATGGTGATCGGAGCATCGTTAACCTGGACAATTGTCATCGGTCTATCCGTTGTATCTTCTCCATCACCCCCGGCAGATATACATTCTTCACCTTCATCACTTTCTTCATTGCCAATCCAATTGGCAGAATCTTTGTTTCTCCAACACGTCACCATGTGACCTTTGCCTTGCAAATCCTACATATCATCCTTAATGCTGGACAAGTTGGGCTGTTTGCTAGATGGTAGGGGCTTTTACACCTATAGCAGGTTCTGACCATTCTTTGTCCTCTTGTGTATTGCCCTTGGCCACGTCCTTCCATGTCTTATATTCTTCCAGTGCCTCTCTCCAGTGTCCCTCACTCTCATAGTTATGTCTGAAAATTTAGCTATCTTTACTCCATTTTCTTAATCCACTTTGGCCACTTAGCATCGCAATGGAGTAATTGCCTGGCTGCGGGGTACTTGCAGGCATGGATGTGACAGAGGTCAGTTGTATTCTGACCTTTAAGGTCTTTACCCATTTTCTCTGTATGGTCAACCTCTTTGGCCACCCTCAGAACTGTTTCCAATGGAGGCTCATCTTCTGCCCACAGTCTTTTTCTGACTTTTTTCTTCCTACTTCTGCACTCCAGCATAAATCGATCCCTAAGTCTCTCATCCAACTATTGATTAAATCTACAAGCTCTTGATAGTTTGAGTAATGCCGTAATGTACTGTTTGACACTCTCTCCCTCTTCTTGTGTGCGTTTACCAAACTAGTATTGCGCTAAGATTGTACACAGTTTCTTTTCATAATGATTATTCTTTTTTATGGCCTTTTTGTATTCATTCATATCTTGAGCCTCATCAGCACTTAGATCTGGTAAATCCTCAACTTTTCCTGACCAGCTGGCCCTTAACAGTGCAGGAATTACTATTCAGTCAACACTATAATTTGCACTACACTACATTGG
The DNA here is from genome assembly GCF_040938575.1 of Ambystoma mexicanum. Lineage (NCBI taxonomy): Eukaryota > Metazoa > Chordata > Amphibia > Caudata > Ambystomatidae > Ambystoma > Ambystoma mexicanum. The sequence goes on along the minus strand of NC_090927.1, from coordinate 176,688,425 downwards.
CATAGTGCTCGAAACCCTGTAACCATCTTTTCCAGGGTATGGATGACTCACCAAGCTTTGGTAGGAACATAGTAGGAGGAGGAATGCTCTGCATGACCATGTGTCCACCACTTCTATAAGTAGCTATGGTGTCGAAGTCACTATAACCAGTCCATATATTGTGCTCAAATCTCTATAATTAGTTCATATATTCAATGACCCATTCACAGCATTGTATTGCAGTAATTGTCTTTTCTTTCCTTTTTATTTTTTTAATTATGTAAAGACTGGGACGAGGAGGAGTGTGCTCAGAGCCGATGCAGATCCCTGTAGTGTTGCCTAGCTCTTTAAAATGGCTGCACGCCACGTGATCATGATCTAAGGCCGGGTGCTTTCCTTAAGCTTTCCTTTTGCTCCTTCCCCTTTTTCTTTAACAAAAGGAGTTGTTCCGTTATGCCTAGTCGCAAGCACACTGATTGCGGCCGTCGCTTCCTGAGAACCATCACTGATGACATCATATATCTGGGCGACTTGTTTTTGTTCCTTGACATATAAAGGCCAGGTGGTTTTGTTCACTGGCAGTCAGAATAATACAATTTTAAAAGGTGCTATATATCTAAATGTTAACCTTGTCATATGTTCTTTAAGTACTTTCCTTAGGGTTTGGTCTCAGCTCATGATGCACATACATGGGGGAATGAGCAGGCCTCAAACACACAATTCATTTGTATACGTGAAGATGAACTTTAATGTCATTAACATTTTCTGATGATGCAGTTTCTTTCTTCCTTACTTTAGTTTCCCTGTATGTGCCTCTGATTTGTGTGCATTGTGGTGCTTCATATGTATGGTTTGTACCAGCACAAGTGCTCTATGTCTTGAATTGTTAGCTAGTTATTACATATTTAACATTGCTCAAAACTCTGATAAGGGAGCATTCATTATTGTACTGTCCAAAATTACAATATTATAAATAGTGTACTTCTAAGGTGCATGCTGCAGTCATTGCCTATGTTTATATATGATTAGGTTTCTGTATTAACAACAACACTCCAATACAATGATATTAGATGAGTACATTCTTTAATAGATTAAGTAGTTCATGATAGGTCCCCCGATCACTCCTGACATCTTGTTATCAACAATATAAACACAACTCCTTGTAGAGACTTTTTATCAAAATGTATTTCACGTGTGATGTCATCAGTGATGTCATCACTGATATTTGTGATGTCATCTTTAATGTCCTGGGTGTTAGTCTTAGCAGTGCAAGGTGGCGGCACGAGTTATGGTTGATTAGCCTACCATAACTGGCGAATTTCAGGGGTTTTTCGGTTTTACTAATGCCAGGTGTGTAAAGTTTTTTTAGTGAATTTGACAGGTTTTTAGTAGGGCAACTTAACCATAACATCCCCTTAACAAAGTTTTTTTTATCAAATTTTATGGGTTTTTAGTAGGGCAACTTAACCATAACGTCCCTTTAACAAAGTTTTTTTTTAACTGAATTTCACAGGTTTTTTTAAGAGACACATAATCATAACATCTCGTTAATAAAGTTTTTTTGCTAAATATACACTTTCATCATGTGATTTTGGGAGATATGTAATATAATTTCCTTACTTTATATACATGTAACATAGAACATACTGAACCACCTCGCTAATGATATTTGAAAGGCACGGACTGAGCGCCTGTCTGCGAACGGGCGCGAACAAGGTCAACAGTACCCAAACAGTCAGGGGGTATCAGAAATTGTACTATTGTGTTATATAAAAAACTTTGAAAAAGGACACATAAAGACATTATAAGTACTAATAAGTAAATAGATTAACCTAAACGTCTGAAACAATAACCATGCATTTAATGACCAGGTAGAATTAAATGGATTATACCATAACAAAAAAAGGTATGCCTCCAATGTAATTACCTCACAGAAACTGTGCAGCCAGGAGCGACAGTAGACGCACACAGTACAACAAAGACAAATTACCTCAAAATAGTAAGTGAACCAAGTGTTCCATATATGTGTGTGCACTTTTTTTTGTATGAGGGGCAGAAAAAATAATTTCTTTCTGTTCTTTTGACACAGAAATGTGCAGTACTTTGGAGAGGCTGGAGGAGAATTTTCCGCATGGGGAAATGTCCAAAGGTAGTGATAATAATGGTACAAAGTATTCTGCATAAGCAAATTAATGGTCAGTATGTTATGGACATTTAATATATATATATATTTATTTTTAACAGACCAGGTAAAAGAAGAAGAAACGCCAACAAAGGACACAGAGGAAGATAGGCTTAAAAGGATAGAATTGAAAATGGACATACTAAATGACAATTTTAACAGTGTAAGGGAATTTGTGGAGGAATTTGTGAGAGGAAAAATACGATATCACTGTCCCACCTGTACCTGCCCCCCTTGTCCATTTCCCAGTGAACCATCCCCAAACCTTCAAGAAGAAAATAAACGTTTTGATGAAACATCCATCCCTTCATCCACTCACAACCAGCCCGTGTTAAACCCTAATTCCCCTATATTTGTTTCAGTATCTGCTTCCCCCTGTATTTCTCTTGATTGATGTGTGTGTGTGTATTGAAAGTTTTTTATGTTAGTTGTAGTGGAAGGTATTGAGGCAAAAAACATTATTTAAAAAGAGTTAAAATGTCCGCGGACAGCGCGCCTGTTTGACCTAGCCGTAAGCAATAGAATTTGGATGTTCTAACAGCAATACACCCACCCGTACCAATGGCAACCAAGATGGAACTGATCTTAGAATGCACCATCTTTTCAAGTTGTACGTAAATGAACAGAATGGGGTGTCCTAAGGACATTATACCTCTCTGTACCGCTCACAAACGAGATAAAACATGTTCTTAGAACACACCAGGTGTCCAGGATGTTTGCAAATGAGCAGAATGGGAGTGTCCTAAGGACACTGTACCTGGCCGTAGAGTCAGCAGATCATGTACGCACATGTACACTACACCCGTAAGTACTGCGAACATCATGCCTGTCCCCAACTGTCTGTCTCACTTGTGTCGCACTTTTAATTAGTTTCAGGACCCAAACACTGTCCGTAGAACACTTGCGCGCATTTGCACGTCCGTTACTCTGCATTTGCTGTCCTGCGAGCACCCATTTCCCTCGTGGATGTGTTCAGGACGTCATCATGTGACCGCACCCACGCTGAGCGTGTGGACTAATTTGCGCACTTTGTCTGCTTCCACAACATTGCAAAATAACTTATGCAAACATGGGAAATTATTTTACAGGATAAGATCACCATTTCACATGATATGATATGATATGATATGGCATTTATAACGCGCCTATCAAAAGTGTTTCAAGGCGCGACACATGTCCCATACAATGGCTCTACCTTTGAACGCATTGTTTAGAATTTTTGCAATGCTTTTGAGGGATCAATATGGTCATGAGCCGCACCCCTCCACCCCTATAAATGGCCACACCCCCGAGCTCATCTTCATTGTGCTTCTGGCTATAGTAGATTGAGTTGTACTGCCTTTAGTGCTGTAGCGACCATTAGCCAACTAATCTTTATGCCATCCATGGCTACTGTTGCTTCATTAGCCTCAGCACCACCCCCAAACCCTCCACCGCCACCACCTCCCCAAGGGCCTGCAGAGGGAAATAAGGGTGAGGATGTAGAGATCAAGGAAGAAGAGGAAGAAGAAAATGAGGTGGAGGAACTCCGCACTACAAACACTCGCCGGGAGTCGTGGTTGTGCTGGTTGTTTTCCGTTTTTGGGAACGTACCAAAAGCATGTGCGAACCTGGTCAAGTGTTACCAATGCCAGTTGGTGCTGAGTCGCGGGAGACCTGGAACGTACAGCTTTGGTACGACAACCAGGAAGTGACACCTAACTTCGTTCCACAGTGTGGACATTCACAAGGTGGTACCATGTGAAGGACGTAGTAGATTGAGTTCCTCCACAGCATCCTCCGTGTCCAATCCTCTCACCACAAGAGACACTCCTGTGGGGGAGCGCATCGCTCCAGCTGCTTCACAAGCCATTCGCGATGCTGTTGATATACCACAACGTTCTGCATGCACCTTCAGCCAATGTATCCATGAGTCTCCCAAAATCCAGATAATCTGTTTTCGAGCACACAGAGCCATAGCTGTCTGTTCTCCTCTCAGGAAAAAGACGTTCTCTCTAAATCTCTCCGTTCAGAACACACCCACTGAACTTTACTGACCAATTCCTACCTTTGCACATTCTCATTTGCATGCGTCTCCACCCCAGAATTCCCATTGGTAATACGCGCTGCCTGCAAACTACCGCCATGTTCACGGACACGTAGAGGATCAGAGCGTGATGACTGTACATTTAAATATTATTCCCCTTTTCCCCTTTAAGGTGGGCTCTGAAAAGAGCTGTTTTTTCTTTTTTTGGGAAGATGCCTGACAGACACCTGTTATTTTGTATTTGTTTAAATATTTTTTCTTCTTACTTTACTCCTACAACCATTACAGAACCTTCTCCAAAGCAAGCCTTACATTCCAAAAGAACATGGCATTTCCCAAAGAAGATAACGCACCACCATATGCTTCAAAATAAGCTGCGTTACTGGGAACAATGTTCTCGTGGCTGCAGAAAAACCTACCAGCTCGTAACATGAAAGCACGCATGCTGCGATTGATGTTACACCTCCCAATACTTTGATCAGTACAGAAAACAGAACTGTTGTCCCATTTTCCTCTAGCGAGTAACCCAGAAAAAATTACTTTCGCATTTGGAAAGATGTTCATGACTGCTTGAACCAACTGTTCCAAATCTTCCAACAAAGTAGGTGAACTCACATACCCCAAATGGAAAGCACCATAGTGCAAAAGTACCACATGGGGAGTGGTCATCCTACGCATTTCTCTGCAAACTTGGAGAATTGCTGCAACATTGCGATCAGTCTCAGCGCTCCACACCACCTCCACTCTTCTCACATCAAAATTGTGTGCCACATGTCTACTTTCAGCATAGTGCTGTAAACCATGGACAAAAACATCTCCAAGCACCAAAACCCTGACCCTCTCCACCTCTGCCATCTTCAGTATACGCACCGTCTTTCGACACAAAAGAACAATGTGAACATCTGATTGGCTGATGCCCACAGTTCGCTTTCCATGCTGGATTTGCTGTAGAACCCTGTATGTGACACACCCTACCCGCGGACAAGCGTTGTCTACGAGCGCCACTTAACTCTTAGCCAGTCCATCTACCCTTTCCACATCACTCGCGAATCCATTCCCCCATTGGACACAGCTAAGCAGTCACACAACCATCCACCAATCACATTCAACATCTCTACATCTAACTCCGTCATCAAAATTTCGCACTTCAAATGCACTATTGATCACTCTGAATGCAAGTCGCATATCATTACAAAGCACCTACTTTGAAAACTACTATGCAAGTGTCGCGGATTTCTACGTACAGCTCCATGCATGCGCACATGCATGAGAATAAAGTACAGGTATAAATATTTTAATCAGAGAACATGTGCAACCCTTATGATTTCCTTTAAACAAATTAATGCCACTAAATCTGCATAGCCAATACATACCAACGCTCCCCCTTTAAGTGCAAGATGTCCGATTTTTCATTGACAAACCGCACTACTTCTTACTGTCTCCCGCATAACCTATACATATGTTACAACCCTCCCTATTAAGCGCGAAACTCAATTTTCCATTAGAAAATGTCACAATTTTTACAGTGTACCGCATACATTAATGCTACTTCCAATGCGAAATAAACGCTCCCGATTGCTGTGGTGACATCTCCCTCTGAGGGTCTCCCGATTTTTGGGATTCGTACTTATAATATGAAAGTAGTGAAATGTTTCCCATCTCCTATAATGACCTATCACTTACAAACCTCTCAAAACAGGGCATTTCACAACCTAAAAATTGTACTCATTTCTGATTCACGTGCAACTAACATACTGCAAATAACATACAAAGGCAGTACATGGTGAAGTGAAATGCACACATGCACTGTGTTGAAATATCAAAGGAGAATACTCCGACGAAAGATGCAAAATTAATGTGTACAGTAATATCACTGATTTCAACACACAAAGTTACTAACTTTTTCTTTTTACAATCGCAGTGAAAACTACTCTCCTGAAAATCAACAGCATCTAGACTGCAAACGACATAGCCGAAGAAACCTGGTCATTCCGCAAAAAAACTAAGTACAGTTTTATCTATATATTCTAACTATTCCTCAAAGAGACTGTGTGGGTTATTTATTTAATTTGCGCACCAAAACAAACATTGATTTCTGAACCATTCTACCCACAAATCCCCATTAATTAAACAGAGAATAACAGGCAGAATGGCTCACCAATCCCTGTGTTCTTGGAACTCAAATAACATACAGAAGTCATAGAATGTTAGTACTAGAAAAAAAATAGCTGTTTCAATTTTATACCATTATGTTCACTATTAATGCTTCTCCTCACCACTAGCTCACTTGTATACTATCATCTGAAGAACATTGTAGTAGTATACAAACAGAAAAATAGCCTTCCCAAATCATTGTAACAGACCAATGCAAATTCACACACCACCATAAAGAGCTTCCCCATCAAACTCAAGCACGCATGCACACAACACACATACATTGTACAACAGACCAAGCCATGCCTTCTTTTTTTCAACAAACCCCAAAGAATGCCTACCAAAAAGCAAGTCCGTAGAAAGGAACACAGAAATAGAGCAAATAAAAATAAAAGTGTCCAAACTAAGCATCCATCTGTAGCAGAATTTGTAGAGAATATTGGAACAAAACAGCTAATACAGTCATTTAGCGAAACAAAGGAAGCTTCAACTACCGAAATTTTACCTCCTCCATCAAAATGTGGCACGAAACACAAAACTCTTCACAAAAAATCGGCTACCAGTACTGCTAACAATGCTCCTATTAATCCTGATATAGTAACAAGAATCCATAGTAAAAAAAAGTATTTTAGGAAAAATATTTCACTACAGAGTCCTTCAGAATCTAATAGAAGAGGACTGAAATCATCCTCAACCCTTAAAACCTACCGTAGAAAATTCATCCTGCAAGCTCTTGTGGACAGTGCAATCCTTCTCAAAAGGAAGTTGTTCATATTAGTGTTAAATAGGATGAAAACACTAACAAAACTAAGTACCAAACTACAAAAGAAACTTATCAATAAACGGAATGTCAACAAAAATAACTTCTTACATATTTCTGGAGGTGAATGGAGTCCCACAACAACCACAGAACCATATTTTAATGAAGAAGCATACAAACAAAATCAAACAAACACAATTGCCATCCATAGCAGAGGACCAGGGTATGAAAAAATCAATAATACCATCATAAAATAAGAAATACTGCTAAGAAAAGTATCCCCTGAAAACTCAGAATTACCTCTCGATTTGACTTAACCATACCGTCCAGTATACAATTGGCCGTGCACGTCAATGTGTGCCATTCCTAACAAATCTTTCAAATCTTTACGTCAGTTCCTCAATCAGTATGTGAAAGGTAAAGACAAAATGTAAATGAAAGTGCTGCAAAATATGGATATCTGTCCAGTGCGCAAATACACAGGACTACAAGGACATTGATTAGCCTGCATTTCAGGACCTATTTGCAAAAGCATCTTCCATGATATCAAAAGGATATCAATACATCATTCAAATGTAAGAAATCTAGTGTATAAACTGTACTATTCTAAAAGTCCAGCTTTAGAATTAGCCAATTTAAATAACACTCTTCTGCATGGTGCACCCAGATACCTACAAGAAGAAATCAACCGTATCCAAAGAAAATATTTTGGAAGTGAAAGCCACTTACAAAATGCAATAGTTTCTGAACAGATTAGCAACAATTCTGCACATAGCAACCTTCTAATACACACATACAAAAAAGAAATACTAACATTTAAAAGTGCATCGGCTGAAGTACCAAACCGTGTGTGTGTGTTGCGGCAGAACCTTTTACAAAAGATACACAAAAAAAATAGACATAGCATAGAAAATAGAAGACAATGAATATTCCAAATGGTTTGAATTAGCTCTCTATCTTTTAGCAGAAAACAAATACCAAATAAATGAACCCCTAATATGTTGCAGTTACTGCAGTACAAAACTGGACAACAACCAAACTCCTTCACGTGCTATCACGAATAATTTGGAATTGTTCCCACTACCAAAAACATTGCAGCAACTCAATTTGTATGAGAGCATCATAATTCAAACAGTTCACCCATTTCAAGCAATTATACGCCTTCAACCAAAAACAGCAAAATTACCTCCCTCTGAATTGGTGAAAGGCATTTGTGGCAAATTAGTTTATAGATCTAACAGAAAATGTACACACTCTAGGAGTGCAACGTTCAATAGAGTATTCTTTAATTGTCTTGGTAAATGGTGTACCAACAAAAGACAAAATAATTTGGCAACAACTGGTGGACTTACATAAAGTTAGACAAGCCTTGCAATATCTAAAAGACAATAACGAATACTACAAGGAAATAAATATTGAAGAAAGTTTAAGGGAAACAACTGAAATAATTCTACAGTCATCAAGAATTTACAAAATGCGACAAACCAATGGGTCACCAATGAGCATATGGGAACAAAGTATAGAAGCACAAGCTTTTCCGCTGCTATTTCCTACTGGCAAAGGTGGAAGATACGATGATAGACCCACTCAGATTACGGCATCAGAATACCGCTCATTACGAATGTATTCGCAAGATCCCAGATTTAGACAAAATGTGGAATACGTATTCCACCTACTCTTTGAAAGTGAACTAGCAACCCTATGTTACGGAATTCCACAGAGTTGCACACATTTTGAAATCTGGAACCCACTTTCAAAATATGTCAGCTACACAATTAATACAAAAAGTACAAGAAAAAGATGAGCTTTTACAATCAAGTATAACAAATCTGTTTGCAAACATGTGTGGTACAAAAGAATACTGGTTCAGATGGCACAGAGACGTACATTGTATGATCAGAAACCTTGGACCACCAACTTGGTTTGTTACACTAGGTTGCGCAGAATATGCATGGGAAGATTTACATGAGTTCCTACGCATATCAAACAACAACAAAACCAACATAGATATATTAACACCTGGAGAACTTTGCTCTGTAGATCCAGTTAATGTGTCAAGATATTTCCATCATCGTTTCATTGCTATCCTACACTTTATTTGCAATAAAACTGTTCCTCCCCTAGGAGAAGTGCAACGCTTCTTTTGAAGAAAAGAATACCAAGCGAGAGGAGCACCACATATTCACATGCTTTTATGGATCAAAAGTGCACCTAAATTTGGTCACAACAGTGATGCCACTGTTTTGCAGTTCGTCCAAAAATATGTCACTTGTGAAATCCCTTCACAGCGGACACATAGTGACCTGCATGCGCAGATTTTACAATTTCAAAGACACAAATGTGGCAAAAATTCTCATCGCAAATACAAAATCAAAGGGAAATAGTACACCAAATGCCGCTTTGGTTTCCCTAGACCAGTTACAGAAACAGGTGAAGTGAACAACTTCATGTCTTCAGTTCGACATAGTGTTAAAGGTAAATCACCTAAGAACACGTATTACATAAAAAGAACAGAAGAATCAAAATATATCAATGATTACAATGCAATCATTGCCCTCTTATGAAATGCAAACATAGATGTGCAGTACATTGCAGACAATTCCACTGCTGTTGCACGATATGTTACAGACTACTTAACAAAAGCAGAAAAAACATAGCTTCAAGACCTCTGGGATGACCTATCATCAGACAAAACACTATCTCAGAAATTGTACAGCCTAGGCATAAAAATGCTCTGTCATAGAGAATGTGGCACCTATGAAGCGGCAGATCATTTAACCGGTACTGCTTTGTATGGAAAATCAGACAACATAGTATGGCTAAGTCTTGGTCCTGCTAAATCTAGAAAAAGAGTTCTCAAATCATATGAGGACATAGAAACAATTGCCAGAAATTGTCCCAACAGCCAAGACATTTTAAAAAACTATTTACTGGACACATACTATCCGAACAGGAGTAGCACTTTGGAAAGCATGTGTCTATACCACATAGCTCAAAACGTTGCATACAAAAATAATATAAAACCGAATGAAAGCAAATGTAGATATAGAGTGACAGATTTTTGAAGGCAGCTCAGTGAACCTTACCAAACGAAGCTTAATTAATCATATCAAATTGTCATTATAAAATCCTCAACAGAAAGAACTATATTACATGTCTCTGCTACAACTTTTTAAACCATGGAGAAAAGAGGAAGAGATACTAGATAACTATGACTGCTATGAAGATGCTTTCAAAGCAAATGAAACCGATATCACCGATGTGAACTTTACACAATACAAAACAATGTTGCACAATGAACAGCAACACGAAGAAGAACTTCAGGCCCAACTAGATAATGACTCTTCCGACAGTAGTCAACCTTCTGTAACAGGAAGCCAAGAACCACTAGTACACAGCCACTACTAGCAAATGAGGCAGAATTAGCTATGACAGAAGTGGAAAACACCATGTGTCACTATCAAGGAGATAATGAAGATGTAATATCTCTTCATCCTTTCATCACGAGACTCTGCGCGAGCCCCCTCGTGATGGAAGGATGAATAGAATGTAGAGACGTATGATTAGAACGCGAGTTTCAAACCCGCTTTATTTCAGTTGCTTTCCGTGGTCGGTGGGGCCGATTCACTTTCACTAAGCACTTCAAGTAAATAAGTAACGTGTGAATTAACCACGTCATCCTGCGTGTATTTGACCACTTCAAGTGGCGACGAGGATCTCCAGGCCCCACCCCCCCCCGTGTGTCCCAGGCTTTCATTTTACCTGCCTCTGTTGACCGTTTTCAACTCATAGTCTGCGAGAGCGCAGCAGGCCGTGCAGCTGTGACAAAACTGTGGCCGCTCCGTTCATCTCGTCAGCTGCGATTTATGTGCGTGAGCAGGCCTTGCAGCTGTCCTAAAAGCTGTGGCCGCTCCACACCGCTTACAAGCAACTCTTCTTCCAGCAACGCCGAGTGAGGGTCAATTAAGTGAGTGCCTTTTTCATCCTGCTTGTGTTTGCTTCCAATGTATGCTGTCCGGACACGCCTCTTGGCCTGTTCTGTTCTGTTATTTTTGCCGTATTTCACAGAGTACAGGTGCTTTCTGCCTGCTACAAGCCTACCCATCTACCGTAATTCTCAGTGTATGGGCGCAAATACATGGGAAGTGAATGTACACAAGAAATTGAACCGACAAGTGTTTATACTGCAGAAAGTCATATGTTTGGCTGTGCATACCTTATTTTATTGGGACACATAATCTACTACATTTGAATTGCAAGGAAAGGACGATAATTGCCTGCTTCAAGCCTCTCACCACTATTCTCAGCACATATGTGCAAGTGCACGGGAAAAAAAAAATACAGAGAATTAAAGTGACAAGTATTTGTACTGCAGCAAGTCATATGCTTGACTAGCATCTCTTATTATATTGGAATTTTCATTCACTGCATTTAAATTTAAAGGAGACAATAAGAGAACTGCATTTGCATTTTTGGTCATTCCTTTTCAATTTTGTGACACATACCCATCTCGATCAGCATGTCTTTCAATAGTGTACCGCCGCCCATGTTCTTCCTCTCTGATGTTGGTGAGCCAGCTATTCCATGGAAAAGATGGATTAAATCATTTGAACATTACGCTGGCGTTGTGTGTGGTCAGAATTGCAGCGTGGAGAGGAGGAAGTCCCTTTTAATGCATTGTTTGGGCTCGGCAGGGCAGGAAAAGTTTGAAGACCTACCAGATCTGCTTTCTGATGAAGATAATGACCTAAATGAATATGAGCGGTCAGTGAAGAAGATGGGCAAACATTACGAAAAGAAATTGAGCACCATTTTGGAACGTTATAAGTTTGGGAAAAGAACTCAAGGAGAGGGTGAGAGCATAGAACAATACATCACTAATTTGAGGAAGCTAGCCAAAACATGTAATTTCAATACTCAATTGGACGAGAGATTGAGAGATCAATTTATGTAGGAGTGTAGGAGTAGTAAAGTAAGAGAAAGATTATGGGCTGAGGATGACCCCAACCTGGACACTGTCTTACGTGTGGCCAAGGAAGTGGAACACACTGAGAAATGTGTTAAAGAATTAGAAAGCAGGATACAAACTACTGATATTAAACATGACATTTCCAAAGAGAAGTATGCGACACTTACCGCAAGCAAAGAGAATGAATCCATTGCTCAAATATCAGGAAATCCCAATAGGAGATACAAATCAGAAAGGAGCGGGAGATTGCCTTGGAATGATGATAAAAGGAAAAAACCAAGCTCCAGAGTTAATAACAGTGACGGGAGAAAGAAAAGTCCGCACAGGCGAGGAGACGACCCTAGAAGGAAGAGTACAGGGAGATGTTTTAGATGTGATAGCATGGATCATTGGGCGGATAACCCGGAATGTCCTGCCTTGAAAATTATATGTGGGAAATGTAAAGGCAAGGGGCATTACGCCCGATGTTGCAGAATGCAGAACACTTCCACTAACTGGATAGGAAACGATAAGAGTGATGAAGATGGAGAAGCATGTGTGTTTGTCGTAACTGACGAAGAAAATGAACAAGAAATGGAAAGTCCCAAGGCCGTAGTTTGTGTTGATGGAACTAACATGCACATGATGATTGATTCAGGTGCAAAATATACTTTGATACCACAGACCCTCTGGGACAGGAAGAAACATGAATACCTGCATGAACCAGACATAAAACCCAGGGCATATGGCGAAGTTAAAATAGATGTCATTGGATGGTTTTGGGGAGCACTCAAATTCAAGGAGAGGAAAGCCAATGGGAAAATATACATAACAAGAAAGGGGAGAACGCCTTTGTTAAGCTGGACTCACTAAAGCAAACTCAAAGTGAAGTTAGATGCTGCATCGGACGAGTCTGTATATTCGGTTGAAAGCAACGCTGGAGGAATTCAAGAAAACAAAGAAATCACCAGAGAGGCTGATATGATGAAAGACATTTTCAGGAAAGAAATTGGATGTCTGCGTGGGTTTGTTCATGAGATCAAAATGAAACCAGGACATGTTCCTGTTGCACAGAAGTTGCGCAACGTCCCGCTCTCACTGAGGGAAGAAGTAAGAAAGGAGATTAAATTATTAGAAGATCAGAAGATCATCTAGAGAATAAATGCCAGTGAATGGGTTTCACCATTAGTTGTATTAAGAAAAAAGACCGGAAAACTGAGAATATGTGTGGACATGAGAGAATTAAATAAGAGCGTGATCCCGGACAGACATCCACTCCCCAATATTCAAGAGATTGTATCCACTATTGGGCCCTCGAAGTATTTTTCTACTCTGGATCTAACGTCAGCGTACCATCAAGTTAGACTTCATAAAGAATCCAAGAAAATGACAGCCTTTATCACGCCAGATGGACTGTATCAATACAGAAGATTACCATTTGGGTTGGTGTCAGCTGCTTCAGTATTTCAGAGAATCATGCACAAGCTATTTGAGGGTGATGAAGGGATTATTTGTTTTCAAGATGACATATTGGTACACGCCATCAACCAGAAAGTGCATAATGAAAGATTACAACATGTCTACAAGAAGTTATATGAAGCAGGTATGACCCTCAGTAGAGACAAATGTTACATAAATCGCAGCGAAATCGAATATTTAGGACATACCATATCTGCTAGCGGCATAAAGCCAAAGAAGCAACTTGCTGATGCCATAATGAACATGCCGAGACCAGAGTCAAAGGAAGGTGTGCGTACGTTCATTGGAATGGCGGAGTATTATTCAAAATGTATAAAGGATTTCGCTATACATACTGTTCCGCTCCGTGAACTTTTAAAGAAGAAGTCATTCGAATGGAACAGGGAGTGCGAAGAAGAATTTGAAAATATCAAATCAGAATTAAACAGAGCACCATCATTGAAGAATTTCAAGAGTGGGAGGAAGACTATAATAACAACAGATGCAAGCAACCTAGGGTTAGGAGCTGTTGTCACACAAGAAGTCGAAGGAAAAGAAGTTCTTATTGCATTTGCATCAAGACTGTTAAAAGGTGCAGAAAGATTGTACGCTGCAATAGAAAAGGAAATATTGGCCATCAAGTGGGCAACAGAAAAGTTCAGGAATTTCATCTGGGGAGTGGAGGTGGAGATTCGCACTGACCACAAACCATTGATGCATGTTATTATGAATAAAGGTTTGGACAATGTATCTAACAGGATCAAAAGATGGGTTGTACTCCTGCAAGAATACAACTGTACAGTACGATATGTACCAGGAGTGAAAAATCGTGCTGCTGATTGTCTGTCGCGGTTTACCAATAATTCTGAGGCAGATAATGAAAGTGAAAATAATCCAGAAGTTGTTTTGAACATTGAAGCGCTATCCATATCCAAAACTGAATGGGAAGAAGCGGAGAGACAAGATGATAATATAAGTCAGTTGAAGCAAATTATACAAAGCAATGGAAGTCTAAAGAAAGTTTTGTTTGAAGAGTCCGGTCTCATCGAATACTGGAGAGTTGCAGATGAACTCAATATAGCGAGTGACAGGATTATGAGAGGAGATCGAATATTTCCACCTACAAGTCTAAGACAAAGAATCATCGATCTGGGCCATGAAGGCCATCAAGGGATTGTGAAGAAATTCCATTGTACACAAAACTAGCGCAATATACCACCCACAAACCAATGGAGTGGTTGAGAGATTCAACAAAGTACTCAAGGATGCCATTCGGTGGGCTTGGTCAAATGGGCTTAACTGGGAAGAAGCGGTAAAAAGGAAGATAATTGCTCACCGCTTTACTCCCCATAGTACAACTGGTCTATCACCTTTTGAGTTAACTAGAGGGTGCAGAGCAAACACCAAATTGACACCATCCTGGTTGGAGAGAGAGACTGTTGTGAGAAAAGATTTTGGAGAGGCAGTAGAGAGTATCAGGAAAATCCAGCTGAGGAATAAGGCAGCTCACGAAAGTCAAATGAGCGAAGGGAAAAGAAACAAGGTTCCCAGAGTGGGGGGTCTGGTGAGAATTAAATTACCCCCTGTGCTAAGAGATGGACCCTGCAAATGGTCCAAACCAGTGGGTGTGATTGAGGTCTTTAGACATGCAGTGAGAGTGCAAGATGGTAGAGTCTGGAATATGGAGAGAGTATGTGTGATGAAGTCAAGTAAAGATGTGAGAACTGATGAAATGGAACACAAAGAGCAATCTAGTAGGAGTGGTAATGAAAGCATGGAGAGGAATGGTGAGCATGTGAGATCTATGTTGAATAGAAATGTGATATCGAAAATGTCCTTGCCAAAACCTAAACCAGATCCTTTACATGTGTCAAGAACAGGAAGAGTAATCCGCAAACCAGACCACATGAAGGATTTTGTCTAATAATACCGAATATACAGAAGAAGGATACTAGACTGTGTTCCATAAACAGCAAGAGACTAAGGAGGGGAGATATGTAATATCTCTTCATCCTTTCATCACGAGACTCTGCGCGAGCCCCCTCGTGATGGAAGGATGAATAGAATGTAGAGACGTATGATTAGAACGCAAGTTTCAAACCCGCTTTATTTCAGTTGCTTTCCGTGGTCGGTGGGGCCGATTCACTTTCACTAAGCACTTCAAGTAAATAAATAACGTGTGAATTAACCATGTCATCCTGCGTGTATTTGACCACGTCAGAAGACTTAACTGTACAACAAGCAAAACTTAACAAAGATCAGCACACCATTTTTGAAGACGTAATAAAACAAATTGCACATGGTGTACAGCACGAAAATATAAAATGTACCTGCCAAAATTACAAACCTATACTGCTATACGTCAGTGGTGAAGTTGGGTCAGGAAAAACATTCAACAACAAACTATCCACTGTTGTAACTGCCCCCACAGGTTTAGCCGATTACCACTCCTTCCAGTAGAACACCAAAACAAATTAGACTATTACAAACTTTCTGCAGAAGCTGCAATGGAACTACGCAGAATATTAAAACAAATGAAAATGCTACTAACAGATGAAGTGAGCATGGTCTCCAACCTAATGTTGGCTTTGATTCACCTCAGATTGCAAGAAGTACTTAAAACAAACTACGAAGAACTCTTTGCAGGAAAACACATTATCGTTTTCAGAGATCTTCTAAATTGACACCAGTGAAAGGTGAACCTATTTTTAAAACCTTAGGACACAAACTCTGCCGTAAAACTGTTGACAGCATAGGAAATGTCAACCTTTGGCAACATTTCCAAATACAGAGAATTAACAGAAAACATGCAGCAATCTGCAGATCTCACTTATGCCAACATCTTAAAAAGTATTAGAGTTGGTGTACTATCCCAAGAAGCACAAGCAATATTGAAAAACCGCACATTCATGCACTTTATGGCGATAATGCCTGTGCTACTGATGTTATGGAACAATTAGCGCACAAAAATGTCAATTGTACAGCCTTAATGCCAACTCTTGCAAGCTGTTTCAAATTCAATGAAACAATGTTAAATAAAGAAATGCAACCAATAATGGAAATTTGCGCCACAGACAAACTAGACGTACATGGTATGAAACTACCCATGTGTGACTAAGCCACAACAAGATCAAATAGCTTAGAAGATTCAATCTCCTACACAGCTGGGTTGGAAAAAATATTAAAATTATCCTTAAATTGTAGAGTAATGCTTAAACATAACCTTGACGTGGAGCAAGGGCTAGTTGATGGGGCACTGGGTACAGTTGTGGGCTTTCAAACATACCCACGTGACAACAACATTCAGTTTGTCAATATTCGCTTTGACAAACTTTCAGAAGTTTAAACTGCCTACACTAACGTGATTTTTTCTTTTATCACAATGATTGAAAAGGAATGTGCGCTCCAACTACCCATGTCATGAAAAAATGGCATGCAACCACAAAAAGTCAAACAGTAAGTATATATGGATTGGACTCACAAACACTGCAGCATAACACACCCATTCAAGCAAACACCTGACCATAAACCACAATCCAAAATGTTTGCTTCAATGGGTATCTTATGCTGCAGCATTTGTTGCTAAACACTACAATCTTTACTGCATGGCCTGGCCAAAACTCTTCATACAGCCTCAACAAAGGAAACAGTAAGTATATAATAATTAAACTGACAAACACTGCAACATAACGCAGCCATGCAAACGAACACCTCACCAATAAATACAACCCAAAATGCCTAGAATCTTCAATACCAACAATCTGAACACAATCCAACAAACAAACACACATCATCTCACTATCCTATAAACACTATTACACTACTACCAATCAGTACTCACATTTTTTAAAACATATTCCTTAAGCAGCCCACATACCCCAATTAAAATGTTTGGTAGCATTGTAGAGTTATGCTGTGGTAGTTGAGGCCAGGGCCTAGAGCCTTCGGCGCATGGCTTATGGCCTACAGCTTTCGGCCATGCACACAAAACTCTAGGCCCTGGCCACAGCCACCGCAGTGTCGGGGTATTTTTCCCAGGGGCTGGCCCCAACTCCTCCCGCGTCCCAACAGAGTATGAGGCACACACAAGGGCAACGAGTTACTGCTGTTTATTACACAAAACAGGCAGGGACCGTCTCACAGGTCATAGGCATCCGAGAGACCACTCGTTCTTTGTGGGCTCGCAGGCCTTTTTTCTAGCTGTATGACGCGGTTACAAACGTCACCTGGGAGAACTAGCCCCGAGACCTAACGCCACCTTGGATTGGTTCTCTGAGTGGTGGGGTTAGTATAGGCACATATAGGAAAGATAGTTAGTGGTTGAGAAAGGGTCAGGTGGTACGCTTGGGTCATCCCTAATAATCGCTACAAGTGAAATGTTACATGGGGACAATTAGCAATTGGCTAAGCTATAATGGCGTCAGCGGTGTGCCCCTCGTATTCTGATTGGTTCACTCGCGGGCCCCCAAGCTTGGGGCCATCGTTGTTCCCAGCTCGCGGTGTACCTAGTGCTGGCAACAAAGTATGACTATGCGTCAGTGGCAGACAATGGACAGGTCTGACAATTAGCTGGTGTGCATGTCTTTCCCATCGCTGTCGGTGTCCAATTTGTCACATCATTGTTGTGGTCTGTGGCCCAGACGTGAGACCCCAGCGCTTCTCTGGTTTCTGGGGCCTGGCATCGTATCAGGTCTGCCTGGTCACGTGTTGCGGGACCGTGGCTGGAGCATAATTATGAGCATTTGATTTGTACTTCGGCTCAGGGAGCGTTTAGCAGTGGCAGGTGTAACCTTGGAGTGGGGAGCGTGGCATGTAGATTGCAACATTGCGGCCTTGGCTGGGGCTCTTGTCGGGCCTTGTTCTCTGCGATCAGCACCTTACAGCTTTGTCTGAGCTGCTCCGGCCTGGACACTCTGGTTTTGCGGCCTACCACCGCCTGGTTTATGGGTGGCGGTACTTCGTCCATAATATGGGGGTTGTGAGGGGCAACGGAGATTCATATGCATTAGTCCATTACGTCTTCATGGTTTTAGTGGCGAGGAAGCATCTGCAAGCATGTACACAAGCTCTTCTGGCGTCTTGCATTTCTGCGGTGCTGTAGCTGGCCTATGTGGAAAATAACAATGATGCATGTATGTGTGCAAGTGGTCCTCTACGTCATAGCACTGAGTATGTTCTTCGTGTGGATTGGTGTTTGTATGAACATGTGCTTGGTGGCAGGTGTGTTCTTGTCCGCTGGCTATGCCATCATGGCATCTCTAATAATGGCAGTATTAGTGGTTGCTGTCTAATCGAGTTGGTTCATGCGGTCGATATCAGCTTCACCTGAGGCTCCGGCACGTGGTTTGATTGATGGGCAGCCTCCTTGGTTGTGTGGGACGTGGCCACAGTGGTTCTTGACGTCTGGGGTGGCCGTGAGTGGGTCGAATTCCTCTCGCGGTGGGTGCTTGGGTCGTGACGTCCTAGGCCATGGTCTGGATGAGAATAGAAACAAACACCTACAAAATGACCAGAACCCAAAAACACAATACTTCCACCTCCAAACTATGCACTTCAATTAACATTCTAAAAAATTATTACAACCAACGAACACACTCTTCAATACATACCCTCTTCAACCAATACTCTGCACCCAATACTCTAGGCCCTGGCAACAACCACCACAGCATAACACACCTATAGAAACAAACACCTACCAAACGACCACAACCCAAAACATAATACAGCCACCTCAAAACTATGCACTTCAATTAACATTCTAAAAAATAATTACAACCAAGGTACAAACTCTTCAATACATACCCTATTCACCCAATGCTCTTCTAACGACCCAAAACCAACATCATACGAAACTAAAATAGCCAGTAGTGCGCCCAATGTCTAGTATGTCTGCGAACAACCGCGGTGACCGCGGACACTGCGAACACATCACAGCCTTCTCCCACCTAAACAAATACATAATTTGACCCATCTCTTGCTCCCCCACCCTTTCCAAGCACTCATACACACCAACACACTCCCCAAAATTGGATTCATGATCACTTCCAGTGCATGTCCACGCATCCAATATGGCGGGTGCATCAAAACAATTTGACGCACCTCGTGCCCCATCACAGTCAATCAGAGAGCATGTTGCATGTCCGCGGACATGACGCAAGCCGATTATCGAATCGGTGTCCTGTCCGTGGAACGAACAGGGAAGTGTGTCCGCGCAGCGGACCTAGATATCACTAATTTTTTTAGACATACTTTTTGGTCATTTTAAAAACACTACTGGACAGATTTTCACCAAATTCACAAAAGTACGCTTTTGAGACCAAGCCGCCGCACCTGCCGCACATTTGGTGAAAATCCGTCTAGCGATTTGGGGTGTAAGCACGACAGAAATTTTTTCTCCATTCAGTCTATGGGGAAAAAATATTTTGGCACCCCCCTTTAAGTTTGCCCCCCCTGAACCAAACCCCACCAAACTGAGTGGGTCATATACTTTCTTTGCAAAGTTTGGTGAAGATTCATCCAGGGGGAGCAAAGCTATAAACCGCCCAAAAAGTGCTCTTCTTATGGGTTTAGCAACTTAACCATAACTACACAGCTACTACCGTGGCCCGTGTAATATATATATATATATATATGCAAACAAAAACTTGAGGGGTGGCAGGGGCGCTACTCTGGGTCCAGCTGCAGTGAGCTCAAACAGTCCAAAGATGTTAGCTGCCTCCTAGCACGCTTTCATGCCTCAGCAATCTTCTGGGAGACTGACTGGATGCAGGTTGCAGGGTTGAATCCCTCTGGTATGTACCAGGGAGTGACAGCAGGGAATTATGGTAACTATAGTGTGCAGCCAGCCAGGATACAACTCTCCCCCAGTTTCAATGTTAACCCTCAGTGGGGAGGGGGAGGGAGTTACCATCAGTATGGCACTCCAGCAAGAGTAGCCCAGGTGCAGCCCCTCTGGAGCCCCAGTCTCCAGTTAGATGTGCAAACCAAAACTTGAGGGGTCGTAGGAGTGCTCCTCTGGGTCCCAGCTGCAGTGAGCTCAAACAGTCCAAAGATGTTCTACTCCTAGCGCGCTTTCATGCCTCAGCAATCTTTTGGGAGGCGGACTGGATGCATGTGTGCAGGATTGAATCCCTCTGGTGTGTACCAGGGAGTGGCAGCAGGGAATTATGTTAACTGTAGTCTATCTATCTATCTATCTATCTATCTATCTATCTATCTATCTATCTATCTATCTATCTATCTATCTATCTATCTATCTATCTATATATTTCAAATAAGAACGGCATCAGAAGAAACTGTTCAGACGAGCAGCACTCCACATATAAAAGTGTTCCAAATGTCAAGTAGTCATCACGGGCAGCCAACAGCAAACACTGCAACACTGGTTGTATGTTATAAAACAACCTTTATTTTTCAAATAGCAGCAGTTAAAAAATCCATTTGAATCTCCCAGTGAGAGTTTTCTTGCTAGACAGCAGCCTGACGCGTTTCGCCACTACCCAGTGGCTTGTTCACAGTCACTCATCACCCACAGGAAGTTCGTTTTTGTAAAAAACACACACCTCAGTGAAAAAACATAGAAAAGGTGACTTTCAGACTCAAAATGATGGCTGTTAGCCATTTTGGCTTGGGCTACTAGTTCTCATTACTAATACCGTGGAGTAACTCCTAATTTTACCTGTTCAGTGTGTATTACACAGATAAAACCTGGCTTTTAAACCGGAACAATGCAAACACAATTATTAGCCTTTAAATGTAAATGTTTTTTTAAACTAAGCAATTGCATGTTATACAATCCGTAATCGTGAAGGCAATGCCTAGTCGTGCGTGCTGCAAAATTGTAAGCAAAGTGTTACGGACGTGATTTTGTTCAAAAAAAGAAAAAAAGGAGGTTTGACATATTGCTCCCATTTAGTAGCCAAGAAAATATCCACCAAATCGCTTGTAATGAGTAAATTCATTATCGTTAGTTAATTTTTTTGAAAAATAGAATATTTGCCAAATGCATAGGCATGGAACAAACTCTACCCTTAGGCATAGCAAAGATGATGTAATGCTTTGGAATCTGTCAAAAAATATTTGCAGACCGAGGTAGTCAATATATATACGTATCACCATTTCAATGGAGATGTATGTGATTCAAATTAGTATCTCAGTAGTTAAGCAGTGTTGTAAAAATGTAAAGTGCATAGTGCATATCCAATGTATTCAGGGATATTTCAATATACATGGATGTTTGTTATGTGCAAACAATGCATTCCTATAATAAGGATAGTTTCACATTGAAACGAACAATATTGTCATATTATAAAGTGCATAGTGCAAAATACTGACATTCTCTAAAAATGCTTTGATACAATGAACATTAGCATAGTGCAACACAGAGAACTAAATTTCTTACAGTATCACATACTTAGAATCTACCTCAATTAATTAATTAGCAATATTTGCTTGTTTAGGCATAGTAATATAAAAATGGGATTGGAGGAGAAATATGTTCTAAAGTGCCAAGTGCATATATGAGACAAAGAATAACAAAGTCCTAACACTAAACTAAATTTCTAATCGCACTATTGTAAAAACATCCAGTATCTTAAAAATGTATAAAAGATACCATTGCTCGAATACCATTCTAAAATGGTGTTGTCATTAATTAAAATACCTCCTTGTGTACACAGATTTGCCAAATCAATTCAATATTTGAGTCAAATTGTAAGTCACCATAAAAAGTGAAAGATAAAAAGTGATAAGAAAAAAAGGAAAGAAAGAAAACTTTGCTCAGAAAGTCAAACATATAAGGTTACAATGTGAGGTCATTAAAATTGATGAGCTGATTAGGGTACTATATCATATTAAGTATAGTCCTTATGTCCCCAAAAAGGTATAAAGCTCCTCATTAATGTTGTGTCCCACCGGGGTCTTACTCTCAAAGTCTAAAATGTATTTAGTCTCTTCTTGTCAGAGTGTTTTCTCATTATCACCAACCCTGGGACATGGAATGACCTTATGTATGCCAAAAAACATAAGATAGGTTGGATCGGCATTGTGTATTTCCGAAAAATGTTTAGCCATGGGGTAAGACCAGTCCTTGTTAATAATGGCTCTGACATGTTGCAAGATGCGTACTTTGAGCTTGCATTTGTTACTTCCAACGTACCATTTGAGATATGGGCACATGAAGACATACACCACCATATATATAGGTAAAGTGGGATTGTGCCAGGCCCGCTCTCCGACTGCACCAACCGGCCTCATTGCAGCTTGCTTCCTTGACACTTGCACCGTTCTTCCCTGGCTCCCTTGGTTACATTGTGTCATGGTTCCATGACGCGATTTAAGGGACACTACAATTTGGGACTCCTAGAAGTGGGGGAAAGGCCACAAAATGTGTCCTGGTTGTATGTGTTTAGGGGTGTGGTACGTATTGCAGGAGGTGGTGGTTTAGGATGGGATGAGGTTAATTTAGCAATCAATACCAGCAGTTCTCCCTACCTTATCTGTTGATGCAGGTTGATAGCTGGCTGGTCCTCATTTTTCTATGTCTGGATGCTATCCCATTCTGCATGTGCTGTTCATAGGTGGAATTATGTCTGGGCAACCACCCTGGTGCATCGAGGTGGGAGCAAGGGAGCTTGTTGGCTGCTGCTTGGGGGATAGGTGGGGCTTGTCACTGCAGCCGGGCATAAGCTGCCAAGTACTAATTTACCTGTTGCTTGAGCCCAGTGTGGTGTGGGCTCCGGGCAGAGGGGGCAGGGGGTACAGTGGGCTCTCCCTTTAGATATGCGTGCAGGGTTAGGGTTAGGTGGCAGTGATTGGTGATAGTGCTTATTGGTCGGTGATGGCCTGCTTCCCCTGCTGACACCTGCAGACACTTCTCTGGGTTGCTTCTTTAGTAATTGCCTTTTGCCTTGGGGCCCTCCGCCGCAGGGGGCTGCAGACAAGCAGTGGGGCTGCCCTTAGGGGGTGTCTTAAGTATGCAAGAGGGCCAATGGGGGCAGGGAGGGGGAGCAGGGGCGGGGAAGTCAAACGAGGAAAGCAGGCTGCAGGCCCAACAAAGCAGCGCTCACAGGGGCAAATTTACTGACACAAAATGCTTTTCTAAACAAAGAATCACTGGTAGTGGTTGGATCACTTACCTCAACCATAGAGCTAAAGAGTGCAAGGCAGGAGCAACAAAAAGAAGGACTAGGTCCTTGTTTCCGAGATGACGACGGATTCAGCCAATCGGGTAGGGGGATGTACCAGGGGGTGGAAAAGCTAAACAAGGAAAGCGGGCTGCAGGCCCAACAAAGCGGTGCTAAGAGGGGCAAATTTACTAACACAAAATGTTTTTCTAAACAAAGAATCACTGCTGGTAGCTGGATCACTTACCTCAACCATAGAGCTAAAGAGTGCAAGGCAGGATCAACAAAAAAAAGGACTAGGTCCTTGTTTCCGAGATGACGACGGATTCAGCCAATCGGGTAGGGGGATGTACCAGGGGGTGGAAAAGCTAAACAAGGAAAGCGGGCTGCAGGCCCAACAAAGCGGTGCTAAGAGGGGCAAATTTACTAACACAAAATGTTTTTCTAAACAAAGAATCACTGCTGGTAGCTGGATCACTTACCTCAGCCACAGAGCTAAAGAGTGGCAAGGCAGGATCAGCTAAATGAAGAACTAGGTCCTTGTTTGCTGGATGACGATTGGATTCAGCCAATCGGGGTAGGGGGGTACATGGGTTGGGGATGCCACACGAGGAAAACGGATGCTGGCCCAACAAAGTGGCGCTCACAGGGGCAAATTTACTAACACAAAATGGTTTTTGTAAACTAAGAATCACTGGTGGGAGCCCGATCACTTACCTCAGCCACAGCGCGAAAGCGCGGCGAGGCACAATCAGCGAAACAGAGGACTGGGTCTTTGTTTACTGGTTGACAATGGATTCAGCCAATTGGGGCAGGGGGAGGGGCCAGAATGTGGGGAAGCCAAATGAGGAAAGCGTGCTGCAGGCCCAACAAAGCAGCACCACTGGGGCACATTTACTAACACAAAATGCTTTTCTGAACAAAGAATCACTAGTTGGAGCCGGATCACTTACCTCAGCCACAGCGCTAAAGAGCTTAACATCGGGGCAGACTGCCGCAATAATTTGTTAATGGATAGACAAAATTATATTTTGTTTCTTCGTGACGTTTTGTCTTTGAACGACACGTGATCTCGTGTAAAGTATATGCTTTGGCCCTTTTATAAGAACATATGTCTGATCAGATAATTTTATCTACATATCAAGAAACTGAAAACAAGTTCTCATTTAAAGGATGAAGGATAGACTCTAGTCAAAGCCAGACAAACATTCTTTGATCTTTAAAAGTGCCATTATTTCCTAGATAAATGGTATTCATTTCAACGACTTCCAAAGGATGGATCACTCTCATGGCTATCCTGAGGGTGTGATCCTCAGTACCCTCACAGTACTGAAACAAAAAGCTTTGCTAGCACGTGCTCCACTCTATTCTGCTCTTCTCATGTTACTGCCTGAATGTTAAAGAAATGCGTGTGCTCATGGGGTGTACATACCACCAGAGTGTGCGAGGTGTTAGTTCCTCAAATAGTCTCTGTTAGAAATACTATTTTTGAAAAAGGACTTGGAGTATGTTCAGAAATGGCTTCAGCCCTGTGAGGGTCAGCCCCCTGTGCAGGACCATCTTTATTATTTAAAAAGTGATCATTTTGGTAAGAATTTACATGGAGCATACAAATAGAAAACATATTATGTATGTCATTCCAGGTGATTTCTTTAAAAAAGTGTATTAACAGTGTTATCATGTTATTTACCATCGTGACAGCCATTCTCACCTATAATTTTAGATAGTCACTGCAGCTTAGCGTAGATCCCACTATCTGCCTTACATTCAGTCTATAAAAATAAAAAATAAATGAATTTCCTCCTGTGACATTTTTTCTTCAGTGCATGTCAGTTACCGGTCTTTCGCATAAATCCATGGAATTAGGAAAAATACTATTTCTAGGGATCCTGGCAATATGATACAGCAAAAGAAAACTAATAAATACTGTAATTAGCTTAAAAGAGATCCTGGAAAGGCGTGTTTTACGAAACAGCACCAACAAGCTCCTGGTCCCTCCTCACATCCTATCACACTTCTATCTTTGCTCCAATTCAATAGTTTCCACTTAGTTAATAGCAAAACCCCAAAAGGATGTATGTTTTTCTCTTTGTAAAAAATAAATAATTTAGTATTTCCTCCTTGAAGTAAGATATTCTCTTTTAATGGCTGTAGAGTGCACCAATACTCGACAGGACTATATTGCCAATATAGAAAAATCTTAAAGTAAAGTATATGAAGCAATATCCTACAAACCTACAAAGCATGACGTGTCAGGCCTCTGGGACTTGGCTGCGTGGCCGGAAAATCGATGGCTGTTTATAAATGCTGCGCACTTGCGCCACTAGCGCCGGAACGCCTTGGAATTCTGCGGTGTGTTTAAGAACCTTCACACATCTTACCCGCAGGTGCATTCATATTTGATTAGGTAACTTGATCTGAGTGTAGGTCAATGCGAACACGTGCATCCTGCCCTTAGATCATTAAACACTGACAATCCTTCCATGCATGTGTGCGTGCTCTGTATAAGGTGCTGATTTCAATAGTGTGCCTTGCACGGTGCACGTTGTTATCACAATTCCATACATACACTTTTTTTCGCATTATAATATCACTCTTGATCATCTGTACGAGATGTACACCAAAAAAAGGTGCAACATACTATTTGCTGGATTCTATTTCCCGAACCTTTACGCCAGGCTTAGCGGGCCAGATTATAGAAACTTTGCACTGGTGCAAGTGTACATTTGCACGGTAATAGCACTAGGGCAAAGCTTGCCCTATTTCTAAAAATACTTGGAAATATTAGAAGACAAGTGCATTTTGGCATGTTATAAGCATTAGTGCAAAAATTGTCCTTGTGCAAAAAAGATACATTTTCAATGCATTCTTGCACAGGGGCACATTTTGCCCTAGTGCTAATACCAATCCATATTAGCACTAGGGCAAACTTTGCCAGGATGCAAAAATAGAGTGAAGATGTACCTTTTTTTTTGCACTAGGGCAATTATTGCACTAATACTTATAACATTTTTATTATTATTATTATTTTTATTATTATTAATATTTAACATGCGAAAATGCAATTGTCATGGTGCAATGGTTTTCTAATATTTCAAAGTGTTTTTAGAAATAGGGCAAACTTCGCCCTAGTGCTAATACCGTGCAAACTTTGCACTTGCACCGGTGCAAAGCTTCTGTAATCTGGCCCCAGAAATCCATTATCTCCTGGCAACGGTATTTCTTTTATTTTGGATATTTATTGAGCAGGAACACAACATTGGGAAGCAAGGGTGTGCTGTTCGTGGGTAGGGGTTACAAGCATGTATGAGAACTTTACAGGGTTCAGGGAAGCTGTGGCATATTATTAATTACAGGCATACAGGGAAAGCAGGGAATAATTGACATTTACAGGGAAATTGTAACAGTGTGGAACGTAGGAAAGGAGGCAGAGCATGAGGGTGATCTCTAAAGGGTGGCCACCAGGAGAGTAACTGGGCTAAGGTGGTCCATGATGGTGTAGCCGGAAGGACTGCTCAGGATTTCTCACTAGCAGCCTTGCTTAAGGTGTAATGTTAACATTTCATTTAGACAGCAGAAAAGGTATGGCTTTTGCCCATTGCTTTTCCAAAACTGGCTGGCTGTATATTGTTCTTTAGAAGGATATGAGTCTTTGGTGCTAACATATTCACCAGAGCCTGCCAGCACCAGAAACATGTGCAGGCCAGCTTTGCAAATAAGGAGAATTGTACATTTCCCACATTCCTGGAAGTCAAAAATAGGCATCATCTGAGCTTTCTGGACTTGCACATGTCTTTGTGAATCTGGCCTTTAGATTTCCTCTTCAAGCACGCCAAAAATACATACAAATGTATAGCCTATAGCTCTCACACTGTAGACGACCATTCAGAAATCATTGTGTTTGATAGAAGAGTAAATACAAGCCACAGTAGAACCTGCGATATTGGGCCTTGTTACATGTTGGCCGCTCTGGAAATAAGGTGCCGGTAATAACGTATACTGGCACCTTTCCGGACCGGCAAAGTACAAGTCTGCCGGTAGGGGCTGCGATCTACCAGCAGATCTGTCCTGCCAGTAGTTCAGACGCATACCAGCAGACAATTGCTGCAATCACGGGGCCAGTGATTGTGGCATCCCATGGAGTCCTAAGGAACTCCATTGGATTGGGGATTTATCAGCATCTCTGCCACCCGTAATATCCCAGTAACACTGTGATATTGGGCGACAGAGGTAGTATGGTAGTGCCCTGGTATCCCGACTTTGACTCTTCAGATAGGTGTCACATGAGCAATGTCTTCACCCAGGGCATATGCATATGTTATGCATATGTTAAGAAGTTTGGGAACTATTCCAGTCACCATTGCAATGAACTAGCACGGCCCAGACTGGTATGGAGAGTGTTGTGTTGTGCCCCCTAAGGGGCAACTGGACCATGGACAAATGCAGTAGTGTTCTGAATTGAATTGATTTGTATATTTATATTGCGCATATCATTAGAACAAACAGCAGCTGGGCGCAGATGGTTTTGTTGTATTTTATTTTATAAACCAGATAAGCATGTTACAAGTAGAGGAGCAAAAAATGATTATGATAAAAAAGGTGCCTCTTGAGAGTTTCCTCAAATAAGGACAGTGAGGTCATTTCCCTAAGAGAAAGAAGGAGACAATTCCACAGACTTGGCCCAAGAACAGAAAATTGCTTATCTCATCTTCTGAGGTAATGTGCTGTCGGCATAGCAACCAGATGTTGATTCGTAGACCGTAGGGTGTTAGTTGGATGATAAAGTTTGATCTTTTCTGATGAATATGAAGGGGCCAACCTACTGACATATTTAAAACAGTACTTTGAACTTAATTCTCTACCTGATTTGCAACCAATGCAGAGATCTTCGATAGGGAGATATAGAGGCAATCTTTGACACTGGAAATATAAGTCTGATGGCAGCATTTTGAGCAATCTGCAGTTGAGTAAGTTGATTTTCTGGGATCTCTCTAAATAAGCATTAGTGTAGTCAAGTTTACAAGAGCATCAAACCCTGCAGGGTGGTCAACTGCAGGGACACGAGGTTTATAGAGGATTGGTCTAACTATATAGCCAACTTGTTGTTCACAACTCAAATTAGGCTACAATCGACAGCCCAAACGTTTTACCTTTTGTGCAATTGAAGTTGGAAGATCAAATAGAGAGGGGTCGGGGGAGTGGAGTTGGTATAGGATCAGAAAGCAAATGTCTAGGCCAAAATAGGATCATCTCTGCTGTCAAGGGATAAAGTTGTAAATTATTCTAAATCATATAGCGTCTCACTTCATAAATCTGCATATCGTCTACATAGGAGTAGTATTGAAGGTTACATTTAGAAAAAATTGACATAAGGGGCTGAATAAAAATGTTGAACCTCGGGTAACCACACAAGGAATTAAGATGGAATCAGAAAAACAACTCGTTGAGTTAGGCCAAACAAAAAAGAATGAATCCCGGGCCAAGCCTGCTCTACCACACCTACAATATCAAAAGCCTAGATAAAAAAGTATATCAAAATCATCTGTATCGAATGCTGTGGATAAACCCAGAATAATCAGTAACGAAAAAGATCCCACATCATCATATTTCAAGATATGACCCAAACGGCAACTATAGCAGTTTCTGCTCCATATAGTGGGTTGAAAGCAAACTGAAAAGTTGATATTTTTCTATTTGATCCGATAATTGAGAGGTAACCACCTTCTCCAAAGGTTTGGATGGCCAGGGCAAACCAGCAATCAGATGATAGCTCTGTAATGAGTCTGGGTCAAACAAAGATCTTTTAAGTAGAGGTATGATAGGCTTTAGGAACACAGGGACGATCCCCTGGGAGAGGGAGAGGTTGACAAATGCACCTAAGAGTTTGCATTACTACATGTGACACATGCCAGTAAAATGTCAAAGATATGATATGATAGTTTATTAATATAGCACCTATACACAATGTGCTTCAAAGCGCTTCAAGGCAAGGGAGGGAACAAGGGAAAATACAATGACATTCTTACAGACCAGGAACAGTAATGATGTGAAATTAACTATCGTACTCAGCCTGACGACATTTCAGATAGTGCAAGAGCTAAGACAAAGATAAGTAAGGGAGGGTGAGAGTGGGAAGGAAATTGAAACAGACAGGCGACTACCATACTAGGCCTGATGACATTTCTGGTAAAGCCAGAGAAAAACGAAAGGTGAGGAAGAGGGGTGCAGAAAGGGAGGAGAGGAACAAAACAAGTGACTATCGTACTAGGCCTGATGACATTTCAGATAGTGCTGGAGGGGAGGGGGAGAAAAATAAAAAAGTAAGGGGAGGGGGGAGGAGTTAGACAAGGTTTCTAACATACTAGGTCCAGTGACAATTCTGATAGAGTAAGTGCATATAATAAAGTAAGGGGAGGAGGGGAGGAGATAGGAAAAAGGAGAAAGGGAGAGTAGGAGAGAACAGAGAGTAAGCAGTCAAAAAGAGTTGAAAAACAAGAGGGGCGAGTGAATACAATTGCAGAAGTCGGTAGTAACACATAATGTTGCAAGCCAGGATACAAGATGAAGATGGGAACAGCATGATTCAGGGCCACCATGAGTACAAGATGCAAAGGAAGTTCAGCATGAGAGTTGAGAAAGGGTGACCCACCATGAATCAATGAAGTCCATAGAAGTCAAATTCAGCATTGGCTGCAAGACGGTGATGGTGAAACCAGAATATATCAGGACAGACTCCTGCAGAAGTAGGCTAGAGGTGGAGGAGCAGGGTAGAAGAATCAAGTAAAACAGGCAACACCTGTGTGTGAGAAGGTAGGGGGGCACAAGGAAACATCGCAGGGGGAACAGAGGAGGTGGGGATGTCCTGTGGGGACATAGGGAGTAAACACTTGTGGGTGCATGCTTACCTGCTGTCTGAGCAGGGGGTCGGGCCCTGGGTTCCCCTGGTCCAAACAGGAATTGCACTTTTCTTGGTCAGACCTTTGCTTTGGGCGCCCAGACGAGAGATGACCTAGATCTAAGAGTTAAGAGCAGGAAGGAAGATGCAGGGCTAAGAAGGTGGATGGTACTTAGGCCAGGTGACCTAGATCCACTTGCACCTGCTCTCGATCTGTAAAGGAAAAGAGGCTGAAGGGCTCCTTATGTTTAGTAATTTAGGGCCAGAAGGTGGGAGAGAAGCCTGGAGAACCCGGATCAAAATCAAAAGTAGTTTTACAAAAGATGGCTCAAAAGGAGAGGGATTAGCAATTGAGTGTATTTTATTAATGTCCTCCTGAATTGATTTAATTTTAGTCATTTAATTCATAGGCCAGATTTCTCAGATGGGGAATCCTAGATGATAGGTTGTCCGGGTTAAAACTGTATTTATACAGTCAAAATGTTCTCTGGATTTGTTGAGCGTGGCATGAATATGGTTCTTCAGAAAAAAAAGAATTAGCAGAGAAGTTGCTTTTTTATAAATGTTTAGAGCCGTCTTTGAAGACATTTCTCTTTCTTACAATAATCTTGCTTTAGAGGGCACACAATGGGGATATACTAAGGGTTCAACAAATTCCTAGATTGTTTAGTCTGTAAATGGCTAATACAATTACAAATTAACCTTAGCCTTTTCTTACAGAAGAAAAAGCTTTGTTTACATTGCATATCCAGTTCCAAAAGGGCTACTATGGTTGACAAAATATCTATATCTGAGATTCTGCTTACGTCTCTTTTAGTGCTTGATAATGAGCAAATTGGTGAAAGAGCAGGGAGAGAAGACAATGCTTGGTCAAATAAAAAAAATCCTTGCAAAATAATCTCACCAAGACATAAGAATAAGGTCTTTACAAGGATTCTCAGAGAATTCTGCCCGGGTTAATAGGCCAAGGTTTGTCAATCCATTGAAGAATATGACTTTCATGCTTTGTCAGAAGGGCGG
Organism: Ambystoma mexicanum; assembly: GCF_040938575.1. Taxonomy (NCBI): domain Eukaryota; kingdom Metazoa; phylum Chordata; class Amphibia; order Caudata; family Ambystomatidae; genus Ambystoma; species Ambystoma mexicanum. The sequence continues at coordinate 176,656,879 of NC_090927.1, read as the reverse complement.
ACATGGTCTTTAATGGCCCACCAGCCTGAGCTAAGGTAGGCCCGAGCGAAGCTGGGCAGAGCATGAAAGCCGTTTGCACCCCGGGGTACGTCCGGGGTGCGAATGGCATTCAACATTTTTAATTGGGAGATACGCGCTGCTAGTGCAGCCGATCTTCAGATAAAAAATGGAAATAAAAAAATAAAAAAGATGGTTGCTGCCATATGGAAAAGTGATTATGTCTGCCCGGTGACTATGTAACTTTTCCATGTCTATGGCGACGGCTAGACAGGAGGAGCACCAGGCTGGAGCAAATGCTCTGGTTTGTGCTTCGGTCCCGCAGGTAAGTGGAGGGGGTTTGCAGGGGGTCCTTCGCCTGAATACCTCCATCAGACATCCATGGATTCTATTGCTTCTCATCTTTTAAGCAGAGACAGGAGAAAACAGACACTTAGGAGTTTAAAATGTGTCTTTAAACATCATGACCAAAAACACACTCAAATGCATTTCTGCCTCCAACCTGTCTTTATAAATGTTCTAATATTACACAACACTTGTATGCTAATTACCCACTTGCAAAATGCTATGCTTTTGAAAGGTCAAGTTAGTCAAAGGGCAAACATCCATTCATTACCATTGGATAACTTTCTTCAATGCCCAACAATATTACATGAGCTTATATGGCATCCAAATTTTCTCGGGGACACAACATAAATATGCCTATTTTAGACTTGGCTGGACACGACTGTGAACTCCTGCCATGAACATTCTCCAGGTGTCAATGTCTGCACCTTTATCTATTTACTTAGGTTATGCCAAGTTGTCTGGTGCTTGACACTATTGGAGAATATATGTCCTCCTATTTTATGGTGCCAAAATAATACAGCTGATCTCTCAAATGAATTTGTATGATACACTTTGTACCCTTTTCCATAAAAACATAGGTACATGTATCTAAGCTTCTATTAATTACCTGATCTCATCTCATTTTGTCTGATTTCTATGCCAATTCCATGTTTAACCTAACAAACCTCATTATCTCACTACAAGATGCTGCCAAAAACTGTCTCCAAGTGCATGAGTCCCTCTTGCTTATCAGAAAATCCTTGGCATGGTTTATAATTCACCCACCTGGATTAGGACTGGATACCATTTTACATTTTAAAAGAATACATATTTATCTGACACTGTGCATCCCTTCTAATCATTTATTTAAGCATTTCCATTTTGTAAACACATTATTCATAATATATCCTTGCACACTTATGGAGTGTGTGTAATATACACGCACTCTTCATTTTCCGTGCCATCCCACATCAAGTGTCTGCAGTGCCTTTCGCACTTTTTATCCTTTAATAAAGCCAATCTAATCCTGATTTCTACAATGATGGACAGGAGAGTGAACTATTTGATCTGCCTATCAATTTATCTTTATTCGGTTGAAAGGGGAGGTGTTGGCAGCCCCTATACAGGGGGCTCCCTGTTGCTGCCCCACAATCATACAAAAAAGATGAAAAAAGCACTGCCACGGGAAGGGCCTTGGGTGGCCTGGACAGCGTCTGGGGGATGTGTATTCTAACCCTCTGGTCAAGTCACCTGATTCGCTGAGTGCCCTTCCCCGGGTGCGAATAGCATTTTCTAGATGGGTTTCAGAATTAATAGACACATATGCAAATCATTTCCAATCAAATGTGCTTTCTTCAAATATATTGCAGGTATCTTATAATCATGATCTAATTTTACCATCTGGTGGGGGGGGTGAACGAAATGCTATTCCCAAAATCTAGAGAGCACTTAAACTGGACAACAGACAATAATGAAATAGTATACATTCATATCTCACATCAGGCTTTTAGTTTCATTAATTGTAGCAATATATTCCAAGAGGGTGTTGACTCTATGGTCGGTTACCATTTTGATGTCATTTCTTTGGCTTGGGATGTTTTTTACATTTCAAAACTTTAGTCATAGTGATAGCCGACATGGATCCAGGAAGTCTTTTGACGCTGCATCTCAAGAACATCCGAGGCAAAGACTTGGCAAAATTCAATGGGTCAGACTCCCAAAGACATCTGTGGATCATTTCCTAACTGCGCACGTGCAGGAGCATAGTGGGTTACACAAAAAAGTTAGGAATTTGAGCATATCAGAAAGAGTAGCACCCAAGAGCATTCTGATTTGCAAACAACTTGCAAACCTCCAGGAGCAGGTGACTGGCACTGAACTTGCAAAAGGGAGAGAGGCAAATATAAAGCAAAAAAGATAAAGTTAATACATTTGTCAAATAGAACTGAAACAAATTCTGGGGAAAATCTTCGGATTTGACTCCCTTATGACAGGTTGGAATGTGAGCAAAGTTCGACCATAGGGTTAAGGAGCAAGAAATGTGCTACTATTTTGTGACTCAGCCTCATGTACTTGCATTTGTATACGGCGCCTAAAATGAGTTCAAAATGACCCAGCGCACATGCGCGATAGACTACGGAAGTATCTGCTACTTGACTGAACTCAGACAAGCAAGTGAAAGTGCTGATGGTATGCTAAACGCAAGGTAAGAGCCTGATAAATAGAGAGCACAATCTATGAGCACAATCGCGCGTTCAGCATTTTTAAACAACTTGTCTGTACCTTCTGACGGCATGTAGAATATAACATCGCCCAGCTGTCCTAGCATTTCATTACAAAGTAAAACAGTATGCGAGTGCAAACTTCATGTTTCCCTGAATTGACGGGTCAGAAGTTAATTTCACACATTACAACTATAAATAATGTAGACACCAAAGATAGTTACACATATCTGCCACACAAGCAGATACAAGAAATTGTCCATCCTCTGCTTTTTCTATAGATTGAGGTGTGCCATCTCATAGAACGTGGGGGCCGCACGCCTGACATCACCCTGTTGACAATATACAGCCATAAACAAGGATCTGTTGTCCTAGCCATATCCTTACCACAGGTACCTGGAAGTTTTCATTGCATATATTTCCTTGAAATTGTTGAATATAAAATTAATGAACGGATATCTTCAGGAGAATAGAAATAATGGGAGTTCCCCTTCTTCTCTTGTCTTTCTGGTTTAGATAAGTCACATCAGATACCTAAATGTGAAAAAATAAATAGCCCGATATATCCAAAAAAGCATTAAAAAGTGGGTGTGACACCATAGTGTGTGAGATAGTACACAAAGTCAAATTATCTCTTGGTCAAGGTTTTAAAACAGTTGTTTCTTTTAAATTTTTTGTGATTGTCAAAATCGGCACCACCAAATGGGTGATCTTACTGTTGTATATTATGTTGTGCCGATGGTCCTGAGGAAAGCTCAGAAGAATAACTTTAAGTGGGACCTGATGCAAGACACAGCCCACCTCCTGAGCTGGTAACATCAATGCTTCGATCTGTTTAGAGCAACAATCTAACATTTACCAATTTCCAGATCCACTAAGGAAATGTTTCGATACCATTACATATAAGTGTGATTATGCTGTCACTGTCACTAATCTCACAGTCACTCTAACAATTCACATTGTCACTGGACTTAAATTCTACATCGATGCTCGGGACATCATGTTCGTCCTAAAATATTTATGCTATGTTTTACACACTATTTCTACATGTGTTTGAAAAAACCTTTTACATTTTTTTTGTGTTTTACTTATTTGAATACAAGTTATTTGATTATCTCATATGCTTCTTGACCATATGTTGTGCCTAAACCCCACAACTGTACTGTAGTCCTTTCCCACCCGGTTGGAGCATTGACGGGAGGGGCAGCCTGGGTTCAACCTCCTTGTTCTTTTGCATTTGTAGATGCATCTCTCTAGGGCATTGCATGTCAATGTGTCCCTAGTTGGACAATGATTGCCCCTCCATGTCCCCTCGTCTGTCCACACTCTATCATAGGCAAAATGGAGGCACATAAACGTCGACCTCCCTGCACGTTCATTTGCCCATATGCATGTCCGCTGTAATGTATGCAAGCAGTACAGTCGTCTGCATGCAAACTTACCTTTTGTGGATTGAATTCCGTTTCTCCACAAGCAAACCACACTTTTCTGTGAGCACAAATACCTTTACTCCCCCTAAATGTTTTGTGGATTGGCACCAAGGTGCCTTCTTCAAGATCTGAAAGACCTTAGTAAAATTACACAATTATGGGGCGCAAAAGGTTGTTATATGGTTTGATGTGCTTGTTTATTTTTGTGTTTGAGATACTTTTGGATTGGAATGTTGTTTTGAGTTTTTCATCTTTAGTGCAACTGACAGCTGGGGATCACACCATTGTTGTCATCCACTACATTGAAAACCTTTAAAGTCTTTTGTGAAATGACACTGCGATAGAAACTTTTATCTTCTAAAGACGTTCAGAAATTGCTAAACATACGCCTATATATTTATTTTTACCACTAAGAGGTCAAGAGCAGTGTTTGCTTTGGAAGCTGACCTTCATCTTCAGTGTCGACTGGTAATGCAATCCCATAAGGTGATAGTGGGCACACAGGCACTACGGGCCATATTTTCAAACATTAATGTTTTTACTCTTATCTTTAAATCATTGACGTCAACATATATCAGTGCCTTGGCTTTACTCACAAGCATTACTTCAGTTGCAAACCTGATATCCTGGTCTTACAAGGGAGACAGGGGCTGCCCCTTTAAGAAAAAGAGACTGCAAATAGAAAGAGGGCACTAGGAGAGGAAGGGCAGAGGAGGATAGAAGGGAGGGACAAGTTGGTTGGAGTATGGTGAATAAAGGAGTAAGAAGCACAGAGCCGTCGTCCGTGTCCTTCTTTAGGACAGGCGTGACTGAGATGCAACAACTGGCAATGGCGATATCACAAGAAATTACATCACATACTGTAAGACCTTGACTGCATCACAAGAGGTTACATCACTCATTCCTTTGCACTGATAATATCAGTGGAAACCAATAGTGACATTCTCCAATAAGTGTAAAGGTTATTAAATAAATTCATAATGTGACAGAAGCAAGAGAAAGGCATTGGAACGTCCTCTAGTTACTGGATAGTGTTTTTTCTCTGTCTATTGTTTTAGATAGTTCTTTTTCCAGTAGCTGCTCTTTCTCTTCTCTTTCTCCGGTGTTAGACTATTTAAATGCTTGAGCAAATCCTTCTGTTTCTCCTCTTCATCCTGTGCGCCCCTTTGCTTAAATCTGTATGTCTTCTTCTTCCACACTTAGGGCCTGATTCATGGAACTTTTAGTGCGGTGCAAAGAGACTTTGCACTGGTGCAAAGGGACTTTGCACTACCAGCAAACACCCTGTTTCACAAAGCGGCGCAACACATATTTGTGCAGTGCAAACTGACTTTCTACTGCAAAAATACACTGCTTTGTAGTACAAAGTCACTTTCCACTGCACTAAATGTTCCACGAATCAGGGCCTTAGTCATTTTGGGCCTGATTCACTGAGCGTTTTTCTCTGGATTGTGCCATTATAAAAGTTTTTGTGAATCAGGCCCTATATTTAATAACTCTCTTCAAACAGACTATTTATTGTCTTACTAACTTTAAACGGGCTATTGGCATCCTGCTAATAATATCTAATCCATATCCCTTTATCTCTCCTGTCCCACCTATCCAAATTTATAAAGAAAATTGTTCATGTTCAACTATCAACCTACCTTAATTGTCATACAAAGTTATATCCACTACTATCAGGTCATCATCCAGGTTATTGTACGAAATGTCTCTTCGTGTATCTATCTTGCTTCTTCCATCTCCTGCTGCTTTCAGTACTGTTGATCATCCCACGCTTTTAATTTCTTTGTCTTCACTTCATATTTCTAGCACTGATCTCAGACGGTTTCCTTCCTATTTACAAAATCTTTATTTTTCTGTTTTATGGAAAAAGTCTACCTATCAAAAGCATTTTTTGTCTTATGGTGTTCAGCAAGGCGTGGCACACAGTCTTCTTTTCCCTCTTTACAGTATAGTCTTGGCTTCGATAAACCTATCGTTTGGCTTTCAGGGGTAGCTTCTCTTTTCTTTCGTCTACTGATCTGCCGATGTTTCACTCAATGCTTACTGTCTATTGAATCTCAGATGGCCACTCACTATCTGCATCTAAATCCTAAGAAAACATATGTTTATCTGTCCTCTGACACCCCTCGTCAGCAATGCCTCTTTGATCTCCTTTCCTCCTCTTAGCTATTGTCACTTTAGTAACAAGGACCTGCCTTTCCAGTTGTATAACATCAGAACAATGTGTCATTTACTACAAACTGTGTTTCTATCCCAATTCAATTATTGTTGCTCTCCGCATAAGGGTTAACCGAAATATGCATTATGCTGATTTCAGTCTATTTTCCATTCTGCAGAAGGCATTTTAAAATTTGCTTGACATCAACAGCTTGCAGTAATTCCTAGATGTCAGTGTCCGCTGAAAAATTGGCAAAATCGGCAGTAATTACACCATCAGTAATTACACTGAAAAAGCCCCATAGAGTCCATTGGGTGGTATTCCGACAAATCTATTGCCAGAATACCGGCAAGAGCCAAACTGAAGCCTAATTATCAGTCTTTCTGCATCCAAGACTGCAACATCCCTGTATTAGGCAAAGTTAAAACTCTTGGTACATACCTCAATTCCTCCTTGAGTGCAGAAGCCCATGCCAACCAGGTTGCTAAACGTTTTGCATACCATCTTTAGCTGATCAAAAACATTTGCCCATTCCATTTTTAGACTAACTGTACAACTATAGCGCACGCTGTTATTCTATCTAGGCTGACTACTGCAACACCCTTCATGTAGGTGCAAACAACAAAAAATACTTGCAGAAACTCCAAGTTGTACAGAACGATGCTGTTCGGATTATCAAAAAGATCCAGAGAAGAGATCACATATCTTTTGGCAGAGAGTCATTGCACTGGCTAACTTTAAGGAGTTCACCATTGAGCATAGATGTTTCTATGGGACGTCCCCAGTCTATATGAAAACCCTGGTGACTCCATTCGAGCCAACAAGATCCCTTTGCTCATCTAACTTGGTAGAGATGGGTTGCCCAAGCATCAAATGGGCTAAAGGTCTAGGTAAATCATTTGCTTTCTGTTCTGTAAAAATTTGGAACAGGCTCTCCTTGGCCCTGAGACAAGAAGGACATTCAAAAGCTTTCAGGTGATCGCTAAAAACTTTTTTCTTTAAGTGAGTGTTCGCCACCCACCCCTCTTATGCCCACCCTGATCTCACGGTCATGTCTTATATGTTCGTACTTGTGTGTCTGTGTGCGCTTTGATGCCCGTGGGCTCTGCCACAATACAAGTAAATAAATAAATAGAAATATATATATATGTGTTCAACACCTTTGATGCAAAGAGGTATGCAATGGTAGGATGGATGGCAATTTGCTTTTATATATAAATAATGAAAGTTCTGCTCACACCCCATTTTTCACAGCCACAGCAAATGTCACTATGATTGCAATCATAGTGCCCCTTACCCAACACGCTTGGTGAAACCGACATCATACATATTACTGTCCTCCTACATAATAATTACTTGCCAACAAACATGGAAGCTCTTCTCATCATTGCCAATCTTCTGTGGCTGGTTTACATTAACGCACATATAATCAGGAAACAGGATGTAATAGTATTACTGTAATATTATTATTGAACTAGCCCCTGCTGCACCGCTGAACTAGCCTAGTCGGTTTCAATTAACTGAACTAAGCACAGTGTCTGCACTGCTACCCGTACTGACGTACTGAGCATATCTAGGTCCCATTTATATCCACTTAGTCCCCCAGCTACCTGTGCATTGATACCAGGACTGGACACCATCCATAATACTAGTATCTAATTGGACACTGCCCGTAACACTCTTGCACCTAGTATATACATGGACTTTAAATCATTCTACTAAGGACCATTATTAACCTGATCTGCATGTTCTCCCAGACCTACCCTCACCGCAAAACGTTTGCATCATCACCCACCACCGTGCCCTCCGCATACCTACCCTTCACCTCCATACACTGCCAGAACCTCCTCAAAACAGATAGGCCTTACATCCCCCCCACTAAAAACACCAGTCTCCGAGCCATACTACCCAAACTTTTCAAACCACTCGCCAGGTCGATACTCCCACTTATTACTAGAAATTCAAGAGAAACATATCATAGGACCAACCCCGTCAATCCCCACCCCAGTCCCCCTGTCTTACCTTCACTAGTGAATTCACAACACAACAAACCAGGCAAATTGCCTCCCAAGATCAAATCCATCAACCAGGACTCTGCTAAATCTCCCGCTGGGACTGACATTCCCTAACATTAGAGGAGCTCTAATAAATTCCCTCTCTCTTGTCGGGGGGAAATTCTGCCGGGGTCGGCCGGGCCGTCCGCGGACCTCCAGGCAGGGAGGCCCCAACTCCTCCCGTGTATATCCCAGATGAGATGAGATAGAGTATGAGACGCACACAAGGAGCAAGGTGACTCTGCTGTTTATTAGTCAAAACGGCAGGGATGGGTCAAGGAGCGTACGCGTTCGTCCTGACACACACACAATCGTGGGGCTCGCAGGCCCTTTTTACTGTATTATGACGCGCTACTTGCGTCACTTCAGAAAGTTAACAAAAAACCTATCGCCACTCTTAATTGGGTGTTCGAGTGGTAGGGTTAGTATAGCACACATATAGAGAATGATATTAGTGGACAAGGTGTAGTCAGGTGGTATATCTGGGTTGTCCCTACAATTAGATACATGAGAATTGTTACATGAAGACTCCTGAGGATTGGCTAATATTGCTGGCGTCAGTGATAAGAGCCCCATGTTCTGATTGGTGCGCCCGTGAGCTTCCCAGCCTGGGACCACCGTTGTTCCCAGCTCTCGGTGTACCTGTAAGTTGCAACAATGTTTCACTATGGGTACGTGCAGACAATGTGAGGACTTATTCATAGCTGGACGGCGGACCGCTCCCACTGTTGCAGATGTCCATTTAGCCTTTCAAGTGTATCTGCCAGTGTCTCGTAGCAAGGGATCCAGACGCCTCTGTTCTCCTGGGTTTGGCATCTCGTCAGGTTCGGCTTGGTCACGTGGGGAGGGACCGTGAAAGAGGCAGAATTCTGCACAATTAATATTGTTTTTCTACTGCGCGTCTGGTTTAATTTGTCGGTGTGACTTTAACGTTGGTGCGCGGAGTACGAGGTTGCAACATCGTGCCTTTGATGATTTGCTCTTGGAATGTGGGTTTGCAACATTGCGACCTTGGCTGGTTGCTTCGCCGAGCTCATTCTGCAGGATCAGCAACTGACTCTTGCTTTGTTAATGTCCACGGGAGCTCTTGTTTGAGGCCTACTTGGGCCTGGTGCATAAGTTGTCCGTTTGGTGCACAGGTGCTTTAGGTTATAGGAGCATATAATTTCATGACCAGTATTGTGTCTTCATTATACTTCTCATGGCGGTAACTGGTTTCAAGAGAAGCGTGAGCAAGCTAGTAGAAGAGTTCATGACGCGTCTTGCGTTTCTGCATTCTGAAAGCCTATGTAAAAATAATAAAGATGCACGTCCGTGAATATGCCTGTCGCCTACGTCATAGCACTGAGTATATTCTTCGTGTAGGTTGGTGTGGGAATGTCCAGTGTGTACATTTGTACAGATGTGCTTCCCGTTGTCTAGGTCGTCATGGCATCTCTAACGACGTGTAGATTTTAGTCTAGTTGATCCGTGCCGCAGGTGTCGGCATGGCCAGTGCGGGCTGCTGGGCAGGCAGATGGACACATCCGTATGTTCCTGTACCAGGGTATCTGGTCGTCTGGTAAATGGACAAACTCTTCTCGTGGCGGGTGTCTGAGTCGTGACCCTCTAGGCCAAGCGCGAGAGGCGAAGGACGGGAGCCTGGTCTTCCATTCTCCCACTTCAGTCCCCCCTCTGGTCGACTTGTCGACCACAAACATATCCTTCTCGTTATCTCCTCTTACTCGCCATATCTTAGTTATTCCTCCGAGATGTCCATAATGGTTTACATGATCTTCAAAGGACCAATACATATATTCACAGGTACCTCCAGGAGTACAGTATACCCATCTTCCTATGTAGCTCCTGGGGTTTCTTGGGTTCTCGATCTTCACTGATGGTGGGTCTAGATGGTTGGTGATTATTTGGGTGCGCAGCTTCTCCCTCTCCTGTATTATTACACCTGTATGCTGGCCGTCATCTGCTGGCATCAAGGGGTGCATTCCCACCATTTCCAGCAACTCGTCAGTAGTGCGTGCCTTCCGTGCCTTCCAAAATCTAATTATGATCAGGGTAGCTCCAGCCAATATAGTACAGCCCACTATTATTTTCAGTCCATCTGACAGCCAGGATGGCATCCATGACCATAATAGTGAAAACCAGCTCTTATCCTTGTTCACACCGTTGCTTTCATCCATCATTTTGGAGTGCATCTGGGCCAATTGCGAAACTGCTTCTGTCAGTGTACCATTGTCAGCATCATTGGCAGGTATGAACGTGCAGCATGATTGTCCTATCTTTGCACAAACTCCTCCTTCCATTGCTGTGAGAAGGTCCAATACATATCTGTTCTGGAGTGCTACCATCCTTACAGCTCGCAGCTCCTCTTTTATTGCGTTGAACCCATTTACTGTAGAATTGATGGTCATCATTAGTTCCCATCTAGTTATTTGGAGCCATTTTGCGTTTGCGTAAGCCTGTAGTCCCGGGTGTATCATTGAGGAGAAGAACATTGCTGCTCTGCTAAATAGTCTGTGTTCTGGCGGTATTGATGTTAGTGCCGTTTCCGACCTTCCCCACAGGTAATTTCCTGTCAGTGGCTCTCCTTGTCTTTTTCTTCTATTTAGGATATTTAGGACAGTGTCATTGCTGTTGGTCCTGTTCCCTTGCTCCTCCTGGAGTGGTGCAGATCTCTTTCTTCTCTTATCCCCTTCATCCATTCTAGGAAATTTCGCCACATTGACGTGCTTCTTAGGTACCACTAGTGATGGTACATTGACGTGTACCATTGTGCACACACCATTCCACAGGGGAGGCAGTGTATGGTATGCCTTTTCTCCACAGGCCCAATAATGGTCCATTATTACTGCTGTTCCCGCTCCCCCCTCAGGTAACTCCGTCACACTTGCACAATTGGTGTTATATCCTACGTCCACCTCTCCTTTATGCTGGTAGCATACCTTGGGCGCAGTCAACGGTAGTATCGTTATTGGGTCTTCATCTTCTTCTACCCACGTGAGCATTGGTACATACTTGATCCACGTCGTCCAACATCGGTGATTGTGTGTCTCAATGGTTGAGATAGTTTCTTTTGTTGCCATGTTGCTGCCAATCACTCCTATCTCCCAGCTGTTGTCCAGATACACCTTTCCTGTTATCGTCAGTAGCGGCCTCTCCCAGCATCCTTGTTTACCCGGAACTTCAGTGGCGTACCAATCACATGGTAGATACTGCAGTGTTACTTTCTTTGTTTCTCCTTTTGCAGGGCCACTTGTTATATATTTGAATGCTTCAGCATGTAAACTGGTCTTGTGATAACTCAAGTAGGTCTTGAGGAAGTTGTTTTCATATGGGTATGAGTCTCGTGTTTTCCATGTCATGTGCACTACAGTTCCTTGGAATCTTCCTTTCGTCTGGAACAGTGCCAAGTATATTATGCACTGCGCTATCTTCTCATTTATTTCTGTGGCAACAAATGTTCGTGAAGCACTCATGGCGTATGGTATTAATGAGCAGACGTAGCAGCTATCCTAAGTCGTCTGCTTACCAATGCGGGTCATGTGTTGGTACCATATGTTGTTTGTGACGTGTGCTGAATCTTGTACATAATTATCAATACCTTTATTGTCTGAGTATGTGCTGCGTTTAACTCTATTTTGCTTGGGTGCAATGTTACTACTACCACCTGACGTAACACCTGTTGCAGCAAGGAACAGGGGTATATTAGGTTTGGGTGCAGCAATAAAATTGATAGCACAGCTGTACTGCCAGACAGAGGCAGCCAAAAATCCGGTGATCATCAAAATCCCTATTATTTTTATTACAACTGCTAATCTCACCGGCATTTTGTTCTTACCTTGCTGCAGTCCTGGCAGCGTATTCTTGTGACGTTAAAGTTGCCCGCCTAAAAATTCTCAAAATGCTCGTTTTTAGATGTTAGTTTTGTTTTATTTAAGCTCTCCCTATCAAATAGTCATTCAGTGCCCAGGCGAAGAGCTGCTCCCACGCTACTCTAAGTGATCGGTCTCTTAGGACCGGCAAGTATGGGCGGAGGTGGGGCATGTAATATTCTATGGCCAGGAGGAAGGCTGTGTAGTAGACACGTACCCTTCTTCTTTTTAGGTATGTTGGCCTTTTTATTTCGTATACAAATTGGTGTGACAATTCTTCTGGGTAATTATCGTCTGGGAGTACCATCTACGCCTGGACAGTGGACTTGTTAATTAGCTCTCTACTTAACAATACAATAATACGCAGTTCCTGTATGTGCGAGAGAAAAAAAGAGAACATTCACGTGTTTACATGTGTATTTGTGCGAGAGAACATTCAGTTTAAGTTGCAATTATACAATAATACGCAGTTCCTGTATGTGCGAGAGAAAAAGAGGACATTCACGTGTTTACATGTGTACTTGTGCGGCCAGTGGCTTTCAGTTTAAGTTACAACTGTCCTTGGGAGTCAATGGGCGGGGGGGGGTTTTTTGGGCTCAGATGGCGGAAGTATTTTTACTCTTTGAACGTGTGACCATGGGGTGGGCAGTATAGCGATCACCCCTTTCTTCGTCAGTTGTTGTCTCTGGGGTAGCTGGGTAGTGACACGGTAAGGGAACAATTGGGTCGTTGTCTGTGATAGAACTTCCTTCCGCTGTCGGGGATGTTGTTGCTGTTCTTCCAATGGACCTGTCGTTGGCGCTGGGGCGGGTCTGCAGTTTGTAGATCTTTACATCATGTAGGTGGTTCCAGGCACGCTTGTCCTTTAGTTTTACTGCTCTTGGTGATACGTCCTCTACCAGATGTGGGCCGGTGAACCTTTTGTCGTTCCACTTCCTATTGAAATTGCGAAGTAGCACGTGGTCACCTTTGGCAAGTTTGCACAAGTTCTCTTTTTCTAATTCTGTACTGGCGCCTTCTTCTTGATTTCTGGTGGACCCGCCCCGCGTGCGCTCGAGCTGTTGAGACACAAACACAACACTAGTAATCAAAGACGACACATATTGATACATTTCATCACCTAGTACACTCGCTGAACTTTCGTGGTCAGTGAATGCCCTTGACGTTGGCGTTAGGGGAAGGCGCATTTGACGTCCAGTAACCACCTCGTGTGGGGTGAGGTGGTGGTCGGACCCTGGCCTGTTCCTTAATTCGAATAGGGCTAATGGAAGGCAATACAACCAACTTTTCTTTGTTGTTTGTTGTATCTTTGCAATTGCCTCCTTCAATAAGCCATTCAGGCGTTCACATACACCGTTAGCCTGTGGGTGATATGAACATGCAAATTTGTGCTTTATGCTCAGCAGGGCTGTGATATGTTGGAACATTTCGTTTGCGAAATGCGGGCCATTGTCTGATCTTAACACCTCGCACACTCCCCACCTGGGGAAGACCTCCCTTACTAGGAATTTGGCTGCTCTAAATGCATCTGGGTGTGAACAGGGCCCTGCTTCAATCCACCTAGAAAATGGGCATACTACTACAATCATATACCTATTACCTTGACATATGTTGATCATATCAACATAGTCAATGTGAAGGTGCCGAAAAGGTCCTTCTGGCCAGGGTATGGTACCTCTTATCACTTTTAGGGTATGACCGGCCGTAAACTGTTGACATGTGAGACAATTGCTGATAAAATTTGACACATGAGAATTTAACTCGGGACAGAACCAATCTTCTCTAATTCGTGCTGCAATTATTTCCTTGCCTGTATGGGCTGGGTGATGTAATTGGCTCAGGGCGGTATTTAAAAGTGCCAACGGTATTACAACTTTCCCAGTACCACCCTGGCGCCATAGTGCGTCGGTTGGTGACATTGTACATCCTCTTTTTACCCATATTTCCTTTTCGGCCATTGGTGCAGCCGCTTGTAATTCCATAATCTGTGTGGCTGGGAGATGGGTGTACCCTTCTCTTATTAACATCTCCCTAGCCATTCCCCTCCCTCTCCCTCTCTGTGAGTCTGTGGGGTTCCATATCTCACCAAAGTATGCAGCATATTTCGCATGTGCGTCTGCTGCTGCATTCCCTTTTGAGACGTGGTCTTCACCATTGGTGTGTGCGGTGCATTTTACTAGGGCTAGCTCTTGGGGGTCGTTTATTACTTCAATTAATTCAGCCAACAAGAGGGCATGTTGCACTGGAGTGCCATCAGCTCTCCTAAACCCTCTTCTTCTCCATTTTGATAGCCCTGAGTGGACAGTGGATGTAACATATGCACTGTCGGAATATATTGTTACACGTTTGTTAAAACTTTCCTTTAATGCTAATATTAGTGCAACTAGTTCTGGGGCTTGAGCAGAGTAATGCTGTGGTAACTGTACACACTTCATAGCCACACACACCGGCGCCTCCATCATTTTTACCACTGCTGCCCCAGTCCTCCGTATCCCATCTCCTTGATCAATAGTTGATGACCCATCAATAAAAAAAAGCTCACCTCCCTCTAGTGCATTTTCTTCAACTTTTCTAGTGCATGAATATATTTCATTTAGTTTGGTGCAGTCGTGGGCGTAATCTCCCTCCTCAATTATTTCTGCTAGGAACCTTGCAGGGTTAACAGTGCTACATCTAACAATCGCTAGTTCAGCCCTAGACAAAATGATCTCATAACCTGATGCCCTTTGTGTCGTTAGTGTGGACTTGGGTTTATTCAATATTGCAAATAGTGCATGTTCCACAAACAGTGTAGTTGGACACCCCATGGTTATTGCTGATGCTTTTTCTACTGCAAAAGCAGCTGCAGCGAGACCTTGTTCGCAAGGGAAGTGGCCTAACATCACGGGGTCTAAGTGACCGCTGTAAAATGCTACTGGTTTATAGCCCATGCTTGTTTTTTGGGCCAATACTGCTTTCATTACTGCTGAGTCGCAATGTGAAAATATAAAAAAGCGTCGCTCATAGTCTGGGGATGCCAGTACTGGAGCTGTTGATATCGCGTCCTTCAATTCGTCAAATGCCTCCCTCATTTCCATAGTCCACCCCAACTTTTTCTCCCCTTTATTTGCTTCCTTCAAACCCTCAAGCAGGGGTCCTATGTATGAACTGTAATCAAATACCCATGCTCTACAGTAGTTGCACAGCCCCAGAAATTGCTGCAGTTCTCTCACAGTCTGTGGCATGGGAGTGCTTGAGATGGCCTGTGCTCTTTGTGGTGCAATCTTTCTTCCATGTTGGGATATCAGTTGGCCAATGTAAAGTACCTGTTCCTGACAGTATTGTATTTTTTCCATGTCTACCTTGTACCCCTTTTCAGCCAATATAGTCAACATTTTTAAGGAGTCCTCTCTACATTTACTTTCGTTTATACTGCAAATTATTATGTCATCCACATACTGTAACACTGTGCTTTCCACCTCAACATTACCCAAATCCATCTGTATTACTCTATTGAAAATTGAGGGTGATTCACAATACCCCTGTGGTAACCTGGTATGTTTCCATTTTGTATTTCGGTAAGTGAAACTTGTCAAATCTTGTGAGTCGGGGTGTAATGGTATTGAGAAAAATGCATTTTTAAGGTCTATTACTGTAAATCGTGATGCTTCTGCTGGAATGCCACACAATATTGTGGCCGGGTTTGCTGTTACTGGATATTCTGCTTCTACTATGTTGTTCAAGGGCCTGAGGTCCTGTATGAAGCGCCAAGACCCCCCTTTAGCCTTGCGCACTGGGTACACAGCCGTGTTACATGGTGATTCTGAGGGGACCAATATGCCATTGTTTATAAGGGCCGTTATAGTTTCATATATGCCCTCATCTGCCTCTTTTGACAGTGGGTACTGCTTTACTCTTGGTAGTATGGCACCTTTTTTCAATTTTATCCGTACACCCCCTATGCTTTTTATGCATCCTACGTCATAAGGGCTAATGGTCCATAATGATTTGGGCACCTTTGACATATCCTCCTTAAAGAAAGGGACTGGGGTGCATGCAGGTGCCTCAAGTGCCATCGCAATTTTCTGCGCTATTTGTTTGTGAGCCACTCTTAGCCATATTTCTACACTCATCATGAACACCATTTCCCCCTCCTCCTTTTCTTCTGAGAACAGCTCCTCATCTGACACCTGGGTCAACCTATATCCTTCTGCTAGTGCTATCACTGCCCTCCATGCTCTTCCTTCTTTGTCTTGGGCGTGCACAGCAATATAATCAGCTGTTGCAATAATGCTCTCAATGTCCATTACAAACACCTTTCCTTCTTGTTCATTAACAGGTGTTTCTGGTCGGAACAGATAAGCTGCTGGCCTCCTCCATATTTTCCCTTCTATCCCTGGCATCCATGCAAATGCCATGTCTGTTCCATACTGGAATAGCTCGCCATCTACTGGTTCCGCCCTAATCGCTGTCTGTCCGCAGTATGCTTGCATAATCTGTCGTGCTGCTAGCATGTTAATCCCTGGAGTAGAGCAAATTATACCATCCTCTGTAAAGGAGATCGTCATATTCAACCTATTCATTATGTCCCTCCCCAGTATATTTACTGGTGAGGCACTATAATACAAAAGTGGAACTGACAGATCATAATCTCCGATAGATAAGGGAACGTTATCAGTAAAAGGAACCAACCCTTTAGCCCCAGAAAATCCTTGGGTGTTCATGGCTTCGCCTGACATCTTAAATTTACCTTCCCTTATGCAAGACCGGGTTGCCCCGGTGTCAACAAGGAATGATAATTTTTTGTCACCTATCGTTACCTCTATGCGTGGCTCCTCCGCACTATTAGGTGTTACTGACAGGATGGGACACACCAAGGCCGTCTGTGGGCTGTCCTATTGGGGGTACAATGATTGGCCATTCCCTGTGTAAGGGTTGTGTCCCAAGACCGTCACCCTACCCAATTGCGTTTGTTGAGTTTGGGGTTGTTGTGTTAGCGCTACTTGTTGTTGTGGCAGTGGCTGTTGTTGTGTTATTTGTTGTTGTGGCAGTGAATATGTTTGTGGCTGTTGTTGCGTTATTTGTTGTTGTTGTATGCCCTGCTGTTCTTGTGATGGCCTAGGTTGTGCCTGTTCATTCCATGCTGGTGTTCCTGGCCTGACCCTACACGTACGTGACATGTGTCCTAGTAATCCACAACTCCAACACACGGGTGGTTCCCTGCTCTGCCATGGGAAGCTCCCTGTGTTGTCCTGGTATACCGGTTGCCCTGTGGGGTAGGAATTTCCAAGTCCCCCCACCTGCTGTTGGGTATTATATCCGTATCCTCTCCCTCTCATAAATCCTCCTCTCCCCCTGTTATAACTATAATACCCAGCTCCTTGCATTGGGTACCCTCCTCCCATGTTTGGTGCGTGTAATTGCAGTGGTGGCACTTGCTGTATTATACTTTGTGGAGGTGCTATTTGAGCTGGATCTTGTGCAGCCACTACTTGTGTGGGGCTTTGGGCCATTGGTGTGGGCGTAGTTATTAGTGCCCCTTCCATTGTGTATTTAGTAAGTTTTTTCTGTACTAGTTTGGCCTCTTCTGTTTTCCTGTCCTCTTCCTTTTGTTTCATTTTTCCTTGCCATATCCTGCAGTGATGTACTATAGTCAGCTGTATTTCTGGCCATGGTTTTGCTTCCATTCCCACTACTTTCTTTAGTTGTTTCTGAACTCCTTCTGGGAGCCCTTGTACTAGTATATGATAAAATATGGCTGGTGTTTTATCCCATTGTTCTCTAGTTTCCATGCGCCACTTCTCTTGAATATCCTGGATATAATCAACAGGATCCTCATTCTCACGCATCTTACGGGAAGTAATTGCTCCTATGTCTGATGTGTCTGGGTACTGTACTCTCAGTGCCTGCCATAGCGCATGTCTGCAGTTTGCAAATGGCGCCCCATCATGCGATGTGTTCGTTATTGTTACCCCATGGAATCCCGCTCTCTTCCAAATGTCGTCCGCTCTATCCCCTAATATTGATATTAACAGGCCCTTCACATCTCCTACTGCTAGTTTCTGTCCTGCGGTGTGTTTTTCCATTTCATATATCCACTTACCCGCACCTCCACTTAGTGATGGGAGCCTACATTTTATATTTTCTTTATCCGTATGCTTCCAAGGTACATACTGCGGTCTAACCCCTCCTCTCTCCAACAGTGGCATTAAGTTGTGTCTTGTGTCACCCTTTACGTTCCATAATATTGAGTCCTCACACCCCTCCTCTTCCCCCGTTTCCTTTACCACTTCAAATTCGTCCTTACTACCCCTGCTCCTACCTCCCTCTCCGTCCTTTCCCCTTTTTTCGTCATTTCCTGTGTTTAATATGGGTATGTTTATTTGTCTGTCTTGCCTGCGGCTAGGGAGGTCTCTAAGCCGACATGCATAGGGAGTCAATTCGTCCATGAAGGGCGCAAGCTTTATTGTGCGCAGCGAGCGTGTGGCGGTTGAGCATGTAGGGTGCGATGGGGGAGGGCGTGATGGAGATGGCGATGGTGTGGCTTCATGGGTTTGTTTTTCCACTAGTTGTTGCACCCTCTCCTCACTTCGTTCCAGCTCCTCCCTTCTCTTACTGATCCATGGCGAGTCTATGTTTGTTCTAGTGAGGTACAGCTTATCTAAGCTTTCCCTTTCACTCTTTCTTCCTCCCCTCTCTACTCCTTCTTCCTCCTCACTGCAAAAATCAGTCATAAATGGTATCCCCCACTCTGCCTTTTTCCCTTTTACTGTTACTGTTTCTAAGTCTATTAGCTCCATTTCTCCTCTTCCTTTGTTACCAACTGCTCCCCCTGGTGTTGATGTTGTTGCTACTTCTCTACTTCTATATACATCCCCCCATTTTTCACTCTCCCTATTTCTCCCTTCTCTTTCCCCTTCACTCCTCTCCTCCATCTCCCTACTATTTTCCTCCCTTTTCCTTTTTAGTTCCTCCATCACTTCGTTGCTCATCTGTTCCAATATTCTTTCATCCTCTTTCTTCCTTTCCCATTTCACCCTTTCTCTTTCTATTGCTTTCCCCTCTTCATATTTCTTAGCTGCCTCTGATAGTACCCTCCTCCTCCATATTTCCATTTCCCTTTCTTTATCTTCTTCTTCCTTCTTTTTTTCTCTCAACACTACTCTTGACACCCTGTCTGCTGCTGCTTTTACCCTTTCAGCTTCTATCCTTTGCTCCTCATTTCGTTCCCTTAATTTGTCCAATTCGTCTTTACCCTCTTTCCTTTTCCTCACTCTCTCTTTTTCCTCCTTTTCAAGCTGTTTTATTAATTCATTCTGCTCATCCCTTAGCTTTGCCAATTTTTCCTCCAAAATCTCTTCTCTTTGTCGTAATAGCTCCTCCCCCTTCATCTCACTCTCCCTTGTACTATCCTCGTCTGTTCTCTTTACTACCTCCCTCTCTTCTCCCGTTAGTGAACCCCGTAATTTTAATAATATCTGTGCAGCTACCCACTCATCATGTCCTATCTCTACAATCTGCTCTTCTCCAATCCTCCCCTCCCCCACTGTCATCTTCCTATGAGCCACATATGGTGGAGGGCTGTATGCCGGGTTCGAGTATCCTTCAGCCGCCCTTAACTGTCCTTCTATTTCTCCTAATTCTCTTAAAGGGTACAACCCTCCTCCCTCTGTTTTCACTCCCGGTGTTATGGGTATCTCGTTGCTCGGTTCCTTTTTTATGTTGTCTAATTTATCAATCTTTTCTCCTCCCTCTCCTTCATTCCCCGTATTCTTTGTGCTTTCACACCCCTTTTCCCCATCCGTTCCTTCTTTCTTAATCTCCTTTTCTTCCGGTGTTTCCCCCATAGTGAACATTCCATTTGGTCCTGGTCGTGACCCCTGGAACATCCTCCATAAGTTAAACACCTCCACATGGCTCGCCTACTTCTTCCCCTTGTATGTATTGTGCAGATGGTTTAGCAGTGAATGTTGGGCATATGGCTCGAAACTACCATTAGGCGGCCATGGTGTTAACATTTTGTTATCCGTCCCCTGGGTCCACTCTATGCTGTACTTAATTAATTTCTCCCTATGGGGTGGCAGTGTGGTGCATATGTGTTGTAGTGGGGTAGTGAGGGTGTTCCCCCACCCTCCCGACCCTGTCCCGTATGACATAGTGGTGCCCCACTTGTTACTCTTCCCTTCACTATCAGTTTACAATATACAACCTTATATTGTTTACCTGGCCCCGTAAGTGTGGGGACTTATGACAATCCTTTGACAAATTATGCAATAATAATAAAAAAAAAAAAAAAATAATAATAAAACACAAATATATATATATGTATGATTTTATATTGTATATTCCTTCACCTACGGCCCCCTGCGGCCGAGGCGCACGCAGCCCCCTGTGGCTGCGTACCCCTTACGACGATCTTATACAGTCGTCCTGATTCCTCGTTCTCCTCCCCCTTTTACACTTGCCGTGGCCGGCGTTCTCCGTGCGCAGCCACGCCCCTCTCCCCTTCTCCTCTTCCGATCCACTCGTTTATCGTTTATCTCCGTATCCGCTCCCTTATCATATTTCTCTTCCCCACCACTCTCAAACCCAAAGTTCCTTGTGCTCGCGATATCCTATTAAATCCCTACTGGTGACGTCACCGATGTCTTGACGCTACTGGTACATTCTCATTATGAGTTTCAAAATACACTTGCAATCTACCCCCGCTAACCCTACAGCTGTCTTCCTGTCTCTCCTGGAACAAGGTAATCACATCAATAATATAATCGGACTGCGCACGCTGCGTCGCCTCGCGTGTGATACGCCCCTCAACAGGAGGGCTTAACCAGCCAATTATCTTCCGTATTGGGCAACTATGCAACTAGCTACCGCCTACAGGGAAACGTCATCTACCTATCGAGTTTCTTGCTCGAACAATAGGGAACCTCGTCATCTACCTATCGAGTTTCTTGCTCGAACAATAGGGAACCTCATCTACTCATTGATCAATAAATGTCAAATCGTAGGAAACCACACACACCCACCCCTACACGTTAGTCGCGATTTAGGCCAATCAGTGTCTACGAGCGGCCACACGTGATGTTTTCGTGCTCCGCCCCCCTCTTTCGCGTGACGTAGCCAACTGCTCTCGCACTCGTCTCGTCACCATTCATTCCATTAGCAACACTCAGTTGTTAAACCTTCGCCGCGCATCTGTACAATACCTCCCTCCTCCCTTATTTACTTCCTCCCCCTCCCTCACAATTTCGCATTGCTCGTTGTGCGTGTCATGCTCACCAAGTTCTCTCGATGCAGGGCCGCTCGACTGCGTGCACCCCTCCAAGCGGCTCGCCACCTCCCCTCGTCTGGACCACGTCTGGACACTCGCCAACCGCGGGCGGGATACTTCTCAACCGGCTCCCGAGGGCCAATATCCGGATTGCGCTGTCCGGTCTTCTCGCAGCTCCGCGATGGTCCTGTAGTCCTCAGAAGGGGGCAACGGCAGAGGGGGCCGCGCCGCCGGGCCTCCTCGCAACGGGAGTGCCTGGAAAAAGTAAAAATAAAAAGTCGATCTTAAACAGATCTCAGCAGTGCCTCCAACTTGTCGGGGGGAAATTCTGCCGGGGTCGGCCGGGCCGTCCGCGGACCTCCAGGCAGGGAGGCCCCAACTCCTCCCGTGTATATCCCAGATGAGATGAGATAGAGTATGAGACGCACACAAGGAGCAAGGTGACTCTGCTGTTTATTAGACAAAACGGCAGGGATGGGTCAAGGAGCGTACGCGTTCGTCCTGACACACACACAATCGTGGGGCTCGCAGGCCCTTTTTACTGTATTATGACGCGCTACTTGCGTCACTTCAGAAAGTTAACAAAAAACCTATCGCCACTCTTAATTGGGTGTTCGAGTGGTAGGGTTAGTATAGCACACATATAGAGAATGATATTAGTGGACAAGGTGTAGTCAGGTGGTATATCTGGGTTGTCCCTACAATTAGATACATGAGAATTGTTACATGAAGACTCCTGAGGATTGGCTAATATTGCTGGCGTCAGTGATAAGAGCCCCATGTTCTGATTGGTGCGCCCGTGAGCTTCCCAGCCTGGGACCACCGTTGTTCCCAGCTCTCGGTGTACCTGTAAGTTGCAACAATGTTTCACTATGGGTACGTGCAGACAATGTGAGGACTTATTCATAGCTGGACGGCGGACCGCTCCCACTGTTGCAGATGTCCATTTAGCCTTTCAAGTGTATCTGCCAGTGTCTCGTAGCGAGGGATCCAGACGCCTCTGTTCTCCTGGGTTTGGCATCTCGTCAGGTTCGGCTTGGTCACGTGGGGAGGGACCGTGAAAGAGGCAGAATTCTGCACAATTAATATTGTTTTTCTACTGCGCGTCTGGTTTAATTTGTCGGTGTGACTTTAACGTTGGTGCGCGGAGTACGAGGTTGCAACATCGTGCCTTTGATGATTTGCTCTTGGAATGTGGGTTTGCAACATTGCGACCTTGGCTGGTTGCTTCGCCGAGCTCATTCTGCAGGATCAGCAACTGACTCTTGCTTTGTTAATGTCCACGGGAGCTCTTGTTTGAGGCCTACTTGGGCCTGGTGCATAAGTTGTCCGTTTGGTGCACAGGTGCTTTAGGTTATAGGAGCATATAATTTCATGACCAGTATTGTGTCTTCATTATACTTCTCATGACGGTAACTGGTTTCAAGAGAAGCGTGAGCAAGCTAGTAGAAGAGTTCATGACGCGTCTTGCGTTTCTGCATTCTGAAAGCCTATGTAAAAATAATAAAGATGCACGTCCGTGAATATGCCTGTCGCCTACGTCATAGCACTGAGTATATTCTTCGTGTAGGTTGGTGTGGGAATGTCCAGTGTGTACATTTGTACAGATGTGCTTCCCGTTGTCTAGGTCGTCATGGCATCTCTAACGACGTGTAGATTTTAGTCTAGTTGATCCGTGCCGCAGGTGTCGGCATGGCCAGTGCGGGCTGCTGGGCAGGCAGATGGACACATCCGTATGTTCCTGTACCAGGGTATCTGGTCGTCTGGTAAATGGACAAACTCTTCTCGTGGCGGGTGTCTGGGTCGTGACCCTCTAGGCCAAGCGCGAGAGGCGAAGGACGGGAGCCTGTTCTTCCATTCTCCCACTTCACTCTAGTTGCACATGCCACAGACATTTCCGATCTACTACAGTTAGAAAACCTTGACTTCCTAGCTATCACGTAATCCTGGCTCCACTCAGCAGCTGTTCCAGCCCTTATGCTAGCTGTTCCAGAGGACTGCACGTTAATCAGATCAGACAGAACTGAGTACCGGGGCGGAAGCCTTGCCATGATAGCTAAAACTAATCTAGCTATGAGACTGGACCAGTCGCCTAACTTGGACTCCTGTGAATCCCATATGACCAGAATTTCACTCACGGACACCCAAACCCTCGCTATCTACCTTCTTTATAGACCACCCGGACCTTTGGTGTCATTCCAGGAGGACTTAACCACTATCATATCCAAAAACCTAACAAATATGTCCCTAAGCCTACTTCAAGGAGACTTCAACCAGGGATTTAATGAACCAAAAGACAAGCATGCCACACTAATTGCAGGCACCATGGTAGAACAAGGCTTCAATCAAAAAGTTACTCTACCCACGCTCAATAAAGGTTGAACTTTCGATTGGATGGCAAACTACAATTGTCATGCTTCCATCACCTCAATCTCTCCTCAGATATGGACTGGCCATCATCTCCTTACCTTCTCACTAGAGGTCCCTGCACCAGCCTCCCTTTACAACTTGCTGGCCCCTGCCATCCACACCAGAAACAAAAGAAACATCACAGCTGAAAAGCTTGTGCCACTTATTCTACCCACACTAAACTCACTATCTGAGTCGGCAGATCCTTTTACTCTTGTTGATGATTACAACAAAACTATGGCCACTCAAGACTCCATTGCACCCCTCAAACTAAGAAAGAGTAAACCCAAAAGGCATCTTAACTCCTGGTTCTCCCCGTATCTTAAATCTCTCAGACTTGAAAAAAGAAAAAGTGAACAACTATGGAGATACTCACCCTCAGATGATAATAAGGCTAACCTCAGTAAGATAACGTCACTCTAAAAAAAAGAAATCCTACTTGCTAAACAAGACTTGTACAATCAGAGAATCTCCCAAGTGAACTTCAGCATAAAAGAATTGTTTACAATCCTCAAAGAAGTGGTAACTCCTATTTCAGCCTCAGACACCTGTACAAAGGATAAAGGCTGGTGCACTAGTATCCAGAAAGCCCTATGCAATAAAGTAGCATCCCTCCAGGTCAAGATCAGCAACACTGGACCCCTCCATAACCACCAATTATAGACCCATCACCACAGTTCCCTTCCTTCTCAAGATCCTTGACAAGATAGCCTACCTCCAAATCCAGCAATACTTCGAACAGCATCACCTCCTGGGAGTTTGTCAGTCCGCCTTCAGACACCAACACAGGACTGAAACAGCACTGATAGACCTAAAGGCACAAATTGACAATCTTAGAGACAACGGCAAAACCGCCCTGCTGCTACTCCTCGACATATCAGCGGCGTTTCATTTAGTTGACCACAATATCCTCTGTAACCATCTGCAGTCAGCTGCACACTTCTTGCAAGAAGCCATAGGATGGATATAATCCTTTCTGAACAATAGGACTATGCATGTATTCTCACCTGCCGCATTGGTGGACCCCATCCTCATAACCGGCGGGGTGCCCCAAGGATACTGCATCTCCCCTACCTTGTACAACATATTCACAAAGCCCCTTTTTGATGATCTTGATGGTCTTCGTATTACCTACACTAATTATGCCGATGATACCCAGATCCTCATACCGCTGATGGGAGATTCTGACAAGGATTTGGCCTTGGTGAAGAAGGTATACCTCATCATCCAGGTATGGATGGCTTCTCACGGTTTATGCCTGAATGACGACAAGACTGAGCTCATTGTCCTCGTTGTCATTGTCATTGTCCTCGGCAATCCCTCTAACATTAGCAAACTTAGTCACCACTACACAAGCTTTCTTATAGATGGTAACACTATCAAAGTAGCTAAAGGTTTTTACTTAGATGCCACCCTGTCCTTTAGCATACAGGTCAATTCTATGGCCTCCTCTACAGCCTACACATGTAGACTAATTAGAACAGCCAAGCCCTTGCTATCCACCAACAGTTGCACTACTCTGGCTAGAGCCTTAATCCTATCGAAATTAGATTACTGCAACACCCTATATCTAGGCAAAATTCAGATATTACAAAATAATGCTCTCAGATCAGCACTAAACTTCTCTGACACAAGGAGAGCAAACAATTGGCTTATGACACAGGACAACATTTCTCTCAAAGTTGCATCCCTCACTCACAAGTGCTTCAATAATGCTGCCCCACGTTACCTCATAGACAAATTCAGGAGACACACCTAGAACCGCCCCAATAGAACGGCCAACTTGAATCTCCTTACTATGCCGAGATTTAAACTCTCCAAAACTGAAGACAGCAGCTTCCCGGTGAAAGCAGCCCAGTTGTAGAACTCTCTCCCACCGGCCTTAAGGATAGACCAGACCTATTCACATTTTAGTCACAACATCATTCACCGGATCAAGGAGAACGACCGCTAACTACTTTACCTACACACGTTCTATTTTCACTTGTATATACTGTCCCATTGTATTCTTTTTTATATATTGTATATATTGTTCCACTGTATAATTTGACCATTCGCCTACCTGCATCTGTGAAGCTGTTGCCCTCTGTGATTTCTGTATGTTAAACTGCATTTATATGTTTTTACTACTGTACATCACTGTAACCAAAGCTTAAAACTTTCTTGCTGCCTCCTGCGCCCTGATACTCTCAGGTCTGGTGCGCATTACAAATAATAAAACAAACAAACAAACATAATAACAAGAAATGTGACATAAAAAATAGAAAAGCCAGGAGAAAACATTTTCACACCGAAGTTGAGTACTCTGTGGTATGCCAGAAGAAGGAGACATACCAAATGGTGGCATTCTTGCAAGATTTTATTTAAATAAAAGGAAAAAGGCCTATATATACATAAAAAAGGGTTGGCCCTACCTAACACAAAACTAACCAGTGTGCTCATCTTCAGTAGTGTAGTCCCACTCAACAGTCAGTCCTCCATCCAAAAACTATCCTATGCTGGCCCTACCACTAATGAAAACATCAAAAGAAAAGAGGTCCAGGAGAATGACTCCCTTCTCCTGGACAGGCTTCTCTAGCCTTAATAATCTATCTTCAAATAGTTATTTGTGATTACATGAGCCAGTTCCTTTAGTTCTTCTAGGGGGCTCTTCCCCCTACTGGGTTTTCTCTTTCCTTCTTTAGAGAAAGTTCCTAGCTTTTCAAAATAGGATCTTAATTCCCATTCCTTGGGGATTCCTGCAGTGTCTCGTAGTCTCGGGAGGATAGCTCAGCAGCAACCTGTTCACCTTGAAAGCAAGACAACACAGAGCACCACAGGTTCGATCCCCGGGTCCATGCTTATGAACCTCTGGGTATTAAGCACGTTATAAATAACCTATCATATCATATCTCTTTCTTGCTTTCCACAATTGGTTTGATTTTCCACCACTTCCTGGGCTGAATAAATAGTGTCTCAAAGTGTTCTTCACTACCTTCTTGATTTTCACACTCACTAGGCTGAGTATACTGATTCTCTGTGCTCTTCACTTTCTTTATTGCATTCACAACCACTTGGATGAGTATGATGAGTCCCTTGATACTCTTCATTTTCTTTAAAGTATTCACAACCATTGGGACACGTATGATGAGTCTCTTGATACTCCTCACCTTCTTTAAAGTATTCACAACCATTGGGACACGTATGATGAGTCCCTTAGTACTCTTCACTTTCTTTAAAGCATTCATAACAACTCAGATGAGTATGATGGGTCCCTTGGTATTCTTCCTGCCCTGTTCCGCTGCTCCCGTTACCTTTGTTCTGTTGGGTTGGTGTTGCCTGTTCTTCCTGTTGGGTTGGGCTCTCTCTCATAGTCCGAACGCTTCCAGCATCTCTTCCTTCTTCCTTTTCTGCTATGCAGCTGCAAGGAGCCCGTTCTCCTGTGCATCATTTGAGAACCAGAGAGTCCACCTCTTCTGTGTCACGCCACTGCCTAGATTTTCCTTGGGCATACATGGATTGGCTCTCTGTCTTCTCTGTGCCTCTTTCCCTTCTGGGTTGACAGCATCCTCTCAACTGAGGACCAGACTCTCCTGGTGCCTTTCTGTCTGCAGATTTGAAATTCCCAGGCTTTACCAAATTTGTACGTTGGTCCTTCTTGTCTTTTTATTGGAAACTGCTGGGTCCTACCCAGCATACACCTACAGTCCTATGTCTCTTTTCCTTGAGTGTTCTTTGTTGCTCGCTCAATCTTCTTCGTCCCATTATTGTTGCCATCCAACCATTGAGTACTCTTCATGTCCTGTACACTCTTCTTCTTCTCAGTATATGTATCTTACTGTTGGTTATTTTGTATGATGGTACAATAACAGACATTACTTGTTTGGGATAGTTCTCATGAAGCTCTGGTGGTATAAGGGGCTCCTCATAGACGGGTTTAGGGAGTTCCTTGACAGAACGGGAGTCCTTTGACCCAAGAGTGGAGTCTCTACCTGTGAGGTCCCACTTACCATTGGCACTAGAGGGAATGTTGTGTAGCGGGCTCACCTCCCTAGCCTCACTGGGAAGGGCAACCCTCTGGGGAGAAGTGATGATATCCCATGAATCATTACAACTCCTTTACAATCTTGTATACATTATCAGTACAAAGCCACAAGAGTCAACATTTAGCAATATGTAAAAGTATTGTCCCACAGGAATCCTAAACTAAGGGCTGCCGCTTCCTTCTCCCTCTCCATCAGCTGTGATAGGAAAAAGAAGCTTGCCAGCAGAATACTGGTGCTGCTTATGCAACCAAGAGGAAGGGACTGCCTACCACACTCAGTGCAGAAGAAAATCACTTTCTGTTCAGAAAAAGACTCAAGACATTATTAGTCAAGAAACCTTGAGGCTGGCATGCACTCATTCCCATTTACTAATGTAGCATACTTTCCTGCGTTAGCCCTTGAACACTTCCCCTCACGTTCCCACTCTCCCAGCACTTTACTGATCTGAATGCCCCAAAGGTGTGAAGATCAGAACCCCCCTTCCTCCCTATACCCCCCTCCAATTTGGCGTAGTGCAGAGTGACTGTTACCACAACAGGTGCCTAACAAACATCCACTCAATAAATAGATGGAATAGTCAGCGCTAATGAAGGACCCAATATTGATAGCACTAGAAGATGGAATCTTCTGATGGAAACTGACACGCTGTCTTCACCACTGGACCTTTAATATGGTGTAGACTGTCTGCTCATTCAACCAATGGAATCGCTGCTAACAAGATTGTTGATATACTGCAACGGTTATGGTTATTTTTAAGATATGGGCCGGTGCTCTGTGGTTATTCTCCAGCAATAATTGCCTTTTTATTCATTTTCTTTTTTCAAGGGCTTGTCAGGAATCCCATAACATGATTTGACACATCCTTACATAATTGAAAATATTTACAAATATGATCATACAACATAGTGAAGGTCCACTGTAGATGAATGACCTTGAAATCGTGATTAGTCATCTGCAACCTCAAGCGGGGTGCAGGAACAGTTTACGGGGGTTCGCACGCAGATTTTCCCGAGTGATAACTGAGTTACGATAAATCTTATGCATGTTGTCAGGGTGCCGGTGACAGTTGCAGGGAACCCTGCTCAAGGTACCCGAGGTGGAGGCCTGCCTGCGGAGGACCACACGCACTGCTTACAGGGTGTATGCATGCGCATCTGGGGGGCACGGAGATGCAGCTGTTTCTGGCTATTTTGGCTTTGTGTGGGGTGTTTCAGGGCGTACCTGCCACGACTCGCGTATTTGGCTCATTTGCATGAGGGACTCCATGAATACGCAAAGCGTGCAGTGTCATTTCTGCGCACCGGCTCACGCAGGGTCATTCTCGGCACACAGGCATTGAATGATACATGCATACTTTTCCATGACTCGGGCTCACTGACTGCATTTTTAAAACTCAAAGGATCACTTTGGCTCAAAGTACTCTGAATGGTGATACTTATTTAATTAAGAATGGTAAAAATAAAGCTTAAAGCATACTCGTTATGCTCGACATATTTTTATAATGATTTATATATTGTCACGTTTGTTTATATGTCATTTGCACACTTTTCAGTGCATGCTATCAAATTCAATATTATTGAAGCTCATGAAACCCGAACTATAACAAATATTTTTATGAACTAGTAGCAAGTTCCTAAATCTTAGACAGGTCCTAAAACACGTTTTCAACTCTTACACAAAGCGTGTGATCTCTGTCAAAGTCTTAAATCGCAGATTATCTCTTATTTAAGTCATGGAAGTGGCTTAGTTTGTAACTTTTCATATTAAAAACTAGACTATAAAGTTGCTCCATAATTAAACATATTGACCATTCATATGTTGCACACCACAAAGTTAGAATTATCTTGGTTTACTCATGGCAAGTTCTTGTTATGTCGCTTGCCAAGATGCGACCCAGTGTCAAAGACAGATGAGTCCTTGTGGTGTCTTTTTCTGGGACCTCACTTCTGATGAGGTGAAAAATGATTCAATTTAGGAACTCTGTATGTCTTTTGGCGCTTAGGGCCAAATGCTCAGATCTCACCTTTATGCTCTATGGTCCTGCTGTTTAGTGATACAGGGCCTGTGCATGCATATCTCATCAGCATGAGAATCCTAGCTTATGCAACGTGCATGCATATCTCATCAGCATGAGAATCCTAGCTTATGCAACGTGCATGCATATCTCATCAGCATGAGAATCCTAGTTTATGCAACGTGCATGCATATCTCAGGTTGAGAACCCTAGCTTATGCAAGGTGCATGCACATCTCATCAGCATGAGAATCCTAGTTTATGCAACGTGCATGCATATCTCATCAGGTTGAGAACCCTAGCTTATGCAACGTCCATACATATCTCATCAGCATGAGAATCCTAGCTTATGCAACGTGCATGCATATCTCATCAGCATGAGAATCCTATCTTATGCAACGTGCATGCATATCTCATCAGGTTGAGAACCCTAGCTTATGCAACGTGCATGCATATCTCATCAGCATGAGAATCCTAGTTTATGCAACGTGCATGCATATCTCATCAGGTTGAGAACCCTAGCTTATGCAACGTCCATACATATCTCATCAGCATGAGAATCCTAGCTTATGCAACGTGCATACATATCTCATCAGCGTGAGAATCCTAGTTTATGCAACGTGCATACATATCTCATCAGCGTGAGAATATGCCCCTTTTGGAAAATGAGGTCCTCTTTCGCAGTGCTTAATTTGTGGGGGTTTTTGCCAGGTCTAAGCCCTGGCACTTAATTTTGAGCCCCGGCACTTATTGTCTCAGTCTCACTTTAATTATGAAGTGGTGGCAGTCAAGTGCATCCATCAACCACACTGAGCAGGTGCGAGCTGCATTGTAACCCCAAATCTGTCAACACTGTGGGGAGCAGCAGTGGTGGGGACCTGCCTACCCGCAGTGTCAGGAAATATTTAGGATCTGGCACTTATTTATTTTAGAAATTAGGCACCCCTCCATCGCCTCTTTTCAGATTACAAATATACTGCTGCGTGGAACGTCGTGCTCTCAGTAATAACATCGTTTGCAAACATGCTCTCTTGCTAGTTAATTACACATGATTATGCACGTCGATGTAAATGGTAAATACATAAATAATCAGCACTTAACGACCGTCTTGCAAATGAAGTCCACCTGTGTGCACTGCACTACCCATTTTGCTAGTCTGTACGGCCAAGTCAATTAGTTCTTTTGAACTGCATTCAGTCTCTCTGCCTTTGGTCTGGTGTCTAGCGGGGCTTACAGTAATTACTTTTGTTTGCAATGGGATTTTAATCACCCTCATTAAAGGGCATAGGTTTTTCCATTATCCGCTGCCTGGAAACATGTGCTAAGCCAACAGATATGTCTCAGGAGGTGATTGGGAGTTCATATTGATCGGGGTGGTCCCCAGAGTGCAATCAGGGACGAAGGTTCGGCCTAGTTGTACACTTTCTGCAGCAGTGCTTATTTTGCGCGTGCAAAGGCAACACGCTGCTGGAGGTGCATTTGCAATCAGCATATGCTAGGCTCCAAAAGCACGGACGATTAACAAAGTGTGTATTTTCCCCTCATCACAAATGTACAATGTTATCACATGTGGCGCACATTTTCCAAAGACAGAAATCGCATACCTAAAACCAGGGGAGTTGCTAGGTCTGGAAAGGACTCGGGGCTAAGCTGTTGTCATAACTGTTGGGACTGGGGGCTAGCTAGTCTTTTGGCTGTAGCTCCTGAGATTCTATCCGGGGCTACAACCAAAAGATCAGGGGCTATAGCCCCCTTAGCCCCCCCCTAGCAACGCCCCTGCCTAAAACTACGTTGACTGGATCCAAAATCAACACGAAAATTGAAGTCAAAATCGCATGCAACCACCAGTACAGTGATGTACCATTCCACCATCACCACATCAAGTGTGTGGTCCCCACTCAACCCTGAGCACCAGGTTATGGACAATGCCATTGATTAAAATGTGGTAAATGTGACTAACTAAAAGATGGCACTGTGCCTGAGAAGAAACACAACGGTTGTCCATCACAGTTATGCACGCTCACATTTTTTTAAATGTATTTATTGCATTTGGTGTACGCCCAAACCCAAAGGTATCATGGCGTAGGTTACTTAAAAGCTTAGCTAGTTACAGCATAGAAAGACATTTACATACAACCTAGCACCAACAAGGTTACACACGATTAACAAAGGGATAGGGATATTGATATTGATATTGATATTTTATTTCTATCGCACTCGTACACAAGTGTTTCAGAGCGCGACAAGGCAAGGGAGGGGAACAGGGGAGAACAAAACAGCGATCTTACTAGGCCCAGTGACATTGAGAACGTGCAAGTGCATGGGAGAGGGGGAGGGGAAAAGTGCATGGAAGGGGTGAGAAGTGGAAAGTGCGAAGCAGAGGAGAAACAGATAAATAACAATGAAGGTGGACTGGGGGTTCCGAATTTTAAGGCATATCATTTGGCCTTTTCTTCACATTCATTCATTCCCTTTTTGAGTGCAAATCCAGATCGTTGGGCTATGACGGAATCTAATGCCTTTGGTCCACTTGGACTGGAGGCGTTATTAACTACTAATTCTAAGGGTAAAGGATACAGATCATTTGTAACGGCATCTTTACGCACTGCTTGGAGTGAGTTGTTGGCGCATTTAGGTAAGGATGCTTTCAGGTGTTTACGAGCATCCATTTGGCTGAATCCTAGGATCAGGGACAACAACAAAACCATTTTTGGGCCTGATTGGTTTCTTGCTGGTATTAAACTGATTGGTGATCTTGGGAGGGATGGTAGATGGATGTCTGCAAATGAATTGAGGGAGAAGTGGGATTTATGGAATCTGACGGACTCGGCTTATAGACGTTTGAAGAGGTCAATAGGCGAAGTTGATTTGACTAATACTGTGGACTTGAATATTTTTCTTGCAACACCTGAGAAAAATGGTGGTGGTTTAGCAAGTAGGATACATACATTGATTGTGTCATATTATCGTAATAATGATGCACTGCGGAATGTTTGGAGTATGAAGATCAGCTCCGAAATCACACCTGATAGATGGCAAAATATTTGTAAGAATGTTTCCTTATGTTGTTTGAACTTAGGCGAAAGGACACGTCAACTCAAAATTCTTAATTGTGTTTTTGGTGTCCAGCGAAGCTAAAAATGAGAGGTATGATAGATAGTGATGAATGTTGGGGTTGTATGCATGTGGGTTAAAGAATCGAATACAAAGTTTCGAAATGCAATACTATCGAAACAAAAGGACCGAAAAAAAAGCAAAGGCACGTTTATTTTTTAATTTTTTTTTGGGAGGGGATTTTTCCTTGTTAGGAATTTGTGTGGTATTTTGTTTATATTGTAAATATTCTGTAAATACATAAATAAATAAATAAATAAATAAATAAATAAATAAATAAAACAAAAAACAAAAAAACCCCCAAAAAACAGTTTTAGTGCAGCCAGCAATTTGCAAGTGCTAGGTTTAAGGCAGCAGACAGGGTAGGTCTGATAAGTGCAGGAAGAGAAAGGGTGCAGATACAGACCCCAGTGCAAGGGGTGGCCCGGAGGCAGTGCGGGAGGGTGGCAGGGTGAGTAGGTACCTGGGCCCGGAGGACTGAGGGTGGCCAGGTGCACGGTGCCAAGAGAGAACAGATCAGCAGGGAAGAGGAGGAGCGAAGGCAGAAGAAAAGAGGAAGGTCGTGAGGTGCTTCCGGAACCGGAGATGGTTCTCCTCAAGTTTTAGAGTGGCAGGGAGGCTGTTCCAGAGGGAGGCCCCAGCCGAAGACAGAGATCTACCCCAGCTCGTTTCTTTGAAAAACGACTGACCCTGAGAGAGTTGGAGGTAGAGGAGCGAAGAGCTCGAGAGGGGAGGTATTTGCAGAAGGATAGCTATAGGTATTTTGGACCCAGGCCCCAGAAAGCCTTGTGGACAATGCAGAGGGTTTTGAATTTAATCCTTGCATCCACTGGGAGCCAATGGAGAGATTTCAGAGCTGGAGAGATACGATCCCAGGGCTTGAGGCCAAGGACCAGTCTCGCAGTCCTGTTCTGGATTAGTTGCAGAGGGTGGAGAGTGGAGGCAGGTAGATTTAGAAAGAGGCTGTTACAATAGTCCAAGCTAGAGAGAACCAGAGCTTGCGATACCATGAGCTTCTGGGGGAAGGAGAGGAAAGGCAGAGTACCTCTGAGGAGGTGCAGTCGGAAATTTGACTTTTTAGAGACCTCAGAGATGTGGGCGGAGAAGGAAAGGGTGGAGTCAAAGATGACCCCGAGGTTCTTAGCCTCGCAGGTGGGGGTAGGAGGAGGGCCAAGGGAAGCTGGCCAGAGAGTGAGGGGAAAGGATGGTAAAGGTGTACCGATGAGGAGGATCTCCGTCTTGCTGGCATTCAGACAAAGATCATTGGCGGCACACCAATCTTGAATGGCAGTTAGGCAATCAGAGATGAGAGAGGGAGAGGAGGTGGCAGAGGGCAGCCTGAAAATGAGTTGAGTGTCGTCAGCGTAGCACTGGAAATTTGAGCAGAAAGTGGCAATGCAGTGGGCGAGAGTTGCCAGGTATTGGTTGAAAAGCCAGGACGAGAGGTTAGACCCCTGGGGAACACCACAAGTAGAGAGGAAGATAGATGAAAGGAAGGACCCAAGTTGGACCTGGGAGGGTCAATCTGAGAGGAAAGAGGTCAGCCATGCCAGAGCCTGATCAGTGATACCCAGGTTTTAACAGAGACGCTTGAGCAGGATGGTATGGTTGACCGTGTCGAAGGCTGAAGATAGATCGAGGAGGATGAGGACAGAGGGAATGTCAGAGTCAAGGTTGGAGAGCAGATCTTCACAAATGTTCAGGAGAGCAGTTTCCATGCTTCTGGCAGCTCTGAAGCCAGACTGGTGGTCATGGAGACAGCCAACAGAATTGGAATGAAGTTTAAGCTGAGAGATGGCCAACTTTTCCAGGAGCTTGCCAAGAAAGGGAGCAATGGAAATTGGGCAATAGTTAGCTGGACAAGAAGGATCAGCTGTGGGTTTCTTGAGAAGGGGATGCACAAAGGAGTGCTTCAGAGGGGAGGGGAAGGATCCCGAGGCAAAGGAGTGGTTGCAAAAATCAGCAAGGGCAGGTGCGAGGGTGTCAATGTGGTCCTTGATGGTTTTAGAGGAACAGGGATGAACCTGTTTTGACGAGGTTTTCATAGATCGGACTTGTCTAGCGACCTCGTCAGGGGAGAAAAGAGGAAAGGACGAGAAGGATGGTGGGGGGGTGGCTAAAGGAGGGTCAGAAAGCACAGATGGGGAGGGGTGTGGGTGGAGAGGGTGGACAGGATGTCCTGGATTTTTTAAACGAAGTGAGAGGCAAGGGCATTGCAAAGAGCCTGGGAGGCAACAGGAGGGGTAGAGACTGCAGCAGTGTTGGCCAGCTCCTTGCAGATTTTAAAGAGTTTGGTCGAGTTGCTAGATGCCGCAGAGACACAAGCTTGAATGTGGACTCTCTTCTTGGTGAGGACAGAGAGTCGGTATTGCCTTTGTAGCAGGCGACAGGCCAGTTTGTCAGAGGATGAACAGGAAGTCCTCCATTTCCTCTCAGCCGCCCTACACTTACATTTAAGTGTAGCTAGGTCCGAGTCATTCCAGGAATTGCACTTGGCTTTGGACTTCAAACGGATCCTCATGACAGGGGCAAGAGCATCAAGCGTATCAGAAATTGAAGAGTAGAGCAGAGACAGGGCTGTGTCAGGATGTGAGACAGTCAAATGTGGAGGGGGTAGAGACAGTGGCGGCAAAAGCCTCAACTAACACACACTTCATGGGCCGGATGTCTGAGAAGGTAGGTGGCAGTGTTGGGGTAGGCTTGGCTTGGGGGGAAGAGAGGGAGAGATGAGAGGAGAGGAGGGAGTGATCGCTCCAGGAGAGAGGAGTGGTCAGAGGGATGGAGAGGGGGAGGTCAGAGGAGATCAAGACATTAAGTGTGTGCCCTGCAGAGTGAGTCGGGCCAGAGGGGAGGATGGACAGAGAGAGGGAGTCGCAGAGGTCACGGAAGAGTACAGAGGAGGAGCAAGGAGAGTCTAAATGTATATTGAGGTCACCGAGGAGGAGGAGTTGAGTGGTAGAGGCCAGGAGGTAGAAGGAGAGGTCTGCCCACTCAGAGAGAAATTAGGTAATTTGACCAGGAGGCCGGTAGATGATAACCACAGTAAGAGAATGGGTAGGCGAGAGAGAACGCCTACAGACAAGGCATTCAAAAGAGGAGTAGGTCTGAGTGGGAATGATAGAGGCAGGAATCCACTCAGGAAAGATCAGGGCTACCCCCCCACCGGACCGGGAGTATCTGGGTGCTGAGAGGATCTTGTAGCCATCAGGGAGGAGAGTGTCAAAGCTCGTGACAGAGCTGGCCGTGAACCATGTCTCAGTAAGACCAAGTACATCAAGGTCTAGTTCTTCAAGGAGGTGGCAGATGTCAATGGAGTATTTGACAGCAGAGCGAGAGTTGAGAGTGGCAATATGAAGAAGGTTGCCAGCCTTAAAGACCTACTGGGAAGAGGTACAGATCAGAAGTACGCCCTGCGGAGGAGAAAGAGCCCTAGGAGGGGCAGAGGAGGAGGAGGAGATTGAGGGCAAGGTAGCCAACGGGGGAGAGGTGGGGACAGCAGAAGATGAGAGGAAATTGATGAGGCGAGGGAAGCGCCTATCAAAGAGGAGGAGATTGGCCTGAGGCCCTTGGACCATGACAGTGCCATTTAGGTAGACATTAATGATGACTTTAGAGGAGTCAAAGGAAGCCATGAGAACTTCCCAGCGAGTGCCACCATTAATGGGAGAGGAGGAGATAGGGCAGAACACAGAGACCATATGAGGAGTCCATAGATCTGGTGAAGGAACGACAAAGAGGATGTCGGTGAGGGTCTGTCTGGCGGAAGTATTGGAGTAGGTGTCGGCGATAGGAAGACCAGGGTTAGAGGCCAAGATATCCTTTTTGAACTTCTTCCTACCAGACTTAGTGAGAAGGGAAGGATAGTCAATGGAGAAGAAGTTGGAAAAGATAGGAGAAACAGAAAGCGCCATTGGGGTGGAAGCGAGGAGAAGATGGAGATACCTGGGGGCTGAGGCAGGTAGGTGTGGGACAAAAGAGAGTGGTGAGGTCACTGGGCTGGCAAGTTACAGAGAAGAAACAGTATACAAGCAAAATACAGAGAATTTCGCAATGGGCAGCAAGATTTGACTTTTTAGCACAAAGCAAAAACAGCAAGATTTGACTTTTTAGAACAAAGCAAAAACAGCAAGATTTGACTTTTTAGAACAAAGCAAAAACGGCAAGATTTGACTTTTCAATATTGGAATCGGATGTTAGCAAAGGGTTTTAGGAAGCACTGCGCATCAGGATGACAACATGGGAGTAACAGGCAGAAAGAACAGTGATAGTCAAAGGCGGTAGGAGTCCATAAGGAGGGAACTAACCCATAGTTCTGGAGGAGGCAAAGTCAAGGCAGTCCGGATTTCTTAGAGGAGTGAGGTGGCAGCATCATTGTGGTTAAGGTGCAGGGAGGACCCCAATTAACGTTCCGTAAGCGGACAGGGAGCAGACAGGGGCCTTAGAAGTGGGTCTTTGCTGAAAGGGCCAGCTGAAGCCTGCCGGTGCCTGATTGGAAGGAAGAAAACACTCAGCAACCAGTGGGAGTGCAGCACAGGGAGAGGTGGTTCAGCACAGCCTGCCTACACAACAAAGAAAACCACGGCGGCCATCTTGGAAGGACCAAAAAACAGTCAAATAAGCAGGCAATAGTGGTAAGAAACGTGTGCTTTCAAAATAGCTAGGCAGCTCCAGGTATTAAAAAGCTCAAAAAATGGCAGCACAATGAAAATGCCAAATAAAACAGTCCTTTCCAACAATTTTATGCAAATTCCGTTTTTTCTTTTCTTTTTCTTCTCTTTTTTTCCAATTTCAATTTTTCAGGATCAATAATTCCCCTGGATGTGCAGTAATGCACAGAAAGTGCACCTACCTAATGGAATGGTCAGCAGCCAGGCACAAACTCCACGTGCGCAGGAGAACAACAGATGGCCAGGAGGGAGGAAACAGGACCTCACTCTCAGTGAGAAGCAGATGATCTTTAAACACAGTGGAACAACTGACACTACCAAACAGAAACAACACATATGAAGAGCTTCAAAGCTCAACCGATCAACTCCTGCATGGATCTTGCACATTTATAAGAAAGAAGTGTCTGAAGACACAACAACAATCAACCATTTCACGCCGAATGCAGCCTTACCACTACACATGTGGACTCCAAAGCTTAGTAGAGTGTTCCCTAAAAGCACTGCAATTGCCGCATATCTAAAACAACAACTTACATCATGCATACAAATGGCAAATGCATTGTTGGAAGGGTTGACGTCATAACACAATGGTATTAGGTAGTAAAATCGCGGCAAAGATGTAGCTGGTAAAAAAAATCAAGACTAAAATGCTGTGGTTTGAACCAGTAAAGGTGTACCCCATTATACCATTTAAGGGGAGCAGGGGTTTCGGGGGTGTCCCCCGCTTCCCTTAAATGGTATAATGGGTCCAGGGGTCGTGGGGGTGTCCCCTGCATCCTTTACATGATTGTGGAAGCAAACCCACAGCCTTTTTGCAGCAATATTTTGTATACACAGACATTTTGCCGTGATTTTAAGACATGGAACCAACACAATAACATTCCAGAAGGGCCATCACCTCTGTGACTTCATGTAATGGGATAACACCCAATACACACACCACACTAAGTTTTTTTCGGTGACCACAAAGTCCTTGCAGGCAGTTTCTGGGAGTAGCCCAAAAAGATACATTTTTATCAAACTGTTCATATTCGACGTGTTAGTGTTGCAGTGAGTCTGCAAGAGTTTCGTAGCAAAGCACCTTTTTCAGGACTCAAAAAAGTGCCAAAACATGCCTGTGCCCTGATGAAGTACATTTTCCAAGAAAGAAAGAAAGAAAACACTGTCCTAGACCAGGAACTAAAAATATGAAGAATTGTATTTGTTAAAACATTAAAAAGCTACATTAACATATATAAGCTTTGAATAAACAAACCATGCCCACAAGTGCTGAAGAACATCATATTAATGAGAATTGTTGACATTGTTAAAAGTGATACGGGCAAGACTGAAAGACAGAAGTGTAAATAGTGATATATCATTTTAAGGGATTGCAACATATAGGCCATGGCCAAGGGTGCTTCAATGTGGACCAACACTACTTTGGATATGCCAGCATGACTTTGATGCCATCATGACTTTGAATCTGGTGAGGTTGAAAAAGCCCAATGTGGAGAAAACATGGCGCAACACTCGATGTGATGAGGCCATCTATTGCTGCATGGATTCAACCAATGAACTGCTCTTTGTTGGCACTTAGTAATTGGCATAAAATATCTCTGCTGGTGGGGACAAATGATTAAGCCATAACCACCCATTCCACGGGCTGCAACGGGTGGTTACGGCCCAGGCTGTAGTTATCAGGGTAGTGATGGCTATTAGCACCCCTGGTTTGCAATCCGGAAACCCGGGTTGCTAAGATCAATGTATTGTTTTTCAATGAACGGGATGCCCACGAAATCCCGTTCATTGAAATCAAATATTTTGTTAAGATGGCCACCATGGATCAGGAAGGCAGGGCTCCATACAAAGCACGTCTTTCATTTCCATGGCGGCCAGGAGGGACACAGAGCGGCTGTAGTAGCAGCAG
The DNA here is from genome assembly GCF_040938575.1 of Ambystoma mexicanum. Classification (NCBI taxonomy): domain Eukaryota; kingdom Metazoa; phylum Chordata; class Amphibia; order Caudata; family Ambystomatidae; genus Ambystoma; species Ambystoma mexicanum. Next base: position 176,617,429 of record NC_090927.1, on the reverse strand, counting down.
ACACCACGGCTGCTGAAGTAATAAGGTAAGTGGGGCTAAGGTGGGAGCAACATGAAATTCAAATGAAGGGAAGGGAGGGTGGGGGGGAATATGACATGGCAAGAGAAGCAGCCATCAGGTTGCTTGGAAGGCGGGCTAGGATCGGTAGATTCAGCCAACAATCCAAGCTACCTGATTGGTTGTGTCCACCGCCCCAGGTGCTAATAACTCTTCTTTGTCCTAATTCTGGTCAAAACTGCACAGAAATAAAAAAGCAAATAATTAAATGGCGTTAATCCAATTACCTCCTTAGTCGCCTCAGTGAAGTAAATAAGCCCAGCGTATCTCAACCCCCACCACACATTCCCCCCACTTCCAAGGTATTCAGATGTGTTTGCAAGCAATGCATACTTTATCTGCTGAGTGGTGAAAGCATGTGTGTGCTGTGTGTAAAGTCTTCATCAATGGGGGAGAAACCCTGAGGAAGTCCATGTAGACAATCTACGCTCCCGCGCCTCTATGACCATTAGAAAGCAAGGCGGCAACTCAGTCGTGAGATTGCACGAAGGTGCTTAAGGAAGAACTCTTAAGAAGCCCGGGTGAAGACCTGCCCGCTCCCCCACCCGCTTTGGGCCACTAAAGAAAAACCCGACTGTAGTCACACCCTTGTACAAACAATAGGGAAGACCCAATTTGTATGGAAAATCATGGGCCGTTGCGCACTATGTATGTATAATATTTTCTGATGTCAGAATGCATTGGTGTCAACACTTGTTTTGACATTGAGGTGACAAATAGCTTTGTCCAAATTCATGTCGCTGCCTTTGTTTTTTTCAGGACCTTTTGTCACTTTTGCCATTGTCATTTATACAGTATAACCACACAAATGGCCCCCCACACAAATTACCCCAAGGTGCATGCAAATATAGAGGCAGCACACATGAATGAAGCTCTGCATGACTCTGCTCTGCATGACTGCAGTGCTAGGAATGATTAGCAGTCATGGTGTTGCCCGGTAGTAATGGGCAGCTGTCTGTCAGGGTATGAGTGGAGTGTGCATCTCTCTCTGAAAAAGGTATTGTGGAGAAAAGAAAATGAACTCCTAAATCTGGAGAGCCAGAAAACATCGATCATCTTCAAAGGAGAAGTAGTTACATCATTTCCATCCCCGTGCCCCTGGCACATGACCATCCTCTTGCAATCTGCCATGTTCCTCCTTATAACTGTCCTCCCGCACTTGTTGACCGGCATCGCAGGGCCTTCACCTGGAGTAGACTTTTTCGTGGCAAACAATGGTGACCAACTCCATGCCTGAACTGCTGCCCTTATTCTCCACTCCGCTCCATTGGAACTGGCTGAGATGGGTTGCTGGGCAACCTTTCCAGAGAATACGGTCCTGGTGGATGGTACTGTGAAGGAAGAGGATTGCCTTCTTCCAGAAGAGGTGAGAATACTCTTCCACAGACCCTCTCCATGCTGTGAGGCACCATCTTCACCCATGCCAACATGATGGCTACCATCAACCACAGCTTGGAGAACATTAAGAACTGCTGGAATTGCTTGCATAGTTGGCTCTGCTGCCAGGTTGATGAACACCAGAAAGAGTTTCTAGCCATTTGAAGAAGCTCTCCACCATCACCACTTGAGCTGTGGTTTTGGGAGGAGAAAACTCCCTTGATTGCTCAGACTCTTCCAGGTGTCGTTGTTCTTGGAAAGATAAGGCAGCTACTGTGAAAATGAATGGATCACTAATGGGCACCATAACTGCCCTGCCAGTGGCTTCTGCAATTGTCACGGTTTATAATATAGCACACGCCAGCTAGGGAACTCCTTCCCCTACAATGGATGTGGCACACGATGGACTGCTGTTTATTTTCAATATACTATGGATTCTTTTGAGTAGTCCTCCAACCCATCTCGCACCCAACCTCAAGAAACACCCTGTGTGTATCAATAAGATATTGATTCATTTCATGGCAACACAAATGCAATGATCTCTACACAACAATTAGGTTCAGATATCTTATCACAGTTCACAGGATCTTTAAAGGCAAAACAGGAAAAAGAGAAATTTAGTACCCCCCCCCCCCCCCACCGCAACACTCACCCCCCAAACATCAGCTAAACTTGTTGCCTTTGAATGGGAGGCAGTGGCAGGAAGTAGGAATAGAGAGAGAAATTCGGATTTGGGGTAAAGCCCACCACCCCAATATGGGAAGCCAACAAAGAAAGTGAAACCCGTTTTTGGAGCAAAATGGAAGAATGGGATTTCGATTATTACTCACAACTGCTAGGGGACAGAAAGACAGGGAATTCATATTGCTTACACTTTGGGAGATAGGGAAAGTTTACAGAATACTAATCTGCACACCAGGGAAAAATAGAAATGAAGTGGAAATTCGATTTTGGGAAAAAGCAAATGCAAAAGGGAAAATACAGTGTCAAATGGAAATTCGTTTTCACTGGGGCTTACAATGACAGGCAGCTCAGGGAAGGGGTTTAGCTTACAATAGGAAAATCGTTTTTCAATAACAAGGACAGAGGCACCGGCTGTCTCATACGGCTATGATCTCTTAGCTCGGCCACGTGAGTGTGTCCCTATACCCCCTTATACCAACAAATGATATCTTCTACACGGCTCTTAACGTTTCTTGATACCTGCACCCAATGCTTGAAGGTTCTGTGAGAGTTCATTTGCTTGTTGTCTGAGGCCTTACAACTACATATGCCTGCCAATATACTAATCGCACTAGCATGAAAACCTGTTATGTTACTAGTCTGGAATACTGTTTAGTGGCTTCTGCACGTTAGTATCCTGTATGTGAACACTATGTACCCTGCACACAGCACTGAGCACTGCCATCACTTAGTCTGAACAGTCTCTTTGCTCGCTCACCTAGACTACAGTGCCACTCCCAAAGTGTGATATGTTCATTCTGTTCCCTAGCAGGCTTTGTATATGTACACATTAACTTGCCTACCTCGAACAACTAGGTTCGCTTTAACGTTTGTTTAGCCTCAGCCCCACCTTAAGACTACTAACTGTAGCATACAGAGTTGTGCCGTGCTGCACCACTCTAGTCTGACCTTGCCTGAGCTTCAATCTTATTAAGCGTCAATGTGCTCCCACTACCTCCTTCGCCACCTAGGTGTCGTGCACGACCACCATGCTCTTTAGGGCGCTCCTTATACTGTACCACACTCTGCCCCTTCAGGCAGCCATCGCCACTCTGATACTCGCACTTCCCCCACGGCAAACAACCAATCAGCCACTTGACACCCTGATTCACTTAAGCCCCTTCCACCTGACCTCGTCCAGTGTAATCCGTACAATGGGCCCCGCAGCCACCACCATAGGCCTACACTACAACAACAACTACACCAACCTATATCTTAATGACCCAGCCCTCTGGCTGGAACATTTCGCTAGGAAACCTACTCCGAATCAACCTTGCTCCCTAGCTCTCAGAAACAAGAGATTAGGCACTAGATTCCGCATACGACCCACCCGCAGTAACATCTCCAAAAAAAACACTACATACACCACTATGCTCACCCTCTCCAATCACTATTAGTAAATCCTCTACCACAGAGGCTAAACCACCTCTCATCAAGGGCACCCTCATCAACGCCAGATCTCTTCCAGCGCACGCATTAGAAATTGCAGACCTCATCACATCCTCAGATCTTGACTTTATTGCCATATCTGAAACTTGGCTACATGCCGCATCCGGCCCCTCACTGTCCCTTGCCTTACCACCCGACTACGGTATCATGCGATGTGACCATACCACCACCCAAGCCAGAGGTGGTGACATGACCTTCATCCACAAAAACACTCTTGATCTAAGAGTGTTGACTAATTCCAAACTTGAGTCAGCTGAATTACTATCAGTTAAACTATCACTAACTCCCAATCAAACAGCCACCCTCCACCTTATCTACATTCCCCCAGGCCCCGCACCATCCTTTGTCGGTGAAATACCCACCCTCCTCCTCGACAATACTAAAACTAACTCTCAAATTATCATCCTAGGCGACTTTAATCTGGGACTTGGTGACCCAAAAGATCCCATTGCATTGTATCTGAAAAACGTTCTGACCAACTTTGGTTACACCTGCACATTCAAGAGCCTACTCATACTAAAGGCAGGACACTTGACTGGTTAGCCGGCTCCAACTGCAATATTAATGTCCTTGCCAATACCCCTTGCCTATGGTCCGACCACCACATCATCACCTTTAATATTGAAGCCATCCCCCGTGTCCCGACTCTGATAGCTCCAGCCCTCCCCACTAGAAATAAAAAGGACATAACCAAGGAGAAACTCCTCCCTCTGCTACCACCACCTCTCAATGCGGCCACTGACTCCTGTAATGATCCCACCACCCTAGCAGACATCTACAACCGTAGTATGCTCACGGTTATAGACTCTATCGCCCCCATCAAACTCAGGAAGGCTAAACCACGTGCACACCTTAACTCCTGGTTTACACCACAGTTAATAGTGCTCCGCAAAGCCAAATGCTGTGCCGAAAATCGTTGGAAAAGTCACCCTTCTGACGTGCATAAAGACGGTTTCCTCCTTGCATCGCACACCTACAAAGAAGCCATTATCGCTGCAAAAAAAGACTCCCTGAATAACCGTATCCTGCAAGCTGACTCGAACGCAAAGGAACTGTTTAAGATCCTAAAAGAACTTGAAACTCCAGCCACCCCACCTGACACCTGCATTAAAGATAGCAAATGGTGCGCCAACATTCAGTCAGCCTTACTGAATAAAATCTCAACACTACAATCCAAAATTAAAGACAAACAAGATAGTCTGAAACTGGACAATCACCCTACCACCCCTGCACGGGCCCGCTCTCTTGACTCACCCAACTTTAAGCCTTTTGCCTTCTCACCGCTCACTGTTGCTGAGGTTAAAAACATCATCGTGAGGATCAAATCTTCCAATTGCCAAGGTGATCCGTGCCACGCTCCCATTGTTAAGGAATCTGCCCACGATTTAGCCCTATTCATTACATCCTTTATCAACTCCTCCTTTAAAAAAGGTATTGTCCCTGACAACCTTAAGGACACATGGGTAATCCCATTGCTCAAAAAACCCCCCTTAGACCCTAGCATACCCACTAACTTCAGACTCATAACCACCGTCCCGTTCTTGCTCAAAATCCTGGACCATGCAGCATACCTGCAAATCCAAGATTACTTGGAATCCAATAATCTTCTAGGTCTCAGACAATTGGGATTCCGTCCCAGACACGGGACTGAGACGGCTCTAATAGATCTCAAAACACAAATAGAAGTCTTGAAGGACAAGGGCAAACTAGACATGTTACTTCTCCTCGACCTCTCTACGGCATTCGATCTGGTCAATCACCAAATCTTATGCGACCTGGATCAAATCCTTTCTGAGTAATAGATCTATGCGGGTCTTTTCTCAGTCTGCAGCTGCAGACCCCTCCCCAATTCTGTGTGGCATCCCTCAGGGTTCTTGCGTGTCACCTACACTCTATAATGCCTTTACTAAACCTCTCTTTAATGTACTTGACTATCTGGGTGTCTCTTACACAAACTACGCAGACAACACCCAGATACTCATTCCCATTACTGGAGATTACTTAGTTGACACCAAGGCCCTGAACGACGTCTACCTGGTCATCCATGCCTGGATGGCCCAACACCAGCTATACCTTAATGACGACAAGACAGAGCTCCTCATCCTGGGCACTACGCAACGCCTTAGCAAACTCGAGCCGTCCTACCAGTCGTTTATCATTGGCGGCAATACCATCCAAGTTTCGAAAGACACAAAAACCTTAGGCTTTTATCTTGACGCCACTCTATCCTTATCTCGACAAACAAATGCAGTCAGATCAGCCTCTGCATACACCTGCAAACTTATTGCAGCTTGCAGGCCATTTCTGACTACTCCAAATAGCGTCACACTAGCCAGAACCCTAATTTTGTCTAAAATTGACTATGGTAGCGCCCTCTACCTAGGAACTAGCCAAGAGAACCTGAATAAATTACAAATAACCCAAAACAACGCTATTAGAGCTGCCTTAAACATCCCTCGAAACCATCACATCTCTGAAACCAGAACCAATCTACAGTGGCTACCCGTTAAGCAGAGAATTTCTCTGAAATCACTTCCCCTCACGCACAAATGTCTGGCCAACAAGGCCCCCCGTACCTCTGCAATCGGCTATCCCGCCATGCGCCTACCCGACCTCAAAGAACCACCCAGACCTACTGTTTATCGATCCCTAGGTTCAAACTTCAAAAAGCGGGGGGCACAAGCTTCCCCGTTCTTGCCTCCAAGCTATGGAATGCCCTCCCTATCACCATCAGATCAGAAGATTCTTTTAACGTATTCAAGTCCAAAACGAAATCATGGCTCTCAATCAGCATTGAAACATGCCTTGCACACCATAGCTCCACCAGCTTCGGCCCACTTACCTCGCCTACTGTACACTTTTGTCTCTCTTGTCTCATGTAATATAGTTGCCCTGTAAGTTATGTATACTGCTACACTCGCTGATTACTATGGATGTACTTTGCTCCGTGCTTAAAATTATGTATGTTTATATGCTCTGTATACAACTGTGCACAACTGATGCATCCGGGCCTGATGGTGCGCGTTATAAATAAAACAAATGCAAATACAAACAGGTAGACTTCTAGCCAAAAGGTATTGCTCACAATGGACCAACGGTTTGGGGTTTAAGATGCAAATAGGAATTTGTGCGGTAATGGTCACGATACACGGACAAATTTGGTTTTCAGTTACAAGGAGACTAATTCTTTTGAGGCACTACTTTAATGACTGTACTAATTAAATACAACAGCAGGAACAAGATGGTTGATTTCGAATGGCAACAATCTTGAACCGTGAATTTCAAATAGGGGAATTGATTTACTTAAGAAAATACTAAGGATCTAATGGTACATTATTCTATTGGGAGATCTCTGGATTACACTGGCAATTTGGGGTTTTCAGTGGAGTATTGGATTAAATGTACCACTACAAAAATGAAGGTCTTATGCCATTTAGGGCTGGGGTTATATGCTACTTATAATGCAAGTCTTGGTTTAGGATTCAGGAAAGCCAGCTGGATCTCAGGACACTCTGGACAGCTAAGGGAAGGGGTCTGGTCACTGCACTCTCAAAGATGGTAAGGTTCCACAGCCTTCTCTCCGTCCTCCTTCTCCTGTCTCCCAGTTTTTGTCTGTCCATAGTCCCAGTCCAGTGTCCCTTATATAGTCCAGTCCCCCTTATATAGTCCCTCCCTCCTCCCCCTTGCTTGATTGGTTCAGGGGAAGAGAGCACCATCTGTCTGTTTTCATTTATGACCATTCTTCGTTCACCCTGCCACTTTTTGGCAAAAACTAGTTATGTCTCATAACTTCATAATTATACTAGCCCCTGCCATATGGAAGAGATATGCAGTTTTAGTTGGTCATAGGAAATTAGGTAAGCCGATCGCCAACTCCGTACGATGTGGCATGGGCATTTGGCACATTTTCGTCATTTTCATAAAATGTACAACAGGTATGAATCTGCAAATGATCAAGCATGTTCCTGATTCCATTTTCCATCTTTTCACCAACTGTCCAATTTGTCACATGTTCAGCTCAGACACAAACTAGTCTTAACTGGCTATTTCAGTCCCCAAAGTCCTAGGTAAATGCAATTGATCTCTTTAAAACTGCCTGTAAATTACATTAAAAAATAGCATAAAATGAAATTAATTCTCATTCTGATTGCTGCGAAAAATGCCTAAAATCAAATCAGTCTTTTAATGTCAATTGGGTGTGTCTATCCACCCTGTGGGAGGGCCGCTTCATCCCCCACAGCCATCTGTCTTCCTCTGGGCTCAGCCGGTGACCATTGATTTAATTAGTCCCGTTGAACTTTGCAGTTTGCTCTTTGGAGTGGGTGCAGGGAGGGCTCACACCTCCTGGTCAAGCTTCAGCCACACTTAGTTTTCTTTTAACTCTCTGAGCTCCTGCCTTCAAGTCTGCAGAACAGGGAATTATGACGCCCTCAGCAGCATCACATTTTATTGCAAGATGGTTATAGGATATGTGTGATATCCTGCGGGAAGTTGGGCCTTGTCACTATGATGTTCCTGCCTTCAGCCCAAACTGTTTTTTCCTGCAGTAAGTGTCTCTTCAAAGGTGACTGGTTTGGGGGTTGGAACATAATGTAAATTTGCTTTGGTCAACCCCCCACATCATATTTCGCTGACATTTTCTGTGCGAGCAATGCTATCTTTTCACTGTAGCTTTTTAAAGCCATTTTTCTTTTCACACTTGTGCAAGTTGTTTTTACTTCTAAAGTTTAAAATCCTGTCTTGCATGTCACAGGATTCTTTGATTTCTCCTTCTTTACATTTGCTCTTGGTCAATTTATAATGAGGGGTAGGCCCCTTCCACATGGTTCTTTACTTTGACATGAACAAAACCAAAAAGCCAAGCTGTTTTTCGTTTGCAGTGTTTAAAGGGCTGCTGTTCAAGTGAAAGGGAAAGCAAACGCTGTTTCTGGTTGTAGTGTTGAAATTCTTGGCCCTCACATGAAATAAAAGTAAAGCAAAGCCTTTTTTGGATGCAGTGTATAACTTCTTGTCATTCAGGTGAAATTAAAGCAACACAGGGCTGTTTTTGGATGCAGTGTTCAACTGCTTGCCACTCATGTGACAGGGAAAGCAAAGCAAGGCAATTTGTGGTGGCAGCGTTTGAATGCTGCTTTTTAGGTGAAAGGGACTTCTGTTTGGGGCCTTTAAATTCACCCACACTATCTGTCAGAAAATGTTGGCATGGTCAAGAAGTGCACTGCAGAGCTGTGCGGTGCCGCTTTCTGACTGGAGTATTTCTTTGCGGCCTCTCAGCCAGCTGAGGCCTGTGTGTCCCGGCAGGGTGTGGTTGGCCTAGCTGAGCACGAAGGAGTAGAGGCAGAGGCACGTGCGTGCCGGTCCGGGACTCCATAATTTGTGGTGCTGGGAGCTCCTCCATCATCCTGGGTTCACGTCCCCACAGAAGTTCCTACTTCACCGGCCCGGCAAGGACTTTCCATGATGTCCGCCCCCCTCTCCCAACAGTTACAGCTGATTTGAATCAGCCCTCATGATCACTGCCTGTTGCCCTTAGTGGCTGGGCACTTCATTCTCCTCCAGAGCTCTGATGGAGCCGGCAGGCAAATGCTGTCCCCCTGAAAGGGCCTCATCTAAGGACCAGGTCGCTCCCTGTCTGACCCTGTCTGTGCCCGGAGGACCGTGAGGCCCCGCACCACCTGCAACATATCAGATTGCCTCAGGGTGCAGCAAATCCCTGCAACTACTGGTAAGTATTGTTAATCCTGCATTGCGGTCTGCTCTCCTCCCTACTGCCACTCACTCTTTGCGACCTATCTCCTGTTATACATCTTAAATGTCATTTTTTCATGCTCCCTCAGTCTTCTGATACTGTCCATGATCGCCAGCACCCCACGTGTGCAAAGCTGATTGTCACTGTGTTTTACAATTGTGCATCTCCATTTTTGTACTGTACTTGTGCTCTCTGGTTAATGTGAACCTGGGTGTGCTTTTAAATCTGTGTATCTCAATTTTGTGCTGTGCTTGTGCTCTCTGGTGAATTCGAATGTGGGTGTGCTTTGTTAAGGATTTCAATCAGGCGACACACACACCCTGGTCTCGGCCTAGTATGTAGCGCCTAACTGAGGTGCTTTTCTCCTTATTTATTTGGATTCAATTTTGGGATGATACACCACTCATATCACACCCTCTTTTCAAATACCCCCGGTCACAATGGACCATGAACCAGGCTGGTTGGTGAAATGCAATATTTATTTATTTATTTATTTAACATTTTTAAAAAAATCACACACTTTTTAATATGGGGCAGCAATCACCAATGGGGTGATAGTTACAATTAGAAGGTGACCCATACACTGGGTTTGACTTTTTAGTGGAGTATACACAGCACAGCAGAATAGGAGCACTTTGATTTAGGACAGATAGCACCCAAGTTAGAATTTTCCCCTGCAATGTCCCCTCAGCCCACCGATAATCAATTCTGAGTGGACACAAAGAATCAGCAGGTACTCAGGAATAAGAAACTGAAAACGGAATCTAAATCTGACCTTCCATCCCCAAATAAGAGAGGAAACAGATTTTAACCCCTTGCAATGTTTTGAAATGACACTCGGAAATGGATAATTCAATAATGAATGTGTGTTAAAAACCTTGAAGCGAATATGATTCCTTAATAAAGCAACAATGCAAAGATACTAACAATCACAAAGAATGAATTACCAAAAGCATTCAGTTCAGAAAAAAGTGGAAAGTTTAAAACCGATTGCAGTCAAATAACACGTTTAAAATTTACACTATTGCAATTCCCGCCTAAAATTACACCTAAATAAAAACAGGTGAAATACACTGATATATTCTATATTGGGGTATAGATATATATCACAGGTACCAAATGGAACTGAAAGTAAGTCTCTAGCTCGTAAATTGAAAGAGTTATGCAATATACAAGGATGTGCGCTTTGAGTAAAAGGAAGGGTGAAATTGGAAAGGAAATCAGTTTGTGAAAAGAACAGTTTTACTTTAAAGTAGATTTAAGGACTAAGAAAAGAGGAACACCACCCGTGAATTCTCTAAGTTATGCTGCAGATCTAACCCTTCACGCAGTGTACCTTTTTTCATTAAGGAAAATTACTTTATTTAATCAAAATATCGCTAATGACATATGATCTATGTACAACAGAAATGAAAAGAAAAGTAGCGCTGATGCTTGAAGATTAATGACAAAATGCACATAGAAGTCTGACAGTTGGACAAGTTATCAGGATAAGGATAGGATGTCTTGTAGAGTAGGATGAGGACAATACAAGACAAGGTATACTATGGATTTCTATGGGGTGATGAAATACTCACAATCCACTTTTTAGTTTTGGGCTTTTTGGACCGTCCACCGGGTCTGGTCACTACACGGCAGGGCACCTGGCAAACAGCTGTGCTGTTCTGGTCACCGGCTGGCAAGGACTGGACAGGCAATTCTGGTCACTGGATACTAAAGGTCATCAGGGTAGCAGGATTGCAGCAGCATGCAATGAGTGGCAGCAAGCCAGGCTGGATCAGGATGCCAAACGTACCACAGCTTTCCCTTGTTAATGGGAGATTTAGTGGTTTTTTTTAGATTTGAGGCCTTGTTGGGAATGGGATCAGCACTGCTTGGGTTTTGCAGTGGGCCCTCGAGTAGGATCAGCAATGCTTGGCTTTGTAGTTGGAATCTGGATCTGGAAGATGACGGGTACAGGAACGCAGTGCAGGAAATCAGGAAGAGTGTGTGTCTAGAGTCTTGTCTTTATAATGCAGAATGACATGATCAAAGTAAAGGCTGGGCAGGGTTAACTAAGCATGCCTCTAAACTACTTGGATTGGACAGGGGTGCTAGTCTCCGCCTTGATCTCAACTGGTTGGATTTCCAAGGGAATGATGTCAGTTTTACAATGTCCAAAAACTCCCACAATTACTTTACTTAAAATCCGATTTTGCCAAAAACATACATTTATACAATTGCAATCTCTTAGCAAATTATATACACCGGTTACATATTTTGTGCAGCACATGTCAGCCCAATCCTCCAGTCTGTGTGGGACCTTGTTTCGCCCTTCTGATACATTTTGGTAATTTTGAGCAAGAAAGATTCAGCCTAAAATTCCATAACTTTATACACAGATGCAAATTATCCCAAGGGATGTATGTACAAAAATGTATGTTTGTAACATTGATACTTTTTGATTTATCCTCAATAATTTGCCCTTTCTATCCCCAAGGTGTCAGTGAGTTCGACCATGTCTCAAAAGAAAGCACAAAAAAATCACTTTTAAACTGCAACATTTTTACAATTTTTCAAAGTCTTGCTGAAGAGATAGAAGTCTTTAAAGTTTATTCCTCAAATAGTCTTTGGGAATAAATGGCAGTCTCTTTGTCCCTGGGTCAATTTTTTTTCTTTCCTTCAACTGCTGCCAACTGTCATTTCCTGTCATAAATCACCAATGTATCAATTGAAAAGGATACGGTAACCAAAAAAGGATACAATTGGTAGGGCTCTTCCGGATCATTTTTCACACGACTTGATTGTAGGTAGGTCAAATTAGACCTTCCAAATGATACAACTCTCTGACTGATAAAACAGTCAGAGAGATGGATCACTGGAAAGGGCGTGGGTATTGTATCGTAAGTATGCCTAGGATAGATAAAGTATCATAAGAAACTGTCCCAAACTCAAATCACTATGATAGCACAGTATTAGCATTAATTCAAAACACTGACCTTATGGCAAAACTGAAGAATTCAACGAAAGTCTCTTGAAGAAAACCAGGAGTTGAAACAACGATTAGTAAGGGAGACTTATCCCGAACGGCACGAGGCTCACGCTAGATACCGGGTTGGTGCACCACAGGATAGCGTCCAAAGTACTGTGCACAATCACCTTCCAATAGTTCATGAAATACTTCCTTTCCCACGAAGAACAAAATTAGATTTTCACCTGTTAACTGTCACAGGCACCAAAAGTTTAAAGTAGTTCAGAAAACCACGTGCAGGATTGCACGCGACAGCGTACACGCAGCCAGGCCAGCCACGCTTGGAGACAGCGTTTCTGCATGGAGATTTAGCAAGTGAACAGGATACACGCAGCCCAGGACAGCCGCGCTTGAAAACAGCGTCCGCGTGTGGAGATTTGGCACGCGAACAGGATACATGCAACCCAGGACAGCCGCGCTTGAAAACAGCATCCGCGTGTAGAGATTTGGTACGCGAACAGGATACACGCAGCTCAGGACAGCCGCACTTGCAGACAGCATCCGCGTGTAAAGATTTGGCACGCAAACAGGATACACGCAGCTCAGGACAGCCGCGCTTGCAGACAGCGTCCGCGTGGAGATTTGGCACGCAAACAGGATACACGCAGCTCAGGACAGCCGCGCTTGCAGACAGCGTCCGCGTGGAGATTTGGCACGCGAACAGGATACACGCAGCTCAGGACAGCTGCGCTTGCAGACAGCGTCCGCGTGGAGATTTGGTACGCAACCAGGATACACACAGCTCAGGACAGCCGCGCTTGCAGACAGCGTCTGCGTGGAGATTTGGTACGCAACCAGGATACACGCAGCTCAGGACAGCTGCGCTTGCAGACAGCGTCCACGTGGAGATTTGGTACGCAACCAGGATATACGCAGCTCAGGACAGCCGCGCTTGCAGACAGCGTCTGCGTGGAGATTTGACACGCGAACAGGATACACCGCTCCAGGAATTAGCGTGTGGAGGAAAACACACTCAAAAAAAGGCCAAAGAAGTTGCTGAAGGGAATGCGAGGACGCAGGTCCGGAGTTCAGCTACAAAACGCCAAAAATGAATTAATCAGAAGCAGCGATCGACGATCGACGTTTCCGCTTATGTACGAACTGCCGTGATACACGTGACGGAACTAAGTCACGTGAATTTTAACGACGTGAAAAATGCAGACGTCGTTTTCCGGGCAATGCATCGAACAACCTCCATTTCGAATAGAATGGTCTAGTGGTTCTATGGGCGTAACTCATTTTGTATGGAGAGGTCGTTCCTGGTCCAGAGATATGTCCAGCAGGCATGACATTTCCTTCAGAGCATGGTGGGGGTTTCTCCCTTGTTTGAAGTTGTGTTGCCCTTCACACTCAGACTTCCATCCCTGGGAGCTTCATTGTCAGGGTCCCAGTAGAGACGAAAGTCTGTTCAACACCATAATTATCAAGGGGTTGTCAGTATCTGCTGAGAGAAAGCCCTCCTTTTGGTGCCACCCCTCCAAGCAGAAAACCTGTTTTTCAACTTGCAACTCCAGCCACCATAGTTTTAACCCTTATTTTCTGATCTTAGATCCAGAATCAAAACAAGCCTGTTGCATTACATAACCCATGTTAAGTGGTCTCACCAGCAACAAACCCCTTCATATTGCTAAAGACTGACAGGCTTTCATTCACTAGTGTACTGTTCCAACACACAGGCATTTGTTTTTTTTTTAGTTTGCAAATGCCCATTTTCTTACACGTGGTGCAGCTGGCCTTCCTTCTTAAATTTGACTTGTCATCTCCAGCAGCTTCACACACTGTCTTGCAGCTATAGTTATTCTCTTGAATGCTAGAGTTGGTCTGCAGCACAGATACATTGAAACAAACATGTCTCAGCTAGTTAGCGTCTCTCTCTGAACAGCTGAGTTTTGGATACTTTTGCAAAGAAAATGACTGTGTTTCCCATGTAAGTCAAAGTAAAGTTCCTGGTTGATTTTCTTTTAGAGGGCTTGTCAATTCAGAATCATGCCTGGTTTTGCTGAGGTACAGTGAAACACACAGGGCTTGGTAGGGCTGCTTTTTCCACTTTATTCCTTTTGTTTATGTCGACACACACTAGCAATCTCCTTTAATGTGCCTCCTTTGTTCCATCCTGCCCGATGTGTGCTTGGCAGGACGTTGCAGCCATTTTTGTTGTTGTTGCAAAGCAGTTTTGAGCCATGGCGCTCACAGGAGCCAGCGCAACCATTTTGTGGTTTCTGCGTAACTGCAGCTTGGTGATGTGGGAAAATGCAGTTGAGTGGGTCAATATATCCCACAAATCACCCCCGATTTCAATTCGAGGGAGAACCGGGCAAGTGGGATTTATTCATGGGACAAAGCAGGATCAATCAGGTTTAAGTCCTTCTTCCATTAGAGAGCGGTGTGTCCTGCTCCTCTCGTTGTCTCTGGTCGGAACGTGGAACGACACCCCCAGCTTTCTCTCAGATATTCCTTCCATAGTGTGGAGCGACACTCCCGGATCTCCATTGGTTTCTCACTTCCAGGTTGCCGGGGACGTCCTCCTTGGTCTTTAGCTAGGCACAACCAGTACAAATATATGAAAGAGAACACAAACCGGTTATGACAATTTCCCACTAACTGCCCTCCAGTCGGGTTGACCCCAGTGGGATACGCAGGCCTTCAATGATCACAATTGAGAATGAAGAAAATACTCCCTGTTACATAATCATATTTATAAATCCTAACGGCTCCCTTCTGGTTCTTCTTTTCCTCATTCTCATGTTTCCGATGTCTCCTCTGTTTGATTCTCTCTGGGCTCCGCAATTTGTTGCTAAGGGTGCCTAGGGTGACAACTCTTTAGCTGATTAATATGGACCCATTTCTCTTCTGTCAATTCCTCTTTGGGGATGCAGATTATTTAGGCAACAGGGGAAATGTTGTCTACAACTTCAAAAGGGCCTTGTCAGCTAGGCAAAAATGTGTGCTCTTTGGTCTGGTTCCTTTGGAAATTGTACAAGTAGACCCTGTCTCCTTACTACTTGGTATTCCTTATCGGTTGTTTTTAGATCTTTCTAGATTCCGCTGAGTGTATGCAAAAGCATGTTGAAGGTGTTTTCTTAGTTTCTCAACATACTCATGAGTTGTGGTGGCATTAATCAGTGTCTGCTTCTGTCTTCTATAGAGTAGATGCTGAGGTAGCACCATCCTTCATCCAGTCATCAGCTCAAATGGAGACATCTCATTGGCAGAAGAAGGTGTAGATCTGATGGCCATCAGGACAAGCAGTAATTGGATATCCCAACTTGGCCCAGCATCTGCCACAAACCTTTTTAGAATGCTCACAATGCTTTTATTGTACCTCACAACTCCACCACTAGAGGACAGCGGGATGCAATGTGAAGTTTCCGTTTTACCACAAGTATCTCCTACATCTTTGTCATCACTTCGCTGGTGAAGTAACTACCTCAGTCTGACGCAATCCTTTGGGGCAGGCCAAAACGCAAGAAGATGTGATGGATCATCAGGGCAGCTGCTGTTTCTGCCTTGCAATTTGGGGCCGGGAGACATTCCACCCATTTGGTAAACAAGCATGTTACGGTTAATATGTACTTGTTCCCCCTAGAGGAGCAAATCACGGGCCAGAGGAAATCTACTTGTAAATCTGACCAAGGCAGTGTAATCCCCCTCTTCTGGAGGGGAGCTCGGTGTGTGAGTGAAGTTGGCTGAAATTGTGCACACACAAGACAACCCTTCAAGTATTGGTCGAGGTCCTGCCCCATGTGTGGCCAGTATGCAACCTCTTGCAAGATTTTTAAAGTAGTGTGAAACCCCTGATTACCGGCTGTGGCCACATCATGGGCGTGACTTAGCAACAGGCTTCAGAATGAGGTAAGGACCAATCACTGGTCACAGCCAGATATGGATCTCCTTACCAACAAACCGTCTTGGATTCGGAACATTTTTGGACATTTCATCAACACCCTGAGGTCCTCTTTCCCAATGTAATAGGTATCGTCAGGGGAAAGTTCTCAGGGTCCTAAATGTGTTGATAAAACATACCAAAAATCGGATCCCCTTTTTCTGCCGTGATTAAATCAGCATCTGGGTCTCCTTACTCCATTGGGCAGTTGGGAGTTCATTGTGAGCATTTGTCTGGGACCTAGTGATGGCAGTGACCTGGATGTCCCCCAACAGGGACTCGATCTCGAGGAGCTTCCCCTGGATGGCTCCGGTTTTGGCCAGCTGATCAGCTAGGTCGTTTCCAGTTTTGTCTGCCCCTCTATTCTGGAATTACCCTTGATCTTCTTCCAATAGATGGTCATCCCACAAGAGGTGACCAGATCATCAATATGTTGGATGTGTTTGCCATGTTTAAGCGGTTTATTATTAGCACATAGCATGCATCTGGTTTTCCAATTAACCAGGTGCTCCACGAACCCGTTCCGGACATAATCTGAATCGGTGATTATGACCAGTTCGTGGAGATGGTGTTGGACAGCAGTGAGGATGGCTTGATGAACTGCCATCAACTCTGCCACCTGACTACTGTGGGGACCGATTTTACCGTACCCAGCGGAGGGTTGCGGGGCATCATTCATCCAGGCATTCCCTACGCCGGCCGCCAGTTCCTTTTCCCTGTTGTTGTCAACATGGTAGGAGCACCCATCCACATAAACGGTGGGCATTCCCTCGCACTTGTCTTCTTCATAGACTTTGTGCAGGGAATTCAGGTACGCCTCCATGTTGTCCTGGATTTTAGGACTTTCATTCTCGAGACAGTTTTCTCTGGCACAATCATGCAAGTCAGCCAGACCTTGCGCGAGGGTCCTCTTCTTGTTTTGGCCATATCTGACCTCCCAGGAAAGCCTTTCATTGACAGAATTCAGGAAGTAATTCTGGAATTACTCACATTTCCGGCCTGGATTTTGTCACTTTGGAGATATTACAAAGGCTGGTGGGGAGTCTCCACTATGATGTGTTCCCCCTGGATGAACGAGCGGTAATTTTTCAATGCCCACACCGTTGCCAGGAGTGCCTTCTCACAAACGTTGAATTTTTACTCCACAGAGGATAAAGTCTTGCTTGCATAGGAGATTACTTTATTTACCTTGTCATGCTTTTGATATAATACTGCTGTCAAGCATGAATTCGAGAACCCTGTCTCCAAGAAAAACACCTTGTTTTTGACAGGGTAAGCTAGACAAGGCGCTTGTGAGAGGCTTCTTTTGAGTTGCTTTACTGCCTCAGCTTGTTCTGGACCCCCCCTTCTACAGATGGATAAGGGGTCTTGTGATCTCTGCGTAATCCTCAATGAACTTCCTACTGTAATTAGTCAGTCCAAGGAGGCTTCTTAGCTCACGCAGAGTTGTGGGGTCTTTAAGTTTTAGGAGTGCTTCCACTTTCTTCTCCTGGGGACAGAGACCTTCAGGAGTTATCTCATGCCCCAAGAAGTTGACAAGGGTCCTGCACCACTGTGCCTTTTTGGAAGGAGAGTTTTGCTCCGGCAACCCTCAACTCTGTCAGAACATAACGTATTTCCGCTATGGGTTCCTCCACAGTTGAGCTTTTTATCAGGACATCATCCACATAGGCCAGGTTACCCCTTTCACCGAAGTCGGGCATGGTCTTATGCAGGAAGATGTTGAATTTGTTGCTGGAGTTGATGTATCCGAAGTCCAGGTCCAGGTGTACTGCTGCCCCACGAAAGTAAAGGCCAGCTTGTATTGGTCCTCCCTACTGACAGGCACGGTCCAGCACCCATTGGTCAGGTCAATGGCAGTGTATACCTTTGACCCCTGGATCTGGGCCAGCCCCTGGTCAAAGTAGGGGAGAGGCCATCGGGACAGGTGGACCCATTTGTTTAGCTCCCTAAGGTCGGCACAGAGTCTCCACTGGCCGTTCAGTTTTAAAATCCCCAGCACCAGATTATTAAAGGTGTTGTGGACTATTATCCCACGGGACTCAACGTTTTTGATTATTTCCGTCAGGGACTCCATGGATGCGAGAGGCAATCGGTATTACTTCTGAAGTGGGAGAATGGAACAAAAGGCTCCCACCAATCCCCTCACACCCCTGGCCTAGAGGATCGCGGCCCAGACACCCGCCACGAGAGGAGTTTGCCCATCTACCAGACGACCAAATACCCTGGTACAGGAACATACGGATGTGCCCACCAGCCTGCCCACCAGCCTGCCCTGCCCATGCCGACACCTGCGGCATGGATGAACTCGACTGAACCATTCAACAGTAAATGAACACATCCTTAGAGATGCCATGACGACCTAGCCAACGGTCAGCACACCCGTGCAAACATGCACACTGGACACTCCCACACCAATCCACACGAAGAACATATTCAGTGCTATGACGTAGGTGACGGACACACCCACTGACGCGCATCTTTATTATTTTTCACATAGGTTTTTTTAAAATGCAGAAACGCAAGACGCACAATGAACTCATCGAAAATGCTTGCTCACGCTTCTCCTAAACCCATGCATTGCAATAAGAAATATAACAAAGACATGATACTGGGGATACAGCAATATGATACCATAACCTAAAGCGCCGTGCATCAAACATCTCCACCTATGCACCAGGCCCAAGTAGGCCGCAAGCAAGAGCCTCCATGAACATTGAACGAGCAAGAGTACAGTTGCTGACCCTGTAGAACGGGCCCGGCGAGAGCAGACAGTCAAGGGCACAATGTTGCAAACTCGCATGCCGCAAGCCGACGCCAAGGTCACGCCTGCAAATTAAGCCAGGCACACAGTGGAAAATGCAATATCAAATGTGCAGAATTCTGCCTCAACCACGGTCTCTCCTCACGTGACCAAGCCGAACCTGACAGGGTGCCAGGCCCAGGAGAAGGGAGGCGCCTGGATCCCACGTTTTAAGACACAGGCAGATACAATTAAGCGACTCAATGGACATCTGCGGCGGTGGGAGTAGTCTGCCTTCCAGCATATGAATAAATCCTCATATTGTCTGCACATACCCATAGTGATACATTGTTGCAAATGACAGGTGCACCGCGAGCTTGGAACAGCGATGGTCCCAGACTGGGGGGCTCGCGAGTGGACCAATCAGAACATGGGGCTCTTATCACTGACGCCATTAACATTAGCCAATCCTCAGGGGTCTTCATGTAACAATTTTCATGTATCAAATTGAAGGGACAACCCAAGTATACCACCTGACTGACCCTCAACCACTAACAACGTTCTCTATACGTATGCTATACTAACCCTACCACTCGAGGAACCAATCCAGAGTGGCGATAGGTTTTTTGCTAACTTTCCCAGGTGACGCAAGTAGCGCGTCATACTAAGGTAAAAAGGGCTGCGAGCCCCACGATTGAAGAGAGAGTGTCAGGACGGACGCGTACGATCCTTGACCCATCCCTGCCGTTTGTTTAATAAACAGCAGAATCACCTTGCTTCTTGCGTGTGCCTCATACTCATTTTTTGGAATACACGGGAGGAGTTGGGGCCTCCCTGCCCGGAGGTCCGCGGACGGCCCAGCCGACCCCGGGAGAATCTCCCCCCGACACTTCACAAACACTGGAGTCATTCCAGTGTCTGTGGGAATTGTTGTTGTATGGATTTCGATGCAACCAAAGTCATACGAGTCCACCGCAAATAGATCTTGAAAATCTAAGAAAACTTGTTTTAACTTTTGCTTTTGCTCCGGAGTCTCACAGGCATCAGCTAGGTTGACTCGCTCTTCAACCATTTGCCTGAAGCCTGGAAAGACTTCTGGTTTTTCTATCTCAGCAGCCTCCTCCAACTGGGTGTAGAGGTCCCTGGTGAGAGTATTGACCTGGACAGAGGGTTCCAGGTAGGCAAGGCTGTCATTGGGGACCTGGAAGATCACCTCATCCTGCCTGATGTCACAAGTCATCTCTTCCTCAGGAAGAGTACACCAGGAAATTCCCCCCTTGCCGGTTGAAGATCCTGTCTGGTGATAAGTCATTGTCACTATCACTGTCAAAACAGTCATTGGGGATTGGTCCTATCAGTTCATTACCTAGATCCATGGAAAAATGTCGGTCATCAACCACCATTCCAATAATGGTGCCTGCGCCCAGAGTGATACTCCTAAGGTCACTGTTATCCATCGATATTGGAATGGTGTTGTGTTCTACAATGACTAATGGGGTTGGGTTTAGCCCCAACCCCTGCTGTTGAAGATGGGCATTGAGGTGCACATATGCGTCAGGATTTTGCAGTTTCTGAACTTCAACTGCATACGGCAGCAGTTGGGCTGACCGAAATGCTTTTCTGAATCATCAAAGTCCATGGGATTGCCCCCTAGTCGGGACCAGGCTTTGTAATTTATCAAGTCCAAGTTAATGGAAAAACGATTGAGAATGTCACCGCCTAAATAGAATGCAGCAGGGACATCTCGCACGACCCAACAATTATGTACTATGCCTTTGTTAGAGAGATTTTGGGATTTTGAGCATACACCTGCAGGAGACACTTTGAAATTCTACACTGGTTTACAATCTGAAAATCCCAATTCCGTAGTTAAAAGTGATGAGAAACCAGCTCAAAGTTTAGCAGACATTCAGAAAAATAGAGAACAGTTTTTCATCCGTTTTCAGTTAAATGATAAATAAGGGGAAGGAATCTGTTCTCTCCCGAGTGTGCATGAACAACGGTAAGAGCTTCATCATCGAAGCCATGTTCCGACAGCTCCTAAAAGATCCCGCCATTCCCACATTTAAATTGATCGATAAGTGGGAAATGGGCCTGGAAACTCCCCATTCTTTTTGAGTTCTTTATTTCTCCTATCCCCCTCTGTTCCTTGAGTCGGCTGGTTTTCGGGTGCAGCAGATTTTGGTTCTGGTTCCTGGGTGTCAAGGGGTTTTCACGAGTGAGGAAGGAAGTTTCCTATAGGGCTTTACACCCCCCTTCCCCTGTGCCTCCTCCTCTGGAACCGGTGAGTTGTCAGGGTTCTCGCCCTGTCATTGATCTGGGGTGCCAGTGTCATGCCTGCGCCATGGGCGCACACATTGGCAACCATCATGGACTATTTGTAATTCATTTATCTTCAGAATATTCTTGAACAAGCTCAGTCTCTTGCATCAAGTGTCCTCCCAGCCCCTTTTTGCCTTTTGTCTCGAATTTGTATGCTGTTCCTGCTGCTGCATTTTCCTGCTTTTGTTCCAGTGCTCTTTCTGGGCTTCCTGCCTTGCAGCCTGCTACACCCTGCTGCCTACAGCCCTAGCCTTTTGAGCTCCCTGCCTCACAGCCCTGCCCGCTGGGCTTCCTGCCTTGCAGCCTGCTACACCCTGCTGCCTACAGCCCTAGCCTTTTGGGCTCCCTGCCTCACAGCCCTGCTCCTCTGGGCTTCCTGCCTTGCAGCCTGCTACACCCTGCTGCCTACAGCTCTAGCCTTTTGGGCTCCCTGCCTCACAGCCCTGCTCCTCTGGGCTTCCTGCCTTGCAGCCTGTTACACTCCGCTGCCTACAGCCATAGCCTTCCGGGCTCCCTGCCTCGCTGCTCTGCTCCTCTGAGCTCGCTCCTTGCTGCTTTGCTCCGCTGGGCTCCCTGCCTTGCAGCCTGCTACACTCTTCTGCTTTCAGCCCTGACCCCCGGGTCTCTCTGCCTCTACGCCCTGTTCCTTTGGGTTCGCTCCTTGCTGCCCTACTCCTCTGGGCTCTCTGTCTGCCGCCTACTACAGCTCTCAGTCCTGCTCCTCTGGACTCTCTTCCTAGCAGCCTACTACAGTCCTCTGCAATCCACTACAGTTTTTCTGTACCTTGTACCATTTGGTACTGCAGCCCTGCTTCCTTGTTTGCAGCCCCCCTCTTTCCTGGCTGCTGCTCCCTTGCTCTCTTCCTTGTTGCAACCCCTTGTTCTTGATCCCTGTCCTTCTCTTCCTTGACTCCTCTGTCCTCTCCTTTAGTTTACCCATTGCTATTGTACTGTTTCTTCCTTCATTCCCTTCTGCTAGATTTCTCTTAGACTTCCTTGTCCCTGGGTATTTCTGTTCTTGTCTCTCTTGTGTCTTATGTTGATCCTACAGAGCTTGACTGTTGGTTTCCGGCAGGCAACCTCTGCCCCTTCCCTTGTCGCGTTTTCTGTTTAACAGACACCCACAGCTGTTGTTCCCAGCCATGAGCAGACAGAGTGGGCCTCTGTAATAGTAATCCATGCAGAAGGCTGGTTTTTCCAAAGGTCCCTGGAACACTCTTTTTTCAATATCTGCATACACCCCAAGAGGGAATCCAGTTTGTTTGTATCTTTATATTTCCTGCCCCTTTCTGTTCACAACTACAGTTGCCTACTTTTCTTTCTTGATGAGTTTCCTGCTGTGTGTGTACTTATCTGTCACACACAGCCACCCAAACCCTACCTGGGGGCCCTGTGCCACTCTTGACAGAGTGCCATACTTGACAGCCAGATCCTTGGTTTGTGGGGTTCTGACCCGCCATGTTTATCTGAGGGTTCTGTTGAGCCCTCAACATGTGACCCAGATCCTGGGTTAGGTTCTGGACCTGGCGCTCCAGTTGGGACACCCGTTCCGGATGGAATGGGAGTCTCTGGTCAACCCTAGGTGGATCACGGGAAGGGTAACTATCTCTTCTTCCGTGGTACCCTGGATCTAGTGAATTTTGGTAACCCTCCACCCTTGGCCTCCCCTCTCCCAGATTGGGTTGTCTGGGTTCCTCAAAGCGGCGAATGAAAGGAGGGTTGACCTGCAGGTTGGGGTTTTGTGGGTATCGGGGAAAGAAGCTTAACCCACATTTGGGGAATTCCTGCCCACATTTGGGGAATTCCTGCCCTCCTGAGGGAAGTGAGGAGGGAAGTTTCCCAGGGTAGCACATACCTGGTTGGATCCCCCCCTTGGGCCGGGGGAGTCCATACATATCCCAGGATTGGTCGGTTGCCCTTGTATCGGGGGCTGATATAATCATATAATCACAGGTATTAGGGGACCCATTGGTGGGATTACCTCCCTGACTGCCATCTGTTTGTGACTGGCCAGAAGGCCTTCTGTGTCTTTGATTTTGCTGACATTGTGCAGGTGTATTTTTTGGCTCCCCCATCTCTAGATCTAAAATGGGGGCAACCATCACTTCCGCCACCTTAGCAGCAGCAGGGGTGTTGGCTGGTTTGGGGTTTTTGTTCAGATATTTATTTGTTGCAGGTTTTTGGACCTCAAATGCAGGTCGCCTGATCTATGACCCAGTCCAGAGATCTTTTCTCATGGAAGTCCCTCACCAGCTGGGTCATAATATAGTTTGGGAGCACATGAAAGAAGGTAGTTATAAACTCCCTGCTATCCGTGCGCACCCTCCTAGTGGTTTGTGCGAAGGTGCATTTGAGCTCATGCACAAACTCTCCTGGAGCCCGATCTTCCCCGCACTGCAGATTGTAGGCTGCTTTGCGAGCCTCGTGGGGTTTCTGTGGGTGGAAAAGTGTTTCAAGATGGCCACCCTGTAGGTGGACCATCTTGAATGGTTCTGGTACTGGTTCTTACATATGAAAAGTGTCCATCATCTGTTCATAGAGCTCCAGGTGTTCCCAAACAGAATATTTTGTATTTTTATGGAAGGGGGTAATGACACTCCTAAAGGCCTTTTGCTGCTTAATGGGGTCTTTGGTCATAACTTGCTTGAGTTTGTTTGCCTTCTTTGGCTTAGTCAGCCGAGTCCACTCACCCTCAGACTCGCTACTAGTTGAGGTTCCCTCATGATCATCTAGGCTCTCCCGGATTCTGTGAGCTTGAGAGGGGCTTGCAGAATGGTGGGGCCTAGTTTCTGCACTCCTGTGGGGGCACAGGAGAGTAGTCTTCTGATTCCTCCTTACTCCCAGTTTTGGCAAAGTATTCCCCCCACTGCTTAATTGGGTATAGGTCTTCAGGATACTCTTTTTGGGCCTCATTTCATCTGGTTTTTCATTAAATTGGACCAACTGGTCTCTTGGAACATAATATTTCTGTGGATCTAATTCCCTGACCCTCCCCTCATAGGAAACTTCCTTGTCAGAGACATCAGTCTTAATGTTTGGGTATCTATACAAGGACGCCCGTCCATCAATTTCTGCGGGGTGCTGATCTGTGATTTCCATCATGCTTGGTCTATTGAATTCTGGCAGCCTCATGGTTTCTGGCTCATGTGAACCGGTAGACATGAAGCTGGCAGTGTTCACAGTATTAAATGGGTTGGAGTCCCTTAGCATAGATGTCCTTATACTATGATCAGGGGTTACCCTGTCCCTCTCTACCTGTTCGGAGTCCCCCCCAGTTAAGATTAAATCTAGCACCCTCTTTCTCCAACCTTGTTAGTTTCTCCTTTTCAGCCCCTGCTTCTAGATAAGAAGCAACGGTCTGAGCTTTTTGTTCAGCTATCATAGCTTTACTGGCCTCTATGACCCGCTCTTGCACTGCCACTTGTTTGTTGAGCCCATCATTCTTTTCACAGAGAGCCTCATTGTCTCTCCGCACTTCCTGTATGGTCTGGGAATAATGAGACAATTTCTGCTCAGAAAGGCTCCCCTCCTGTGTTTTAGCATCTTTGGTCTGGGTGTTCTCTTCCAGAGCACCTTCTACCCGTCTGGCGTGCTCTAGTAAATTCCCATACTCTGTTTTTAGTTCATTGAGTTTCTGGAGGGCTAACTCACTCCGCTGCAACTCTATTTTTAATTTGCTGATTTCCTGGCATAGGGCATCTTTCTCCTGATTTAGGGTGCCTCTCTGTTCAGCCAGGTCATCCCTTTGTTGCCTGATGATATTGAATTTCTGGTGCTCTTCATCAAATACTGTTTGAGAGTGGAGGTCTCTCAAGACTAACTTATTATTATCCTCTTTCAATTCATCTATCTGCTTTTGTAGAGTAACTATCTGCTCTGCGCAGGCCCTGTTATAGGTTAACTGTTGAGTCAGCTTCCGTTGACTCTCTTCTAGAGAGTCAACCTTTTCCTGACACTCTATTTTTGCTGCTTCTAGTTGGCCCCATGATCTGCATTATTTTGCTGTTGGCGAGCCAAATTCTCTTTTAATTTTATGATGTAGTTTGCAGATTCTACCTCCAACTCTTTTCTCTTTTGTAATGTTTCTTCCGCTAAACTTAAATCAATCTGGATTTTATTTAATAATTCAGATTGATTCTGCGCTAGAGTTTCATTTTCCTCCTTGTCTTTCCACATCACTCCCGTGTGGAGATACAGGTAGGGCGTGATTCTGGCAATTTTGATTTGCTTCTCGTTAATTTTTGGGGTCATATATAGCTCGTTCAGAGCTTGGTGTAATAGGCCACCGTCCTGCCACGTGTCCAGGTCCATGGTGGGGACCTGTTGTGTTATTTCTTGTAGCCAGACTTTTTCATCTTGTTCCGGCCACTCACAACTGATAAATAACTTATGCAGAAAGTGCTCCCTATCCATATTAATTTCTACCCCGGTCATTTTGGACATGCTCTTTCTTTATTAATATATTTATTTATGTACGGGTAACCTGTATTCTATTGCCTTTTCTGGCCATTTTTATGGTTGATTTAGCTTTAATTTTATACATAGGCCCGGTACTTAGAGTGTTTGTTCTGGGAGGCGCTTGTACAATGTAACCCAGTATTCCAACCCCACAAAGTATTACTACCTTGTAGGTTAGTCTTCTGTGTTAGACTGTCACCGGTGGCAACCAAAACCCAAATCCGGGTTTACGAGCCTCCAAGTTTGTTAAGGATTTCAATCAGGCAACACGCAGACCCTGGTCTCGGCCTAGTATGTACCGCCTAACTGAGGTGCTTTACTCCTTATTTATGTGGATTCAATTTTGGGATGATACACCACTCATATCACACCCCCTTTTCAAATACTCCCGGTCACAATGGACCATAAACCAGGCTGGTTGGTCAAATGCAATACTTTTTTATTTATTTAAAATTCAAAAGAAATCACACTTTTTAATATGGGCTGCAATCACCAATGGGGTGATAGTTACAATGAGAAGGTGAGCCATGCACCCGGTTTGACTTTTTAGTGGAGCATATGCACAGCACAGCAGAATAGGAGCACTTTGATTTAGGACAGATAGCACCCAAGTTAGAATTTCCCCCTGCAATGTTCCCTCAACCCACCAATAATCAATTCTGAGTGGATACAAAGAAGCATCAGGTACTCAGGGATAAGAAACTGAAATCGGAATCTAAATCTGACCTTCCCTCCCCAAATAAGAGAGGAAACGGATTTTAACCCCTTGCAATGTGGTGAAATGACACTCGGAAATGGATAATTAAATAATGAATGTGTGTTAAAAACCTTGGAGCGAATATGATTCCTTACTAAAACAACAATGCAAAGATACTTACAATCACAAAGAATGAATTACCAAAAGCATTCAGTTCAGAAATGAGTGGAAAGTTTAAAACAAATTGCAGTCAAATAACACGTTTAAAATGTACACTTTTGCAGTTCCCGCCTAGAATTACCTAAACGGTTTTCAATAAAAATGGGTGAAATACACTGATTTGGAGTGTGGTTTTTATATTTGTGTATAGATCTATATCACAGGTACCAAATGGAATTGAAAGTAAGTCTCTAGCTGGTAAATTGAAAGAGTTATGCAATAAAGAAGAAGGCATGCTTTGAGTAAAATGAAGGGTGAAATTGGAAAGGAAATCAGTTTGTGAAAAGAACAGTTTTACTTTAAAGTAGATTTAAGGACTATGTTACGCTGCAGATGTAACCCTTCATGCAGTGTACCCCTTTCCTTTAAGGAAAATTACTTTATTTAATCAAAATATCGCTAATGACATATGATCTATATACATCCGAAATGAAAAGAAAAGTAGCGCTGATGCTTGGTGATTAATGACAAAATGCCCACAGAATTCTGACAGTTGGTCAAGGATGACTTCTAGAGTGGGATGAGGACAATGGAAGACAAGGTATCCTATGGATTTCTATGGGGTGATGAAATACTCACAATCCACTTTTTAGTTTTGGG
Organism: Ambystoma mexicanum; assembly: GCF_040938575.1. Lineage (NCBI taxonomy): Eukaryota > Metazoa > Chordata > Amphibia > Caudata > Ambystomatidae > Ambystoma > Ambystoma mexicanum. The sequence continues at coordinate 176,590,142 of NC_090927.1, read as the reverse complement.
CTTTTTTGGACCGTCCACCGTGACTGGTCACTACACGACAGGGCACCTGGCAAACAGCTGTGTGGTTCTGGTCACCGGCTGGCTAGGACTGGACGGGCAATTCTGGTCACTGGATACTAAAGGTCATCAGGGAAGCAGGATTGCAGCAGCATGCAATGAGTGGCAGCAAGCCAGGCTGGGACAGAATGTCAAAGGTACCACATCTTTCCCCTTGTTAATGGAAGATTTAGTGGGTTTTTTTCAGCTTTGAGGCCTTGCTGGAAATGGGATCAGCACTTCTTGGGTTTTGCAGTGGGCCCTGGAGTATGATCAGCAATGCTTGGCTTTGTAGTTGGAGTCTGGATTGGAAGATGACGGGTACAGGTACGCAGCACAGGAAATCAGGAACAGTGTGTTTCTAGAGTCTTGTCAGGGACCCTTATTTATAATGCGGAATGACATCATCAAAGTATAGGCTGGGCAGAGTTAACTAAGCACGCCTCTAAACTACTTGGATTGGACAGGGGTGCTAGTCTCCGCCTTGCTCTTAACTGGTTGGATTTCCAAGGGAATGATGTCAGATTTATGAGGTGAGTTTTTCAATGTCCAAAAACTCCCACAATTAGTTTACTTAAAATCTGATTTTTCCAAAAACATACGTTTATTCAATTACAATCTCTTTATACAGATGCGAATTATCCCAAGGGATGTATGTACAAAAATGTATGTGTGCAACATTGATACTTTTCGATTTATCCTCAATACTTTGTCCTTTCTATCCCCATGGTGTCAGTGAATTCTACCATGTCTCAAAATAAAGCACAAAAAAGCACTTTTAAACTGCAACATTTTTACAATTTTTCAAAGTCTTGCAAAGTCAAAAGCTGCAGAGATAGAAGTCTTTAAAGTTTATTCCTGAAATAGTCTTTGGGAACAAATGGCAGTCTCTTTGTCCCTGGGTCAATGTTCTCTTCTTTCCTTCAACTGCTGCCAACTGTCATTTACTTCAGAGCATGGTGGGGGTTTCTCCCTTGATTGAAGTTTTATTGCCCCTTCACACTTCATATTTCCTTCCCTGGGAGCTTCATTGTCAGGGTCCCAGCAGAGACGAAAGTCTGTTCAACCCCGTAATTATCAGGGGGTTGTCAGTATCTGCTGAGAGAGAGCCCTCCTTTTGGTGCCATCCCCTCCAAGCAGAAAACCTGTTTTTCAACCTGCAACTCCAGCCGCCATAGTTTTAACCTGTAGTTTCTGATCTTAGATCCAGAATTAATACAAGCCTGTTGCATTACATAACCCATCTTATGTAGTCTCACCAGCAACAAACCCCTTCGTATTGCTAAAGACTGGCAGGCTTTCATTCACCAGTGTACTGTTCCAACACACAGGCATTTGTTTTTCTTTAGTTTGAAAAGGCCCATTTTCTTACACGTGGTGCAGCTGGCCTTCTTTCTTAAATTCGACTTTTCATCTCCAGCAGCTTCACACACTGTCTTGCAGCTATAGTTATTCTCTTGAATGCTAGAGTTGGTCTGCAGCACAGGTACATTGAAACAGGCATGGCTCAGCTATTTACAGTCTCTCTCTGAACAGCTGAGCTTTGGATACTTTTGCAAAGAAAATTACCGTGTTTCCTGTGTAAGTCAAACTTAAGTTTCTGTTTTTTTTTTTTTTTTTAGAGTTGGTTTGACAGGGCTTGCCAATTCAGAATCATGCCTGGTTTTGCTGAAGCACAGTGAAACACACAGGGCTTGGTAGGGCTTATTAATCACAGTGGCTTTAAGGAACAGAGGGAATTAGCATCAAAGCTGCATTTTTTTTAAGGTGAAAAAGGGTTTCTTTTCCATGGGGATTTTGGCTTTTGCAGCAAAGCAACACTGCTTTTTCCACTTTCTTCCTTTTATTTATCTCAGCACACACTGGCAATCTCCTTTAATGTGCCCCCTTTGTTCCATCCTGCCCGATGTGTGCTTGGCAGGACGGTGCAGCCATTTTTATTGTTATTGCAAAACGCAGTTTTGTGCCATGGCGCTCACAGGAGCCAGCGCAACCATTTTGCGGTTTCTGTGCAACTGCAGCTTGGTGATGTGGGGAAATGGCGTTGAGCTTGTCAATATATCCCAGAGCTTTTACCCCTGTGCATATCTGTATTGTGCTGTATTTGTGCTCTCTGGTAAATTCGAACTTGGGTGTGCTTTTACATCGGTCCATCTCCATTTTGTGCTGTACTTGTGCTCTCTGGTAAATTAGAACTTAGCTGTGCTGGTTACATTTGGTACTATGTTCTGCTGTGCCCACTAGGCTCTCTACCACTCACTAGATTCACACTCTACTGTTACTGCTGGTTACTGTTGTTCTGCTGTAGTGTGGCTCCCACCTTGCTTCGCTGAGCTGTGCTCCTCTCCTTCTCTCTTCTCTCCTCACTTCTTCCAACTATCCTCCTCACACCCTGTATATTGCTCTGGATTTCTCCCATCGACTCCATCTGCCACTCCATCTCCTATCCTATCCCTCTCACTAAGTCTGGAAGTAAAATGTTCAAGAGGGTTATCCTGGTATCCGACCCAGGCCTGCCTATCGCTGATAAATACACCAGCGCTTCCACCAGACAGACTCTCACCGACATCCTCTTAGTCGTTTCCTCTCCAGGCCTATGGATTCCTCATACGGTCTCTGTTCTCTATTCTTCCTCCTCCTCTTCCATTAATGGTGGCACCCACTGTGAGGTCCTCTTGGCCTCATTCCATTCCTCCAAAGTCATCATCAATGTCTATCTAAATGGCACCATCTTCGTCCAGGGCACTCATCCCAATCTCCTCCTTTTCGATAGGCGTCTTCTGCATTTTATAAACTTCCTTCCTTCTCCTGCTACTCCCACTAGCACCTCTCAGGCTCTTCTGCCACCTCATTCTTTGACTGCCTCTCTGGCACCTTCCTCCTCCTCTCTGGCTACTATGCCACCTCCTGCTAACACATTTGCCCATTCTCGGGCCCCTCTACCACTTCCGCTGGGTGTACCACAAGCCTACACCCCTCCACGGAAGTCTTTCAAATGTGGCAACCCCCTCCACGTCACTACTCTCAACCCTCGCTCTGCTGTCAAACACTCCTCTGACATCTGCCACCTCCTCGTAGAACTTGGCCTGGATGTCCTCGCTCTCACCAAGACATTGTTCACGGCCTACTCTGTTATGAGTTTTGACACTCTCCTCCTTGTTGGCTAAAATATCCTCTCCAAGCCCATAACCAACCATCCCGGAGGTGGAGTTGCTCTGATCTTTCCAGACTGGGTCCATGCTTCTGTCATTGCTACGCAGACCTACTCCTCCTTTGAATGCCTGGTCTGCAGGCTCTCTATCTCTTCTGACCTCTCTCTGACTGTGGTCACCATCTACAGGCCACCTGGCCAGGTTGCCTTCTTCCTCTCAGAGTGGTCTCTCCTCTTCTCTCCTTCCCCCTACCTCTCAACTTCTCCTCCTTGGAGATCTCAACATCCACCAGGAAGATTCTAATCCCTCCTCTGGGCTCTGCCGCCACCTCTGTGACACACTCTCTCTCTCCATTCTGCCCTCTGATGCGACACACTCTGCCGGACTCACCTTGGATGTTCTCATTTTCTCAGACTTCTCCCTCTCTAACCATCTTACCACTCCTCTCTCTTGGACTGACCACTTTATGCTTTCCGCTCACTTGCAACTCTCTGTCCCTCAGGCAAATCCCACCCATCACTGCCACCTACCATCTTTGTCATTCGACCCATGAAGCGTGTGTATGTGGATGCCTTCACCTCTACTTTCTCTGCGCCTCCTTCTCCTGCAGCTCACTCACACTCTGACATAGCCCTCTCTAACCTGCATCTTTCTATTTCCAGCACTCTAGACATCCTGGCCCTTGTCATGAGAATCCAGCTGAAGACTACCTCCAAGTGAAACGCAAGTGCAGGGTGGCTGAGAGGGAGTGGAGGGCGTCAGGCACATCCTCTGACGAACTGGCCTGCCGTCTGCTTCAAAGGCAACAGACTCCCTGTTCTGTCCAAGAAGAGAGTCCACATCCAAGCCCATGTCTCTGCAGCCTTTAACAACACGGCCGAACTCTTTAAACTCTAAAAGGAGCAGGCCAATCCTTCTGCAGTCTCCACGTCTCCTGTTCCCGCCAAAGCCCTCTGTATGACTCTGGCCTCTCACTTCACCACTAAAACCAGGACAACATGTCCTTGCTCTCATCCTCCTCTCCCTCTAACTCTCTCGGCCACCCTCTGGCCGCCACTCCCTCTTCTTCCTTTTTCCACTTTCTCTCTGACAACACCTGACAATGTTTCCAGACAAGTCAGATCTATGAAAGTGTCATCCAACAGTTGCTCCCCTACTCCTCCAGAACCATCAAGAACCACATTGACATCTCGCTCCAGCTTTGGACGATTTCTGCGATCACTCTTTCGCCACTGGAGCCTGCCCCTCTCTCTTCAAGCACTCCCTTGTGCACCCCCTACTCAAAAAACCTTCTGCCTATCCTACCTGCCTGGCAAACTATGTCCCAATCTCTGTTCACCTTTCCTGGGCAAACCCCTGGAAAATCTGGCCATCTCCCATGTAACTCTCCACATTGAATCTGTTGGTTGTCTTCATGACCATCAGTCTGGCTTCAGAGCAGCCAGAGGCACGAAAACTGCTCTCCTGAACACCTTAAAGATCTGCTCTCAAATCTTGACTCCAGCATTCATTCTTTCCTCATCCTCCTTGACCTTTCCTCTGCTTTTGACATGATCAATCATGTCACCCCGATCAAGCATCGGGGTGACATGATTGATCATGTCAACCTGTGCATCACTAATCAGGCCCTGGAATGGTTTCCCTCCTTCCTCCTGGACCGACCCTCTCAGGTCCAACATGGGTCATTTCTCTCCACCACCTCTCTCTCCACATGTGGTGTTCCCCAGGACTTTACCCTCTCACCCTGGCTCTCCAATGTACATTTGGCCCACCTGATCTCTACCTTTTCCTCTAACTTTCACTGTTATGCGGTTGACACTCAGCTCTATTTCAGGCTCCCCTCAGCCACCTCTCCTCTCTCACTCATTCCTGACTGCTTATCCACAATTCAGTACTGGTACGTCTCCAATGAAATTTGCCTTAATGGCAGCAAGACAAATATCCTTCTCATTGGGAACCCTGCTCCTGCTTTCCCTCTCTCACTCTAGCCGCCCTCCTTGAGTCCTCTTCCTTTGCCTTCCTGTGGGGCTAAAAACCTTGGTTTCATCTTTGACTACTCTCTCCTTCTCTCCTCACATCACAGACCTTGCCAAGAAGGCCCACTACCAGCTGCACCTCCTCAGAGGTATTCTTCCTTTTCTCACTTCCCCAGAAGGTCACTGTCTCCAGAGCTCTGGTTCTCTCTAGGCCAGATTATTGCAACAGCCTCTTTCTTTCTCAATCTGCCTTCCTCTACTCTCCCCCCAATGCAAATAATCAAGAACAGGACTGTAAGACTTATCCTTGGCCTGAAGCCCAGGGACCACATCTCTCCAGCCCTGAGATCTCTCTACTGGCTCCCGGTGACTGCAAGGATCCAGACCCTCTGCATTGCCCACAAGGCTTTCTGGGGCTGGTCCCGCAGTAACCCAACTCTCTCTTCAAAAATACCTTCCTTCTCAAGCCCTTCGAGCAACTACCTCCAATTCTGAGGTTCAGATGCTTCTCCAGGCAGAGAGTGGGGGGGCTGATCTCTCTCCTCTGCAGGTGTCTCCCTCTGGAACGCCTCCCTGCCTTTCTCAAACTTAAGCCAGATCACCTGAAGTTCCAGAAGCAACTCAAGACCTTGCTTTTCTCCTCTGCTTTCTTCCTCTTCCTCCCCTGCTGACCTACCTGTCTGATGTGCCGACTGGTTGCTTGGCTACCCTCAGAGTCTCACTGGGTACAAGGCTCCTCCATGATCAGTCTCCCTTACACTGCTTCCCGGCCTACTGTGCATTTAGGGAGCTGTAACTGCAATTTCTACAGTCCCCTGTCTCCTTGCACTTACCCAGAGCCACGCTACCCTGGCTGCACTTTCTCAGAGCAATACTGCCCTGACTGCACTTCCCCCTTCGTTTTACCTGGCACTTCCCCCTCCCCTTCACCTACACTTTGCGTTGTCACACTTGCACGATCTGACTGACACAAGGCCTAGTAAGATCGTTCGTCTTGTCCTCCCTCTGTCTTCCCTCCCTTGTCTTGTCGTGCCTAGAAACACGTTATAAATGACGTATCATATCATGTATAATGTACGCATTCGTAAGAGTCCATGAACCTCAAAGCAAAGATGTGGTGAATCAGTGACGCATTTCTGTCATATGCAGGGATGGGTTGAAATCCCCATGAAAATGAAGCCACTGTGAGGACGTGTAAGTGAAGTGGTTGGAGTCTTACATGAAGCTTGTACAGAAAGGGCCCAAGACCATGAACCGGAAATGGGGAGGAGAAGAAGAGAACCCTCCCATGTAAGACTACAACACCTTGCTCATCCTCATGGTGCCATCCTTTTTTATGCTGATTCTGATCTGTCTCTACACATGAAAGAGGTGGATCACTCTGTCAGCACAGAGGCCAAAGACCAGGGACTGGAAATGGGGAGGAGAAGGCTTAATACTTGCAAGCACTACATAGGTGGAAACTAGAAGGCGGTCAGGCTGTGAGATCCTTATACCATGAGCTGTAGGTGCTAAACCTATTCACCCATTGTTTTTTTTCTCTTTCCCAGAGTGGTGCCTCTTATCTATCTTTGCATATTCTATTCTCTGTTTTACAGGGGTGAGCTTGTACAGTGTTATTATTAGTTATTTTTGTTACATTTCTTTATATTTATAGAACCCTGTTGTATGCTGCTTCTTGGGTCACTACTGAATCACATTCATACACCTTCAAGGACATCAGCCTTCCCTCTACCCACATTACCACAAAAGGCACATCTCTTGGCTCTGCCTGTTTTTCCTTTATGATTGGGTGCATTCTTGTTTTGTAGACGTGTGAGGGCTGAGTAGGTGATTTAGCCCCTACTCATCCTTGTACGCCTGAGGGGAAGAGGTCAGTTCGTCACATTGGTGGCAGCCATTGAGATTTTAGATACACTGTGCCTAAAGCTTAGACAGCTGAAATAATAGCGTTCAATTAACCTTAGTGACTGCAACGGCATGTTCTAATTGCTATGAAGTGACTCACGATGGCCCTAGTGAAGTACCTTGGAACATGCTCTACGAGATGTTAGCTCCCCACCCCGCCATGGCAGTAAGGTTAGCAATATTGAACTGTTGAAAAACCTACAAGCATTACTAGGTGCTGGGTGAATTTCATTGGAGTTGGAGACTCACAAAGCCTCTAGTGGGGAAGGAAGTATTTCAGGTGGTAGCACTCAAGGACAGCCTAGGCACTACATCCCCCAGGTCATAGTCCAACCATCTGATGTGGGGATTAAACCCTTTGAGGAATTTACACATTAGCCCTTAGAGTCGCGGTGTGGATACGACACAGGTAACAACGTTGACACAACTCAGGGCATAGCTCATTGAGATGCATATGAGAATACCCTTGCAATTTATGGGGTGGAGTTACACCAGCATTTGGGAGACATGTGTGACACAAAGCCTGCAGGTACTCAGAAGGCTGCAGACAGCTACGTGAGCACTTGAGTCCACAAAAAGGGTGAGGTGTATGCACACTAAATCAGAGGTGCACCCCTTCTGAGAGTATAGCCTTCCCTCAGCCCATGCTACCACAAAAGGCAAAGGAGATATATCTGCTCTGTGTGCCCGTTTTACCTTTATGATTGGGTTCACTCTTGTTTAAAGTGTGAGGGCGTAATGGGCGCTTTCACCTCTACTCATCCATGTACTACTAAGGTGCAGAAGTCAATTCATCACAATCACCCTCTATATATCCCTCACCTGGGCTGCCCCTTTATATATAGAGGTTAAAAGGTAGCCCCCTCAATGACTCCTCCTCACCTGAGGAATCTTAAGCAGACCTTCTCATAACATTCATGGGCTTCCCACACCCCTACCACTAAATACCTTCTCCAACTCTTCCCCATGTCTTACCGTCACCTAACCTTGGCAACTGCAGTCCGCCCTAAAAACCTATATCACATACGCAACTGACAATGTTAATATATATTTATGTTTTTTAGTATACAGTACATTTGTTTGTTGTATCATTGGTCATAATGTGTCCCCCATGTTCAGAGCGTTGCTGAAAAACCTGTCCCTCCTTTCCTCTGTTGAGATGCCTTTTTTTCAGGTCAGAGCTACCACAGCCCATGTTCCTTAATAAGGTCTATTCGTCCACGGTGGTGGTGCACCTGTTGCCTGGGCAGAGCCTACAGTGAGCTTGCTGCACCCCTCTACATCTCTCTGGCCATGCTGGGTGCTGTGGCTAGATTTCTAAGGTAGGTTCCTCTTTGCTACGTATCCCAGTCGTCCTCAGGGCGGTCGGATGCCTCTCATGCCCCTCATTGGTGCAGGCGGCCTCGCACAGGTGGCCTGATTAATGGATCTTCACCACCCGGTGCCATCTTCACCCAGGCCACCATGCACACATTGCCTGTGGTTTTATTGTCTTTCAATCTACCTAATGCGGCCCCAGGTGGGCTTTTCTGCCCCCAGGCAGTGGCATCTTCCTCGGGATGCCCACACACGTGGCCCCAGATTTGGGACATCTTTACACCTGGGCTGCTCCCTGTGCATGGACGGGACTTGGTCCTTCTCTGGCCGGCCAAGTCGGACTCCACGTCAGACCGTATGGTTCTCTGGCCATGCCCCAGGATCTGGGACTGCCCTGTTACTGTGGTCTCAGATCAGGGCTCATTCTTCACCCAGGTCACCATTCTGTGTGGCTTGGTACTTGCTAATTTCGTGGGGCCTACCCAGTCTGGCCCGTGGGTGCTCATGATGCACAAACCAGGCTCTTTTTACTGCTGGGCTGCAGCTGACAGATGCAACCTGGCTCACAGGATTCATTGAGCTCAAGGGGGGCCGCTCTAGGCCACGGCTCCATGGGAGTAAAACAGCTACCTCTCCTTCCTTTTCTTTTCCCTCAACCGTTCCCACTCAGCGGTTGATTTGCAACATCCCTCAGTCCCTGTCCTGGAATATCCATACAGGTGAGTCTATTGTTCCTGGCATGGGAGTCTTGCCCATTGTCATTAGTCTGAATGGTGCAGATGACCCCCCCGCGGTCGGGACATCTTGGTGAAGTCAGATAAGTACAATGTACACAGTAATACCACCTACACATTAATACATCTTTTTTAAAAAAAAACCTTTGCTGTGTCTATTTCTTCTTCTATCTATACTATCCTCTCCCTTGACACCCTACTACCAATGTCCTATGCCCATACATTACCCCATACATGAAAGGGCCCCACTTGGGCAGTGGTTACATATGTGCACATGGGAGTGCTGTTCTTTTGAAAATTATAATGCCAGCATGAGAATTTATTTAATACATGTATTGCCCTCTCCCTTTGAATGACCCCATCAACACAGTCATGGGGTTTTCTATTTGTATTTCCATTTATTTGAAGACCAAGGATGTCAATTTCCATCAGGAATGACTGGCAATAACACATTTCCTGATGACAGAGGCAATCCCATGAAGGGTGCCTGTACAAAACCACTAAGATAACAACATTTGCTGAGACACTTTATGAGGGTATACAAAAAATGAGACATATACCAAGGACAAACCAAACAGAAGACAATGATTATTAGAAACCAGGTGACTTACAAATATAACATTAACCTCAGGGGACAACTGCTTAAAACTAAAGAATAGCACTATATAAATATACAAAATTACATTGTTAAGCATCACTGGAGCAGTAGTGGGATTAGGTGAGGAGGACCGTGGAGTCATCAGTGGGAGGTTCCTCTTTAGTAAGTAAGTGAAGTTTAAGCTGTGATTTGAAGAGATCCTCAGTTAGGCTGGCTTTGATCGCGATGGCAGAAGGTACCAGTGGAGTGGGGTGAGTAGGGAAAAGGGCAGAAGTGGGAGGAGGAACTGGTAGGGCAATGGAAAGTGAGTTTGAGGGCAAAGGTGGATTTGAGGGAATGAGATGTTAAGTAAATGGAGATACAATCAGATAGGTACCCAGGAGCAAGACTATTGATAGCTCTGTCGACTAGGAGAAGGAACCTGAAAAGGGATCGGTTGTGCATGAGGAGCCAACCAGCATGTTGTTGGTAGCTATATGTGAGGGAGGAAGTGGGTAGGTTGTAGACAGTGTGGGTGGCAAAGTTGAGGACTTTGTCTAGCTGGAGGAAGGAGTATATAGAAAGTGCAAAGAGTAGGCTTGAGCAGTAGTCAAGTTTACTGAGCATGAGAGTGGAGATTACAGTTTTCACAGAGTGGTTAGTAAAAAAAAGATACCATTTTTGAACGTTAAGGAGGCTAATACGAGCAGCAGATGGAGTAGTAGTGATGAATTGTTGCAGTCAGAGGTTGCTATCAAAAGAGTACCCCAACATTGAAAGCCTTGGGCTACGGAGCAAGAAGGTTAGGCAGAAAGGAGATAAGAGAAGGGGAGAGTGGGATGGCATGGGAAGCTGGAAGAAAGATATCTTCAATTTTTTGAATAGTTCAGCATGATGCAGCAGAGAGCCATTCAGTGATGGATTGCAGTGAGAACGTTCGTAATGTGCTCCAGGATGGCAGGGGTGAAGGAGGGGCAGAAAAACACATTTGAGTGCCATCAGCAAAAAAGGGATAGTGAAAGCCAAAGGATTAGATAAGACTTCCTAACGCAGAGGTATAGAGGGTGAAGATCAGAGGTCCAAGGACTGGTCCTGGGGAAGGCCGACAGGCAGAGAGGATGGGCTCAGAGGTGTGGAAGTTCCAGGAAATTTGAAAGGATCAGTCTTCCAGATAGGAGGCTATCGAGGCGAGATCAGCTTTGAAATATCGAATGTCCTGGAGACTGAGTGGGAGAAAGAAGTGGTGAGCAGTGTCAAAAGCGGCAGAGAGGTCCAAAAGGAGGAGTATATAAGAGAGTTTGGAATCATAAGCATCAGAGAAAAATTTAGAACTATGCATTCATTCAGACTCAGCAGAGTGTTTACTATGTAAGTCAGATTGAAATGGGTCTCCAAGGCCACTATCTATGTTATATCTACATTTTTCTATGTGCTACATGCAATTCTGCCTCATCAGCGTGTTTTTCATGGTCTCTCTCATGGCCACACCTTGGCATTTTTCACCCAATGCTACATTGTGCAGCATGCTGCTAAAATGCAACAAGCTTTGTGGGGCATGAACTGTAAAGCTCCCCTCCCCAGTCTGTACAGTCACCATTATGTTTTGCAAGATTCCAAATGCAAGGAGGATGTAAGATGTGGCAATGGTGGAGGTGTGCATATATGGAAGCATTAACATGCTGGATTTGACAGTACACACACATTCAGTGGTTTTCTAGTTGTAGAATTTGTGCTATCACCTGTATTTTGCAGGGCTCATAAATTGATTTCAGGAAACTATTGAACGTTGCCTGTCTTTCGTGGCATGTTTTCCGTCCATGTGATTTGATGCACGATTACCACGCAGTCTGGCATTGCTGCAGACTCCAAAAAACAACCTAAACGGTTCTTTTGGAGTAAAAAGTGCAAAAGTCAAACAAATGACAATCAAGACAAGTTTGCATAACACATGGGGGAGACAATGGCCTATCTGTCCCTCAAGAAGAACACCCTAGCCCTAGCGGGAGCGCCTTTCCCTAATGGCGAGTGATGCACCGCCTATCTAAGAGTGATAGATCAAGGAGAAAAACTGTCTCATCAATTGTGTGGGCAGTACTTAAAACATACATTTAATTTCAGCAAGAGAGCAACAACGTCCAGCGTAAAACCAACACATAAATTTCAACAAGTCGTGTGATTAAATCTTGTGAAGAACAGCTGTTAGGCTAGCATGTGGTAGCTGGTGCCATAAGAATTTCGGTACTATATTTATTCACCCTCAGGCTACAACTTGGCCACATGTGGATGGTTTACGTGTGGAACGAAGTACAAAATTTAAAAGACTGATCCCAGTCTACATGGGATATCCTTAAAAGGCTTACAACGTGTAAGGAAGGTACACTAAACATACGGAGTACACCCTCCGACTAAGGGGGGTATCTCATCAGGTTACATAAACACCGTTACCAGAAAGGTCGACCGTTTTCGATGGTACAATCGGTTTAAATCATCTTCTTCAGCGTCTTCAGGACAGACAATTTAGTGGTAACAATATTACATGTTCCAGCATGTCTCGAAATGAGGCTGCCTGGCCGTGCTGCTCCGTCCCCTGTAAGGGAACACAAAACAACAAGGAGTGCCTGGTTTTAGTCAACCAGACACCAGTTCAAATATCTGACAGTCCACTAACTGATTCATGCACGCTGTCTTCAATAAAGTCGGAATGTATCCAAAAGTAACGTATTTGCATGTAGATATGCTGCCACTCACTATGTGGCTAAGCGTATATATATTATCACAGGAGGAGGGGGGAATCAACGGGAAGGGGGGTTGTGGGGAGTGGATAACCAACATGCTCAAAGAAATTAATTACCATTCGTGTGCTGATGCAGTTCATGCACATCGTGGCCACCCTGTGCACATCCTGTGATGCTAGGATAAAGAGATCCTGTAAGTGTGCTGACCTGAGATGGAAGGCACTTCAATGCAGAGGGTGGGAGTCCATGTGAACTCGGGGCAACAACGATTGCAGTCCTGCAAAAAAGGACACAAAGAAGTGGGTACATATGGCGTCCATTGCAAAATATTAATGGACACAGCCTGGGAGCTGAGATGGTGCCTATGTGTGGGGGCTTACCTCTAGGACAGTAGGGAACAAATCCTTGGCAGCAGCCGCCGTAGCTGGATCAGGAATGAGATGTGTCTAGCGAATGCATCTGTAAACTACTAACTCTTCCGCGTACGTCATGGAAGGCTGGGATGGGGCGTAACAAGGCAGACTCTCCTTCATCTATATCAGACGACTGTCCCACGTGATCATTGATTCGTGGATTGACCTTCTGAAGATCTTGTCTGCTTCATGGATCAGTTTCAGATCAAGTGTGCTCTCTACATCTGTTTCGGAATTGTGGTAAAGGGCAGTTACCACTTTGTGGATCCCAGCAATGTCACGGAATCGAGTGTTTGTGGCATTTCGAGCAATTGGGTCTGTTCCTGGGCTGATGTGCTGCTCTATGTGTTGCCTCTTCAACTTATCAGGCTGCCCATTGACAAAAGATGAAAACACATTACTAGCGAAAGGTCTATCATTTGTACCTACCAGCAATACGGATTGGTTTAAAATTGACGGGGAATTTCAAAACTTCTTCAGGTCCATCCGTAGAAAGATCTTCTTTATGGACCAAGATGCTACCCAAACCATAGAAGACACCGGTCTCAGACTCAAGTCCAATTTCAACCCCAGAGACAGTCAGTTACCCTTTTCCATCCTTACGTTTGAAAAATGTATTACATCAGAAATCAGGAAACTTCAAAATACACAACAACATCAGAGAAAGAACCTCACGAATGGAGAACACCTAGCCCTCAAAACCCTTGCCGCTAACGAGAACTTGGTGATAAAAGAGGCAGACAAAGGCGGAGGCATAGTGATTCAAACCATAGAGCAATATAACACCATGGTGAAGACACTTCTAGACGATGGCAACAACTACAGAAAATTGCAGAAAGACCCCACCAACATGATCAAAGTCAAAATACAGGAAATAACTAAATTCGCCTTTGAAAGAGACTGGATCACGGAAAAAGAGGAGGCCTTTCTCAACACGACAGAAGGAAGAACCCCAGCCTTCTACGCACTCCCGAAGATTCACAAAAACAGCACTACGCCACCCGGGAGTCCCATAGTTTCAGGTTGTGGCTCCATTTTGGAGCCCATTTGTCAATTCATAGACCATTTTCTCAAACCACTATGCCAACAAACTGCATCCTACCTTAAAGACACCATGACCACCATCACTACCTTTGAAAACCAACCCTTTGACGACAATAGAAACCAACTAGTCACGATGGACATCAAAAGTCTCTACACAAGCATACCACAAAACCAAGCGATTGAATGCATCAGAAGACACCTGACCCTACACATGACACAAAGGAGAGTACCCATAAATTTCATTGTGGAATTACTAGAGCTAGCACTCACTAATAACTTTTTCAGCTTCGATGAAATATTCTATCTACAAATCTGCGGCACTGCCATGGGCGCGGCATTTGCCCCCAGCATGGCAATTATATTTATGGCCGAGTATGAACTAAGTTTTATCTTCAACACCAACAATCCATTCAAAGACAATGGCCCTCATTACGACCCTGGCGGAGATCGTGGTGCAATATGCACCATGGAGCACGGCGGAAAGCTGCCGATACCGCCATGGGGGTTGGCGGATTTACCGCCCCATTCCGACCTTGGCGGGGCGGTAAATCCCCATTCCCCATTTTACCCTTCCCCATTCCCATTTTTGCCCCATAGGGTATATGGGGAAGGCGTTAATTACGCCACCGTAAAATACGGTGGCGTAATTAACAACAAGGTCCCGTAGCGCCATGGATTTCTCCGCCCGGAAAAACCAGGCGGAAACCGCTCCATGGCGCTACGGGAACTCGTAGTAGGGCGGAAGGGTCCGCCGCGAATACCGCTGGCGTAAACCCACTCCGCCAGGGTCGTAATGAGGCCCAATATCCTTTTATGGCGAAGATATATAGATGACATCATCTTCATTTGGGAAGGAGAGAATAATGAACTATTAAACTTCTTCACATGGATAAACAACCGCTCAGAGGACATACAACTCACCATGGAACATAACAACACAAGCATTCATTTTTTGGATCTCAAAATCAGTGTTGACAACAACCAAATTAAGTGTTCAAAAAAGAAACAGACAGGAACACCATCCTTCATTACAACAGCCACCACCCGAAAAACCTACGCCAAAATCTGCCTTATGGACAATTTCTGGGAATCCGAAGAAACTGTACTAACACAGCTTCATGCTAACCTTCTCATACAGAAATTGGAGACGAGAGGCTATCCCAAAAAACTGCTCAAAAACACAATGAAAAGGGCCCTCTATACGCCCAGGGAGGCACTGCTCACCCCCAAAGTACACAACCCAGGGACAGAGAAAATATTGGCCTGCATCTCAACTTTTGGAGCCAACACCTCGCAATTCAGAAATATGATTAAGAAATACTGGCCCATTGTCCAACTCAGCCTACCCGCCGAACCATTACCCAGAATGGGCCTCAAAAGGAATAAAAACCTTAAAGATCTCCTAACGCATGCAAGAACCCGACGGAAAACCACAAGATCCACACTATGGAACATGAGAGAGATCAAAGGGCATCATCCATGTGGCACTTGCCAGGCTTGCAACCAGACGAAGAAAATGAAATCTTTTCAAATAGGAGACAAGGAATGGGAGCTCCGCCAGTTCACCAACTGTAAAACTACTAACGTGATCTACCTGATAGAATGTACCTGCAAACTTAGATATGTCGGCCAATCATCCAGACCAGTTCACAAAAGAATCAGTGAACACAAATCCAGGATCAGGTGCAAAACACACTCTGCACCCCTGGTATCCCATTTTATGGAACTACAACATCCACCTGATTCTTTCAAATGGTGGGTAATAGACCGGGTCATAGGCACCACCAACATTGCCAATTCACTAAACTACAAAGAATCCTGGTGGATATTTAAGCTAAAAACCATCACCACAGGGCTCAACGAAGCTGCCCCCATGGACTATCAAAACACTATCTGAACACCCTTGGGAGTGCACCCACAGTCCACACCCCCATGGACTATCACAACACTATCTGAACACCCCCTGGAGTGCACCCACAGTCCACATCAATATGTAGGGAGGCAGGGCTTATCTCCAGCCATCATTGGATGTTTTCCAACCTCCATTCATTATGTCACAGCTCATATGTATTGACTTCCAGCTACCGTCTGTGCCCATATACAGGTCGGAATACACGAGACTCACATCACTAGCCCCGCACTGCTCTTGGGAGCCAAGGGCCACACATTTGCGCCTGCGCCGGACGGCTGGTGTCCCTCTGACCTTGACTTATCCCCACGAACAGGCCACACATTGACAGAGCGCCTATGCATAGATGTCTAGCCCCCATCCGTGCCTTACCTTTGGTCAAAATGCCCGCGTTCTGAATCACGAGCTTCGCACCGCACTTGGTTACCAAGGACGCCCCACCTTGGTCACCACTCCTGTGCGCATGCGCCTACCCGAAACATTGGAGCCGCGAGGCTCCACACATGCGCAGTACAACCAGCACTGATCGCCAGCGCACGCGCAGCTATAACCACCCGATACAGCTTCTCCTCAGTGTATCGCGGACTTCAGCCCTGTTACCACGATTACGGCGACGGCAACCGAGCCGTGCACTTACCCCAAATCTTACAGGTGAGACTTCATTAGAACTCCCTTTCCCACACCTAGGCTGGCAATACCCAGACTAGAGAGCCCTTTCTCCGGGTGGCAACATTTATCCATTCATGTCCGCCCTTGCAGCCGTGAGCCACCCCCACATCTTAACTGGTGGCCACCATTTTGTTGTATCCCTCCACTGCAGGATATATTACCAGGCACCCGGATTCTTTCAAGGCTGCCCATTAAAACCATCATTGACACTGGACTCCCCAGAACTCTCAGGTGGTTCACTGGCCCCCCACCCACCTCTGGAGCCACAGGAGGTCCCACACTGCTCCAGGGCACAGGGAACAGGTCAGTTGCTAGACTGTTAGGGCCTCCAGCCCTTCACTGAAATATGTTTTTAACAACACTACTCCAGTGCTTTTTAACTATACTTCCTTCTATACTATGTGACATTTACAGAAACATTCTGGTATCCTACTCTTAAGCGGGCTCTCTTTCTTTCTTTTCTTTCCTCCAGGGAGACCTGAATATACAAAGGCCCCAGATGAAGATTGTAACTCTTTTTCAATCGAAACGTCAGTGCTCCTAGTGGCAGTTTGTTGTAAGACCACAGTACAGGAACACACAGAACTTTCTTTATTTGACTAACAGACGTCGGACCAGTCTCTCTCGGTCTCGGACCAGCCCTAGCTGGCCATCACTACCACCTTTGTATCACCTTAATACAGAAATTGTCAATCATTTTGAAAAAAAGTATTGTATGTTAAAGAAATTGAATTCTAATATGATGCTACTAGGAGGCTTTGTTTGGCTATGAAATAATAAGGCACGCACCTCCGGCCGACTCCTTCCTAAAAAAGATAAGGAGTTGGGACTTACTGTGTATACCGATCTATGCAAGGTTGATTTTGGAAAATTGTATATTTCCCCCCCTTTTTTTGTTATAAAAACACAGTCCCAGACCAGCATGTTGACTGAAATATGAAAATGTTAAATCCTGTTTCTTCATTGTGCATTTCCATGCCTTGACATGCTTATTCATTTCAATCTTTGAGTTGAACTGACCATTTGTCTTCTCTATATTTTTGAAAAAATTGCAAAACAAGCCACTTAAGAAATAAAAAAGGCTACCTTT
The DNA here is from genome assembly GCF_040938575.1 of Ambystoma mexicanum. Lineage (NCBI taxonomy): Eukaryota > Metazoa > Chordata > Amphibia > Caudata > Ambystomatidae > Ambystoma > Ambystoma mexicanum. The sequence goes on along the minus strand of NC_090927.1, from coordinate 176,572,582 downwards.
ACAAAAACCTACTAATTGTCTAAGGTTGTTTTCTCACCTTATGTTAGGGATCTACTGAGCCTGACATAAGAAACCCAGGAAGGTTAAAACAAATTTACTGCCCAAAAACACGTGCAGTACCCTAAACTTTAGAGGACAGGACCACCCACTGTGTATATATATCTTGAAACCCCAGCCCACTATATCCTGTCCAATACCAGGGCTGTCCCTCCAGTTATAACTATGTGTTGCCTCCTGGCACCTAGAACGAGCATGAACATTTTGTGAATAGCAGGGATGCGTGAAGTCGTTCACAAGTGCCACTGTACCCTGGAATGAGGCACATGCACAGTTGTGCAATACAGTGAGCTTTTGGAGTATTGCAACAACAATTCCAGCTACACAATCACATGCAACTAAAAGTGGGCCGTAACTGCAATCTCTACAGTCGCTTGTCTCCTTGTGAAGGGCTCGTTCGAATGTAAAGCATGGATGTTTCAGCGGCAGTGAAACTACTTTACAGGCGGAGTCAGCGTGTGGATGTTGTATCTTCATCTAGGAGTATGGTGATTTATGCTTTCCATTTTAATCCTGTTCCAAAACCAGGACGGTGTTCAACTCACCTTGTCGGGCTCCTAATGGTGAAGGGTCTTAGCAGGTCATATTAAGTGAGTCTATGTAGCTAGATTGGGACTTACCAATTGAAGCTCTTACCAGTTGCTCATGCTGCTATAGACAGTGGGTGTAAGGGGGAACACCATACACTGCTGGAGATGTAGAGATAGATTCACCCACATAATACATTTACCATAGACTGGCCATAGTCTGGGCCAATGCTATAAATGAATCCTGTATGGTAGGGGCACTCTTAAATGGAGGATGCTAAATGGGAAGCCAGAAACCATGATTAATTGAATGTAGGCAAAGTTAATATGCACTGACGTACCAACACAGCACTTATGGCCTCCAAGTGCAAAATATACTACCGAATATAAGGCAATTCATTTTCCTACAACAGGGAGGTTCTTAAAAACATATTATTCACAGCCTGCAAGATGCAGAGCCCACCTTTATAAACGTGTGGAAAGAGTTCTGCACTAGTCTTCACGGTTTGGGATTTTAGCATTGGGACATCTTTTCCCTTAACATATACATTTTGACACTACTCAACCATCAGTGTGCACTACAACAGCTGACATTTCGGTTGGTGACAATGCCCCTCAGATTATCAATAAAGGGGACTTTTGCTTGCTACTCCTCCCGGACCACCCAACTGTTTTCAATATGGTTAACTATCACACCCAGGCCTCCAGATAAGGTGCGTACTAGGCCTTTTTACGCATGCAAATCTTGTAAATACGACAGCTTTATTGTTTTCCTGTGTACATTTACACACAAGTTTAGAGCAGAAGGCAGTGCAAAGGTCAGGTTACTTGACAGAAGCCAGAACGCTTTCAACATTTAAATATATACAGGAGAGATCAAATGGCCAAACATTACAGAAATAAGGAAAGGTGTATTCTGTCACAATGCACAAGGCTGCCGCATAGTAATGATTTCCATACGTCGGCTGGATGTCATACATTTTACTCTCTTGCAAAGGAGAAAAGTCATTTTTACTCTCTTGAAATCACATTTACGCTCAAAGTTTAAAAATAGGGAGTAAAATACTTCCACCACAAAATCTTATCTGGAGCACTGATCGCACCTTACTCACGCCCTTGCAGACAGGATGGGCTTCTCTGGCACCATCCTGAAATGGTTCGTATCCTACCTATCTGGCAGAAACCATACTGTCCATATCACCTCCCTCAGGTCCAAACATTGCCCCATCACCTGTAGTGCCCCTCAGAGTTCCATTCTCGCCCCAGCCATCTTTAAAGTCTATATGGAACCGTCGGCCACACTCTTGGATGACCCCAACAATGCAATACACCAGTATGCAGATGGTACACAGTTATACCTTGTGTTATATATTGACACACTCAGCTGTGATTTACCATGCTCTATTTGTGCAAAAAACAGCAATATGGCTGCGCTGGCTCCTGTGCACGCCAGGATCTCCAAATTGCGTTTTACAACCACCAAAATAATGGCTACACCACCCTGCCACACACATTTCAGGTGGGGTGGAACAGAGTACACACCGCAGGAGTGTGCCAGTGTGCTCTGCAATGTTTAACATTGAATTAAGTGAAATAGGCAACATTGCCTTGCTGAAAACCCCAAAATTCCCTTTAAAATGACACCTTTTCCAACCTTTAAAAATGCTGTTTTGAGACTAAATCCATCCATGTACAATGAAACTGCTGTGATTGAAAAGGCCCAGCCATGCCCAGGAGAAGTCATTGTGCATTAACAAAACCATGTCTAGTTCCTGAATGACAGGCCCAGTCATCTTAGATTGGAAAGAAATCAACCAGGGTCTTTGTTTTCAGTTTACACGGGAAACATGTCTATTTGCTTTACAAAAGTATCTAAAAATAAGCTATTCAGAGAAAGACTCTAAATAGCTGGGCCATGCCTGTTTAAATGTATCCATGCTGCAGAACAACTCCAGCATTCAAGAGAATAACCACAGCTGCATGTCAATGTGTGAACTTGCTGGAGATGAAAATCAAATTTAGAAGAAAGAAATGTTAGCAGTTTTTAAACACGTGGTAAAATGGGCTTTGCTGACTGAAGAAAAATGCCCTATTTCAAAGTAAATTGTTGAGTGAAGGTCTGCTTACTTAGCAATGTAAAGGGATTATGTGGCTGGTAATAATACATGCATAGGCTATTTTTAATCCACTGGTTTGTTAAATCAAGACTCAGAAATCAGGAAATAAACACTTTTAAATCAACTGAGCTGAGTTGGCAAGCTCTAAAAAAAACCTGGTCTTCCAGTTGTTCAAGTTCCAGTCCTGTAACTTCCTTTAGGAAGTGAGGCACACCATAAACTTCCAGGACACCAAAGTGCTAATTGCCAGCTTGAAAAACTTTATATGGGACAGGACAATGGGCGTTCACAATCTCATCAGACATTCGTCTATGCTGCAGGCTGGGACAATAGCATTCTTGGGACACTCACCTGTCAAGTGTGAAGGGCAATAAAACCTTCAATTAAGAGAGAGGCCCCCCATCCTGCTTGGAAGAAACTGCCAGTTAGTGTTAGCTGGGAAGAAAGAAAATGACAGACCATGACTCCCATTTGTCTTAGGACTATCTTATAAAGAACTTTCAAAAGACTTATATCTTAGCTGTCAAAATTGGTAAAAATGGGGAAATTTCACAGCGTAAAAGTGGAATTCTGGGCTGTGTTTGACAACTTGGTAGAATGTCGTGACACACTCTGGACAGAAATGGTGATATATGTTGTATTACCAGAAAAGCATCCATGTTGCAAATGTCAAATTTTGTACATACATCCCTGGGGACAATTCACATCTGTGTATAAAATTGGGGAATTGAGGGCCAAATCTTTAATGTGTTTGGACTAATCTGTGCTGCACAGAATATGTAACCTGTGTATCTGATTTACTAAGAGGTGGCAACTGCATAAATATCTGTTTTTGGCAAAATCGGATTTTCAGTAAAGTAAATGTGGGAGTTTCTAGATACAGTAAAAATCACCTCATAAACATAACATCACTTTTCTGATATCCAACCAATTGTGAGCAAGGCAGAGACTATGCCCTTGCCCATTCCTATTGTTAGGGGCATGGGTAGTGAATTCTGCCTGTTATATACTGTAATGATGTCATCTGGCATTTTAAATAAGGTCCCCTGACTAGCACCCAGGACATACTGATCCCTGACTCTCTTTCTGAATTTCTGCATGGTGTCCAGTTCCTGTTTCCTTCATCCTGTTTTGATCCTGATCCCAGATTTTCTTTGCAAAGCCAAGGCCTATGCATTGCTGACCCCATTCCCAGCAAGGCCTCAATCTGAAACCTCCATTCTAAAATCCCATTATCCAAATTGTGGGAAGCTTCATAAACCAGCTTGGCTTGCTGCCACTACATGTATGCCTGCTGCAAACATGCCATCCTGCTGATCTGTACTATCCAGTAACCAGAAGTGCCAGTCCAGTGCAGTCCGGTGACCAGGATTGCCTATCTGATCTGCCCTGCTGAGTTTGCCCAGCTATCCTTTGTTAGACCAGATCCGTGTGGTGACGAGCACTGACTGTCTAAATCCAAACTAAAGTGGACTGTGAGTATCAATAGGAGTATCAATAGGAACCATAGAACCATTGTAAACCTTGCCTTGCTTTGTCCTATCCCAATCTCTAAACCATCCTATCCTTACCTTAATAACTTGTAACATAGTGCAAGCGCTTTCTATTTAGTCATTCTTGTAATTTTAATCCCAAGCTATCAATCCTATTTCAAGTGACCGGACTGGTTCCGCCAGGGCGGGCACTCGGGAACTAAGGCTGAACTCATGAATGAACCCTGGAGCTTACTGTGTCCCTCTTTGGTATTCTAGCCTGAATGCTCTAGTATAGAGTAAAACTATTCTTGTCCAAATTGATTTTCTTTTCTGTTTTCACTACCCGATTTCTCTAAAAACGCACCTCATACTACCTCACATATCTCCCTCAGTTTAATAGCTAGAGACTTCATTTCACCTCCTGATTGTACCTAAGATATATAGCTACACCCACTCCAAATCAGTGAATTTCACCCATTTTTATCAAAAACCGTTTGGTTAATTTCAGGCAGGAATCAGCATTTTTGCAAAGTTTTACACGTGTTATTTTTACTATCAATTGTTTTAAACCTTCCATTAATTTTCGAATTGTATGCTTTTGCTCAATCTATTGCTTATGATTGCTTGTAACTTTCCAGTGTTGCTTACGTAGAAAATTGTACTTGTTTAAGGATTTTTGCAGACATTCATTGTTTTATTTAGCCATTTCCGAGTGTCATTTTAACATTGCAAGGGTTTCAAATCCGTTTTTCTCTTTTGTTTGGGTTCTTTTGGTTGGATTCGAATTGTGTTTCTTATTCCTCATTCCTGATAACCTGCTGCTTCCTTATATCTATTTAGAATTGATTATTTGTGGGTTGAGGAATATTGCACGGGGAAATCCTAACTTCAGTGCTATCTTTCTAAAAATGAAAAAGTGTCTCTATTCTTTGGTGTTTTCTATCTGTGTTGCTAAAGGGTTAATTTTAGTGCATTGCCTACATTCCCATTGTTATTGTCACCACATTGGTGATTGCTGTCCCATATATTAACAACTGTACGATTTTCTTGAATTTTAAATAAATAAATCAATATTACCTTTACCAACCAGACTGGTTCCTGGTCCATCGTGACCCGGGGTATTTGAAAAAGGGGTGTGATATGAGTAGTGTATCTCTCAAATATTGAACATATATATATATATATATATATATATATCAAAATAGGCATTTCAGTTGTGCGCTGCATACTAGGCTGAGAGCAGGGTGTACCGCCTGATTGAAATACTTAACAACCTGAAGGTCAAGGGATAACAAGATATTACACACCTTTGATCATGCCTTGAAACCATTCAAATGTGGATGACAAGTGCCTACTTAAAGCTTCAGTCCACCACCAAACAGGAACCCAGTGATCAGCAAAATCCCTGGGCTTCATTGAGGATAGCAATCTAGCCTTCCAACAACTCATCATGATTGTGACTAGGGCCCTTATGTGTCCTCAGGGCCCTGGCCTTCCTATACCCAATCGCCTGAGCCTCTGCCTACACACAGCACTTGCCTCGGCACCCAGTGGCCCATGCCACAGTAGGCCTGCACTTACCCACTTATTGCAGATCAACGCTCCCTAGAATTTACAGGCCGATTCATGGAATAATTAGCGCGGCGCAAGTGGGCAAAAACGTGCGAATCGCAGTGGAATAGCGAAAATCGCAGTGCAAGTGCGAAAATCGCACGAAAAGCAGCGCACGTCGATTCATGGAAGTCCGTGCGCGAGAAAACCAGCGGATGTGCGATAAAAAAGTGCGCGGCGCACGTTGGCGCACAGGCCATCTAACAGCGTGCGCCAGGTCACAGCGAAAATCGCACAGGCCACAGCGAAATTCGCACATAGCGCGGCGCATGCAACAAAAGTAGGCGGAACACGGGCGTAACACTCGGAATGGGGAACAACTTGCCAAAACGTGGGCGTCACGGGGGAAAGTACAGGGCACAAGTGCGCGGAACGCCCACACGCTCGCCTACAACACGTATTCATGGAATAGAATAGGGCAAAAAAGCGCACGCTCAAACCAGCGCACAGGCACAAACACGACCGCCACAAGAAAGCAGGCGGTAGCGTCTCTGCGGCTGTAAGAAATGTGCGCCAAAAGGTGCGCCAACAAATAGCACCTATATACTGCCATGATGAATGTCCTATACTGTGGCCCTCCAGGACAAATGACGTGCAAAGGGGTACCCACAAACACGGACACCCGCTGACAAAAAATACGTGTGCGTGTATACCGGGGTGCGCGGGAAGTCTCACACGCGATTTCAGCAGGGTACGTGTATTACAGGGGTTCGCGTGAAGTTTTTCACGCGATCGGGCCTGGGGGAGCGGGCTACGTGTATTTCAGGGGTTCGCGTGAAGTTTTTCACGCGATCGGGCCTGGGGGAGCGGGCTACGTGTATTACAGGGGTCGGCTTGAAGTTTTTCACGCGATCGGGCCTGGGGGAGCGGGCTACGTGTATTACAGGGGTTCGCGTGAAGTTTTTCACGCGATCGGGCCTGGGGGAGCGGGCTACGTGTATTACAGGGGTACGTGGGAAGTTCTACACGCGATTGGCCAGGGTACGTGTATTACAGGGGTACGCGTGAAGTTTTACACGCGTTTAGCCAGGGCATGTGTATTACAGGGGTGCGCGGGAATTATCACACGCGATTTGGCTTGGTACGAGTATTACAGGGGTGCGTGGGAAGTTACACACGCGATTAGGCTGGGTGGGTCCTCACAGGTGTTCCCTGTACACCCTCGACGGCCCCTGCAGGCAGCCCACAAAACAGGGGACTACCCTGCACACCTGCTCATGTCCCCCTGCACCCCTACCCCCCAGCAGTGCAGGGGCAGCCTCCACCAGGCCCCCACCCATGTCTCCCACCACCCCCACCCCCCAGCAGTGCAGGGGCACCCTCCACCAGGCCCCCACTCATGTCCCCTATCACCCCCACCCCCCCGCCACCAGGGGCAGCCTCCACCAGGCCCCCACCCATGTCTCCCACCACCCCCACCCCCCACCATCCAGGGGCTCCCTCCACCAGGCCCCCACTCATATCTCCCACCACCCCCACCCCCCCAGTCACCAGGGGCACCCTCCACCAGGCCCCCACTCATGTCTCCCAGCGTGCTACGTGTATTTCAGGGGTTCACGTGAAGTTTCTCACGCGAATAGCCTGGGCGCGTGTATTTCAGGGGTGCGCGGGAAGTTCCACACGCGAATAGCCTGGGCGCGTGTATTTCAGGTGTGCGCGGGAAGTTCCACACGCGAATAGCCTGGGTGCGTGTATTTCAGGGGTGCGCGGGAAGTTCCACACGCGAATAGCCTGGGCGCATGTATTTCAGGGGTGCGCGAGAAGTTCCACACGCGAATAGCCTGGGCGCGTGTATTTCAGGGGTGCGCGGGAAGTTTTACACGCGATTTCAGCAGGGTACGTGTATTTCAGGGGTGCGCGGGAAGTTCCACACGCGAATAGCCTGGGCGCGTGTATTTCAGGGGTGCGCGGGAAGTTTTACACGCGATTTCAGCAGGGTACGTGTATTTCAGGGGTGCGCGGGAAGTTCCACACGCGAATAGCCTGGGCGCGTGTATTTCAGGGGTGCGCGGGAAGTTTTACACGCGATTACAGCAGGGTACGTGTATTTCAGGGGTGCCGGGGAGTCCTACATGTGATTTGACAGTGTGGGTCCTCCCAGGTGTTCCCTGTACACCCTCCACGGCCCCTGCAGGCAGCCCACACCACAGGGGACTACCCTGCATCCCTGGTCATGTCCCGCAGGCAGCCCACCCAACATGGGCATGCCCCCCAGCAAAGGCACATGTCTCCTTGAACTAATGAACACCAGCTCATGTCCCCCACCACCCCCACCCCCCAGCACTGTGGGGCACCTGCCAGCAGGCCCCCACCCATGTCCAACTCATGTCCCCCACCACCCCCACCCCCCAGCACTGTGGGGCACCTGCCAGCAGGCCCCCACCCATGTCCAACTCATGTCCCCCACCACCCCCACCCCCCAGCACTGTGGGGCACCTGCCAGCAGGCCCCCACCCATGTCCAACTCATGTCCCCCACCGCCCCCACCCCCCAGCACTGTGGGGCACCTGCCAGCAGGCCCCCACCCATGTCCAACTCATGTCCCCCACCACCCCCACCCCCCAGCACTGTGGGGCACCTGCCAGCAGGCCCCCACCCATGTCCAACTCATGTCCCACACCACCCCCACCCCCCAGCACTGTGGGGCACCTGCCAGCAGGCCCTCGCCCATGTCCCATCCATGCCCCCCTGCACCTGGGTCCCAACAATCCCCAATCATGTCCGTAATGGCCATCCTCCCCTGCCAAAAGGCCCAACCAACTATCACATCCACCCACATATCAAAGGCAATTACATGTTACACACCCAATGTAAATAATGCAAATGAACACATGTCTGTCACACACAATGGCTGCAAGTGAATGTTAAAACACCCAACATGACATGCATGAAAGCAATGAGATGATACGACACATTGAAGGATGAAAATAAAAATGTATTGAAAATCAACTTGAATGGAAATGAAATTAGAAAAACCACAAAGCAAAACAACAAAAAGAAGATGAATGTCCATGAAAAAAATCCAAGAAATCAAAAAATCCATAGAAGAACTATTTACAAGACAATCCCGGGTCCATGAGCCCAACCAAATGAAACCTAACTATGTCAACTAACTAAAAACTGAACTATATACAAAAAAGTGGCGCATTTTTCTATCGCAACCAAATAAAAAAAAAATCATTTAAAGGAAACCTACCACTAACTATATAACTATATACAATGGCAGCGGGCAAGTCCTGCGGCTCACTCTGTGATGTTGCCGGCCAGGGCATCATCGAACTCCATGTCGATGTCCTGGAGGCGGGACTCTGTCCTGGCCCCGAGGTCTCGCAGGGAAAACCCCATGTTCACCTCAAACTCCCTGCGAGCTTCCTCGAGGCACTCAGCCCGCCTCAACGCCCGACGCATGGAGAACTCTGCCCTGACCATGGTGAGCCGCTCCTCTTCCGCCCGCTGCCGCTCCGCACCTATCCGCTGGACCAACTGCTCCCACACGGAAGACACTACCATCCCAGGGTTCTCCTGCCCTCCGGCCGATGCCTGCCCCTCTGATCTTGATGGCCCCGAGCCATGATGCCTCCCACGTCGAGCCTGCTGCTGCCTCCTACGCCACTGCCTCTGCCAGCACGACGGCATCCAGGATGATGGAAACCACCGACGCCGTCGTGCACGTGCCCTGCCCGATGATGCCGTCACATCCTCCATCTGCTGGGGTCCAGTTGCTGTGTTGTCCACCCCTGCTGGACCTCTGACTCCCGACTGTGGCAGGGATGGGATCCCCACCGAGCTGGCTGCATTGGTCAGGGCAGGTCCACAGGGGGCCCTGGTGGCATCTGGGCCGGAAGACGGCAAGGAGAACGACTGGCGTATAGTCTCCACAGAGGAGGAGAGGGCCGCCAGATTGGCCGACACATGCAGGAAACCCCCGAACATGGCCGATCCCAATTGGGCCACGTCGGCCCGGTGCTCTTCGTGATGACGTGCGTGCTCCTCCAGGGAAGCACGCACGGCATCACGAATCACAGCCGTGCGCATCACGACCCCAATCAGGACCTTCTCCACACGGCCAGGGGTCCCCTCGTCCGCAGGTGGAGGGGAGTCAGATGACATGGACATCCCCTCTACCTGCGGACGGGCCTGGGACGGGGCATCCCTGCTGGTGCAAGGTGGTGCACCCACAGGTTCAGGGACAGCGACATGCACAGGCCCCTCCACGGGGACCTGTGCTGCCTCCTGCCCCTGCCCCTGGACTGCACCACTTACACCAGCAGGGATGCCCCCACCAGGCCCCATGTGCGCCTCAGTGGCGGCCTCCTCCTCCTCTGTGGAAACCACCAACCTGGATGGCTCCTCGCCGTCTACCGCCGTAGCAGGCCCCTGTGGGGGCTCACCCACCCCTTCCGCTGCAGCCGTGGGGGCATCCCCGCTGCCTTGCTCCACAGCGCCGTCTCCGCCCTCTCCTTCACTAGCCGCTGCGTAGAGGGAGACATAGAACACAAGCATCAGGGTACTGTACAATGGTCCCCTAGACAGGAAGCAATAGCAGATGAGTGCCACTGTCAAAGTACACTTCCATCATGTCACACCACAACACATGTGTCAGTCCAGGCAAAACACACACAGTGACAGTCATGGTGCGTGCCATGGACATTTCAATGCATGTCCAATGGACTCTCGAATCATACAATGTAATGGGACTCACATGCATCATGGGTCATGCCTATCACATGCACACACTTCACCTCAGTCACATCCATCTGGCCCCGTACACCCCAATCACAGTGCATACAAGGATGACTAGGCTGCATCAGTGAATCTGTACATTGTCACAGACATGTGTCATCCATGGCACTCACAAGTCACAGACACGCAGGTCAGGCACACAGACATGGATACCACATATGTATCTGGCATCAGCACCCATCCCTCGCCCCCACCCATGTCCAGTAACAGAGACTGCCATGCTCTCATGTGTGCAATCTGCACAGGGCTCCCCATGTCGCATTCAAACACATGCAACAACCGTGCGGTTCACACATTACAGGTCGCACATGCATTCCCATGATGTCCCTGCACACATACATGCGTACATGGCCTATGTCACACATGCAGGCAAGTATCAGACAACCAGCACACTGCAACATGCCCTGTCTCACACAGCAATGCTTGGCCACTTACCGCTCAACTCCAGACGGGTCTCCCTCTCAAGGACCTGGGCGTGGAGCGCTGGGTGTGCGCGTTCCAGGACCCTCAACTGGATGGAACTCATGTGGCCCCGGCCCCCCTCCACGAGGTGCCGGGCCTTCATGAGGGTCCTGGACCTCAAGTCTTCCCAGCGCTTCTTGACCTTCTGGATGGTGCGGGTTGGCACCCCCTCCGCGTTGATGGCAACCACACAGTCGGCCCAGATCCTGTCCCGTCCTTCCTTGTTGGCGCGGGACGATCCGAAGAGGGCATCATACTGCCCCAGGACTTGCTCCACCAGGACACCAACTTCGGTGGCAGTGAAGCTGGTGCCCCTCTGGCTGGGGGTTGCCACTGGTGCCAGATGTTGATGTGCCCGACATGGCAACCCCAGGGGCAGGAGTGGGTGGCCAACTGGGTCCTGGGGCTGGGCTGTGGAGCGATGTTATCCGAGTCGGGAGTCTTCTGTTCCAGCAGGGGTGGACACAGCAACTGGACACCTGCAGATGGCTGATGTGCAGGCACCAAATGGCAGGGCACGGTGGCAGCAGGCAGGCAGGCAGGCAGCAGCAGATGGCACGTGGGAGGCTGCTCGGGGCACTGGGGGGCAGTAATTCGGCCTTCTGGGCAGGAGCGTGGTCTTCCGTGTGTTTTCGCGTGGCCAGCTTGATACGGAGTGATTTGGCATGTTAAAATCCTGCACGTCAGCGTGAAAATCGAGGAAAGGCCCTTAGCGCGTAAGCGCGTCAGCACGCGTACGCGATTTCATTGGACCAGAGGCCCTTACAGCGTAAGCGCGTCTGTGACGTTTGGCGCACGGGCGTTGCCCTGGCAGGGCTTGGTGATCCCGCGTGCCTTTATGTTCTGTACGTGCTTTTCGTGCGATGCGTGTGTTTTCCATCCGTTGGGGTTCACACGCTATTACTTCACAGGGGGTGTTGGCTACGCGTTTTTCTACACGCAAGGCAGACGGTGAGTGGTACCCCGCTCCCCCAGGCCCGATCGCGTGAGAAACTTCACGCGAACCCCTGAAATACACGTAGCACGCTGGGAGACATGAGTGGGGGCCTGGTGGAGGGTGCCCCTGGTGACTGGGGGGGTGGGGGTGGTGGGAGACATGAGTGGGGGCCTGGTGGAGGGTGCCCCTGGATGGTGGGGGGTGGGGGTGGTGGGAGACATGAGTGGGGGCCTGGTGGAGGCTGCCCCTGCACTGCTGGGAGGTGGGGGTGGTGGGAGACATGAGTGGGGGCCTGGTGGAGGCTGCCCCTGCACTGCTGGGGGGTGGGGTGGTGGGAGACATGAGTGGGGGCCTGGTGGAGGGTGCCCCTGCACTGCTGGGGGGTGGGGGGTGGGGGTGGTGGGAGACATGAGTGGGGGCCTGGTGGAGGCTGCCCCTGGTGGCTGGGGGGTGGGGTGGTGGTAGACATGGGTGGGGGCCTGGTGGAGGGTGCCCCTGCACTGCTGGGGGGTGGGGGTGGTGGTAGACATGAGTGGGGGCCTGGTGGAGGGTGCCCTTGGTGACTGGGGGGGTGGGGGTGGTGGGAGACATGGGTGGGGGCCTGGTGGAGGGTGCCCCTGCACTGCTGGGTGGTGGGGGTGGTGGGAGACATGAGTGGGGGCCTGGTGGAGGCTGCCCCTGCACTGCTGGGAGGTGGGGGTGGTGGGAGACATGAGTGGGGGCCTGGTGGAGGCTGCCCCTGCACTGCTGGGGGGGTGGGGGTGCAGGGGGACATGAGCAGGTGTGCAGGGTAGTCCCCTGTTTTGTGGGCTGCCTGCAGGGGCCGTCGAGGGTGTACAGGGAACACCTGTGAGGACCCACCCAGCCTAATCGCGTGTGTAACTTCCCACGCACCCCTGTAATACACGTACTAAGCCAAATCGCGTGTGATAATTCCCGCGCACCCCTGTAATACACGTACCTGGCCAAATCGCATGTGAGAATTCCCGCGCACCCCTGTAATACACGTACCCAGCCGAATCGCGTGTAAAACTTCCCGTGTACCCCTGTAATACACGTACCCAGCCAAATCGCGTGTGATAATTCCCGCGTACCCCTGTGATACACGTGCCCTGGCTAATCGCGTGTAAAACTTCACGCGTACCCCTGTAATACACGTACCCTGGCCAATCGCGTGTAGAACTTCCCGCGTACCCCTGTAATACACGTACCCTGGCTAATCGAGTGTATGACTTCACGCGTACCCCTGATATGCACGTTACCCGCTTTGCGTTCCTTGTTTGGCAGCCCTGTAAACTGGTCCAGGGTTAGCGCAGCCCTTTGCGATGATTTAGCGATTTTGATGGCTTTTCCTTGCGCGAGGGCGTTCTTGGGGGTGTTACTGGCGCTGCTGCAGGGTCGCTGCGATACTCTGCGCCACGGCTGGTTTGGGAGCCTAAAATCCATGAATACGCTGTGCGCGGAAATCGGTTTTAGCGCACGTGCCTGGCGCAGACAATCGCACGCGGACACTCTGCGCCAGCCGCTTGCGACACTTTTCTGCGAAATTCTATGAATTACCCTGTTAGTGTAAAGCCAGCGCAATGCACATTTCAAATATAGTCATGTCTGCTAGTGAAAAGCTGGCAGATTGTGTAGTCCACCACACCAACTGTATTCATGTCCTCATTGTCTCACTATAATTATGTAATGCAGTGTATAAGCAACCTGTAACCAAGCTTTGAATAACCATGCTGCTCATGCGCCCTCATACCCTCGGGTCTGGTGCGCAATACAAATCAATAAACTAAACTAAACTCAGTTAGGCCCAGAAACCTCCCTGGCACAATGCTGTATTCCACAGAATGCAGGTCAGGATATGCTGTCGTTCCTTGTCCTGCAGCATGAAGAACTTCCACACTTTGGGCTTTCTTGATGAAGCAAGGAGACATCTTCTCCTCGGATCTTTGGGCCATGACATTGCTGATGGCACTAGCAGAGTTGGTGCGGTGCCTTCCGCACACCGATGTTTTGCACATTCAGACCTGACCTGACAGGCTGCCTTCAAAAAGGCCACGAACAAAGGTAAAGTGTAGCGGTGTCTTTCCATCCTGTGTCTGCAATTGTAGAATTATGCCCCTTCTTCTTCTCATCAGCACCACTGGTTCCTAAAATCATTATGAGACCTAAGTTAGGTGAGTCATCATCTTAATCTTGGTCACCATCATCATCAGCAGAAGCAATGCCACAGGCTCATCATCAGTGAAGGTGGACCAGGATGAGGGAACTAGGAGCACCCGCACCCTGCACCTGTGCACTTGTTTGTCACAGCTCATTAGTAGATAAAATCTGTAATCTCTCTCCTCCTTATGCACCAAAGACAGTGGGCTGTGCGTGCTCCGCGTGTGGCTTTTAGGTGCTCCAGACATGCACTCAACATGATCCCTTCTCTGTTCATCACAGCCACTGCCAGAGCAGGCAGAATCAGCCTCGTTAACATTAAAAAATCTGCCCACACCTCATTATCACTAAAACCCCAATCTCTATCACTACTGTGTGTGCCTACTCCTTGTTGTTCCCTACTACACCTTCACACTTCTCAACAAAGTTCTCAACTTGTTGACAGCCTCTTTTTTAACATACCAAGATCCACACCTACCAACAACATGCTGAAGGGGTCTTCTTTGTGTTTCCTTCTCTTGGTCTTCATTCACCCTTGGTCCTGTTTCCTGTCGACCTTGCTGACAGCCTCTTACTGTACTGTCCCACTTGGGCTTTCCACTCCTAATCCCTATGTAAACCTTGAGTGCCCCATCCCATTCACCCATTTTCTCTACATACCCCACTCAGCTGGAATGTTCTCCCCCTGGATGTCAAAGCAAGTTCATCAGTTGAACTGGTCAAAACCAGGCTCAACTCTATCTGCAAGCGTTGGTGGGACTCCTTAACTCACCTACCTACCCATCCCTACAGACCAGTGTCTTCCTAACCCAGCTCTCTTGTGTCTCACGCAATTATGCACATTCTGGCATCATGCTATTCATGTCAGTCTATTTTGACGTGTCTCTTGCCCTGCCCCATGTTTACATATTACCCCTTTATCACCTAAACGACCTCCTCATGTGTACCAAACCAACACATCATATAAGAGCACACCACTCTGAACAACCCTTGTCTACAGTACACCTTGCATGCTGCTATTGTTAGAAATTACATTCTAACTCTCAAATTCAATACAAATGATAAAATAATGCGGATGGAGTTAGTAGTGAATACAGGAAATGATACAGGGTCTCTGTTGAAGCCGTGGGCTTTATACTAAGGCCTGGGGGCGGGGGGCGGCAGTTCATGGGAACATAGTCCTTCAGAAGAAGAAGTTACTTTGCAACGTTGGGGTCGATCCCCAGGCCATAAGGCATTCTGAGGACCATTAACGGGTCTTAATGGCCCCTGGCCAAGTTTATTGGCTGTAGCAACTGATCAGATTTCTGCTCTGTGACACGATCTCACCCCTCACCCAGTGCAACCTCAGTCACAAACAGCTGAATTATAGAATAATCTAAAAATCAAACAAAGGAAATAAGAAGTGTAGAGTGGCAGGGGATCAGGTCAGGTAGGTGCTATGGTTTGGGGGCAGAAGGGGCAGAGGTGACTAAGGAGAAGAGCAGGAAGGTGTACGTGTAGAAGGTAAGGCTTCACAGTCACAGGGGGAGAAACACTATGATAGTATCGGGGAATTAGAAAGGAGTTGGAGAGCTGAGATATTTAACTATGAGTTGCTATGTGCTAAGTCTCATGTAATGACAGAGGGGGACATCACATAAATAAACCTGTGCTTGTTATTGGCAGAGAAGTTATACTGTGGGCCACAGACCAAATGCACCTGCCGCTTTTCTTCACTCTGCATCATTTGGTCGCAGGCCTATAGGGGCGCCCAGCCCTCTGCGTGACCTCCTTCGGTGGCTCGCCTCCCAGCGATACTCACACAGAATTAAATCACTCTGGTTGTGGAGTGATACAAGAGGATGGAGTTCCTTCACAATGGCCCCATAGTTCAATCTTCGTAAAGTGAAATGCTGTGACCGCTCTTCTAATATTCTCTTGGCCAAGTGACCAGGTCAGACTCATTTAGATGCATAGCTTCTAGCAATTCCATCTTTCATTTTCAGATTTTGGCTAATGGGAATGGATTTGCTGTCGGTGCCACTAGTTCATGATCCATGATCCCAGACTCCCACTTGAAATTGACCACTGAATACATCTTGCTTTCATTTAAAATGTCAATTACATGCACCCCCTGCGAGTGACCTAATAAGGGGGATAGCCTGCCAATATATGCACCCCTCAATATGGCTTGCCCTTTGTGACGGTAGTGCCATGCCTTGTCTGTGTGATTTTGGAAAGCTACGGTATGTTCTGGGGTCACATGCTCACGTGGCCTGCCGCTGCGCTAAATTACCCTGCACCCAGCTGCCAGGGGTCTTTGGCTCACCAGACTGCAAGATGCTAGGCAATAACTAGCTTGTCCTATGACATGTGATTTAGGACTCCAATTTAAAGGTGAAATTGGTAGTATGTGGGAGATGGCTTAATGCATGGTTTACTCTTTCATAGAACATATGGGAACATAAACATGCATGGCAGATAAGAGCCAGCAGACGCATCTAGTCTCCGCATCCTTACAGGCTACTTAGTCAAATGATCACCACTTTCATCTCTCTGTCCTATTTGCTTTAGGTCCATTGATAGTTAGCTTTAGCTCTCTCTCAGAGCTTATGCAACCATACCAAGTAGCGTCTTTGTTCACGTATGTTATGTTAGTCAATATTTTTTACCGCACCCATCACTACCATAGTGGCCTTACGGCTCCTGGCCTTGTCTGAAACGGGGCATGTAGTGAGCCTGCCAGGGTGTTGCCTGACCTAAGTCTGGGGAAAGGAAGAGGAGATTTGAGGAGGAGGTGATACGAAAGGGAAATTAGAGAATAGATTGACAAAAATCAGTGAGGAAAAGCAATTAGTATCAGTGGGAGTGGATGTGGTTGTCGAAGTAGGGATGGGTGTTTCTCAAATGTGGTAAGTTATTGGTAAACATGAGTATTCAGAACAGTACAGCTCGGTTTAGAGCACAGTTTTATTGTGATGGCAATTTCTAAAATCGAGGCAGCATGGTACTAGATGTAGCTACTTGAAAAGTGGTTGCATGAAAGAATTGTGTGGTGATCAAGCAGGCCCATGTTTGGGCCATGCAATTTGTTTAGGCTTCGCGGCTGGCGCTTACCAAGAGATGCAGCCACCAAGCAAGATGTGGCCCTTCTGTTGTTAATACGCCATTAGCATCCAGCGTGCCCTCAGTGCACAGTTGCTTGATGGGAAAGGAGCCCTTGAGCATCAGGTGCTAGCATGATTGCTCAAAGTTCAAACCACAGCAATACTGATACCAAGACTTGCTCAGCAGGTGACGGGTGCTGGTGTGGCCCACTTCAAAATACCACCAGCCCCACTGACCGTTCCCCACTGCTGCTCAACCACTATTCATTTCATTTTTAAAGTCCTGACAGTCCCCACACTCTAGGTCTGACCGGCATTGCAGTGTCCATTTAGCACTGTCCAGAGGTTACAGCTTCCAAAAGCTCCAGCTCCAAAGTAGTCCCTGGCAAATGAAGACTGTACTATGGAATGTAGGCCAGTCAATAAGCAGAGGACCCCGCTGGAGCAGGTCCACTTCTGGCCCTTTCTCTCGTCAGCCTACATCGCTAACTGCAATTTTAATATGGCTCTGGATGGGGTGCGGTGGGAGGCAGGACCGCACACAGGTCTGGAGGACAGTCATGTCTTCTGGCTTTCACCTGGCACTGCCACTGCCTGCTGAATTTTGAAAATGGATGAGTTTTGACCAACAGCAGTAGACACTGATGCTTGTGGGGTAGAGCAAACAGAAATGGGGACTAGTTTGCAATGCCCTCTTCCTGGGATTCCTTTGTTGGTCCTTAGGTTGTCACTGTTAATGTAAAGAGTGTGGCTAATTTGGTGAAAAATGGGCAGTCGTCTCTGGGAACTACGTCTCACTAAACGTTACCTCAAATATATACAGTTAGTCATTTAATGCACACGTTATGTGCCACGCGTCAAACTGGAGCGTATGCAAGGTTGCTCAATTTTATTAACCCTTGTTTGTGGACCAAAATTGTGTGCAACCTTGCCCCTGGTGCCATATAGACAACACCGTCCCTCCCCTCCCCATCACCCGGTACAGATGTGCCCCTCCTCTGTGCCCCTTTTTATCCCCCCCTGTATATCTGTTCTGTTGTATACCTCTGTAAACCACTCCGTTATGAATCGGTATTGTTACCTCTTTAAAGCGCTCCGTTGCTTCTCAAAGCGAGGCCGCACTCAATAAATACCATAACAATATATTGTTTTGTAAGCATATTCATTCTAACTTCCAGATTACATCTTTGAAGCCCCCCTCTGACCAATTGTGTGGCAATAGAGCTCATTCTAATGATTGCGTTGGAGTAGATCGCTGGAGACGGTTCGTGGACGTCCTACCAGGGTTCAGAGTAGAGTAGGGAATACCCACCTGGCCCTCAGTGATGACTGGATATGATGCCTCTACAATGTAATTTGGTCCTTGATAGGGACATCCTCCATGCAGACTTCTGAGCCACTAGCCTCAGGAACCACACTCGAGTTGGTGAACTAATACTGGTATCATCCGCATCATCATGTTAAAGGGATGGTCTAGTAAAAATTTTTATTTAAAAAATAGATAGGCAACTTAAAAAAAAATACTAGCATTCTCCGTTTTAAAACTTCCTATGTAAAATTTTGAGCTATTCAAGCTCAAAATTCGCAAAAGCAAGCACATGGGCGCATTCATTTTGTGAAATGGAGGCCCTCCTGTGCTGGCTTTTGCTTTTGCGGCACTAATGAAGGAAAAGCCAGCCAGCTGTAGTAAACAAAAGCTACCGCTGGGTGGCTTTCCCTTCATTAGTGCTGTAGGCGGAGGACGGGGACTGGAGACCAGAGCAGGAAAGCTGCAGCTGAATCTCGGTAAGTGCTATTTTTTTTTTTTTTTAAATAAGCACTAGCCGCGTTTTATTTTCTAAGTTTTCCGGGCTGGAGGAGCACGGAAAACTTAGAAATAAAACCGCAGCTTTAAAAAAGTTGTATTTATGTTTGCGGTCGCTTTTGAAGCGACCGCAAACATAAATACAACGTTATTGTGTTGGAAAATGCTGCGGTTTTTCTTTCTCTCTCTCCCTCTTTCCAAGTTTCTCAGGCTCCTCCGCCTCCTCCGGCACCCAAAAAAAATGCAGCAAGTGCTTATTTAAAAAAAAAAAAAAATACCACTTACCGAGATTCAGCTGCAGCTTTCCTGCTCTGGTCTCCGGTCCCTGTCCTCCGCCTACAGCACTAATGAAGGGAAAGCCACCCAGCGGTAGCTTTTGTTTACTACAGCTGGCTGGCTTTTCCTTCATTAGTGCCGCAAAAGCAAAAGCCAGCACAGGAGGGCCTCCATTTCACAAAATGAATGCGCCCATGTGCTTGCTTTTGCGAATTTTGAGCTTGAATAGCTCAACATTTTACATAGGAAGTTTTAAAACGGAGAATGCTAGTATTTTCTTTTTATGTTGCCTATCTATTTTTTAAATAAAAATTTTTACTAGACCATCCCTTTAACTTTTGACTCAAAGACCCCAGTCTGCTGACACCTCCCTGCTTGGACTGTCTAAGAGCTGTTCTTATCCTTGATAAATGCGTGTAGGGCACAGCCATATCATTATGCAACTGGATCAATCATTGAATACATCATGTACACCTACGCACACATGCACGCGCGCACGCGTGCGCGCAGCACCAGAGCATGGTGTGTGCATGGGACCCTGTATCTTCATCTTTTGTATATTTGTCTTTTCAATGTGCACTTTTTGACCTCTATATATATTTGCTATCAGTGTGTGTTTTCATTGATTATTTTAATAGGCATTTCGAGTTTCAGAATTTAATTTCGATGACGAAAACAAAAGCTGAATGCTAATATGAGATTCCCAGGGAGAAGGGGGGGGGATATTCAGCTACTATGGTAAGGATATGTCTTGCAGAACTGTTTGTGAGCCTCTTCTTGACTTTATTAGCAGAATTATCCCCATCTGAAGGAAAAGGACTTGCAGGGGGAAAAGCAAATTATATTAAAAAAAAAAAAAAAACCTTTTTCCATTTAAGAGTGAACGGAAGACCTCAGCAAAAAAAGTGTGACCGGAGACATTATCGCAAATTGTGTGAAATGAAGGGGAACGGCATGGGTCGGCACGCGCACTTCATTTGCATTTTTTAAGCATTGTAACAAATTACAAATGGGTATGATAATGAAAAAGGACATGAAACAGGGCTGCGAAATGGACAGTCGCGCCCTATCCCCACTGATGCCAAATAGCAGCAGTGGGACAGGTATACATACTGAAGACAGACTCCCTACTATTCAAGCGACTACTCTCGAACTTGCAGAACCCTAATTGAATCTACATTGATTGTTTAATTTGCTATTTCACTGTGTCCTACTGTAATTCCAACGGTTGTATTGTAACACTGTACAACATATTTGACAAGCTGTCTAACCTCGCCTTGATACCCAAGGGTCTGGGCGTGTAACAAATGAACTAAATAAAATAAATAAAAATAAATAGCACCTATGTGCTGAAGCTTGTGCAAAGGACGAGTATGCTCATCCTTTTTGCATAGACTTGCATAATAGCCTGGCAGTTAAGGGGTTAAAGCTGCTTGCCGATGATGGAGATTGTGTGATGGCCAAGCAGCTTGGACTGGTTCATAGGCAATATGTAAATGCCCAAAGTGCAGGGCAAACATGCTAGTGTGGGCCAGTTTTCTTGCTCAAGTGAGCCAATTTTGATGCCAAATGGTGCAGTTTGCTGTTACTTCACCGTGCTGCCAGACGTTTTGACCAGCGCTTCTGGAAAAACTATCTTTAATTTCAACACATTTGACCAATTTACCCCCCTCCTCAACCCCGTTGCGTGGGTATTACTCAAACAGTCTGTCACAAAACGAATGAATTGTCATGTGTGACTGTGGTGCCCAAACTAATTGTATGCCACAATCCGTGCCTGGGGCCAAGGAAACCTCTAGGAAATGGTTTTTTACCAAGCCAGTGCAATAACTGATGACACCTCACACTTATTGCCATTGATCTGTTGGCGAAGACGGTTCCTAACTTTTGAGGTGAGTGTGATGAATGCCTGATGCAAAGGTTGCTAGGGTGCAAGCAGCTGGTGGACAATGGTGAGAGTGTGAATCCCTTGTGCATATCCTAGGGATGTGGCCGGTACCACAATTAACCCATCACTGGTGTAGGGTTGTGGAGAAGGTGATGCAAAATGTATTTGGATCCTTTGATCTGGACTAAAGATGCCACAGGGATGGGAGGATGCAGTAACGGCACAAAGGCTACAGAACGGCAGAATTTATTTTGGAACTGCAAACATCACCTTTAATACCACATCTACCTTACCCTCACCACGCCTACCTTAAAGTGGGGTATGGAAAGGGGAGGCAAGAGAGGGAATAGGGAAATGGAAAAAAAGAAGACTGATAAACAGAGCAATATATGTGTTATCTTGAGCTCCCATCACCTTGACAGTCCCCTTTATCAGTCCCAATATATATATTATGCGGCCCGCGGTAGCGTCTGTGTAGTTATGGTTAAGTTGCTCAACTCATAGGAAGAGCACTTATTGGGTGGCTTAGAACTTCGCCCCCCCTGGACGAATCCTTACCATACTTTGCCAGTAAATGGCCCGGTCTGAATATTTTGGGCAAGTTTGGTGAGGTTTCGTGAAGGGGGGGCAAAGTTATTGGGGGAGTCCCAAAACATTTTTTTTCCATAGACATAATGGAGAAAAAGAATTGTGCACACCTACAGCCTGAAGTGGGAGAATGGGACAAAAGAGTCCCACCAATCCCCTCACGCCCCTGGCCTAGAGGATCGCGGCCCAGACACCTGCCACAAGAGGAGTTTGCCTATCTACCAGACGACCAAATACCCTGGTACAGGAACATACGGATGTGCCCACCAGCCTGCCCACCAGCCTGCCCTGCCCAAGCCGACACCTGCGTCATGGATGAACTCGACTGAACCATTCAACAGTAAATAAACACATCGTTAGAGATGCCATGACGACCTAGCCAACGGTCAGAACACCCGTGCAAACATGCACACTGGACACTACCACACCAATCCACACGAAGAACATATTCAGTGCTATGACGTAGGTGACGGACACACCCACTGACGCGCATATTTATTATTTTTCACGTAGGTTTTTCAAAATGCAGAAACGCAAGACGCACAACGAACTCATCTAAAATGCTTGCTGACGCTTCTCCTAACCCATGCATTGCAATGAGAAATATAACGATGACATGATACTGGGGATAAAGCAATATGATACCGTAACTTAAAGCGCCGTGCATCAAACATCCCCACCTATGCACCAGGCCCAAGTAGGCCGCAAGCAAGAGCCTCCACGAACATTGAACGAGCAAGAGTACAATTGCTGACCCTGCAGAATGGGCCCGGCGAGAACGGACAGCCAAGGGAACAATGTTGCAAACTCGCATGCCACAAGCCGAAGCCAAGGTCACACCTGCAAACTAATCCAGACACACAGTGGAAAATGCAACATTAAATGTGCAGAATTCTGCCTCAACCACGGTCTCTCCTCACATGACCAAGCCGAACCTAAAAGGGTGCCAGACCCAGGAGGGAGTAGGCGCCTGGGTCCCACGTTTTGAGACACAGGCAGCAACAATGAAGCGACTCAATGGACACCTGCGGCGGTGGGAGTAGTCTGCCCTCAAGCATATGAACAAATCCACGCACTGTCTGCACAAACACATAGTTACATATTGTTGCAAATGACAGGCGCACCGGCGAGCTGGGAACAACGATGGTCCCAGGCTGGGGGGCTCGCGAGTGGACCAATCAGAACATGGGGCACTTATCACTGACGCATTAACATTAGCCAATCATCAGGGGTCTTCATGTAACAATTTTCATGTATCTAATAGAAGGGACATCCCAAGTATACCACCTGACTGACCCTTAACCACTAACAGCGTTCTCTATACGTATACTAAACTAACCCTACCACTCGAGGAACCAATCCAGAGTGACGATAGGTTTTTTGCTAACTTTCCCAGGTGACGCAAGTAGCGCGTCATACTGAGGTAAAAAGGGCCTGCGAGCCCCACGAATTTCGAGAGTCAGGACGGACGCGTACGATCCTTGACCCATCCCTGCCGTTGTTTAATAAACAGCAGAACCACCTTGCTTCTTGCGTGTGCCGCATACTCATTTTTAGGATACGCGGGAGGAGTTGGGGCCTCCCTGCCCGGGGGTCCGCGGACGGCCCAGCAGACCCCGGGAGAATTTCCCCCCCGACAAGCCGAAACCGCTGGACGGATTTTCACCAAATTTGCGCCAGGAGCGGCAGCTTGGTCCTGAAAGAATGCTTTTGTAAATTTCCTGTAAATCCGTCCAGTAGTTGTTTTTAAAACAACCAAAAAGTAGGTCCAAAAAAATGTGTGATATCTGGGTTTGGTCCGCTGACCCATTTCCCTGTTCGGTCCACAGCGAGGCATCCGATTGGCCTAGAGGGTGCCGTGATGTCCTAGGACATCAGAGGGGCCACTGAATGGATGGTGAAAAGCATGAAGTGCGTCAGATATTTGGAAACGCCCGCCATGTTGGATTCGTGGACAGCCGCCGGTGTCCGCCGACAACGCAGTAGAAACATATAAAAAAAACACACCATTGCACTTGTCAAACTTATCAAACAATCTCTTGGGAGTTGAGGGGTGACGAGAATGGGATGGGATATGGATGTAAGAAGCTGTTTTTCGACCCCGAAGTCACGAACAGTCCAGATGTTGGTGAAAAGCAGTTCTTGGATGGCTTATAACTTTTGCACCACTCAATGAAACTGCATGATAGCATTCAAGTTTATCTTCATGTATACACATGAATTTTGTGTTTGAGGCCTGTCTATTGCCCCTTGTACGTGCACCATGAGCTGAGACCAAAACCTAAAGAACGTACTTTAAGAACATATGAAGGTTAATGTCTAGATATACATCACCTTTTCAATTTTAATATCCTGACTGTCAGTGAACAAAACCACCTGGCCTAGATATTTTGGTGAGCAAACACAAGTAGGCCAGATATGTGATGCCATCGTTGATGTCATCAATGACATTTGTGGTGTCATCTTTGATGTCCTGAGTGTTAGCCTTAGCAGTGCACGGTGGTGGCGTGAGTTATGGTTGCTTAGCTTACCATAACTGGTGAATTTATGAGGTTTTTCGGTTTTACTTGTAACCATAACATCCCTTTAACAACGTTTTTTCATAGAATTTGCTAGGTTTTTATTAGTGCAACTTAACCATAACGTCCCTTTAACAAAGTATCTTCATTGAATATATATATATATTTTTTATTGTGTTATAGTCAAGAATTAATACTTTTACAATTTAAAATGGTGGACAAGAAAATACATTTGAGCTCATTCCACTATCACACATTTTCATTATTAGCAATTTAGCCTAACCTAAAAATTGTCCACTCTTGGGAGTAGGACTTTACATATAAACATAGTATGGTAAAACGTCAATAACATTAAAACTCTTTCACCAGTCTCACCGTAAAGCACGCCCCTTTTTAATGTCCCAGGACACTCACTCAAGAAATGTTTTAAAGACTGCATGCTAGTTCCATCACATAGTGGGCAGATATTGTACCCATACTCCTCCTTATGCCTAATGTGTACAATTTCTCATGTGGACAAGAAATTAAGGCAGACTCTCGAAAAATCCGACCTGCTACAAGGATATGGAAATCACCTCAAGTATGTTGGCAGCCACGCTCATGGTTTATACACACTCGACATTCACGGGACACAATTGAGGTCTGCATTAATGCAATCATCCTGATCCTATCGGCTCTTTTTATTGATTCATTCACTTTCATAGGATTTTGGATCAGATCAATTTCTGTATGTTCACACCTCATGAGAATTTCCAGAACTCGACCCTTCAAGTAAGTCAAATAGCCATTGGTAGACCCCTCTAATGCACACCCTACATCCTCATATAATGAGGATTTTGGAGGAGCCAATTTCAGCCTATACAGGGATGCCCGTCTCCAGTCCATCAATTATCTCATAGACTGAAGGCCCAATGTATACCTCAAGCTAGCAGTTGGGGCACAGTTTGGAACACGTTTCCATAGTTTGCCCTCCAGTCTATCCCAATTCATTAGTCTTGACTGTGGATTCACATCCAAGCCAAATAACAAGGATGGGATGACCATGCCAATGTAGTATTTGATGACCGGGGCCAAGGAGAATTTACAATACATAGTTATACTTTTCTTCATTTGAGATCAACGTTGCAAAATTGTCCCCTCCAAGATTGTTACTAGATGTACTTTATTTGGAAAGGATCTCACTATTGACTCCAAGTATGTCACTACTTTAGCAACTGGGATGATTTGCCATCTAAACGCCATGCAAATGGATGAAAAGCCTTAAGCAGATGCTTAAATATCACAATTTGAAACATTTGAGGGTTGATCTTTAAGTCATTCAACCTTGCATGCACCTCTAGTGCGTTTTACAAAAGTTGCAAGACTATCCGGGTGTAATCCAGTAGCACAATGTTGTCCACGTAGGCAATGATACGATATGGCATTTGTAACGAGCGTATACACAAGTGTTTCAAGGTGCGACGAGGCAGGGGGGGGACAAGGGGAGACAGACAACGATCCTACTAGGCCAGGTGTCATTCAGATCGCGCAAGTGCAAAGGGTAGAGGGAAAGGGAAAAGTGCAAGGGGGAAATTGAGAGGGGAAAGTGCAGTACAGGGTTAATAGAATACAACAAACAGGATAAATAACAAGGGCCAGCTGGTGGCAAGTGCAAAGTAAGTGCAGACAAGTGTTGGGAAGGGGGGCTGTAGGGATACAGACACAGTCCCGTAGTGCAGGGGTTGCCATGGAGGCAGTGCATGGGAGAGTGGCTGGGCCAAGGACCGAGAACGGTGAGTGGCCCAGTTGCAGATTAAGTGCAGTTTCAGTAGTATTAGCAGGGGGAGAGAAAGAGGGGGAGAGAAAGCGGAGGCAAAGAGGAAGGTTTTGAGGTGCTTCCGGAACCGGAGATGGTTCTCCTCAAGTTTCAGGGAGGCAGGAAGGCTGTTCCAGAGGGAGGCCCCTGCAGCGGAGAGAGATCTGCTCCCAACTCGTTGTTTGGAGAAGCGGCTGACCCTGAGGGAGTTGGAGGCGGATGAGCGAAGAGCTCGAGAAGGAAGATATTTAGGAAGAGAGAGTTGAAGGTATTTTGGCCCAAGGCCCCAGACGGCCTTGTGGACAATGCAGAGGGTTTTGAACTTGATCCTCGCAGTCACTGGGAGTCAGTGCAGTGATTTCAGTCCTGGAGAGATACGGTCCCTGGGCTTGAGGCCAAGGACAAGTCTCGCAGTCCTGTTCTGGATGAGTTGCAAAGGGCGGAGAGTAGAGGCGGGCAGATTTAGATAGAGGCTGTTACAGTAGTCCAGCTTCGAGAGAACCAGGGCTCTAGAGACAGTGAGCTTCTGGGGGAAGGAGAGGAAAGGAAGGATACCTCTGAGGAGGTGTAGCTGGTAGTGTGACTTCTTAGAGATGTCGGATATGTGAGGAGAGAAGGAGAGTGTGGAGTTGAAGATGACCCCAAGGATTTTTGCCTTGCAGGTAGGAGCAGGAAGAGGGCCAAGAGAGGCCGGCCAGAGAGCTGCAGGGAAGGAGGGAGTGGGTGTGCCGATGAGTAGAATCTCAGTCTTACTGGCATTAAGGCAGAGGTCGTTGGCGGCACACCATTCCTGGATAGCAGACAGACAGTCAGAGATGAGGGAAGTAGAAGAGGAGGTCGAGGGTAGCCTGAAAATGAGCTGGGTATCATCCGCATAGCACTGAAAGTTGGGGCAGAGAGCAGCGATGCGGTGGGCGAGAAGTGCCAGATACTGGTTGAACAGCCAGGGAGAGAGGTTAGATCCCTGAGGGGCACCACAGGTAGAGAAAAAGATGTCAGAGAGGAAAGACCCCAGTTGGAACTGGGAGGGTCGATTGGAGAGGAAAGAGGTCAGCCACGCCAGAGCCTGACCAGTGATACCCAGGTTATCATGGAGACTGTTGAGCAGGATGGTATGGTTGACAGTATCAAAGGCAGAAGAGAGATCAAGCAAAATGAGAACACATGGAATGTTAGAGTCAAGGTTCAAGAGCAGGTTCTCACGGATGTTCAGGAGAGCAGTTTCCCTGCTTCTGGCAGCTCTGAAGCCAGACTGATGGTCATGAAGACTACCAACAGATTCAGCATGGAGATTGAGCTGGGAGATGGCCAGTTTCTCCAAGAGCTTGCCCAGGAAGGGGGTGATAGAGATTGGGCGATAGTTAGCCAGGCAGGAAGGGTCGGAAGAAGGTTTCTTAAGAAGGGGGTGCACAAGGGAGTGCTTGAGAGGGGATGGGAAGACTCCAGAGGCAAAGGAGTGATTGCAGAAGTCAGCAAGGGCAGGAGACAGGGAGTCTATGTGGTCCTTGATAGTCTTGGAGGAACAGGGGTGGACC
The DNA here is from genome assembly GCF_040938575.1 of Ambystoma mexicanum. Lineage (NCBI taxonomy): Eukaryota > Metazoa > Chordata > Amphibia > Caudata > Ambystomatidae > Ambystoma > Ambystoma mexicanum. Next base: position 176,544,999 of record NC_090927.1, on the reverse strand, counting down.
TGTTTTGACGAGACTTTTATAGATCGGACTTGTCTTGAAACCTTGTCAGCGGAAAAAAGGGGAAAGGCAGAGAAGGAGAGAGGAGGGGTGGCTGCAGAAGGGCCAGAGGAAGGGCAGAGAATAGAAGGGGGGAGGTGATAGGAGGAGAGCGAGGACAGGATGTCCTGAGTTTTTTAAATGAAGTGAGAGGCCAGTGCTGTGCAGAAGAGGTAGAGACTGCAGCAGGGTTGGCCAGCTCCTTGCAGATTTTAAAGAGTTCAGCCGAATTGTTAGATGCCGCAGAGATGCGGGCTTGGATAAGGGCTCTCTTCTTGGTGAAAACGGAGAGCCGGTATTGCCTTTGGAGCAGGCGACAGGCCAGTTTGTCAGAGGATGAACATGAAGCACGCCATTTCCTCTCTGCCACCCTGCACTTGCGTTTGAGGGTGACGAGATCCGAGTCATACCAGGAGTTACATTTGGCTTTGGGCTTCAGGCAGATACTCATGACAGGGGCAAGGATATCAAGAGTATCAGATATAGCAGAGTGGAGAGTGGAGAGGGCTGTGTCAGGGTTGGAGTCAGCCGAAGGGGGAGGACGGGGCGAGAAGGTGGCAGCGAAAGCCTCAACTGACACATGCTTCATGGGTCGGATGACCGAGAAGGAAGGTGGCAGTGATGGGGATGGCTTTGCCTATGGGGTAGGGAGGGTGAGGTGGGAGGAGAGGAGAAAGTGATCACTCCAGGAGAGAGGAGTGGAGTGAGGGACAGAGAGGGGAAGGTCAGAGGAGATCAGGGCATCAAGAGTGTGCGCTGCAGAATGAGTCGGCCCAGACGGGAGAATAGAGAGTGAGAGCGAGTTGCAGAGGTCTCGAAAGAGTCCAGAGGGGGGACAGGAGGTATCCAGGTGGATGTTGAAGTCACCAAGAAAGAGGAGTTGAGTGGTTGATGACAGGAGTGAGGAGGAGAGGTCCGCCCACTCGGAGAGGAAGGAGGAAATTTGACCAGGTGGCCGATAGATAGTAGCCATGGTAAGGAAGTGGCTAGGAGAGAGGGAGAGTCGGCAGACAAGACATTCAAAAGAGGAGTAGGTCTGCGTGGGAGTAACAGTGGCAGGAATCCACTCAGGGAAGATAAGGGCCACACCCCCCCAGCACGGTTGGGCCTGGGCACGGAGAGGATCTTAATCCAATTAATTCTCTCCTTCCCAATCTCAGAACTTTGCAATGTGGACACCTCTACAGTATTTGCCAGGTCTGATAGATGTTAAAGAGAAAAGGAGCCACAATGCATCCCTGTCTAACCGCCCTCGTTATTTTGATAACACTGAATGGTTTCCCCTTTTTGTCAAGCTGAAGTTGGGAATCCTAATGTAACTCAACTATTATAGCTAGCAGGATTTCAGATAAACCCCAGCTCCTCAATTTACCCAAAGACATTCTCTGTTAACAGTATGAAAGGCTTGGGATAAGTCAATCCAAGAATCATAAAGTGTCGGGCCACTACATACTGTGTTCATTACCAGGACAGTTAACAAGATAGAGAGGCCCCTTCGGAAACCAACATGATGTTTCGATAGAATTAATTTTTGTTCTGCCCACTTCTCCAACTCTTTGAGAACCAAACTCGCAAAAATCTTCCCATCTGCATCTAAAAGCAAGATTGGTTGGTAATGTATAGGACCCGCCAGAGCCACCTTTTTATAGATTGGGATACTGATGGCCCTCCTCCAGGACTCGGGGAGATGTTTGCTGCTCACTATTTCCTTAAATAGCACTGCCAATAACCGGGACCAAAGACCAACATCAGATATATTAATGTGGTTATTCAGCCCATTAGGGCCCACTGCCCGAGAGGCTGATGATTTTATTCATCAGTCCTTTTATCCCCTCTTTTGTGATGTTTAGTTCCCAAGTCACTTCCTCTGAGGACCCAGAATGTCCCCACAGAGTTTTAATAGTTGCTCACTCCATACCCTTTCCTGTATAACACCACTTTGTGGATTACTGTGCTCTACAGCTGTGGAAGGAATCAAGGACCAGAAAGGTCTTGAATTGGTCTGACCCACGGCCCTTACATCAGTTCGCCATCCCACTGCAGGCGTAAATATTTATTCAATCTTACCCAATTTCTATACCTGTTTCTCAATGATTTCCATATCTGTTTCTCAATGATTTCACTTCTCTCAGATACACATCCTCATCCTTTTTTCGATTTTAATACCTGCAGTGCTTCTTTTCCCAAGCCCAATCATCAAAGCGATGACTATGCTTGGATGTGGTTTGTTTGCCCGCCATGTCTGGAGGATTAAGATCCCACAGGAAATGTGCAAGGTTTTTTGGGATACAAATGATGGCCAAATCATAAGTCATTATCGTCCATGGCACATGTGATGTTGCTCAGACTATTAATTAGATCAAATCTGCTTCCGTTAAATTTCGCAACTCTGTTATTCCCATTGTTTACAAATAATTCCTCAAAATAAGATTCCTCCCAAATTTAATTTGGCTGGGAGAGAGTACCTTCGAGCATTTCATGATTACTTGGTCCATCTTATTTCACACAGAAATGCTTACCTTGCTCAAAAAAAGTCCTTTGAAAGATAGAGATAATCTATGATTGAGCGCCACACTGGACAATGGTTGGATTTCTAAAAAGACAAAAAGATTTCTATACAAAACAAACCCCATTATTCCTGTATTTTACGGACACCCCCAAAATCCACAAACAACTCCAAAACCCACCTTGCAGACCAATTGCAGCAGGAACTGATAGTATTTTTGATCCCCTTGCAATCTATGGTGATCAAGTCCTTCAACCAATAGTGCAACATACCAACACCTATTTGAGGGACACAACACACTATCTGAACACACTGCAAGGCATCAAGAATCTCCAGGAAAATGGTCTTTTGGTAGCATTTGACGTCCATAGCCTTTACATATCTATACCCCATGAGGGTGGACTCAAAGCACTGGAATGGATTTTGATTAGGGAAGTACATTGCAAAGCCTCCAAACTCTTCATAAAGAATTAACCAAGATAATCCTGCTAATCAACTTCTTCAGATTTGGACAACAGTTTTACCTACAGGCATCAGGCACTTCAATGGGCTTGGCTACGGCCCCTGCATATGCCAACCTATGTATGCACCATTTGGAAACCCAATTCATAACCAATCATCAAGATTGGGGTCCAAAAACTAATAACCTGAATGAGATACATCGATGATGTTTTTGTAATCTGGAGAGGCAGCAGTGAAGAACTCAACAATGTTTTGACATACATGAAATCAGTAAATAATCGTATTAAGTTTACCATGGAGTTGGGCACCCCAAAAATACACTACTTGGATGTGCAATTGGAACTAAAGTAAGAGAAGATTATTACAAACGTGTTCCACAAACCCACCAATGTCAATAACAGTCTACATTACTTGAGGCAACACCCAAAACATCTTAGGGACAATCTCCTCAACAGCCAATTTTTTTCAGCAAAACTTATAGTCGCACAAAAATCCATGTTCACAATTGAAATTGACATAATGTCCTCTAAACACATAGAAAGAGGATATCCAGAAAAGGTGATTAAAGCAGCCCCTCACCGGTGCCTCCCGTCCTTAAAGGTGTATAGATCACACCCATTAAGAACAATGAAACATTAGATCATGGTTTGGCGGGCATCTACTACCCTATTACACATGTCCCTTTTTCATTAAATATTTTGGACAGGGTAGCATACCTACAGCTTCAGAATCACATGTCTATTAAATGCTGAAATCCTGCTTTCACACTGTGAATGGCACAGAAACCTAAGTCAATATTGTGGATGCTGGAAAATGGTCTTATTAATGCTTCTCGACCTCTCAGCAGCATCTGATCGTGTTAATCATGCCTGGCTGCTTGAGAGGTTTATAAACTGTTCCGAACCTGCCCTGTCGTGGATGGCATCTTTCTTGGGGCCCAGGATGGTTAGAATGGACTCTGATAGTTTTCAGGCAGCTTTGGAATTGTTAACTTGGGAGAGTCCAACAAGGCGTGTGCTTTCCATTCCTTGCTTAATCTGTACACCTGAATGCTCTTTGACCTCCTGGACAGCGTCCGCATAAATACACAAACTATGCTGACACGCAGGTGGTCTTTAATCTGACGATGATTACGAGAGTGACACGCAGTTAATCAATCAGTGAATTGGTATTCATCCATCCCAGAATCATGTTGCATGTGTGCATTGAGGCCTCTGGGCGTGTTGCGCATTATAATAACTTCTTAATAATAATAATAATGATAATAATAATAATAATAGTTGTTCAACACAAATGTTGAAATGTTTTCCATTATTCAATTTGTAGTAATGTACTGTGGGTTGAGCAATCATGGAGTCTGCAAAGGCATTGCTATTGTAAAGGAACTGCAGATACCTGGTGATCAGTAGATGATCTGACTAGGAGGCATAACGAGAGGAAACAGAGTGAGGGGTCAATGGCAGTAGTGGGTGTTGATCCTTTGTGGATAAAAGCAATGCCAGCTCATCCACCTTCAGATTTGTTTCAGAGGGGGATATTGAAGACAGCTGGGATCTTCATGGAGACATGTTTTGGTCAAGCAGGCCATACCCAGATTGTTGCCTGAGAGTAGACTGGTGATCTCAATTCCATGTTTGGCTGCTGAGAAGGCAAGGGTATTGTTGCTCAAGTAATTATGGGATAGAGACATAGGGCTGCTGTGAAGGAAGTTGGGGTGAGGATGCACCTAATTCATATTATGTTGCAGTTTATTATGCTGTCACACTCAACTCAGGGAGTTCCTTTCCCCCCAAGCAAGGTGGCGCACAATAAAGCACTGTTTATTCAAGTTCAATTTGGTGAGACCTCCAACCAGTCTCGCACCCAACCCCAACAAATACCTGGTGCAGTAAGAATATATATTTATTAATGTATTGAATCAAGATTTGACGAACAGACTAACATTAGCCACCAATGCTGTGGCAACAGCCAAAATCACAACTATGACTCCGAAATATAAAACAACACAGGTGAAATTTTGAAACAGGCAAGACCAACTTACACAGATTTAATTTCAATTTAACAGAGAGAAAACATTCACAATCTAATACATGGTCTACAGGAATGACTTACTTTGAAACAGTACTTTTCTCCCAGCAACCCCCACCCTCCAGGCCCCAATTTAATGTGATCCCTTTGGTAGAAAGGCAAGATGCAGGGACGAATTGTTTTGCTGCTGATTTAAAAAGGCAGGGTTGAGAAAAAGGAAAAAGGGAAAAAGGAACTCAAATGAAGAATGGCTGCTCCCAACACAATGCAATTTCAACAGATGAGTGGTTTTCTAATGGGGAAATACGTTTGATTAAGATTTAATAAGTTGTGCAAAGGGCATACCCAGTTTCACCCCCCTTTACCCACTAATGTAAAGGGATAAATGCAGGTGGATTCTCACACAATTGATGGCTTTGGGATATCTACTTACATGGATGCTTTGGTTAGGGAAAACATCAGGGCTCCTCTGAGGACAGCACAGGTCCAGGGCTTTCAGTCAGGGATTTTCTCCTGCACCCAGACTCCTCCTGCTCCTCTGGTGTGGGTCCCAGCTAGTTGCTCTTATGTCCCAGCCACTGTCTCAAGGGCTTTCAGTCAGGGATTTTCTCCTGGACCCAGAATCCTTCTGCTCCTCTGGTTTGGGCCCCAGCTAGCTTCTCTTATGTCCCAGCCACTGTCTCTGATGCAAAGTTTGAGGCCTCTCTGCTAGTTGTTGCTCGCAAGAGTCCAGCAGTAACTCTCTCCTGGAATAATTCACAAAAAGCCAAGTTATGATGCAAACTGGTCATTTTATATGACTAGTGACACAGCCACCTTGTCATGATTCCCACAGTCAGGATTGGCTAGCATGTTCCCTTCACCTCTGACTAAAAAATGCCCACTGGCTGCTGATAGAACCAAACGTAGGGAGATATGTATGATGTAGGCTGGGGGAGGGGAATAGATACATAATTTCAAATTGACAAGGATTCCTGCATCTTTTGTTCTGAAAAACCTCATACTGTAATAACTCCCTGGGTCTTTCAAATAACTCCATGTTGATATATCTCTCGGAATCATGGGGATGCCCAAATCAAATTTGTCTTAATAATTGCTGGTATGTTTCTCAGACAAAAATCGTGTTAGCATGGTTCAAAGGAGATTTTTGTCACCTTTAATAAAAGTCTGGAATGAGCGTTGTGGCATAAACAATGCACTCCTTATGCAACACAATATATTCTTCTATTAATTAAACCCCTGCCTCACTCAGTTTCCACTTATCAGCAACTAATTGACAACCAGACATCTTTCTCCTAGAAAGACCCAACCAACAGGTCATGGGTCACAGTTTCATTTCAGTGAAAATGCCCCTTTGCATCAATGCTTCTCAAAGTACAGTATTAGATCAACCAAAGGTTTTTACATTTTGACATTTTACATGGCAATGTGTTTAACCATTTGCATATTAAATTGCATTTAAACTTGTTGTTCATAACATACAGTGTTTGCTTCCACAATAGTAACCCAGAGGTACATTTCAAATTTCCCCAAATAGGCCACTTAGCTGAGATCACAGCGTTCACTTCTACCGCGCGTAGGCCTCTCTTTCTATATTATGTCATTTTAATGTTGGAAAGTCTGTGTTTGTATTTGTGACACATGCACAGTGCTTGGTGTCACTTGAGATGTCTGGATCACAGTATTGTGCTGCATTGAAGATAATGTACACACAGCTATCCGTCTCTTTAAGTAGAAAGTGTAGCTTTCCAAGTATTTAGGAAAACAGCATTTTCAGCCACATATTTCTTTTGCCATGATTGGGCACATCCAGCCTTTTCAAGTTTCCAAGCACATTTTCCTTCACTTGATCGCCTGTTCATTCTGGTAAAGTTGAAAGATGCCCATTTCTATTCATGCCCTAGTCCTTAAGTCAGAAAGAGAAAGGTTTTGGTACTGGCCTGCATTTTCCAATGGGTAGCACCAGTCAGCTTCACTCCTAAATTCTGGCTTGGCCTGGTCTTTTTATTTCCGGCATTCAGATGCTATATTTTACCCAATTAGTGATAGAGTAGAGGTCAGGCTGAATTGTGATGGTTTTCTTGTTGAGTGCTTTACGTTATAACAGTTAGAACAGTGCATTAGTTTACATTAAAAGTAATTACCAGGTCTAGGGTACTTGGGTGGAGTGTTCATGATGGATGGAGTCTCTTTGTAGAGTAGGTGACACGAGAACAAATAGGCGGGCACCAGTGCTGGAAATGAAAAACATTTACTGGGGGAACTCTCTTCTCCTTGGGCATGGCCACAGACCAGATCACACAACACAGTATCTCTTCACAGAAAACAAGTCTGGTCATTTTCATAAAAGCAAATAGCAAATAGCATTAAAAGCCGGTCAAGTGGCACAGCGAGTAGAGCGCTCGCTTTGACATCCGTGCAGAGCCTGCTAACGCAGTCAGCCTTTCATCCTTCTGAGGTCCATAAATGAGCACCACACACCGTGGGTAATAATAAGCAGTGCTCAGATACCTGAGGGTTCGTAGCGCTATATAAGTGCCAAATTATTATTATTATTATTATGGGAACAAAAGACTGCCCACCCTATTACATTTCAAAAATGTCTGATAGTGATTCTGCAAGAAACCCTTTTTAGTGGGGTAATGAAAATGGACTTTCATTATTCTCAATACTCACCCTAAGAAAATGCTGCACATTGCAAAACATATATACCAAGTGCGACAACTGCCAAATGCTTTACCTGTTTCTCCTATGCCGAGTCCTTTGAAACACAGGCTCTCTTGGGTTGAGGACATCTCTTGGGGTTTCCTGTGCTTGCTCCTCTGGAGGCAGGCAATAAACATTGCTAGACCATAGCTCCATCAGGTTCAGATCTAGTTTCTACACTGGCGGTGGGCATATGTTGTAGTTGGAGTTGTAGAACTGTGGTGAGGCTTAAGAGAATAAAATGCATCTGCAGCACTCAGGAGGCAGTAGTCATTATAGGGTCAATCAGTGAGAGGCAGGTTTGGCTGAGAACACATGGCAGAGGGGGGTTCTAGACTGTTTGGGAATGAGACTGAGGTACTAGTTGCTGAAGTGGTGCTTCCGGCCAGTAGGGCAAGTACGCTGTTGAGCAGATAGGACAATGTTTTTGTGGGAATGTATGATACACTGCAATGGGAGCACTGGTCATTGGCTGCTCAGTGTGATGTTTGAAGTGTCTCATTTTAATGATAGGAAAAAATACTTTGCTGTATTGACTTTTAGAGCACAGTTGCACTCTGAATACATCATTTGTCAAGTTAAAACCTCATGCATGTTGTTGTATCTGTTATGTGTGTGTCTGGGCTGCAGAATGTTGAGGTGAATGATGTTAGTGTGAGTGTGATGTGATGTCAGTCGTGGCTTGTGTATGCCATGATCAAAGCCCCGGTTGCAGAGAGAGTGTCAGTTGGTGAGATAAATCCTGTTTGGTGGGCACTCATGAATGGTGGAGTATGTTTTAGGACAATGGCGACTAGTTGATCCTATAGAGAGAAAAGGCAAAACAGAACACAAGTAAGCTTTGGTGGGGCAGCAGCCAACAGAGGACCTCCCAGCCCAAAGGAGATCCACCAAACAGGATTGCCTGCAAATCTTTGGCATGTGCGAACAGAAGCAGATGGAGAGCGTGCGAGGAGTCCTGAGGCCCAGCAGAGCTATAATAAACTGGCCTGGGACAGCTGCAGACATGGAGATAGTAATAGTACAGAGAACCTTGTTAACGAAGCAGAAATGTGGAGTCAAATGTGTCTGCTGAGAGAAGAATGCTGGAAAATGTGGTGGACAAAATAAAATAAGATACGGTATGACTATAGAAGAATGGGTGGGCATGAGGTCGGGAAGCCAGACTCTTTCAAATGCGGTCATGACCGTCCTCAGGGCAGGGCCGCCTGGGTAGCTGCCCAGAGCACCATTAGCCCCTCACCACACCAGCACGGGGAAGTCTTTCAAGGTCTCCCCCGAGCTGGTGTGATGGGATGGTGGCAGGCGCCCTATTGAAATGAAATGTGCCCGCTCCTGTGCTGGTGCCGGGCTTTCCAGTGTGGGAGAGGGGTACAGTTAACAACTATAGGACGCTGATACTTTGCCATTGGCGCCTATTGAAAAATGTACTCATGCACACACCCCCGTCACCCCCACCCCCACAGGGCCAGGGAAATGTTTGTTTTGCTGCCTGGTGCACTGCCGCCACGAAGGCCGGCCTTCGGTGTAATGGAACATTCATGGTGCAAGTTGTCCCCCTGAAGGCTGCCCCTACATGTCACTCGGGGGCAGGCAAATGCCCAGGTTGAGAGCTGAGGTAGAGGCGGCGAGCATTGGAGGACGCAGATCAAGAAAGCCGGAGACCTGATGGGAGCGAAGGTGATGCGTAGCAGGGAAACCGTTGGAGCCCGCTGGACCGCTGATGCTGACAGCATTTCACAAAGTAGATGACGTCGGATTCGCTGCCTGAGGGGATAAGACATAAGGATGTGTGTTGCAGCATCTGGACTCCATGAAGGCGTCCCCGTTGCGGGAATAGGTACCGTGGCCAGCAGATCGGAGCGAATATGCAGGTATAGGTATGGTGTTTGAAGAGTGGATATACACCATGTGGGCTGGACAGAAGCTCTGGGATTGTCCCAGCTAGCAGAGCAGCACTCAGTCCTGTTAAAGTAAAAATGGAAGTCAGATGGAAGGCCTGACTGCTAGGACTATTGAAAGTGTGATGAGAGCTATTGTGTACGATGGTACTCAATTCCTATTATTAGGATTGAACACATCTAGGATTTTCAGGTATAGAGCTGCGGGAGAGCGGTAAGGACTATTAGGTCACCCTCATGGGTTTTTAGTCACCAGTGTGTGGAGTAGAGTCTAGGTTAGTTGAAGGTCTGGGAATATTGAAAATAGTCCCTGGAAATACTGAAGTGTTAACCATTGGGAAATGTATATGGTACTACAGTGTCTGCAGTGTGACTGGGTACTCACACCTTCAGAGATGTGGTGCTTTGCACCAAAGGTATAACCATGGGGTGTTGCTGTGATGTAGCAGTGCACTCAAGCGTAGTGGATGAAGCATCAGATGTGATGTGAGGTGATGTAAGATGTGTGGGTAGATGTCTACTCGGGATAGACAGTCTTCATGATGTGTTATGGGGATGTGGTGAGGAGAGGTGTGCACGCTGATACAGAGAGGCATGATGGATATGCATGCCGTGTGTTAGTGAATTGGTCAGGGGATGAGTGTGTTGCTGTTATGCGCTGCTATAGTTATTGTGGGAATAATGAGTAAATATGCTTGGGTTGGTGATTTGGTGATGAGATGAGTGTAATACTGCGACATACACTGTAGATATTTTGGGCATAGTCAGTACTCATGCCCAGTACTCATGCCGTGTTTGGTGATTTTGTGATGTGATTAGAGGATGGTCAGGAAATACTAGATATTGTGGGCATAGTCAGTACTCATGCCGTGATTGGTGATTGAGTGATGTGATTAGAGGATGTCCGGGACACACTCGATATTGTGGGCATAGTCAGAACTCATGCCTTGTTTGGTGATTTAGTGATGTGATTAGAGGATGTCCAGGACACACTCGATATTGTGGGCATAGTCAGTACTTATGCCTGGTTTGGTGATTTAATGATGTGATTAGAGGATGGTCAGGACACTAGATATTGTGGGCATAGTCAGTACGCATGCCTTGTTTGGTTATTTAGTGATGTGATTAGAAGATGGTCGGTGGGCATATTCAGTAAACATGCCCAGTTTGGTGATTTGGCAGTAGGAAGAGTGTTGTTTTAGGGCACACTAGAGGTATTGTAGTGCTATGCTGCAGTTAATGGCTGTGCTTTGGTGAATGAAGTGAAGGAGTGCACATGAGGAGTGTTGCCCGCGTGCACACTGCACACCGAGATATAGAGGCATGGGTTGTTGAATGCTTATATGCCAAAGTTAGAATGCGTTGTGCGATGCACGCAGTGTGCTGAGAGCAGGCAACTGTGAGTATGTGAAGTGAGGTGATGTTTAGTAGCTATATGTGTTGTGTGACCAATTACCAGTGCATGGTAGACGTATAAGATATGCAATTATAGTAAGACATGCTATGCTACGTAGTTATTGTGTAAAATGGTTTCAATCCCTTTCTTAGGGTAAATGTGGTATGGCTGTCTGAGTGTTTGATTGCGTATGTGTAAGTGTTGTAGTGCGGGTGAGTAAGAGTGCCTGTGAAAGAAGGGAGGCATGTTGTCTCGGTCTTGTTTCGTAATATGTCTGGGCTGCAGAATGTTGAGGTGATGTCAGTGTGACTGTGATGTCAGGAGTGGGATGTTCCCGAAAGAATGTCAGTTGCAGATGGGACATGGGTGGTGACCACCGGTTGGTCCTCTATGTAATAACTTATGGGCTTACCGAGAAACCTATGTAACCTGAATAACGCTTATTTAAAGACTTACCTGAGTGATGGCGGACATGTCATAACATTTTAGAATGTTTGTTATTGTTACTTGATAACTCTGAAAACCCATGCTCTAGTTTATTAACACTGAGGTGTGGTTTCTAAACCGAACACAATAATATGGGGTCACCTGTGGATATAGACCGAAGGAAAATACATTTGAACACGATATACCTCAATCGGGATGACTCATATTTTATTTTACAAGCTGTCAAGAATTAGGTCCATTGTTATGTTATGTCAAAGGTTCTTGCACCGGGCACTGTTGCCACCTGCGTGGTCTCTTGGTGATCTGGCAGATCTTCAATGCAAGTAGGGTGGCAGGATTTGCTAGATGGATTGAGAGGGAGAAGAGCAAGAGAGCTTTGATGTGCAGTTGTCAGCTTTAGTTCGGAGAAACTGGTCACTGAGCATGGGTGCATTTTTGGTTGGTAGCCGCCATTTGGTTTTGGGGTGAGATTGTATATGGCTTGTTTCCTTGTCTGAAGAAGGGAGATATGTCATCCTGAAAGCTTACAAAATTCGTATTTTGTCACTTACTGTTTTCTTGATTCTTTTAAAAATGTCTTATTATATTACTTGGTATTGTAGCTTAACCCAGCCTTTGTTGTGTGTTTTTCTTGTTCCGTCCTTGTTCTTTGTGAAGCGCGTTACAAGAATACAAAATGAAATAGAAAAATTAACTTGGGTGCGTTTTGGGTGGGTCAGTCCTTTGAGCACCTTCTTCTGAATTATGACCTTTCCATGTTTCCGTAGGAGCATTGCCATTGCAGTGTCTCCAAGAGATAGTCCCGGAACTCTCCACGTGTCAGGAACCCACAGGTCCAGGCTCTCCTTGGACCCAGCGCAGAGTGCAGTACAGAAAGGGGCTCCCTTTTGAAATTGCTGCCAAATTCCTGTGTCTTGGTGACTGTAGCACAAAAGATCGCTTGGGCCACATTCCCCAATGATGGCCTAGATTGTGCAACATCAACAACCATGCTGGCGTGTGTAGCAATTGTGGTGGGGCATTGAAAGGCATAGCCTGCTCTGCTGAAACCAACGTTGTGAATCCGCAATTTCCACATACTGCATCGCCATGACACAGGAGGCGGAAGGTTACACTGCAGGCAAATGTTGACAGCTTTAGGCTTACAGAAAGAATCTTCCTGCAAGGCAACCTTGCCTGGCAACATAAAATAGATTTACAAAGGCATGGCTCAATTGCATTCTCCCCGACTCGCGGTTGCCGTGCCGCAGTGCGAGTGTGTCGCTCATCCTTTACAAGTCATGCTTTTGTGTACCTTCCAGGATGAAGGAAACAAGAAAGGTGTAAGTCCCTTACCTGTAACTCTTGTTCTCCGGCATGGGGTCTTGCATGGATTCACATGCTCATGAATATTCCATGTCGTCAGGCAGGGAATCCTCTGTAAAAAAGAAAGCAGTTTCGCTTTAAACTGAAGAAATCTGTTGTTCCCATGGGAAATAGACGGCTGCAGCCCGAGGGCAAAGGCATGGAAACAGCCAATCACTTTCTCGGACACAGCATTACATTGGCACAGCTGGGGGTTAGGGCGGCATCTATTATGGCAATGGGGATCAGTGAATGGAAAACTCGAACTGTGCCAATGCACCCTGCAGCAAAGGTCAAGAGTGTACTGCATTTATGGTGCGCATTCCGGGCAGTGCTGCGTGGGAGGCAAATCTGTGCCTTAGAGTCAGGCGTGAGCGAACTAGTTTGTGCAAATGTCGAACGACCCAAACATTAGGTGGTTCGAGTTTGATGAACTTTCCCAACTTTTCTTGAGATTCGCCTGGAAAATGTCAGAACGAGGGCCTGAAAGGGAGAGCAGGCTACTGACATCCACATAGAGCCCTATAACATGCCCCCCACCCTATTTGACCTGGCATGTTCACCGTATGACATTAGGCCATATTAAGGTATTTTAAGGCTGCACATAGAAAGAATTTGTGAAATGATGAGAAAACCTTTCACATCATCCTAACATCCTTGGGGTGCTAGTGTGGGAGAGGGAATCCATAAGGAGCAGTATATGGGTCCAAGATTGATGGCTTGGACCCCCAAAAGAGGACTGAGAAATGTTGCAAGCCATTCAACATTTGAAACAATTCCCTGTGCATTTTCTCTGGTCACATTTGGGGGTGTATCCACATATCAATTGGACCGAGTCGGGTACTGCTTCTGAGATGTACCCTATTCAGTGTTTTCACACATAAAGAACTCAGGAAATGCAATCTGACAAAAATATTTTAAAAAGCAATGGTTTTAATAAGTAAGCCCTTGGTTGGATTCTTTTAGGTCCTTGTAGCTGCCTGTCCCCAGTAGTGTGTCGATGTATCATGCACACAAGGGCGGTATGCAATGGCGAGAAAAGCCCAATCACTGAAGTGTTCTTGGGTTAGTACAAAAAAGGTTTAGAATAAGATTCAAAAACGCATGTTGAAAATATTGCCACTTGTGTATACTATTAAGACGAGTTGAAGTTATTGATCTTTGTTGTTTCCTATGTCATATAGTCTGGTGAGTGAAAAAGTGCTATTTGGACGTCCTATCTATAATCAGGAGTGCCGCTAGCAAATGGCCACGCTATACTCAGATTTTTTGGGAACCCCTATTTGTGCTATCACAGAGTACAGAGTTTCAATCTGTCCTCTGTGTCTAGCAACGACTAAGGTATCAAGAACATTACAAAATGTCCCTTTTTGCAGTTGGTCATCAAAGGGTAATTCCTAGGCCTTATGTCCAGTTTTTTGGTAATTCCTAGGCCAAGTAAAAGGCCTACCGGTTTCAGTGGTAAAGTCTAAGTGAACCACTTTTATAAGGGCCAGAAAGGTAGGGAGCAGTGAATTGTTTAGATGCTGCTCCAATGTGAATTGCACAGAGGCTGCTTTAGATGATTGAAGGACCCCACCTGCAGAGAGAAGAGAGGAAGGGAGGGGGTTGGGGCGGGAGGACACAGGAAAAGACATAAGAATAGTAATGTATGTCTGAAGTGCTGTGCTAGGGGAAGTCACAGGAGAAAATGGTGCCTTACCATTAGGATGTTCCTTTCCGGTACTGTAAGAGGATTCAATTCAGCACTACAGCTAAGTTAACGCCTAGTCTAGAATACTGAATGAAAACCCTTATTGATATATCTTTAGGTCCAGTTCATGCGTTCTGGATGACTACCCTTATATAACACCCCTCTCTTGGAATCCCCCTGACCCCACTGAGCCAAGAAGTAGTTCTGTTTTGCAAGTTAAAAGGTTTATTTGATAATTTAAACAATAGGTATATATATCCCACTTTATAATAAATTAATAATTGAATAGCACACTTAATCTGATATGATAAAGATCAACAACGGAGAATCTGGCACTAGCACACTTCTTATAATCACTAATGAGTTGACATGAATGGATAAGGTAACACACTGGTAAATAGGAACAAAAGTATAATGTGGTAGAGGATGCTTTATGTAAGCTCAGGTGGATGCAATATTCAATGAATGCAGTACAGAAAATACTCAATATGATTTCAACCAAACAATGTAATCACTTTTCTCTGGCTATTCACTCCCCCCCTCTTTATGCAATGCAAGGGAATGGGAGGAAAGCACACAGTTCTCAGAAATGCAATCAATGTAATCAGTTCAATCCAGCAAGCTTAGACAACAGAAAACAGATAGGAGTTTTGAAAACACAGGCCCAAATGCTTTGATATGTGCTAGCAATGGATGAGAAATATGCTAAGCGCTTTTAATTCCCTTACAGAGGTTCAGGGTGAGTGGTATCTAGTTAATATTAGTCCAGGCTCACACTAGCAATGATGCAGGGATAGTTAGCAGGTCAAACGAATTTCTGGCAAATGGAAGGCAAGCAGCAGCAGTTTTTACATGTGAAGAAATTGCAAATCGCGGTAAAATTTGCGGATGCGTGTTCCGCGATTGCGGTAAAACTATAAGGGGTAGGAATGCGGTTCTTGGTGCGATTCAAAGCTACGATTCTAAGCTTTTAAATAAAAGTTATTGCAAGTCTCTAGCACAAACGGTTGCGGAGATATGAACGATTGAATAAAGGTCGTTTTTCAGATTCGAAATTTTAAAGTTCAAAAAGACACGTGCAGCTTTTGCAGCTAAAATGACAGGTGACAGTTAGGAGGCAGTTCTACTTAGGTTAAATAGATTGAATTATATGATTTTAACTAGGAGATTGGTTCTGCACAGTTTTCTAGGTACTCACACTATATTCTTGGGTGAAATGGGCCTCGCCATGGATCTGGTCAGGGTTTTAGACTGGGCTCTGGTCACTCTCTGGGCACAGCACTGCTTTCTCCCTCTGGTCTGGTCTCTTAGTACAGCACTGCTTTCTCTCTGGTCTGGTCTCTTAGTTCTGGATAGATTGATGAATTTGAAGTCTGGATCTCTGGATGTTGTGTGGAGGTAAGTATGGATTTTTCCGGCAGAGCGTCCCGCTGCAGATGGATTTGGAAAGTCCCTATCTGTCCTGTCTGTCTGCTTTTATGTGTTTAGAATGTGGGTGTGTTCTAGCATCACTGACCCTACCTCTCTCTCAGCTTCTAATTGGTCAAACTTTCATTCGTCCCCTGATTGGCGAACTAAGTTGTGTCAGAGTGATGTCAGCCATTTATGATCTCTTGAAGAACCTCCCTTATCATCTGTGCACCCAAATCTATATATGATCAAAATACATACTTCAGAGTTACACAGTTGCTTGAAATTACATATCCATGGTGTGGCTGAATTTAGCCATGTCTCTGTCCAAATCTGCTCATTCTAGGAGCTTGCATTCAAAAATGGCAACTTCTAGCACTTTTTAATGTGCTAAACAACATTGGATCTTCATTAAATTTTATACAACTGTTCCTCACATATCTACCCACATACCAATGCATTTTCGTTTGTCTAGCTGAAACAGGGAGTCTGTAATATTAATAAACAATGGGGTTTTGCCCCAGAACATCACACAAATTCGAGTTTGGCCTTGAATTAAAGGTACATTTTTTAAATTAAAGCTCTCAAAGTTATACATTTCTGTCATTTGATTACAAAGAGTTATCAGTGTTTTTGTAAAATATATATTTTACTTCCAATTCAGTCCTCAGAGTGTTGAGGTCCGCCTCCAAGACTTGGGTGGGTCAGTCCTCTGGGCAGGCAGGGCTTTGTTGACATTAAACAGACAAAATTAACATATTCCTTTCAGAGGAAAGGGTCCTTTGTGTGGTCTCTGGGAAGCTCCCAGCCAGTCTGCCTTCTATCAATCAAGAGGTCATGTGAGATTCTAACTCCTGGTGTGAAGCTCTTGAGGTGATAGGGTTTCCCAGGCTTCAGGCCTCTGGCAACAGCATGTGGCTAATTTTTAATTAAAATGCAGCCTTTGAAGTCAGCTGAGTCAAATCCCTTTGTCAGCAACTGCACTCAATTCTCCTGTCAGAGTTTAGACCGCCAGCGCCGCCTTGAGGATTTTGTTGGTACTGCATGCAATTTTGGGATTTTCTTGGATTAATGCATTCTAAACAGGAATGGTTCTTACATGGTAGTAAATCCTTGCTTAACATTGTTTTGATGGGGCTCCTTACAGTAAGATGGTTATGTGGAACCCCACAAAAAGGGTTGAATCTTTAAAGTGGTCCAATGAGTCACGATTTCAGCAACTTTTTGACATCAGTAACAGTGGATTTTGTTAACAAAGACCTTTCTTTACACTGGTGGGTGGCAAGTTAGGTAACCATTTTGGTGTGCGCACAACTGCGCAGCTCTCCTGGATTCTGGGATGAAATGATGGGCGGCGACAGCGCATCCCCATCTTTACCCACTCCAATTATTTATTTTGGTTCTGGGGCAAAATGATGGGCAGCGACAGCTTAATCCCCATCTTTACCCCGTCTAATGATTCCACATGGGTCAAAACCCTCCACAAACCCCCCCGCCCGACTGCGCTTTGACTTGAGTCGAGGGGGAGTCGGTTGCAAGGGAGGTTTTGAACCCTGGCGCTGGTATGTCCACATTATCTTCTTCCAATTCTGTAGACGGCACAGTTCAGCATCTTCCTCTCCATCCGGTCAGATCGATCAGTTCTCCTCGCCGGTCCTGATGGGAAGATTGGGCGGTACCCCGGGCCCGTTGCGTCTCTGCTCCCGGTCTCCGGATCGTCCTCCTTGGCCCGTCTCCAGGTCTTCTTTCTCCTAGGACGACAAAGGAAGAGCGGCAATACCTACTCATAGACGTCTTTCCACCACTGTTGAGATAGTGGGGCAGCATATGCATTTTATCATCACGAAACATTACATTCTTATTTTGAAAAAATAAAAACAGTATAACTAAGAGCCAGTTTCATGCAAATCACAATATTTTAGAGACTAGATGTGGTATGTTTTATGGTTGGAACTGAATTAGTCTGAGACAATACCCGCTAGGATTTCAGAGGATTCCTCCAGTTGTTGCAGAGTGTGCCTGGGATGGCAACATTTCAACTGGTTTATGTGGACCCACTTGTCTTCCCCCTCTGCCGAACCGCCTTTGGGGATGTGGATTTTGTAGGCCACAGGGGAGATCTTGTCGATGATCTCAAAGGGTCCCTTCCATGTAGGCAAAAATTTGCGCTGCTTGGCCTGGTTTCTTTGGAAGTTGTATAGATAGACCCGGTCCCCCACCTGATATTCCTTCCTGGAAGTTTTCAGGTCATAGTGGGTCTTCATGCTATCAGCCGATCTTTCTAGATTCCGCTGAGCATAAGCAAAAGCATGTTGGAGGTGTTTCCTTAAATTCTCTACATACTCATGAGTAGTGGAGGCATTTATCAGTGTCTGCTCTTGGGTCCTGTAGAGCAAATGCTGAGGAAGCACCATCTTGCGCCCAGTCATCAACTCAAATGGTGACATTTTGGTTGCAGATGAAGGGGTAGATCTGATAGCCATTAGGACCAGAGGTAATCGGATATCCCAACTTGGCCCAGAATCTGCCACAAACTTCTTTAATATGCTCACAATTGTCCGGTTATATCTCTCTACTGCCCCAGAAGAAGCTGGCCGGTAAGCAATATGCAACTTCCTTTTAACCCCCAGTATCTCCCACATCTTTGTCATTACTTCACTGGTGAAGTGGCTACCTCTGTCTGACTCAATCCTTTGAGGTAGACCAAAACGGGAAAAGATGTGGTTAATCATCAAGGCAGCTGCAGTTTCTGCCTTGCAGTTTGGGGCTGGGAGACATTCCACCCACTTGGTAAACAAGCATGTCACAGTCAACATGTACTTATTCCCCCTAGCCGAGCGAATCACAGGGCCTACAAAGTCGATTTGTAAATCTGACCATGGCAGTGTCATTCCCCTCTTTTGTAAAGGCGCCCGGTGCGTGAGGGATGATGGCTGAAATTGTGCACACACAAGACAACCCTTCAAATATTGGTTGAGGTCCTGGCCCATGTGTGGCCAGTATGCAACCTCTCTTAAGATTTCCAATGTTGTGTGAAACCCCCTATGACCGGCGGTGGCCGCATCATGGGCGTGACTTAACATCAGGCTTCGGAATGAGGTAGGAACCACCCACTGATCGTGGCCAGCTTTGGATTTCCTTACCAGCAAACCGTCTTGGATTCGGAACATTTTTGGACATTTCATCAACACTCTTAGGTCCTCTTTCCCAATGTAATCGGTATCCGTCAGGGGAAAGTTCTCAGGGTCCTCAAGGTGCTGGTAAAATTTACCAATTATTGGATCCCCCTTCTGAGCAGTAATCAAATCAGCATCAGGGGTCTCCTTACTCCATTGTGCAATTGAGAGGTCGTTGTGAGCATTTGTCTGGGACCTAGTGATAGCGGTGACCTGGATTTCCCCCAACAGGGACTCAATCTCAATTAGATCCCCTTGGATGGCCCCGGTTTTGGCCAGCTGATCAGCTAAGTCATTTCCAGTTTTGTCTGGTCCCTCTACTTTGGAATGACCCTTGATCTTTTTCCAATAGATGGTCATCTCATTCGAGGTGACCAGATCATCAATGTTTTGGATCAACTTCCCATGTTTCAAGGGTTTGTTGTTAGCACATAACATGCCTCTGGTTTTCCAATTAACCAGGTGCTCCACGAACCCGTTCCGTACATAATCCGAATCTGTGATTATGACCAGTTCGTGGAGTTGATGCTGGACAGCAGTGAGGATGGCCTGATGCACAGCCATCAATTCTGCCACCTGACTACTTCGGGGACCAATTTTGTACCCAGCGGAGGGTTCTGGGGACTCATTCACCCATGCATTCCCTACGCCGGCCACCAGTTCTTTCTCCCCGTTGTTGTCAACATGGTAAGAGCATCCATCCACATAGACAGTGGGCATTCCCTCACACTTGTCTTCTTCAAAGACTTTGTGGGGGGAATTAAGGTATGCCTCCATGTTGTCCTTTATTTTTAGACTTTCGTCCTCGAGACAGTTTTCTCTGGCACAATCATGCAAGTCAGCCAGACCTTGCGCGAGGGGACTCTTCTTGTTTTGGCCATATCTGACCTCCACAGGAAAGCCTTGCATTGACAGAATCCAGGAAGTAATTCGGGAATTACTCACATTTCCGGCCCGGATTCTGTCACTTTGGAGATATTGCAGAGGCTGGTGTGGAGTCTCCAATATGATGTGTTCCCCCTGGATAAACGGGCGGTAATTCTTCAATGCCCACACCGTTGCCAGGAGTGCCTTCTCACAATCGTTGAATTTTTCCTCCACAGAGGATAAAGTTTTGCTCGCATAGGAGATTACTTTATTGACCTTGTCATGCTTTTGGTATAATACTGCCGTCAAGCACGTATTAGAGAACCCTGTCTCCAGGAAGAACTCCTTGTTTCTGACAGGGTAAGCTAGGCAAGGCGCTTGTGAGAGGCTTCTTTTGAGTTGTTTTACTGCCTCGGCTTGTTCTGGACCCCATTCCCACTTGACCCCCCCCTTCAGGAGATGAATCAGGGGTCTGGTGATCTCTGCGTAGCCCTCAATGAACTTTCTGCTGTAATTAGTCAGTCCAAGGAGGCTCCTTAGTTCCCGCAGAGTTGTGGGGTCTTTCAGTTTCTGAAGTGCTTCCACTTTCTTTTCCTGGGGACAGAGACCCTGAGGAGTAATCTCATGCCCCAAGAAATTAACACGGGTTCTACACCACTGTGCTTTCTGAAAGGAAAGTTTTGCTCCGGCAGCCCTCAACTGTGTCAGAACATAACGGATCTCCGCTATGTGTTCCTCCACAGATGAACTTTTGATGAGGACATCATCTACATAAGCCAGGTTACCCCTTGCACCCAAGTCAGGCATGGCCTTGTGTAGAAAAATGTTGAATTCATTACCGGAGTTGAGGTATCCGAAGGGAGTCCGGGTCCATGTGTACTGCTGGCCCCCAAAGGTAAAAGCCAGTTTGTATTGGTCCTCCCTGCTGACAGGCACGGTCCAGTATCCATTGGTCAGGTCTATTGCAGTGAATACCTGTGACCCCTGGATCTGGGCCAGCCCTTGGTCAATGTAGGGAAGAGGCCATCGGGAAGTATGGACCCGTTTGTTGAGCTCCCTGAGGTCGGCGCAGAGTCTCCACTGGCCGTTTGGCTTCAATATTCCCAGCACCGGATTATTGAAGGTGCTGTGGACTGGACGGATTATTCCCCGGGACTCAAGGTTCTTAATTATTTCAGTAAGGGACTCCATTGATGCGAGAGGCAAGCGATATTGCTTCACAAACACAGGAGTCATGCCAGGGTCCGTGGGGATTGTTGTTGTGTGGATGTCAGTGCGACCACAGTCATATGAGTCTACCGCAAAGAGATCTTGGAAATCCAAGAAAACTTGTTTCAACTTTTGCTTTTGTTCCAGAGTCACACAGGCATCAGCTAGGTTGACTCTCTCTTCCACCATCTGCCTGAAGCCTGGAAAGACTTCTGGTTTGGCTATTTCAGCGGCCTCCTCCAGCTGGGTGGAGAAGTCCCTGGTTAGAGTGCTGATTTGGACCGGAGGCTTCAGGTGGGAAAGGCAGCCCTCATGGACCTGGAAAATCACCTCATCCCTCCTGAAGTCACAAGTCACATCTTCCTTACCATAGGGGCAGGAAGTGTACACCAGGAAGTTCCCCCCATTCCGGGTAAAAATCCTGTCTGGTGTTGTGTTGTCCTCACTGTCACTGTCAAAACAGTCCTTGGGGATTGGTCCTAACAGTTCATTACCTAAATCAATGGAAAAATGTCGGTCATCAACCGCCATTCCAATAATGGTGCCTGCGGCTAGAGTAATACTCTTTAAGTCGCTGTTATCCACCTCTATTGGAATGGTGTCATGTTCTATGTTGACTAATGGAGTTGGGTTTACCCCCAACCCTTGCTGTTGGAAAGAAGCATTTAGATGTATGTAAGCATCAGGGTTTTTCAACTCTTGTCCCCTTTTAACTTTCACTTCCAGGGAGAATTGTCGGGTCCTTTCTGGGATGGTGACTTCCTCTTTAACCTGAATTTCAACTGCATAAGGTAGCAATTGAGCTGACCTAAATGCTTTTTCTGGATCATCAAAGCCCATGGGATTATCCGCTAATCGGGACCAAGCTTTGAAGTTTATTAGGTCCAAACTAATGGCAAAGCGATTGAGAATGTCACTGCCTAAGTAAAAGGCGGCAGGGACGTCTCGCACGACCCAACAATTATGGACTATGCTCTTGTTGCCAATGGAGATTTTGAGCATACACCTGCTTGGCAGGAGATGTTTGGAATTAGGTGCTTCCAGGTCCCTTTCCCATTTGTCTATCAGTTTGAAGGTGGGAATGGCTGGATCTTTTGGGAGTTGGCGAAACATGGCTTCGCTGATGAAGCTCTTACCGTTGTTCACACACACTCGAGCGAGAACAGAGTCCTTCCCATCATTTAACTGAACAGGGATGAACAACTGCTCTCCAATTTGCTGAATATCAGCCAGGCTTTGAGCTGATTTCACATCTTTCTGGACTATAGGAGTGGGAGTTTCAGATTGTGGATTGGTATAGAATTTCAAAGTGTTTCCTTCCAGCGTGGAATACCACCTTAGACTGGAAGGAAGGTTGATTTTCAGAAATAGAGAGGACCCCCCATCACCAGTCTGTTGTCCTACTGCTATTACTGTCACGTCTGGAATCTGGTTGTTCTGGAAGTGAAATTCTACTTGGTCAGATTTTTGTTCAACCATGTGGCATGTGCCGTTTAAACTAACATGGTTGACACTCTGTTTTAATTTTATTGGTCGGCTAGTCTGGGTCCAGAGGACCTTGTTTACGCAATCTATTAGGGGTGACAACCTTCTCAGGAGGTCATTCCCTAGTAAACAAGGGGTGCCCTCTGGGGTCACAACTATGACCGGGTGTTTCAACTTATGTCGCCCAATTTTAATGTCCAAATCTGCCGTCCCCTCAACGGGAATTTCCTTCCCGTCAAAGTTCTGTAGTTGTCCCGGAAGAGAGGTGAGAGGAATTTGGTAATTCTCTCCCCTTCCTGCATTCAGTTCGTCAAAGGCCCTTCTAGACAGAAGGGTAGCTTGAGATCCAGTGTCCACCAGTGCCGAGATTGTACCCTGCCCCTGTACTTGTACCGGGGCATAATATCTTCCCTCCTTCTCCTCAAGGGGGCACAGATAATGCACATTTTTGGACAACTGGTGGGCTAATTTTCTGGTTTTGGACATCGCTAGAGAAGAATTTTGGGCAGAATTCTGTGGAGAGTCTTGGGAATCTGCAAGAAACAGTTGGCAACTGGAGATCAGAGCCATTGTGGGTTCCCCTGGTTCCGGTTCTGGGCTGCCCCCCCCTTTTTGGAGGCAGTCCCCAGGATGGTTTTGAACCAGGGGATTTTCTTGCTGTTGGTTCTGGGATGAGATGGTGGGCGGCGGTAGCTCAGTCTCCACATCTCCCCAGTCTAGATTTGCATCCCTAGGGACCCATTTTTCTTTGGGAGGAGTTCCCCCCTCTCTGAAGGAGAAGATCCTTTTCCCAGGATCCTCTGTGGATCCCTCTCCCTCAAATTGGAAGATCTGTACCTCCTCCCCAAACTGAGTCTGTTTGGGTCTTTTGTTTCTCCTACCCCCCCTCTGCTCCTTAGGAGGCAGACTTTCAGGGGCAAGAGATTTTGTTTCCGGTTCCTGGGTTTCTAGGGGCTGTTTACAAGTGAGGAAGGAAGCTTCCTCCAAGGCTTTACACCCCCCTTCCCCTTGTGCCTCCTCCCTGGGAACCGGTGAGTTATCGGGGTGCTGCCCCCGTCATT
Organism: Ambystoma mexicanum; assembly: GCF_040938575.1. Lineage (NCBI taxonomy): Eukaryota > Metazoa > Chordata > Amphibia > Caudata > Ambystomatidae > Ambystoma > Ambystoma mexicanum. Next base: position 176,521,272 of record NC_090927.1, on the reverse strand, counting down.
GTTCTGGAGCACCAGGTCCAGAGTTGGGTGCGTTCTGCGCCGGCATGCTGATCTGAGGGTTCTGCTGAGCCCTCAGTATGTCACCCATATCCCGCGCCATGTTTTGAACCCGGCGCTCTAACTGGGAAACCCGCTCAGGCTGATACGGGGCCCTGTTTTCTCTCCTGGGCTGATCCCGGGAAGGGTAGCTATCCCTCCTCTGGTAATACCCCGGGTTGGGAAGATTTGGGTACCCCTCCACCCTTGGCCTCCCCTCTCCCGGATTCAGTGGTCTGGGCTCAGGGAATTGGGGAAAGAAGGATGGATGGTTTTGGGGCTGAAAGTCGGGTGGATATCTGGGGAAAAAGTTCTGCCCAGGGTTTGGTAAATTTCTGCCCTCCTGTGGGAAGTTTGGAGGGAAGTTCCCTGGGTTAGGTGCTTGTCTGGATCCCCCCCCTTGGGCTGGAGGAGTCCACACATAACCCAGGATGGGTCTGTTACCTTTGTAGCGAGGACTTACATAGTCAGGAGAGCGAGGGACCCCATTTGTGGGGCTGCCTCCCTGGCTCCCTGTCTGTGACTGGCCCGAGGACCTTCTGGGCCTAGCATTATTAGGTGCAGGTAGGTTTTTAGGCCCCCCCAACTCCAGATCCAAAACGGGGGTGACCTTTACCTCTGCCACCTTGACAGCAGCAGGGGTGCTGTTGGCTTTGGGGTTTTTCTGGGCATTGCTTTTATTTTCTATGGGCTTCTGCACCTCATAGATCCGGGTAGCCTGTTCAATGACCCAGTCTAAAGATCTTTTCTCATGAAAATCTCTCACGAGCTGGGTCATTATATATTTGGGCAAGGCATGGAAAAATGTATTGACAAACTCTCTACTATCTGTGCGCACCCTTCTGGTGGTTTGCGCAAACGCACGCTTTAACTCCTGCACAAATTCTCGTGGGGCCTGATCCTCCCCACATTGCAAATTGTAGGCCGCCTTGCGAGCCTCTTGAGGATTTCTGTGAACAGAAAAATGTTTCAGGATGGCCGCCTTATATGTGGACCATCTTAAATGATTTTGGTCCTCCAGCCCCGCAAAGAAACTGGAGTATTCCGGGGAGAATGTCCACTTTACATATTGAATACAGCTTTGGCTGTCCTTCAAATGGAAAGTCTCCATCATTTGTTCAAACAACTCTAAGTGCTCCCAAACAGAATACTTAGCGTTCTTATGGTAAGGCGTGATGACACTCCTGATCGCCTTAATCTGCTTGAAGGGGTCCTTAAGCAAGGCCCTTTTTGCCTTATTGGCCTTTTTGGTTCGGGTAACCCTTGTCCATTCTTCCTCGGACTCAGAGGCACTGCTCCCAGAGGTTCCCGTCTGTTCTTCCAGGTTTTCCCGGATTCTGCGAGCCTGGGAATGGCTGGCAGAATGTGGGGACCTGGTCTCCTGTGTCCTGCGCAGTTCAGAGGAGTCTTCAGATTCCTCCTTGCTGCCAGGATTTGATGGGTACCCCCTCCACTGACCTAACTGGGCAGAGGTTTTCAGGATGCCCTTAATGGGCCTACTCTCCTGGGGTTCCCCACTGAACTGTATTGTACTTGGGTGCCCATACCCGGATGCCCACCCCTCCATTCCTGGATGGTACTGGCCTATGAGCCCCATGCTTCTGGCTGGATAGTAATCTGCCATCCCTGTGGCCCTGTGCTCATGTGCGCCAGGGGACATGGGGGTGGCAGAGTCCAGGGACTGGGGAAAATGAAGGCCCCTGGTGTTAGGGCTCCTGCGGTTATGGTCAGGAATCTCTCTTTCCCAGCGGACCTCATCTCTATCCGCCCCTGCTCCCTGTTGCAATGCAAGAGCCTGCATTTGTGCTTTCAGTTCCTCTGTTAAGGCCTTACTCGACTCTATCAGTTTCTCCTGCATCGCTACCTGTTGCTGGAGCCTATCATTGTGTTGACAGAGGGCCTCATTCTCCCTCTGTGCTTCCTGGTTGGTCCTGGAGAACTGGGCCAGTCTTTGCTGCAGGAGGTTTACCTCCTGGGCAATGTCCCTATTGGCCTGCTCCTTTCTTGCTAGAGCATCTTCCACCCTTCTGGTGTGCTCTACCAAGTTCTGGTTTTCTTTTTGGAGATCACCCAGCCCCTGGTGGGCCAGGTGATTTTCTTCCATTTTTCTTTTTAAATGGCAGACTTCCTGGCCTAAGGCGTCTCTTTCCTGACTAAGAGCCTGCATTTGTGCCGCCAGGTCGTCCCTTTGCCTTTGGAAGGCACCAGCTTTCTGGCGCTCCTGATCAAACTCTGCCTGGGTATCCAGGTCTTTCAGAATCAGTTTATTGCTCTCCTCCTTCACTCTATCTAGGTGGCCTTGCAGGGTGACTACCTGCTCAGCACATGCCCTATTGAAGTCTAGCTGTTGCTCCAGCTTTTTCTGGCTTTGCAGTAGGGAGTCCAAACCTTCTTGGTGTTCCTTCTGCAAGGCCAGAAATCTGGTATCCTGTTCTGACTTTTCCTTTTGCAGCACATCCATATCCTCCTTTATTTTAGTGATGTACTGTCTGGTCTCATTTTCTGACTCCTGGCTTCTGTGCAGCCTTTGCTCAGAAGAGTCCAGATCAGATTGGGCCTTCTCTAACGCCATCTGTTGCCTTTTTGCCAGATCATGGCCTTCAGCACATTTATTCTGTATGGCTCCCATGTATAAATATAAATATACCGCTATCCAAACAATCTTGTCGTGCTCATCTTTGGCCTTAGGAGCCATATATAGTTCACTCAGGGCCACGTGTAATGGACCCTGATCTCTATATATATCTGACCCTGTTTCCGTGACCTGTTGCATGATGGCCTGCAACCAGACTGTTTGGTCCTGGTGAGTCCACTCACCTCTCACAAATAACTTATGTAAGAAGTGCTCTCTGGCTATTTTCATATCTACCAAGGTCGTCATTCTAGAGATTGGTCTCTGTCCTGACTTACAGAAGTTAGTATTTTAGTTTTGCAGAACAGAACTTTTCTTGGAGTGTCCCTTTTGAGGAATGCTTCACAGCGTAATGCAGCGTGGTGATCCGACTGGATGTATGTATCCCGTCAGTTAGCACACTGTATTAAGCTGCACAAGTGGTATTCTAACCCAGAATCCCGGATACGAGCCCCCACTTTGTAAGAGGATTCAATTCAGCACTACAGCTAAGTTAACGCCTAGTCTAGAATACTGAATGAAAACCCTTATTGATATATCTTTAGGTCCAGTTCATGCGTTCTGGATGACTACCCTTATATAACACCCCTCTCTTGGAATCCCCCTGACCCCACTGAGCCAAGAAGTAGTTCTGTTTTGCAAGTTAAAAGGTTTATTTGATAATTTAAACAATAGGTATATATATCCCACTTTATAATAAATTAATAATTGAATAGCACACTTAATCTGATATGATAAAGATCAACAACGGAGAATCTGGCACTAGCACACTTCTTATAATCACTAATGAGTTGACATGAATGGATAAGGTAACACACTGGTAAATAGGAACAAAAGTATAATGTGGTAGAGGATGCTTTATGTAAGCTCAGGTGGATGCAATATTCAATGAATGCAGTACAGAAAATACTCAATATGATTTCAACCAAACAATGTAATCACTTTTCTCTGGCTATTCACTCCCCCCCTCTTTATGCAATGCAAGGGAATGGGAGGAAAGCACACAGTTCTCAGAAATGCAATCAATGTAATCAGTTCAATCCAGCAAGCTTAGACAACAGAAAACAGATAGGAGTTTTGAAAACACAGGCCCAAATGCTTTGATATGTGCTAGCAATGGATGAGAAATATGCTAAGCGCTTTTAATTCCCTTACAGAGGTTCAGGGTGAGTGGTATCTAGTTAATATTAGTCCAGGCTCACACTAGCAATGATGCAGGGATAGTTAGCAGGTCAAACGAATTTCTGGCAAATGGAAGGCAAGCAGCAGCAGTTTTTACATGTGAAGAAATTGCAAATCGCGGTAAAATTCGCGGATGCGTGTTCCGCGATTGCGGTAAAACTATAAGGGGTAGGAATGCGGTTCTTGGTGCGATTCAAAGCTACGATTCTAAGCTTTTAAATAAAAGTTATTGCAAGTCTCTAGCACAAACGGTTGCGGAGATATGAACGATTGAATAAAGGTCGTTTTTCAGATTCGAAATTTTAAAGTTCAAAAAGACACGTGCAGCTTTTGCAGCTAAAATGACAGGTGACAGTTAGGAGGCAGTTCTACTTAGGTTAAATAGATTGAATTATATGATTTTAACTAGGAGATTGGTTCTGCACAGTTTTCTAGGTACTCACACTATATTCTTGGGTGAAATGGGCCTCGCCATGGATCTGGTCAGGGTTTTAGACTGGGCTCTGGTCACTCTCTGGGCACAGCACTGCTTTCTCCCTCTGGTCTGGTCTCTTAGTACAGCACTGCTTTCTCTCTGGTCTGGTCTCTTAGTTCTGGATAGATTGATGAATTTGAAGTCTGGATCTCTGGATGTTGTGTGGAGGTAAGTATGGATTTTTCCGGCAGAGCGTCCCGCTGCAGATGGATTTGGAAAGTCCCTATCTGTCCTGTCTGTCTGCTTTTATGTGTTTAGAATGTGGGTGTGTTCTAGCATCACTGACCCTACCTCTCTCTCAGCTTCTAATTGGTCAAACTTTCATTCGTCCCCTGATTGGCGAACTAAGTTGTGTCAGAGTGATGTCAGCCATTTATGATCTCTTGAAGAACCTCCCTTATCATCTGTGCACCCAAATCTATATATGATCAAAATACATACTTCAGAGTTACACAGTTGCTTGAAATTACATATCCATGGTGTGGCTGAATTTAGCCATGTCTCTGTCCAAATCTGCTCATTCTAGGAGCTTGCATTCAAAAATGGCAACTTCTAGCACTTTTTAATGTGCTAAACAACATTGGATCTTCATTAAATTTTATACAACTGTTCCTCACATATCTACCCACATACCAATGCATTTTCGTTTGTCTAGCTGAAACAGGGAGTCTGTAATATTAATAAACAATGGGGTTTTGCCCCAGAACATCACACAAATTCGAGTTTGGCCTTGAATTAAAGGTACATTTTTTAAATTAAAGCTCTCAAAGTTATACATTTCTGTCATTTGATTACAAAGAGTTATCAGTGTTTTTGTAAAATATATATTTTACTTCCAATTCAGTCCTCAGAGTGTTGAGGTCCGCCTCCAAGACTTGGGTGGGTCAGTCCTCTGGGCAGGCAGGGCTTTGTTGACATTAAACAGACAAAATTAACATATTCCTTTCAGAGGAAAGGGTCCTTTGTGTGGTCTCTGGGAAGCTCCCAGCCAGTCTGCCTTCTATCAATCAAGAGGTCATGTGAGATTCTAACTCCTGGTGTGAAGCTCTTGAGGTGATAGGGTTTCCCAGGCTTCAGGCCTCTGGGAACAGCATGTGGCTAATTTTTAATTAAAATGCAGCCTTTGAAGTCAGCTGAGTCAAATCCCTTTGTCAGCAACTGCACTCAATTCTCCTGTCAGAGTTTAGACCGCCAGCGCCGCCTTGAGGATTTTGTTGGTACTGCATGCAATTTTGGGATTTTCTTGGATTAATGCATTCTAAACAGGAATGGTTCTTACATGGTAGTAAATCCTTGCTTAACATTGTTTTGATGGGGCTCCTTACAGTAAGATGGTTATGTGGAACCCCACAAAAAGGGTTGAATCTTTAAAGTGGTCCAATGAGTCACGATTTCAGCAACTTTTTGACATCAGTAACAGTGGATTTTGTTAACAAAGACCTTTCTTTACACTGGTGGGTGGCAAGTTAGGTAACCATTTTGGTGTGCGCACAACTGCGCAGCTCTCCTGGATTCTGGGATGAAATGATGGGCGGCGACAGCGCATCCCCATCTTTACCCACTCCAATTATTTATTTTGGTTCTGGGGCAAAATGATGGGCAGCGACAGCTTAATCCCCATCTTTACCCCGTCTAATGATTCCACATGGGTCAAAACCCTCCACAGTACGTCTCATTAACAGCGTCCACTCAACAAATACGAAACTAGTCGATGCTGCCCTTATTTACCTGATTGTATGGACGCGGAAAGGACCATCCTAATGGTAAGGCACCATTTTCTCCTGTGAATACAATCAAAGGCTTACTTATTAAAACCATTGCTTTTTTATATTTTTGTCTGACTGCATTCACATTTGGGGGTGTACATACAACCCTACTCAGAGAATCTGGCCACTTTCGGCAGAGTTTGCGCACCACATCTCAGAGCCTCTGTCTGGTCATGAGAAGATTATTGTCATCTAGAGAATTTTAACACAATAAATCCAGAGGTATTTTTTATAAAGCTATCTTAATGGTTTTAAATATTATTCTTTTATGAGGCCAAGTCTGCCAGTTTCATAATATTTCCTTTGATTTTGGATTTTACTTACCATGGGATTATTGGCCCACTTTAACAGCTCATAATTAGGCAGCAGGTTTACCATACATTATGGACCTCCATCTTCCAATATTTTGGAACACGTTAACAGCCACAAAATCGATGCAATTACCTCACGCCCTTCTTTCTTCGTCTCCCTGTCTTCGGGTAATAGCTCAATGTTTGCTGTCATGTCAGCATGAGTTTCTGCTGATGTCTACTTCGCCCAAAGGCATCCGAAGGGATCAATGTCACGGGCCATCCCGTTGATCGCTGGATATTGACAAGTGCATGTAATCCACCTGGGTTTTACATATTCATGTCATGTGTGTCCAATAACTCTTTCCGTGTCAATTACTGGCTTCTGGATGTATCCCTTTGGGGACAGTAAGAAAGGCTCACTATAGCTGCTGGCAATCAGCCCTCAGCTTCAAGGTGCAACTTTGCTTTTCTGTTGCTGTTCTAATAAAAAAAAAAAAACATTGCATTTCAAGTGAATATGATACATTTTCCATTTTGTTTGTGCATGAGATGGCTTTCAAAGAATAAGGTGAGTACTCATTTGTTAATAACAAATCATGTGACCATGGCGGGTGGTTCATGCGCAATCAGCCACTATAGACAATATTTGTATTTTTTATTTATGTATTGTTGTTCATAGTTCATACAGAACTTTTACAACAATTCATCGTTCACATAAAAAAAGGTGAACTCATACTTCATCAACAATTTCTAATAATCCAGCAAGTATTCACATAATAATTACAAATCACAAATTATACCTAAGGTAGAAATAAAAAGTTAACGATGCATACTTACGTTTCTAAAATATTTCTTGTATAATTTCTCACAGAGAACAATGATACTCATTTCATTGCATTATAGCTCCATCAACTTACTTCAATAACGCACACTTCATCTCATACTTCTACGAATCAAGTTCATGTACACAGATGATAGTGCAAGCAGAGACCATTTTAGGAGGCATGCATTGCTGCTTGATAATCCATCAATGAAATTGTCAATTAGATGAGGGAATACGTTCCGAATGAAAAAACATGCTCATTCATTGATAAGTACTGTGGATTCAGTAGCAGCAGAATCTGGCAAGGAATGACAGTTACAGTTCAATTCCATTGTTTTTCTTTTATTTTGTACAAGTGTTCCCACCTTGAGTGATTTTACACGTGAACACCCAGGCATCATTTTCTTTATTAAACAATGAAATAATCACCAGTGCAACCTCAGAGAAATGCAAAAAAGGGCACTGGACAAAACGGCTCTTATTTAGTCCATTCACAAAACGCTTTCTTTAAAATGTGTTTGCGCTCCCTAATGTGGTACTGTGGTGCTGGTGACTGCTTTATTGTTTTTAGGTAGACATGTATGCATGGTGGTAGACCTTTAAGGCTAATTTACAAAGCCAACATCTGTGCTCAGGTTGGGTTTGATGTGCCTGGCGCTGTCTATGGAAGATTCCCATAGATTTCCCATATTTGGGAAAGTGAAATGCTTTTTATGCACAAGTCCCTGCTTTCTGCTTGTTTGTCTATACCTTCTTGACCTGTATGCAGCGTCGTGCTGTTTTGGCAACAAGCTTTTTTTAAAGTCATTTTTAATGAAAAAATTACTAAGAAATAACTCCTCGAAATATATAGAGGGTAACAGGTTAAAAGGGGAATGGGGTTGGGTTGGGAATAATAATATAGGAAAAAGGGGCTTGGGGAGGACCCCCCAAATATATACATAAAGAAAAAAATCGATTTGGTTGTCGAAAACAATTACTTCGAACAAACTCCTGTTGGCAAAGGGACATGGAACCCGACATGCATGGATGGACACAATAATACTCACATTTGCACACAGGGACACACACATGTACACACACAAACTCCATCTGCTCCCACACACATCCCCTGGTGCAAGGAAAACCCTGAGGCGGCCAGGAATTGCACAGTCAATAGGTTTACTGCGTCCTTTACGAGGTGTGTCATCTTGAACACATTAGATAACAGCCGCGATACGCAACTCGCTTCTCACTAACACATCCCTGTTTATAAACCATCATGGGGCACGGTAGACATTGATACAGTGGCCCAAAGCATCGCATCCTACGCTCAGTGCTTCCTGTTTTGTTCATAAGTGAACCCGTGACCATGGGCCTCATTACACGGTAGGCGGTAAGGGTTTACCGGTACCGGTATTTTACCGGTACCGGTAAATCCTTACCGCCTTACTACGAGGTCCCTTTGCGGGTCGGGGATTTTAACGCCTGCTTTTTGCAGGCGTTAAAAACCAACCCGCAAAGGGAACCAGGGAGCTAATTACGGTACCGCAATTTGCGGTGCCGTAATTAGCGGCTTCCCCATTCCCATTATGCCCTATGGGGCAAAAATGGGAATGGGACAGGGCAATGGGGGATGGGGCAATAACCGCCCCTCCAACCTTGGAATGGGGCGGTAATTCCCCTTTCCACCAAGGCGGTGCCGGTATTTTACCGGCATGAACCATGGCGCTAATTGCGCCATGGTTCATCGCCTACCATTTAATGAGGCCCCATGTCTATACCTGAAATGTTGACTAGGAATATGGGCAGAGAAATATCAAGGGGACACTGTGACACATTTATTATGTCCTAATGTTCTGACGACCAGGATCTAAGGCACAGTAACCCCTACCTCTGGAATTTTCCTAACAGGATCCCTGTTTTAGGTTGCTCTGGAGATTCCAAACAAAAATATGTCTCTGTTACTGTCTATCTCGGTCTGTCTCTCTCTCTCCAGTTCTTCTCTTTCACAGCATCTCTCACATCTCCCCTCATCCCCTCTCTCCTTCTCTCCTATCCCTCCTGTTCTCTCTACTCTCCTCCAATCTTATTAGTCTCGCCCTCTCTCTCTGCTACTTACATGTTATATAGAGTTTCTGATGGAAGCATTACCACGGGTGGACTGGGAGCCAAAAGAGGCCCTGGAAAGAATGTTCAAAGTGGCCCCATATTACACATTTTCAGCAAACCCGTCCCTTTGCCTATGGGAGCATTTGAAATACCACACAAAAGAGGCCCAGGGTCGGAGGCCTACCGGGAAATCTCCAGAGTTCCATATAGGCCAGTCACCCCAGAGCATTACTTTCCTGTTTCATATGTAAATACAATCAATAAATATAAAATGAAGCCAGGCTTCCCCGTCCAGTGCACATTGCATGCAGGGCAGAGCCAAGGAATGGGTAGTATGTGCGGTGTCACAGGGCCCCGCTGTCAGAAGCTGTCAGAGTGGCCCCGCAAGGCACTAATGTCTGCCTCAACTGCTGCTCAGCTTGCAGGTATAAAGCTTGCGTGAGGCCACGGTATCTCCAGGGATGTCATTTAACCAAACTGCCAGGGGAAGAGGAAGTGACATCACATGACCCTTGACCTCTGAAGACATCACAGGAAGAGATGTAATTTGACCCTGCCCCAAGTGACATCACAGGAAGTGATGACACACAACCATCAACACCTGTGTTTCCACCCAGAACATTTAAACACACACTATCACATTCCAGCTCATTCACCCACCAGTCACTGACCCATAGCACATACATGCATCTGACATGCACTTCACAAATACAAAATACACATCACATTTTTTTTAAAGCCTTCTTTCCAGTTTTTCCAACTTTGCTCCTCCGTGCTGCTCATAAACAGGAACCAGGAAGCTGGGTGAGCTTCCCTGTTCCTGTATATGAGCCATGAGGAAGCCGGAGGAGAATGGGTTGGAGCTGAACGTGGTATGTGACACATGCCACATGTTATGGTCAGCTCACCCTATTGAGCGCTTCCTTCTCGCACTGCCTGATGGATGAGGACTAGGCTGGGGCCCCCCAGACCTGGTGTGGCAGGCCCCTGCTACTCCAGTGCCCAGGAGCTTCCATTGAAAGGGGTAGCAAGGGAGACTGCAGGCGTTGTAAGAGAGACACCCGTTCCCAGCGGCCTATCAGATGCTGCATGCCCTTCAATGACTGTTTATCACTTTCTTTCTTCAAGCAGCGCATTAAAGTGAGGGTGATTTACAAATGATGGCCCATTTAAGATACCGTTATTGTCAATTATCACTTTCTTTCTTCAAGCAGCGCATTAAATTGAGGGTGATTTACAAATGATGGCCTATTTAAGAGACCATTATTGTGGAGGAGATGTTTGTAACAGTTTTGTGTTAAGAAATGCAAATAGGCAAATAGGCATTTTCGTTCTGAAAGCACACACAAAGCACCAGTTAGCTGTCTAAGTCTACTCTCTCCTCCAGGTCAATTACAATATATCAAACAAAACAGTTTTAAATTGGCTACATTATTTTCAGATCTTCATATTTAATGCACAAAAAAGAGTATATTTTCGGTAGAATGTGATATTTTCATAACATCATGTATGAACCTTTCATTTGTCAATCACTAAAGCACAATGGGGTAACCTTCTTATGGTATGTGTTCTTATAAAGTCATCCTTATAAATCAGAGTATTGTTGAAAGCCAGACATGGGGATGAGGAGAGAGAATGATGAGAGGGCAGGCGAGTCCTGAATATATGGCCAGGATGTGGCAAGAGAGGTTGCAATCCTGGAGACTGGTGCAGTTGTTTTTTCCTGATTGCGGCAATGTGCTGCTTTTCAGGGCACAAGTACAGGATACATGTGGGTGGACAGCATAACTATTTTCAGAGGGTGGGCGCAACCCCCCATCAGTGTTTTTGCGGTTGGCAAGCTTGCTCAAGCATTTACCTACCAGGATTTCACCCAGTTTTTCATGGTTTCATAGAGAGACACAGCTCCACCTCACTGACGAGGCCCAGCCAGGCCGAAACACGTGTCTGGGGTTGCTGTTGGTATTCTTGTTCAGAAGAGAATTGCCAAGCATTTCGGTGATGGACTGCCGTTGGGCAGGACAAAGAGTGATATCTAGTGGACATTTCTCTTCTGTGAAAGGATGGTGAGCTAAAGACTCTGGTTGAGACTCTAACCCAGGTTTTTGCATGGTTTCAGTGCTGACACCTCCCCAAGATGCATAAAATAATCATCAAAGCACATGCTCGTATTGGAATTTTGTTTTCTAGGGAATATTTCACTACATATTTCTGTGTTAAAAAGGTGAGCACCTTTTATACCTGGCCAGCGTATTTAATGAAAAATGTCCTCGCTAAGGTTATTTTTCTGTTGTTAATTACTATTTTTGAAAGGCCAATGCTCTTTTGTCTGGTGCACTTTCTTCTAAGGGGAAAGGTCAAGTGAACTAAACTTGTATCTTTCACTTTAAGATATGTTCACTTACTGTGCGTATATTCTTGAGTGCCAGCTTTTGATTTTCGCTATGCGGCAAAGGTTCCCACACCTAGTGAAGCGCGAGAGCCATACTCATCCCCATGTCCTTCTGGAACGTTGTTTTGTGAACCAGCGCTTGAAGCTTGGGGAAGAGAACCCTGTGCTACTTCGGAACATTGTTTAGTGAACCAGTGCTTGAAGCTTGGGCTAGGGAACCCTGAGCTCCTTTGGAACATTGTTTTGTGAACCAGTGCGAGAAACATGGGGAAATAGAAACCCAAGTCTTGAAGGACCATTTTAATCTTATATTTGTTGGAACTGTATCCTGAACTTGGGGAAGGGAGCTAGAGACTGCTCCAGACTTTATTTTGAACACCATTGAGTTAGAATGACCCTACACTACATTTGTGTGTTAGCTGTGAGGACAAGCATAGGTTTTGATATAGACAGACTTTTGATTTGGATTTACGGACATATACTTCCCATAGTGTCTTTAGTTAGGGAAATTTCCACCATAGCTATAGGGCAAACTAGGCATTACACCCATCCTGATATTTGATAAAGATTCTATTGTTGACTTCATTATCTGTTGCCTGTGTCATCTCTTGATACCATGCCTGTCTCAAAGGGCCCACAAAACCTTTGTTGCCCAGGGCCCCGTAAATCCTAGGGCCGCCCCTGATTTCATGTATTCTATTTTGCCACCTAACCCATACCTCTTCTCTGCTCATACATTTCATTGAAAGGTCTACATATAGCTGGTAATGCTTGTTCATTGTTTACTTATCTCAATATATGTTAGCAACGTATGAAAACAAGCACTGTTAACTCAAGTGCAGGAGTGGGCGGGGCTTACAATAATATCCCATGTAATTCAGGACAGGACTATCCAACCTCACCACTACAGGGTTTAATTGTGTAGAAGCAGTGCAGCACCACTATTTACAGTGACACACTACATTGTGAATATAGATGGTTTCTGGCCTTTCCAGTCAGGCCGGCGGGTGCTAATCTGAGGTGATTACGTAGGAATCGATTTTTTGCACACCTACATGAAAATCTTATGGAGGCATAACCTGTCGTGCTTTTCCAAGACGGGGGAGGAACGCAAAGCTTATATGCAAACTCTGAGTTGTTTCTCTACTTTGCCTCGGAAGAGCAAGAAAATGAGCTAGAGTTGAAAATGAAAGCGTAAAAGCTTTGCTGTTGCCGCGAAGGGAAGATACAGCATTCTTGGTTTATAGAAAATCAAGGCCTGGTTTTCATGAAACAGGAGTGCTATCTTTACTTGTCTGACACGATTGCAATTCTATTATATTTTACATGGTGATGTGTCTTCACCATGCCGACATTAGCTGTGTGGGTATTCACCACCGAAAACGTGCAGTACAGGTCTTTACTGCACTGCTAATGTTGGGACAGGAGGAGATGGGAAGGGGTCTGTAGGGGTCGTGAAGGGGTGCATTTGGGGTGAGAAAGGGGCAGAACCTGGGAGCCGAAAGTATGGCGTGGTGTGCACCAATAAGGTGGGTTGGGGTGTGGTGGGGAAAGCAACATTGGTGAGAGTAGGGGCCAGACCCCCACTTGGAAGGAAGAGGGTGGGAAAGGGGTGAGCGGACAGTGTGGCCCGCATTCAAACTTAATGGAGGCAGGAGGCATGGAGCTAAGAGCGCAGTAACATCCACACTAGGGACATGTGCAAAAGTGTCAAAAAATGTAAAATTCAGGTGGTGAAATCAGTTGTATGTTTTACCGATCTTCTTTGTAGAAATCAGCCATGACATACATTGACACCTGTGAGCGTGGCTGCAAAACAGGTTCTTTGCATTGTGCAAGGGATGTCATTTCACCAAAATGGCAAGGGTATCGGAAGTGACATCATGCAACCCTTGGCCTCTCTTGACATCACCGGAAGTGATGTAATTTGACCCTGCCCCAAAGTGACATCACGGGAAGTGCCTTGACAAAACAGGCAGTGGGATCACATAGCATTGTTCCTCAGTACAATAGGAAAATTATGGTTATGATATCACTGTAATATGATATACATTTTATCACCATATGTAGCGTTAATATCAGTGTGTACAGGCCGATATTACCAAGATCTTTTAGTTGTATCACCACCAAATGCAAAGGCACCATGTTCAATATATATATATACATGTTGATAAACAAGGACCTCAGTCTCTGTTGATTGCTCCTGCACTCCCAAGGCTTTGCTTTCTTGAAAAATGAACGAAAGCAAAAACAGAAAAGCACAAACGAGGCACAGATATCTGGTCGTCTTTAATGTTTAATTTTAATTTGATGAGGACAGATCAAAAGAGTGTATCCATGTTGGCAAAAAAACTGGTGTGCTAAGAAGAGATTGGAGCAACTGACGCATTTCGCCTTTACGGCTTAATTGGAGGTGTGTGTCGCATCCTTTCACAATCTTCTTTTATGGTGTTTTTCAAAAAGGTAGTTCTTTAGTCCTTTCTTTGTTGTTATTTTCACTGTTGGAACGTGTGGCGGTTTTGTTTTAGGAGTTCTTGCACTACTTTGTCATGGCTTTGTGATTCACTATGCTAAATATCTATTAAACCCTTTACATTTTCTAAGATCAGTGGAGTGCCCTAAGTTATTTTTTCATTTGGACTTGCAAGTACGTCTTGCGGAGTCCAGAAGAAAGTGGTTTCCATATACAGTTGCAGAGGCTCCTCTACTCATCTCACAGCACTGGCTTGAATTGAAGGCAGAGCGGCTTGTTCGTTTTGTGGAGCCATATTATATATATATATATTTACTGAAAAAAACTTTGCTAAATGGACATTGTGGTTAGGTTGTCCTAATAAAAACCTATGAAATTCAATAAAAAACGTTGTTACAGGGACGTTATGGTTACAAGTAAAACCGAAAAACCTCAGACATTCGCTAGTTATGGTAAGCTAAGCAACCATAACTCGTGCCACCACCGTGCACTGCTAAGACTAAAACCCAGGACATCAAATATGACTTCACAAATGTCTTTGATGACATCACTGATGACATCATATATCTGGGCCACTTCTTTTTGTTCACTGACATATCTAGGCCAAGTAGTTTTGTTCAGTCAGAATATTAAAATTAAAAAGGTGCTATATATCTAGATGTTAACTTTGTCGTATGTTCTTGAAGTGTAATGAAGAAGGAGCGGGCACCACCAAGGTTAAGTTACAATTGCTTTACTGCCCTGGTGCTGTAAAACTTCAGGATACACACTGGGATGGTAGGGGACATGAATCACAAGACTAAGGGAGAAAAACACTGGGCTTGCCCCACACCCATGCACCACCGCTCTCACTCTCAAGCACAAACGTGCACATACAGAACACTCCGACCCTCAAATTCCACTCCAAGCCATCACATCATCAGATTCCAAGCTTACAGCACAACACCTCTTCCTCCCTTGGGAAAACACAACAACAGAATGAAAAGGGAACCATGACCAGCACAAAACCCAAGATCATCCTGAACACTCACACACACCAGAATTCCCAAACACAGTGGCCGTCGATGCCCAGAAACTCCAGCACTCAGAAACACATAAGGTACCTTCACAGGCCAACCAGACCACTCAATAATGCCAAAAACTCTGTGGCACAAACACCTCCTCACTCATTCCCAGCACCTCATCCATTCCTGCTATGCTTACAGAAAATGACCACCAATTAGGAACAACACTCCTCCCATGCCCCTCAACGGGCAACCTTGAGAAATAAAAACAACAAAAATGCACCACCACCATCTCGAGCTGCCCCTTGGAACCTGGGACTGCCATACCCTTGTTCGTAGAATAGTAACAGACTAACCAACCTCTCCACCTACGCTCCTTACTCCTCCCACTCTGGTCTTCCCCCCAGAGCCTTAGAACAGCCAGCTCTGAGCACTAACCAGCTCCAAAACGCGCAAACAACAATTGCCTAACTCACCTCCGAAGCACCCACTAATAACAAAAGACTCAACAACTGAACACTTACCTCTGTGGTTCCAACACCTGCACCAACACCTGCACACACTGAACACTTGCCTCTGTGCTACCAACACCTGCACACCACTACCACCGTACCTCTTGGCAAATTTGTACGCCTTGCATCACCCCCAGCTAACACACCTGCTTACAATAACTAAAAGACAGGCACACTGGGACAACTCATACCCATAGTGGACTACTCCAGGCACTATGAACACCAAAAGAAAACTCGACAAGCTCTGAGCACACCTTGCTCTCCTTAAAACACCTTACGTAACTCGAGGAACAATCAACAGAGCAACTCCTTTGCTCTCAATATAAACATCTCAACAGGGCACATCCTTGCTCCTGTATAACATATGCTTGCTAACATGCTAAAATGCAAAAACCTCTGCTGAGCACTTAAACTACCTCGAATATCTCCAGAAACAACGAAAAGAGCTAAAATGCAAAACCTTCGCTCAGCGCTTCAACTACCTCCCTACACTCAAGGAACAACCAAAAGATCACTCCCTTGCTCCCATATGAAAATCTCTACAGGGCACATCATTGCTCCTGTAAGACATACCCTTGTTTAGGGGGTACGAAAAATTACATATTCACTCACACCCACTCATTACGAGCCTGTACCGCACACTCGCTCCCAGTCAACCAATACACACCCTCCACAACATTGAACCAGACATAGCGGTAACGCAGAATGTTCGTTGAAACAAAACGATGAAACTAACTCCAAGTTCAAAGTGCACAGGACACAACCCCCAAGTCCGAACTGGAAAACCCATGCCACAAAACGGCAACATGTAAAAAAAAAAAACCTGCCCCCCCCAAAAAAACTGAAACAAACCCCATGCCTAATAAAAAGCTCAGTTCCAGAAAGTGTTCAGTCCCAAAAATAAAAATAACGTTAAGTCTCTCTTGGTAGAACGCCAAAACACTCTCAAATGTTCTCAGAGATAACGGTACCGTACCATTACTAATACAACCCCAAAAATAACTAGGTGTAAATACGTTACATATCACTACCCAAGGGACCTAACCTGGGAACAGAGGCCACAACAGAACACACGACAGGCGACGGACAATGGCCCTAAACAACATCAGCCTCTATAGACCACCCAGGAAAAACATCCTACATCCCCATACATGGGCCACTAAATTTCCACAACAAAATACTTACAGGCCCAGGACACTCCTAATAAACGTCTCTCTACCCAGGCTCATGTTCCGCTGGGTCCCAGAAACTCCCCAGCGCTTCATCAAAATATCTGTATGGACTTTTAGCATTGGTAACTCCCTTGCTCGATGGGGGTTTCACTGTCCTCTGATGACCATCCCGGTCATGACCGGGACACTCCACAACTCTCAACAGGGTCACCGGATGCTCTACAGTACTCTCCGTACCATGATTGTTACACTCCACACCATTGTCGAGCAGTAGCCCGCCACTGGACATAGACCTCTCGTTGTCATCTTACTGTTTACCTCCACCATGCCGTGAGCAGGGCACGACCCACAGGAACACCAACGACCATTCATGTGACTGGTCTGCAACGCCCCACTCTGCGGTGTCGTCGTCATTTAGTCTAGAGGCGCTGTCTAAGTAACTTCCATCGGAGCTCCTTCACCAGCCATTGGGCACTCGCTCTCCATGCCGCGGAGCCCCTTGGAAGGGCGCTGGGCACCCACAAGCGCCGAACCGCTCTTCTCCGGCGGCCTCGGGTCTCTGCTTGAGCAGCAGTAAACGCTCTTCCATTCTCCACGGCACCTCTCCGCACTCCGACAATGTGGGGGGAAAAGCTCCACTGCACAGCCTGCTCCCACACCAGGCTCCAGTCACACAGGGCTCCTTTGCACAGCTTCCCCTGGTACTTCTTCGATTGTGTAGGATGCTGCACTGAACTGCTCACAGCTCCAGAACTGGTCCAGCTTCACCAACATGAACTGCCACGCCGGCGAGCCTCGCCAAAATGAACGAGCTCTGCTCAATTGCCTGCCATGGATCCGGCTGGCCGACTCCAACACAGGGCCCGCCTGGGTGTGGGGAAGTGTACCGGGGCAGTGTTCTCCAAATGCTGCACCCCCCTCAGCAGCGCTTGATGGCAGACGCATGGTCCACCTACCATCCCATCCTCATCGCCAGTGTAATGGAGAAGGAGCGGGAGCCACCAAGATAGGTTAACGTTGCTTTACCTTTACGTTCTGTCCTGGTCCTGTACTACATCAGGATGCATACCGGGAGGGTAGGGAACACGAATCACAAGACACAAACAGATGAACACCAGGATTGTCCCACACCCATGCACAACCACTCTAACTCCCTAAGTTAAGCGGTTATGCTTGTAAATTTCATAGGGTTTTTATTAGTGCAACTTAACCATAACATCACATTAACAAGGTTTTTTTCAGTGAATTTCTTAGGTTTTTATTAGTGCAACTTAATCATAATGTCCCTCTAACAAAGTTATTTTCAGTGAATTTCTTAGGATTTTATTAGTGCAACTTAACCATAACGTCCGTTTAACAAAGTTTTGTTCAGTGAATTTCACAGGGTTTTGCCAGTGCATGCTAATTTCCTACAATTTACTAAAATCATACTTACCCCAATATAGCAAAATGTATGTCAAATTAAAACGCTGCCATTTCCCACCTTCTAGCATCATTTGTAACGCTTCTAGACACTTTTTGCAACTTGTTCCACTGTTTTTGTCTGACGTCATTGTGGACTTTCCGGATAGTGTCAAGAGACCATGCGCATGCGTGTGGCATGATGACGTGTTCCCGAACACGTCCACACTTTGCGATCGGGTCTGTGCTTCGTAGACAGTTCGGAACTGCATTTTCTACTGATCTAGGAACTTTGAAGCTCAAAATGTTCCCCTTGCACAGCTCCTACACCTATTCTTGCTCACTCTCCATTAACAATCTAGCACACAGCACATACTTGGAAGAATATTAGCAAAACTGATATTTATCTTAGAAATTGCATCAGCTATTGCCATCCGTCCTCCACAAGAGCCACCACCACCACCACCACCATCTGTAGGACCTACACAACAAAGAAAGTGCAGTACCTCGAAAGCCAATGAAGAGGACAAAGAAGATGAAGTAGAGGAAGTGCCTACTTCTAGCACCAAGAGGGAAACATGGGTTTGACAGTTCTTTTTCACCGTTGGGAATGTACCAAAGGCTAAAGCTACCAAAGTGAAATGCACTGAGTGTGTACTGGACAGTACTCCTACAGGACCACCTCCATGGACCGCCACACCCAATCCAATCACTGCAGAATTCAAAGGCTGGTCCTTTCTTAGAAAGTAGTAGGTTGTCTTTCTCCACCTCATCTTCCTCAACCAATATCTGGGGCACACAAAATCCCACCAGCTACCTTGCAAGCAATAAAAGAGGCTGTTTATCCATATCTTTCGAAGACACCAGTCTTCTGCATATACTGCAACACACCGCACTGCAGGGGGGAACAATTTCAAAGTGCTTTTGAACCTGTTATCAAGGAGCATGAGAAACACTGCCCCCTACCTTAGATGTAACACATGCGCAACATCCTGTGCTGTCCACCTGCCCCTCAATATTAGTGCTTGGTGCCTCTTCCCTCATTTCTCTCTCCACCCTACGGTCTAACCTCTCCGGCCCAAAAAAAAAAGGTTCCTTTAGGAACCACCTTTTACAGTTAAAAAATAGAACTAAAAACATTATCTTATAGACGCCATCTGCTTTACATTTCTCAGTAAGGTACATAGACTCAATAGGATTTTCCAACATTTCCATTAGCATTTTGTCTTGTGCTAATGGGAATAATGTGGTTTTCATCCCCCATTCCAGAGACTGGAATAGGGGTTAGCGGACATCCAGCTCAAGTTATCGGCCCAAGAGAAGTGAGGGTGAATAACAAAGGCTCCAGACTGTTATCCCCCGTTCCAGCCCCTGCACTGAGGGATGAAGGCCATTATTTATGTATTTATTTCATTTATTAGTAGCGGCCAGGATCCAGAGGTATCACGGCGCTATGAAAGTGTTACAGAGTAGGTAAGTAGGCACTTCAAAACAGGCAAGTTACAGTTCTGGCATGGGTTGCACATATTTGTTAAACAGGGTTGTTTTTACTTTCTTTTGGAAGAGTGAGTAGGAAGATTGCTCTTGGAAATGCTTGGGGAGGGCATTCCAGAGGGCGGGTGTGATGTTAGTGAAGCTAGAGCCCCCGGCTCTCTTTCTTGCACCCCAGGTTGCCACAGTGGTAATCCGGGGTGCTAAAAAAAAGGATTTTCGTCCTACACCGGGTCACGCGCAGCATCCTACTGTAGGAAGAAAAATCCTTTTCCAAGATGACCACCATGGAAACGGAAGGCGGGGCTCCATACAGAACCCCTCTTCCCTTTCCATGGCAGCCTGCAGAAGGCGAAGAGAGAACCCTATGACCATATTACCATGAGCACAATTTTGTTTCCCTTTCAAACCTATCCCAATTTCGAAAAGGTTGACCACATAGCCGGTCCCTTGTGGACATGGCTACTTTATCCCCATTGGTCGTCCCTCGTGGTCATGGCCAGTAGCCAGATTGTCCGGTTCATGACCTTATGCTATGAACCAGACAATCTGACCACATCCCATGGCCACAGGATATACCTCAGTCACCAAAGATATATCACTATTTTTTGTACCTACATTATGACACTGGTTAAAAAATAAAACAAGGACATATTTGCAAAACCATGCTTTCAGGACCTTGCCAATGCTCCTTACACAATTTTGCTGGAAATCCGCCCATGTTTTTTTTTTTCAAAAGTGTCAAAATATACTTACATACAATAATCACATAACTTAGACCCCACTTGACAAAATCCATTCAGACTTTGTACAAACATTCAAGGTTGGGTACCTAATCTCTCTGAAAACTTTAGACCACAGTCATCAAAGGGCAGCAAAGTTATAAACCATCTAAAAATGTTGAGGCCGCCCTCTAATTTAGCCCCGTCTTCACAATATCCCACCAAATATTGCAAAAACATGTATATCTAGATCTAAAATATTTTTGCAAACTTTTGTGCAGATTCATCAAATGGCAACACATTTATAAACCTTTACAATATTTTGAGACCCTCCTTTCTAATTTTGCCCCCTCCTGACAAAATCCCACCAAATTCTGCAAATACATTTATATCTAGATCTAAAATCTTTTTGCATACGTGTGTGCAGATTCGTCAAATGGCACCATACTTATAAGCCTTTACAATATTTTGGAAGCTCCCTCTAATATTGTTCCCTATTGATAAAACAATACAACACTTTTCAAAACCATTCAGAATCAGGTCTAGAATGAAATTATGAAATTTCATGCGGTTTCATAGAGTGCTGCAAAAGTTATAAACCATCCAAAACTGCTTTTTACCAAACCTGTAAAGCATATGTTTGCTGACATCAAAGGACTACCCCGGATAGTTTTCTGGCTTTTTAAGACCATATCCCATCCCATTTTCATCCCCTTAGTTTCATTAGTTTGAAAAGTGCAATGTTGTGTTTTTTAATATGTTTTTACCGCGATGTCCGTGTACACCGGCCTTCCGCAAATCGAACATGGTGGGCGTTTCCAAAAATCTGACGCACCTCACGTTTTTTATTGATCAATCAGTGGGTGCGTCCGAAGTCCGTGGACATCACATTACTTTCTAGGCCAATCGGAGGCCCGCCCATCCGCGTACCGAACAGGGAAGTGAGTCAGCGGACCAAACCCAGATATCATTAATTGTTTGTAACCTAATTTTTGGTCATTTTAAAATAAACTACTGGACGGAATTTGCACCAAATTTACAAGGGACCAGGCCGCCGCTCCTGTCGCAAATTTGGTGGAAATCCGTCCAGCGGTGTGGGCTGTAGACATGAGCAAAGGAATCTTTTTTCCCCTTGCATCTATGGGAAAAAACACACATTTTGGGACCGTCCTATAACTTTCCCCCCCTTAACGAAACTTCACCAAACATCACAGGATCCATCTGACGGGGCCAACATGTGGCAAATATGCATTGAAAAGTTTTGTGAGGATTCGTTCAGGGGTGGCAAAGTTATAAGCTGCCCAAAAAGTGCTCTTCGATGGGTTGAGCAACTTAACCATAACTACAAGGCTGCTACCGCTGGCCCTGTAATATATTTATTTTTCTTTTTCTTTTGGCCAGGGGTAGTAAGGGAGACAGCAGCTGCGACTTCTAGCGACCCCCATATGACGTCCCTACATTGTGCTAGGGGTTTATTCACCCACAAAAATGCAAAACCGCTGTTAAAGTAGTAGTTTTGTATTATAACTTCGATTGAGCCATCAGTACTCAGGGTGATGACTTGTTTCAAAGCAGCACAGAAGTGAGAAGAAGTGTGTTAATCTTGTACAAAAATATAGTGTGAGGGCACGCAACACACACAACCTTTACCACAGCAGCATTTAACAAACAAGAACTGCTAAATATTTCAGTCACCTTCCCATTCAGTATGTTTTATGTATGCCTAGGTGTATGGGATTTATAAAGCACTAACTTAGATAGCAAGCAAACGAGCAGAGTGCTGTAATTAGCTCTGTGAGTTAACCACAGGCGTCACTAGAGCGGGAGAGTGGGGCAATTGTCCCCCACCCCTTTTTTTTGCTGCTTTGCAACCTCCTAATTCGTGGCATGCCCCCGCTGCATGGGCAGGGCTTGGAAGGGCTGAAGCCCTCCCACCTTGAGGCACCAGTCATCACTCTGCTGTGACACCCAGCCCGGGCTTAGACGGCAGGAAGCTGTCACATTGCGCACCTCGGAGCAGTTTATTTACTTATTTTCAAGCATAACTTTTAAAAGGTAAAAGTAAGTACATACACTGTTCTCTGAGGTGGGAAAACAGTCGTTAACGTGACTGTGGCCGCAGCAAACGTGCAGAGGGCAAAAACCTGCCCAGGGATGATATCAGCAGGCCCCCGGTGTGGAAGGTACTAGCCTGTGAGATGCAGAGGCATACATAAACATGGTAAGGCCGAAGCAGGTCCAGAGATAAGCAACTAAGTATATGCGAGGATGGTATGCGTGAATGAATGTATGCATGCATGCATGTGAGGGGGTGCGTAAGTCTGTGTATTGTGTTTGTTTGTATGCAAGGGGGTGTATGTAAGTGCATGTATATGAATGAATGTAGGGTGAATGGTGTACATGGGCGCGAGTGTGTGTGTGAATGAGAATGCAGCGTGAATGCTCTGGGTGCGGGAGTGAATGACAAGCTGTATGGGTGCCGGCATATGTGTGTGTGGAGCATGAACATTTATTGCCAGGAGCAGGGCATGTTTTACTGGCATTTGGGGGCAAAGCAAAGCCAACTTGAGTGTTATTATGTGAAGGAGAGGTTGGCGTGGGGGAGGGTACTGCAGTGGGGCTGGCTGGGTCCTACTGTTGCACTGATATTTGTCCTCACACTGAGGATAAAGCCAGCATGGTGAGTGTGTTCTTACATGGGGCAGGCATGTTTCCTTAATGTGACATGGCATTGTTCTACTGGTGTTGAGGTCGAAGTCAGCATGACAAGTATTCATACATAGGCGGTGGAGTGGGGCATTGGTGCAGCCCACAAGACAATGTTTGCTTACTGTGTCATGACAGTTTATTATTATTCTTATCATTATGAGTATTATTATTATTATTATCATTATTATGAAAAATAATAATAATAACAATAATAATAATAATACTTATTATTATTATGATTCATTTTAATTGGACTAATGACTTTTTACAAACACATCGATACATAATACATATAAATATACTACAACACTAAAATTAGTCACAACATTTAAGATAGATACAATGATTACAAATCAAGTAAATACATAGAAACAATGTAAGGCAGCCAATTAAAAATATATTTCAGCAACATGCCAAATACACAGAAACGAATCCAGTAAAACAGAATACATCGCATCACTGCAACCTCACATGCAGGGTACCCGGGGCACATATTATGGCCAGAATATTGATCGTTAATGTACACGTCGGGAAAGAGCAATCGAGGCCCCAATATCTGCATAAAGTAACATATGGCAAATATGCATAACAGGTAAGATTCAATTTACTGGAATGTAGCACCTTTCAGTCGACAAGGCATCGAGTCATTGCCATAAATGAATTCACTCCAATGGCCAGTGGCCAATTTCATTGCTTTCTGCTTCCAAACCCTAAAAAGTGCAAAGTGCACTGATACTGCAGGAGAGTTCAAACAATAGTTCCAGATTTCGTCAGATTTGATAGTGTCATAATCATAAACAGGATTCTCATTGGTACACATATAATGAGTACCCAGAGGCGTACACTCTGCGAACAGATGGTGAGATGTGTCCAGTGTACCATGGTTCTTGCAGATTCGACAAAATCTGTCTTCTGCCAATAGTTTCATCTGGGGGGCCAATAGTGACAACAATGAAAGCGTAAGCCTGCATACTTCCGGATTAGGACTCAGAGTGACATGCATTTGGGGTCTTTTGGGAACCACGCTACATATTTTTCTGACACTTTTCTACGCTGGATATATGATCATAGTTTTTGTTCCAATCATATAGATGAAATTTAGATTTAAAATATGTTTTTAAAATCTTATAACCACCCGTGGTATTCCAATTTGGAAACCAATTTATATCCTAAAAAGTAGTCATCTCAAGGTCATTGAACGTGTCAGTGTTGATATTCCAGTTCTCCCACAATTTGCATCCAAGGTTTTATAAAATAGGGCACACTGGAGTCATCTTTGCCTTGAGGTATAGTTCTCCCCTTTTCCTTTCCACCTGCCCACTCAGTGTGATCAGGCCAAACTTCAAGCTAAGACATTTCATACTGCCGTGAGCGGGCAAATACAACATGATGAGTATTCTAAATGGGTGATTTGTGTAAGGAAAATGGTGTGTTATTTTTATAGCGCTTTCGCCAAAGCACGTTACAGAGAACATATTTATATACAATTATCACCCAACCAAAGTTGGCACTCATTTATGGACCTGAGAAGGATGTAAAGCTGAGTTGGCATTGCCTGTATTTGAACCGGTGGCCTGCAGATTACACTCAGATTGCAGTAGCAAGCACTCAACCCATAGAGCAATCCTACCAGCTAGCCAGCAGGGACGTGTTACTGTAGCATGGCTTTTCTTTTTACTTCCATTAAGGCAAAGCCAACAGGCGGATGTTTTTACACGGGGATATGGCATATATAGGCAGAGCCAGCAGAAAATGTTTTGTTATGGTATCATTACTGGCACCATAGGCAACGAAAACATCACTATTTATTTATGTGGGAATAGTGGCATGTATAGGTGCACCAGAAGGTACATGTTTGGGCACAATCATTCTGACATTCTTTTTTTTACACTTGCGTGGTACTGTTATACAGTGGGCAAAGGCAACATGAAAATGTGTTTGAAAATGCTTCTGTGCATTTTTGATGACTTGGCATCTAATGGACCTTTGTCATGTCTTACCCTACAAAACAGATTGTAAACAGTGTGGCTTTTTACCTAATGTGTCATAGAAAGTGTACTGTAAAATTCACAATTTTAACCCCTTATTTAAACATTTTTCTCAGGGGAGAACCCCTCCAAACTCACCCTGGTTGGTTTGCCCTCCCTCGCTATGCTCGGTAGCAATTGGGAGACGTGAAAAAAGACCGTCACTGAACCTTAACAATAAGAAAGAGCCCTCCCAACCTCCTCCAGATATAAAAATCTTTCTCCTTAATACCAGTTCACTCAACAAACACGCCATCAGTGTTCATGATAAGATATCTGCGGAAAATATCGATATCATGTGTATCACTGAGACCTGGCTAAAAGAGCCCATCGGTCCCACTTGCGACCTAGTGGTCCCTGTGGGCTATACTATATACTATACCAACAGAGAATCAGGAAAGGGGGTGGCATGGCTGTAATTGCCAAGGACACCATACAACTGTTCCCGACTAAAATACAATGTAATGGTACAGAAATCCTCCACCTTAAACACCTCCAAACCAATAATAGTACTCTAAATTTAATTGTTGTCTACAGACCTCCCACCACCATGCCCAATTTCAATGAAGAAATAACACACCAACTCAATATGATCAAAGGACCCAACACCGCCACTCTACTCCCAGGAGATCTCAATCAGTGGCGGGGAGTCCCTAAAGACAGAGAGGCCATTCAACTGGAGAAACTCTTGAATAACATCGACCATCAAGTGATGAACACTGATCCTACCATGCACAATGGTCATCTACTGTACTGGGTCGTCACCAACAACCTCATATCCCAAGACTATAAAACTGACCCATGCATCTGGTCGGACCACTATAGTGTGACCTTCCATATCTCGCCCCTACCCAAAAACCCAAACTTCCCAATCTCCCTATTAAAAAATCATTGCAGAATTATAAAAACATCAGCAAAGAGCATCTGAGGCAATGTCTAGATGCATGTGAAACAGAGGGAAATAACGAAGACTCATGCAAGGACACCCTATCCAACCTACTGAGCCATCTTCAGGCCCTAGTGGACCTAGAAGCTCCACTCCAAACTAAATCCTCTAAAAACAAGAGTGGTTCACAGAGGAACTCCTCGAACAGAAAAAACACAAAAGAAAAAGGGAAAAGGAGTGGAGAAAAAAACCCACGCAGGACAATAAAACACTCTGGAAAACCAGTGAAAAAACATATAAAGAAATGATAATTGAAGCAAAGAAAAACTACTATAACAAACAGATTTCAGCGGCAGCTAATTCCACCAGCAAACTCTTCAATATATTGAAATCTATTCATAAACCAAAAGGCATCACCCCCACCTTCTCGCCCACCCAAGAAGAATGTGACTCAACCCAGATAGCATTTTTGAACAAAATCGATAAGGCCAGGGACATTATAGCCAAATCCCAAGCAGCCACCAAGACATCCACTCAAGACGTATGAGAGGAACATACCCACCAGATTACTGCCAATGACATGATAAAAGCCCTGGCATCCATGAAACCCACCACTTGCGCCAAAAACATACTCTCGGCCGACATCATCCTAGACCACCCTGACATCTTTGCACCAGCCTTAACCAAAGTGATAAATACATCTTTCCGCGATCAAATCGTGCCTAAAAGTATAAAAAGGGTAACAGTCACACCCCTTGTTAAAATACCTAACCTAGGCCAAAGGGACCCAAACAATCTAAGGCCCATAACCAACTGCAACTTTATACTAAAAAGCATGGACAAGATTGCCATCACACCGCTCCAAGAACACGTAGAAAGCCAAGAACTCCTCCACCACCAACAGTCTGGTTTTCAACCAGCGCATAGCACAGAAAAAGCTATGCTGGATCTACAGACTAAGATGCTCAAAATCATTGATCAGGGGAAAGCCGGCTTGCTCGTACTCTTGGAACTGAGTGCTGCCTTCGACCTATTAGATCACAACTTACTTAAGACAGCTCTAAAAAAAACAGCAAACTGCTCAGATGAAGCAATAAACTGGATCATGTCTTTCCTACAAAACAGAACATCTAGAGTTCACTGGGGAAATGTATTCTCTATAGAAAAAGAAATCACATGTGGAGTTCCACAGGGCACCAGCATGTCCCCATTCCTGTTTAACCTATACCTTAGGTTTCCCTGTATTGTCCCTGATAACATCAACACGTTCTTTACCAATTACACTGATGACACGCAGCTGGTAATTGAACTAAGTGGAGACCATCAAAAGGACAACAAAAAACTAAGCCTAGTTTATAAGGTGGTAGAGCAATGGATAGACCAAAATTGGATGTGCCTAAATGGCAACAAAACAGAGCTCATGGTCTTTGGTTCCAATCTAGTTAGATTTAAGCTCCATCCCGCATACAACACCTTCACCATCGAAAATACCCAAATTAAGGTCCTAAACAAGGTCAAAACCTTGGATATGATGCTAGAAGCATCCCTGGGATCAGATGCCCAAACCCTCTATGTTAAAAAAAACATGCTCTTACCACCTCTGCTTACTGAAAGCCATAAGACCCTACCTATCTGAAGAAAACAGTGCCACGGTCGCAAGAGCTACCATCTTATCTCGCCTAGACTATGGCAACGCCTTAATACTAGGATCTAACAAAAATTGCTACCACAGCTACCAAGTCCTGCAAAACAATGCAGTGAGAATCATTAAGCAAAAAACTAGGAATCAGCACATCAGCTAAGCCAGGAAAGAACTTCACTGGCTAAAAATTGAAGAAAGAGTCCAATTTAAGTCCCTCACGCTCACACGTAGATGTATTTTTGGTAAAGCTCCTGCATATCTGAAAACTAAAATCATTCCATACAAGCCCGCCAAAGAGCTTAGATCAGCCAAACAAGGGCTGATTGTGGCAGCTCCTTTCAGACTCAAGCGGGTAAATCCTTCCCTATAACCGTAGCAGGCCTTTGGAACAACCTCCCTGGCCAGATAACGATGGAAGCCAACTACCGGTTTTAGGGGCCAGGCATGGCATTTGCTTTTACTGGGTATCTGTTATAAAGCAAGCATGAAAAGTATTATTATGTAGCTGTAGCAAGAATGACATTTTAGTGCAGCCACTGTAATCCATTTCTTATTGTGGCATGATATTTTGTATCGGGCATCTTTGCTAAGGCAACCATGACTTGAGTAATTATGTAGCTAGCATCTTTGATATAGCAAGCATGATAAGTGTCATTATGTGGCTAGAGTAGCCTGTTGGTGCAGCCAGTTCATACATTTCTTACTGTGGCATGACATTTTGTATTAGGCATCTTTGATGAAGCATTTATGATAATGATATGATATTACAAGTTCAGGGGAGGGCGGATGGTGAAAAGTGTGGGGGGAAGCGGAGGGGGCAGTTCAGAATGTAGGAAAACAGTAAAATACATAAGACAATAAATAAGAGTTCGGCCAGCTGGTGGCAAGTGCAAGGGTAAGTGCAGACATCAGGTGTCAATTCCTGGTAGGGGCTGTAGGGACACAGAAACAAACCCTGAGTGCAAGGGTTGCCAGAGGGACAGTGCAGGTATGCAGCTGGCATGGAGGGGACCTGGGCCCAAGATCAGAGGGTAGCCTGGTGACCAGTGCAATTTCAGATTCAGCCAGGAGATCAGCAGGGGAGAGGAGGAGAGAAAGCAGATAAGTGTTATTATATAGCTAGACTGGCATTGTAATGCAGCCAGTCTAGCCATTTCTTACTGTGGCATGGCATTTTGAATTGGGCATCTTTAATAGAGAAAGCATGATAAGTGTTATTATGAATTTGTAGCTAGACTGGAATCTAAATGCATCCAGTCTATCCATTTCTCAATGTTGCTGACATTTTGTATTGGTCATCTTTGATATTGTTAGCATGGCAATTCTTATTACATGGCTAGGCTGATATTCTGGTGCAGCCAGTCTAGCTATTTCATATTTTGGTATGCCATTTTGCATTGGGCATCTTTAATAAAGAAAGCATGTTAAGTATTATGTAGCTAGATTGGCATTTTGCTGCAGCCAGTGTAGACATTTCTTAGTGTGGTGTGACTTTTTACGTTGGGCATTTTGGATTATGGAATCATGATTAGTGTTATTACATGGCTAGACTGGCATTTTGGTGCAGCAAGTCTAAGCACTTCTTACTGTGGCATTACATTTTGTTTTGAGCGTCTTTGATAAAGCAAGCATGATAAGTGTTATTACGTGGCTAGACTGGAATTTTGATAAAGCCAGTTTAGGCATGTTTTCAAACTGTGGCATGGCATGGCATTTTCATGGCAGAGCCAACTGGAGTATGTTCTCACGTGGAGATACTGCCATATATTGGCAGAACAAGTGTGGACATGCTTTCTTATAGTATCATTACTGCCATTATGTGCAAAGCAAACATGAGAATGTTCTTATATGGTAATACTGGCAGATATTGGTGCAGCCAGAATTGAAACGCATGGGCACAGCCAGCATGATCGTGTTTTTATATTGGCATATATTGTGGGCAACAGCAACATGAAAATATGTTGGGGAAATGTTCCTGTGCATTATTGGCATCTTTCATCTCTTGGATTTGTTCATGAGAAAACCAATTGCAGCTCTTTGACTTTTAACCAGGAATGTCCGATTTTGTCCTGAACAATTCCCCGTCAGGCAGGTTTAATCGATGGCCTGTCAGGGACTGTGCATGTGTTTACTGCGCACAGCAGAGACAGGAAGAGGCAGCGGTATGGAAGGTAAGGAAGGTGTTTGGGGAAGGGGTGGGGGTGTGTGTATGGGTCGTTTGTGGTGGGATTGCACTCAATGGATACACGTTAGGGAAAGGGTGTGGGTAGGGGAAGGGGGCTTTAGGGGCGGTACAAGGGTTGCAGGCTTTCCCCTGCATTGCAAAACTGTTGGGTAGGGGGCCGTAATGGGGAAAAAACAAAACACAGCACAAGTTTAGTTGTGAACTGCGAGCGTTTCGATTTCAAGTAGTTATCTTACGAAGAAATGGGATGCGAGAAAATCAACCCAAGCCAATTTTAAACAATTTTCTTTAAAGTATGTACCTCCAATTAAAAACATCACCAGCCGCCACTGGGGTGTACAGCCAGAACCTGAAAACGATAAACAATTCAATGGGGTCAAAGTGAGATTCCTGCAACCATTGCTAAACAATCAAGAGGTCAGTTGTCTCCTTTCCCCCTGGACTCTGCTCATGTATGTGTTATTTCATCTGTTACACAGACTGTCCTTGACTATCATTTGAAACTGAGGTATGAGTGATATCTCTTCTGTTAAACTGACTCTTGTTGGCTGGCTATTATTTAAAGTTGAGCTGGAAGGGATGTCTCTTCTGCTAAATGCCACCTTTAACTCCGCATTTTTTGAAGCTGTGCTGGCAGTGAAGTATGCTTGAGTTAAAATAATGAAGTCACTTGGTGAGGACATGTTTGCAACTGTTGAACATGAATTAACTTTTTGGGATGTATATTAACTTGATGCAAAGCTTGTATTGTCTTAAACCTACTATGAACATGCTTAATGACACATTTTTTAACCCAGCTTGCTAAGAGATAGGTATACTTAAAACTGTTTGGCCTGTTGACACTTATTGGATGTGCCACCAACCCACAGCTACCCTTGTTGTATTTGTGTTCCCTGGTCCCCTGCGCCCCTCTAATACTGATTTCTAGTGATGCCACTGGAGTTAACCACCTTGGATGTCATCCACCTACCTAAAGCTCAACCCCACTAAAACTGAGTTTGTCTTTATAGACCCCCCTACCAAACAGCAGATCGTCCAAAACTGGAACGTAGACGGATTCACCTCCAAGCTGACTGACTCAGCCAAATCCCTAGGCTTCGTTATCGACAGCGGGCTCTCGCTCCAAAAACATGTTACCAAGAAAGCCTAAACTGCCTGACTCCAAATAACCACATTTATGGAAAATTAAACCCTTCATCTCCCGCTAAACTCCATACAGTAGTCCAGTCAGTGGTTATCTCACGCATTGACAGGAGTAACGCCCTCCCTGCTGGACTCACAGCTACGTACATAGCACCCCTCAAAGCTGTCTAACACAGCGCAGCCCATCTTATCATGGGTGCCCATAGATTCAATTACATCAGCCCCATCCTATGGATCTCCACTGGTTCCCCTCCCCACAAGGATTCTCTTTAAAACTGGGTGCATCACATACACAGTTGTCTCTAAAGGAACCCCTTCTTACCTGGCAGCCAAACTCTGTGTCTCAGGAGGTTCCTAAACCTCCCGTAGCTCAACCATCAAAAGGTTAACGTCCATGCTTATCCATTAAGAAAGGACCAGAAAACATTCCTTCTCCTGCTATGCCCTATCCCTCTGGAAGTCCCACCCCCCTGGAGGCCAGTTCTGCCACTTTCATCCTGCAGTTCGGCAAATTGTGAAGACATGGCTCTTTCATTGCTTCCTCCCCCAGGAATGAAACCCCAACAATCCCCCACAGCACTGCATTACAGTTAAAAGCACCAGCTCAAGGCTAGCGTATGGCTTCTCCTGAACTCTGCGCTCTGCTGCCTACGAGCCAGGTTTGCACTATAAACAATAAAATAACATTAAAAATAATAAGGGGTGTGTCCATAGCTCGCTATTCGGCACCACCAGACTGCTTTCTTCCTCTCTTGCCCCTAACAGCACTCTTTTCTGTGTGGGATACGCTGCAAGGGTAGCCGGCAGTGGGTTTTATTATGGAGTGATCATGGCCACAGCTTGGTACTCAGCACCACCGTACAACTTCCTTCCTCTCTGATCCCTAATTGCCAGCACCCTTTTCCACACAGGCCGCTGGCAGGGGGCTTTACTGTGGACGAGGCATGGCCAAAGCTCAGTACTCAGCAAGACCAGACATCTTCCTTGCTTTCTGGTGCCTAACTTCTGATTCATAGGTGGCAGCAACATGTATTTTTGGCATTTTAGCAAATATGTTGCCAAACTGGTGAGCTCTTTTTTGCCTTTTATTGGAAAACTATATTGTAATTGACTGTAGAGCTGGCCATTAACGACAGCCATTAGCCCTCACCTTAAACATGAGCTAGAACCACAGAAACTATAATTATCGTTATAATTATAGTCATTTGAAATTCTCATCTTGATATTAATTCAAACATTATTGCACAGTACCTGCGGTGTTCCCCTCTTTCCTGCCTTGTCTACTGTGATGAATTGCCATCTGGCAAGTCTGTGAAAGACCTAGCTTTTTGTTTAGTTACTAATTTATACAATTTGTCGTATTCCCCTTTCAAAAGCTCCATGCCAACTGCATAATGTTCACCTTTGCACTGCTAAATCAGTAGCCTGATTGCAGAACCTGCTCTACCAGTGGCATAGAGACGAGTCAGAGGTGTCCTCTTGAAAGCTTCAGTGACAGCCAAGTTTCCGCAGCACAGGCTTTAAAGATATGCACCCCTTTTAGAAAATAATATGATTCGGAGTAGCCTGTGCTGGTGCCAAGTTAAACTCTAATAATAAGCCATGCATGAGTTAAGGCATGGTGCATGGCACTGCTCATAATCATTGGAGCTACATCAAATGTGTTATCACACATGGGTCAGACCCTGTGAGTCAGCTGTGGAAGGTGATGGGTATTCAGGCCAGACAGGCTGGTCCTGCCAAGTGACAAGACAGGCACCTGAATGACCATGCTTTTTCTTTGATTACTTGTGGGGGTAGGTCCACCCTTACCTAGAGACAGCCACTCACCAGGAAGCTGTCCTGGGCCCATGAATCAAAAAAGCACACCCATTAAAAAGGAATATCCTCACACCAGGGTGCTGCATACCAAAATGGCCTTTGAGCCTATTGCGTAGGGAAGGCTCAGGGTTAGGTTAGGGTAGACAGGGAGAGCTCTATGAGGGAGGGTCCTGCCATCTCGTTTCTCTCTGCCTCTGCCTCTGCCTCTCCTTCCTGTCCCCTCACTTTCCTCTGGTACGAAGCACTTTGGGTGTGATGTCAGAAAGGCAAAGCCCACTTCGTTCAAGAACAGGGATTGGACCCCTAAAACAGACTTACTTTAGTCCAAATACCTGTGGACATTTACTTTTGAAAGAAGGGGTCTCACACTACTTCTTTGATTCACTCTTGAACAAAAACCTGAGGTAGAATTAATTGGACAACTGTTGGGAGATTTGATCTTTCCAAAATCCTCTGCCAGTGAGGTGAAGTCTGTGTGCCCAAGGCAGAGGGAAGCTCTGTCCCAGAGGCGTTGCTAGGGGGGGCTAAGGGGGCTATAGCCCCTGGTCTTTTGGTTGTAGCCCAGGATAGAATCTCAGGAGCTACAACCAAAAGGCTAGTCCAGCCCCGAATCCCAACAGTTCCGACATTAGCGTAGCCCCGGGTCTTTTCCAGACCTAGCAACACCCCTGCTCTGTCCCCTAACCATCCACATAGACCAGTGGGGGCAAACTGCTTCTGGGACAATACCTGCCTCTCTGCAAGCTACAACAGTACCCAGGACATCATCATGTTGAAGGAGGCCAGCATGTTTGGGAGGCAGAGAACAAGAACCAATCTTACTCTGAATCCCTGGATTGGAATTCACAGCACAACCTGTAGGTGAGGATAGCCAGGACCCTTGCTTATACTGCACTGTACCAGTCAAACTGTTTTTGAAACAGGTTCATCACATTTTCAACTACAGAACCCGCCGTTTCTGCCTTAAGCACTCTGTCAAACACTTTGAACTAGCAGGCTTGCGCCTCAGACTAGCTTTATGCACCATTGTGCCTCGCAGAGCCTGTCATCTGCTCTGCTTGAATCAACTGCTTAATGCCTGTGGCCCCAAACCACTAGAGTGTCCATCGCCAACTCGACCTGGCTTGACCTCGACCTGCCACTTCATCAAAATGCACATCTGAGTATCAGGATTGTCAAGGATTCTAATCGGGCGTCACACACCAGACCAGGACTTTTGCCAC
Organism: Ambystoma mexicanum; assembly: GCF_040938575.1. NCBI lineage: Eukaryota > Metazoa > Chordata > Amphibia > Caudata > Ambystomatidae > Ambystoma > Ambystoma mexicanum. The sequence goes on along the minus strand of NC_090927.1, from coordinate 176,487,171 downwards.
GAGCCTAGGATGCAGCGCACAATTAAAACACTTTTACTTAATTTCCTAGAATTCGGATTGAGCTGGCACACAACCCGTCTCACACCTACTTTTAAAAATACCCCGGGTCACAATGGACCATGAACCAGGCCGGTGGGTGGTAATACAATATTTATTTATTTTAAATTCAAAGAAATCACACACATTTAATATTGGCATCAATCACCAATGGGGTGATAATTACAAAGTAAATTGCCGAAATACTCTTAGTTTGACTTTGTACTATTACATATCCAAAGCACAAATGAATGGGTGCAATTTTACTGTTTGGGTAGATAGCACCTGAGTTTTGATTTCCCCCTGAAATGCTCCCTCAAACCCCTACTAATCGAATTTTGATGGATAGAAAGGAGCAGCAAGGAGTCAGGTATACTATGCAGCAAACAGAATTAAAATCCGACCTTCTCCCACAAAATCAGATTTTAAAACCATTGCAATTGCATAAATTAGCACTCGTAAGTACTAAATATTTAAATTAAATTTGCAGTTAAATGAATGAGGTAAATATGAGTTATAACAGTAACAGGGATGCAAGAACGCTAGTAACTACAAGGCAAGGCACCAACAACGGGCATACAGCAAAATTCCAATTTGAAGTGACAACACAGTGCAGCCATATCACACACATAGAAATTGCTAATTTACACAGGTTTAAATGTCAAAACGGTTTGAAAAAAACGTGTGCAATAGACAGAATCGGAATGCGGTTTGCATGCTGAATGAAAGGTGAACATCACAGGGATAATATGCAAGTGAAAGAGTGGCTCTAAATTAATGACAGGATGATATTCTGAATGAGAAATGAAATTCGGTTTTAAAAATAAAAGCAGTTGACATTGAAAATCCATTTGGAAAGGAAAGGCCAAGTTTCACTTAAACTAGATTTTAGTGGCTAGAAAAGAGAAATGCCACCCGTGAATTGAAAGGTTTCGCTGCAGTAGGGAGAATTAATTTATTTAATCAAAATAGTACTAAGGACTTGCATAAGGACAGAAATGAGTGGAAGAATGGCGCTAACACTTAAGATCAAGGACAGGATGCACAGGGGATTCTGACAGTTTTAAGGATTTCTGGTAAGGCAGTTATGGGATTTATATGGGATTGGACCTCATACAAGGTAACGGAGCAAAGGAGGCAGTTTGTGGTTGTTGGGGAAGGGAAATACTCACAACAAGCACTTGAATGGTGATTGTTTGAGCAGCGGACCGAGTTTCTGGACAGCAAGGCAGTATCTGGTCACTGGTCACAGCGGCGGATTCTCCTAGCAGAAAACAGCTGGGAAAAGGTCTGGTCACGGCACAGCAGCACCTCAGCTGGATGGATCGAGTAGCAGGGCAAGCAGGCAGCACTGGATAATCCCAAGTAGGGTTCAGCCAACTTTCCCCTTCTCTCTGAATCTCTTGGGATTTTTAGTGGGGGTTTTCTGGATCAATGGTCCTGCCTGGATAGGGTCATAGAGATATGGGAATATAGGGATATAGGGATATAGGGATATGCTCTGGCCTGGCAGTGCAATCTGGATTCTTGACGAGTGAAGATGGAATGTCTGGATACGCAGACGCTGGAAAATTCAGAAGAAAGTGTCCCTTGTCTCTCTGACTCTCCCCCTTTTATAAGGCGGGTGACATCACAGAATTTACCATGGGGGCAGGCCTTTGGCTTGGCATGCCTATAATAACTGGATTAGTCAGGGTTTACTGTTACCGCCTTCCTGTCAACCAGTTGGGCTTCAAGGACATGACTTCAGTTTTATGGTGTGAGCTTATATTGGCCATGCCCTCCCACAGTCATTTTTATTTCCAAAAAACTGTTATGACATAAATTGCACATTTTTACAGTGGTGGCATTTTTGAAAATCGCATAGGCAAATAACACATTTCATACAGAGCATGGGATTCCGACTCCAAGTCTGTACTTTGTAATTTTACCCTCCTATTAATCTTTCACACTTTTCAGTGGGAATATTTCACATAAAATTCTATAATTGTATATATGTGTACTTATTATCACAGAGCATGTGTGCATTAAATTTGAAAGTTGCACCAAGTATACTTTTAGCACGATTTACATTTTTCTGCCGTTTGCGTATCCTGCCTGCTAGAGAAAGCCACAATATCTTGTTTAATGCCACAAAATTGCATTTAAACTGTTAAATATTTGCATTCCTGCGTTTCCCGGCTGCAGAAATAAAAGTCTTAAAGTTAATTAATTCAGAACAGTCTTTTGTCCAAATGGCCAGCATTGTCTTCCAAATAAGGGCGTTATTTTTCATCCCACAGCAAACTGTCAGGCACTAGCCCTGTGTGCCATGGATTTGTCTTTGAAGCTCCCCAGTTTATTTTGAGGGGAGGTGTTGCTTAAAAAGTCACACCTACGTGTCCCAGAATTCCATTGTACCCGGCTGGAGCACTGCCACAGAGTCTGATGAAGGCGTGAAATGCTTCACCTATACCTATTCATAGGCTCCAGATGCTGGTACACTTGGGGGAAGATAGATCCTGTAGCCAGTCCTTTGAAGCCAGGGCCTAAAATCCTGCCCTGATGGTTTCACAGTAACTTTATCTATTTCTTTTCTTTCCTGAACCAGAAAGCAAGACTGTTGACATTTAACATCCTATATATGTTTTAAAACAAACCCCAATCACATTTCTAAGCAAGGACAGGGCCTTAATTCAACATTTCACTTTTAAACATATATGTTCTTGTTTGTAAAAAAAACCCCACCAATTTACACGTGGTTCATTTTCCTTGGCTGTCACTTTACAATGCAGCTTTTCCTGGTATCTTTATTCGGAGCATTTCCATGGCCATATTCAATTTCTACTAAGAAAGCTTGTTATGAAGGGTTTATCTGTGTCATTTTGTTGCCAAGGTAAAGCATTTTTGTGTACGGCTCAAGTGAAGTTCTATTATTTCACAGCTCTTGCCTGTCACAGCCTGTCATTCAATGAGAAATGCACCCTTTTGCTGGAACACAACCTGAATATGGAGGGACCTAGCTGGGTCTCACTGGATCCGAACTGTGTACTGTCGAACAGATGAAAAAGAGCATCAGGGTGCAGTCATTTTAAAAGGCACAATATTTTCTTTCTCAGTGAAAAAGTTCTCAGCTGCCAGCATAACAGCGCTGCCTTTTTGAATTCTTTTCCTTTGGAGCAATTGAAGAAAATACTGGCAGCAATTCTCAAGGTTTTCTGTGTTTCATCTTTTCCCATGTGTGGCTGGTAAGATGCCGCAGGCATCATTTTGGAGACTGCAAAGCACAGTTTTAATGCAAGGCGATAGAGCTCAACAGAGCCAGTGCAACCATTCTGCTGGTGACTGCTGCAATGTAGTTTTGTGAGGTAGGGGAGTTCTGCTGGGCTGGTCAATGTACCCTTGTCATGTGCCATACCCCTTGGCGCTTGTGGTCTACTTGGCAGCTCATCCGCCATTGAAATGTTCCACTACGCTCCCGTTCTTCCGGGAGCGTAGGTCTTGTCTTTCTTTTCTATCGTTCTTTTCCTCTGTATAGCTCTGCCGCTCTTTCTTTGAGGTGTGTTGCAAGCCCTTTGCTTGCGCTCTGCTACTGGGGCTAAGACACTTTTTTCCTTGTTCGCTTGCTGCGATTTTACTTTCTCTTTCCTCCCTCTACCGTATCTCCCTCTCTCTCTCTCTTTCCCTCTGCTCACCGTCTTTTCTCCCCTTCCGCCGGTATGAACCTCTTTTCGTTCCGGCTCCAACTTATTCAACCTCCTTAGCCGGGTCCCATCCTGGTCTACTCTGTCTTCCCAATCCTTACCTTCCTTCCGGAATCCTTGCTCTTTATCGGCATACTTTTTGTGTGTCCGTTTATTCCTGCTTTCCTACTTCTGTATCGGCATTCGGTATTCTTCTGTTTACACTCCTTGTTTTCAGTCCTTCTTCTCTGTCTAAGCCCTTCGGGTGTTACTCTACTTTCTTCTTTTTCCTACTCGATTATCTACCTTCCCATATACCCTCTTGAACTGCGGTTCTTACCTTCTTCTGGACAGCAGTGGTTCCTTGCCACTCCACTCTGTTGCGGATACACCTTCCTGGACTGTTGGACTTTGGGGATCTCAATCTAGACTTAAGATCACTGAATACAGTTTTTGCCATCTGCCTGCCAAAAGATATGAGAGGTTTTGTATGCATACTGCTTTTTCCTCTCTTGGGCTCTCTCAGGAGTGGGTCGTTTGCCTGCCTTCACCAGAAAGACTGCTGAGTGGCTTCTACTCGAGGGAGGCCTTATCTCTATGAAAAGAAACATAAAGACCGAAAGAGGAAAGGTAAAAGACTAGAGGCTTCTGTCACAGATAAAGGTGAGGAGGAGGGGGACATTTCTCTAAGTGACAACCCTGCAACCAGTACTGCCATTAGCATATCTGACAACCCTACAGGATCAATTCCTCAAACGTAAACAACTATGGAACTGAACCATGTGAGCGTCACTCGCTGACCCAATGCAGAGTTTACAATGGTTACTCAAACCAGTTGCACCCCGGACAGATCTTGGTGAATGCTCCAACCTGCATCTCTGGAACGCCACATTCAAACCTCTCTGAGCACCGCATTGGCCCCAAATATATGCCAGCTCGCTGTTTGGCACAACATGACTCACTCCAACCAAACTTGTCTGGAACCACCTGCACAACTGCTCAAAGCCTGGTTCAATGCTGTGAAAACACCAAGGACCGCAAACAGGTTCTAATCACTGCTAACTGCCCCCTTGGTCCAGTTCTGGGCCCTAGAGACTGGTTAGATCCCTTTTACCCCTTAAATCAAATAACATATCCTTTTCAAGACCATTATGACTTTTACTTGCCTCTCACCCCTAATTCATTACTCAGAGTGATGTGTCTGGTTCTCTTTGCTTATTTTGTGTTATTCCCTCAGGGGTACATTGTGTGTGGTGTTTTTCGTTACTATTGCATATGGTGTGCTTGATTAAAGTATATATATTTTTTATAGAACCTTGATTCGACATTACTTAATATTGGACTGTTATGCTTTGCTGTTTGGGTCGCTACTGAATCACATTCACACCCCTCTTGATAGTGAAGCCTTCCCTCGACCCACGTTACCACAAAAGGTGAAGGAGGTATGTCTCTTGACTGTGCCTGTTTTTCCTTTATGATTGTGGTGGCTCCTGCTTTGTAGATGTGTGAGGGCCAAGTTAGAATTTTAGCATCTTCTCATCCTTGTACTCCTGCAGGGCAGAAGAGAATTTGTCACATCTACACAACCATTGCATTTGTTTGTTGTGTCTTTTAACTGAGGACTGGATCAGTGATTACTGACTGCATTTTAAGCATCCTGTTTGCTCTCCCGCGTCCAACATTCCAAAACATGTGATGATTAATCCTTATAGACCACAACAGTAGTCAGTACCATCTGGCAAATTACAGCAGCCTGAGTTAGCAGGCAGAACTTTATAAACGGGGGACATTAGCAAGGAATAATGTCATTTAACAGCTGCCGTGGCCTGCAGCTTTGTGGTGTATGGATAGCAGCACATTCGCTCAGCACTAGGCCGGCATGTTTGGAGAATGTGAGTCATTTCTGTGCTTCGAATACAATGCATATGGAGAACTCGCATGTTTCCCAGTCTTAAAGCATTTACCAAACAAGCATTGGCAAATACATTCGTTTTGGCTTTTGAATAGGCACTGTGTAAGTATTGGTCAGGCATTTCCATCATTTGCTCAGCTACAAACACCCTTTGGAAAGTATTGGCCACATATGTCAAAGCACTTCCATATTCATCAGGGATTGACTTCTGATGTCCAGGTACATAACCATTGGCAAGGATTTGCTTGAAACGCCCAGTTGCTCAAAAACTGTGTGGGCCTGTGTTTGTGTGTGTGTTGTGTGTGCGTGAGTGTGTGCTGTATGTGTGGGCTCTGTGTGTGGGGGGCAGTGTGCTAGTGGGAAAGTGGTGATTGGGACCGTGTGTGGGAGGTCTGTGGGGGGAAGGAAGAGTCTGTGTTTATGGGGGAAGTGTGTATGTTGTGTCACTGTGTCTGTAATGCAGTGTGCGTGTTAGGGAAGTGGATGGGGCAATCTACGGGGCAAAAGTGTCTGTGTATGGGTGTGTGAAGGGGCAATGTGCATGAGGGGTAGCGTGGGAGTGTGTTTGTGTGTGGGAGCAATGTGTGTGTGCCTCGAAAGCATCAGTGTTTGGAGGGCAGTGTGTGTGTGTGTTAAAAGGGACAATGTGCATGTAAGGACAATTTGTGGCATGAATTAGTGTGTGTGGGACAAGGGGTGGGGTGGTCAGCTTGTGTGTGGGGGCTGGATGTGGGTGGAGTGACAGTGTGTGTGGGAGGCAGGTGGTGTTTGCAGGGGAGCAGTATAGGAGTGTGGGAATTACTTGTGTTGGCATTGTGAGCCAGTGCGTGTGTGGGCAGTGTGAATGTGTGTGTGTGAACAGTGTATGTGTGGGGGAAAGTCAGTTTGGTGGGGTCAGTGTGTGAGAGAAACAATGTGTGTGTGTGGTAGTGGATGTGTGCACAGACAGTGTTCTATGTGCGAGTGTTTGAGCAGTGTGTGTGTGTTTGTGTGTGAGAGAAATGAAATCAGATCTATCAGTTCCAAAACAAAAGCCCACAAAACCCAGCAATACAAGACAAAGGAAATAGGCTAAACAAAACAAAAGAACCCCCCCTCCCCCACCACCGAAAAAAGTACAAACAAATGAGCTAACGGGACCTTGCCTGCCAGTGTGGACTTAAAGGTATGAGTGTTGAATGAAGGGACATCCCAGAGAGAAATCAATGATTGACCTCTGTGAGTTCATATTTCAGTTTCCTATTTCCCCTTGTGTCAAACAGCTACACATCATAAGTGTGCTGATGAGCCAGTGAGGCATGCAGCTGATTAACAAAACCTACACGAGACTACAGTGGGCGTGGTTTGGGTGAAGAGGGGCAGGAATGGGGATGCAAGTCACATATCCTTAGCATGGTCATGGGCGTTCATTGGGAGGACAAATAACCAAAAAACATCTGCAGACGGTGTGTTCCTCCTCACATGCCCTCTACCTTATATAACCTATTCCCATTTCATTAGTTTTGGTTTTATTATTGGCTAGGTCTCTTAGTAACTAAAACCTGGAAATAAAACATGATAGCAAAAGAAAGCAACAAGTAAGACAGTGCCCGAAAGTCAGCTGAGACAGAACCAAGCATGGGAGACAGAAACTGGTTGGTTCTGTCAGGCAGTAGTTAGATGGTAAAACTTGGGAAGGCAAGCATCATGATATGATTGAACAAATGAGACAAGGCCAGTGACTGCACTCAAAGCACTGCAAGGAGAGGAGGGGAGAGACAAGGTGCTTTGGGGGCAAATAGACAATCCACCATTCACCCAAGGCCCCCTCTAACATGTAAGGTGATGCGCTCAGATATTAGCATGCTAGGAGACAGCAGAACTATACAGCAGGTATAGCCTGTGTTAGTGAGAATCCTCTCTATAGGTTGGATTTCCTAACCTAGTGAGGCCCCCAGCAGCTTTGCTGGATTTCTGGAGTTTGTTTTTTTCCTCCTGCCAAGAGTGAGACTCTTTTTCTCCCACTCTTGGACATGATTTATGGTATTCCTTTGACTGGTAATGTGTTTTATGGGCTATGGGGTCCTTTACTCCATAGGGTCTCATGTATTTTTCCTATGGGTGTTACACAGCACCCTCCATGCAGTAACACAGGGGTGTCATAGTGACACCCCACCATAGACTCCATACCCTGGGACTGACTATTGTCTCCCAGGGCATGTAAAGTCACCATTGGCTTTGCTAGTCCCAAATTATTAACAGAAACCAGTACAAACCATCATATTGTGGACATACTGGTTGGGGCAATTCGATTGCCCCGGTTCTGTTAGTTGAGGGGGCACGTCTCCGTCCCCCCTGATCAAGTTTTGGCTGGTGGCAGTGGAAACTACTTTTTATATTCGACCGTGAATATTTTCCTATGGGATTTTCCCATTGTTCGAGGCTACCAACTTTAATTATTTAATTCTCATAACCTCGAACATACCGCCGGTTTATTTAATTAATATTAATTCTCTGGTTGGTATTTTTTGCCAAGACTCGATTCTAAAATAGTGTTTGTGTTCTCATCTGTGACTCCAACCCAAGTCAAACCCTTTGTTCCACTTTTTGGCAGGCTTCTCCACAGAAGCCTCCAAAAGTGGTGCCACTCTGTCTAGGTACCACAGGGAGTGTGGGAGGGGGTTTAGGCACCCTGGACCGAGTTACCTTGGTAACTCAGGTCGCACTCTTGTGTGATTGGCCCAAGTGGTGAGCCGGCCGGCTCACCACTTAGCATGTTTGAGTGACAGCTAGGCTGAGTGAATGGGGGTTTTCTGCATAAAAGCATGGATTTGGGGACTGGAACTTCAGAAGTCGCCACAGGACCTGGGAATCCGACGAGGAAGAAGCTGCGCCAATCTACCATGATGACACCACCGGTGGAGCCCTGCAGAACCGACTCACCACTTCCCGAGGACAGAGAAGATCTCCCGGCTGGAGAGGCTTCTTCCCCTGACTGGTGGGCACAACCAGTTTTCCTTTCTTTCTTCGCACCCCAGCCCTGTTTGTGGTCGAACTGCCCGTGCCAAGCACCCAGGCAGCCGGATAGCCACTCACCACTGGACCGCGAATCACCGGACCGCTCCTTGTACCCGAGAAACTCCGCGGCTGGTTTCTTCCCTGGCAGGGCAACGGACTCCTGTCTTCCTCCACAACAAGATCCTCTCTTCCCCCGGACGAAGCCCCAACTTGCACCTGCTGCCAGGAACAACTGCCCCCGCTGGAGCGTTCTCACCACTTTAAGGTACTGTGTCCGCCAGGCCTCCCTTTCTAAAGATTGCTACAAGGTAATAATAACTCCTAAACCTTCTGGATGGGGCTGGCCGCCTTGACCCTCTAACTGGTCCCTTTCTGTGGCCCAAATCCTTTTTGAACCTTTACAAGACTTTTGTGCACTGCAACCGTGTGACCTTGGACACATTTCGTTTGGATCCTCTGAAGTGGGTCCGGCCTCTTGAACTCTAACTTCACAGTTTTACCTTGCCTTCCCCTCTTGTGGTGTTCTTGAAAAAGTGTTGAGATCTGTTTCAATTTGTTCTTTGCTTTTCTCCCCCTTTTTTTAAAACAAACTATTAGAGTGCCATCTATGTTAAGCGCTCACCGCTGTCTGAAAATAAGTGGGGCTTTACTTAAGACTTGTCTGATATTCTTTTAAGGGAGTGTATATCTTTTAGTGACCGTGTTTTTGATTTGCATATTATTAGTGCCTGTGTGTTTTCTAGATGTGGTTTTAAATAAGTAATTATATCTCTTTTACACCAAGCCCTGGGCGGTGTTTACTTGTTCTACTGTGTTCTCTTGACCTATTGTGAATACTCTGTATACTGCCTAACTCTTCTTGAGGGAAGTCTGACTGCTCAGCCACAGCTACCAAGTGAATCTGTGTGGTACAGACTGCTACCAAGTGGGTTTACTGCCAAACACCTGTAGTCCTAAATCTTTTGCAGTGGTCCCAGGGGGAACTGCACAGGTTTCTGCCTAACACTGGTGTACAGCGGTGGGATTTGTATTGAGTATACACTTTAGAGTGCTTGTTGAACACTTTAGGACAACTAACCACAGAGCTTAGCACTAAAAAGCTGATTTTCTAACTATGTCTGCTATGGAGAGTTATACCCTAGAATCATTGTCTGCCAAAACTACTGATTGCTTAAAAGTATTGTGTAGACATAAGAATCTCTCTGAGAAGGGCAAGAAAATGGAACTTATAGAAATATTGTTAGAAAACCAAAGTCTGGGTGGTACAGAGGAATCTACCCCCCAGCAAATGTAGAAAACAGTGATGGTATTGATCTGAATCGTACAGAGGAATCTACCCCCCAGCAAATGTAGAAAACAGTGATGGTATTGATCTGAATCAAAGTCTTGAGAATGAGTCAGAAGAGGAAAGTGAACCAAATGAAGTTAGCCACTCTGAGCCTCTGTCTGCCTTACACACTGTACCTACTGGACCCATACCAGGTCCCACATGTAACCCTGCTTATTTTGAACTTGAAAAAATGAAATGAAGCTTGAATTAGAGTACAAACGTTTTTTAGCTCAATCTGAAAGAAACCAAGAGCTAGAGTTCAGAAGAATGAATGCCCAGGCTGAGCAGAAGCAAGCTGAGTTAAGACTCAGAGAAATAGAGCTTAATCATGAGTTAGAAATGTAAAAGTTGCCTATGGAAAATGCTTCTCTCTCCTCTGGTTCTTCTAGGAGTTCCAGTCCCAAAAGACCCCGGATGCCTAAGGAATTAGTGGGTATGTATGAACCTAGATTGGATGTGTTGGATTGGTTAAAAATGTTTGAGTATAATCATGGGCTCCAGGACATCACAGGGAATGAGTTACTTCCCTGGTTGTTCTCTAGGATTCCCCCTGTTGCAACTGATGTGCTAATGGAGTTGGGGGAGGTGGATAAGAAGGATTATGAATGTGTGAAGCTAGCTTTGATAGCTAGATTTGGGAAGACCCCTTCCCGGTACCTTAAGAGGTTTAGGACCCTCAAAAAGCATGATGGTACCCCTTGGGCTACCTGTGTGAGTGAAAGTTTGAAAAACTTAGAGGGATGGATTAAGGGTTACAGAGATAACACTTATGAAGGAATGAAGAATCTTGTAATGTTGGAGTCAATTTATGATGCCTGCTCTCCTGAGCTCAGACAGCACTTGGCTGATTCAAAGGAATTAGATTCCAGGAAGTTAGCCAAGGCTGCTGACTTGTGGGTTGCCAACAGGGCCACTCACAAGGATTCTGGGGCCACTCAGAAAAAGGATGAGGGAAAACAGCCAAAAAAGGACTCCAAAGAGAATTCCAATAATTCCAATTCCAAAGAGGGCCCCAAACCGAACCAAAAGGGTAAGCCACCAGGGAAACCAAATCAGGCTAGTGTACCTCCTGGTGCCAAACCAGAAGGAGGTCAGAACAAGCCACCATTTCAGAAAGCATTTGGTAAATGCTTTGTTTGTGGCTCTACTGACCATGTGAAAGGAGATCCCAGATGTAAGGGTAAACCTTCAGGGGTCCAGCTTGTCTCCTTAGCCTTCACTCCAGAGGAGGAAGTACAAATGGCAAGTGGAAACTTTCTATTACTGGCTGATGAACCCATTGGAGTCTCAGCTAGTGTTTCTTTAGTGTCTCTGGGTCTGTGGGAACAACAGAACTTAGATGTCTATAATTCTATCCCAGATAATACTAAAGAGTATTATAAGGACAGTGTCCAGGTGAATGGTCAGGAGACTCCTGCCATTAGGGACACTGGGGCCAGCATAACTGTGGTGGACAAATCGTTTTTTCACGCTGAGGATGTTGCTAAGGCACCCAAACGCCTCACCAAGTTAGCTGGAGGGCCTGTGCAGGTGCTTCCCCAATTACCAGTTCTCGTCCAGTGTAATGACATGACTGTGAAGATGCCTGTCAGCATACAAAGTGAGGTGCCAGGAAGGGTTCTGCTGGGTAATGACTTAAAACTCTTGGAGTAGTGTCACATACCCCCAGACCTCCTAGTAAAAGGTAACAGGAGCTCACCAGACCTGCAAGGGAGAGAACCATGAGAGGTACTCCCAAGGAGATGATGAAGAAAGATATCACTCCTGCTGTCTCTACGAAACCAGAAGCAAAGGGGAAACCTAAGCCTTCTAACAAGAAACCAGCAGTCAGCACTCCAGTGCAGCCAACAAGGACTTCCCCTAGGTTGTCCAAAGTTACACCCGTAATCTCCCCTCCAGCTGAGGTTGAGAGGGAGGTACAACCCTGTGTGGTTGAACTGGACTCTGAAGAAGAGCTAGTGGAAGGCCAGGAACTCATTGGAGATCTGGATCCTGTTGGCCATCCTGAGCTGCAGTCTTTACTGGCAGAAGGTGGACCCAACAGGGCAGACTTCAGTAAGGGACGGAGAGAATGCCCAACTCTGGAAGGTCTTCGCCACCAGGCAGATGCTCAGACTGAAGGGCAAGAGCCTGGGAAATATAGGTTATACTGGGAAGATAGCCTCTTCTACAGTGAACCAACTGAGTCTGCACCTGGGGACAACAAACAACTTGTAGTACCCCAAGAGAACAGACCACAGTTCTTGCAGTTAACCCATGAGATTCCTTTGGCTGGTCACTTGAGTTTCATGAAGACTAAGGAAAGGCTCTCACTCTACTTCTATTGGCCAAAGATGGGGGCCGAAGTAGATAAATACTGCAGGAGCTGCCACACCTGCCAGACATCTGGTAAGGTTGGCTCCAAGAATGTGGCACCTTTAGTGCCTCTCCCAGTTGTGGGAGTCCCATTTGAGAGAGTAGGGATTGACATTGTTGGTCCCCTTGATCCTCCAACTTCCTCAGGCAATAGGTTTATACTTGTTGTAGTAGACCACGCTACTAGGTACCCTGAGGCAATTCCTATGAGGACTGTTACAGCTCCGGCTGTGGCTAAGGCCCTCCTTGGTATTTTTACCAGGGTTGGGTTTCCTAAGGAAGTAATCTCTGACAGGGGGTCAAATTTTATGTCCCACTACATGAAAGCCATGTGGAAAATCTGCAGAGTTACTTACAAGTTCTCAACCGCATACCACCCTCAGACAAATGGACTGGTTGAAAGGTTCAACAGAACCATGAAGAGCATGATAGGTGCTTTAGAGGACCCACTTAAAAGAAAGTGGGACCTTCTACTGCCATGCCTTCTTTTTGCTTATAGAGAAGTCCCTCAGGAGGGAGTAGGTTATTCTCCCTTTGAACTTCTCTATGGTCATCCGGTCAGAGGTCCATTGGCCCTGATCAAGGAGGGGTTGGAGAGTGCTCCTTCCCCCAAGCCAGTCAGAGTGACTGACTATGTGATAGATCTCCGCAGGAGAATGTCACAAATGATGGCAAAAGCAAGTGATAACTTGACAGCTGGACAAGCATTGGTCAAGCACTGGCATGACCAAAAGGCTAACATAGTTGAGTTTACTCAAGACCAGCTAGTTCTCGTTATGATTCCAACAAGGCAGAGGGCCTTGCAAGACAAATGGATGGGACCCTTCAAAGTGGTGGGTAAACCTGGAGAGGTCAACTATCTGGTGGATTTGGGCAACCCCAAGGAGGCTCCAACCGTCTTCCACACCAACAGACTAAAAGCGTATGTCTCCAGACCTGATATAGGAGATTTGCATTCCAGCATCATCAGAGGAAGAAGAAGAGAGTGAAGCTCTTCCTGATCTCCTCAGAGGCTTACCTTTGGACAAAAAGATTGAAAGAGTAAATCTATCTTCAAATCTGACACCTGAGCAACAGGAAGAGTGCAAATCTATGTTGAATCAGTTTGCCTCTCTGTTCTCACTTTCACCAGGCTTGACCCCTTGGGGACAGCATGACATACTCATTGGTGACTGTCTGCCAGTCAAAAGCAGAGGATATCGAATGTCAAAAAATGTAAGAACTCACATCAAACGTGAGGTCAACAAGATGCTTGATCTCGGGGTAATAGAGCCCTCTACTAGTCCATGGTCTAGCCCAGTTGTGTTAGTACCAAAGGCAGGATCTAAAGAACTTAGATTTTGTGTGGACTACAGAGCTCTTAATGCAGTAACTAAGATGGATGCCCACCCTTTGCCAAGGACAGATGAGTTGGTGGATAGACTTGGTGCAGCCCAGTTCCTCAGCACATTTGACATGACGTCAGGCTATTGGCAAATAGCCCTGACAGACCATGCCAAGGAGAAAACTGCATTTTCTACCCCAGTTGAATTATACCAGTTTAAGGTTATGCCTTTTGGTTTGAAAAATGCACCTGCTACGTTTCAAAGGATGGTAAACCAGGTTCTGAATGGGATGGAGGACTTCTGCATGGCATACTTGGATGACATAGCAGTGTTCAGCAATTCCTGGGAGGAACATGTGGACCACCTAAGATATGTTTTGCAGGCTCTTGGAAAGGCCAATCTGACCATAAAGGCAAGTAAATGCCAGATTGGACAGAGTAAAGTGGTCTACCTTGGACATGAGGTAGGAGGTGGAGAAATAAGGCCTTTGCCCAGTAAGGTTGAAGCTGTGCAAAATTGGACAACACCTACTACTCAGACCCAGGTAAGAGCCTTCTTAGGTCTCGAGAACTATGGGTCCATAGCTTCTCCACTGAATTTCATCTCCTCTCCAAAATTCCCTAACAAGGTTAGATGGAATGAGGAATGCAATCAGGCCTTTGAAACCCTGAAAAAGGTTCTTTGCCAAGCCCCACTACTCAGAGCTCCTGACTACCACCAAACTTTCATTGTGCAAATAGATGCTTCCAATGTAGGAATAGGTGCAGTCCTCAGTCAACTGGATGGGAAAGGTAGGGAGCACCCCATTTGCTTCATCAGCCGAAAGCTGAAGGATCCTGAGACAAGGTGGGCAACAATCGAAATAGAATGCTTTGCTATTGTGTGGGCACTGAAGAAGTTTAGACCATACTTGTAGGGTTCTACTTTGTTCATTCAGACTGACCACCAACCCTTGAGATGGTTAATGCAAATGAAAGGGGAAAATCCAAAACTATTGAGATGGTCAATCTGCCTTCAAGGGTTTGATTTCACCATTGAGCACAGGTCAGGGTGTCACCATCAAAATGCTGATGGACTCTCTAGGATGTATGTCATCAACTAGAGGTATGAGGTTCATCCAGGAGTGGATTAAATCCTCCTGTCCCTTAGTCTGGGGGGGCGAGTGTTAGGGAGAATTCTCTCTGTAGGCTGAATTTCCTAACCTAGTGAGTCCCCCAGCAGCTTTGCTGGATTTCTGGAGTTTGTTTTTTTCCTCCTGCCAAGAGTGAGACTCTTTTTCTCCCACTCTTGGACATGATTCATGGTATTCCTTTGACTGGTAATGTGTTTTATGGGCTATGGGGTCCTTTACTCCATAGGGTCTCATGTATTTTTCCTATGGGTGTTACACAGCACCCTCTGTGCAGTAACACAGGGGTGTCATAGTGACACCCCACCATAGACTCCATACCCTGGGACTGACTACTGTCTCCCAGGGCATGTAAAGTCACCATTGGCTTTGCTAGTCCCAAATTATTAACAGAAACCAGTACAAACCATCATATTGTGGACATACTGGTTGGGGCAATTCGATTGCCCTGGGGTCTGTTAGTCGAGGGGGCACGTCTCCGTCCCCCCTGATCGAGTTTTGGCTGGTGGCAGTGGAAACTACTTTTTATATTCGACCGCAAATATTTTCCTATGGGATTTTCCCATTGTTCGAGGCTACCAACTTTAATTATTTAATTCTCATAGCCTCGAACATACCGCCGGTTTATTTAATTAATATTAATTCTCCGGTTGGTATTTTTTGCCAAGACTCGATTCTAAAATGGGGTTTGTGTTCTCTTCTATGACTCCAACCCAAGTCGAGCCCTTTGTTCCACTTTTTGGCGGGCTTCTCCACAGAAGCCTCCAAAAGTGGTGCCACTCTGTCTGGGTACCACAGGGGGTGTGGGAGGACGTTTAGGCACCCTGGACCAAGTTACCTTGGTAACTCAGGTTGCACTCTTGTGTGATTTGCCCAAGTGGTGAGCCGGCCGGCTCACCACTTAGCATGTTTGAGTGACAGTTTGGCTGAGTGAACGGGGGTTTTCTGCATAAAAGCAGGGCTTTAGGGACTGGAACTTCAGAAGTCGCCACAGGACCTGAGAATCCGACGAGGGAGAAGCTGATCCCACCTACCACGACAACACCACCGGTGGAGCCCTGCAGAACCGACTCACCACTTCCCGATCACCACTTCAGATCTCCCGGCTGGAGAGGCTTCTTCCCCTGACTGGTGGGCACAACCAGTTTTCCTTTCTTTCTTCGCACCCTAACCCGGTTTGTGGTCGAACTGCCCGTGCCAAGCATCCCGGAAGCCGGATAGCCACTCACCACTGGACCGTGAATCACCGGACCACTCCTTTTACCCGAGAAACTCCGCGGCTGGTTTCTTCCCTGGCAGTGCAATGGACTCCTGTCTTCCTCCACGACGAGATCCTCTCTTCCCCCGGATGAAGCACTGACTTGCACCCGCTGCCAGGAACAACTGCCCCCGCTGGAGTGTTCTCACCACTTTAAGGTACCGTGTCCGCCAGGCCTCCCTTTCTAAAGATTGCTACAAGGTAATAATAACTCCTTAACCTTCTGGACTGGCTGGTCGCCTTGACCCTCTAACTTGTCCCTTTTGTGATCCAACTCCTTTTTGAACCTTTACAAGACTTTTGTGCACTGCAACCGTGTGACCTTGGACACATTTCGTTTGGATCCTCTGAAGTGGGTCCAGCCTCTTGAACTCTAACTTCACGGTTTTACCTTGCCTTCCTCTCTTGTGGTGTTCTTGAAAAAGTGTTGAGATCTGTTTCAATTTGTTCTCTGCTTTTCTCCCCCTTTTTTTAAAACAAACTATTAGAGTGCCATGTACGTTAAGCGCACACCGCTGTCTGAAAATAAGTGGGGCTTTACTTAAGACTTGTCTAATATTCTTTTAAGGGAGTGTATATCTTTTAGTGACCATGTTTTTGAATTGCATATTATTAGTGCCTGTGTGTTTTCTAGATGTGGTTTTAAATAAGTAATTATATCTCTTTTACACCAAGCCCTGGGCGGTGTTTACTTGTTCTACTGTGTTCTCTTGACCTATTGTGAATACTCTGTATACTGCCTAACTCTTCTTGAGGGAAGTCTGACTGCTCAGCCACAGCTACCAAGTGAATCTGTGTGGTACAGACTGCTACCAAGTGGGTTTACTGCCAAACACCTGTAGTCCTAAATCTTTTGCAGTGGTCCCAGGGGGAACTGCACAGGTTTCTGCCTAACACTGGTGTACAGCGGTGGGATTTGTATTGAGTATACACTTTAGAGTGCTTGTTGAACACTTTAGGACAACTAACCACAGAGCTTAGCACTAAAAAGCTGATTTTCTAACTATGTCTGCTATGGAGAGTTATACCCTAGAATCATTGTCTGCCAAAACTACTGATTGCTTAAAAGTATTGTGTAGACATAAGAATCTCTCTGAGAAGGGCAAGAAAATGGAACTTATAGAAATATTGTTAGAAAACCAAAGTCTGGGTGGTACAGAGGAATCTACCCCCCAGCAAATGTAGAAAACAGTGATGGTATTGATCTGAATCGTACAGAGGAATCTACCCCCCAGCAAATGTAGAAAACAGTGATGGTATTGATCTGAATCAAAGTCTTGAGAATGAGTCAGAAGAGGAAAGTGAACCAAATGAAGTTAGCCACTCTGAGCCTCTGTCTGCCTTACACACTGTACCTACTGGACCCATACCAGGTCCCACATGTAACCCTGCTTATTTTGAACTTGAAAAAATGAAATGAAGCTTGAATTAGAGTACAAACGTTTTTTAGCTCAATCTGAAAGAAACCAAGAGCTAGAGTTCAGAAGAATGAATGCCCAGGCTGAGCAGAAGCAAGCTGAGTTAAGACTCAGAGAAATAGAGCTTAATCATGAGTTAGAAATGTAAAAGTTGCCTGTGGAAAATGCTTCTCTCTCCTCTGGTTCTTCTAGGAGTTCCAGTCCCAAAAGACCCCGGATGCCTAAGGAATTAGTGGGTATGTATGAACCTAGATTGGATGTGTTGGATTGGTTAAAAATGTTTGAGTATAATCATGGGCTCCAGGACATCACAGGGAATGAGTTACTTCCCTGGTTGTTCTCTAGGATTCCCCCTGTTGCAACTGATGTGGTAATGGAGTTGGGGGAGGTGGATAAGAAGGATTATGAATGTGTGAAGATAGCTTTGATAGCTAGATTTGGGAAGACCCCTTCCCGGTACCTTAAGAGGTTTAGGACCCTCAAAAAGCATGATGGTACCCCTTGGGCTACCTGTGTGAGTGAAAGTTTGAAAAACTTAGAGGGATGGATTAAGGGTTACAGAGATAACACTTATGAAGGAATGAAGAATCTTGTAATGTTGGAGTCAATTTATGATGCCTGCTCTCCTGAGCTCAGACAGCACTTGGCTGATTCAAAGGAATTAGATTCCAGGAAGTTAGCCAAGGCTGCTGACTTGTGGGTTGCCAACAGGGCCACTCACAAGGATTCTGGGGCCACTCAGAAAAAGGATGAGGGAAAACAGCCAAAAAAGGACTCCAAAGAGAATTCCAATAATTCCAATTCCAAAGAGGGCCCCAAACCGAACCAAAAGGGTAAGCCACCAGGGAAACCAAATCAGGCTAGTGTACCTCCTGGTGCCAAACCAGAAGGAGGTCAGAACAAGCCACCATTTCAGAAAGCATTTGGTAAATGCTTTGTTTGTGGCTCTACTGACCATGTGAAAGGAGATCCCAGATGTAAGGGTAAACCTTCAGGGGTCCAGCTTGTCTCCTTAGCCTTCACTCCAGAGGAGGAAGTACAAATGGCAAGTGGAAACTTTCTATTACTGGCTGATGAACCCATTGGAGTCTCAGCTAGTGTTTCTTTAGTGTCTCTGGGTCTGTGGGAACAACAGAACTTAGATGTCTATAATTCTATCCCAGATAATACTAAAGAGTATTATAAGGACAGTGTCCAGGTGAATGGTCAGGAGACTCCTGCCATTAGGGACACTGGGGCCAGCATAACTGTGGTGGACAAATCGTTTTTTCACGCTGAGGATGTTGCTAAGGCACCCAAACGCCTCACCAAGTTAGCTGGAGGGCCTGTGCAGGTGCTTCCCCAATTACCAGTTCTCGTCCAGTGTAATGACATGACTGTGAAGATGCCTGTCAGCATACAAAGTGAGGTGCCAGGAAGGGTTCTGCTGGGTAATGACTTAAAACTCTTGGAGTAGTGTCACATACCCCCAGACCTCCTAGTAAAAGGTAACAGGAGCTCACCAGACCTGCAAGGGAGAGAACCATGAGAGGTACTCCCAAGGAGATGATGAAGAAAGATATCACTCCTGCTGTCTCTACGAAACCAGAAGCAAAGGGGAAACCTAAGCCTTCTAACAAGAAACCAGCAGTCAGCACTCCAGTGCAGCCAACAAGGACTTCCCCTAGGTTGTCCAAAGTTACACCCGTAATCTCCCCTCCAGCTGAGGTTGAGAGGGAGGTACAACCCTGTGTGGTTGAACTGGACTCTGAAGAAGAGCTAGTGGAAGGCCAGGAACTCATTGGAGATCTGGATCCTGTTGGCCATCCTGAGCTGCAGTCTTTACTGGCAGAAGGTGGACCCAACAGGGCAGACTTTGTAAGGGACAGAGAGAATGCCCAACTCTGGAAGGTCTTCGCCACCAGGCAGATGCTCAGACTGAAGGGCAAGAGCCTGGGAAATATAGGTTATACTGGGAAGATAGCCTCTTCTACAGTGAACCAACCGAGTCTGCACCTGGGGACAACAAACAACTTGTAGTACCCCAAGAGAACAGACCACAGTTCTTGCAGTTAACCCATGAGATTCCTTTGGCTGGTCACTTGAGTTTCATGAAGACTAAGGAAAGGCTCTCACTCTACTTCTATTGGCCAAAGATGGGGGCCGAAGTAGATAAATACTGCAGGAGCTGCCACACCTGCCAGAAATCTGGTAAGGTTGGCTCCAAGAATGTGGCACCTTTAGTGCCTCTCCCAGTTGTGGGAGTCCCATTTGAGAGAGTAGGGATTGACATTGTTGGTCCCCTTGATCCTCCAACTTCCTCAGGCAATAGGTTTATACTTGTTGTAGTAGACCACGCTACTAGGTACCCTGAGGCAATTCCTATGAGGACTGTTACAGCTCCGGCTGTGGCTAAGGCCCTCCTTGGTATTTTTACCAGGGTTGGGTTTCCTAAGGAAGTAATCTCTGACAGGGGGTCAAATTTTATGTCCCACTACATGAAAGCCATGTGGAAAATCTGCAGAGTTACTTACAAGTTCTCAACCGCATACCACCCTCAGACAAATGGACTGGTTGAAAGGTTCAACAGAACCATGAAGAGCATGATAGGTGCTTTAGAGGACCCACTTAAAAGAAAGTGGGACCTTCTACTGCCATGCCTTCTTTTTGCTTATAGAGAAGTCCCTCAGGAGGGAGTAGGTTATTCTCCCTTTGAACTTCTCTATGGTCATCCGGTCAGAGGTCCATTGGCCCTGATCAAGGAGGGGTTGGAGAGTGCTCCTTCCCCCAAGCCAGTCAGAGTGACTGACTATGTGATAGATCTCCGCAGGAGAATGTCACAAATGATGGCAAAAGCAAGTGATAACTTGACAGCTGGACAAGCATTGGTCAAGCACTGGCATGACCAAAAGGCTAACATAGTTGAGTTTACTCAAGACCAGCTAGTTCTCGTTATGATTCCAACAAGGCAGAGGGCCTTGCAAGACAAATGGATGGGACCCTTCAAAGTGGTGGGTAAACCTGGAGAGGTCAACTATCTGGTGGATTTGGGCAACCCCAAGGAGGCTCCAACCGTCTTCCACACCAACAGACTAAAAGCGTATGTCTCCAGACCTGATATAGGAGATTTGCATTCCAGCATCATCAGAGGAAGAAGAAGAGAGTGAAGCTCTTCCTGATCTCCTCAGAGGCTTACCTTTGGACAAAAAGATTGAAAGAGTAAATCTATCTTCAAATCTGACACCTGAGCAACAGGAAGAGTGCAAATCTATGTTGAATCAGTTTGCCTCTCTGTTCTCACTTTCACCAGGCTTGACCCCTTGGGGACAGCATGACATACTCATTGGTGACTGTCTACCAGTCAAAAGCAGAGGATATCGAATGTCAAAAAATGTAAGAACTCACATCAAACGTGAGGTCAACAAGATGCTTGATCTCGGGGTAATAGAGCCCTCTACTAGTCCATGGTCTAGCCCAGTTGTGTTAGTACCAAAGGCAGGATCTAAAGAACTTAGATTTTGTGTGGACTACAGAGCTCTTAATGCAGTAACTAAGATGGATGCCCACCCTTTGCCAAGGACAGATGAGTTGGTGGATAGACTTGGTGCAGCCCAGTTCCTCAGCACATTTGACATGACGTCAGGCTATTGGCAAATAGCCCTGACAGACCATGCCAAGGAGAAAACTGCATTTTCTACCCCAGTTGAATTATACCAGTTTAAGGTTATGCCTTTTGGTTTGAAAAATGCACCTGCTACGTTTCAAAGGATGGTAAACCAGGTTCTGAATGGGATGGAGGACTTCTGCATGGCATACTTGGATGACATAGCAGTGTTCAGCAATTCCTGGGAGGAACATGTGGACCACCTAAGATATGTTTTGCAGGCTCTTGGAAAGGCCAATCTGACCATAAAGGCAAGTAAATGCCAGATTGGACAGAGTAAAGTGGTCTACCTTGGACATGAGGTAGGAGGTGGAGAAATAAGGCCTTTGCCCAGTAAGGTTGAAGCTGTGCAAAATTGGACAACACCTACTACTCAGACCCAGGTAAGAGCCTTCTTAGGTCTCGAGAACTATGGGTCCATAGCTTCTCCACTGAATTTCATCTCCTCTCCAAAATTCCCTAACAAGGTTAGATGGAATGAGGAATGCAATCAGGCCTTTGAAACCCTGAAAAAGGTTCTTTGCCAAGCCCCAGTACTCAGAGCTCCTGACTACCACCAAACTTTCATTGTGCAAACAGATGCTTCCAATGTAGGAATAGGTGCAGTCCTCAGTCAACTGGATGGGAAAGGTAGGGAGCACCCCATTTGCTTCATCAGCCGAAAGCTGAAGGATCCTGAGACAAGGTGGGCAACAATCGAAATAGAATGCTTTGCTATTGTGTGGGCACTGAAGAAGTTTAGACCATACTTGTAGGGTTCTACTTTGTTCATTCAGACTGACCACCAACCCTTGAGATGGTTAATGCAAATGAAAGGGGAAAATCCAAAACTATTGAGATGGTCAATCTGCCTTCAAGGGTTTGATTTCACCATTGAGCACAGGTCAGGGTGTCACCATCAAAATGCTGATGGACTCTCTAGGATGTATGTCATCAACTAGAGGTATGAGGTTCATCCAGGAGTGGATTAAATCCTCCTGTCCCTTAGTCTGGTGGGGCGAGTGTTAGGGAGAATTCTCTCTGTAGGCTGAATTTCCTAACCTAGTGAGTCCCCCAGCAGCTTTGCTGGATTTCTGGAGTTTGTTTTTTTCCTCCTGCCAAGAGTGAGACTCTTTTTCTCCCACTCTTGGACATGATTCATGGTATTCCTTTGACTGGTAATGTGTTTTATGGGCTATGGGGTCCTTTACTCCATAGGGTCTCATGTATTTTTCCTATGGGTGTTACACAGCACCCTCCGTGCAGTAACACAGGGGTGTCATAGTGACACCCCACCATAGACTCCATACCCTGGGACTGACTACTGTCTCCCAGGGCATGTAAAGTCACCATTGGCTTTGGCAGTCCCAAATTATTAACAGAAACCAGTACAAACCATCATATTGTGGACATACTGGTTGGGGCAATTCGATTGCCATGGGGTCTGTTAGTCGAGGGGGCACGTCTCCGTCCCCCCTGATCGAGTTTTGGCTGGTGGCAGTGGAAACTACTTTTTATATTCGACCGCAAATATTTTCCTATGGGATTTTCCCATTGTTCGAGGCTACCAACTTTAATTATTTAATTCTCATAGCCTCGAACATACCGCCGGTTTATTTAATTAATATTAATTCTCCGGTTGGTATTTTTTGCCAAGACTCGATTCTAAAATGGCGTTTGTGTTCTCTTCTATGACTCCAACCCAAGTCGAGCCCTTTGTTCCACTTTTTGGCGGGCTTCTCCACAGAAGCCTCCAAAAGTGGTGCCACTCTGTCTGGGTACCACAGGGGGTGTGGGAGGACGTTTAGGCACCCTGGACCAAGTTACCTTGGTAACTCAGGTTGCACTCTTGTGTGATTTGCCCAAGTGGTGAGCCGGCCGGCTCACCACTTAGCATGTTTGAGTGACAGTTTGGCTGAGTGAACGGGGGTTTTCTGCATAAAAGCAGGGCTTTAGGGACTGGAACTTCAGAAGTCGCCACAGGACCTGAGAATCCGACGAGGGAGAAGCTGATCCGACCTACCACGACAACACCACCGGTGGAGCCCTGCAGAACCGACTCACCACTTCCCGATCACCACTTCAGATCTCCCGGCTGGAGAGGCTTCTTCCCCTGACTGGTGGGCACAACCAGTTTTCCTTTCTTTCTTCGCACCCTAACCCGGTTTGTGGTCGAACTGCCCGTGCCAAGCATCCCGGAAGCCGGATAGCCACTCACCACTGGACCGTGAATCACCGGACCACTCCTTTTCCCCGAGAAACTCTGCGGCTGGTTTCTTCCCTGGCAGTGCAATGGACTCCTGTCTTCCTCCACGACGAGATCCTCTCTTCCCCCGGATGAAGCACTGACTTGCACCCGCTGCCAGGAACAACTGCCCCCGCTGGAGTGTTCTCACCACTTTAAGGTACCGTGTCCGCCAGGCCTCCCTTTCTAAAGATTGCTACAAGGTAATAATAACTCCTTAACCTTCTGGACTGGCTGGTCGCCTTGACCCTCTAACTTGTCCCTTTTGTGATCCAACTCCTTTTTGAACCTTTACAAGACTTTTGTGCACTGCAACCGTGTGACCTTGGACACATTTCGTTTGGATCCTCTGAAGTGGGTCCAGCCTCTTGAACTCTAACTTCACGGTTTTACCTTGCCTTCCTCTCTTGTGGTGTTCTTGAAAAAGTGTTGAGATCTGTTTCAATTTGTTCTCTGCTTTTCTCCCCCTTTTTTTAAAACAAACTATTAGAGTGCCATGTACGTTAAGCGCACACCGCTGTCTGAAAATAAGTGGGGCTTTACTTAAGACTTGTCTAATATTCTTTTAAGGGAGTGTATATCTTTTAGTGACCAGGTTTTTGAATTGCATATTATTAGTGCCTGTGTGTTTTCTAGATGTGGTTTTAAATAAGTAATTATATCTCTTTTACACCAAGCCCTGGGCGGTGTTTACTTGTTCTACTGTGTTCTCTTGACCTATTGTGAATACTCTGTATACTGCCTAACTCTTCTTGAGGGAAGTCTGACTGCTCAGCCACAGCTACCAAGTGAATCTGTGTGGTACAGACTGCTACCAAGTGGGTTTACTGCCAAACACCTGTAGTCCTAAATCTTTTGCAGTGGTCCCAGGGGGAACTGCACAGGTTTCTGCCTAACACTGGTGTACAGCGGTGGGATTTGTATTGAGTATACACTTTAGAGTGCTTGTTGAACACTTTAGGACAACTAACCACAGAGCTTAGCACTAAAAAGCTGATTTTCTAACTATGTCTGCTATGGAGAGTTATACCCTAGAATCATTGTCTGCCAAAACTACTGATTGCTTAAAAGTATTGTGTAGACATAAGAATCTCTCTGAGAAGGGCAAGAAAATGGAACTTATAGAAATATTGTTAGAAAACCAAAGTCTGGGTGGTACAGAGGAATCTACCCCCCAGCAAATGTAGAAAACAGTGATGGTATTGATCTGAATCGTACAGAGGAATCTACCCCCCAGCAAATGTAGAAAACAGTGATGGTATTGATCTGAATCAAAGTCTTGAGAATGAGTCAGAAGAGGAAAGTGAACCAAATGAAGTTAGCCACTCTGAGCCTCTGTCTGCCTTACACACTGTACCTACTGGACCCATACCAGGTCCCACATGTAACCCTGCTTATTTTGAACTTGAAAAAATGAAATGAAGCTTGAATTAGAGTACAAACGTTTTTTAGCTCAATCTGAAAGAAACCAAGAGCTAGAGTTCAGAAGAATGAATGCCCAGGCTGAGCAGAAGCAAGCTGAGTTAAGACTCAGAGAAATAGAGCTTAATCATGAGTTAGAAATGTAAAAGTTGCCTGTGGAAAATGCTTCTCTCTCCTCTGGTTCTTCTAGGAGTTCCAGTCCCAAAAGACCCCGGATGCCTAAGGAATTAGTGGGTATGTATGAACCTAGATTGGATGTGTTGGATTGGTTAAAAATGTTTGAGTATAATCAT
This sequence comes from Ambystoma mexicanum, assembly GCF_040938575.1. Taxonomy (NCBI): domain Eukaryota; kingdom Metazoa; phylum Chordata; class Amphibia; order Caudata; family Ambystomatidae; genus Ambystoma; species Ambystoma mexicanum. The sequence continues at coordinate 176,462,167 of NC_090927.1, read as the reverse complement.
GGGCTCCAGGACATCACAGGGAATGAGTTACTTCCCTGGTTGTTCTCTAGGATTCCCCCTGTTGCAACTGATGTGCTAATGGAGTTGGGGGAGGTGGATAAGAAGGATTATGAATGTGTGAAGCTAGCTTTGATAGCTAGATTTGGGAAGACCCCTTCCCGGTACCTTAAGAGGTTTAGGACCCTCAAAAAGCATGATGGTACCCCTTGGGCTACCTGTGTGAGTGAAAGTTTGAAAAACTTAGAGGGATGGATTAAGGGTTACAGAGATAACACTTATGAAGGAATGAAGAATCTTGTAATGTTGGAGTCAATTTATGATGCCTGCTCTCCTGAGCTCAGACAGCACTTGGCTGATTCAAAGGAATTAGATTCCAGGAAGTTAGCCAAGGCTGCTGACTTGTGGGTTGCCAACAGGGCCACTCACAAGGATTCTGGGGCCACTCAGAAAAAGGATGAGGGAAAACAGCCAAAAAAGGACTCCAAAGAGAATTCCAATAATTCCAATTCCAAAGAGGGCCCCAAACCGAACCAAAAGGGTAAGCCACCAGGGAAACCAAATCAGGCTAGTGTACCTCCTGGTGCCAAACCAGAAGGAGGTCAGAACAAGCCACCATTTCAGAAAGCATTTGGTAAATGCTTTGTTTGTGGCTCTACTGACCATGTGAAAGGAGATCCCAGATGTAAGGGTAAACCTTCAGGGGTCCAGCTTGTCTCCTTAGCCTTCACTCCAGAGGAGGAAGTACAAATGGCAAGTGGAAACTTTCTATTACTGGCTGATGAACCCATTGGAGTCTCAGCTAGTGTTTCTTTAGTGTCTCTGGGTCTGTGGGAACAACAGAACTTAGATGTCTATAATTCTATCCCAGATAATACTAAAGAGTATTATAAGGACAGTGTCCAGGTGAATGGTCAGGAGACTCCTGCCATTAGGGACACTGGGGCCAGCATAACTGTGGTGGACAAATCATTTTTTCACGCTGAGGATGTTGCTAAGGCACCCAAACGCCTCACCAAGTTAGCTGGAGGGCCTGTGCAGGTGCTTCCCCAATTACCAGTTCTCGTCCAGTGTAATGACATGACTGTGAAGATGCCTGTCAGCATACAAAGTGAGGTGCCAGGAAGGGTTCTGCTGGGTAATGACTTAAAACTCTTGGAGTAGTGTCACATACCCCCAGACCTCCTAGTAAAAGGTAACAGGAGCTCACCAGACCTGCAAGGGAGAGAACCATGAGAGGTACTCCCAAGGAGATGATGAAGAAAGATATCACTCCTGCTGTCTCTACGAAACCAGAAGCAAAGGGGAAACCTAAGCCTTCTAACAAGAAACCAGCAGTCAGCACTCCAGTGCAGCCAACAAGGACTTCCCCTAGGTTGTCCAAAGTTACACCCGTAATCTCCCCTCCAGCTGAGGTTGAGAGGGAGGTACAACCCTGTGTGGTTGAACTGGACTCTGAAGAAGAGCTAGTGGAAGGCCAGGAACTCATTGGAGATCTGGATCCTGTTGGCCATCCTGAGCTGCAGTCTTTACTGGCAGAAGGTGGACCCAACAGGGCAGACTTCAGTAAGGGACGGAGAGAATGCCCAACTCTGGAAGGTCTTCGCCACCAGGCAGATGCTCAGACTGAAGGGCAAGAGCCTGGGAAATATAGGTTATACTGGGAAGATAGCCTCTTCTACAGTGAACCAACCGAGTCTGCACCTAGGGACAACAAACAACTTGTAGTACCCCAAGAGAACAGACCACAGTTCTTGCAGTTAACCCATGAGATTCCTTTGGCTGGTCACTTGAGTTTCATGAAGACTAAGGAAAGGCTCTCACTCTACTTCTATTGGCCAAAGATGGGGGCCGAAGTAGATAAATACTGCAGGAGCTGCCACACCTGCCAGACATCTGGTAAGGTTGGCTCCAAGAATGTGGCACCTTTAGTGGCTCTCCCAGTTGTGGGAGTCCCATTTGAGAGAGTAGGGATTGACATTGTTGGTCCCCTTGATCCTCCAACTTCCTCAGGCAATAGGTTTATACTTGTTGTAGTAGACCACGCTACTAGGTACCCTGAGGCAATTCCTATGAGGACTGTTACAGCTCCGGCTGTGGCTAAGGCCCTCCTTGGTATTTTTACCAGGGTTGGGTTTCCTAAGGAAGTAATCTCTGACAGGGGGTCAAATTTTATGTCCCACTACATGAAAGCCATGTGGAAAATCTGCAGAGTTACTTACAAGTTCTCAACCGCATACCACCCTCAGACAAATGGACTGGTTGAAAGGTTCAACAGAACCATGAAGAGCATGATAGGTGCTTTAGAGGACCCACTTAAAAGAAAGTGGGACCTTCTACTGCCATGCCTTCTTTTTGCTTATAGAGAAGTCCCTCAGGAGGGAGTAGGTTATTCTCCCTTTGAACTTCTCTATGGTCATCCGGTCAGAGGTCCATTGGCCCTGATCAAGGAGGGGTTGGAGAGTGCTCCTTCCCCCAAGCCAGTCAGAGTGACTGACTATGTGATAGATCTCCGCAGGAGAATGTCACAAATGATGGCAAAAGCAAGTGATAACTTGACAGCTGGACAAGCATTGGTCAAGCACTGGCATGACCAAAAGGCTAACATAGTTGAGTTTACTCAAGACCAGCTAGTTCTCGTTATGATTCCAACAAGGCAGAGGGCCTTGCAAGACAAATGGATGGGACCCTTCAAAGTGGTGGGTAAACCTGGAGAGGTCAACTATCTGGTGGATTTGGGCAACCCCAAGGAGGCTCCAACCGTCTTCCACACCAACAGACTAAAAGCGTATGTCTCCAGACCTGATATAGGAGATTTGCATTCCAGCATCATCAGAGGAAGAAGAAGAGAGTGAAGCTCTTCCTGATCTCCTCAGAGGCTTACCTTTGGACAAAAAGATTGAAAGAGTAAATCTATCTTCAAATCTGACACCTGAGCAACAGGAAGAGTGCAAATCTATGTTGAATCAGTTTGCCTCTCTGTTCTCACTTTCACCAGGCTTGACCCCTTGGGGACAGCATGACATACTCATTGGTGACTGTCTGCCAGTCAAAAGCAGAGGATATTGAATGTCAAAAAATGTAAGAACTCACATCAAACGTGAGGTCAACAAGATGCTTGATCTCGGAGTAATAGAGCCCTCTACTAGTCCATGGTCTAGCCCAGTTGTGTTAGTACCAAAGGCAGGATCTAAAGAACTTAGATTTTGTGTGGACTACAGAGCTCTTAATGCAGTAACTAAGATGGATACCCACCCTTTGCCAAGGACAGATGAGTTGGTGGATAGACTTGGTGCAGCCCAGTTCCTCAGCACATTTGACATGACGTCAGGCTATTGGCAAATAGCCCTGACAGACCATGCCAAGGAGAAAACTGCATTTTCTACCCCAGTTGAATTATACCAGTTTAAGGTTATGCCTTTTGGTTTGAAAAATGCACCTGCTACATTTCAAAGGATGGTAAACCAGGTACTGAATGGGATGGAGGACTTCTGCATGGCATACTTGGATGACATAGCAGTGTTCAGCAATTCCTGGGAGGAACATGTGGACCACCTAAGATATGTTTTGCAGGCTCTTGGAAAGGCCAATCTGACCATAAAGGCAAGTAAATGCCAGATTGGACAGAGTAAAGTGGTCTACCTTGGACATGAGGTAGGAGGTGGAGAAATAAGGCCTTTGCCCAGTAAGGTTGAAGCTGTGCAAAATTGGACAACACCTACTACTCAGACCCAGGTAAGAGCCTTCTTAGGTCTCGAGAACTATGGGTCCATAGCTTCTCCACTGAATTTCATCTCCTCTCCAAAATTCCCTAACAAGGTTAGATGGAATGAGGAATGCAATCAGGCCTTTGAAACCCTGAAAAAGGTTCTTTGCCAAGCCCCAGTACTCAGAGCTCCTGACTACCACCAAACTTTCATTGTGCAAACAGATGCTTCCAATGTAGGAATAGGTGCAGTCCTCAGTCAACTGGATGGGAAAGGTAGGGAGCACCCCATTTGCTTCATCAGCCGAAAGCTGAAGGATCCTGAGACAAGGTGGGCAACAATCGAAATAGAATGCTTTGCTATTGTGTGGGCACTGAAGAAGTTTAGACCATACTTGTAGGGTTCTACTTTGTTCATTCAGACTGACCACCAACCCTTGAGATGGTTAATGCAAATGAAAGGGGAAAATCCAAAACGATTGAGATGGTCAATCTGCCGTCAAGGGTTCGATTTCACCATTGAGCACAGGTCAGGGTGTCACCATCAAAATGCTGATGGACTCTCTAGGATGTATGTCATCAACTAGAGGTATGAGGTTCATCCAGGAGTGGATTAAATCCTCCTGTCCCTTAGTCTGGGGGGGCGAGTGTTAGGGAGAATTCTCTCTGTAGGCTGAATTTCCTAACCTAGTGAGTCCCCCAGCAGCTTTGCTGGATTTCTGGAGTTTGTTTTTTTCCTCCTGCCAAGAGTGAGACTCTTTTTCTCCCACTCTTGGACATGATTCATGGTATTCCTTTGACTGGTAATGTGTTTTATGGGCTATGGGGTCCTTTACTCCATAGGGTCTCATGTATTTTTCCTATGGGTGTTACACAGCACCCTCCGTGCAGTAACACAGGGGTGTCATAGTGACACCCCACCATAGACTCCATACCCTGGGACTGACTACTGTCTCCCAGGGCATGTAAAGTCACCATTGGCTTTGCTAGTCCCAAATTATTAACAGAAACCAGTACAAACCATCATATTGTGGACATACTGGTTGGGGCAATTCGATTGCCCTGGGGTCTGTTAGTCGAGGGGGCATGTCTCCGTCCCCCCTGATCGAGTTTTGGCTGGTGGCAGTGGAAACTACTTTTTATATTCGACCGCAAATATTTTCCTATGGGATTTTCCCATTGTTCGAGGCTACCAACTTTAATTATTTAATTCTCATAGCCTCGAACATACCGCCGGTTTATTTAATTAATATTAATTCTCCGGTTGGTATTTTTTGCCAAGACTCGATTCTAAAATGGCGTTTCTGTTCTCTTCTATGACTCCAACCCAAGTCGAGCCCTTTGTTCCACTTTTTGGCGGGCTTCTCCACAGAAGCCTCCAAAAGTGGTGCCACTCTGTCTGGGTACCACAGGGGGTGTGGGAGGACGTTTAGGCACCCTGGACCAAGTTACCTTGGTAACTCAGGTTGCACTCTTGTGTGATTTGCCCAAGTGGTGAGCCGGCCGACTCACCACTTAGCATGTTTGAGTGACAGTTTGGCTGAGTGAACGGGGGTTTTCTGCATAAAAGCAGGGCTTTAGGGACTGGAACTTCAGAAGTCGCCACAGGACCTGAGAATCCGACGAGGGAGAAGCTGATCCGACCTACCACGACAACACCACCGGTGGAGCCCTGCAGAACCGACTCACCACTTCCCGACGACAGAGAAGATCTCCCGGCTGGAGAGGCTTCTTCCCCTGACTGGTGGGCACAACCAGTTTTCCTTTCTTTCTTCGCACCCTAACCCGGTTTGTGGTCGAACTGCCCGTGCCAAGCATCCCGGAAGCCGGATAGCCACTCACCACTGGACCGTGAATCACCGGACCACTCCTTTTACCCGAGAAACTCCGCGGCTGGTTTCTTCCCTGGCAGTGCAATGGACTCCTGTCTTCCTCCACGACGAGATCCTCTCTTCCCCCGGATGAAGCACTGACTTGCACCCGCTGCCAGGAACAACTGCCCCCGCTGGAGTGTTCTCACCACTTTAAGGTACCGTGTCCGCCAGGCCTCCCTTTCTAAAGATTGCTACAAGGTAATAATAACTCCTTAACCTTCTGGACTGGCTGGTCGCCTTGACCCTCTAACTGGTCCCTTTTGTGATCCAACTCCTTTTTGAACCTTTACAAGACTTTTGTGCACTGCAACCGTGTGACCTTGGACACATTTCGTTTGGATCCTCTGAAGTGGGTCCAGCCTCTTGAACTCTAACTTCACGGTTTTACCTTGCCTTCCTCTCTTGTGGTGTTCTTGAAAAAGTGTTGAGATCTGTTTCAATTTGTTCTCTGCTTTTCTCCCCCTTTTTTTAAAACAAACTATTAGAGTGCCATGTACGTTAAGCGCACACCGCTGTCTGAAAATAAGTGGGGCTTTACTTAAGACTTGTCTAATATTCTTTTAAGGGAGTGTATATCTTTTAGTGACCATGTTTTTGAATTGCATATTATTAGTGCCTGTGTGTTTTTCTAGATGTGGTGTTAAATAAATAATTATATCTCTTTTACACCAAGCCCTGGTCAGTGTTTACTTGTTCTACTGTGTTCTCTTGACCTATTGTGAATACTCTGTATACTGCCTAACTCTTCTTGAGGGAAGTCTGACTGCTCAGCCACAGCTACCAAGTGAATCTGTGTGGTACAGACTGCTACCAAGTGGGTTTACTGCCAAACACCTGTAGTCCTAAATCTTTTGCAGTGGTCCCAGAGGGAACTGCACAGTTTTCTGCCTAATAGCCTGCATTTTAAGAAGCCTGATTTGCTAATTTACAGCTGTAATTTCTTCCTGGGTGCTAATATGCATTGCAGCCCTATACTTGCATTTGCAAAGATGAAATGTTCGGAGTGCAGCATTAGAAACATTTCACTGTGCAAAATTCCACTGTGCAAATTGCGGGGAGGCGCTGGAGCATTGATTCAGACATTCAGTTCCCCAGTCTACATCCACAATGGGCTATTCAAGGCTGTACAGGAAAAATCCCCACAGCCTTGCATGGTCCATTGGGCATGCACACTAGGGAGCAAGGAATGTCAAACGAAAATCGCATTTCACTTTGACAATTGAAGCAGTGGCTCCTCCATAATGGGTTCAGGTGGGTCTGCGCTGCCTCCCCCATTATGAACGAGTCACCCCTGTCGCCATGCTTCCCCAGTGTCTCCTGCTTCTGTAACACATCAACCTTCCCAGGTCTCCCTAATGACATTGGATTCTTTCAAACCGATCCCCAGTCTCTCAGTGACTTTGGGGTCTCTCAGGTTCCACTCACATCTCACCATGACCTTGGTTCCACTCAGACTCCACCCAGTCTCTCAATGAGTTTGGGGGTCTCTGAGGGCCCACTCACCTCTCACCACAACCTTTGTCCTTCTCAGACTCCCCCCAGTCTCTCCATGACCTTGGGGATCTCTCAGGTTCCACTCACGTCTCACCATAACCTTGGTTCCACTCAGACTCCTCCCAGTCTCTCAATGAGTTTGGGGGTCTCTGAGGGCACCCTCACCTCTCGCCACAACCTTGGTCCTTCCCAGACTCCCCCAAGTCTCTCCATGACCTTTGGGTATCTCAGGTTCCACTCATGTCTCACCACGATCTTGGTTTCTCTCAGACTTCTCCCAGTCTCTCCACGATTTTGGCCTCTCTCAACACAACACTGTTGATGACAATAGGTGCCCATTAGTCTTAAATCTCTATGAATGAGTTTTCAACTGGTTGAATCTGTCTCAATATATTGATGGTAGGCCAACCAAGAAGAGCATTTTGTGTCAATGAAAATGACACATACTGTGATGAATCCACTTCCGGGGCACCACTGGTCCAGGCATGCATATCAGTTTCTAAACCATCAATAAGCCCCACACCTCTAGTGCACCAGAAGGGACCCAAACAGATTGGAAACACATGCAAATGATAAACCTCCTTGTCCAATTTTGGTAATGTAGAAGGAACGGCAGGCTTATCTCTTGAAGGTTTTGGATCATTGATTAGATTCAACACAGTGAAAATACAATTATTACCCAATGATAAAAGGGAGTGTCCAGTCAAGTTTGCATACAAACATCTACTTCATTATTATCACAACAGAAAGTTCTAGCACACTATGAAATACAACCCACCCTGGGGTGCTAATGGCGATATTAACCGAGGCGGTGGGCTGACCCCGTCGGTAACGGCACCGCTGCTCTTGTTATGGGACCCTTGCTGCGCTCGGGCCCTTAACTTGGGTTGCGGGCTGTTACTGACAAGGTTGGCCCGCCACCTCATTCCATGCAAGCTTAGCTAATGCACATGAAAATAAAGTATAAACACAACTATAAGTTAAAATTCCATTTTTCCAAGCACCATCTCACATATAAATTGTCGTGAAAATGACAAAACACTGTTTGCCATACAGAAATGCAATAAGATGTTTTTTCACAATACGAACATTCTAACTTTGTATGCATGTTTTGTTTTCACTAAACTCTGGCCACAAAAAGAGGCTACATTATTCAATCCATAAACCCATCAGAAAAGGCAATATTGTTAAGCAGCTACAGAAAAACAATAAGACAGGAAGATTGATTGTTTCTCAAAGCTGTTAGATGACCTATGAAAGTAAACCTCTAACACTTCTGACGCCCCTTATCTTGATAAAAAAGGAACTCAATGCACCAAGGAAGCAAGATCAGGGAATGTAAATGCCAGCCACATATATTCCCTCAATGGATTGCACTTCCAAAATCTGAATGACACCATCAAAGGACCTGTAGCAGATGCCACACTCTTGTGACTCCTGAGAACATGGCCAAAGCTCCAGCCCCTATGTCTACTAGCTAACACTGTCCTCTTACCCACATATATCATTCGTTTGTTAGCGAACACCTAAAAGCTCAGGGGTTTGTTGTACATGATTGTGGTTTCAGAATGTATGGACATCCTTTACATAGAAAGGTGACACGAAGAGCCCTGGTGCAAATGAATGGCACATCTTGCAGGCAAGCATGGTATAGGATTAATTTTTTAAGCATCAGTGACTCCATTACTCTACTCTGTGCATTATGTAGGCATTCATTCTGTAGGAATGAATGGGATATCTTTGTTAGTCTTCTGTCATACAGATTGCACAGATATATAGATAAACTATATTTTTTGGCTTCATATAGCATTGGCTTTTGTGACTGCCACTGCACATAAAATATGTCCCTACCCAATCAATTAGAAAGAGGTGATATATATATATATATATATCAGCTCCCAGATGCCCCAGAGTTAGGTGCGCTCTACAAATGACAAAATAAATAAATAAATATACTTCATGACATGTTTAGAAAAAAAAGATGAATATAAAAACAATGGCATATACAGAGGGTGACCAATAGAAAGCAATAAAGGCAGTTTTTTATTTAATCAATTAGTGCAAGATTAAAGTTGTTATGCAAAAGAAACGTATGAGATGAGCCGAAAAATGTAAATCAAATAGAGTGCTCAAGAAAAAATAAATATTTTCAAAAAAGTTTATCTTTACATACGAATTACATTCAGTAATTCTGCAATGTGAAACATAGATAGACACAATTAATACATTTGCTCAACTGTGCACATACAATATCAAATGGCATGCAAGAAATCAAATCATCTTCAGGTTTTCCAACATTCCTTTTCTGTGTATTAATAAGCATTTGTAACAATGTTTGAACAAACTAATGGTAGAGAAAAAGCGTCCACGTTTGTAATGAAATATCCGGAGTATGAATTAGCAAGCCGACTTTGTCAAACACGTGTTTTATTGCCACGTGTTGACATTAGGACAGTTCATGTGCTCCACCTTCCTCAGTACATCGGACAATTAAATTGTTGCCATGAGGTCTGTGCATGCCCAGATTCCCTCACGAGGCATTGTGTGTGAGGATCTCAAATGGATCATCGCATATGAAGCTCGGATAAGTCAAGAACGATTGGGCCCTTTGCTGCGTTGGGGATCAATGACTCTAACTGTGGTTTGAAATATACCAGTAAATAAGGAATACATATTAATTACTTACTCTATTTATTCACTGAACTATGGGAGATTGGCATATTAAATTAACATAAAACCTTACTTAACGTCTACTTATTGTTCTTTTTAAAAACATTTTTTGCTAATTGATTAGAAACATTTTTTTAGGATTAATGGAACGTAGCCATATGACAATCATAAAGAGCAACAAATATGTTTGGTAACCCACTGAATATTATAAAAATTACAGACAGAACCAAGGCATATGAGTACACCGTAATAAATGTATCACATTTTTCAATAGGGGTAAAAACATAAAGACAAACAGGACAAACGCAAGAGGAAAAGGAGGAACAAGGTAGGGAAGTGAGATAACCTAATACAATTACATTCATATTTAGTGATATGAGGCATCAATAGACAGGAAGTCCAGAAAAGCTTTCCACTTCAATTCAGTTTCTCGCAATAGAGAAGGGGAAGGGGCAATACATCTTTCTAATCTGTGAGTGCTACAAATGGAATTCCACCACATTTTATGGTTAATATGATCTAGATTTTTCAAGTTAGCTGAAATAGTTTGGATTGTCACGAAATAAAAAGATCAAACAGATGACCAGAATTCGTCCTCTTAGAACCTGTAACCTAGACAACCATCTCAGAGGATATTATCAGTTCTTTCCCTCAGTTACAAGGAAACGTCAATGAAGACAAACCCCATTCACCATTAAGGACAGGGGCAAAACTAAAGGCAGCCCTCCTGAACACCAGATCCTTGAATAATCACGTGTGTTTTATTGATGACCTGATAGTAGACAACAACCTTGATATTGTATGCCTTACGAAAACTTGGATCAGAGACACCAATGGTCTGTCGATAAATCTAGCTGTACCGCCAGGTTTCTCCATTTTCTGTAAAAATCGGGAACAAGGCCTCGAAAGGGGTGAAGCAATCATTGCAAAAAAGTGACTTAGGACTATTCGTCTCACCAATTTCCTGTCAGGGCTGTGAAATCCTACTTGTTAAAATTACCTCAAACCCTAATAGCTGTATACATTTTGTTTAATCTATCGATCACTTCAGCAATGATAGATTTCAATGAAGAAATCACCCAGATCCTAAAATCTTTTGAGGGCCCAAACCGTGCAACACTTTTCTTAGGAGCCTTAAATCACTGGAAGAGCAACACATCAGATATTGAAGTCGCTGATTTAGTGGCATGGGTCTTTCGCGCCTTCCATCATGGTGCTTGTGGGGTAGATGGCGACTTTTTCGCCATTAGTATGTTCCATTCTGCCTTTTTTCACTTCCGTGTGTATCGGTCTTGTCTTCTTCTCCCTTTTGTTTTCTTCCATTCTTAAACAACTCCTCTTTTCCTGTTCGGCGTTTTTTGCAACCCTTCGCTTCTCGCTCCGGGTGCCTACGCTTTTTCCTGTTGGATCCTCTCATGTTACTGCCCTCCTTCGGGTCTCGTCCCGATTCCTCTGCCTTCCTTCTTTTCCTTCGTTTCTGTTCCACTTTACCTTTTTTTTGTTTCCTGCTTGCCGCTGCCCGTCTCCCTCATAACGGGTGCCGGTTCTCCTTCTTTCCTTCCTGCATTTGCCATTCTTTTTTCCCTCTTCCGGCCTATCCGGTTTCCGTTTCTCCGTATCTGTGCCTGCTCTGGACTCTCCCATTGAGACTCTGCACCCCAGATTTCTTTCTTCCACGGAAAGCACCTCCTTACCTGCAAGAGAACTACCTGCAAGAGAACTACAGTTGTAGATACTTACCTTCAGACTCTGTCTTATTCATCCACTCCGCTTCACAAGAGACTCCCATCATCACCACCTTCCACAGTCTTCGGTAGTTGAGCATTCCTACGCCCATCTTGAACTGCTAACAAGAGAGGTTTTTTTGAGCATCTGCTTTTTTCCTCTCTCTGGCTCCTCCAGAGGGGGGTCCCCTGTATCCCTGTCCAATTAGGGTATCAGGGTGGCTTCCATCCGGGGACGGCCTTACCTCTACTCACGAAAAAAGCCACAGAAGAAGAAAGGACAAAGGAAGAAGTTGTCATCTGAAGATTCAGGTGAGGGGGAGTGGAATTTGGAAGATTGTGGAACGTCTGGAGTTGACATTTAGAGAGAGCCTTAAATATTATGAACTTTCAAGTTGTAAACAACAAACCAACATCAGATAAAAACAATTTTTTCGATTGGGTGATAACCAAAAATCTCAAAATTGACATTGACCAGACCCGGCTCTGTGTTTGGTCTGACCATTACATTGTTGAATTTCACATTAAACTACCAGAGTGCCATGCCAAACCCTGCAACCCCATGAAAGTAGTTAAAAATCGTAACTTTAAAAGGATAGATGCTAAGGAACTATCATTATGCCTTAATACAATTATGGCTGAGACATCAAATACAGACTCGGCTGAACAACTAGTCTCATCTTTCATAGATAACTTGACAGAGATGTTGGAGAAAATAGCCCCTTTTCGAACTAGAGTAATAAGAGATAAACCCGAAAATCAAAAATGGTTTACTCCATACCTGAGAGCATTAAAAAGGGAAAACCATAAATTATCACACTGGTTAAAACATCAATCTGACTAAATTAAAAAGGCATGGAACAAAGCTGATAAAATATACAAAAACATAATTGTAGAAACCAAAAAGAACTATTACAACCTAAAAATAACTCAAGCAGCTAATAGCTCCAGAAAGTTTATTGAGACCCTCAAACTTCTTGAAAGATCTTAAGAACTTCAAACGTCTTTCCTACCTACAAATCGGGTACTCTACAGTAGACCAAACCACTTTCTAAACAAAAATTGCCAACACAAGAGAGAAAATCAAAAAATGCGTTGAATATGGTAACTAGACCGAATAAGTACCAGTACCCAGATCCCAAGCTTCAAAACCAACCCCCTTTCTCCTTTTCTGCAATATCTATACCCGAAATCTAGAAAATGTTAATGACCATGCAGCCAACCGCATGCCCCGAAAATATTCGGCCACCTAAATTAATGCTAGAACACAAATATCTATTCGCCCCATTTTTCATGAGATTCGTGAATGCATCATTTCGAGAGGGGAGTATCCCTAATTCTATCAAGACAGTCTCGGTCACCCCATTGCCAAAAAAAACATGTCAAGTCCTGCAAAACAATGCAGTGCACATTGTTAAGAAAGTAACCAGATGGGAAAATATTTCAAATCACAGACAAGACCTGCATTGGCTGCCGATTCAGGAATGCATCAACTTTAAAGTAGGAACAGTGGTCCACAATTGCGTCTTTGTATCTGCCCCTGTCTACCTCAAATCATTAATACCTCAGTACCATCCTACCGGAATATTGCGCTCTTCAAACAAAATCCAGATCATCTGTCATAACCAGAGGCGCACAAACGACTTGGGAAGATTGTTTCCAGTAAATGCTGCTAACCTTTGGAATCTATTGCCCTTTGCATTGAGAGCAGAACCTGAACTAAAAACGTTCAGGAGAACCTTAAAAACCCTCGTTTTCAAGTAATGAAATCCCTTTCCTTGTCCACAGGATTCTTCTCATCCCGCCCATTTTGATTCATCTCTTCTGTGTAATTATTCTGCGCCCGATGCCCGTGGACTTTCATTGCATTAGAAATAAATAAATAGATAAATAAATAGTGTGTGTTGCAAGAGTGCACTACCAAAAAACGGAGTTCAAAATTCAAGTATTCCTGTATTTTGAAAATTAGTTTCATAGTGCCCCACACAGTTTCCCAAAACCTTTTAATGGATTTACACTCCATCAACATATGTTTAAATGAGCCTTCAGCAGAAGTACAACTACACCAGTTGTCATTTTCCCCATTCAAAGAGCATGGTGTGAGTGAAAAAACTCTGTGATGAGCGAAATATAATGCTTGAGCCATGCTTGCGAATGTGGTGATAGATGAGATTTTCTCCCAAACATGTGACCATTGATTGTCATCAATAATTAAAGTACAATGCTGTTGCCAAGCCAACTGCGACCCCCACTGAGGGTCAGGAATAGCCTCAGAGAGAGAGTTTTATAAAACATTGAAGCATTAAAATCAGGAATATGCATATGTTGTAGTCTTTCATCATTGAGTGAAGGTGTGCTTACTGTTAGGAAAGATTTCATAATTGTAGGTAATTTTCCTTCCATGTGGCAACCCCTAAACTTTTTGCTGTTGTTTTTCACCTTGTTCTTGACTTTGCCAGAGAAGTGCAGCCTTCTGCCGCACTCCTCTGGGCTTTCGCTCCTTTCTTACGGGGAAACTGACATGCCCTTAAGACAGTCAGTACCGGGGAACGCTGTTTCCCGTAGTTTCTTTTATCATGTTGCGGCTTTCGTGCAACATGACACAAGAGGGCACTGTAAGCTAAGTTACAGCTCTCTTGGGTCTCTAGCCTTCTACAGGCCCGAGATACTCGTTTAGGATTGTATCTGATCGGTGCAAGTGACTCAGGGACGGGAATGGTGGCAGCGATCGTTTCTTGTGTTTTGAGCTCCTTTTGGCGTTCTAAGCGCGTTTCTCGCGCTTAACCCAAAATGGTGGCCTGGCTCCCAAAATGGCCAGACCACGAGGCTCCTTTGTCCTGTCCGCTGACCGTCTTGCTCCCTTCACCTTCCCCAGGTCGAGCCGACCCGGGGCCTTCCTTATTTGGGCATGTACTTTCCCGCGAAACACGGATGCTTTCGCGGGCTTCTACATGTCTTGTGTGTGCCTCCAGGATGTGGGCTGGGATGTCTGGTCCCAATACACATCCTGGGTGCCAGAGAGTCTAGGGTGGTGTGAATGCCTGGGACCACCGTGGTCCGTGATTGGTCCACGAATGGTGTGAGTGTTGATGAGCGAATCTCCCATTGGGTCCCCTCCGTTTTGGCGCAAAGGGAACCGTGGATAAGAGGGGGCTGGAAACACCACTACCATGTCGATCTCCTGAGTTCTCACGAATGAAGGAATACAGGAGCTAAGTATCCTGCAACCAAGAGGCTGGACCGAGGAATCGCTGGTGACCCGCTGAAGGACTTCTCCTCTGCACTGCTGTCGCCTTGTGAAACCCTTTTCACCTTTGATCGAACCAGAAGGCCTGTACTGGTACTTCGACCCTTGGAATAGCGGGAACAGCTATTCTTGGCATCTTCACCATCTCCTGCCAGTAAGCCTTCGGAAGCGTCTCTGGGCCATCCAGTAGACTGACCAGCTTACACGGGAGTCTTGCTCTGTAACCGCCGCCAGGTTGTGTAGTATTTCGAGTCCTTGTCACTCTCACACGCTTCGTACACTTGGCGTTCCCAGGTCTGAAGTGAGTAGTGTACATTTGGCTCAGATACACACGGCCGCTCCGTTGCCCTGCTGTGGTAACAAACTGTGCGGGTTTCTTCGATTGGGATGTCTTTTTACTCAACCCGACGACGAGGCGTTCCCTGCTCTTCTGAACCTGCCAGCTGCTGAAACTGACGCGGAGAAGCCTGGGTCTGCTTGCATCGGGGACCGGTGAGTAGCATAGCTAGGATCTGGTCGCCCTCCTGCAGGAGCCCATTGCTTTTCCCCGCTGTGTCAAACAGCACACTTTTCCGTACTCGCGCTCTGCTTCTGCCCACTGTGGAGGCTGCGCTTGAGTCGCGGAACTTGTTCTTCTTCTTTTGTGCACTAAACTGAACTGCCTGATTTCCCTCGAAGAGCTTCTCCTTTTGCCCGTTGGCACCAGCGCGTGCAGGTACTTTTGAGCACAAGGCTCCACTCTTCGCAGGGCTTGGACTTCCATCTAGTTAGGTGCCTCTGAAGGTGAACTGGGTCTAAGCATTATTTCGCACTGCCTGTTTTCCCTCCCTTTTAGGTGGACTCCACATTTCGTGCATATAACGCTTGAGACTGGTTGTATTTGTATATATATTGTGTTGTTATGGTATGTGTTGGTTTACTATCGTTATATTGTGATTTTCTCGCTACGGTCATTGTTTTGAAGGCCTTGAAATAAATGTGTATATATTTTTAATATAACAACTGTTTGGAGTAGTTTGTAAGTGATCTTGCTTTGTGTGCTCATTGCGGGCTTTCAGTCACCCTCACCCCTCTTGAGACCTAGTCTTGACCGCCGCGATCGCTACCTAGATTGGTCTGGCTCGTCCAGAGGTTACCCTGTTCCAAGTAATTAGGTTGGCCTTCTGAACTTCTGTGCCACCAGGACAGAGTTCAGAAATCCGTCTTAACAAATTGGTGGCAGCGGTGGGATACGACTGAAGGTATCCGGTGTTGCGCACGAACTAAGGCATTTCAGGTTATTCCAACTAGGACACGTAGTGAATTGTTGTAGTATAACTTTAAAAAGGCCATAGTCCTATCTAACAGTATGGAAACAAATACCTTGTTAACTTTAAATGCTTCCCAATCAGAAACATTGAAAAAGATGTGTGCGGAGAGAGGTGTTTCCTCTCAAGGCACGAAATTGGAATTGATCCAAAGAATCGTGGCGTGGCAAGAAGCGCAGCTTGACGCTATAACTTCTGAGGACAGTGCGGAAGGAGGTGGGGCTGCTCTCACTGGTAGAACCGACGGTTCTGCCGCTGCACTGATCCATCGCGACCACGAGGACAGGGAGGACGAGATGTCTAATGTTTCCTCTGCCAGTGCTGATGGGGAGGCTAAGCTTGAATTCAAGAAGCAAGAGCTGCGGTTTAGGGAGCAGGAGCTTGAATTCAGCATAGCAAAACTAAAAATCGAACAGGCAGAAAAACAAAAAGACAGGGATCACCAGTTGGAACTGGCCAAGCTTCAGTTTGCAAATGGGTCCAAGGGTCCTGGACATGGGTCTGGGGCCTCCTCTCATCCACGGTTTCCGAAAGATCTGCTCAGTGTGTATGAGGAAAGGAATGACATTATGGACTGGCTGAATGCGTTTGAGTATGCATGCGAAGTTCAACAAGTTGACAATGCTGATAAGATTGCCTGGTTACTCAGCAGACTGCCCCATTCTGGCTGTAGTGCCATTATGGAAATGTCGAAGGCTGAGCGAGCTGATTTCGCAATGTTAAAGCAAACTCTCATTTTAAAGTTTGGGAAGACTCCGGCCCAATATTTGAAACGTTTCAGAGAGTATAAGAAAAAGGAAGGTGGTACTTGGGTATCTTATGTCACTGAATCCTTGAAAAACTTAACTGGCTGGGTCGAAGGTTATAAGGTTTCTACCTTCGAAGGCATGATAAATCTTGTCATGCTGGAACACATTTTTGCATCTTCTTTCCCGGAGCTTAAGCAGCATTTGGCCGATTCGAAGGAGATAGATCCTAAGAAGCTGGCCATTGCAGCCGACTTATGGGTGTCACATCCAGTGTCCCATAAGGACAAAACTAATCCTGGTAAGCAGGAGGAAGGGAAAAAGTCCAAAGATATGGAGGGTGGAGAATCTGATAAATCTTCTTCTCATAAGGGCCACAAAAAGAAAAATAAGGGTAAGACACAAGAGAACTCACAGGGTAGTGGAGGTCAGCCTCCGAAACAGAACTCTGGTTACAATAAGCCTCCCTATGTAAACAGACCCAATGGATCTTGTTTTGCTTGTGGAGCAACTGACCACGTGAAGGGGGATCCCCGGTGTAAGGTTAGACATTTTGGGGGTCCACTCAGCTAATCTGGCCTTCTCCTCCTACGAGGAAGAAGAGATTACAAGAGCATCCTTCTCCTCAGACTCATTTCCCAGCGGGATAGAGGCTGAGGTAGTTTTAGTGTCCCTGGGTTCCTGGGAGCCTAAAGTCGCAGAGGCGTATGCTAGGATTCCGGATAATACCAAGCACTACTTTAAAGACAGTGTGCTGATCAATGGAGTAGATACTCCAGCTCTTAGGGATAGTGGGTGCAGTCGCACTGTAGTGGATTCTACCTTGGTAGACTCAGAGGAAGTTGCCAGAGCTACTCTGATGCCCACTAAGTTGGCTGACGGCCCACTCCGTATGTTCCCAGTAATACCTGTAAATCTTACTTTAAATGGTACAGCAGTCAGGATTCCAGTGAGAATTCAGAGAAACGTCCCGGGAAAGGTCTTGTTAGGTAATGATCTCAGAGCTTTAGGGCTCGTAGGAGACACTGCCGAAAGACCCTACACACGGTCTCAAGCACGGGCAGCATTGGCCAAGACCAATACGCTGCCCCAGCCGAAGGGGAAACCCAAGGCGAAAGGAGTCGACAAGTCAAGACGAGGGAAAGAGAATATTCCCCCGAGCTCGCCTACCACTGCGGTGGAGGAAGTTGGTCAATCGCCCGGGCCTGACGAGGAGGTGGCGATGCCTGAAGTATTTGACCCCAACGATCATCCTGAACTAAAAGACTTGTTAGTTGAAGGAGGTCCTGATAGGGACGAATTCAGGAAAGGCCAACGTGAGGGCCCATCTCTGGAAGGCCTCAGGAGACAGGCCTGCTCCCAGCTTGAGGGTGAACCTCCTGGGACGCATAGGATTTATTGGGAAGGTGGACTCCTGTATAGTGAGCCCACAGAGTCTACAGAAGGAGACCATAGGAGGTTGGTGGTTCCCCTTGCTGTTAGGCCCTTCCTCCTGCAGTTGGCGCATGAAGTTCCCCTTGCTGGTCACCTTGGTATGAAGAGGACCAAGCAAAGGTTATCCATGCACTTCTACTGACCCAAGATGGGGGTGCAAGTAGAAAGTCACTGCAGGAGTTGTGCCTCCTGCCAGTTGTCTGGTAAGGTTGGCGCGACAATCCAAGCTCCGTTGGTACCGCTCCCAGTTGTGGGGGTACCATTTGAAAGGGTAGGGATCGACATAGTTGGTCCCCTTGACCCGCAAACATCCTCGGGCAATAGGTTTATCCTGGTGCTGGTCGACCATGCAACCAGATATCCTGAGGCCATCCCATTCAAAACTGTAACTGCCAAGTCAGTTGCAAAAGCTTTACTTGGCATATTTACTAGGGTTGGCTTCCCTAAAGAAGTTGTGTCGGATCGTGGCAGCAACTTTATGTCGAAGTATATGCAGGCTATGTGGAAAGAATGTGGGGTCACCTACAAGTTCTCTTCTGCATACCACCCCCAGACCAATGGTCTGGTGGAACGTTTCAACAGAACGTTAAAAAGAATGATTGGGGCTCTGGAGGAACCTCAGAGAAGAAAATGGGATCTTCTTTTACCATGCTTACTGTTTGCCTACCGAGAGGTACCACAGGTGGGTGTTGGCTTCAGCCCCTTCGAACTTCTGTTCGGTCATCCCGTACGGGGACCCTTAGCCATCGTCAAAGAGGGATGGGAGATGCCCACTCCCCCTGTTACTACCAACGTAGTTGATTATGTGCTAGGGCTCAGAAAACGGATGGTACTTCTGATGGGCTTGGCTAGTAATAAATTGAAGGCAGGACAAGCGCTGGTGAAACATTGGTACGACCAGAAAGCTTCCCTCATCAACTTTACACCTGGTCAGCAAGTCCTGATCATGAATCCCATAAGGCCTCGAGCTTTACAGGACAAATGGTCCGGCCCTTACACAGTGGTGGAGCCCCTGGGTGAGGTTAACTATTTAGTGGACCTTGGAAGGCCTGGACAGGCTCCAAAAGTGTTTCACGTGAATATGCTGAAGGCTTTCGTCCCAAGAGTTGAAATCGCAGCGCTGCTACTGGCTTCAGATGTTGAGGAAGAGGAGTCTGAACCTCTCCCCGACCTGTTCCAAAGCGGTCCTTCAGATAGCTCCTTTGAGGGTGTCCGAGTGGCCCCTCACCTGACTTCTGATCAGCAGGCTGAGGTGAAAAGTTTGCTTAGGCAGTTTTCCCCCCTGTTTTCACAGTCGCCTGGTTTGACACCTTGGTGCAAACATAACATTGACACAGGAGACAGTGTACCTACCAAAAGTAGGGGATACAGGATGTCAGACAAAGTACGGTCTTATATTAAGACCGAGGTCAACAAGATGTTAGACCTTGGGGTGATTGAACCCTCTAGTAGTCCTTGGTCCAGCCCTGTGGTTTTGGTTCCAAAGGCAGGCACTTCTGAATTGAGGTTCTGCGTGGATTACAGGGCTCTGAATGCTGTTACCAAGACAGATGCACACCCCTTGCCTCGAACAGATGAGCTGGTGGATACTTTAGGTGCCTCCAAGTACCTCAGCACGTTTGACCTCACTGCTGGCTATTGGCAAATAGCTTTAACAGAACATGCCAAGGAGAAGACAGCATTTTCTACTCCAGAGGGCCTTTACCAATTCCGGGTAATGCCGTTCGGGTTGAAGAATGCACCTGCCACTTTCCAGAGGCTTGTGAATCATGTGTTGAATGTGTTGGACGAATTCTGTCTTGCATATCTGGACGATATAGCAGTTTTCAGTGCCACCTGGGAAGACCATGTGAAACACCTCGGGATTGTGCTCCAGGCTCTTCAGAAAGCACACCTGACCATAAAGGCTAGTAAATGCCAGATTGGACAAGGCTCAGTGGTTTACCTTGGACATGAAGTAGGTGGAGGGAGGATACAACCTCTTCCCAGTAAAGTACAAGCAGTACAAGACTGGCCTACCCCCACTACGCAAACCCAAGTGAGAGCCTTCTTAGGACTCACGGGGTATTACCGCAATTTTGTGGCAGACTATGGCACCATAGCTGCCCCTCTGACTGCCCTCACAACTCCGAAGAAACCCAAGAAGGTGACTTGGACCGACGAGTGTGAGAAAAAAAGACTCCTTGTGCCAGGCCCCTGTCCTCAGGGCCCCTGATTATCAAAGACCTTTTATCGTGCAGACGGACGCCTCTGACACTGGGATAGGAGCTGTACTATCACAAGTAGATGAGAAGGGTAGGGAACACCCTATTGGTTTTATTAGCCGCCAGCTTAAGGACAGAGAGCTCAGATGGTCCACGGTAGAGAAAGAATGTTTCTGTTGTGTGGGCCCTAAGGAAGCAGAGGCCCTACCTCTATGGGACCCACTTCACTGTGCAAACTGACCATAAGCCCTTAAAGTGGCTAATGAACATGAAGGGGGAGAATCCAAAGTTGCTTAGGTGGTCCATAAGTCTACAAGGCTTCGACTTCACTATTGACCATAGGCCAGGTGTCCAACATAGCAATGCTGATGGGTTGTCCAGAATGTTTAACCGACCTGAACAAGAGACTCATCCAGGGGTGGATTAGTTCCCCCTGTCCATAGTCTGGGAGGGGCGAGTGTTAGGAAAGATTTCGTAATTGTAGGTAATTTTCCTTCCATGTGGCAACCCCTAAACTTTTTGCTGTTGTTTTTCACCTTGTTCTTGACTTTGCCAGAGAAGTGCAGCCTTCTGCCGCACTCCTCTGGGCTTTCGCTCCTTTCTTACGGGGAAACTGACATGCCCTTAAGAAAGTCAGTACCGGGGAACGCTGTTTCCCGTAGTTTCTTTTATCATGTTGCGGCTTTCGTGCAACATGACACAAGAGGGCACTGTAAGCTAAGTTACAGCTCTCTTGGGTCTCTAGCCTTCTACAGGCCCTAGATACTCGTTTAGGATTGTATCTGATCGGTGCAAGTGATTCAGGGACGGGAATGGTGGCAGCAATCGTTTCTTGTGTTTTGAGCTCCTTTTGGCGTTCTAAGCGCGTTTCTCGCGCGTAACCCAAAATGGTGGCCTGGCTCCCAAAATGGCCAGACCACGAGGCTCCTTTGTCCTGTCCGCTGACCGTCTTGCTCCCTTCACCTTCCCCAGGTCGAGCCGACCCGGGGCCTTCCTTATTTGGGCATGTACTTTCCCGCGAAACACGGATGCTTTCGCGGGCTTCTACATGTCTTGTGTGTGCCTCCAGGATGTGGGCTGGGATGTCTGGTCCCAATACACATCCTGGGTGCCAGAGAGTCTAGGGTGGTGTGAATGCCTGGGACCACCGTGGTCCGTGATTGGTCCACGAATGGTGTGAGTGTTAATGAGCGGATCTCCCATTGGGTCCCCTCCATTTTGGCGCGAAGGGAACCGTGGATAAGAGGGGGCTGGAAACACCACTACCATGTCGATCTCCTGACTTCTCACGAACGAAGGAATACAGGAGCCAAGTATCCTGCAACCAAGAGGCTGGACCGAGGAATCGCTGGTGACCCGCTGAAGGACTTCTCCTCTGCACTGCTGTCGCCTTGTGAAACCCTTTTCACCTTTGATCGAACCAGAAGGCCTGTACTGGTACTTCGACCCTTGGAATAGCGGGAACAGCTATTCTCGGCATCTTCACCATCTCCTGCCAGTAAGCCTTCGGAAGCGTCTCTGGGACATCCAGTAGACTGACCAGCTTACACGGGAGTCTTGCTCTGTAACCGCCGCCAGGTTGTGTAGTATTTCGAGTCCTTGTCACTCTCACACGCTTCGTACACTTGGCGTTCCCAGGTCTGAAGTGAGTAGTGTACATTTGGCTCAGATACACACGGCCGCTCCGTTGCCCTGCTGTGGTAACAAACTGTGCGGGTTTCTTCGATTGGGATGTCTTTTTACTCAACCCGACGACGAGGCGTTCCCTGCTCTTCTGAACCTGCCAGCTGCTGAAACTGACGCTGAGAAGCCTGGGTCTGCTTGCATCGGGGACCGGTGAGTAGCATAGCTAGGATCTGGTCGCCCTCCTGCAGGAGCCCATTGCTTTTCCCCGCTGTGTCAAACAGCACCCTTTTCCGTACTCGCGCTCTGCTTCTGCCCACTGTGGAGGCTGCGCTTGAGTCGCGGAACTTGTTCTTCTTCTTTTGTGCACTAAACTGAACTGCCTGATTTCCCTCGAAGAGCTTCTCCTTTTGCCCGTTGGCACCAGCGCGTGCAGGTACTTTTGAGCACAAGGCTCCACTCTTGGCAGGGCTTGGACTTCCATCTAGTTAGGTGCCTCTGAAGGTAAACTGGGTCTAAGCATTATTTCGCACTGCCTGTTTTCCCTCCCTTTTAGGTGGACTACACATTTCGTGCATATAACGCTTGAGACTGGTTGTATTTGTATATATATTGTGTTGATATGGTATGTGTTGGTTTACTATCGTTATACGTTATATTGTGATTTTCTCGCTACGGTCATTGTTTTAAAGGCCTTGAAATAAATGTGTATATATTTTTAATATAACAACTGTTTGGAGTAGTTTGTAAGTGATCTTGCTTTGTGTGCTCATTGCGGGCTTTCAGTCACCCTCACCCCTCTTGAGACCTAGTCTTGACCGCCGCGATCGCTACCTTGATTGGTCTGGCTCGTCCAGAGGTTACCCTGTTCCAAGTAATTAGGTTGGCCTTCTGAACTTCTGCGCCACCAGGACAGAGTTCAGAAATCTGTCTTAACACTTACCAGTAGGGTTTCAAGGTTGTCCATCGAAGCTTTGATTAAAATAGAGTATTGATGCCAGAAGGAAATTAGAGCAGAGAATTTCATTCTGAATTCACTAGAAGTAAGTGGAGTTCAAATGAATCAAATCATTGAACCACAGATATTGTGAAACAAAAAGGGATGAGCTAGTGGAGTTTAAGTACATTCTAATATGTCTGGCAGAACATTAGTACATTTGATGATTGTGTTCCTCCTCGTAAACGTATGACAATATAGTGATAAGGGCAAAACGATATTATTTTCCAAGAGTACCCAAGATGGTGCAATATTATCATCAATAGCTGCAAACCACAATTGAGCCTGTCTCAACACAAAATCAGAATGATACTTTATAAAATCAGCTAACCCAACTCCCCCATTATGACCTAATCTCTTGAGTTTATCCAGTGAGATTTGTCATGATTCCTGCCCCTCATGTCCCCAGCCCTCCAAGATGTCAGGCTGGAGCCAGGCCAAAATCACCTACATGGCCCTCAAGGGCCTCTCCATCCCTCCAAAGACCCACTTGGAGTCAGACTTGGCGCTTGTGGCACCAGACTCACTCACTCCCATAGGATAACATTAGGGATTGGACTTGTAGTGCATTGAAGGGGACAAGATGGATGCCCCCACATAGTTCGGTTCCCAGAACTGAATGTGCAGTCTAGTCTTTTGGGTGTGGTTCAGCCCAGAGACACCTGGGATACCCAGAGACTATTTAAGCCACGCCCAGGCTGAGAAACATGCTCTGTGTTTTCTGCACCTACAGCGTGTCACTCCCCGTGTTCAGATCGGTCTGTAGTAGGCCTGCATCTTTCTTCTGCGCTCAGCTCCTGCAAGAACAAGAACCCTGTTAGGAACTGCCTTACCTTGCGGCGCTTCTGCCCATCATTCATTGCTTCTTCTGTTCTGCGGGCATCTTCGGCGGTGTCATTTCCATCCAGGCATGCCGCTTCCTAAGGAAAAGGGAAAAGAACAGATAAAAGGCATTAGTAAGCATTCAGCAAATCTTCGCTTACTTTTAAAGACTGTACGAGCTTCAAACGCTTACCTGAATCCCAGCCGCTCTGGGGGAACTCTGTCTCCAGAACTTCTCATCCATCTGCAAGAGGGAAAAGACACTCCAGGTTAGGGTGGAAGCATCTAGAGGTGCCGCATAGCACGCTTACTCACCGCAGTTCTTCTTCATAACCGGCATCCAGGCTGAAAACGTCACGGCACCTAAAAGACACAGAAAAAGAACTCAGTTCAATACAAATACGAAAGGGTCGCATCGCGCATCGCGCTCTCACTCACCTTCAGCGCTACTCATCTCAGCCGCACGTCGCCATCCCCGGACGCCGGCCATCATCTAAGGAAGGAAAGGAACGAAGTTAGAGAACTGTTCAAAAGACTCATTATACTTACCTGTCAGACTCTTGCCAGTGAAGTAACTAGGCAGCAACGAGCCTGCATCAATCAATGCGCCCCTGCGCTGAAAGCAGGACAGAGAGCACACTTTCCAAGAAAACAAGGTGGAAAACAAGGTGAGCTGTGGATCAAAGGGAAGGGTTGGACCCCGGGGAAGAAGGGGTTCAAGCACACAGAGACAATAGGGAGTTAAACTCTACCAATCCTGTATTTCAGGCCCAGTCTCCAGTCGAGTAGACTCCAGGGAAGGGTTCAAGGTCGTAAGAGGTCAGAACAGCCTGAGTGACGTCCCCGTGGATACCAGGTGAGCGTTACAAGATTCTATGTTTTTTCTTCCCCCATAGAAATTTGGCTAGACTTGAATCAATTGCTTTATAGGATTTAGAGGGAATAGATAGAGGGAGCATATAGAGGGTATACAAAACAATTGGTCATATCATCATTGATGGCCTGAAGAAGCCCCCAACAGGACACATTTAGAGCGGGCCATGAGTCTTTAAGGTCTTTAATTCTAAATAATACAATATTCATATTTTCCTTAACAATATATTTTGTTGAAGAGGCTATGTGTATTCCTAAATATTGAATCCCCTTTGGGTGCCTTTACATTCCATAGGGTTGGATGTGATGTTTACAGCTGTAGATATTTTGAGTTAATACTTCCAATATATCCATATTAAGCATGTAGCCAGATGCTAATGGGAAGTGAGAAATAATGTCTATGTGTCGTCCGAATCATCTAAAACATCTAGAACATCCAAAAACAATCTTATGTTAGAAGAAGACAATCTTCACTTTACATAGCCTACTTGATCAGTTTTGATTAAATTAGGTATGAATGGGAGGAGTCGGTTAGCTAAGATCTTAGCAAAGATTTTACAATCTGCATTTATAATGGCGACAGGCCTTAAGCTTTGAGGAAGCTTGGGGTCTTTATTGGGTTATGGGAAAACAATTAGCACGGCCTCCATAAAGGTTCCTTCAGATCTAGAGAGAGAAATAAAATGAAAGCATATATCAGGCAATTTTGGGACTATTAAATGTTTGGGCCTGGAGCTTTTCCTTCTTTATGGTCTTGAATAGCCCTAAGAATTTTGTTTTGGGTAATGGGGTTATTAAGCAAGGACAAATCTATAGAAGGGTAGGTGGAACAAGACAGGTTCCTAAGGAAATCCTTACTATGAGAATTGTTTGGCATTGATTCTGAAGGATATAATTTCTGGTAGAATTTGGAAAAAATATCAATAATATCCTTGCCTAGAAATGTTCTGTTTCCTTAATCTCTGCAACTCTGCGTCTTTCTTTCTTTATTTTGGGATAAGAGGCAAGTGATTTGCTTGTCTTATTAGAGAATTGATATTTCTTAGCTTTGTATTTTAACAGTTAAGCACAAGAATATTCTGAAGTTAGTTTGTTATACTTAGTTCTCCATTGTATAATGTTATTAAGGACATTCTGAGCCGGGGTTTGGATGTATTGCTTCTCAAGGGATTCAACTGTTTCAGAATAGTGCCCGATTCATTTTTCAGTTTCTTCTTTTTTCTGGCTACATAAGAGATAATTTGTCCTCTAAGCACAGCTTTATATAAATCCTAAATATTTGTAACAGAAGTATCTTCACTTTTATTATATGTTAAAAAGATTATGATGTGCAATAATTAGGGAAGGTGTAAATAATTCATCTTTCAACAGTGCCGAGTTAAATCTCCATCTATTTGATGTATGGATGTGATGTGCAATTTTGAGCTTAATATGAACATGGGCACGATCTGATAGGGAGATACTATCAATACCAGTATCTATCAAGCAGGCTAGAAGACAAGGAATTAGAGAGAAAGGTATTGTCAATTCAGGAGAACGAATTATGTGGGCTAGAGTAAAAAGTACATTCTAGATCTGAAGGGTGAATCATGCGCCAGGCATCAATAAGGCCTAAATCAGTGATGAAATTTAGAAATTGCTTGTGTGATTTAGAGATCTTAAAGCGCACCCTCAACATCCTAGCAAGGAATGGGATGATCATTTCATTACAATCTCTGCCTACAATACGATTTTGAACATTGGCACACAATAAATAGTCTAAGTGTAACCAAAAGGCAGGATCAGCTGAGATAGGACCATATAAATTCAGAATTGTATACTCAAATGAGTCTATTGGGATTTCAAGAAACAACTATCTGCCTAAATCAATTGAGTCAGATGTAATTACTTTGCAGTTGAAAGCCTTATTAATTATTCAATCTATCAATAATACATTTATTCAGCCATAATGAATAACATATAAACATTTCAATTACTCAGATTGCCATCAAACCTTCCTTAAAACGTCAAAAGCAATATCTGTGGCGTGGCCCCATGACCTTTTGGTAATATCAGCAACCCATGACTCAGTTCTGAGCGAGTAGCCTACCAATCAGGCTTTCCTCATCCATTAGTGGAGCCCGAAGATCTTTTCCCCAATGGAATGGTATTAGCCCGGAAAGCAGTGAATGTTATGTCCTAGACCCCATGGGGTAAGCATTGTTATAATGGGGCGAGGAGCGAATTACATTCTTGCTGCCGCGTGGTATGCAGCGTCTGCTTCCAATTCCCAGTATTCCATTGGCCACTATTTTTTCCCTCAGCGCAATGTGTATAGTATTGAAAACACTTGCTCCATCATTATGTAATCTTGTGCAGTTTATAATGTCATCCTGGATTAAGGATAAACAACCATATCGTGCCAATGGGTGCACTTATTAATTAGCGATTCAGGGATTTCTAATTGGGGAGTACTGACTTTGGGTAATCTTATGCAGAAATATCAATCCCCCATTGTGTGGCTCTCACGTATTTCCAAATTCCACCCATTGCCCACGCTGCAATCTGGGACCCTGATGGTTAATTTCTGGTGGGACGGGTTTAAGATCTACAAAGGCTGCCCCTTTACTTCGCATGCAATCCAGATATATAGTTATAACCCCCCAGTCTGCCTGCCCACTTATTGAATGCTGTAGTGGCCAGGTTTTTTGTTCTGGTGACTTGGTGTTTGCGCGTGAGTGCCCAAATTAACAGGTACCAGGGACTCTGTCTCAAACTGGTCGTCTATGTGGCCTATGATTTTACTAGTGAAATTTGGCAATTGTGGGTGGTAAACCGGGTCACTAAGTGCTTTCTCTAATGATGATTGGCAGACCCTTGTGCAGCCCCCCCTTACTTGATTGGCCCTCCCCATGGGACCTTCAGTTCTTCGATCTTCTAAAATAAGCAGAAGTAATTTCTTTAGGACTAATAATTCTACAAGGCCACATTTAAAACCTGTTAAATATCCCTCATTTGTTCCATCAGTAGGCATAATGGCAGACAATCCAATAGGGGCGGGGGTGCAGGGTCATCCAGCTGTAGTTTATAAGGGAACAGAGCCCCACCCCATCTCTGTTGGCTCTTGATGTTGATGAAGTGCTTGTCATGGATAATGTTAACCCCCCTCCCTCCTGCTCCTTTGTTAGCAATAAACTAGTCACTTCATTCTGGGACTCAGTTTAATCAGTCACATCAGATATGTTGGGGCTCCGTATGACAAAATTTGCTGCAGTGGCAGTGTGAGAACCAGCTATACATTTTGCTATGTTGACTTTTCTGGGGGGATTCTTTGGAGTAACAGCGGTGGGAACACACAGCATCAACTCAATGCCCCCTCGCCTCTCTGTGCTTTGAATGAGCAAACCCTGGGGCAAAGTACTGCAGGGCATGGGGTTCTTTGACTTGGGGTTCATTGACCCTGTACTCACTCGGCTATAGCTCACTGGGCTGTAGGCATTCTCTCCACTGCTGTCTATGGCGTTATTACCATGTGAGTTAGCCTCGACTTTGTTGTTAATGGCATTTTCACCTGCGAGATTCAGGTCACAACCAAGAAACTGATTTATCTCATCAATATGAAGGTAAGCTTCACCGCTGAGCATAACAGGGTTATGTTGCTGCATATTAGTGCTGCTAAGATCAGTGATAGTACCTGGGGGGGAACGCATTTTCACTTTACTGTTAATATTTTGTGCTTTGATTGCCCGAACATCGGAAGGTCGCATAACGGAACACAGAGTATACCAGGAGAGCCAGTCTCCCCCATAGGGCCCAGTGTTATTTCTGCTGCCATATGGAGTTGGCACTAAGGGGAGGGTTATTGAAATGGATGTAGGAAGGAAACAATTAATAGAATGCAAGTCCGGTAGCCCTCCCCACCCCGGCTTCTCACCTGCCAAAATCTGAAAATGTACACTTCTCTGATGCATGCGATGCAGCTGAAGGGGTCGCACCCACATCCTTGTCCGTGGGCTTCACCCAGTCCAGATGAAGTTACGGAGGCAGAGCCAAAACAGGAACTAGCAGCAGAGAGCCCCCTGGCACCCTGCAGGATCACAACACCCGCATCCTTGTCCGCGGGCTTGCTCAGAGTAATAACACCATTCTTCTTCCCATGAGCCGCACTATTAAAAACTTGACCAACCCATAATCTCTTGAGTTTAGCAGCTTCAGTCTCCGACAGGTGAGTCTCCTGAATGCAAGCGATTGATGGTTTGGTTCTGTTCAAATAAGAGAGTGCATTTTGTCTTTTAACGGGATTATGAAGACCTTTAAAATTCCAAGAAAATATATTCAGCGGCATGGGATCAAAGGGCAATACAAATAAAACACCTGTTGATACATAGTGAAAGAGAAGGGAAGCATAAAGGAAGTAACATAATGGGCCTCATTACACGGATGGCGGTGGACGAAGGTGCTATTAGCACCTTGGTCCATGCCGGTAAAATACCGCCACCGCCTTGGTGGAAAGGGGATTTACCGCCCTATTCCAAGGTTGGTGGGGCGGTAATCCCCCTTCCCCCATTGCCTTTCCCCATTCCCATTTTTGCCCCATAGGGCATAATGGGAATGGGGAAGGTGCTAATTACGGCACCGCAAATTGCGGTACCGTAATTAGCTCCCTGGTCCCTTTGCGGGTTGGTTTTTAACGCCTGCAAAAAGCAGGCATTAAATTCCCCAACCCGCTAAGGGACCTCGTAGTAAGGCGGTAAGCATTTACCGGTACCGGTAAAATACTGGTAAACCCTTACTGCCATCCGTGTAATGAGGCCCAATGACTTATCATCAAATAGCAGTAGAAAATCAATTTATGATCCGTATATAGGTTATCCTGCGGAAAGGACAGGGGAGAAAAACGACAACGTGAGTATAATCCATAAAATGTAGTAACTTTCAACTAGAAATAACATAGCAGCTAACAGGAAACAGCCACACAACATCACATTCACATAAGATGTAGTTGGGTTGGAGAGCCCACTGAGATGAGGCTAGCCATGGCACCACTCTGACACACATTGTCCTTTATATCCAATGAAATTATTCGCTTTGCATTCCAAGGAACTATTTTTGGGAGCAGGAATCGGAGTATCCATGACCTTCATCTTGTGGCATGGAATAAAGCTGAGGTCGCTGAGATTTTCAAAAGTAGCTGTATGACCCTTGAGGGTTACATACCTGCCTAAGTGCAGGTCTGAACGCAAGAAGTTGGACACATACTGTGAAATGTATTTATTTCTACCATCCCATATGAGTTGTTTAGCTTGTTTCACTCTATTTGTTATGAGACGAATATGTGTATAATCGAAAAAGAGCAAAAATAAGTGTTCTCAAGGAATTATTTGTGTTGCGTATTGAGGTGGCAGGCCCCACATGATGTGCTTGTTGGATATTCAATTGTAGGCAAATGGGAAGATCCAAAAGCTAAGGGAGCATGGTAGTAAGAAATGAGATGGGGTTGTCTTTTTCAACTCTGTCTGGAAGACCTACAGTAAGTAGATTGTTCCTTCTATTTCTGTTTTCCGATTTCTTCTGCAGAGCTTTAACTGTGGTTTCTAACGTAAGTACTCTGTTGGTGAAATCCTCTGCATCACGAACTCACCGTTTGATTTCAGTTATTCTTGATACAAACGCGGACCATCTGTCATCCAATTGTTGCAGCTTGGCATTGGTGACTTCCATAAAGGGCTGCAGAGCCCTTATTTCCATTAGTACGGCGTGCATGGCTGGATCCATATTTTCCTCTATTGGTGTTGTTGACTTTTGCCTTTTGATTATATTAGATGATACCGAAGCAGCCTCCTTGGCTTGATCTTTCTTCGAAGTAGCCATCATTTTGTTCTCAAGAGCCAAAGAAGAAAACAGAGATGCTTGTAATGTGCACAAAAGAAACCATACTTTTTCTAGACCAGAGACAATATAGAACACATGTGTGGTATAATAGAAAGCTTGTATCAGGAATCAGCCATTGTGGATGGAAATCACACTTTTCCAGCACATTACATCACATCCTTCCTAACTGAATGGTGACGCCATATACACGCAACATTGAGGTTCTGAAAACCATATAGGCCCTTGTATTAGTGAATTACTGTCATTATAGAACACAGAGACCATGTGCCTTCCGGGGATTAATGTAATAACCGTAAGGCAATTGGGGAATGCTGCCGTAAGAAATTCGGGTTCCTCTATACAATCTCCAGCCTGGATGGAGGGGCGCACCTTTAAATCCATTGAGAAAAGTTCAAAATCGCCTGAGAACATGGCCACAACATCTTCCACCATAACTACAATATTTTAAATGATTTGCATCTTTTTTGAAATTATTCTTCACTGAGGCATCATGACTGGCATAAGCATATCAAACCACAAAGAGGTCAAAGATGACAGTGCATACAAATGTCCGGTGGTGGACTTCTTTTCTTATGACCTATCTTGCACTTGATATATACAGAGAGCAGAAGACAAATTAAGTGTTTAAATGCACATATTCTAGTGCAAGATACTTTTTGTATATATCTTTACTTATGGCAGGCCTGTAATTTGGCTGGAGACCAGTGTTGTTGTAGAATCCAGCTTCCCACGTTGTATCCGACATGCATTCCTGCGTATGCCCCGACAGCTGACAGGAACGTCGGCCGCCGCTGCTCGCAGGCCCACCAAGACCCTTCAGACAACAACGGAGCACTCCCAGCACCGCCACAAGGAAGCCATCCCAGAATTATCTAATGATGCAAAAGCAGCATTCGGAGCGGGAGCGCAGGATCAGCCTGCCATCCCGTTTGGCGCCAAGTCACATCCCCCATCCTTATTATTCTAATCTACGGAAATGTGATGCATTCTTAACATAGGGCTGGTGGCTCTGGGGAAAAGAAAAAGGGAATTGACAATAATAAGTTAGAATGGCTGAATCATGTAAGCAATGGGTAAGGGACCACAACATGCCTATGAGTGGCACTGGCATTACGCTTAGCTATGGCAGAGGTTTCACTCAACAAGACCACATTACCTTGTACCACATTCCATTTTTATATTTTCTCCTTTTCTTCAGATATGGTCATCACCATTGGACCTCTGAAAAGTCTAGAGGGCTGGGAAAAGTCGGTCGTGCATTACAGGGGCCTGCAGGAGTTTCACCCTGCTGAGTTTGCTTCCCTGAGCACTACTGAGGTTATTTATTGAATAATATGGAGAGTCCATGAGTGCGGGTCAATGACCTTTGAAAAGCCAGACAGAGGCAGAGTCAGTCACATGTCAAACCTTCAGATGCTACCTAAAGGAATACCATTTAGTCAGGCAGGAATGCAATGCTATGAGCCCTGTGCCTGCAAAACACAATATTCACCCACAGTGAGCGACCAATGGGTGCAGGGAGCCCCATGCATGTCTGTGATACTAATGTATGCAAGGATCCTGGCTAGCTCATCATTTGTGCTGCAGCAAAGCCTTTCAGAAATCTGCAGGCTACCTTTGTGAATAAGGTGACAGGCATATTTCTCAAAGCAATGCAAAATAGAAATGTACCTTTTTTAATTGAATTACTTTTTCTGAATTGTGCACTTTATTTTCTAAGGGATTATCGTTTTTTGTCAGCTGCTATCAATTTCAATGTTGGTGTGTATATTAAAGAAATAACCAAGTGCAAGCCATTAGCATTAGGCTCTTTGCTTTTTTTTAAGGATCTTGGCTGAAAAGGTACTGACCTATTCTCTTCATGTTACACTTTATTTGCTTTAAACATGTGCTGGCACGAACACGTCTAAATCCTTCGACCCAATATATACAGCCACATTTCATCATCTTGAACCAAATATGTCCCTTAAAAGATCTCGGAGGATAGCTTAACGGCAGCGTGCGTGCCTTGGATGCAAAACAACATAGGTTCGATTCGCGGTCCCGGCCAGCGCTTAGAAACCTCTGCGTGTTTAAGCGCGTTATAAAAAAAAACGCAACTAAAAAAAAATGAACTATTCATGTAACAGCGCCACGATGCCCGCAGGCTGTGTCAGTAATAAATACCCGATTTACCAGAATACAGTGAAAATGCGTGCAATTCTGGGTTCGACCTAATGTATTTGCCCATGACTATTGGTAAGTGTTTACATGGGGAAAAAGCCTATTACCATCTGCAGCAAGGGGTTTGGAAGAATAGTCTGACAAATACTACTGGTGGAGCCATGCACCATTTTGAATTGGCTTCTTTCATGTATGAAGCTCAGGCACAGTTTTCCTGGTTATATTCGGGAGCTTCTTACTGACTTTGCAATGCTGTCTTCCATGTCATTAAATCTGCTATCCCCTCGACTTCTATCACCTCACGAAGCACCAGTACCTTCTTAGCCTTTGTGTATTCCGAATATCAGTGCTTTGCTGCTACATGAAATTGGTAGGACTCTCTTGGTTCTTAAGATCAACATTCCATACTCAACAGCATTTAGTCACTTGCAGGCCTTGGGGAGGAGAGGATGGGTAGAGTTTATTGTTAGTTTTAATAAGGTTGGGCAGAACAGTGGCTGGGCATGTGTTCCAATAGTGATAAGGGCCCACTATATATATCTATCTATCTATCTATCTATCTATTACCTATCTATCTGTTATAATTATAATTGGTTATTTATAATGCGCTTAATACCCAGAGGTTTCTAAGCGCGCCGATCGAACCTGTGTTGCACCGTGGTTTTGCTTCCAAGGCCACCATATTGCCCCTTATCTATCCTCCCAAGATGAGATGTCTGTCTATATATCTATTATCTCTATCTGTCTATCTCTGTCTATCTTTATCTATCATCTATCTATCTATCTATCTATCTATCTATCTATCTGTCTGTCTGTCTGTCTGTCTGTCTATCTATCTATCTACCCATCTTCATATCTATCTTTCTATCTATCTATCTATCTATCTATCTATCTATCTATCTATCTATCTATCTATCTATCTATCTATCTATCTATCTATCTATCTATCTGTCTGTCT